>NC_142613.1:78448285-79770785 GCF_059453375.1 Lepisosteus platostomus | reverse complement strand
AAATAATAAAGCAAAGGTATATTCTTCTAGGAAAAACTTTTCATCATGAAATAAGTAATACTAAATTAAGCTTTGATAAGGCTTGCAGCATATTAATATTAATAACCTGGGTAAAACGACTGCTGGAAATCAGGAATTTTAATATTGCTCTGTTTTACCTGGTATTAATGATATTCTTCAATAAGTATAACATCAGTAGGCCAAGCATTTTGTTTCATTTTTGTATCAGAGTACATGAGAATAAATATTTTCTTTTCCTTAAACCTTCCAGTCAACGTACATAAGAAACTTTAATTTTCTTTTCCAAAAACCCCTCTAGTCAAAGTACAAAAGAATCAACAAGTCCTCCAGCTTATCTCTGCTTATTCTTTGCCTTCTTCATCAGTTACATTGCCAACTGCTGCTGTCAACCCTATATTCTATAACTGTTTTTTCACCATCCCCCGCTCTGTATCTAGGTACTACAGCCCAGTCATTTACTTAATATATTTCAGAAGAAATGCACTCAGTATAATTCATTTTTAATTCATTCATTAGCTGCGCAGTAAGTTTTGGTCTAATTATGGGCCTGCAATCCACCCATCCATATTGAGTACTCTTGCTTTAAAGAATAAAATATTTAAACTGGGCAGAGAGAAGTTATTGCACATTCCTGAACATTATGAAGCATTATATTATTAAGGCAAAACCTCAAATTTCTCTGTGTTTTTATGTCTTCTTAATTGACATGCTAAGATGCTGCAATGATAGAACAGGAAATATAAATCCACAAAATGATATATCCAGAGCCAGTATCGTGTGAGAATCCATTCAGTGTTATGTAAATAAGAATTAGCCCGGCCATAGAGCAAATATATCTTACTGTGCAGAAGCAACTCATTTTATCCAGCCATTATTAGAAAGCCACTTGCCACTCTAAGGGCTGTGGCAACCCGGAGCTCTTTCAGGAAGCATTTGACAGGACAAACCTGGATGGTCATCCAGCACAGACACACATGCATGCAGTCATACACAGGAGAAATTTTAGAGAGTTAACTTAGGCAGCATGTTTTTAAAAGGAGGGAGGGAACCAGGATACCCTGAGAAAACGCCCGTGGACACTAAATTAAAAATGTGATGCTGCCTGTGTAATGTTTGAGCACTCAGTTTCAAATCAGTCTAGGTCTGGATTTGCGTCATCGCACATAAGTTGTTGTAAATCCATCTGCAAGGCCACCCACTCACTTAAAAAGGCAAGGCCTCAAAATCTAGGATCTGCAATGACGTATCCGAGACGGACCCCCATGAGAAAAGACTTCAGTGCTTAGTTGTGGTTATCAGTGAGAGTGAAGCAGTGCCCCGGCGATTGAGATCAGCACCTTCAAGCCCTGCTGCCTGGCCTCCTCCAGGCTGTGCATGGCGATGCAGTGGGCCTCCTGCAGGGACTGCTCCCTGTGCTGGTGCACTGCCGCCATCTCCTGCAGCTGCTGGTGGAGGTGCTCGCGCTCCTGGTTGAACTGCGCCTGCAGCTGCTGAAGGGAGCTCTGCGACTGAGAGAGCTGCATTTCCAGGCTTTGCTTCAGCAAGGAGATCTGGGGAGCGTGGATGAGAAACACACATCACAACACTCCTAAAAGACCTGCAACTGCTTTTAGAAAAAAGCATCTGAAGTGTATCAACATGGGAACTATCTCTGTGCACATTTTAAAATAACTTTTATTTGTGCATTTTAAGTTCCAGGATATCTGCTTAAATCAAACCAGATTAGAAAAATGTGTGTGGGTCAACCACCCTCAAAACAAATCAGTTTATTATATTTATTATATTTTAACCTTTTCTACCCTTTAATATCAGATCTTTAAAAATAAACGTGAAAATAGAATGCATATAAACATAAAATTGTGTCAAAAACTTGTCTGTCACCAGCAATTATTACAATGCCATACCCACAGTGCATTGTGCAGTAGTTACCTGCATAATTTCTGCCTTTTTTTTGTAATTTATTAAAAAACGTTTTATGTTACATTAAAGGGGGAACAATACACACCCACCATTGCAGCATTCACATTATGTGTGTGCCATAAAACAGATGAAAAAACTTTTCTTGTGCTGTACAATTTATAACCAGTTCATTTCTCTATAAACATTACTGCTCTATGTAAAGAAGTTAATTTTGGTTTATGTAGTTTATGTAAGTAGGTAGCTGTGTCAGCATGGGTAAGCTGCAAAGGAACAAGTAAAGGTTTATTCCATGCTGAAAAGAGAAGAAAGGAAACACAACATTTCAGGTGGGGAGCCTTCTTCGGGTGTGAGCTCATACAGTTGAAATGTTGTTTCCTTTCTTCTCTTTTCAATTTAGGTTGATTATCAAAATAGCCTGCAACTGTGACTGATATCCCACTTAAAAGTTAACACTTAATTGACATTCTACGTAAAAAAGGCACACATTTAAAGCATATTATTACCTTTTAACAATAAAATTGATTATCTTTAAATATATCATTAAAATGATAACATTCTACAATAGAAGATAAATTCTATAGCTTCATGAAGAAATTACTGACTCATTAGAATGGAAATATAAACACATATATTCACATTTTAATCCAACGTGCAGTAAGAGTTAATTCAGTGCATATAAACGGAAATAAACATAATGGCCTTTCTTAAATAGTTAGTGTTCATGCACATTGCCTGATAACTTGATGATGTTAGTTTCATGTCAGCGGTTATTTTAAAGATGAAGAAAGTCTTCCCTTTGCATATTAGTAGCTAAAAGCCATACGCAAACGAGCACATTCAGTCAAGAAGGATCAGAACAACTGAAGTAGATTCGTCTAACCCAAGAAGAGCAGGCACTCCAAAAGCTTGAATGAACCACCTTTGAAAATAAAAAACCACCCTGCTCTCTTCACTGAAACCAGCATCATATTGTGCAAGCCAGAGCAGGTAGAAATGAAAAGGATCTTGCAATGCCAACATGCAGATCACACAGAAATATTGAACAATATAGCAAAGCAGCAAGTGTGTGAGTGAACCTCACTTACATTACTGATTGATTTATGTAAAGCTTCACCAAGAGATTGCCGCTATGAGGAAAAAAAATCACAGGAAGAAAGGGACATGTTCAGAAACCAACTGAGCAAAATAAAAAGGAAGGGACGATACAATACAAACATCTGATGTGACAAATTGGTAGTTTCAAAAGGAGTGCAGTAAAAATGACAATGTAAGGGCAGACATTTTCTTAGTCTACAGCTAAACTGTACTCAAAACAGAGAACAAAAAAATGGGAGGTTTAATGGATTACTCTACAAAGCAAAACAAAATAAACTAAAGCCACAGAATCTTTTATTTTCTAAAGGTTACTTAATAGATATATTTAGGTAGGCTGGGTTGAAGATATTGCCTCACCCTACATAAAACACAGTGGATGAAAATCAAGCTCCCACAACGTATCCCCTCCAGCTGAAGCCTCTAAACCCTGGTTCACTGCGTGGAGCCCGGAGGCCTCCAGTCACGTACTGTGATGACAGGACTGGGTGTAACTACAGCTCCTCGTGGGCAGCTGAGACATGACTGACAAGTTTGACATTCGTTGCTGTTTTAAGGACTTTGTTGCTTCCTATAAATCACCATTCATTTTTTGATCTGGTTTATATCTTTTCTCCATAGGATTGCGATCTGGCTGTGATTGTCAGAGAGCCTAGCCTAGCCCAGACCGAGACTCTGCACGGAGACTCTGGGATCCCAATAAAGTGGGCTATTGGGAGCACTTCCTGCATTCTTGGAAGATTAAACTATTAAGGTAAAGACTGTGGCAACCCTGGACCCTATCAGAAAGGAATAGTGCCCAAGGTGAGACTATTTTCTGGATCCCCTGCAGCAAGTCACCTCTTCCCTTCCTGAACAAAGACTATTTAACCGCACAGCACACACAGATGCTGGAATATGAGTGCAGATGTGTTTAAAAATAGAAAGATATTGCCCAACTGATGAATCTGTCTTGACCACAGTTCGGTCACTGAAAGTTATTAGTGATTTATTTCAGTTTTTTATACAGAACCTCTAGTTTTAAAAACAAACAATAATTATTCAAACCAGATGGCTAAAAGTATTTTAAAATCTAGATGTCTTTATGTCGAACAATGGAGACCCCCTCCACTAATGTGCTTGCTTCATGACTGTGTTTTTGCTCCTGACTGAGGGCCTGCAATCTTGTGCAAAGGTTTGACTTGGGCTACCTGATCAAGCAGGTCTTCCACCTTCTTCTGCCAGCTCTCCTTGGCAGTGTTCATCTCTTGATCTTTGTGCAAGGTCAGCTGAGCCAGAGCCGACTTTTTACCCTCCTCATGCTCCTCTCTCAGCTCCTCTCGCAGCTTCTTACACTCCTGCCTGAAACAGGACTCACAATGTTCAAAATGTTCCAGTCGCATTAATCTCCAGTGTCCATGACACACCCGTGTCATGAAAACAATGCTTTTTAAGAACAAGCAATTGCAAACAGAGATGGTGACATAACTGAGATATTTTAATACTGCCTTTAAACCCTTAAACTAGAATTTTACTTCATTATCCCCAAGGGGCTCTTTGTTTTACAGTGTATAGAAAACCCACAAACAAAACACAAATACACAAAAGAATCGGTTGGTTTGTCAGCGTTGTAGCCACAAGTATAAAAAGGAACTTGACCCTATTTGTTTTTAAATGAGGAAATCTGTATCGGCATTCTGAAGGGAGTAATTGGAAGTCATTAAACAGAGGGTGGTAAGAGTCCTCTAAAATGGAATATGCTTTTCGCAAAACATGTAACTGCTAGACACAGAGACACTTGAACCAGAAGCCCAGATTAATGACTTTCTGACATACAACTAACTAGTTCATCGTTACTCCCAAACCAGCAAATTAAGGGAAATGTTAAAGCAAATTCAATAAAAGACTAATAAAACATGATCAACAATAAATTGTCAACCTTTAAATGTTTAAGCTTTCTTAAGAAGATTGTGTTGACCTTTTTTATTTAAAAAAATGTTTATATTTATATTAAATATTTGTAATGTAATGTAAATATTAACTGTATCCGTCAGTTTGTCAAGATCAGAACATGAATGCATAAACATGTCCCAGTTGTAGCTACCACTTGTTATAAGTTCTTAACATATACAGTGAGAAGTATCAATGGCAAATCGGCATAGTTTATCAAAGAATATTGATATTATATATAATACATTCTCAAATAACTTTATTTCAGATACAGAGTGCTTAAAGCGGAACCATTAACATTGCAACTAGTGTAGGCTATGATGTACTGACTGGTTAAGCTTACTTGATCCTAGGCCGCTGTGACAGGGGCTTGACAAACATGACCAGTCCTGACACTGACAGTTATGCCATTACTAAGACCCATTTTTGCATCATCAGGGAGGCTCATAACATTAATCTTTCATTTAGCATTGTTTGATCATTACAGCAAATGTAACTGAAAGAAGTACAAGCTGTTTTACAAAAATATATATAATATATAATATGTACATAATCTACGTAGTAGAGCACTACACTGTGGTCTTGTGATTTTACACACCACAGCTGTTTGATATACACTTCATTTTCAGTGAGCTGGGTGATGGTTAAGCATGAATCTGTAAATAATTCTGATCCAGATGTGGTTCTTTTATGATGTTATGGATTTCAGCAGATCCTTAAAACTGAATGACATGTTCTGTTAGTGGAGAAAGGCATATTCAATATATGATTATAAATCAGCTATTTTTACTTCATTCTTAAGTTTTTATTTTTACTTAATTTATTTCATTTTGAAGTACATTCATTTTGAAACTTCAAACAAGTAAAAATACTAACAATGTCTTACAACTTTGGACACTTATACAAGTTTACAAGAGCCAATCATTTTGCAAATATTTGAAACAATCACTTATAATGATACTATTTCTCATTAGACAGTCAATTCGATAGAAGAAAATATTCCAGAAAAGCATTTTACTGTAAATTAGTTTCTCAAGGTGCCATAAGAATGTCCAACACTTAGAGAGTAACACCAAAGTGGCCATGAAATGCCAACCTAATCACTAGCAGCTGGAGGAAAGTTTTGGCTTGTAATCCAGGCCTGAAATGTGTTTATTCTTTCTTTTATTCACACTTACTTCCATCCTATTTTAAAGGAGCACATAAACTAATTTTATATTTCATTTGACTACTTTAAAGCTAAAGCTTTACATGCATTCTAAGATCTTGTAGCAATTAATATTCATATGCAGCACGGCATTAAAAGCATTTTACAAATCTTAATGCTCAGTGGAATAATGCACATCTTCACTCCAGTTATGTGAAAGTAAATAATTTTCTTGCTGTGCATATCTAATAAACACACATCTACTAGTACTCCACTTCTGCATCTGAAACTGCTCATTAGAAGCACAAACAAATTGAGACAAGAAAGCTGTCAGAGCTTCATAACCATCCATTTGTGGGATTATAGCACTTTACTTCAATTCGTCTATCTCCTTTTATTGTATTCTTTAAGATTTCTTATTATGATTTCAAAAGGATTTCTCTAGATCGAGCATGCAGCAGCATTATTTTGTGATAGCTGATTAAAGTTTCTAGCTCTTTTGTCAGTGCTGCTGGAGGTTCTTTGTCAACATTGCTGAGAAATAAAAACAGTTTTATCTTTACTGACAACTTAATAATGTGCCTTCGCCTCTAAAACTTTAAAACATACCCACAAGTAAAAACATCAAAGTCATTTTTAGGGGAAGTATGAACTACATACTGTCTATAAGCCTTTAAGAATATTGCCATTCCAGCTGTCAGGTCTTGCCTTCTGAAATTCTGCTATTGGTTGACTCAAGTGCTGTTTGTCTAAATGATTATAACGTGTTTGTCTCCAACTGTAAATGACAAAATACGCGTTGACTCTAATAGGATCACTAACACATATCTTCCAGCACTTCAGGTTAAACAAAATATCATTGGTGTAGCTAATTATCTGCAATAAGAAGCATTCACCACACATTAACCATTATCCAGAAGAGATAAATGAAAGCTCAAACCAACTGTTTTCATTTGAGAATGATTCATACTTTAGAAAAAAGACTTGCAAAAACATTTTCCAGTCTTTTGACATGAGCTTATTTGTTTGTAATCCACTAAGAAGTGACAGGTTAAATTATTTCTCCAATTCAAATATGGACAAGAATGCATGCTTCAAAAGAATATATATTTCAACATATTTTTTCTCAATTAAGTTTTGAATCATTTTAAAATTGCTAAAAATAACAGAATCTAATTATAATACTGTTCAAAAGGCCCATTTTAATATATCACTTTAATATAAAAATGCCTCAGTGATTTATTACTATGCAGTACAGGAGAACAGAACAGTTTTCTTACATTCTCTATTGTTCCTGTCAGCTAAATTCTTAAAGTAATATTTAGTTTCTAGAACTATTTTAATAGTAAAGACAAAAACAATTTATAAACTATTTAAATTTATTCCATATATAACCCACACCAAATACCATACTAGCCTGGTTCTTAAATATACTAATAATGTACATAAACGATTTATGTTTCTGTGTTATAACAGTGTTTATTTTAGTCCAGCTTTTGCTTAAGGAGTTAAGATGTTAAAAGGTTTAGGAATTACAAATTGGTCCTAAACTTGGAATAAATAAATATCAACAGGCTATATAATTGCTAATCAGCCCAATATATTATTTTGCTCAGTCTAATAACAGTGATATTTGTATCACCAACCAACTGGGATAAAAACCACCTGCACCCGACGATCACACACTTACACATACTGAAGTAGGAAAAGACGGGCTCCCAGCACAGCGAGGAGAGATGGATTCAAGCGGAGAGTGACTTTGAGAAACACCCATGGGGAGTAATGTATGTACTGTAAGTAATTTCGAACGTTGCAACGCATCAGCGGACTGCTCTACGAGAGCTTTGGAAGTAATCTGTCGTGACAAGAAGAGATACCTTAGGGTTTCTGTCCACTTCAGCTCCAGCTCCAGAGCAACTTTGTCCATTTTAAGCTTTTCTTCCTCTTTAATTGAAATCAGCTTTGCGTCATGCTGCTGTTTCTGTTTTTCCATCTCTCCCTGTGGAAAGGCAGGAGTAACATTGAAGTCTGCACAGGATTAAATCACAAAAACCTCAGGTAAAAATGTTTTAGATAGCACTTACCGTATATATTAATTGTTATACATGTGTACATACTGAAAGAAAACTGTACTTTAAATTCATATGTGAGATTTATGCTATAATAAATTTATACAGCCGAATACAATATTTTAATTTGCAAATATTAATTAAATATCAGTATTTAATCACAGCTATTCATTTACAATAAATATAAGGTATTTAATCACAGCTATGTTCTTGTTTAAAAGGGCTGCCATTACAATGACATCAAAGCAAACTAGATTAATCACCAATGTACCCTGGTGTAATAAGACAAAATATAAAAATAAACTCAGCTAGATGCAGTATTTGGGAGCTAAGCAGTGAAATACACCTGTACCTGTACCTGTAAATTAAAATATTTTCATATTATTAATATTAAAAATTATTTTTTCAGTAAGGCAGGTACGGGCTTGTGTGTGTGTGCCTGTGTTGGACTGGTGTCCTGTCCAGGGCGTACCCTGCCCTGCGCCCGTTGCTTGCTGGGATAGGGTTAGGGATAGGCTCTGGCTCCCTCATCACCCTGAATTTGATTAAGCGGTTAGACACTGGATGAACTGATATTATATTATATTGCAGGACTTTGGTGTGATGTAGTGAGCTCTTGGCTTCCTGTTAAGAAAAGCTGCAGGATGGGACACAGCTGGTATGAATGAGTAGTGGGCACTCTGAGGGTGGGAGATTCTATGTGAGGAAAAGGATTTGTCTGAATAGGCTCTGTGTGGAATTAGCCACTGCTCTGGGCTAAGAGGCTTATATGACGGGAAGATATGGATTTCACTCTGTATTTCGGAAACAGCCTAGAAGAACAGGGAATGTGAGCCAATCTAGAGGGAAGTTTTAACTAGTCATGCTCCAAATACAGTCCAGGGGACAGAGTTGAGCCCCAAATACAGACCAGGGGACAGAGTTGAGCCCCAGATACAGTCCAGTGGACAGACTCGTGCCCCAGATGCAGTCCAGTGGACAGACTTGTGACCCAGATACAGTCCAGTGGACAGACTCGTGCCCCAGATACAGTCCAGTAGACAGAATTGAGCTGCAGATACAGTCCAGTGGACAGAGTTGAGCCCCAGATACAGTCCAGTGGACAGAATTGAGCTGCAGATACAGTCCAGTGGACAGAATTGAGCCCCAGATACAGTCCAGTGGACAGAGTGTAGCCCCAGATACAGTCCAGTGGACAGAATTGAGCCCCAGATACAGTCCAGTGGACAGAACTGAGCCGCAGATACAGTCCAGTGGACAGAATTGAGCCAGACCACCTTCCAGATTATTTAGAATCACCTTTGTATGGCTCCAGTCTGTGCTGCCCTGATTCCTCATCCCCTTCTCTTTTACAGAACAATGCCTTAGGATCAGAACAGTCCCTGGACGCTGGGGGATGGGAGTGCCCTATCACCTCTTCTGTGGTGATGAGTCATTAAGGTTTGTCAGTCATTACATAATTAGAATAATATTTTTCAAACAACTGAGGAACATAAATTCTGCGGGATTAACAAATTAAAAAAAACAAAGTTTCCATAAAATTCTAAGACTTGAATGAAATTCTGATATTGATACTGATATTATATAAGTATAATGCATGTATTTTCTTTTTATTCTATCAGATCATAAAGGGCAGATTTGATTTTAATTGTCTCTCTAATACATCTGTTCTGCCTATTCATTTTCTGACTACTTAATCCAATACAGAGTGGCAGGAGGTGAAGCCTATCCCAGCAAGCAACAGGCGCAAGGTAGGGTAAACCATGAATGGGAACCCTGTCCATCTCAGGGCAAACACACAGACAGAAGCACACATGCTCACACCAGGGCCAGCCTTCTCAGAAGCCAGTTACTCTACCAGTATGTCTTTGGACTGTGGGAGGAAACCAGAGAACGGGTCTGGAATTGAACCCGGGACCCCAGTGCTGTGAGGCAGCAATCCTAACCACTGGAGTTCCATTCTGCCTCGCCTTTTTATTCTATTCTTGTGTCTTGAGAAAATATAAACTATTAATCAACTAATCAATAAATCCATAAAGCAATTACGCAACTACTGTTTATACTCTCTGACCTTCAATCCAAGGGGAACAGTGAATCAATCTAAGACACTGTGATTTATTCACCTGCAAAGCAGATAACAAGTTACTGCTTTCTCTCAGCTTAGTTCTGGTTGAGTCAAGTTCTTGAAGCAGTTTTTCCTGAGCTTCTTTAAGGCTCGATATGTGGCCTTCAGCAGATCCCAGGCCATGCTCACTCTTTTTCACAAGCTCTTGAAGACGAGAAACCTAAGAAAATAAATGAAAAGATTCTGTGAAAATCAAAGGATCATTTCTACCTTTCATTGCATTTCCTCTACAGGTGACAGCTCAAATAATCAAGCAGAAATTCATGAAGCATTTAAAGAATGTCTCCTGAAACAACACCATGAATAGACATGAATGAACAATTCAAACACATTTAATGTTCTCAGTGTATATCAGAAATGCAAAAACAGTCTTTATTGGAATATACTGTATATGGGAAATGTTCAGACTTCATATTGTATAGCTCTATAATAAATATAATAACAAGCTACCGTAAGCACCACACAATCAAGACTATGTGACAAGTCTATTCATGTTTGTAAGATCCAGATGTCTTAGGTGTTTAAAAGCTAATCATTCAGGTCATTTTTAATGTTTCACAGCAGAAAAATATATTTAATGCCTTTAATGTTACATGTATTCAATCCTTAAAAGTCTCGTAATTCTACAGCATGATTAACAAGCATTTCCTCCAAAAAAGAGACTTACAATAAATTTGTGAGAATATGTGAATCTTCTTAAGATGGAAAAGCTCATCTGTACTGTCTAAATCATTAACCTTCATAAATGACACATAGCTGGAAAGCAAAGTATGTTCATAAGATAGGGACAAAAATATCTAAGTTATCAGTTCCAGTTATAATTTCTCCCCATTAAGAAAGCTGGACAGATGGGCTGCTTTTAAGCAGAGGACAACTCACTAGGATCCAGGTGAGCCTCATCCTGAACTAACAACCTTATTAAAAAGTTCATTGAATAACATGTCATGATCGATCAGCTCTGGTTCAGCGCACATGGCAGGGAATTAATGTTATCGCGGAGAGCCTTGCCTCGTGATTGGCTGTGCTGAGCTTGGCTGTCAGCTCTTCCCTAAGGTTTTCCAACTCCTGTCGCAGCCGATGCTTCTGGTCTTCCAGAGACAGTTTTTCCTTCTCAAACTGCTGCTCCATCTCCTGAGATGAAAACAACGTCGCACTATGTGTGAAATGGGCTCTCAAAGAATGAATCAAACGTGCTCCTCAATGGCAAGAATTAGTGGAGCAAAACTCATTGACTTTTCGAAGACAACATTTTTATTACGAATGTTACACTCTATAATATATGGAGCACAATATTTTTACTTTTACTGGCACAGCAAAAAACTGGTATGGTTTCATACATAGATTAAATAAAATTAAAATATGCAATTTATTCAATAACTTAAAGATATTTTCATTCACTATATGTATTTCAAATATATTTATTTCATGTGACCACAAGTATGGTATGAGACACATACCCTGTGAGTCAATTTCAGAGTCTAAGACTGAGCTGACCAAGCTCTTTGTGTAATCATATGAGATAATTTGGTGCAGCCACTGCGGGTGTTCTGACTAATTTATTTCTTCAGCATGTAAAATGCATGCTCAGTTCAATTTAAACCTAGAGATTGACTTGGCTATTTTCAATTTGTTTCTTTATTCTCCTGGTAAAGACCATGACTGTATGTTTTGTCATAATGACATGACTCCAGATTAGTATGGACGCATTTTCATCTACAGTATATAAATAGACAAATGTTTAATGTGAACTTGAGAATTGTTTCTGTTGCTGCCATCACTATCTTCATCATCAGTGAAGTAAGTCGAGTGTCCAGAGGTGGCCAGGATTGCCCAGTTTGTACAGTATCTCCACCATGCTGCCCACTGAAATTGTTTTCTTTGCAATTCATTTCTTTCTCCGCACTTTAACCTTTCCATAACGATGTATCTTAAATAAAAAGGATTCTTTCAAATTTCTACTGGCAAATTTCTGTACTTCCAAGCAAGTTCTCATCTGACATTGTGATCTTGGTGCTGATGAGAGGTTTTCACCTTGCAGTGTAATTTTTGTAATTCTGATAACTGTGGATTTTAACATTTTTACCCCTGACATTTGGAGGTTCTTGATAATTTCACTGATAGTTATTATATGGTTTTCTTTGATATCTTTTTTCTGTCATCAATTAAAGAAAATGCATGTTTTTTTTTGGTTGAACCTGTCTGACTGGTAACTATACTCTTATCTTTTTGTTTCTTTAGTGTATTCCAGGTTGTTGATTTTGGTATACCCTGTTTTTGTACAATGGCTTTTTCTTTTCCTTTTAGCTTCAAAAGAGCCTACGCTTTTACAGAAATTTGTTTGGTCTCTGTTTTGATTTGTGGCTTTAGACTCTTAAATTAGTCCCCATGTATGTAGCAATAAGAGACACCTGTCAGCCAGTTGTAACAATACTTTTGCCCCTTCAAAGTAAAGACATTCAACACTATTAATCATCCAGGTGGATGCTGAACATTGGTGGTGGTGGAGGGGAGTCCCCATTACCTGTAAAGCACTTTGAGTGGAGTGTTCAGAAAAGGCACTATATAAGTGTAAGTAATTATTATTATTATTATTATTATTATTATTATTATTATTATTATTATTAATTTGTTGAATTGACCCAAGAGGTTTGACCTTATTAAAAATAAAATACTAGGGTGTTTTACTTATTAGTTATGTTTTAATGAGAAATTATTTTTACTGACATTCAGTGGAAATCCCAGTTTAGACTTCACTATCCCAATACTTTTGGGAGGTGTATGATACATGTTTTTTCTGCCCTACTTATGAATATATATAATAAATGTTGCTTTATTCTGCTCTACTTAGTACGCTGAATGCTGTGATTCCTTGTCCCAGGGCTGATCCAGTATTCTCTGTCCTAGAGTAGTGGTGGGAATGAGAAAAGCAGCATTAAGCTATAGGGAATACAAACAACTATTCTGGAAATATTATGTGCTTCTAATACATGTCACATAATTTTCTTTGGTTAGGTTACAACACTTGCATTTAAATAGTTTACCCACATGCAACATATTTAGTCACTGTAATGTAGTAATAGTAGTAAAAAGTTGTCATTTATATCTTTTTGTGGGGCACAGCAGAGCTGTATTACCTGACACAGATGAAAAGGTGTAGTCAATAAGTCAAGTTATACAAAAAACTAAATTACTTAAAGCTCATCTGTGTTACTATACTGTTTTGTTTGCCCTCAATAAAACTAATTTCATGACTGTGCATTAGTGCAGTCTGTTTAAGATGTTGACCTTGCTCTCAGCATGAAGGATACAATAATTGTTGATATGAACACTATCATTATCTAAAACTTTTTTCATTCCAATTAAGGAACTATTTTAATCTATTTTGTAAGTCAAACAGCCTCTTTTCTAAATTGTAGTGAATATGATGTTTTCTGCAAAGCACCTGCATCATAAGAACTGCACATGAACTGGATTTAGCTTTCAGCTAAAATTAAATAACAAATTCCTTTATTTTTATAATGATAACCTATAAGATGTACTCAGTGGAATTATAATTAAGAAAGCCTTATGATGTGAAAATAATGTAAAAAGTTTTAAAAAATATTTATAATTTGACATTGGTATTTAATACAGTAGCAGCAGTAGATCCACTCATCTTCCGTTTATATATAATATAAACCCGTTTTCAAATAATATTTAAATTATCAGTATTAACTCTTATCTGTAGGAACACTGAGTATGATCGCATTTTTTGCATTTAAAAATGGAGTTTGAATATGTTAAAAAAGGAGTTTGAATATTTTTTGCATAGTCCATTATTCTTAAATGCATTTTCTAAGCAGCCATAAAAGACTTCAAAAAGAGTTTTGTGCAACAGTGTAGGCACCCTGTTCAAATTGTGTTAAAGTGAATCTCTAAGTGAAAAGAAGCTGACACAAGCTCTGCGTGGCACAAACTTAAACATGACATCTTCCTACAATTCTGATGCACGATTAATATTTATTTACAATTTTGTATATACTCAAAATAATAAAACAGTGAATATGGACCGTGGAAAAGTTGGGGGACTCTGTCAGTCAGTACTTAGTAACACATCCAATGGCAGAACTCACAGCTTCCAAATGTTTCCTGTAGCCATCTTAAAGTCTTTCTATTCTTGCTTGTGGATTTTTTCCCCACTCGTCCTTGCAGAACTCTTCTAGCTCAGAAACATACTTAGGTCTTCTTGCATGCACTGCATGTTGGAGCTCTCCCCACAGATTCTTAATAATATTCAAGGCTGGGACCCGTGAAGGTAAGTCCAAAACCCTAATCTTTAGTTCCTGTAAGTACTCATGGTTGAATTTGAGGTATGTTTTGGATCATTGTCTTTCTGAAATATCCAACCTCTATTCCGCTTCAATTTCTTCTGACTGACTCTGGGACATTACATTACAAAGTTTAATTTTCATTTCACCAGTCCACAGCACTTTTTAGCCAGGGGTAACCAAACTTTTGTATACCACTGTATCTCAAAGCAGCCTGAAAGGTGAAGACTGATAGGTGAAAAAACAACTATTTTGTACAGTACTTCAAAAGTAGTAGTTCATGTAGTGGTAACTGTTGGTACTACTGCTGCTGAACACCCTAAGTTACTCAGTAAAGAAATTAAACATTGTTTATCTTAGAGCCTTAGAAATAAAATGAAATATCCATATGTCCTATGCATATTACTAGATACTGTAATATATTGCCTTAGTGGTAGGACAGGAAAATGATGAATACCTCAGATTATGGACACCAGTCTGAGCCTTTCCATGTAGATAAATGAAGTTAGATAATTGGCTACACAAGCAGGTAAGTCTACAGCCTAAGCTACCCTAGCAAAGCTGAAACTTTATATACTGGGTAACATGTAAGAAATCAATATAATGTACTTAGGGATATATTTAACCACAGATAAATATGTTTTGCAGCAAACAATACATACATTTATAATTTGGTGCATAATGTTTTAGTTTTTTTACAACAATGTTGACTATTGATTTATATTTTTACTAAAAAGTATGTTGAATAGGTTGAAAGGATATGCAAATTAAAAGAAAATAACAGAAGGGGGAGACGGATAAAATTTTACAATTGCAATACATGAAAATCTATACTTGCACAGTCCAGTCTAAAAAGATTAGAAACAAAATCCTTTTCAAACATTGCTGTGACTGATATCACAATAAACCATGACGCACTTCATGGGCACTTAAAAGATCTTCAGCTGCAGGAAGCAGCTGAAATGGAGCCACGTTCACAGATTGCACAGTTCAACTAAACGAAGATAAATGCCTAGAAACAAACCACAAAAAATGCATTGTGGAGATAGTGCATTAAACTCGATGACTTAGGGACTGCCAGAGGTACTCTGGTGAGGTGAAAGCAATTATAAGGTCGGTATTGCCTCAGACAGTAAGGAATAATAGCATGGAAATTCCATAAATGGAATTGTCCTTGCAAAGTGGGAATATTAGATTACTATGAACCCAAAGTGAAACTATCTACCTTTACCTCAATACTTCTTATGTCTATTCAGGCAGACTGGAATGTATTGGCCATTGATTCAGGCATCTTCCTCCTCCTAGAATAAACTTTTGGACTGTGAAAACAGGCCTTTTAATTATTTGAATTCTAAACTCTTTTGACTTATTTTTGTGGATGGACAACCAGCAGCCATATCACCCTGCAACTCACAACTGGCAACCCACTGAAGCTAAGCAGGTGTGACCCTGGTCAGTACCTGGATGGGAGACCTCCTGGGAAAAACTAAGGTGCTGCTGGAAGTGGTGTTAGTGGGGCCAGCAGGGGGCGCTCACCCTGCACTCCATGTGGGTCCTAATACTCCAGTATAGTGACAGGGACACTAAACTGTAAACAGGTGCCGTCTTCTGGATGAGACGTAAAACCAAGGTCCTGACTCTCTGTGGTCATTAAAAATCCCAGGGCGTTTCTCGAAAAGAGAATTGGCCCTTACCAATCACAGCCTCCTAATAATCCCCATCTATGAATTGGGTTCATTCTCTCTGAACCCTCCTTACTGAGCGCTGATGTGTGGTGAGCGTTCTGGCGTACTATGGCTGCCGTCGAATCATCCAGGTGGATGCTGCACATTGGTGGTGGTGGAGGGGGGTCCCCATTACCTGTAAAGTGCTTTGAGTGGAGTGTCCAGAAGAGCACTATATAAGTGTAAGCAATTATTATTACAATTATTATTATTAATCATCTGTTTCCTCACTCCACTTCAATTTTACAATTCTCAGATTTTTACTCCAACACATATTGTACCTAAATAGTAAACATTTTTACAAGCTAAGGTGTTACTCAACGAATTCTGCACAAGAATGGCAGAGAAATGGAACAAGACTTTAAGGAACATGTGGATTTTATGCCCTGAAGGGTTTTAGCAGGGATTAAGTCAGTCGTAAATCTTAGAATTACTACATGTTCATCAGGATACATACACCAGACAAAAAAGGTTTATTTATTTCCATCCAAATGATCCAGTGGTAACCAAAATATCAAAGTGGCAGCTCACAAAATTTGGCTGAAACTGCATATTTAATATTCACTCCCAGAATGTTAACCAATGAAGAAATAATTGCTTTATCCAGCAACACCTAAGCCTGTTACAAGAACTATATACTTTTATTCCCAAATTTCTCCCTTTAAGAAAAATAAATACTTCAATCAATAACAAAGACAAAACAGAAACTAACATGCAGAAGCTACATTTTGAAATGATGGGAAAAAATGAATTCCTGGAAATAAGAGCTCACAATTAGAGAAACAGGCACAGATGTGTACAGAGGCAATAAAAGAAGAATGGATATACTTCAAAATCACAATATTTAAGGCTCAAACTAGATTGAGTTGAAGTCTAGGAAAACACGGCTTTAAAGGTTCAATGGAGAAATTAAGAAAGAAATTTAAAGGAAGAGAGTGCTCTACAAAGTGCATTGAGATTGCAAGATTAAAAAAGAGTCAGTATACCACGTTACAGGTACAACTGAGAGAAGATATTAGAATTAGCAAAGACAGTCCCAAAAAATATTGCAGCAGAGGTTAGAAATCCAAAAAACATGTTTTCAAATGCTGTAACACCAAAGAAACCGTGAACACCGAAGTAAACGTTGACGGACAGTTTACGAATAATACAATCAAAAACAAACAATAAATATGATTATTACACGCAGTGTTTTAGGAAAGGTTGACAATAATGTGTACGAGGTTTCAAAAACCATTAGAATTGAGTCATTGAGCCTAGGCCATTGAGTCATTAAAGAGACTAGGACAGCTTCAAACCCATAAATCACAGGGCCATAATAGTACTTTCCGTGTCATAGAGAAATGAGGGGTATTATTCAAAACCTGGAACTAACAAATGGAACTGTGCCCACATGCAATTATTACCTCAAAGGGATATGCAACAAAATACTTACTTTCATGATCTGAAATGTACTCAAAGTGAATGAGTCCCAATACTTTTGTTCATTTGAAACCACTGGGTAATTGTAATGATTATATGCATGCATGAAATTAACCCCAAACAAACTATTTATATGTTATATAAATATCATATTAATCTCATGATCACAAATACAAATTGCTTTTGACTATAACGTTCGAATATTTCTGGAGGGACTATACATTAGAAATATACAGTAATTAGAAGAATGTTAAGAGTTTTAAGTTATTAATGCAGGACACTGTATTTATAGTTGCTAACTGCCTGTATTGCTCTCTATTTGATCAACATTGTCAATATTACATTTCAGCTATCATTTCAATTGATTGGTTGCCCAGCCTTAACTTTTTATCTTTCTGAATTTCCAATGCAGCTTCTACAGTATTTTTAATTATCCTATATTATTATCATCTACAAACCTGAAAGGTTTACAGACTACATCAGAATCTATATCATTGATACATATTAGGAAAAGCAATATAATAAACTTATTATATTACTCCAGTCTGAAATTTAACCCTTTAAAAAGAAAACAAAATGTGTAGGTATACATGTGGAATTTAAACCAAATTAACTGCTGCATAAGCTTTACAACACGTTAGAAAGACCAGATTACAGAATAAAACTGAAATATGTTCAGTTTGTTCATTATATCACAAAAAGGATATTACAGCCTTAGAAAGAGTTCAAAGAGAAACAGTCGGAATGATTCCTAGTGTGAGGTGATTGTCAACTAAAGATGGAAACTAAAAGAAAAGTTATTTAAGACAGACAATATTAGGAACATCTTAAAAAGAGCTTCTTTGGGTGTCTGGAACAGGCTTCCCTGCCAGCTAGTTAAGACTCAGACTGTAGGCTCATTGAGGAGGAGGACAGAAGAAAATTCACATTCACTCAGGTAACTACCATATGAGGGAAATGGGCACATCTGTCTCCTCCTGTTTGCAGCCTTTTCTTGTTTTCAATGTTCTAATTGATTTAGGCCTCAGATTGAATTCACACTGTTAATCAAGCTGCTAAAAAGTATATTCTGTACCCATACCAGTTTCCTTCATGTTCAGTTTCAGCAGGTAACAGGTCAGAAATACTTACTGCTTGCATTCTTTTCTTTTCCCGGTCAGCTGTATTTTGTGTGGTCTCTAGAATTGCTCGGTGCTTTTTCGATAACTCCTCCAGTGCCCTGGCTTGAGCCTCTTTGAAGTGAGCAGTGTCCTCCTCATACTTGGCACGGATGTTCATCATCTCCTTTTCATAGCTTTGCTTTTCCTCCTTTAATGCCTGTATTGTGAAGAGAAGGAACACTTAACTTAACATTCACCGAGTAACAGAAGCAAAGGATGGGTTTCTGTTACCTTACCAGCCATTTGCTGAATCCAATTCATATTTTTTATACAGGTTCGAATATATAGCTGTGTGCAAAGGAACAGGTCAAAGTTAATTCAATGCTGAAAGGAAAAGAAACACTTTTGACTTTCCCTCTCCACCTCACACCTGAAGAAAACCAGAATCTTTCAGCATGGAATAAAATTTTACCTTTTCAATTTTTTAACAGTAAACAACATTTTCAAAATAATGGCCACATAAGAGCAGACATTAATCTTGTCCAATAATTTCACCAACTACAGGAAATGATCACTCATCATAAACAACAGCATATCTTGAATTTGACTATAAGGCTTTTATAACCTGATATAGATTATATTTAATACATATTTTATGGTTTTTTATTTTGATTAAAATATTTTTCAGACCTATCTGATATTGACAAATATGGAAGTATACACTTTACTTCCATCTCACAAGATTTGTTTTTAATTTCACAAACACATTTTACACAACTTAAAGAAATGTGCGGTGTACTGATCCCAGCCCAACAGGAACAGCATAAGTAACAGCAGATACAATTAAAGTTAGAACAAATGGATTTTTTATGTTGCATTTGCAATTTACTATGCCGCTTGTTATACTGACATAGAGATGGCAACGGCAAATGAACAAAAGTCAAGTTTATACCAGTGAAAGCTGGTTTCCTCAGAATTATGCTTTCCAAAACGTTTCTTTTCATTTAAAGCTAGAAGCTATGCTCAATAGCAATATTATGAAAACTGCAGTGACCATGAATGATCAAGTCATCTCCAAATCTCCTGTGCTTGCAGCAATTTTCAGCTGTATTAGCTTCATGGGCTGTAAGGGAATTGTTCTATAACATCACTGTCTGCAGAAAACATTACTGTGTGCTACATACAGTAATGTGTCACTGCAGCTTTTGGTTTCAATGTTACGTTAATGTCAAATGAAACCTTTCCTCCTGACCCTTTGGCAAGCTGTTTGTGTGTTGAATTTCATAGAAAACGTTTTATAGGATTCAACCAATTACACATCCTAACAATGGCAATCTTTTGCTTATCTTTTCCTTGTCACTTTAATGTACCTTAACCCAAACCCCAAACCGAACCCTATTCTTTTCCCTAGCTCATCCCTACACACAAGCCAACAATTAGACGTACTTATGAAACTCGACTTACTTTAATCAACTCTAATTTTACCAGCTCAACAATCCAACTCTAAGACAAAAAAGAATCTGTTTAGAACTCTTCCTCATTATAAAACCTTTGCAGGTGTACTGATTAAACAGATCCCTAGATTTCACAAACTGCAAGGGGACCTAGAGTGAGGCAGGAGGAGCTGTGTCGAGCTGCCCAAGCGTCTGGCTGCTCTGGAGCTGCAGCAACGCACCAGCAGGGTGAAGACTAGACTAGAACACTTTTCAAGGCTTATTCTTGAATAGCTTCACTACTGGCAGCAACAGAAAAGAAAAACAAGACAACAGAATGTTCCTATAATTTTACTATTAAAAACTTGTGTGTTTTTTAATGATTATTTTTTAAAATAAATATGTATTTACTGAAATGTTATTACTGAAATACAAGGACAGAATTAAAAAAAATATTTAGTAAGAGAGATGGCAAAACTAGTAAGTTATATCTAAAATATATTTCCAATATTTTACTGAAACCATTTCACTCCTTGGTTATTACTTGATTATTAATTTATAGAGGGAAAATATTTCATGGGAAATCAAAAATGTAAACATAGAAAATGCATTAATAAACCAGTATACAGAACATCTACAATGATTATAAAATGCTTATAAAAAATAAAATATAAACAGTTCAATTTAATACCTTTTGTTATTCTTCTCAATATATACTCAGGAGCTGCATTTGTTCCTTTAAAAGATAATCAATTGTGTTCCATACAAAGTCTGATGCAATAAAAATATACAGTATTTAACGCACTGGATAAAACTAAGAAATTACACTAAGTTACAAAAACTGTAGTACATTACAGGTCTGACTTTAATATTTCCTCCAGTTAAGCATGAAATGTTGAAAGTCCCTAAAGGATTTATAGTACAGTGTGTAGTAGTCATGTTGAGCACTTCCATAATGCAATATTCACCTCACAGCAGAGCATAACAATGCACTTAAAATAATTGTATTCCATTTTCAGCAGCTACCTTCTCCAGGGAGAGAATCTGTTGCTTCTGTCGCTCATCCAGAGCCTGTGTTTTATTCTGTAACACGGTCCTCTCCTCGTCCAGACGGACCACCTTGTCTTTCAGTCTGGACTTCTCAGACTCCAGATCCCTTATCGCAGCTTCGTGAGTCATTTGTGTAGCCTGAAGAGTTCCAATGTGGCCTGCAGAAAATTGGAAACATCCACTAAAAGCTAAAATATACATATGAAATATATATATATATGCCCAGACATACTATAATTCAGCCTGGATTATTTTAAGCTAAAATTTCCTTAATTTTAAATTCTAGTATTAATTACTTTAAGTTTGTTTTCGTAAATGTAATGTAAAGCCAAAAACCCTAACCATTAAAACTGCTGAAATTCAACAATTAACATAGTAGAAAGAGTGAATAAACTGAAAATTAAACACTAAACAAATAAGCAGAAAATAAAGTTCCTTGATCTATACATTTAGCATCTGAGAGGCCAAGATTCCTTTCCCCTTCAAGAATTTATAGGCATGTTTCACAGATTATGATTAGTAATAGTATCAGACTCATTTGCTTAAAAATATGATGCAGGGTTCCAAGATTAATATTATTCAGAATTGGTGTACCCTAAAGAAACATACTGAGTAATCTCCTGTTTTCTACTGATACGGCTGTACAATGCACTTGTTTTAATTAGAACTATTCTGTACCACAGCAACAAAGGCAGGTCCATGAGGCTATCTAAACCATCTGAAATTTTCTAATATAAATTGGACATACTTTATGGAGCAATTTCTTCTAGTTCCACTATTACAATCAACCCAGGGTATTTCATACCTTTAGGGACCTATTTGAAAGGAGGCAATGTAAAGATTCACCTGTGACAATGTGTAAAAAGAAAGGAAAAATCCCCTGAAAAAATTTCCCCTGAAATCACCTATAAAATGTATTTACAATGTGTGAACCAGAGGACCTGACACACACTATGACATGCTATCTGTTGTATGTGATCTAATCATTGTTGAAAACCTAGACCATAGCTAAACCATTCAAAGCACTACATTGCTGAAACAATATACAAATTCTCTAATTATATACACCATACAGTATCTACCATGCAGCACGTAAATATCCAATCTGATAGCCTCAAATATAATAATAATAGCTTACACTTATATAGCGCTTTTCTGGACACTCCACTCAAAGCGCTTTACAGTTAATGGGGTCTCCCCTCCACCACCACCAATGTGCAGCATCCACCTGGATGATGCGACGGCAGCCATAGTGCGCCAGAACACTCACCACACATCAGCTATTAGTGGGGAGGAGAGCAGAGAGTAATGAAGCCAATTCATAGATGGGGATTATTAGGAGGCCAATGGGAAATTTGGCCAGGAGGCCGGGGTTACACCCCTACTCTTTTCGAGAAACGCCCTGGGATTTTTAATGACCACAGAGAGTCAGGACCTCGGTTTTACGTCTCATCCGAAGGACGGCACCTGTTTACAGTATAGTGTCCCCATCACTATACTGGGGCATTAGGACCCACGTGGACCACAGGGTGAGCGCCCCCTGCTGGCCCCACTAACACCTCTTCCAGCAGCAACCTTAGTTTTTCCCAGGAGGTCTCCCATCCAGGTACTGACCAGGCTCACACCTGCTTAGCTTCAATGGGCTGCCAGTTGTGAGTTGCAGGGTGATATGGCTGCTGGCTGTATAAATATAAACATCTACACTACTGTGTACAAGCTCATGTGCTCTTAGAGTTTCATTGAACTCTTATATAAGTATTGATGTTAGGCATCAGTGAAAATCAGATCTGGCAAACTTGGCCTGCCTTTTAACATGTTACTAGACATGCAAACTGTGCTTCATTAATACTGTATGTACTGGTGTGCTTCAGTTTCCTTGGATTTTTATATTGATGAGTTTTTCAGCAATCATTAATTTTAATTTTCTATCAACGTGAAAGTCAAGTGAAAACAGACCACTCTATTATTATTTATCTATCTAGTATTATTTTCTTTAAAACTATTTTAAACAAAATTCGCAAACTCTGGCCTATTTCCAGTATGTGTAACATTCACACTGCCACTGCTGGATGTTGTGAATAACCTTTACTTCTATTATTTTATTTTCACTTCCACACAACTGAAGACACATGTCCTTCCACGAGGCAGGTGTGCAGCAAGGCCAAGCGCCAGTCCCTGCCTGAGGGTTTATTCTTCATCAGGGGTGACAAGGCATGAAAGAGCTGGCAGCTGTACCCAGCTGTGCCATACAGTGGTTCAGCCAGGTAATATGGCGGCTTGGAGGCTGGGCCGTCTGCACCACTCAGACTGCCACAGCAGGACACAGAGAGAAGAGAATGAAAATGTGCACAATGAAAGCCACAATGTCTTTTTTCAGTTCCCATGAAAGATATGTACTGCACTATTGTGGTATTTTAGATGGCGACCCTACTAAAATAGTTCTATTCTAACACTTATTCTATTTAACAAAAAAGTAAATAGGAATAAAACATAAGAAACAATGGACTTTGTCTGCATTATTCCCCAGTGAATAATGAATAATAAGCATACTGTACACACTTGCACTGTATCTTTTGTGCTCTTGCAGCAGTGGAAATCTTGCCTCCACATGCGGACTGCATGTAAACCCTCCCGCTGCTTATACTCACACTATGAATCCTAGTAAGCGTTCTTCTTGGGCTTATTATTATCAGAGAAACAAGAACAACAAAAACAACTACAATAATAGCAATAGTACTAATAGTACTGATGATGAAGCAACAGAAGAATAAGGTTCCTACTGGCTTTCAGGAGAATCTCGGTGGCCTGCTGCTGCACGCGGTCACGAGTGGCCTCCAGCTCACACTCGGTCTCCTTCTGTCTGATCATCAGAATCTCTGCATCCTGTGTGACCTCTTCAAGTTGTTTCTGGAGATCCTGAAATAGTGCATCCACATGTACTGTACTGAAAGTTCATCTTTCACCAAAATAAAGAGCAGTTCTTCAAGCTTTAATGCAAGCGTGTTGGAGTCTGAACATTAAAACTTCAGTGAATGTTGATAATATTTCTGTCTTCAGAAAGAAGAATAAGATGTCAAATAAGAGGAGGTAGTTCTGCCCATTTTTCTTCCAAAGGATAATCAAAGGCATATGAACCTTTTGTCTGCCATATTCTGATGCATTAGTAGTGTTCCTGAGTCATCACTACTACAAACCATTATGTTTAATTATTGCCATGCAGAAGATTTTAAATTTTTACATTTAAAATTTAAATGACTAATTGATGATCTAACTTTCAGCACACAGCAGGTCAAAATATGGAAAGAAGGTAAGCTGTCAAGCATTTTAATGAGTAAGTGCAATCCATGCAACGCAGAAGGCATGTTATTGCCAGACAGATTTCTGACTGTTGTTAAAAAATGTGTATCATTGCAGTTCAGATATGCAGTTCCTCTTCAACAAAGAGAGATATATTAATGTTATTTATGAGCAATGGAAAAGTAGATAGGCTACTTCTTCATAATAAATATACAGTATCTGTAGGTTATTGCAGAGGAGAGATTTCATAGTGAAGAAACCAACAGAAACTAGTCAAGATCTAGATCTATAGTATAGTCCTCTATATACTTAGTTTATTTATATTGCAAAAATATGTTTTAGTAGTAATAGAGACATATATAAAGATTTATTCTGTTTTCTAGGCCTATAAATCATCTTATATTATATATAATTTCACATTTTTACTACTACTCTTTTGGAATCCTCCCTGCATTGCCCAGGTGGAGCTCAGTGCTGGAGGACTATGTAAGAGGTTACGGGAGATTAAGAAGATTGTCTGTTGAAGACCCCATTAGGGTCTATAACATCAAAACCCAAAGCAGAGAGATAGCAAATGAGTGCACGACCAGACCCAACTATAAAAGAGGAAATGAGAACCAGCTTCCATCCTAATAACAATCTGTTAGACATCAGCTCTGTTCAGACACCAGCTCACTCAAGATGTGTTCATTTGTTCATATCTGAGAATAACTTTATTGTTTTGTTTTTCTTTGAAGCTTCATTTAATTCTTGTAAATCATATTTAGTTACGTGATATCCATTAAAGCCTTCACTATGTCACTGACTTCTATATTTCTGACTTACAATAACATAGATATTTCAGGACCATTTTTTAATTATGGTATAACATTTTCAAAATGGACTACTGAATACAATAGTAACCAATGTTTGAGATAAAAATATTAAATTATCATGAACCTCATTTGTAAAATTCTAATTTCAAATCTAATTCTGGGGTTTTGTGCACAAACCTGTATTAACATCTAAGAAGAGTTAAATGAAGGATTATATATTAATTTTCATCCAAATGAACATATTAATTAATTCATCCAAATCTCAAAATGATTAACATTAAATTCACATAAAATACCTTTAAATCCTGGGTAAGGACACGGTGTAGTTTTAAAAAAGACAGGTATAGCAATTAAAAGGTGGTTGGGATTATAATCAAGGTTTTAAAGGTTTTAAAGTGAAAAGAAAACTACTCTCAGATTAATATAAACAATGAACTAATAAATATAAAACTATGCCAAAATAATTATTTTCCGTATGCAATTCCTTAAAACGTTTTGAGTGAGAAAAAATACACTAAGACATACAGTAACATACAAAAACACACAACACACTGGTATTGTTTTCCTCGTTGCGAGACGTCTTGGCTATGTCCTGCTGTGAAGCCAGTTACGACATTGAAATCAAAGAATTGAAAACAGCCGGGCACAGTGACAGATTGCCATACCTTAATATTGTTCTCAGCTGTGTTCAGAGAGCTCTGCAGCTTCTGAGATTTCTCTCTCGTCTCACGGGCCTCCTCCTGTACCCTCTGCAGCTCAGCGCGCAGCTTGCCCAAGGTCTTCTGAAGAGCAGCTTCCTGCGCGTGGAACTCCTTCCGCAGCTCGGCCTCAGTCTTCTTCCAGGCCAGCAGGTTCTCAGCTGTCAGCTGCTGAGTCCTCTTCATGGCATCCAGCTCCCGCTCGTAGAAGGCTTGGGCTTTGTTCAGCTTGGCCTCGTACTCCTCCACCAGCCTCTTCTTGTCCTGCTTCAGCTCCTCCACCCGTTCAGACAGGGAATCCACCTCGGCCTTGTGCAGCTGGCTCAGCTTCTCCTGGTCTTTGCTGTAGTTGGCGTTCTGGCTCTGGTGGCTGCGGAGCAGCTCCTGGATCTCCTGGCGGTGGGCCGCCCTCAGATCCTCCAGCGCCTGGCGCTTCTCCTGCTCAAACTGGGCTTGCACCTGCGCAAAGGAGCGCAGCTTCTCCTCAAAGTTTCGCCGCATCTCCTCCACTTCCCGGGACATAGTGACCACCCTCTGCGTGTGCTGGGCCTCCGTGCACAGCTGCATGTCCTCCACCCTCTGCCGGTAGGTCTCGAACTCGGCCAGGGCCTGGCGCTTCATGCGCTCGTGCAGCTCCATGGATTCCTCTAGGGACTGGATGCGGCGCTTGAGGTCCATTTCATCACTGATTTTGCTCTTGTACTGCAGGATCTTCTCACGAGTCTCTGACAAGATCTGCTGCACCTCCTCCTCGTGGGCTTCCTTGAGTGTCTGGATGGCAGCTTCGTGCTCGTCATTCTTGGTGTTCAGAGCATAGATCACCTAGGACAAAGGAGCCATGACAACTTCGTAAAAATAATTATGATTACAACAAGAGAAAGCATGTGAGACAGCATGTGTTTAGCTCCATTTTAAGCATAATTATGTTACAAAATGCATTATTATATAACACTTTAGAGAGATTTATTTTGCATATGTAAAATCATATATACTAAAAAGGAAAACAAACACTTCAATCAGAAACACATGGATATCTGTAAGGTGATAAAGTTGGTTCAGACTCTACAGTACATTAGTGAAATTAAGTGCAATAACCACATGGTTATAGGAATGCATTTCAAATGTTTTAAAAAAACAAAGTTTTCTCAATAACTTTTTACAAAAATATTATCTCTTTACTTTAACTTCCTTAGACCTGGCATGTCAGTAGAAATTATTGAAATCTCAAAGTCAGCCAGAGCCCATCTGAAATTATACTCAATAGAACAATACTGGCGTGTAATAGTGGGCAGGGCTAGGTAACTTGCAATGTACTGTAGCTGTATGTGAGGGCGTTCTTTCTGCCTGGTTTAATAATCCCTGGAGATTCTCCTGGCCTATTCCAACACGCAGCTCGGGCACTAGCCTACAACATGCATGCTCTCTCTCCAAGTGAACTAAAGATTGTTTGTCCCCAGACTGCAGCTCCAGTCTCCAAAGTGAGGGTTTTTCACATTCATTGACTCTTCTGTCCTTTCCTGCATCTACTGATTGTCCACCTTTCCATTTTCCTTTGGCTATAATGTCTGCTGGATTTGATACCAGCCAACTCCATTCATTATTGGCATTTCCAGGTGCAGAAGCGGGATTCCCCACTGGACTTGTCAAAATGCCAAGACTTGGAGAGAGACGAGAATGCCTCTTCATGTATGTATTCTGTTTTATCACTAGTTTTTTACTATTGTTATATAATCATAATTTTGAAAACATTTTGCTAATTCAACACCTGGATATAAATCTACACGTGTAATCTGATATCCAGTCTAAATATTATTTTAAAACATTTTCATCAGGTATGGTTCTTTGTGGCAACTTATCTCTAATTCACAATATTTTCAGCAAATACAACAACCCCTGGAGCCAGCAGCCATATCACCCTGCAGCTCTCAACTGGAAGCCCACTGAAGCTCAGCAGGGTTGAGCCTGGTCAGTACCTGGATGGGAGACTCCTGGGAAGCTATGGTTGCTGCTGGAAGTGGTGCTAGTGGGACCAGTGGAGGGCGCTCACCCTGTGGTCTGTGTGGGTCTTAATGCCCCGGGATAGTGGCGGGCAGAGTACTGCAGTGGGCGCCGTCTTTCGGATGAGATGTTAAACTGAGGCCCTGAATCTCAGTTGTCATTAAAGATCCCCGGGCATTTCTCAATAAGAATAGGGAATTATCTCGGTGTCCGGGCCAACTTTCCCCCCTCTGCCTTTACTGTGGCCTCCAAACTGTCCCCATGTATGACTGGCTTGCACTGGCCCTGCGATGGACTGGCGCCCTGTCCAGGGTGTACCCTGCCTTGCGCTTGAATAACTTTCTTAGCATGAGAGATTTGGTGATGCATTTGAGAGTATGGCTATGGCACGCAATAAGGATTCTGTTTTTTTCTATGGATCAGCAGACCATAGAATGAAGCACACGTTTATTTCTCTAGATAGCTAAAGGTTCTATATGCTCCTTTTCTATTATCCAAGCAGTCAGGTAATATAAAAATGAAGATGCAGCATTGTGACAAGAACCAGATTTGTTTACATGAGCAATAGGGTACATGCCTTCAGTAACATATAGTAAATATATACTGCGAATTTTTAATGAAAATCAGATTAGTTCATAATAAATACCAATTAGTGCAGCGCAGTGATAGCATTGCTGCCTTGAAGCACTGGAGCTCTGGCTCCTATTCCTTGAGTGCTTTCTGTGTCTGTATGTTCTCTCTGTGTTCATGTGGGTTTCCTCCAGGTGCTCCAGTTTCCTCCCACAGTCCCGAGACATGCTGGTGGGTTAACTGGCTTCTGGGAAAACTGGGCCTGGTGTGAGTGTGTGAGTACATGTGTCTCTGTTTGTGTCTGTGTCTATTTGTGCCCTGTGATTGACTGGCATCCCATCCAGGGTGTACCCTGCCTTGAGCCTGTTGCTTGCTGGGATAGACTCTGGCTCCCTCGCAACCCTCTATTGGATAAAGTGGTTAGAAAATGGAAGGATGGACATACTAAATACTATATGTGAAACAAAAAATAAAAATCGACTCTCCTTGCATCCAGTGGAATTCCAGAACATGACATATACATTTGAAGATTTTCTCACTTTAGTATTTTCATTTTTAAACTGCAGTTAAGTACAGCAGCTACTGCTTCTTTAAAAGCTGAATGACCAGGTAACAACAAGATTTTCAGAGAGAGAAGTAGAAGTAGAAAATGTAAAACTCTGAATATTGAATTAACTTCTTGTACTGAGTCTCCAATATGGGTTTAAAAAGCAAATGTACTGAGAAGAAATTCACTTGGGTATATAATACAATTTCAGCTAATAAACGATGCATACTAAATTCATCAGAAACACAGGTCATAAACATGATTTTACTGTTTAACAGCCACATTATAAAGCAGGTTAGAAAAACAGCTTAAGTGTTCAACGTTCTTAATTTTCAATTTATATAACATATAAAAGAAAAAAGAAAAATGAAACATAAAATTACTTCCTGACTTAACATTTTTTGTAAAGTTGCACTATATTGCCGATAGCTTATATTTTATATAATTAAACAGTAAATGACACAAGAGAACCAGGTTCTTATCAAACCTAATGTATGAGATGAACTGTAATGTATACATAGTAGCACAATGTTCTACTAATCCTACAATAATTAATAATAATAATAATTGCTTACACTTATATAGCGCTTTTTCTGGACACTCCACTCAAAGCGCTTTACAGGTAATGGGGACTCCCCTCCACCACCACCAATGTGCAGCCCCACCTGGATGATGCGACGGCAGCCATAGTGCACCAGAACGCTCCCCACACATCAGCTATCAGTGGGGAGGAGAACAGAGTAATGAAGCCAATTCATAGATGGGGATTATTAGGAGGCCATGATTGGTAAGGGCCAATGGGAAATTTGGCCAGGACGCCGGGGTTACACCCCTAGTCTTTTCGAGAAACGCCCTGGGATATTTAATGACTACAGACAGTCAGGACCTCGGTTTTACGTCTCATCTGAAGGACGGCGCCTGTTTACAGAATAGTGTCCCCGTCACTATACTGGGACATTAGGACCCACATGGACCGCAGGGTGAGCGCCCCCTGCTGGCCCCACTAACACCTCTTCCAGCAGCAACCTTAGTTTTTCCCAGGAGGTCTCCCATCCAGGTACTGACCAGGCTCACACCTGCTTAGCTTCAGTGGGCTGCCAGTTGTGAGTTGCAGAGTGATGTGGCTGCTGGCCACATTGGATGAAGGAGACACACTATTGAAAGTGAACAGTATTAATTGGAAGTGTAGCATTGACCTGTGTAATATGGGGTAGCCAGCAGCCTCACTCCACAAAAGAGAAGTGAAGGAAGAGAATTTTCTCCATCAACTGAATTAAGGCGGAACTTTAGGGAGGGCAGATTTTTCAAGGCCGGTGTGGGATTTTGTACTTACATAGCAAAACATCAATACCGCACCACTTTCAACCACTTTCAACAGTCTCTACAGTGTGTGTGAAAGAATGCATGTGCTTGTTAAGCAATGACTCTATGAGCCTCTTGAGGATAGGCAACATACCCCATACATACAGTTTGAACATAATAGATGAACACAGATCTAGGAAGGGAACAAAATGTAAACTGCCTCAAATTAAAGGTACTGTCAAACACAAGAAATAGTATTGCTGCTCCTCGATTAATCATAGAAGATAAGAAATACAATGTGTATAAACACACTGCAATTGCAAGTGATGCAATTAAACATTTTCAGCAATAAAGCAATGTGCTACTTTATACAATTACCACGAAAGCAAGCACGCAAACGGCTTGGCACAGACTGTCAGAGGCGGTACACACAGCCCATCGGGATATTTCTCCATTCCTTCTCTAAAGCAGCTATTAGATCAGCAACACTAAATGGCAGCATTTCACAAAGCTTTATACAACTACAAAAATCATCCCACATCTGTTTGATTGCAATTCAATCTAGTGATGCATTAGCTGTATGATATTGATCCCAGATTGAAGTAGAAAGCTTCAAGTAAACTTTGTCATTCTTGGGCTGAAAAAAGGAGGGATTCCCTTGACATCAATGTTGCTGCACCAACAAGTGCAACAGAGGTCTCAAAACTTTGTCATTACAACACTGCATTTCAGTTGCCATTAAAACAACTGTAATACAGACTAAATTCTGCTGAGACCAACACATTCTGCCTTTATCATTTAAGACCCAGAAGAGGCTTTCATCTTAAACAGTTCAGGTGGGGAGCTGCATCAGCATGCATAGGCTGCAAAGGAACCAGTAATAGGTTTATTCCATGCTGAACAGAGAAGAAAGAAAACACAACGTTTTGGCCGTGGAGCCTTTTTCAGGTGTGAGAAAGGCAGGGCAGTAACGCACTTATTCATCTTACACATCCTTGCTTGCCAGCAGGCAGGATCTCGGTGCTCCTGCTTTGGTGACCCAGCAGTCGCTGCACCGCTGGAGTCTAGTGAAGATGGACTGATGGTCCACGAAAGCCCAAGTCACTCAATACCATTCAATGTTATGCTGTTCCTGGCAGTACTATTCCCCAAGCATGTTCTTCTTCTGTATTACTGAGCTGTGATCTCTATAGGGGGCTAGTTAAATATTTAATTCTCTGTGTCTTCCATGCAGCAGCCTACAGTACATACAACAATTTTGCATGCAAACTGTGATGTCCCTCTCATCCCCCCATCTCGCTGTGCCCTGATCTGTGAGCTCCGTGTCTCTGGGATCTGTGTCGCGTCCTGCTCTCTGACGACCCTCCGCAGCTCCGCTTCCTGTTCCTGTTCCTGTTTGCCAGTCCGGTCCTGTTTCCTGATTATCCTGTCAGCTACCTCACTCCTTAAGCTTCTTGCACAAACTCTCTCTCAATAAACCTGTGTGTGGCCTTTATCACACACATGGGTCCATTTTTTATTCGAAACGCTGCAAGTTACTGTACCATCTATCTGGCCGCACACGACTCTTCTCATACATGTGTTGTGATATTGTGACACTTCTTGTTATGTCATTTTTCTCCACATGTCACAGGGAGTGCAAGAAACAATGTTTTGCAGCCTGTCATCATATCATGTTCGCACAGCTCAATCAATAGCACTACTGCATAAATTATTAGTGGTTAAAAGATGTTACATGTATCCATGAAACAGGGTTTTCAATTCCATTAAAACCCTCCACACAAGTTTTGAAAAAGAGCTTCAGAAGGGAACAAAAACAGAGGAAAACACCTCATTCTTTAGGAAAACTGAATCATCTCAGTCAACCATTAATCCAATAGGTGATTTTGCACTTCTCCACCTGATAATGGCTGCGGTGCATCGCCCAACCCAAACGGTTGCTGCGTTTCTGTGGTGTGTGGAGTGCATCTCCTTCCATACAATATGTAAAGCACTGTGACATCCTTTGTGATTGAAAGTGATGTATACTGCAAGTGCAAGCAGATATTATTATTATTATACATTATTAATCTACATTACAATGAAATTGCACTCTGAGCTGGAGAAAGGCTTAAAGAGCAATTGCATAACAATGTTGTTTCTACAGCAGTAAAACTCACCAGTCCCAGATATTTATGTATGAGGACCTTTTCAGAGGCCTGCAAGGTCTGGAGGTGTTGCTTCTGGCAGAAGAAAAGTGGTGCAGATGACGTCTGCAATGTTGTGGCAATGAAGGTCTTTCCTTCGTATGGTAATATAGTGTTCATTCACAGCTTCTCTCTCTCGGTCGTCTCAGTGTGTGTGCATACACCAGGTGTGCATTCCCAACATGAGGACATGCGTGGTTTTTTGATTGTTTTAAAGTCCTACTATATTTGTAATATGCTAAAAACTGATATTGTAACAGTTCCTGGGTGAGGCTCCCACGGAAAGAGTATTTTAAGACCCTATGCGAGGTGGCAAATCCAGAAAGGAATAGGGAACGGAGTTGAAGGAATACACACACGGTTTATTGGTGCTCACAGTGATGATGGGGAAGTCCGTGCAGACGTGGAGGGTGGGTAACCATTGCAACAAATCCAGGGAGGTCCACAGTCCATATGTCCATTATCGGGAAATCCATCCGGAGACAGAACAGGAACAGACACACGAAGAAACAAGAGCCAGGAATACGGGGCTTTGCCCCAGGCCCCAGGCTCAGAAGGTCAGGGTGACTACGACTGACCTATGCCCTCAGACTTCCCTGTGAAGCCTGGTGGTAGGTGGGCCATCAGACAACCATTCTCCAAAGCTGAGCCCCGAAGGCTGTGGGGAAGAAAACTTGAATAAGGGACTTGACTAGACACACCAGGAAGTAATAATTAAAAGGACTATCTAGAGAGAATTAGAGCGCCCTCTGGAGGAGGGGATGTCAACTGTGACAGCTATGAATAAAACAAAATAAAAATATAAAGGAGCAAGTAATAGGTTCATTCCACGCTGAAAAGAGAAGAAAGAAAACACAACATTTCAGCCGTGGAGCCTTCTTCAGGTCACCTGAGCCAACCTGAACTATAAAAATATAAAGTTGCTTTGTTTTTAAAAACGGCCAGAGAATGTGAGCTGAATGAATGATCCAGAATGTGAGCCTGACATTACTATATTTTCCTGATTTTGGCTTCTGTTACTTTTTCCTCAGTTTAGTAAATTTAACCAAATTCTGCAGTAGGTACTTTATATACAGTATACCTCAACAAAAGACATTTAATAAAGGCAGTGTTCAGAAAAGAGTAATTTTTCACCTAGAATTAACTAAACTGCATTTATACAGTATATTGATTGTTTGATGTACAAAACCTAATTACGATTGATCAACTAAAACCAAAATTGTGGGGGTTAGAAAGGTTACACTACATATTTTTTGTTGTTGTTTATTGTGTCTATTTTAATTTCTATGTGCTGAACAGTGATGTTTTTTTTAAATACCAACAAACCATATTCCTTCTTAAATGTATTAATTTTTTTATTCATATGACAGAAGATTAAGGTCATTATTTCAAAGATGAAAAAATACAATTTTTGCCAACTCACAACTTAATATGGTTTATTATTGAATGTTAATACATATACCTATAGGGACAAAGTCCTTTTGACTCAAAATGTGTTTTAAGAGCCTAGATCAACAAAGATGCCTTGAAACTAATTTCATTCAACAATATATCAAATTTTAATGAGAAATCCATCCCAATTTAAAACAGAAGGGTTGCTAGATTAATGGAAATGTTTAGGATTAGGGTTATACAGAGTTTTCAGCACATGTATTAGTTGCATGGTTATAACCTCAATATTTTCTGTACTGCAGTGATGCAGTGAATGCTGCTTTTCAGAAGATATTATGGGTATTTACAACAGGCTTCCCAGCCAGGTGGTTGAGACTAAATGGCCTCCTCTTTTGCAATCTTTCTTGTGTTCTTATGTACAGTATACTGTCTAATGTATAATGTAAGTCAATTAGGTGATCTGTGAAAAGAACATAGTTTTCAATCAATGTCAAGAGGCTTTTGTATCCTGCCGTTACAACTTCAATGTCATCTCTCTTCTCTCTAAGGTAGTATGATGGCTCAGAAGAACCCTGTATGTTTTGGAAACAGATTCTACATGTTTTACAATCGTCTGTGGAACACAATGGTAATGCCCTGACTTGGAAGCATCAGAGGCAAAGCACTGCTTGCTAATCCAGAACAAGCTGTGACTGACGTGATGGAACTGTGATCCCACCCAGGCTGTACAAGTAACAGCATTAACAGAGAAACCCAGAAAAGAAAAGACAAACGATTGCTCAAAAATAGGAATGCAGAAGGACAACCATATCCCATCCATCCATCCACTTTCCAAGCTCTTCACTCAGTACAGGGTCATGGAGAAGCTGGAGCCTATCCTGGCAAGCAGCAGGCGCAGGGTGGAGTATATCCACCGCAGGGCACACACACACACAGACACAAACACACACACTCACATTTCCCCAAGAGCCAGCTAACCTTCACTGACACCTGCCTGGACTGTGGGAGGAAACCCATGTGAACATGGAGATAACATACAATCTCCATGCAGAGAGGACCCAAGGGACTGAGCCCAGGGCCCCAGCTCTGTGAGGCACCAATGCTCAGTCAGCAATTCCCTATTATATGTAAATATATATATTTGTATTTCATTATATTTTATATTTATACCTATACAGTATAAAAGAAATATTAAAATCTAAAAAAATTCTTTAAAATCAAGCATATAAAAAGTTGTTCACACGTGTCAATGTTTGACTTTCCAATTTAATTCCCTTGCTGCACACAGAATGAAGTGCATACTGAGCATACAAACAGAGGACAGATATCAATGTTATATCATGACAGAACAAATTAGGTCAAATGCAAATATTAGCCTCAGCAAGGAATAGATGATTATCAGCATAATAATATACGTGTTTCTTCACAGTATTCTTAGGTGCCACGTAATTCAAATAACCAGAAACATGCACAGGTGTATTTGTTTTGTTGATCTCTGTATTTCTGTGTGAGGGCTGTACAAAAGCAGAGACCGCTGTACACACAAATTTGATTTAGGAGGGTAATCAATCACTGGAGATGGAATGCAGAGTCCGAAAACAAGAAAACATGATGTTAGATATAATTTACTGCACACAATCTGAGATTGTGGGGCTTAGCACAAAAACAGACCAAAGGACAAAGGGTGAAGCAAAGAAGCGATAAACATCAGCTGGCTTTCAATATTCAATCCTCAGTACTTCAATAAACTGACACAAAAAGCAGCAGTTATTTTTATTATCCAAAAGATTAATGCAATGTTAAAATCACCTTAACAGAAATAATACCATACAGTAATTTACATTTGAAAGATCAATAAATTGACAGATCTTGCATTCTTTAAAAATGACTCCAATGCCATTTTTATATTTTTGGGAAAAACTAGGAACAACATACTGTATTTAAAAAAAAAAAAACTGTCATCTGTGGAAGATGCTGCACATTTCCTCTTAATACTAAATGCCTACATCTACAGTGAGCATGCCTCTCAGTTTTATTAAATGCTTTTATGACGGCAACGATAAAAATGTGTCTCCGCCATGTTACGCTTTCACATCGGATGTGCAGCTTTCACATCGGATGTGGCACTCCAGACTACTAGCTGTCTCATTCAGTTATTTGAAATTTTTAACAACAGAAAATCAACAGGATAACAGGAGACTGGGTTTTTACTGAGGATTAACAGAGTGATTAAAGTGTCATTTCATGACTGACAAGCCCCGTCACAAAGACGGAGAGATTGTGCTTTGAGGGGGAGGTTTAGTGGTATGATAGTTACCCTTGCTGTCCACACCTCGGGGGTCTGGGTCTCCTTGGCTTTGGACAACTATGATAACAAGTGGAGTTATTCAGGACTTTCACTAAAAGGAATGGCACACATGGCGAATGACCACTTTCTTACTGGCAGAGTTCAGAACAAAGGTTGACAAGTTCAGGAAAGCAGAGCATCAAGCAGTGAGAAAGAACTTGAGAGATGTAGAATGGAACAAGGTAAACATGCAGAAAGGAGACAATGAATGGCAATGATTTAAAGACTTTCTCCTTGAAACAAAGGACGCTTTTATTCCAAGAGAAATTTCTCAAAAATCAATAAAAATAGTATCCAGTTGAGGAGGCATTGTTTAATGAACTGTGAGCAAACATAAAACAGGATATTAGAAGGGCCAAGAGAGAGAAACAATATTGCAAAGGAGGCTAAAACATTAACCTGTGTTTGTCGCACGCAGGCTGGGAGTGGCCCGTGAGGAGCAGGCCAGGCCGCCTGTCTGTGCGCCCCTCTGCCTTTCAGTCAGTGACATCTCACTTACATCATCTCAGTGACATCATCTCACCAGTTGATCACCACATTTAAGCCTGAGACGCTGCTAATTCAGCGCTCTGACATTGAGCTACCTGGAGTAGCGCAACTCCCCCCCTGCTTCAGGAACCCATCGTTGTGAGATCCCGATTCTCCAAACGGTCGCTTTCCTTCCGGCCCCCATGTACTCCTGGCTGCAGCGCCGACTTGAGCGACTAGAGCTCCCCTCTCTGCCTCTGTTTCCTCTGTTTTATATTGTACCGTATACTTTATTTTAATCCATTTGAATTATAATGATATATTATATAATTACATTATATCCTTACACCTGAAGAAGGCTCCACGGCCGAAACCTTGTGTTTTCTTTCTTCTTTTCTCAGCATGGAAAAACCTATTACTTGTTCCTTTGCAGACTACGCATGCTGATGCAGCTACCCACCTGAACTAGTTATTTACTATATTTTAAGGATTTTCGTCATCATTATATCAGCAGAATAACAGTCAAGAGCAGTAAAGTGTCTTTAAGATACTAATGTAAACCATTTAGACGATGAAAGGGAAATGACAGATGCATTAAATGAGTATTTCACTCAGCTGTTCACCAAGCATAAAATCGACAATATGCCTGAAGCTGATGAAAGTTTTGTCTTAAATAACATGACCACAGAAGATGTGTGAGATCTACTAATATTATAAGGATTTAGGATAAACACATCTCCAAGTTATGATTTTACTTGTATTCTATTCTTCCTGAGGACATGAAAAATTGTGTTTATAGAGTATGGGCAAAACAGTCACTCCAGACAGGGGTAATACCCAGTAACTGGAAAACCACCAATGTAGTACCCATCCATGAAAAATGTTACATCCAGTAATTGCAGATCAGAAATGTTACCTGCATTGCATGCAAGGTAAAAAAACCCCAATAATTAGACCCAGAGTATCTTCTGTACCGCAATAGGATTCTAGGGCTGCGGTTCCCAACCCTAGACCTGCTGGTTTCCATTCCAGCAGAGCTGTAGATCTCCAGTGCTAACTCACAGCTTTAATTGATCTACTAGCTGTGGTCATTAAAAATTGCAGGGCGTTTCTTGAAAAGAGTAGGGTGTTACCCCGGCGTCCTGGCCTTTAGCAATCATGGCTCCCTAATAATCCCAACTTTGGAACTGGCTTCAATAGCCACTAAGAGCTGGTGTGTAGTGAGCGTACTGGCACACTATGGCTATTGTTGCATAATTCAGGTAAGTGCTACACATTGGTGATGGAGGGGAGTCCCCATTACCTGTAAACTGCTTTGAGTGGTGTGTACAGAAAAGCGCTATAAAAGTGTAAGGAATTATTATTATACAATTTTGTCACCGCTTTGCAAAAAATAAACATTGCCAGTCTGAATCAATCCAAATAAGAGCAACCTGATGTGTTTACATGTTGCAGCCCAAGGGAACTTCCTACTCTGAGAGGCCAAAAGATCTGAATCGCTTAGTCTGCATCAGGAGATTATAGACCTGACTGACTGCTGCTGTTAACCTTATGGACTTCTTTGGAAACAGTGTCAGATGCAAACCAGGAGACACAGATGGAGGCTAAAGGGAAGTGCTTTTTAACAGAGAACAGGAGGCATTTCTTTACAAAAATGATAGTGGGAGTCGGAAAAAGTCAAAGGCGTCACCATTGCGTCTTCCAAGAAATGGCTGGATAAGATCCTCTGACTAATTAGCTACTAGCAATCAAAATAGCTACTGTATGTGGACTGAATTGCCTTCTTTCCTTTGCAAGGTTTATTTGTTAAAATAGCAACTGTCATCTGGCCACTAGCATTTTTTATTTTTAACAACATCTTCACGTCATCACAAAACTGAAGGCTACAGTAAGTGGCTCTGCATCACTTGGTTAAAATTCAGTCCAATTAATTTCAATAAGAGGTTAAGGACTGATGGTCATGAGAGTCAAACCCTTCTCGTCAATCAGTACTGTGAAATGAGGCTCAAAAGCCATGAGACTCCCATGGGCGGTGTACTATAATTGACTGAATCTTGAAACTGTCAATGTTAGCAGTATGTAGTGGTCTTGTCACATTGAGGCATGTAAAGATGCTAAATGCTTATGAACTATTAAGTGTCTTTATAAATCAGGCACTGCAAAAACATTTTATTATTTTATCCTGATCATTATTTTTACAAATTCCAATATTCTGCATTTGTTTCAAAACATTAAATATTTCGTAATACTTTTAAAGATGTTTTTCCTTGTTTGCTGATTTATCTCAGTGCAGCCTCCTGCTTTACAGCTTCTTAGATAATCAATGCCAAGCGGAAGCTGTTGATTGGAACACCAGCTGTGATTCACAGCAGGTTCTGGGATACAAAATCACATCCCTGATGTTCCAACACATTTCCCACATTCTCTGCTTTCCAAGAATGATTGTACCAACACTGAGCAGGTATCTCAAATGACCACATATGGTAAGGCTAAGCATTGCCCTGTCTTCCCTCAAGTTGCTGTCTTGACACAACGTTTGGGACTGCAGCAATCCTCCTCACTCATACAAACCTGTTGACAAGGCTAGTCTTAAATTTCACAAACCCATCAAGACCTTTATGTTTATAACATGCAGAGCAATTCATTACATAAAAACAGCACCTGCAATTGATTGAAATCAGCACTGTTATGGTATCTTTATTTTTTAAACCAATTTTTATCATTTATTTTATCTACACAGAACCGTTCCAGGAAATTGTCAGAAAAAAAGGCAAGGGCTATGAAAAAAGCTTAAATCTCAATTTGTCTTTTCACTATTTTTTACAGAATAGATTATAATTAAATTATCCCCTGGACAAGATGTATCTCTTACAAGTATAATAATGGCAACAATATCACATTGAAAAATATTCCAGCATAACATTTTCAGTCATTTTGCTGTTAAACCTCTAGAATGAAGCTTGGGTCACAACGATAAGGCCTGTATAACTGAAGACCCTTCTGTTCACTGCAGAACGTTATCCCACAAGATGAAACTGGGGAGTTTACTAAGCATTTTTACTAAATATTTTTTATATTTAAACTCTCAGTTTTCTGTCAACTCCCTCAGCTTGAGCTGCCTGTTACCTACCTACCAGTGAAAACCTGTTAGCCATGTCCAACACCCAGTCAAACTACGTTGCCCAGCAATGGACAATGATGTCTGAACTGGGATTTTTACCATCAGTGCTTCATATTTCCTCATGGAAAACACTGGAAAGCACATCTCCTAGGTATTTTATTTTACATAACATTAATTTCTATCCTCTTGGTTTAATTAAAACAATGATAGTGTTTTACCTTTTTAACAGAGAAACTGTCCTGGAACAATTGGAAAATTTGCTGACAGGTGTCTCTAGGTAGTGCTGTATTTGCCGTTGGGTAATTAGGCACTCAAGAAAGAGCTGTTGACATAATACCAACCTGTTTCGCTTTAACTTCAGTGTTTGGCATCTACAGTCAAAAATCAAAAGGAAAAATAAGCAACTTTTTGTTAAACAAAAGCGGTTGTTTTTGAAGCTGCAGGAAAAGAAAGTCTCAGTCAAAACCCACGGTGCAGAAACAGAATGTACCAGAATCAATAACTCGGAATATAAACCACAGGTGTAATTACCAGTCACCCAAAATGGATGAAGAAAAAAACAACTACAGCTAATGACAGAAAAATTACCAGACCTGTCAAGGAAGGCCATCAATCAACTTTCAGTTAAATCACCAACAACCTCTAGAGTGCAGGGTGAATGTGTCAAAATCCACAGTTCACAGAAGACTGACAGCAGAATTACAAAGGCTACACAGTGAAATGTCAGCACCAAGAACAAAAAAGTAAGATTATATTTAGCTCTGAAGCAGGATGAACTTTTCCATTGTTTTGGTAAAGGTCGAAGTGGGGCAAAAGAAAGGTAATGTTGTTGCCCCATCTGTGAAGCACGGTGGAGGTAATGTCCCAATGTAATGGTGGAGTTAATGGCCATTACATCGGTAATTACCAGTGATGTTAGTGGTGGTGGCTGCATTATTATTGGGTAGTAACTGACGCGGGAGGTTAGGGGTTTTGAGTAGCGAGTAAAGTCAAATTCGCACAGTATAAATACGGCAAATAAAAATAAATAAGATGACTGTGTAGACTCAATAACTAGCTCTCGTCGGCATTTTTTCAGTTACTTATTATTTTCCGGAGCTGACGGCGTCAGTCGAGAGTGCGTAAATGGCGAGTGGCTGTCTGAACACATGCGCCTGTGGGAGGGCACTATATTCATACATGCATTAGCCTGAGACTACTTACCAAATCATTCTGATTAGCCTGAATGTCCTTTGTCATCTCAAAACTGCGCTTAGATTCTATATGTTTCCATCATTTTCATGAATATACAGTAGGAAGTAGGTTCAGTTCATCATGGACTAAAAGAACTTCTTTTTTTCTTTTTGGACAATTTTCCACTTTACTTCTAATAAAGCTGACCTATGCCTTTTATTGCTGCTGAGACAGCTAGACTGCTCCAAGAATGCTGCAGTAGTGCAAAAACATTGTCACGGTACTTGCGGCTTAATTCTAAATCTATCCTGACAGACAGATGCTGCTGGTTGTCCTGTCCTAGAAGCCAAGCAGTGCAGCTTGGCCTCTAGGACAGGACACGTACAATCAATCAGCAACAACAGACTGCCCAAGAACACAGCTTTTGTGTTTTTTAAAAATGTGCACTAGAAAAATCGATCATCTCAGTGACATAATACAATTTACTTGATATGATTCCTTGACACTTAAAAAAATCAATAATCTTTTTCTCCTGTTCTTTTTTAAAGCGGTTAGGGAGGGCATGCAAAGTGTTAACATCTTTTTAGTTACAGTGAAACGAGGGGTAAGGATTGGAGATCCCATGTCGCAAAGGGTCTACATGAAAGCAAGGATTATCTTTGTTTTAAATAGTGGAAAAAGAAAAAGAAATCTATTTCTGGAAAGGGCAGGTTTTCATAATCTGGTTGTTCTCTAGAGTTCACTTTTCCAAGGTGGGAAATTAATACTTGATTATCCATAAATATGTTTTTATAGTGTCACATGGTAGGATGATCTATCTCTTCCTCTTCCGAACGCACATAACACACACTCTGGTTCGAAACTTACAGTGCCTTGCGAAAGTATTCGGCCCCCTTGAACTTTTCAACCTTTTGCCACATTTCAGGCTTCAAACATAAAGATATAATTTTTTTATTTTATGTGAAGAATCACCAACAAGTGGGACACAATTGTGAAGTGGAACGAAATCTATTGGATTTTTGAAACTTTTTTAACTAATAAAAAAATGAAAAGTGGGGCGTGCAAAATTATTCGGCCCCTTTACTTTCAGTGCAGCAAACTCACTCCAGAAGTTCAGCGAGGATCTCTGAATGATCCAATGTTGTCCTAAATGACTGATGGTGATAAATAGAATCCACCTGTGTGTAATCAAGTCTCTGTATAAATGCACCTGCTCTGTGATAGTCTCAAGGTTCTGTTGAAAGCGCAGAGAGCATCATGAAGACCAAGGAACACACCAGGCAGGTCCGTAATACTGTTGTGGAGAAGTTTAAAGCCGGATTTGGATACAAAAAGATTTCCCAAGCTTCAAACATCCCAAGGAGCACTGTGCAAGCGATCATCTTGAAATGGAAGGAGTATCAGACCACTGCAAATCTACCAAGACCTGGCCGTCCCTCTAAACTTTCAGCTCAGACAAGGAGAAGACTGATCAGAGATGCAGCCAAGAGGCCCATGATCACTCTGGATGAACTGCAGAGAACTACAGCTGAGGTGGGAGAGTCTGTCCATAGGACAACAATCAGTCTTACACTGCACAAATCTGGCCTTTATGGAAGAGTGGCAAGAAGAAAGCCATTTCTCAAAGATATCCATAAAAAGTCTCGTCTAAAGTTTGCCACAAGCCACCTGGGAGACACCCCAAACATGTGGAAGAAGGTGCTCTGGTCAGATGAAACCAAAATCGAACTTTTTGGCCACAATGCAAAACGATATGTTTGGCGTAAAAGCAACACAGCTCATCACCCTCAACACACCATCCCCACTGTCAAACATGGTGGTGGCAGCATCATGGTTTGGGCCTGCTTTTCTTCAGCAGGGACAGGGAAGATGGTTAAAATTGAGGGGAAGATGGATGCAGCCAAATACAGGACCATTCTGGATGAAAACCTGTTGGAGTCTGCAAAAGACCTGAAACTGGGACGGAGATTTATCTTCCAACAAGACAATGATCCCAAACATACAGCAAAATCTACAAAGGAATGGTTCACAAATAAACGTATCCAGGTGTTTGAATGGCCAAGTCAAAGTCCAGACCTGAATCCAATCGAGAATCTGTGGAAAGAGCTGAAAACTGCTGTTCACAAACGCTCTCCATCCAACCTCACTGAGCTCGAGCTGTTTTGCAAGGAAGAATGGGCAAGAATTTCAGTCTCTCGATGTGCAAAACTGATAGAGACATACCCCAAGCGACTTGCAGCTGTAATCGCAGCAAAAGGTGGCTCTACAAAGTATTAACGCAAGGGGGCCGAATAATTTTGCACGCCCCACTTTTCATTTTTTTATTAGTCAAAAAAGTTTCAAAAATCCAATAGATTTCGTTCCACTTCACAATTGTGTCCCACTTGTTTGTGATTCTTCACATAAAATAAAAAATTTATATCTTTATGTTTGAAGCCTGAAATGTGGCAAAAGGTTGAAAAGTTCAAGGGGGCCGAATACTTTCGCAAGGCACTGTATATTAGTTAGCAAGGATGCTACTACTTTTCTATGGCCATAATAACATTAACAAGCTTAAGACAGAATTCTATCTTGTTAATCCTAATCTATTTTACTCCATACAGTAAATAAGATAACTTTATTTGGGTAAATCCCAACTTGGCTGATTTGTATTCTGAAAATGTCTTTGTGAAGTTTCACTTTTAAAAAGTAGGAAAATTCCTTAGACAAACCTTTTTCTTAATCAAAGAAACTAAGATATACTGTACTTGATGTATTTCTCGGTAGACTAAAATATAGTTTTTGGAAATCAATTAAATTTTACACACAACAACCCAGAAGATGTAGACTGAAACCAGGGAAATTACTAAATCTGCGGTTGTTCAATCTTCATTTTTATACAATGAATACTGAGGGCAAGAACTGTGAAAAAAAGTATAATGACTTAGTTTTGCTGTGTTTTGGAAACAAGACTGGATAAACTGGAATACAAATCACACTGATTAACGAACAAGTGCTCCATGTGCACAAGAGGCACAGTACTGCCGGGGATGAAACGCCACAGCGTTCCTGTGTGATCCCAGAATAGCTTTGGTCTTCTGAATTTCTAACTTGGTTTCAAAGGGATGAAAAGTAGTTCTATAATACATTATGGAATTAGATTCTGTTGCCTAGCAACTCTAGCACTGAGGTACTTAATTGAGCTTGTTTAAAATGATCTCAAATATTTCTATAAGTGACTTTACAGAACCATATAAAGTCTGTAGTATAAAGCCTGAGAATGTGATTTTATTTAGGCTCAGTAATAATATAGCCCAAATTCAAAGATAGACTATTTTTCAGTGACATTTATTCAAATAAAAACCTTCAGCACAACATTTATACCGACTGCTTTCAAAAGGAGACTGTGCTCACAGATACAAGTTTACCTGCCTCATATGGTATTTGGTACAGGTTTGTATATGATACGTAATTGATGTACTGCCTGAGATATCTGTAAACATTTCATAGCTACATGTGAAATTGACTCCTGATAAGGAAGACAATTGCTTCTTTCATCAAGAACGACTGTGATTCTGTCCCAGGGATTCACAACAGCTCCTACTGCAACAGCAGAGAACTGCAAAGCAACAAAAAAGGCAGAATTTAAAAGTGGTTTCGAGAATCTATTTCCCATTCATCCATATGGAGAGCTCATAAACTGTAGAGTCTCCCAAACACAACTAGAGAACGTGAACTCGTTATCAGGGTTTTTATGAACGAGAAAGACTTCTCATGGCATTTAATAGAGAGGATTGATTTCTGCACACTAAAAATGTAAAAGATAGGAAGAGACAAAAGCTTCAAAAACAAACATTTTCTCATCTTTGGTATTTTTATAAACAACCTACAAGCTAAACGTACAGGCAGGTCATCTGGTTAAGGTAAGGAAATCAAGGCTTCTGGTCCTGGCTGTGCCTCTGTCATTGTGTTACTCTGAGCAGGTTACTCAGCCTCCTTGTTCTGCAGCATCCAGATGACTTTTCAAAAACAATTAACTGTCAGAAAAATATTTTTATACCTCTTGAGCAAACGTCTCACAAACTGAAATTTGATATGAACAGTTATTTAGAGATGATAACAATACTATGTAACAGGAATGAATTGAAACTCATTAAAGATCTATAAGCTATTTTGATATCAGTCATTTAATACAAGCAATAATTTCCATAAACCCAGTTCACCATTTGTTTAATATACCTTGTTGTTTGCTATGCACTTCCAAACTGCACTATTGCATAGTGTGCTAAATGTATTATAGTGTGTCTAGTTCATCATGCTGCTTTATGGACATGGTTTGTCCTGTTTAATGAATGTTATACAAACAGCAATTGCTTGCAAGTCACTGGCAGAGAAAGGACTGTAAAGTCAACAGATCAGTACAGCAGAGCTCCAGACAGGCTTATATGAATATTCATAGATCTGTCCAAAAATGCAATCCAGAATGCAAAATTATTATAACAAGGGTTTTGTAAAATATATGTAAAACCAATATACTATATAATTTTATTTATATTGGTGGCTTTATAACGTAATGCTTCTTTACCATGCTCATTTATTTTGGCAGACAATAAATACTCAAAAAGCTTTAATTACCTAGTCCTTCATGTAATCAGTATGTGAACCCTTTGATTTGCGACAGAAAGTGGGGAAGGTTTTCAGATGGAGTATATTCTCTTGAGAAGAACATTTATTGATTGATTATTTTGGAACGAGAGTTTAAAGAAGCCTCTATCCACTATAACGCCGGCTGTTAAAGTTTGTAGTTTCTCTGCCCTGCTGCTGGGCAGTAACTACAGTACCTTTCCAAGTAGGCAAAGGGAAAGATGATGAGCTTAATTCTTGTTCATGATTAGCTTACTTGTCAGACTGTAACAGGCCATGGCAAGCACAGCTCCCTGTCTTTTGTTGGAAGGATCTGTGGTGGGATTTTAATCTATTCTGCTGTTTGAGAAAGCCAGAATGAGAGTAAGATTTTCTGGGGAAAACCTGTGGTGGACTTTGGGCATTGATAAAAGTGTTAGAAAATAAAGGCTTAGCCAGCCACCCTGTTAAGCAGCCTGAGAGTTGGTACAGTATGTGCGACTGGGGCTCCAGAGGTGGAGCTATAGTGTAGATTTTATTTATTTTTGGATCTGGTAGTAGCCTGAAAACTGGCACATGCTGGGAATAAAGAATGATGTCATTAGGAGGAAATTGTGGTTTTCTGCCTTACACTAGAAGATGCAACTTCAAGAACCCAAGCAATGTTCACTTGGCAACGTTGGCACCCACCGAACTGTCACAGATTCTGTTATCAAGGGTGATGGTCAAAATCATAACTAAAGTACAGTTAAGAATGCAGAAGAGATTAACCCCATTTAAACTTCCTGGGTCCCTAAATGAATCAGAATGAACAAAGTGCAGATTGCACACTGAAGAGGCTTAGAGGATTCAAATCATGTTGGCCTACAAAGGCTGTTCAAAGAGCAGAGCATCCGTGTGAATACAGCACATCAGTATGCTGCAATACACAGGGAATAGAAAGAAATACCCTTATTAGAAGAGTCTGAAATGTTTCCCTGGTCTCTGTTACACAATAAAATTCCCTTCTACAGCTTAGGTTTCTTACTCTCATTACCTTAACTTCACTGGACATTTGATGATGGACATTAAAACAGGGGTAGATACTCATCAGATGTATTAAGAAACATTTAACTTGGACACAGGTGGAGTTGAAGTTGAAGAGTTTGGGAACACATAAACAGTGGGTTTTTATCATGTAATCTAGACCAAAGCATCACATGTTCTCAGACTTGGAACCTGATATGTTTTAAAATGCTCCCTGTCCAAGCAGCAATCAAGCTAGTCAGACACCACTTGAAACTGTTAGATTAAATGAAATTGTATGGGCCCAGCAGTTTCCCTCTAACAACAGACACATATAATAATTAGCAATGATACATGAAAGGAGTAAGAATCTGGAAGTGCGCTGAGAGACTTTGAGCTTACGAAGGTCCCAGTAAGGCATAATGTAGGGTCAAACAGGATGCACTGGTCAAGGATGCAGGACAGGGCTGATTTAAAAACAGGACTGCGCTTCCAGAAAGCATGTACAGAAGGTGATTGTCAGGTACTAATTCTCCGCAGTGTTGGCAAGTCCCATAGCAAAAAGCTTCCTTTGAGTGGAATGTATACAGTGTAAAACTTTGTACTGAATATGTTTGAGCATTTAAATGTGTTCCAGATGGAAAACCACAACTCTAAGGAGGTGTCTGAAGAAAAATCAGAAGCCCACTTCCCACAAGGTACTGTATGTAAACTGCAGTGTCTAATGCAGCCAAGGCTCTATATATTTCAGACGTGTCCATTTCCTGACAAATTAATATATCAACTTTGAACAATAAGGTAAAACTGAAGATTAAGTAATTGTTGCATTAGCAACCATATGACATAGCTGCGTATATGATATAACTGCTTTTGAGTGAGGGAACACAACTGAGCTTATTTCCTACACAAAATAAGCTGATTGTTGTCAAAGACTTGAACAAAATTTGTAATGCTCTTTGAATTCCAAATTTGGAAACACAGTACAGGTTTCTTATTAATCCTAAAATCAAGATTGTGCCAAATATGATTAAGTAAAGAGAAAGAAATCTTTTGATTGTAAATTTGCTTGATCTGAAGCCATGTGTCTATTGTAAATTAGATACATAGAATTTGAATTATTTCTTAGCAGAATTGCCAAGAAAAGGAAGATGTTGTAGTTGAACCCGGCTCCTAAACTGCTGCTGCTCTAATTCTGACCAAGAGGGTGGATCCAATTGATTCTGGTTAAACCATCTGAGTAAAAACTGGAAACTGGGGCTAATAGGCCACCTTGGGTTTTTTTCTTTTGTAGTGGTGAAAAAAACTTAACGTGGGGCATTTTTTTTCCAGTAAAATTTGTTCAGATCACTATCCAGTTTGGAAAGCCATTTTGAGCTGGACAAGATAGGAAACAGAAATCGTATCATATGAGTATGATACCTGTATGTAACGGTATGCTCCGTTTAATTGCAGCAACACAACTCATTAGGGAGACGGGCAATCTGTTTCATTCTAGCGATATTACGGAATCAAGAAGAAGGTCAGAGTTGAGATGTTCCGAGTCAGACAGATTAGAGGAAATTATTAAACCTGGGTATCTGAAACCATAAGTGTACCACCGAGATGGTAATGAGCTGACCAGAGAACTCCACTCTAACCAGTATAATTTCTGATTTGGACCAGTTCATTTTCTATCCTTAAATGTTACTAAGAGACGCAGCAAGAGAAACTTCAGTATTCTGTAGACAGAGTATCTTCTGCATACAGCAGTAATCTTCCTGTATGTTCTGTAGGTCCTACAGTGATACCGATAATGGAGCCACACTGTCTGATTGCCAAAGCCAATGGTTCAGTAAAAACATCAAATAGCATCAGAGGGCAGTCCTGTCTGGCTTCACAGCAGAGTGTAAAAGGACTGAATATCCTGTCCTCAGTAACTGAGGGTTTAGGAGAGTTCTACAGAGTTTGAAGCCAGACCCAAACCCCATTGCGCCACGTGTCTGAAACAGAAAAGCACGACGGACTCTGTCAAAGATCTTCTTCACATCCAGCAACATGACAACAGTAGGGGAGGCCTGTTGCTTGGAATGATAGATCAAATGAATTAAGCACGCAATATCATCTGAAGCGTATGAAGCTTTCTTCCTTTGAGGAAGCCAGTTTGATCAGAATTAATTTGTTTCTGAATCACCGAATCTAAATCTGTTAGCCAAGACTTTACAAATCCATTTAAGATTTAAGATTAAGATTTAGCATACTTAATGGATACTTAATGGCAAAGGGATGGATTTTTATATTTAACAAGTATGTTCAGGGAGTGTATTTGTATAAATGACATAATATTTTAAATAAGGATAGTGATAAGAGATGTCAAAAATGTTTACAAAATCTAGTGGAAAACCATCCATCCTGGGAGATCTCACATTACATGTGCTACCAGAGCTTTATATAAATCATCCAGTGAGAAAGTAGAGTTTAATTTATTTGACTCTTCAACCAAAGAAAAGGGAGCTTAATAAAAGCAAAGAAATCCCTTAATCTTATCTTGTTATAATGCTTATCCCCAGATTTCAAGGGTCACTTGAGATTCTTCATCAATCTGGAATTTGCTCCATGCACAGGACCTTAACACAACTGACAAGGGCACTTGTATTTATGTTAATGTCAACCACAGCTGGAGACTGAATGGGATATATGTGTATTATGCAAATGTAGGGTTTACTAGAGCTGTGGTGACTTTAGTGCACTGTAGTGACTTTCAGTCATAATAATAGTAAACAGTTCTAATTTCTCAGATACAATAGTTTGTTGTTCCGCTCAGTTACCTATTTTTGAATAATGTATATCTGTGTAAATGTTAGTACTAATGGCTGTGGTAAATATTTTATGTATGCATCCTACGTACGCAGTAGAAAGTACTAAGTGTGTTGGAAAATTATCATCTGGAGAGTTAACTTAAGACACATTAAAGCAACCTGAAGATGGAAAGAGATCATACAGATTTATTTATACTGTAAAAATAGGATCTTTTATTTTATTAAGACAAAAAGATAAAAAAGAAAAGTCACCAAAAGTGTAAATGTAAATATACTAAAATACCCATGAAACTGATCTGAATTTGACAGTTGAACATTTATTATTATTGTTTTGTTCAATTCTAAAAGAGTATCAATTTAATAGAAACTGTATTTTTATTATTTGGCAGAAAATACAGCCTGCCTCACACTTCCACATCAATCAGTCTCTCACATTGCTGCAGGGACCACCGTGTTTGGAATTCTTGTCAAATTTTCTTTCATTGTTTTATACTGCATTCCCTGAGTTCAAACACTAAGGTGCTCATTTTTAAAATTTCTATTCATCTTTTGTGTGGAGCTGGAATCCCTCAGGGGCAGGTTTATATTAAAAACATCATCTGGGTGTCCTTCTAACTTATATATCAATGTACAGTGACCTCCAAATATATTCATATCTACATTGAAATTAGAAACCAAAAGCATCACATGGAGGAATGAGTTACAGATTGGATATTGCTCATTGTTTAAAACCATTCTAAATTGTACAGTATATTGTATGATGTAATACCACATCCTATTAGAATTTGGAATTCTATTTTTTTTTCACAAAGCAAAGTCGCATTTGTCATGAGCAATCTAAATCCAAAAAACACACTGCTCATATTTATTCACCCTCCTGAGGTTATTACTGTATTTTGGGAAATCAGACACATCCTGTAGTGTCCTGTGAGTTGCTGGTGCTTCTGAGGAGGGATTTTCGACCTCTTATCTATGAAGAATTGCTCTGTGCCTTTCAGAGACTTTGCTTTCCATTTGGGCTTTGCCTGTTTGAGTTCAAAACATAATTATTTGATTGGATTGCGGTCTGGAGAGTGAAAATGCTATTAAAAAAGTGCAGTTAACCATTTCATTCATGATTTGGATTTATGTCTTGGTTACACCTTTTTGTGTCTACAGTTTCCAAGATAGTGGGAGAGAGAATTCCAATATAGATACAAAAATAACCTCAACATTTAACTGACAGCCTGGCCATATTTCACAGTGGTCATGGGTGTTTTATCAACGTAGTTTCTCTCTTTCCATCTTCCTGGACAGGATATCAAGTCAAGGCTTGTCGAGTCTTGGAGTGTATCCAGTTTGGGAACACGAGGGTTGCATCTCTGCTGTTTGCGGATGATGTTGGCCCTCTGCCTCATCTGACTGCGATCTCTGGCACCCTCGGGACAGGTTCGCAGCTGAGTGTGACACACAGTCAAGATGAGGGTCAGCACCTCCAAATCTGAGGTCCTGGTTCTCTCCCGAGAAAGAGTGGCTTGCTGTATCCAGGTGAGGGGGGAAAGCTGCCCCAGGGGAGGAGTTAAAGATGACTGAAAATATGGCTTTCCCCTGTGCATTGCTATTATGATAGCAAGACACATTATCCCATCCCTAACTCATTTTATTATATGATGTTTTTTGTTCCTATTTCATTGGCGATATGGAGATATATTAAAATCACTGTCACCATAAGAACTCTGGAGAACACTGTACTGAATGTGTCAAGTAGCTGAAAGAACTACTGAATTTACCCATAATACAAACTATATTCTCATCACAATTTCTTCATCAGCACTGTGCACTGAAATTAATTTCACAGTCAATCTTACTGTTGGAAACACAAAATGCTAAACTCAGAAGCTGTTATTCCCTGAGACACATTACGTGAAAGACACATTCCATTGAGCTGTTTATGCTCAAATACTGTAGATGGCATTCACTATTGCAAATTAATCAACACTAATTCAAATATTATATACAGTAATAATACGTTTTCTTACATACAGAAGCCATAGAAAGTCTACATCTCTTTCAATTTTTTTCACATTTTGGTGCTTTATAGCCCGGACCTTAATGCATTAAAATTGATTTTTCATTTATTTACACATCCTATCCCACAACTTCCAAGTGAAAAAAATATTTCAGGATTTTTGGGGACAAAATTAATTAAAAATAAAATCTGAAATAAAGTGGTTAAATACCGTAAATAACTTTGTAATAGCAATCCTAAATTATCTCAGGTGTAAACAATTGCCTTCAAAATAACACACCAAGTTGACTGGTCTCCACCTCTGTCAAGTGGTAGTGATTCACATGATTTCAGGAGAAATTCAGCTGTTCCTGTACACTGTAGGTGCCCTCAGCTGGGTAGTGTGTTTCAAAGCAAAAACTCAAGCATGAGCACCAAGGAGCTTTCAAAAGTCCTCGGGGACATAAATCAGTTGAAAGACATAAATCAGGTGGGATGACAGAACAGGAAAGAGACTGATCAGAGACCAACAGCAAGATCGAAAGACTTGGCTTTTATGGCCTAGACTGGTCAAAATGTGCAAGTGGCAACAATGTCTAATGCACTCAACAAAATCTGGGCTGTATGGCAGGATGGCAAGAAGGAAGCCATTACTAAGAAACAGCACTAAAACATTTAAATGACACTACAAACATGTGACAAAGTTTTGTGAACTGACAAAACTAAAAAGTAAATTCCTGGCCTAAACACAAAGCATGAAATTTAGCTCAATCCCAGCACAGCACATCATCCAAAGAACACCATCCCTACTGCGAAGCATGGTGTGGGCAGCATCAAGTTATACTTTTCATCGGCAGGGACTTGGGCACTTGTCAGGATAGAAGGGAAAACGAATGGAGAAAAATACACGAAGCACACGGGCAAAAATACACTGGAGTGGCAAAGGAACAAAAAGGTGATCCAATCCAAAACTTGTGGCATGACTTGAAGACTGCTGTCTATCAAAGCTCCCTAAGGAATTTGACAGCCAGAACAGTTTGTAAAGAAGAATGGTCAAATATAGCCAAATCTAGGTGTGCAAAGCTGGTAGAGACCCATCACAACAGTACTATATATTATACTATATTGATATAAAATGTTTTCCCAAGTGTGGTGGACTGTGTACAGATAAGAGGAAAAAGTCTTATTTAAATGCATGAATTTCTGAGGCACTGACACAATAAAACATGAAAAAAGCTCAAGGGGGTGAAGACATGAAGTGTCTCTAGTCCTTGGAACATGACAGAAACCAGATGAGCCTGACTGAGTGGCTGTGACTATGGTACAGACTTTACGAGAAAAGTCTCCGGTTCGTATCTCAACACATCATGTACATCTCCTGCTCCAGTGTTTTAATTTTTGCAGTAAAATTAAGAATATGTGAAAAATTACCCAAAATATATTTTTTAATTTGGCAATAATTGACAAAAATTACCTGAATTAATTTTAAAACAATCTGGCCTGTCTCTCTCCCCAGGAAGGACATGCCTGTGCCCCAACTTAAGAACACCTGTCTTAGACTATGTGGGGAAGCATTACAAAAGGCATCCTGAAGGCTATATAGTAAAAGCATAGAATTTAAATCATGGGATGTTCTGTTAAATTGTGCAATACGCTCGAATATGTGTAGAATACTGTATATAGTTTTGGTCACCATGTTCCAAAACAGATATTTCTGCTCTGGAATCAGTCTAGTGGAGTCTGGAAACAATAGTGAGCCCAGACACACTTCCTGACCTGGCTTTGAGAAGACTGCATGGGGACCTGATCCAGGTAAGAGCCCAAAGACACGAAGTTAACCCTGTGGACGTGATCGAAATCAACAGTGAGAAACACGCCCGTGGACACCAGTGGCACTTTTTAAGCACAGGTTTGTGGAAGTATAGAACATCCTGTGCAGTCAGGTGGCTGAAGCTTTGGTCAAGAAAATTCTGGATGAGATCCTCGGATCGATTCGTGACTAACGACCAAATGGTCTAGGTGGGCTAAATAGCTTTCTCTCACTGGTGGTTTTTCTTGTGTTCCAAAGGTTAGCTTCTTGCGGGATGTTTTATTTTCTGCAGAACCAGGATTAGATAACTCTGCTGTAGACCAGGCGTGTTGAACCATGCTACTAGAGAGAACCAGTCCAAAGGTTTCATCGATAACAACTACATTATCAATTTCTGAACATGTTGAACAGTTTAGCTGCGATTAATTCAAGGTGTTTGTTTTAATCAAGCCTTTCAGAAGTCAGACCAGTTTCCTTAATTGAACAAATTATCTACCTGATTCTGTGGGTGTCAAAAGATCCTTCATACTGTCAGTGTTGAGGAAATTTATAGGATAGATGTAATTAAATATCAATATTAAGTAAAAAAAATGGTCCCTACAGCTATTGCTTTACCTTTATCTACAGCAGGGTAGAATGATTAATACATTTATATCAAATTTTTGTACAAAGAATATAAAAATGCATGCCTGGGAGTTTAATTTTCTTTATGTATTAGCTGTCATACTATTCGAAACATACAATCAAGCCAAACGTACTACATTAACATTTTTTTCCTGTGGCTGGGACCAATACAGCCTATAAATCCTGGATATATGGTTTTATGAAGAGCTCTCCTTTCTTGCCAGGGGAATCAATTTCTTTCATTTATTCCCGAAGGCACTGATTAATCAATATCCATTTCTGCAGCTGCTCTTCAAATGTAATTGCCAATCACCTAAGTAAACTCTAAGTGTAAGACAACTAAGTTGCCTCAACTGTTCTTTTTTGTAGGTATGACCCAACTAACTTAGGTTGGATTAAATAAATAATGCTACTTAAATTTTGAAAATGTGAAAGTCACGGTACAGAAGACATTTCAGGCTTAGTGGTGATGTAAGTGTCAATTCAGAATTGAGAACATTTAATGGAAAATTGGACTGAATTGGAAAAATAAGATGGTAAATGTAATTACTCTCAGCAGCTGTGATGGTGATTAGAATTTCATGGAGTAAGAATATAATGAGCAGGACTGTGACCCAGGCTTGCAGCTCTTTCTCTTCTAACTGATCCAAAGCCCACTACTGTATATATCTGAATCTTGAATTACAGTGGAACGTGCAAAACAGAACGGTACACAAAGAAAGCCTCACTGTACTGCGCTAAAGTCTAATGAGACTCGATAAAAAATGAAACAAGTCAAAATTAATACAAGCATCAAAACGTAATTTTGGTTGATAAATTTCTCTGCTAAAGACATTTAGAGTAGATAAAGCTGAGAAAGGGAAAGGATCAAAAAGAGCCGAGACCTCATCAGTGGTGCGAGCTCAGTCACATGCTTCTTATCTAGATGTAGCAGTGAGGTGCGATATGAATACAATGTAGAGCTGTCACTCATTCACATTTCAGTATTTGTTCTTAAGGTTACTACATTTTGCACAAAAGAGTCTATTTGTAAAATACAGTATGAGAAACCAAAATCCATCTTGCCACTGAGACACAGGTCAAGCAATACATATTACTGGAAGCTCCCTGCGCTGTTCAATGTATTTTCTCTATATGTACGTCACTGGGAGCCCAAACTGACATGACATTTTTCATGTTCAAAACCTGAAGGATTTTGAAAGAAGCAAGATATCAAAGGAGTTCAAAAAGCAAGCACTCTGAATTGCTAAGTAGCAGGATGTCTGCTCAGAGCTTCAAAATGCCACGGTGCAATTTCCCTTTTGTATCAGCTCAGCTCCAATCAATACAATGCTAACTGCTCTTACCCAGAAGAGACAAAAAAGCTGAGAGTAGAAAGCTGTGGTTGGTGGATTTTGGACTCAACAACATGGCAGGGAAGCCTCTTCCCTCCTCTAGTAATTCTTTGTGTTAAAAGCATCACCTATCCTTCCTCCTAAAAAGGTTCCCTTTAGTTTCCAGAGATTTAGCTCCTTTAAATAGTCTGACAATCCCTGACACCAAAAAGTATCTTTGTTCCTCCTCTTTGACCTCTTTCTCTAAGGTTATAACATTATTTTTATGATATAGCAACCAAAAATGAACTCAGTACTCTAAGTGAGGTCTTACTACTGCATTGTAAAGTTTAAGCACAACTGCAGACAGTTTTCTATATATCCATGCATTCCATTTGGTTTTGACAAGCACATAGAATAATCTATGTAAACTGCCTTCAGAATCACCCATGCATATAGATCTATATGATCTGCTTGTATAGGAACAAGTAAAGGCTTATTCCATGCTAAAAAGAGAAAAAAAGAAACACAATGTTTCTGCTGTGGAGCCTTCTTCGGGTGTGATCGTGATGCTTGTATGTTTAGGATAGTGTCTTGTTCCAAACCCAATTTCAGCTCAAACTCAGGTCGCAGACGGATGCCCAGACATTCTCCTCTAAAATCTTCTGATATACTGCAGAATTCACGATTGTATCAATGATGACAACCTGTCCAGGCCCTGAGGCAGCAAAGCAACCCCTGATCTCCTAACTCCACACTGACTTCCCTAACTCCACACTCTCACCACGGTGTTTGACGACTGGGATGAGATTCTTCTGTTGTATTTGGCTGTGTTTGAGGCCAAAGTTTTGGCATCATCTGCGCAGAAAACTTTGTTCCAATAGCCTTGGGAATTATCTATGTGCTCTTTCTGATTGGCTTTGATGTTTATTCTGGAAGGCAGTGGTTTTCTGGTTGTACTCCTTCCATGAACACAATTTCTGTTCAGTCATTTTCTGATAATTAAGTCATTAACAGTCACATTAACGAAGGCAGGGGTGGCATGCAGTTCCTTGGATGTTACTTTGCAGTTCTTCGCAACGTCTTGAAGATTTTCCTATTTATTCTTGGAGAGATTTTGGTAGGATGACCAGTCCTAAGTAGAGTAACTATGGTCTTGAACTTTCTCCATTTGTAGACTATCTGAATGGTTTTCATTCAAGAAGGCTATCATGGTAAAACAATGAAATTTCCATATTTATTTTTGAGGTTCACATTTTTTTCTGAACACTGTAGACTGTCCAATAAAAAATAAGGACATGACCTTCCTGCATGGACCTCGGTTAAGTCTCATCCAAAGGGCAGCAGCTTTTTTACTGTGTAGTGTCCTCATCACTATAATGGGGCATTAGGAATTACACAGACTGCAGGGTGAGCGCCCCCTACTGATCCCACTAACACCTCTTCCAGCAAAAAGTTAGTTTTTTCCAGGAGGTCTCCCATCCAGGTACTGACCAGGCTCACACCTGCTTAGCTTCAGTGATGTTAAGACACTAGGGAACTGTCAAGATTCACCCCATGTCATCTAGACTCCAATCTCTTGCCTACATTTCCTATTTCTGACAATTAAAAAATTCAAGGTTTCCAAAGCAACAACCAATGTTGTTACGGGTCTGACAAAAAAAAGGTGCACAGCACTGCTAGATCTCCTGTAATTATTAGGAGACTGCGTGTTTGAAGGAAACTGCAAAGTACTGTACCAAGGCATGCTACTGTGATGAAACAATATTTGGTCATACAAAACAAATCAGATGTACAGTAACTTCAGATTTTAATAATCCATAACAAATTATCAAAAAATGACAAAAAATCAGCAACAGCATTTCTTGAGAGCAACAGGATTCATGTGCTTAACTGGCCATAGCACTCATCTGACCTCAGTCTAACAGAAATGCTATTTAATGAAATTAGTTGGGATCTAATGAAAGTTTTATCAATCTGAATACACCCGTCAGTATGACACATAATATGTGCTAGAAGCTGCTCCCAGAGGAGCAACAGAACAGACAGCATGGTCTCCCAGTGTTAGGAGCATCATATCAGAAAGTGAAAGAAGGCCAGAGTCTGGAGAACACAACCAAGGAGTAGGTGTACAGGGAGCACACAGTTCATGGATTAGGTGATAGGCCAAACTGTTCAAGCTCTTAATGTCAAGCCCAGGGCTGCAGAATTGATCTATAAAGACAATCAGCATGATTTCAGTCAGAATTCAGATGCAAACAAATGTTGTATTTGTTTTTTAACATACATATGATGAAGGCAGTGCTTGCTTAATGGCTACATACAAATATAAATTTGGCTTTCATCAGCATAGTAATGAAAATTGATACTATACAGTACATGAAGGATCTGAGCCAAACTAATAAATAGTTAGTAAAAAAAAGAACTGAGCCAGTTACTGAGCCTTGTGCAATGCCTGATGCAACTCGCTCTGTAGAGGAGGAACAATTCCTGACTTAAAGAAAACTATCCATTAGATACATTTTGAATGACAGAGAAGCAGCTCCGGTAATACCAACAACCCCTCTAAACTATTTGGCAAGATGGTATCAACAGCATCAAAGGCAGCACTGAAGTTCAGCAGGAAAGAATTTATAAATATCAGAGTCAGCAATCATTAGGAGATCATTAAAAGCCCTAACAAGAGTTCTATCTGTACTATACATCGATCAGATCTGAGAGTGAAATGCCTTATACAGCTTATTTTCAGATAAGTGAGTCTGTAAATGTAGAACAGCAGCCTGCTCTAGAAAAACATGGTAAATTAGACATTGGCCAATGAGAATTGAGCCGACGTTCTGCTTTATAAAAAAGAAGATAACTGCAAGGTCAGGGGCAAAGGGAACAATTCTAGATTTTAAAGATTTAAAGATTCACACATGTGTGTGACAATCGTACATAGAAGTGCAACACTTTGAACACAGCAAGACACTGAAGGTTTGATCTAGGGACATGGCGGTGGGTTTCATGTTAGTGACCATTTCAGATAACTACGGAGGAGAAACTGCATGAAACTGCAAGACAAGCTGATCGGAGCTGGAGAGTACATACATTATTATTGGAAGTGAAGACACAAGCTACAAATTGGCTCCAGATGTTATAAGTTTTAGAGAGAAAATATTTTTAAAAAAATATTTCATTGGAATACAAAATCTTATAGTCTACTTCTCCCTAGTTTTCAATTTTGTAAATTTAATTTTGTTGTGAAATGTGCTTTTAGTGTATTATATAGTGCCATGAGATGATTACCTTTAAAGGTGCTATATAAAACTAAAATATATATATACAGTGCCTTGCGAAAGTATTCGGCCCCCTTGAACTTTTCAACCTTTTGCCACATTTCAGGCTTCAAACATAAAGATATAAATTTTTTATTTTATGTGAAGAATCACCAACAAGTGGGACACAATTGTGAAGTGGAACGAAATCTATTGGATTTTTGAAACTTTTTTAACTAATAAAAAAATGAAAAGTGGGGCGTGCAAAATTATTCGGCCCCTTTACTTTCAGTGCAGCAAACTCACTCCAGAAGTTCATCGAGGATCTCTGAATGATCCAATGTTGTCCTAAATGACTGATGGTGATAAATAGAATCCACCTGTGTGTAATCAAGTCTCTGTATAAATGCACTTGCTCTGTGATAGTCTCAAGGTTCTGTTGAAAGCGCAGAGAGCATCATGAAGACCAAGGAACACACCAGGCAGGTCCGTAATACTGTTGTGGAGAAGTTTAAAGCCGGATTTGGATACAAAAACATTTCCCAAGCTTCAAACATCCCAAGGAGCACTGTGCAAGCGATCATCTTGAAATGGAAGGAGTATCAGACCACTGCAAATCTACCAAGACCTGGCCGTCCCTCTAAACTTTCAGCTCAGACAAGGAGAAGACTGATCAGAGATGCAGCCAAGAGGCCCATGATCACTCTGGATGAACTGCAGAGAACTACAGCTGAAGTGGGAGAGTCTGTCCATAGGACAACAATCAGTCTTACACTGCACAAATCTGGCCTTTATGGAAGAGTGGCAAGAAGAAAGCCATTTCTCAAAGATATCCATAAAAAGTCTCGTCTAAAGTTTGCCACAAGCCACCTGGGAGACACCCCAAACATGTGGAAGAAGGTGCTCTGGTCAGATGAAACCAAAATCGAACTTTTTGGCCACAATGCAAAACGATATGTTTGGCGTAAAAGCAACACAGCTCATCACCCTCAACACACCATCCCCACTGTCAAACATGGTGGTGGCAGCATCATGGTTTGGGCCTGCTTTTCTTCAGCAGGGACAGGGAAGATGGTTAAAATTGAGGGGAAGATGGATGCAGCCAAATACAGGACCATTCTGGATGAAAACCTGTTGGAGTCTGCAAAAGACCTGAAACTGGGACGGAGATTTATCTTCCAACAAGACAATGATCCCAAACATACAGCAAAATCTACAAAGGAATGGTTCACAAATAAACGTATCCAGGTGTTTGAATGGCCAAGTCAAAGTCCAGACCTGAATCCAATCGAGAATCTGTGGAAAGAGCTGAAAACTGCTGTTCACAAACGCTCTCCATCCAACCTCACTGAGCTCGAGCTGTTTTGCAAGGAAGAATGGGCAAGAATTTCAGTCTCTCGATGTGCAAAACTGATAGAGACATACCCCAAGCGACTTGCAGCTGTAATCGCAGCAAAAGGTGGCTCTACAAAGTATTAACGCAAGGGGGCCGAATAATTTTGCACGCCCCACTTTTCATTTTTTTATTAGTTAAAAAAGTTTCAAAAATCCAATAGATTTCGTTCCACTTCACAATTGTGTCCCACTTGTTGGTGATTCTTCACATAAAATAAAAAATTTATATCTTTATGTTTGAAGCCTGAAATGTGGCAAAAGGTTGAAAAGTTCAAGGGGGCCGAATACTTTCGCAAGGCACTGTAATTATACGAACCAAATGGTAAAATCAGTCTTCAGGTATGTGGAAAATTTGGGTTAGTTTTAAAAAGGCTGGTGGGTCTTAATTACCTCATTAGATAATGCAGGTATAAACTAGATAATGAAACTAGATTTTACACTTTTAAGGATGTACAGTAACAGCACAACTGTTTTCACAGTTTAACACAAACCCCAAACACGCATAGGTACACTGTGATTAACTTTTTTAATAACATATTTTTATTACTTGAGTGTAAAACAAAGAAAACAGAAGTCTGATATACAGTATGAAACCAGTCTATTTCAGTCCAATCAGTTTGAAAGATACTCATTAGAAAAGACAAAAGCACAAGGTTTTGCAAATTGTACATAAAATTCCCAATATCCAAATATCTGGTAAAATAGTTTAGACCTCAGAAAGAATGATCAAATGCAAAAAAAAAACATATCCTGTTAATGAGGTGTGCTATTGTGCTAGGTAAATCAGTCTTTATAGATTTTCACAGCCCTTATCGATCTTAGATGAATAGATTAATAGAGCCACGTCACAGTTAAAATTTTGAAATTGCACTGAAAGAACAAATATTAATGACTGAGTTTGTACGGAATAGTTACAGCCAAACCTTTACTTTGCAATCAGGAGTCTGGTACCCACTGATGAGAGGAAGATGCGGTACAAAGTGTCAGGAGCAGCAATTGATTGCAAATCAATCCTCCATGTTTTTGTTTCAGGAGACAGCTAGTATTTCTCCTTGTGTCTTGATGTTTCTGAATTGATGTATTTCTCCATTTATGTTTGCTATCAAACTGTAATAAAGTAGGCCTAAACGTATTGTATTCTCTCCTATTTAAAGTGATTAGGTCTAAACTTTAGCTTGTATTATTAATAATCAGTGCTAAAGCTTTTTTTGTAACATCATTGCTGCTAATAAATCATCAGAAAGAATAAGAAGTTTGTGTCTTTAAAATTAATCGTTTAAAGTTAAGTTTAGCAACATGTAGGCGAACTATAATTGCATAGCGCCGTGGAGATATCAGGGAATTCAAGCACTTTGGTCTTTGATTGGCATAACTAACTTAACAATTAAAAGGCAAACAGGTTACCATGGTAACTAGACAGCAGCTACGGTATAGTAGTGGATACTGCAGCTTCAGATAGGTTAGTTTTTATTGTACTATATTTTCTGTAGATATCATGACTCGAAACCCATTTTTTAGATACCACCTTATCTAACACCTTTCAGTGAAGCTTCATTATCCATACATGCACTGTGAAAGCTCACATCATTCACTGTAATTCATCAGGTTCCACAGATTTATTGTATTTCTGCAAAATACCAGCAAATTCTAATAAAAATGCAAATAGCTTAAATTCATAATATCGACACTCTCATTGTTTCACTATAGAATGTTGATTAAACTATTGTGTTCCTTAATTTTATTTTATTTAATAATTTGAATGATCTTTTTTTACTGCGATGGACTGGTGTCCCATTCAGGGTCTAACCTGTCTTGCGCTCTGTTCCTTGCTGGGATAGTTTTATTGGGCTCTATTGGAAGAAGCAGTTAGAAAATGGATGGACGGGCTTTTTTCACTCTTATAATTCACAATCTCTTTTCACTGTCAGCTATGATTTCTGAGTATAAAACATCTAAATGTGTAGCTTTAATGTAGGGAATATTCCAGCCCTGGATCATCCATACACAGCACTACCTAAACATTGGAGAACGGTCTGTTCTTGTCCACAAGCCTGACCCTTACAGTCCAGCATGCTGTGTATCCCAAGATTCCTGAGGAACGTAGAGAAGCAGCAGACCTGACACTATCCTCACTGCGCTGTCCTCGGAGAAACAAGGATGATGTACAGTAAGTCATGACAGTTTCAGAGCTTGTCCATGGTACAACCCCGAAGGCAACCGCAGGAGACCGAGAGGACGCGTCCAGTCAGCCTCCAGATTTCACAGGCAGTGGCAACGAGATGAAAAAAAGCCCAACAGGAGGTATAGATCAGGTGGCAAAAACCTGCGTCATGTCCTGCTGGAAAAATGTAGCTTGAAAATGGTCTTATTTTAACTGGATATCATTTTAAATACAGCTTGTTTCAGCAAGTGCCTCCAGGGGTTGTTTTATTATTATAGCTGTTGTTGTTCCCAATGTTATTAAATATTTTGTCAACTGTTTGTGTGAAGAAATCAAAGACATTTAACTGACTTACTCTAACCAAGAGAATGAATTTTTAAGAAAAATGCTTAAATACTGTACAAGGTAATAGAATTTAGTAAGCTGCTGTTTTAAATGAGCTGGAATACTGTAGAGTGGTGCAGTAGCTTACATGCTTTATTAAGCAGGCATAATCAGAAAAGCATGGCCTATATTTCCAGCATACAAAATGCATTTAAATTAACCCCTTCACTGCATGAAGGATTCAGATTATTTTTGCACAATGAAAACGTGACACAGGCTCCAAGGATTGTAATGCTGGGTTACACATACTGTACACTCCTTGGATCAGAATTTTACATCTCTTGACAACCATGTCATCCTTTTATGCTTTAATTAATTATTTTTCTTCTATTTTATTTTATTTGAAATAAGAATACTACAATTAAGCAGGGGACTGTTCTGTTATTATTCTGGGTTCGATTAATCAACAAGGATTTGAAAGGGAATAATAACTTTACTGGAAATAGACTTACACACCATGTTGTGTAACCTACTTTCATGGCTTACGTACACTTCCTTTCCCTATGCGCATGAACCAACTAACATCCGTACATATACATTCATTATACATATCACTACAGGGATGACTTTACAGACTCACTGACAGTTTTGCTTCCCATTACAGTGGAGTTGCTGATCACTGAGGCAGAAAGAGAAAGTGCAGGCATCCCTTGCACACAGAGGAGGAATTCATGTTGATTTAACTGATTACTATAAATTGTGATTACTGTTGTTATTTTTAGTTTAGCAGTTGTATTTTAATTAACTTAAAGACAAGCATTAGTACTTTAATAATCATGTAAAGTAAGGGAGGATTGCTTGATTAATTTAACCACACTGTACATGCTACAGTATACTGTAGTACATTATACCATATAATACAGTATAGGGTGGACTTATGGTTTACTGATTTCCATAGGTTGTTTGTTTATTATACAATTTAGCTGCCCTGAACAGGATAATCTATCATCTGTATTTCTATAAAAACATTCTGAAAAGTATGATAATCAGCATCCTGAGATCGGAGACTGACTTGGAGTATACAGATTCAATAAACACCTCAACCAGACTGGGCTCGTCCTCAGAAGGCTTTTTAAGTTGCACACATTCATCGGTCCTTCTGTGTATTGAGAGCTAGTGTAGAGATGACAATAATGGTGCAACGCGTCCACCATTCATTTGGACCTTGCAAAGGTATTCGGGACAAGGTGTAATCTAGACAACACACAGTCCACGACCAGATGAAAGTGCATTGCAATATGTTGTGTAGCAGTAAAAAATGGACACATCACTTTCTCAGTATTCTTTGTTTGCATAATGTCTTAATTTAGCAAAATTGTGTCACATATATGCTTAAATTTAGAATCACTATTTTTTTTTACATTCACCCAGTTTGGAATAGCCAATTATTTTCCACATGTTGGAATTACAGCAGGATTTTTTCCTGGTTCTGGTGACCCCCAGTTTCTCCTGAGTTACACAAATCAAAACCCTCATTGGCTTAATAATATTAATTAGAACTGTTTCTTCCCAGCTCTTAAACAGCTTTAACTGTTGTATTTTTTAAGTGAAATAAAATCTCCAAATTGTCACTAGAAACAAAATGCAAATATTCAGTTTAAGCAACTTCTTAGATCAAGAAGTAAGGCTTCAAAGATCTGATGATGGTGGGCTGGAATGAAAGCCAACAGGTGTGTGGGTCACCAGGACCAGCACTGGGAACAACGGGTGTGTGGGTCACCAGGACCAGCACTGGGAACAACGGGTGTGTGGGTCACCAGGACCAGCACTGGGAACAACAGGTGTGTGGGTCACAAGGACCAGCACTGGGAACAACGGGTGTGTGGGTCACCAGGACCAGCACTGGGAACAACGGGTGTGTGGGTCACAAGGACCAGCACTGGGAACAACAGGTGTGTGGGTCACCAGGACCAGCACTGGGAACAACGGGTGTGTGGGTCACCAGGACCAGCACTGGGAACAACAGGTGTGTGGGTCACCAGGACCAGCACTGGGAACAACGGGTGTGTGGGTCACCAGGACCAGCACTGGGAACAACGGGTGTGTGGGTCACCAGGACCAGCACTGGGAACAACGGGTGTATAGTAATTATCACGTAGAGCGATGATATCCCCCGAACAGAGAGCAGAACGAGGAGGTGCAGGCGGACTCCTCTGACACACGTTACAGGCACCACAGCCCCAAAGTAGAGGTGCAGAAATCCATAGAGACCGGCAACCACCAGGGTGGCCACAGGGGGCACTGTGCAGCCGGGAGCCGACAGGTGGTGCTTGATCGATCGGGAATCCCAATCACAGAAGACCTTTGACATAACAACAGCTTGAACCCGTGATCACAGAGTTCAGCCTTGATCGGTACGTCCAATTAGAAGGTTCAACAATATTTCTACAGTGAAAGAAAAACACTCCCATATTTCTAATCAGGATCAAAGGTGACACTATTGTTTTTGATTGTTCATTTTGTTTCTCTCTCATTGTTTTGCTGTATCCAAGTTTGTACTATGTTTTATCTGAATTTAAAACAGTAATTTTCATAGCAATTAAAGTTTATGCCATGTCTATGGATGGCAAAACCCAACATTAATTTCTAGCAACATTTTCAAAGGATTCAATTAAATTCTGATAATTTGTTTTCAATTGTTTTATTTAAGTCTATAGAATGGAGATAAGGCCTGTATCACAAGAATTACACACAAGTATCACACTTCATTTACTGATGTGATAAGCTTGTTTCTGTATTGTGGTCAGCACAGAATCCTGACTGAAGTTCTTCCCAAACTGGGTGCTGCAAGAACTGAGGGCAACTGAATTGTTACCACTTTAATGCTTTTGATAAGAAATTGTTGTGCCAAACAAAGGGCACCAGCCGAACGTTTGTGTGTTGAAAGTTGTCTTTATTTCATATGCATACAGTACGAGAGTCTTGCTCTTGTACGCAAGACTCAAAAGACAACGCTTAAAGTGCTCTTTTATACAGTGAAACAAACGATACAAGATACACTAACACATGAATCTCTGCTTGCATTGTGGCTACATATGGTCATTCTAGAAAGCTGATCAGTATCTATATGTTCTTTACTGCTGGCTTGCGTGACAAACCCTTCTGCTTGTAACTGAATAGACCACTCGGTCATTTCCCTGAGAACTATGCCAGCTATGCGTAAGGATACAGTGTGGCTATATTATCTTTTGAGACCAGACATCCTGAGACGGAGTTAGTAAAATTTAAGTAAAGAAATACATAGCCAACAAGATATAACACAAACTTTTAGTTAATTCCCTCAAAGGGAAGATAAGAAATGGTTCTGAGTTTATTAAGAAAATTAGGACCTAAAGAAGGTTTCTTAGGCCTGGGTTCTACTACAGAAATTAACAATTTGGGGACAATACCTGATGAATTAGAGCAACTGTACAATTAAAAGACAGAATAACAGAAACAATTCTAGGTCATATCATTTTTAAGGGTTTGGCAGGAGTGGGATCTGGTGAACACGTAGTAGATTTTGCAGTAGTAATTAGACTAGTTCCATCACACTGACTCAAGTTAGAGAGTCGATAATGTATTTTGGCACAGCTGGCCTACAGCAAATGGCAATGACTATATTAGAAATTGGGTCAACTGATTTGGTTACAGTATAGTGATCATCGCTGCTTACAGTTGAATCATTTTTCAAAGCAGGCTCTTGTTGCTGGCTGGTGAGCTGAGTTATTGTATTAGGCAGAAATTGAAAATTGTATCTATTTTTCTAAGTTTGAACAATATTCTGAGCTGGCACAGGACGGTGAAGACTCATAATTCAAGACACTTTTTCCAAGCAAAGTAAGGCATTGTGGGGAAGAAATAGAAAAGCAAATAAAACAGTACGATATAAAGTTGAAAGCTTTATGTGTCTATGAGAGTGTCTGTACCCCCTATAGGATGAAATAACTGAATTATTTTAGTCTTGAGCTGAGAAGACTACTAGTCTTACTCCAGTGTTCACCATCTCCACAAGAATTAACACAATGGACTTTAAAATCAAGAGCCAAACAAACCAGAGGACAAACATTTAAACAAAGGAGAAGTGCAGTTAAAGCCACTTCTTTACACAAAGAGTTGTGGAAGACTGCAACAAGCTATCCAGCCATGTTGGCAAATTCCAACACTTCTTTCAAGAAATAGCTGGATGAGATCATGGGAACTGTTACCCGACCACATAATCTTTGTGAATTTTGATACAGAATTGGATTTTAAATCTGCCATGAAAGTGAACAAACTTAAATTAAATTAAATTGAGTGCAAAACCATTACTTAATTAATATTGCTGCTTAATTCACTAGCATCATGAATTTATGCAACCAAGTTGGGCCTAATGATACAACTGAATGTGGAAAAAACCCACATACTGTATTTGGAGTACTTTTTATTTTCAATATTATTTGATCCATTGCAGCTACCGGCATACAGTACATATGTTTAAGTAGTGACTCATCTTAAACCATAATCCTTTAAAATTACTTTTTAAACTGACTAGCACACCTAACGGGGTTATCTGTAAAAAGAACTGATTATCGATTTAATCAGGCAGTAGTATAAAGACCATGTAAATGGCAGCTTTAAAATTAGAATGGTTTTAAATAAAGGGAAGATGCTTTTTATTTTTGTAATTTTCATGGCTGTTATAATATCTCCACACAGCAATTAAGCTATAATATCATTTTGATAAAGGTTAATGCTAAATGCTGAATTTGTACATTCATTTCAGTTTCAGAGAGAGGTTGCGAGGTGGCAGCTCTACTCTCATTTGCAAACTTCACCCCCTGCTCTAGCTTTCCATCTGCAGCAGTGCCACTGAACTGGGGACGATCCTGCCTTGAAATCCCCAGGTCTTTAGTCCATTAACTCCCCCAGAACAAGTAGGGTAGCAATTGGGTGTACTTATTTTATTGGTAATGATCTTGAGATTTTCCCAAATAACAAGGACAAGTTCATTTTGCGATTATTATGAAGTCTTTAAATGTGACCAGAAAATATTCCTACAAGTAAACAAAATTAAAATCTAGTATCAGTAACATTAAATGAAGTACTTCCATTTATTTGAATCTCTGTATGTAGAACAGATTTTTTATCAAGTCTACAAAATAAGCAATTATGCTATTGACTGCAATCAACACTTTGTACAAAGATTGTCTTACATATGTTTCAATATTTAAAGCTTATTTCAGATCAAATGTAAGATCCACCAATGTCAAGAATGCATACCCTACCCATCACACCAGTGCTTATCTCAAAAGTATTTTTCACCCTGTAGGACTTGTGGCCCGGCCCAGCAGAGGCAGCCAGCATTAGACCCGCTGTAGCTCCCAGCTCAGCACCCGAGACCCGATGCACCGGAGTCATCGGAGGAGGAGGAATAAGTCACATCATCACCAGTCTTTGACCATTGGCCTGTGAAACTGGGCACAAGATGAAACCCACTGCAGTTCGTAAGTGTTCTTTCGACTGTGCAACCAACATGATTATTTCTAAGACACTTATAAAAGGCTGCAAAATGGATATTCATGGATCTCTTGTGAGAAGGTGGTACAATACAACTAATATGTTTTCTTTGAATCTCAGTAAGCACTTGTTTAAAAAACAAAGTTCTTATGGCAGTTTAAAAAGATACAGAATGTCGTTTAAAGATAATATGCTATTTACTTTTGATACTGTAGATGGGGCAAATGGCTATTTGTAATCTGTCACATCTTCTTGTAAGTTTTACTCAGGTTTGTTTGTAACTAAATAACTATATAAAGTGATACATTGTAAAGGCAAAGAAACGCATAAGAAAAAGTAGCACCATGCTTAATATGATATTAAGATATTAGAAGAAATAGTTCAGGTGGGTAGCTGCGTCAGCATGCGTAGTCTGCAAAGAAACAAGTAATAGGTTTATTCCATGCTGAAAAGAGAAGAGAGAAAACACAACATTTCAGCTTCTTCAGGTGTGTTCTGATTAGAAGATTTTTTTTTATATATAATCCTGTAACTACAGCAGAAGCAGTCAGTGAGTATTACATGGTATCTTATTAATGCTGGACGCTTGTATGTGGTTTAAATTTGCTGTAAGCAAAGTAGTCTGAGCCCACTAGATTTGAGCACATAGCAACACATAAACAAGTTCTTATGGGCACATCATTCCTTTTTGCTGGTTCTAAATAAAGTGAAACTTCATGATGAAACATTCACCATGGATTAATATGACAAAATATGCATTGTATACATTAAAAAGAATTATGAGAACAAGAAATAGTTGATGGCCAACCATCAAATATGCTTTTTTTACATTCTGATCAACCCCATTAAGTCTTTCACATTATGGTACCTACAGTATTCACATCCAAATGAATTGTTCCACATGTGATACTATAATCCGGGTGTGTTTGGAACTTCCTTTGTGAATGCTTTAGAATTAACACCCCCTTAAATGGGTGGGATTAATAAGCATTTTGAAAGACCGGAGGTAAAGGCATTAATTTTTATGGCCCATGGTTTTGAGGTCTACCAACATAAAATGAGAAGTATTATATACTCAAATGTCTTTTGCTTTAGAAGGAATTTAGAAGGTTTCTCACTCTCTAATCCTTACAAGCTTTTTAGGGTAAAAAAACACAAATAAAGCTTTCTTTTAATTTGTATTTCACATGTTTTCCTAAATGTATTGTAATACAAAAACAAAACAGTGGACCGAACAATTCTGTAACAGCCTGTGTATCAGTGTGAAAAACTGCATTACAAAAATAAAAATGCTCATTATTACAGATAAAGCAGCCTCAAGAAAGATCCCAAAAGAAATGTCTGTGCAATAATGGAAAAAAGAAGCATCTTTTAAGAAATACCCTCAAGTACCATCAAACGACAATATCCCTCTCATCTTTAATTAAAAAACAATGCATGTATTTGGTTTGAATGCAAGCCATTTCATACACTCAGTACTACTCTTAACTCCAGTGCCACAAATTTTAAACATGTTTGGCATACCTGATGCAAATAATTTAGGGGTGTTGCTGACTATCTAAATTATTACTAACTTGAGATAAAACCCTGTCCCTGCCTCTGTGCCAGAACGCTCTGCTACAGACTGTAGAAGCCCTAACCAATAAAGTTTTATAAGAGAACTGCATCGTAAAGACAGGTCCTAATCCTGTCAAAGAAAGCCCTTCAGAACTTTCGAATATTTATTCGTAAGCTCTGAGTTCTGATGGCGAAGAGGTTTACAAAGAAAGAAAAGCTGTAAGGAGGAGGCTGCGATATGCTTGCCGCTCCTCCCTCACTTGACAGATTTGGCATAATTGTAGCTCAGTCTCGCACACTCTGAATCATGTTCCCGGAGCTCAGCAGACAGAATACAGGAGCAGCTGATGGGCTGCCATCACTCCAGCAAGTTTTACTTTGATGACAAGAATACATGTAAAAATGTCTCTCATGGTTTAAAACCATATTATTTTCCTCCACCTTAATTTACAAAAGCAGTTTAAGGTCTGTATTTTAACTGTTCCTTGTGAGAGTATAAAGCTTGTAATGGCTTTGTCCTTTTCTAAAGCAGTATTCATTAGACTTCATTGAATGGGTATATTTGGACTCTTCAGTTTATTAAGTTTAGTTATTGTTTGGTATTAGTTTAACATCCTTAAGGATGTTTAATTTGATTTTTTTTCTAACGAAATCACCTTTATTCATATCAAAATATGAGCTCCAATGCATTTAACAAGGAAACTTAAAACATGCACCTTTATCAACGTTTCACAATTTCCAAACCAATTAATTTTCAGAGCAGATTCTAGGAAACAAAAATGTGAAATTTGCACAGAATATTTTATCTTTGAAATATTTTGACAAATAACAAAGCTTTATAATAACAGGAGTGTAATGTTCATAGTTACAAAGCAATACTCTGGTTCACTTCTGGACAGATTTGACTGATTCATTTTGTAACACAAAGGAGAAAAAGTTATTGGAAAAAGGTCTTCTTATACAAATACCACCTGAAGAATGCTCCACGGCCGAAACGTGTTTTCTTTCTTCTTTTTTTCAGCATGGAATAAACCTATTACTTGGTCCTTTGCAGCCTACACAAGCTGATGCAGCTACCCACCTGAACTTCTTATACAAATGACTACTAAGACTCTAATAAAAATGTTTTTAAATTTACAGGCAAAAAATATCTTATCTTATACCCTTCCATTTGCAACTACTCACTTTTACGTCGCAGCATCTGAAGTGAACACTTTGCACAAGACCCTGCTGCCTTGCTTGGCAGCTTTTTACACAGCACTTCTGTCTCTGCCATAGCCGCCTGAAGGCTGTTAAATATCCCAAGGCCCTGTTCCTCCTGTCACGCCCTGTACACCTAGAGGGCGCTCTACTTCTGTCCTGTTCCTAGTTCCCTGTGATTGTTCATGTCTTTCCGGTGTGTCTTGTTGTGTGGCCTATTTACTTGCTGTGTCTGCTCTGCTCCTGGCTCAGCACTGAGGGTACAGATGTCGTGAGACCTGCCTAGCACCAGGTCGCCCCACGTCCGTGGCCTGAGGGCATAGGTTTCTATACCAACATCGTCCGACCCCCTGAGCCTGGGCTGACCCCCGTGTCATTCCAAGGCCTGTCCTTCCGACATCCTTCATGAACAATGTACAGCCTGTGAGCAGCAGAGTCTGATGATCTGAAAGTAAGACGCTCTGTGTGACTGCAATATACACTTTGCTGTAGCGAACTCAAAAGGATGAATACAATTAACAACTTTCATAAAGAGCATTAAAGACCAGAGTTCAGCAAGATGCTAACTTTTGGCAGAGCTACCCCACAGCACATGGTAAAACTTTCTCTCCCTCTCCTCTCTCTCGGGACACTCCCAGCATAGAGCAAGTAGCTTGCCGAGTCGGACCATAATCCAGGCAAACTCCATTTTACCAGCAGGAAGTTTAACTCATTAAGGACTTTTGGCCAACAGATCTATAAATATCTTTATTCACATTATAATTTTATAGAGTTGAACTATTATTCCAAAAACATGTTTGATGTTAAGTTCACTATGGTAAATGCATATTTACATGTGTCTGAGAATGTAAGTGTGATTTAATTATAAAAGACTGATAAACCTATTAAGTAGACCATAACGTTATATACACTGTATTTTAGCTCTGATGTTATTAGATCTTCTCCTTGTTATCTCTGAGTAAACATTCAGCCATTTGTATCACAACACTGTCCAATCAAAGTTTCTCATTAGTTTTTTATGACATGAAGTATGAATATTTCTAAAATTTAATTTATATTTTTTAAATTTAAGACTAAGAGCAACATGATGGAGGAGTGGTTAGTGGGGCTCAGGGTTCAATTCCAATCTTGGGATGCTGTGTGTATGGAGTCTGGATGTTCTCTTCATGTTCATGAGGGTTTCCTCCTACAGTCCAAAGATATTCTGGTAGGTTCATTGACTTTTGGGAAACATTGTGCTTTCATTAAAATATATATTGTGATTTTTTAATGAAAATCAGATTAGTTCATAATAAATACCAATTAGTGCAGCGCAGTGATAGCGTTGCTGCCTTGAAGCACTGGAGCTCTGGCTCCTATTCCTTGAGTGCTTTCTGTGTCTGTATGTTCTCTCTGTGTTCATGTGGGTTTCCCCCAGGTGCTCCAGTTTCCTCCCACAGTCCCGAGACATGCTGGTGGGTTAATTGGCTTCTGGGAAAACTCGGCCTGGTGTGAGTGTGCGTCTGTCTGTACGTGCCCTGAGATGGGTTGGCGTCCTGTCCTGAGAGTATCCTGCCCTTTTGACTGTTGCTGGGATAGGCTCTGGCTCTCCTGTGACCCAGTATTGGAAAAAGAGGTTAGGAAATGGATGGATGAATTCAAGATTATTAAATAAGTGTGTTCTCCTTTACTTCCTGTTGTTAAGGTTTTAAATGCATTTTCCTTTAATTTAGTTTTATCCTCTGATTCATGCTTCATTATTAATTTTGAAGACACCCATGGAGTTAGCAATGAACAACGTTGTCAATATCTTTGAGGATTTTAAGATCTTTAATCAGGTTTCGAGAAAAAAAAACTTTTTCTTTTAGCCTAAAAAAAATAAGATGTTCCTTATGGGTTTTCATTTCTAGATTGATTCCAAAACAACAGTACCATTCTTGTATTATGTTGATTAAAACTATTTACAGCATCCTAAATTATATAAATTATATGCTTTTAACTACTATTTATGTCCTAAAATCTTTACATTATTTTTATTGCTTCTCCAGATTACACCAATGTGTCAACATATACACTTCACTCTTTTTGCTTTACAGCATATTCAAGCTAAGTGATTCCACAGGTAGAGTATATTTTTACTTTATGTTTTTGCTGCCTATATGTAAGGCCCTGCACTCCTCTACCTCAGGTAATAGCCTAGTACCGAGTTCTATTTAAACTCTGCAAGGTGAGATCCTACTTTAAGGATAATTTTCTTTCTTGAAAGAAAACTGTGGTCTTTCTGGAGTAGGAGAAAGGATGCAGGTAGAAAGGTCAGTGAAACTGTGGCTGGGAGAGGTAAAATGGGTAAAATCACTCCACTGAGGAGCGATCTCTGATCTTCTCTGCTCTGACATGGCCCTTAAAACAGCTCACCAGTCTTCATCGTGTTCCGCCAATGTCTTTCTGCTGGAGATACAGTCTTTAGGTTAGAGAAACAAGATGCCCCCTGGGTGTTCCCCAAGGATCAGGGCAGAGAGGCCATGTACCCTTGTGCTGCTAGATATGTATTTTCATGTGGTACAATGGCTTCTGTTGCAACAAAAGGTAGCTGGCATGGTTAATGGCTGTAGATGGCTCAGGAACCTGTGGGCTGCATAGATTCAGTGGTTGCAGGTATAAGATATTGGTAGGTCTGGGAAACAGGCTCCATGACATATCTTTTCTAAACAGTGTTTGTCAAACCAGGACAGACTGCAGAAACAGGTGAACCTAAAGTCAAGCAAGTAGATCAATTAAAGCCGTGAGTTAGCACTGGAGATCTACAGCTCTGCTGGAATGGAAACCAGCAAGTATAGGGTTGGGAACCACAGCTCTAGAATCCTATTGTGGCACAGATGATCCTGTAGTTAAGTACTAATTATCATTTTGATAACCTTACATGCAATAGAATTAAGACTAATTGGTCTATAATTACTTGATTTGGTTTTGTTAGTGTTTTAATGGATGGGTGCTACTTCAGCAATTTACAAGTGAATGAGTCATAAGTGTCTATCGGAGGGGTTTCTCTATTGGTCCATGAATAACATATTTTGCTTTGTTAAGTACATCTGGTTGAAGGTCATCTGGGAACTATAAGAACTGTGTTTTTGCTCAGCCTGAGGCATGTTTTTTATTATTTTCCTTTGTGAACACCTGTTTAAAAACTAATCTAATATATCTGTCATTCTCTTTCACTCTCTTAACATTTGTATCTCCAAGACACTGGTTACAGAGAACTCCTCGTCTTTAACTAGATTCTGTTCTTCTGAAATCATTTTATAATGTGCTTTCTTTCGCTGTTTGTTTTATTAAACCATTTGGTTCACTGTTCTCTAACTTTTGACTGATTTACACTGGAAGCAGAACTGGACAGAGTTCAGAGTTCATTCTCTACCGATTTGGTATCTGTCCTGTCCTATTCTACCCCTCTAACCGCTGACTCTTTCCTTCACAGTCTGCCTTCCCAAAAATTATAAACTTTTCTTTTGTACAAATATCTATGCAGTTTCAAAATATTCATCAAAGTTTGCCATATTATAATCAGTTCTCTAACAGGTCTCTGACCTGTGCTTTTCTCACAGTAGCATAGTGTGTCAAAACACTAGTTTATATAGACTTTCCCTCTACTAGGTATTCAAACTACCATCTCCATGATCTTTATTTCCCATCTATATGTGGAAAATTACCATCCATGGTATCCACTTTCTTTACACTTACACCCCTGATTTCATTACGAATTATGCTGATTATTATGTGAATTTGGTATTACGTAGTGTTGTCCTTATTATTTTGCATGTACAACCCATATATATATATGCTGAGACCCAGAATTCATCTGAGTTCGCTTTGTTAGCCAGAGTGTCTTTTCTGTCGCAGCGCTACAGCTCCACCTCTTCCATCTTCCCTGTATCATCAACATTGTGTCTCTCTAACAAAGTTTCAGTGACTCTAGCTGCACCATAATCAGCTCTTCATGCACGAGCTGAACCAGTACAGTATTTGTTTTATAATGGACTAAAAATAAAAGTTGAATGCAAAGAAGCTAAATGATGTTTTCTGAATAAGGAGTTAAAATGTCAGAAGAATTAAATTACAGGAGTAAAAAAAACATACAACACATACAAAGATCAAAGACAGCACTAAACATCAAAGGTTTATTATGAGTGATTGCACAGGGGCCAGGAGAAGTGCAGTATTTTCAGCTACATGTCGTATTAGCAATGACAGATGGGCTTTTGACAAAAATGTAGCCTATTTGAAAATGAACTTTATATAACAGAGATCAGAGAGAGAGATCACTTTATTGGCCATATACAATTTCTTATATTAGGAATTTGTTTTTTGGCATACCCCAACTTGCTCTCCATGAGACACACAGACAGGGAGAGAAACTTGGGGTCAGAGAGCAGGATCAGCCTTCTTAATAATGCTTTTGGTATTCTCTGTAAAGTTTAAAGGCTGTAAATCTAACCTATCACTATCACAAGTAGCCAGTTCTTTGATGTAACCAACATTAATATGAAGCATGCTTGATTGTCCCCACTTTTGCAATTTTCATAACTGTATCTTTTCAAAGTAATTCTCCACCTCTTCTCTATCATTACACAGTAGTTATATCACCCTGCAACTCACAACAGGCAGCCCACTGAAGCTCAGCAGGAGTGAGCCTGGCCAGTACCTAGATAGGAGATCTCCTGGGAAAGCATAAGTTGCTGCTGGAAGAGGTGTTAGTGGGGCCAGTAGGGGGCGCTCACCCTGTGGTCTGTGTGGCTCCTAATGCCCCATTATTGTGACGGGGGCACTATACTGTAAAATGGTGCCATCGTTCGGATGAGACGTAAAACCAAGGTCCTGACTCACCATGCCCATTAAAAATTCCAGGTCGTTTCTCTACAAGAGTAGGGGTGTAACCCTGGTGTCCTGGCCTTCACCAGTCATGGCCTCCTATTAATGCCCATATCTGAACTGGCTTTTTTACTCTGTTCTCCTCCCCACTCCTAGCTGATGTGTTGTTAAGTAAACACCGGTGGTGGTGGAGAAGAGTCCCTATTATCTGTAAAGCACTTTGAGTGGAGTGTTCAGAAAAGCGCTAATTAAGCGTGAGGATTATTAATTATTATTATTATTATTATTATTATTATTATTATTATTATTAACCCCAGTGAACGATCCTACAAGGACCATATCATCTGTATTCTTTATTAGATCAACAGATGTTCCCTGCATTTTCATTTCATTCATATGAAAAACAGTAAAGGTGACGTAACACAGCCTTGGGGAACACCAGTATTTAAAACAATACATCTGAAAACGTATTGCTGTATGAGAACCCACTGTGGGTGATCGGTTAGAAAATCCTTAATCTATTTATCTATCTAATGGATTTTATTAACTAATTTCCTGACTAATATGGCAATTTAAACTACTCTTGTGAACTGTCACACTGAAAGTTGCCAGGCTTCATCAACACTCAAATTTTCTTGAGATCTGCATTCACAACTTTCTGCAATAATTTGCACATTCCACAGTGGGTCATCATCTTCTCGTCAAAACACACTACACACTGCCAACTGCATCTCTTTTAAAGTTTGGTCGATTAACTCCAAATGTGTTAAGTATCATTAAAATGACAAGGGAATTGGTTTAGTCAATGTGGAATGATCCAGAACCATTTCTCAGCCCTCTAAGATGCTGCCAGATAACTCCACTGTGTAGTGTATGCCGAGTTCAGAAAATGGTACACGAGTCATTTAACCCATCTTTCAAAGTTTCTGAAACATACACATTAAAAAATGCCTGAATCTTGTAGAAGTCATCAAATTCTATCAAAATCTGCAGGTGACTGTCTACAACATGATAAAAATAGCACTTTTAGTTGGCCAGTGGTGAGATTTGAAATCAAATGTTTCACATTTTTGGAAGGGTGGTCCCTAAGGTTCTTCAAGGAAAATAAACAAAATCATAAGGATCAATCAAAAGTTTGAATACAGCTCACCTTTTCTCTGGTTTAGTAATGTGCAAAAAGTAAATAAGAACCCCTGGATATTTGTGTTTCTTGGAATCCCTATTCATTTCGTGCTGGACATGGAAAACCTTATTGAGCCTATTAGAACTTGAATAGTTTAGGTGACTTTTTCATTTTTGATTGACATACTATTCATGAAAAAGCAGTAAAGACATTGTAGGAAGTAAAGTTTGGATTAAAAATGTTTAAATGAGCTTTGATTTAAATAACTTGATGTTTGCCCTTTAAACAAGACTGCGAGTTAAAGCTGAGTTGAGGGTACACATTTATTTAGTTATTTTCAGTGCATTCTTTTACCTAAAACATCACTCCTGTCAAGTAAAGTGCCTACAGGGAGGAGATAAAACAACTTGCAGACTGGTGCCGAACTGGGCACTCAACACTTCCAGTCTCATCAAGAAGACACAACAGCGGCTGTACTTCCTGAGAAGGCTGAAGAAAATACACCTGCATCCACAGATCCTCACCAACTTCTACTGATGTACGGTGGAGAGCATACTGACCAGCTGTGTCACAGTCTGGTATGGCAGCTGCACCACATCCTACTGTAAGGCCCTGCAGCGGGTGGTCAGAACTGCCCACCACATCCTCGGCAATGGTGTCACGAGTGTCGGAAGAGACAAACCGTGGAGAGGCAGGAGAGTGGAAAAAGACTCATGTGCGTAGCAGCAGAACGGGGAAAAAGACCGGGCTCAGCAGTTCAGGAGTCGAATAGAAACCAATGCCCTTAGGCAGCGGACGTGGGGCGACCTGGTACAAGGTGGGTCTCAGGACATCTGAACTTCAATGCTGAGCAAAGCAGAATAAGTGACCCGGAAATATATAGCCCCAGAGAGAGAGACACCAGAAGGAGAGCAAAGCACAGGAAACTAGAGACAGGACAGAGAATGAGCGCCCTCTGGCTGCAGAGGACGTGACAAATGCCTTACCATCCATCCAGGAAATCTACAACACCAATTCTGAAAAAATTAATAATAACTGCTTACACTTATATAGCGCTTTTCTGGACACTCCACTCAAAGCGCTTTACAGGTAATGGGGACTCCCCTCCACCACCACCAGTGTGCAGCATCCACCTGGATGATGCTACGGCAGCCATAGTGCGCCAGAACGGTCCCCACACACCAGCTATCAGTGGGGAGGAGAACAGAGTAAGGAAGCCAGTTCATAGATGGGGATTATTAGGAGGCCATGATTAGTAAGGGCCAATGGGAATTTTGGCCAGGACGCCGGGGTTACACCCCTACTCTTTTCAAGAAGCGCCCTGGGATTTCTAATGACCACAGAGAGTCAGGACCTCGGCTTTACATCTCATCCGAAGGACGGCGCCTGTTTACAGTATAGTGTCCCCATCACTATAAAATCTGACTGAGAGACAAATCAGCCAACTACAATCCAACCAGTTTGAGCCCAAATTCAAACTGCAGAGGCTCGTGGATGAAGTGAGGAAAAAAAAGACAAGAGTACCAGTGATAATCTCCAGGAAGAGTCTGAAAAGGCAAGACAAGAGGTGACATCCTTCACAGACCTGCAGTACAGAGTGTCCAGTACAGAGAGGGCAGAGGAGGAAGTGAAAGACAGAAAGACGCAGGCACAGAACATTGAGTCCCCGTTCAGACAAACTCCCAGTGAGAAGAGAGAGCTGGAGGAGCGAATCGGTTGGGACAAACCCCCGGTGAGAAGAGAGAGCTGGAGGAGCGAATCGGTTGGGACAAACCCCCGGTGAGAAGAGAGAGCTGGAGGAGTGGATCTGTTGGGACCATGTTGGAGGCCAGCCAGAGAGAAGAAAACCTTGTTCCAACTAGAAAGAGATTCTCCAACTGGGACTGGGTAAAGAAATGGACAAACAGAAAATAAATTTTGCTCAAACTACAAAGGATGTTGCAGAGCAGCAGCTCACCCAGTGGCACACTTTTCAGATGTCTTTTCCTCAGATATTCACAGACACACAGCAAAGTAATTGGCAGCAGGGAAGCAAATGAAAATCCCAGGTTATACTCAGCCAGATCACCTTTGAAATTCTAGAGCTGGTGGTGAAGCTAGAAGAGGCAGAAAAGACACAGGAATCTTTACAGGCAGAAGGCGGATCATACAAAAGACTTCCTGCTGAAAGTGTACAACTTTTTCACACAAAGATAATGAACGCCGCACGACTTTTTAAATTATGCCAAAAAATGACAAAGTAGATTTTTTGGGTGTTATTTGTCAAATGAGGTTAGGTTTATTTACTATTAAAACTTGGTGAGGACAAGGTCAAAAATGTCTAAATATGTTAAACTATAAAATCTTTAAGTGTAAGGGGGTGTTCTTACTTTTTCACCAAACTGCATGCAGGGAGGGCTAGGAACAAACGGATTAGAGAACCTAATGACAGGTCTATGATATTCCATATCCTCTAGAGTTTTCCCTGTTGATCTCAAACCCGAATTGCTTAATTCTACAGCAAAAACAGCAATTTTGACTTCACTGTCAGGTGACAGGTGATCATATTAATCATCTTCATTGACATCCTTCTAACCTAGACATAAGGTGTTTTATGGGTGATTGTGGAAGTAGAGGAAATCAAGAAAAATTATATTAATGTCTAACACAATTAGACACAATTTATTAATTGACTACCCAGGTAAGAACAGAACCCAGAAGGCACTAGGTCCTTCAGAAATTTAAATATTACATAGAAATGGAATTGTAGTTTAAATATTTATACTGGATCCGTAAATGATCTCAGCAGTGTTATACATGGGCACAAAAATGTTGGTGTAGCAGTACATGAGTAATTAGGCCTACTGTATATCTTTTCAGCTTAAAAACACTTAAAACAAGCAAGTGGTAATTTCAAAGTTTAGTGAGTCGTATAGAAGTCACTGTACAAACCTTTGTGTCATGTTACATTTTTTTTTTTAAAAGTGCTGAATATTTCACTTCCAAGTCTAGAATGCACAGGCTTAATGTTCAGTGTAAGGGATTTTTAGAACTGCTACTTTTCCATCATATAAAGTTCAGTAAAACTAATAACACTAGGTTGAAGTATGGAATATGTGCAATGAAAAATAATGTGGATCACAAAATATTGAAACAATGTCAAATTTAAATACTTCACTTTATTATACTGATCATGGTGAAGTTAGTTCAAGCAACCTATAGAGATGCAACTACGAAGATGATAACACAACGGGGAGAGACAAAAGAGTTTGAAATCACAGTTGGAGTACACCAAGGATCAGCACTAAGTCCTTTCCTTTTCATAAACATTATTGACACACTGACAGAGGAGGTAAGAACAAAAGTGCCTTGGGAACTCATCTTTGCTGATGATGTGGCACTGATGGCAGATTCGGAAGTAGAACTACAGGAGAAAATGTTTAAATGGCAGAGGAGTCTGGAAAAGGGTGGACTGAAAATGAATGCAGAAAAATCTAAAATAATGGTAATGGAGAGAAGAGGAGATACTATGACCAATGTTGAGGAGACAAATGGAGGAAAACTGAAACAAGTTGATGGCTTTAAATACCTTGGATCAAAACTGGTAAAGGGAGGAGAAACACTGGAGGCAGTAAAACAAAGAGTGAAAGCTGGATGGAACAAGTGGAGAGAAATAACTGGAATAATCTGTGACAGGAAAATTCCTAGAAAGTTAAAGTGCAAAATGTACAAGACTGTGATTAGACCTGTACTACTATATGGAGCTGAATGCTTGGCAGTTGGGAAGAGGGAAGAGAACTTGATGAGAAGAACTGAAATGAGGATGTTGAGATGGATTCTACAGATTTCAATGAAGAATAAGATCACAAATGAAGAAATCCGTAGACGATGTAGGGTGGTGGATGTGGTTGAGAAGATGTGAGAGTCGAGGTTACGGTGGTATGGACATATCATGAGGAGGGACGTTGAGGAAGTAACAAAGAGGGTAATGGACTTTGAGGTGGAAGGTAACAGAAGAAGAGGCAGGCCTAGAAAGAGATGGATAGATTGTGTGAGAAAAGATATGGAGGTATGTGAAGTGAGTGAGGAAGATGTGCTCGACAGAGACAAGTGGAGAACAGCAACCAAAGCAGCTGACCCCAGGACAGTCTGGGATGAAGGCTGTGAAAAAGAAGAAGAAGAAGAAGAAGAAGAAGACGACTTTATTATACTGATGCAAACCAAAGTAATGGTACTGCGTATGTCAGGCAATGTAGATCCTAGAGAGGCCCAATTCAACACGTTTTATAGGTAACCATTAAATCACAAATTTCCAAAAACCTGGGACGGTTTTATCTTTGGTCAATTAAACAGGGGATTTCTTTATTAGGTCATTTAGAGACCAATTGAAACAAAAAACAGTATTCCCTTAAGCAATGAAGAACCAGAGTTCCCTCAAGTGAACAAATTACTTGCAGAATTGATCAATAACGTCCAGGTGTACCATATCTAGTGTTTGAAAGACCAGGTGGTTCAGGGTGACTTACAAGACTGGGCAGGGCTCTCCAGGATCAGGAATGGAGATCCCTGGTACAGAAATACTTTCTTTTTAGAGTTTCAATCCATTATTTAAACTTTGTTCTGTTTGCACATTAGAGACTTGCACACAAAAAGTCAATGCATGCTGGAAGTTTATTGTGCAGTTAGTGTGGACTAAACAGAAGATTGCTTCACATGTTCTGAATTTGAATCAGAATCTTTTATTGAACTGATTCTTCACTGGGCTAGAAGTATAAAAGGTTCAATTTTTAGTCATTATTTTCAATTTGGTAACTGCATGCTATAGACTTTTATCACTTCTAAACTTTTATTTCAAATTAAAGTCATTTCAATATGTTTTTGTCCCTGATGTTATTCAGCTCTCTTGTTAATTAGCATTCATCTAAAAGAATTAAAATCATTTTTTTTAATTTGCTCTAATCCTTATCTCTTATCCTGCTCTAGTTTTTAGCTTTAGAAGTTTACACTTGATGTAGCATGTACTCATAAGGAGACATTTTACTTTAATTTGTTAGTATTGCTGCCTCGCAGTGCTGAGTTCTTGGGCGTTATCTGCGTAGAGTTTGTATGTTCTCCCCATATTCGTGTGGGTTTCCTCTGGGTGCTCTGTTTCCTCCAAGGACACTCCAGCAGGTTACTGGGCCCTGGAGCGAGTGTGTGAGTGTGTGCCCTGTAGGCTCCTGCTCCCTCATGACACTGAATTGGATGAAGCAGTTAGAAAATCGATGGATGGATATAACACTGTTAGCTTCAAGGTGAATTACTACTGTACAACTTTGGAAGTGCAAATTCATTGATTCAGAAGCTATTTGACGCAATATAATGGTCAAACATACTGTATGTTCTGATACTGATTTGTACTACATTTACCAAAGACTGTACATGTCCAAAATACTTTGTTTTTAAATGCAAAACTGTCTCTCCTTTAGGGCACTTAATAAGAAAAAGATTCTAAATAAAACTGCTATCATTCACATTTTCACTAGAGTTATCTCACATGTGATTACGAAGGTACATTCTGACTGCAGCCCATCAGGTGTAGACTAGACAAAAAGCCCCTGTGGTTTCTTAAGCAGTGACTTCTGACTACCAGCCCAGTTATTATAAGGATTATAAATGTCTCTGTATCCTCAGGCTGTGTGCCATCTGCTCAGAGGTTAGACAATGTTTGGCTTTGGTGGTAATAAGGAGTCTATCTTCCTGTATAACTAATATCAATTTAACATGTGGAACATTATTAAATTAATCACTTAAAGATATAAGCTTGGCAGTTCAAGCTGATTTATATAAGATGCCAGCAGGCAAGAATCCAGTGACAAAAAACCTTTATATTTAGAACTTCTTTTACATGGTGCTGCTGTTGTAATTTTGTGTAACCGCAAAGCAAAATACATGCATATAAACTGATAAAACAATATAATTCCCTTTAAAGTTAAATCATAAGAGTAAAAACAATTCTAGCTCCCAATCAAATCAAACACTTATCTCTGGAAGCTTGAAGACCAATATTTTTTAGAAATAATTAAATGAAAATTACATTAAATTTTTATCTTGCAGATACTGTATATCTACAATTTCAAGGGCAATTTATACCAAGTATGTATGTGAAGCAGATATGGTTATGTTCAGTATCCTAAACTATAAGGATTACTGTTGAGGTTTTTAAAATACCCTCCTCCAATAGCCACCTCTAAAAGGGAGAAGGAAAAAAGAAATTCTTCATTCTTTCAGACCTTTAGTTCTTTAACTGGGTCATTAACTCCAATCACCTTTATGATGTATGTGTGGCACAGATAGCTCATAGCTCAGTTGGGAGAGCATTAGACTGAAGATCTAAAGGTTCGCTTCGGCAGCGGTGGCAGCTGGGAAGATGCTCGTTTTGGGCGGAGCGACGGCTCTGTGGCTCAGGATCTGCGCCTGTGGCTGGAAGGCTGCCGTTTAAAATCCCTCGGCCAGTGGAGGAGTCTACTCTGTTGGGCCCCTGAGCAAGGCTGTATAAATGGCTGACCCTGCGCTCTGACCCCCAGCTTTTCTCCTTGTCTGTGTGTCTCATGGAGAGCAAGCTGGGGTCTGCCAAAAGACAAATTCCTGATGCAAGAAATTGTATATGGCCAATAAAGTGATCTTATCTTAGATGCACTTCGATCACTGGGACTTGTGAAAGTAGGCAGGTTTATACTACAGAAATCATTTTAATGTTCTCAATAGTGTCAAGTTCATTGTGTTTTCCTACTGTATATAAATATTCCACTGACACAAAGAAAACTAAAACAGATATTTTCAGTTCATTTTTAACACTCCTCCTTCATGGCAAAAATATTATGATCTTAAGACTTATTACTTAATGGCATTCATATTTCAAGAAACTACAGGGACCAAACCTGTTGAATTTCCCCCAGAGTGCTGCTAATGCAAATACTGTATGTTGATCTAGAACAGTGAAACAGTACACCTGTACTTCCAGACCAACTTGAACGTATTAATGGCAGCAAAAATGATTTTGAGACCCCTGTTTAAAGCACAAAATCATAAAATAATTATTCTGTGTATCTGTTCTATTAAGTTACATTTTAATCCAAAGTTAAAGGGCTTGTTTGTAACATAAAACATAGTTATATAAAACAAAAATAATTAACTGGAACTGCATCCACCAAAACACCAAATTAAATATTTATATACCACATGTTTCAGAAGAACATTGGATAACACTTTACTTTAGAAGGGACAAATCACACTATGAGTCCATCGCATACCCAGTAGTTAACACTGAAATAGACATTAATAAGATGTTTTCAGGCCTCCTTTTTCTGTCTGCTTTCCCCAGTGCAAGCTCCAGCTACTCAAATATTCATAAATGACAAATATCCAGCACCACTAATATAACCATGCAATTAAAAATTAGTAACGGTCACTTGCAACCAGGTTATTTACACTGCGTTATTGTTCTCTTCATGTATTACGGATTGCAAGGGCTCTATACATAAATTTGTGTCTACCTTTAGTGAGGTTTTAGTGAATATTGTCAAAAGAGTGTATAATTAGTTACTAAGTAACAAAACTGCAACACAACAAAGTATGTTGGGAACGGCCAGATTATTGTGCAGCTCGTTGCTATGAAAGCACCTCCTGCCCTCTGCTCCTCCAGGCACGGAGCTGGGAGAGCTCTCTGAGAACCACTGCTGGAAGAGGGATAGGATACAAGTCCTCCCTCAGAAACAGAAATCTTGTGTTTCTCAAAAAAACATCTAATGACTACATTCCTCTGTTTTGCTAAAATTCTATCACTCTGTAGACTGTAGATCTTTCTAGCAACACACACAAGTGAAGAGATATCTCAATAAAAATATGAATGAATGAAAAAAACAAGGTCATGATAGCATAAGCATGCAAACTCTTTACTGTGGCAAACCTAAAATGATTTTTGTGCACAACATTACCTTAACAAGCCACACAAATAAGTGAGTGACTTCTGTTTGTGTTCAGTAACAATGGTTCATATGATTTCAAAACAGAAACGCATATCTCTGTAAGGTCCTTCAGTCAAGTAGTGAATTTAATGCAAATATTCAATATTCAACCATGAAATCTAGGAGATTGCAAAACAGCTCAGGCATAAGGTTGCATTTTAAAAACCCTTAATATCTCATTAAGCATGGCGATGTCAATCATTTAGAAGCAGAAGACACTCAGACACTGCTTAGATCAGACTGCCCCTCCAGTCTGAGCAGCCAGGGAAGACAGGAACTGGTAAGTGAGGCCTCAGTAAAGACAAGGTTGACTTTTTAAAAGAGTTACAGACTTCTGTGGCTGAGATGGGAAAAAATGTCCAGGGCTCAAAATTATTCCAGTCACTCCAGCAACCATATCACCCTGAAGCTCACAACAGGCAGCCCACTGAAGCTCAGCAGGTGTGAGCCTGGCCAGCACCTGGATGATAGACTCCTGGGAAAGCTAAGGCTGCTGCTGGAAGAGGTGTTAGTGGGGTCAGTAGGGGGCGCTCTCTCTGTGGTCTGTGTGGGTCCTAATGCCCCAGTATAGTCACTTGAACACTATACTGTAAAATAGGCACTGTCCTTCGGATGAGACGTAAAACCTAGGTCCTAGCTCTCTGTGGTCGTTAAAAATCCCAGGGCGTTTCTCGAAAAGAGTAGGGGTGTTACCCCAGTGTCCTGACCAAATTTTCCTCTGACCTTTACCAGTAATGGCCTCCTAATAATCCCCATCTCTGAACTGGCTTCATCACTCTGCTCTCTTCTCCACTGAGAGCTGGTGTGTGGTGAGCGTTCTGGTGGGGCTGCACATTAAAGCGCTTTGATTGGAGTGTCCAGAAAAGTGCTATATAAGCATAAGCAATTAATTAATTAACTAACTCTACAAAGGGGCTTGTAAGAAACTGAAAAAAAGATAAAAAAATCGCACAAGAGGATTGCAACAAACCATATGGTAAACAGTTTTTTTTTTTTATCAGACATGACAATTGGAACTTTCTGGTGTCAATGCAAAGCATTATGTCTGACATAACCCCAACACTGTGCATCACCTAGATAACACCGTCCCTGATGACAAGGGGTGGCAGCATTATGTTCTTGTTCTTCTTAATAGCAGGGACTGGGAAGCTTGTCAAGACTGAAGGGAACAAACATCACAAAGCACTGGCACATCTTAGAGGAAAACCTGCTTCAGCCTTAAAATCACCTTTCAACAGGACACTGATCCAAAGCACAAAGCCAGAGCTACACTGGACTGGCTCATGAATAAGAAAGTGACTGTTCTTGAGTGGCCCATCAGAGTCCGGACTTGAGTCCTATTGCAGGTAACAGATTTCAGTTTTTTCTCTTCAGTTTTTGCCGACATTTACTTATCTTACCTTTATGCCAGCAGCCATATCACCCTGCAACTCACAACTGGCAACCCACTGAAGCTAAGCAGGTGTGAGCCTGGTCAGTACCTGGATGGGAGACCTCCTGGGAAAAACTAAGGTTGCTGCTGGAAGAGGTGTTAGTGGGGCCAGCAGGGGGCGCTCACCCTGTGGTCCACGTGGGTCCTAATGCCCCACTATAGTGATGGGGACACTATACTGTAAACAGGTGCCGTCCTTCAGATGAGACGTAAAACCGAGGTCCTGACTCTCTGTGGTCATTAAAAATCCCAGGGCGTTTCTTGAAAAGAGTAGGGGTATAACCCCGACGTCCTGGTAAAATTTCCCATTGGCCCTAACCAATCATGGCCTCCTAATAATCCCCATCTATGAATTGGCTTCATTACTCTGCTCTCCTCCCCACTAATAGCTGATGTGTGGTGAGCGTTCTGGCGCACTATGGCTGCCGTCGCATCATCCAGGTGGATGCTGCACATTGGTGGTGGTGGAGGGGAGACCCCATTACCTGTAAAGCGCTTTGAGTGGAGTGTCCAGAAAAGCGCTATATAAGTGTAAGCAATTATTATTATTATTATTACTTTTAGATGTCTTCAGTTTGAGCATCGAGGCTTTGAATAAAATATTAAGTTGAAAAAAACTGCATGCATCATTTTGTAATTTCACAATATAGGAAAGGTCTGACCACCTTTGCAAGGCACTGTAAATGAGTGACGTTTCTTTCATATTTCTGTATATATTCATTACTTCACAGATGTTAGCATGGCATTGAAATAAGCTGGGCACAGACCTCAGGAACAGAAGCACAATACAGAGCTGCAACATTCAATTCTGACACACTGCAACAGACATTTTACAGGGAAACTGTATCGATGCAGCAGTTTGGATGGTGGGAGGAGTGTGTCAGATACAGGTATACTAAAGAACACTGGTGATGAATAAATGACTGATTGTGTTGCTCTTAATAAGGACCTGTTATCACTTAGTGCGATGAGACACCACTTATTTCATGTACACTGTAGTATTAATAAATGAGATTGCTTCTTTTCAGAAGATATGACACACACCCAATTCAGGCTGTCAGACAGTTCACCGTTATATTTGTTTTGAGTTTCAAATGTCAGCAGAAAGAGCTTGTGGATGTACCTTAAAATAAGCTACAGCGGCAGAATTCTAGTTCTGTTCATTCTCATTTTTTGCTTAGTTTAGCCTGTGTCTGAATAAGGACACTACTGCTCTAGTTATAGATCACACAAGAACTGTACAGCTCAGACAACAAACAGGCCTGCTTCTGGATAACCTTCATTTGGATGTTATCACTTGATTGGTTTACTCAATGTACTATTCTTATCTTCAGCACATATATCTGCTAGCCGATACACTGAACGCCTGTCACTTCCTGCTAATTGGATACAGCAGCCTCCACACTGGCCCAGTTCTTTCACAAGATGCAAAGACTCAAAAGGTTTGGATCCAGATGAAAAGCTCATACAGTATGTACTGTATGCTATCACCTCTTGATCACTAATTCATGTATTCCTAAAGTTGGCTCTTACAGACCTGGGGGTCAACTATGCTGATTTCCAATGGAGACCTCAGAAAACAAAAAAATGTCCTGCAGAACCAGCACAGTCAGTGAACCGTGGCCCATTTACAGATGATCACTTTGTCTAGCACAGCTTACGTAGCACAGACACAACAGAACAGAGTTGTCATGTTTGTGTCGTTGTCCTCATTTCAGGTACAAAAATGGGTTCACAGCTTTCAGCAGCAGGTTCATCAGAATCTAGTAGGATCAACCTGAGTACTCAGCTAACTCATCGGTCGTGAACCTTCATTGTTGTTGCCGTTTGCAGTTTAGTCAATCATTTGAAAATATTCCAATATTAAAACTGAATGAAGCACAAAATAAAAAAATACGCTACATTTCCAAGGAAATTAACACAGCACTGAATATGTGAGTATAAAACATATAAAACAAATGATATTATATGTATTATAATATATTGTACTATTTATGACATATTTATTAAATTTGTCAGATACGATACTGTATATTTATCTATACCATATTTGATGTGTTACAAAGATACAAAGATTAAAGGCAAAATAAATCACAGGTTACCAGTCATGACCAATTTATTACTATGAAATGTCACTACAAACATGTACATACTGTATCTGCAGTATTTAGTTTCATTTTTACAGCTGGTACAGGCTGCTGTCCTGCCACAATGGTGCTCTACACACAGTTGCAGTACCTTCACACCCATATTCTTTCCATTTAAACTAAAACTAAAGAAGTTGTTAATGAAATCTCACTGATACTGCAATACACAAAGGGACACCTTATGAATAAGCAGACACACCACATCGATCCCTCAAGTCCTTAACTTCATCTGGTCCTCCATGCAATGTACCAGGACATCAAACCTTTTACAGATACATGATCAACGTCCCTGAGTGGGCGAATACAATATTGCATATACATGGTATTTGAGACATAGAAACAATCAGAGGTCCTATTCATGCACTGTACAGTATATACTGTAACAATGGTAATAAAAAGCACTTAGTCTGCCAGAATCACTTAATTGTCAGACAACCAGACAGGACAGGTTGTGAGAGATACACCTGATGCAATTAAAGTGCCTCATTATACAAATTATTACATTTCACTTTTTCCAATAGCAAGAAAACACCAGAAATTTCACAGTCATGAGAGGTGATTGAACCTGGGTGCCATGGCTGCTACTGGTCTTAGAATCATTTACACGAGCTCAGCTGCAGTATCAACTCTTCCCCCTCGCTGAGGGAGATACAAACTGCTGTATACAGGAAAAACAACAGGAGGGAAGCACTGTAAGACCTTCACATTCAGCCTGAGAGGGCTACACCATCAAATACTGTTTCCCTGTTCCACACAGCCCTGACAATTCAGTAGAGCCTGGGCACATATGAGCTTTGTAGCTGAGATTGTAGAGCTATACAGTAGCCCACTTCGTCTGAAGACACTCATGACTGGAGTGAGCTGGTTAAATGAACCTGACTCAACGTTTCCATGATTTGACAACACTTAACCACAGTAGACCGAATGTTACAATGGATTTATTCTTGTCCTGCTACAATAACTATGATCTACAACACGCTGACCACTTCCTCCACAACTTTCACTTTGTACCTGGTGCAATTCCCTCTCTGCGAAACACAAGCACCGCGCTCCCGTTTCTGTGAGTAAAGACGCAAGCGATTGCCTTCAGCGTCTGCAGAACGTTACAAACAGAACAAAACATTTATGTCATTAATTAGTTGCATAACCTAGATGACGGCGACGTATTTAACTACTGCATGTTCGCTTTCGACAAACGTCTCACAACAGGGAATACTAACGGGTCTGAAGGTGAAACTATTTAGGTAAGTTACAGCACATTACACAAGAACACTCCTACAGCCGGCACTCTCTCAGTTAAACCGGCGGATAAGAAGAGTTTGTCAGAGTATTTAGACCAGCATCTGGTTTTTAATTTACGATGCACTGCTACCTTACAACAACAGCAAATAATATATTTTTTAAAAATACTGTTTCTGTGAATTCCGTACATTTTCACAGGAGAAACGCGACAAATTGCGGGTTCCAGGGCGCACAGCGTGTCCGCGGTCCCCGCCTCGGGAGGTCCAGTGAACTGAGATCAGAGGTCAGAGCGCACCGGGCAGCTGCGGACACGAGTGACCGCCGAGCCTCGGCGCTCGGACACGCAGGACACGGCGGTCACTCGTCCGTGTGGAGCCCCCCCAGGTGACCGGGTGAGAGCCAAGGTGCACAAGGTCGCAGTGCGCAACCCGATATTGCAGAAGGAATGAAACCGGACACATTTTGGAAAAAGAGAAAGAAAAGCCACAAATCCCGGACGGCACGCTCGGAGATGAGCAGTGTATTCAAATCAACTTCCAGATCTGTCACCCTTCCACGCTCCGGCTTTTCTTTCCAGTGCGATAAAGACGGGGAGCGCAAGAGTGCCGGAGATGGTCTGATTTCCCACGGCGGACACGAATAAACCCGGCCGGGGCGCCTCACCTGCGGACAGCAGCGGTCAGTGCCTGCGCGGCGGGCGCCCGGCACGTCTCTCTACGAACATGCAGCCTACATACAAAACACACCTGGGTGTCCGCCTGCAGCAAACACGAGCCCTACCTTTGTCAGCTGTGCTATTTTCTTGCTCATTTTCAGGTGGAGGTCTTGGGTATATTCCAGGGTTAATCCCGACTGATAAGCCATGCTCGCCGCAGGTGCAGGGCTGTATTTCCCGGCGCCGGACGGGTTGCCAGCGTTGCTGTAGTACTGCTGCCAGCTCGCTCCCGTCGCCATCTTCACGCCGCTCCAGATGCGCTGGCCGAGCACTTGTCACAGCCGCCCAGCTCCGGCCAGGGGAGCGGGGCTGTAGTGTCTAAAGCCGGGCGCGCAGCTAGAGCTCGCCGAGGAGGCGACGCAACCGTGCCATGTGCACGAAGGGGTAACCGTTCTGCTTCGGTTTTTTTTTTAAAAGACAGGAATGGCTTTCCAATGGCTAGGGAACAGCACTTAACCCCTTTAATCTAGACCCCAAAATTGCTTTTACCGTCACCCGGCTCTGCAATCATCGTGGTCCCCCTTTTGTTTTTCTCAGCGTTGACTCACAGCCTGAGTGTGAGCATCGCAGCCTCTGACAGCGCCGAAGCGCCCGAGTGAACCGCGGACCACCCGCCGGCTGACAGCGCCTGCTCCACAGCAGCAGGGGTTTCCTTCTGGCGCCCCTCCAGGGCACTAGGGCGAGCTTTCTGCCTGCAAGGTGGCTGCCTGAGCCCCGGTCCGCACAGGAAAAGTCCCCCAGACCTGCGAGGCTGCTCCGCTGCCGAGTGTCAGGCTGGCCGGCTCTGCGCTGCTCCAGACTCTGTTGCCATGGTTCACTCCAACAGTTTACAGGGCTGTCGGTGACGTCAGTTCCGGTCGGCCCCCCCCTGCCGTGGAGGCGGGCGCCCGGCAGGCTGAGCTGATGCACCTGCGGCGCAGCTGGACCCCGGCGGGGCTGCGCTTCTGCCGCCAGGTGGCCCTGCTGCCGGGAGCCGTGCGGATCACACAGGGCATTTCGGAAAGATCTGCCCCCGTGGGCAGCGGTGTGGGATTGGAAGGTCGCGGGTTCAAGTCGCGACTGGGGCATTGCTTTCATACCCGTCAGTAAGCTACTTCTCTTACTGGTTTTGGAAAACGTTCTGTCTGTTACATATATATGTGTTTGTTGTTTCATTTATCAGCCTCAGACGTTTCTTAGGTTTATTTTACATGATTCTGAATGTTTATTTCCCTTTTATTACTTTTGAAAGGCTCTTTGACCTTTTAATATAAAAAAGCACAAGACAAGCTTTAGAATTAACAAGCTGTTTGAAACCACTGTGATTTTCTTTTCACATTACTTGCAAATCCACACTTTAGTTGTCCAGTTATACAAGTATAAAGAAGCTAAACAAAAGAGCTGTCTGTCTTCCAAACGAGCTTAACACCTTCTACGCACGCTTCAAAGCTCAAAACCCTGAACCAACCACCTGGACCACTGACTCCCCTGCCACCCCACCCCCCACACTATCGAAGCTAGATGTGTGGAAATCACTAAGAAGAGTGAACACACGAAAAGCTGCTGGAACTAATGGTATCCCTGGCCTGGTACTCAGAACATGTGCCTGGCAGAGAGCTGATGTCTGTACTGACATCTTCAACCTGCCCTTGGCCAAGGCCACTGTACCTAGCTGCTTCAAGATGACCATCATCGTGCCATTACCAAAAAAATCAGCACCCACATGCCTGAACGAATACCACCCTATTGCACTCACCTCCATCATAATGAAGTGCTTTGAAATACTACTTATTCCACACATTAAACCCAGCATTCCGAAAACACTTGATCCTCTCCATTTTGCCTATCGCACAAACCGCTCCACAGAGGATGCAATCTCTATAGCTTTACACACCACACTAACCCACCTGGATAAAAGGAACACCTATACAAGAATGCGGTTCATTGACTTTAGCTCAGCATTTAACACCATCATACCCATAAAACTTTCTACCAAACTCAGGGCTCTAGGTTTAGATACAACCCTCTGCAGCTGGATCCTAGACTTCCTCACCAGCAGACCCCAGACTGTCAGGATTGGCAACCTCACCTCCAACGCACTCACTCTTAACACCGGGGCCCCTCAAGGCTGTGTGCTCAGCCCACTGCTTTACTCCCTGTTCACCCACGACTGTACTGCCAAGTTCAGCACAAAAACCATCAACAAGTATGCTGACGATACCACAGTCGTGGGCCTGATCACTGACAATGATGAGACTGCCTACAGGGAGGAGATAAAACAACTTGCAGACTGGTGCCGAACCAACAACCTATGTCTCAACATCAGCAAAACGAAAGAGCTGAATGTTGACTTCAGGAGACAAGGAAAAGTCCCCTCCCCCATCTACATTGAAGGGTCTGTGGTGGAGACGGTGAATAACTTCAAATTCCTAGGTGTTCTCATCTCTAAGGACCTGACATGGACACTGAACACCTCCAGTCTCATCAAGAAGGCACAACAGCGGCTGAGAAGGCTGAAGAAAATACACCTGCATCCACAGATCCTCACCAGCTTCTACAGATGTACGGTGGAGTGCATACTGACCAGCTGCATCACAGTCTGGTACGGCAACTGCACCGCATCCGACCACAAGGCACTACAGCGGGTTGTCAAAACTGCCCAACACATCATCGGCAGTGCCTAACCATCCATCCAGGAAATATACAACACCGGGAGTCTGAAAAAAGCCACCAAAATTATGTCTGACCCCACTCACCCCAGTCATAACTTGATTGTTCCCCTACCATCTGGCAGAAGGTTCCGGTCACTCCAGTCGCACACAACTAGACTCCAAAATAGCTTCTTCCCCAGAGCTGTCAAGTTGGTGACGCCCCCACTCCCTCCCACCATGATCTCTCCTAACGTCTTCCTGTACCCACAATGACTGTACTCCTACACCACCACACACATGTAAGCAGAAATTGTATTGTCCCCTCGATAGCCCAGTAAAACTGTACCGGTCGTAATATTTAATATTTATTAATTAACCATACAATTTTTAACCATACTATTTTTGCACTGTTCCAAGAATTACCTTGCACTGTTTTTGTCCTGTTATATTTTCTCTGTTTGCGGAATTTTGCACAGTTTTGATTACTTGATTACAAGTTATTTATGTTATGTTATTACACGTTACTGTTATTGCTATTGTGTTACTGTCTATTGTCTTATCTTCTGTCCTATTTATATACTGCACCTGAGTGACTAATGAGAAACACTTTTCATTATACTATGCACCTGTGTAAGAATAAGAATATATGACAGTAAAGTTGAATTGAATTGAATTCAGATACCCACAGCTGAATCTGGCGATGTGAGGTTTTGTGAATAAAGCTGTTGGACCAATTATTTGTGTTATTGACAATACTGTACGTTAATTTCTGACAGTTCACGTCAGGACTTATTTGGGCAGGACTGTCTCACACATGGCCTTTGGGATTGTCCCCCATGAGAAACTGTCTGCACTGCTTGCCAGTGTCTGGCTCAGAGAGGCTCTTGATGCCTGAAGAGAAACTCAGCCGGATGATTTTGTCCTTCAGTTTTAGATATAATTAGTTATTAAAATGTTTGCCTTATACTTCAGGCAATAGAATAAGACAGACTGGAAACACGAATCTCTGGAACAGGAGCTTTTTAAATCACTGAGTTGTCAGCGATGGGTAAGGAAAAATACTTCTGACATTTTGGCACACATCATTGCTGAATGTATAAATGCATGCATAAATAAGGTTTTTATTTTTAATAGCTGCTATTTTCTGACTATTGCTGTGGTTAAACCCTTCAATATTGCTGTTGTTGTTGATAAGTGAATGATCCCAGGAGAGGATTAGGGGAAATTACACATCTGTTTCATGAGTCAGGTGACTCTTAGCAATGAGTGCAGGGGTTTGCCGTGAAGAGATTGAGAGATTTAAATTGCCATGCACCACAGCATGCTATGACTGAGGCTATCTCTTCTGTATTTTCTTCCTGTATATAATCCTTTTGTTAATATACTGTATAAAGCTCTTTTGAAGAGTTGCTGAGAACTATATATGTCAGTGTTGAAATAATTCTTATTGAGGCAGAAGTTGTCAGTGTAAGGGGGTTTGATGACAAAGGAAATGGGGTTGATAAAGCTATCTAACATATATAATTTCATTAGAAAACAGTGTGGCCAGTGTGGCCGAGTGGCCAGTTTATGCGCTATGTCCCACGTCCCATGTAAATGACTGCTCAGTGAGAGACGTATCATATGTGCAGACAGTGCAGTTTAAAGCAGGCAGACGGGTACCTACAGCTCATGTGAGTGATTCAGAGGGAGAATAGGAAAGACAAAAGATTTAAGTGACTTTGAATGCACATGGTAGTGGGCACCAGACACGCCGGCACAAGTGTATCAGGCAGCAGCCCTGCTGGGGATTTCACACACAACAGGGTCACAGGTGCTTTGAGAATGGGCCACTACCCAGATACCCCAGCCAGCAGCGGTCCTGGGGTCAGAAACACTGTTGATGAAAGGGGCCGACGGAGGCTGACACCACTGCAGAGTAACAGACAGGCTTCAGCCAGTCAACTAACAGCTGAGTACAACACTGATACTGAACTGGTTAGAACAAAAACCAGCAGACATTACATTACGGCCACAATCACACTGATCTCTCTGTCTCTGTTCTCAAAGAAGGGTTTCTCAACTCCCACAGCAGAAAGACAACAGAAACGAAACTCCTCCTGAAACTGGGTTCACACCTTCCCCCTTCTCTCAATGACAGATCTATTTTCGTGTAATCTCCTCTATTCTCATGCAGGTTTGGATTTCACACCTTTCTCCACCCCTCTCCACTTTGCACTTCCTGAGTGGCCTCTCTGCCTCTCCCCTCTCCCTCCTCCTCCACTTTTCCAGCTTTTGTTCTCCTGTGCTATTTAATCTTCACTGTCTGCTCAGTTTCTTCTCTTTTCAGCATGGAATAAACCCGTTACCTGTTCCTCTGCAGCCTATGCATGCAGACAAACCTACCTACTTGAACGACTAAGTCCTACAGGAACTGAGTTTGAGAGCCATGATGCAGTGTTTAAAGATGAGAGTTGTGTCAGTGTTGAAACAGCAAAAGTGGAAGTAGAGTTTAATTTCATGCTGAAAAATAAAAACAAAAAACATTTTGGCTGTTGAACCTTCTTCAAACACACCTGAAGGAGGCTTCACAGCTGTAGCGTTACATGTTTTGTATTTCTTTACACTTTTCATCATGGAATTAGCCAGCCTTCGCTAATTCCTTTATGTTATTCTGAATATACACACACTATTGTGTAATTATACTGAAAAGCTAATGTGTTGAACAAAGGAGAAAATGTGTTAAACATTAAAGGTGTCAAAAGAACCTTTTTCCAGTCTTGTGTAACACTGTAAGTAATTAATTACAGTAGTGCTAATTCATGCATTTTATTGATCTACTAGCTTGCTTAGATTTTTTTTACTGCTTCCTGGATTCACTCTCACTCTATACTGTACAAGGCTGATATTTTTCACAAGTTCAATCCCTTTTATTAGCTTAAAACAAACTCACATACACAGTATGCCTCAAACAGAAATCCTGCAAATAAAAACTCAAAACAGAAGGCTCCATCATTTATGAAAGAAAAGAGAAGCGTTTGTTTAATGAATTGGTAATTCTTGTAGATTTAACTTGAGTTATTAGAATGAACAAATAATAAACATAACCTATTAGGTTTTATTGCTCGTTTTACTAAAAAGTTCCTCTTTGATTAGTTCTTAATTCATAGGAATGATGCACTCAAAAAACACATGCATTTGGATTGAGAAGTTGATTGATAGAAAACAAAGTATGTACTGTATATACATACAGTATACTGTATATGATTTAATGGTTCAAATTTGCATGAATTTATTAGTTGAGTACCCCAGGGACTTGACTTAGACCCTCTTCTCTTCCTAGTTGTTAATAGTGATACACTTGTGGTATATTCAGTATGTAACCCAGTAATGTTCATAAATGATCCCAAAGCAGAAAGATCAGCTGTTCCCTGATTCAGAGAGACACTCCACTTTGCCACTAGGCCTGGGAATGAACAGCCACATAGTCCAACTCTCCAGCACCTCTGGTGCTTTTCTGTACAACATGGTCAGCTTGGTCAGCTTTTAAGATCACATGGCCTCAGCTATCATTTCTACGCTGATGACACTCAAATCCATTCCACACCTGACACTGATGTGGCTGTCTCTATTCTATCTAATTGCATCTCTGACATAAAAACTTGGATGACTAAAAATTTTCGTCATCTTAACTGTGACAAGACTAAAGTCATGCTTATTGGCACCCCCCATCAACTTCGTAAAGCCAATCCTGTAACCCTATCTGTAGATGGCTCTGTACTTGAGCTTCAGTCTAAATTGAAAAACCTGGGGGTGATATTCGATTCTGGCGTAACATTTGACCCACGTGTGCAGCATACTGTCAAAACGTCTTTTTTTCACCTAAAAAATATCACTAGACTATGCCGTATTCTATCACTAACTGTAGCTGAAAAGCTGATCAACACATTTGTGTTCTCTCGAATTGACTACTGTAATGCTCTTCTCGCTGGGGTATCTAAATCTACTTTGAACAAACTGCAATATGTCAAAAATTCAGCAGCCGGGATCCTGACCAGGTCTAGTGCCAGTGCTCACATTACTCCTATCCTGGAGTCCTTGCACTGGCTTCCTGTCGAATTCTGTGTGGACTTTAAAATCCTCATGCTCACCTGTAAGGTTCTGCATGGCTTGGCACCTCAGTACCTGTCTGAACTATTATCGCCCTACTCCCCACCTCGCAACCTTCGCTCTTCTAATTCTGATCTCCTAAGTGTCCCCCAAGACCATCTACACTCTACAGGTGATAGGGCCTTCTCCTGTTATGCCCCCAATCTCTGGAACTCTCTGCCCAAGGATATCAGAGAGTCACCTTCTCTAAACTCCTTCATATCCAGACTCAAAACCTTCTTCTTAAGAAGAGCCTTTACTTAACTGGTTCCATTCTTCACCCCTCTGCTTTTCCTAGTACCACCAACCACGGTCTCCTCTCTGTATTGTAAATGTTTTATCTTGTGTATTCTTTTTATTTATTGTTGTTCTCATTCTGTAAAGCACTTTGAGAAGCCACCTTTAAAGGTGCTATATAAAATAAAGTTTATTATTATTATAACATCCTTTGCTGCATCTCCTCAAGCTACCAGGCAGCTAGTGCTGACTCACAGAGCAAACTAGCCAGCTGCACTCTCCAGAGTTCACATGGCTCTGGCTGTCTTCCTGTTGATCCCATTTTATGTGCAGTAGTTTCCATACCAAACACTGGCAGCACTGCAGCATTACTTTGATACACTGTACCTCTCCTGCTTGAGTGAAAAGGCAAAGTGAAACTTTCTTATGAGCTATTTAATTATTATTGGAAGTATGACTGCTTCACGAGGACCCTATCCTGATACAGTAGCTCCATTTCCTCCTGTGTAATTGCTATCACACTGAATGCCCCATACCCATTCATCTTAGGTGTGCCTAGTTGTACACTTGTTTTCAACTGCTCCGAAGCCATCTTGGCTCAAAGCTACACCGTGTTCCAGGCTTAGGCCAGGATGGTAGTTTTACACTTGTTTCCAATTATGCAACAGCCATCTTGGCTCAAGGCCACACCATGGCTTGGATTTGAGCCACGATGGTGGTTTTCCAAGTCTCTAGGATTATTTTAAGACTTTTGAGTATAAATCCTAGATTTTTTAGAGAGAATAAGAAGTTGGTTTAAATAGCATTTAATAATGTTTCAACCTAGACTAGACAGAATCAGAAACAAGTTATCAGAAGAATTGGCTAGTTCCTGCTACAGGTAAGTGTGCTATCTACAGTATGTTCATAAAAGAGCACAACATTGTTCAAATTGACAAACAGATGAGATAGATGTATCAAATGTGCTTCTCTCCTTTGTAACCTTTCTTATGATCAAGGTTAACAATTAAATCTAATCCTGACTCGCTCTCAGATATTTATTGTCAATATCACCATTTGGGCCCTCATGAAGCTAAAAGGCAAATTTTTGAACAAAAGTACAGATCTGCTAAGATTAACTAATATCTTAACAATCTAAAGACGTACCTTAATTTACCATCCATTTTCCAATTGCTTTATCCAGTGCGTGGTCTTGAGGGAGCCAGAGCCTATCTCAGCAAGCAAAAGGAACCAGGTAGGAGATCCTGGACAGGATGCCAGTCCATCACAGTCCATACCTGCACTCGGGTACAAGTACACTCTTGTTACTTTCTCTCTAGTTCAGTGCTGTTCTGAGCTCTTAGTGTCCTTTGACACTTGTGAGGAGATGCATCCTCTGGTACTTAATACCCAAGTTAGAAAATGTTTTAAATTCTCCTCATAGCTTGGAGTATCTGAGCCATATGTTAAGTGTGGGTTTTATCTGATTGTATTTTCCTTTTGACCATAAAGCTGCTGAAAGCACAGCAGCTGGAGAAGAGACATTTGACAGTTATAAGTGAAATATTACTAAACGTTAACCGTTCTTGAGCTCATGTCTTTAGACGTGATGTTATTCCTGCAGAAGTTCCTGAGTTCCCTATAAACAAAGGGGGTTGTGCCTGTGGGCATGCTAACCACGATGACAGAATGCTCAATGTGCGTCTTCAGAAGAATTCCATCTTTCACAATCCATTTATTTTTTTTCCAAACCGCGTTGACAATGTACCAAGAGGGTGAAAAGAAAATACTTCCTTTCTCCTCCCCAGAGAGACTGGTGAAGGGTTAAAAGTAACATGATAAAACAGAGTTGAACAGGAGAATATGGTACAGTACACTTGAGGAACTTTTGGAAAAGAGCCTTAGTTTAGTATACATGGCCAATAATTTAAATCGTCCAGAGGGGTATAATGCCTGAATTTAATGGTTTCTAATGTACATCATGCATATTGTCCAATACAATACAAGGTGACTGGAACCTGTTTTGGTATAAAGATGCAGATTTGTTTGAACCTGTGTTGGTTACAGCAATCATGGGGCCCCTTAATGTTTCACAGTCTCAACCACATAGTGATTCTTATAAAGGATAGAAGAGATGAAAGTTGCACAGTGCCTAGGTCAAGTGAGAAAGCACCCCACAGTGCAGGAAAAAACACTTCCAACAGATATTCCAATGCTTGATTTTGTAAAACAGTGCTCCTTGTTTTGATGTCTGATGAGGCATAAGGCTTGTTAGGTTGCAATATACTGTAGTTAGAATTTCAGCATGAAATTGTCCTCTGCTTGTCCCTTGTTTGGTGGTGTCTGACAAGGTAGAAAATATGGTTTTGAACTGAGGTAGGGAATTTATTTTGAGTACTGAGGGCTTCACAGTGAATGTTATTTGGTGGTAGGGAAAATGAGCAATACTAGCACCTACTGTGGAAATCGGATGAAAGCGAATCCGTATTTTGTCAACAAGCACCATCCCCTTCATCATTACTACATTGCACATAGCATATCTGTCATGTTTGTTGGTATAAGTGGGATCCAGGCTGCATAGGTGGCTCTGTGACTAAGGATCTGCGCCTGTGGCTGGAAGGTTGCCGGTTCATATCCTGCAGCTGGCAGAGGAATCTTACTCTGTTGGGCCCCTGAGCAAGGCCCTTAACCCCAACTGCTCCAGGGGTGCTGTATAAATGGCTGATCCTGCACTCTGACCCCCAACTTCTCTCCCTGTCTGTGTGTCTCAAGGAGAGCAAGCTGGGGTATGTGAAAAGACAAATTCTTAATGCAAGAAATTGTATATGGCCAATAAAGTGATCTTACCTTATAGACATTCTTGCATTGCAAATGCTCTCGTGCTATATTTTCCACATAACACATACCAATCTGCGATATTTGCTATTTCATTTTAGAAACCTGTTATCTGAAACAGTAAAATTACAGCTCTTCACAAAATGAACTGCTAAAAATTTCCTTTTGCTGCGTCACTTAACACTTTGTGACTGTTCCTGACATACTGTAGGTCATTAAAGCCCTAAAACGAGTATGGAGGAAAGCAGCCACCCTGAGTAACCCTGTGCTACAATCCCATTGCGCTGGTCACCTGATTTCTTCTCTTTTGTATTTTAGTGCTGCTCAATGTGGAAATAAATATGTGGTCTCAGCTCTAACATTGGAGACATGTCAGCTGGAATCATGCCTGAGCGTGTATAGTTTGCATTGTAAGTGACTTATAGGAAAATACAAAATAAGCAGCTTAGAGTAAAAAAAAAGTTTGAAATGACTAAATGTTACTAAATGCACACATAATGTATTCTACCAGGAAAAGGCATTAGGATTACGTCCAATGTATACTAAACTCCAAGTGCGTCATAGCATTACAGTTCAACATAGATTCATCCATTTTAGAAGATTTATTATGTACAAGAGGACACGTCAGGAGATTGTCTCATTTTGGATAATCTCTTTGGAAAAAAAGCAATACTCATCGATTTTCACAAATACAAGGGATCTCTCTGTATGCAGTGGAATTATTCACAGAGCAAACAGAAAAATAAATCCCTTCTCACCAGCTATAAAAATGATGGCAACTCAAAGAGTACTTTCTGTACAGATATATTCTGTACAGAAATGATGTACAGACTGTACAGATGTGACAGGGACAAAAAGCTTGATCTATTAGTTTAAATATAATTTTTTTATCCTTGTCAAAAGACAATGCAAAATCTTCTTATCTAAATTTACATTATTAAAAGGATTAACAGCTGCAAATACTGTAGGTGTTTTGTGACACAACCTTTACAGTGCACTCCAGTTATGTTTAGGTTGTTTTTCAGTCATTGTGATCTCTGAGAACATAGGTGGTGTTTTTAAATAAATCTGTTCATAACTTATCGTTTCTATATGATTATGATTTGATGTTACTTCATGAAGATCAAAGAAATGCAAGGAAATTCCTTGCAGTCTGACATCGCCACAGGCCCCTTTCCCATTGACCTCTTCCTGTCCGTTTCCCCTCACTTCTTTTTTACATTTCCTCTCCATTTCAAATCCTACTTACTCTCAGCTGGTTTTCCTTCTGTCTTTAAAGAGGCCTACACTAAACCCTTCTTTGAAAAAAACCCACCCTCGATCCCTCATCTCTTTTGAACTCTCTCTTCCTTCCTTTCTCTCCAAGACCATTGAGAAGAAGCTTTCAACTTTCCTCTGAGAGCACCTGCTGCTTGGCGCTCCAGTCTCTCTCACGCTCAGCACCCTTAGCTGAAACCGGACTCTTCTCTCAAACCGCCTCCCTGTCCTGTCTGAATCTGCCACCCTTTACACTCTGGGTTACTGTCAGCACTTGCAGACCTCTGCTTTGTGCCATTCTCTGGCTCTTCTTTGGTCAAGCTGATAGTAGACATTGGGAAGGTTCAATCTCTGCTCTTTACTCTATCTCCACTAATGCCTCCCATAGGGTCCATCTTGGGTCCCATAAGGTCCTCTCTCTACACATGCGCCAGTATCGAAAGGACAGACGGGTCTCGTCTCGTATATATGCTGAAGATGCTCAAAGCTTTCTTTCATTTCCTCTAATATGCAGATGTTTTCCCCGTCTCCTCTTGGATGCACTCCGAACATCTCATACCCAGGATTCTGATCTCCTTTTCTTCTCTTCTGTTACTTCCTCCTCTTCGCACCTTCCTCTGGTTCTGTCGATTCTGACACAAACCTTGGTGCTGCTCTTGACTCATCTCGCTCCTAGGCTTTTTGCTGACAAGCTCCTGCTGTTTCTATTCAGCAGTTGCAGTTTTAGCCCCTTCCGTTCCAACTATTGCACACAGCTTGTAGTCCAGACTCTCCCACCCTGAATCTTGTAACTCCCTGCTCCCACTCTTGCCCTCTCCACTCCTCCTGCCAGGCTTGCTGTACCCCCTCAGCTCTGGAGACTAAATGCTCGGACCCTGGACCCTTCTCTGCACCTGCCCAAGGTTCTTTCAGACCAGCACCTGTAGCCTCTCTTACCTCAGTTACCTTCTTCAGTCAAACTTACACAGCATTGTGACCATGTGTTTATCTCTGTGTCATTTGTTTATTGCCCTTACGCTAAACACGGAAAATATACCATCAGCCTGCTGTAATGTGAGTTTTGACTCCACTCTATCTGGATCCAGTTATGATTCATACGACTACACTTTGCCTAGAATAGTAAGTGCACGTCGCCTCCAGTTTGTGCTAGCCTGCTTATTATTCTTGATATCCTTGCACAATTGCTCCTTTTACTTGCCAAATGTAAATGTCCTATATATGAATAGATATAGCAGTCTAAGTTACCCTGAATACGGATATATGATGAACAGAAAATATAACAACAATGTCAATGATTCTGCCTCAGATATACTCTATATTGACAAAGACAGCAGTCATTGACAGCTTTTTAACCCATTTAGGGCACATGAACAGGGCAATTTGTGAGGTGGAATTAGAACTCTGTTCTGTTCAGCAGTTCAAGTGGAGATTTATTAGAAGCTCTATAAGGTGGACAGATTAATAACTTTACACATAGACATTCACAGTAAGTAAATATCAGACATTTACATTAAAATATAAACTCATACTAAAAAGTAAAATTTTGATTTTTATCAGTGTTTCTGACACAAGGAAAACCTGCTGAAATAAGTAGGAATTTTATCAACTGATTTTCTACCTAATATAGGAATCAATGTTGCACACACCATGATTGTCATACAGAGAAGGACTTCTCCACACCCAGGGATATTGCCAGCAGTGTGCTGCATAAAATCTAGGAGATTTTAAAATCACTTTGAAAAATCTTAAAAAGACAATTGACTCTGAACCGACATTTGGTACTTACTGTAAATTATACACATAAAGAACTAGAGTGTTCTCTAGGATGTTTCTAAGTTGTAAATTGACAAGCAACTTGTACAGCCTGACAGTCAAGAGTCACGCACCTAGGTGTGTTCTTTTTTGAAAGATTGCATACATACTCTTAATGAAAGTCCTAACCCATATTTAGGATTTAGAGTACATTATCCTTTGAGGTATGGAGTTACTGATTCAAGGAGAGTACCATATTATTTGATTCACTGAATAGCGCAGTGCTGAATTAATCAAGGAGGGCAAGGCTGACAGCAGTGAAATAGACCAAGGGGTACATTGTACAGTGCATAAAGGACCCTGAAAAAGCCAGAGACAGACATTCTCCTTTACTGTATTTACTGTATATGATGTGTTCATATAGTTACAGGAAATCACACATATTGTATGTAGCCATGACTCCTTAGATAAAAAACATTATCTGGGATTTCTTTCCTTTTTTCTTTTCAGCAAATGTGTTTGTTTTCATTCAGCCGTTACATTGAATATAAAATAATTAATAATTAGTAAAGTAAAAGTTTCTTAGCAGATGGCGTACAGTATGTGCTAATTATATGTTAGATACACACATATTTAGCGTGCAGTGGGTGTTTGTAAGGTTTACCTATCTGGTGTATTAATTAGACTGTATATAGTACAGGTTTCTGTTGACTCCTAATAACAGATTTAGTCTAATGGACCTTGTCACACGTGGGAAGGCTCAGTGACCCACTGTCTGGAATCTGGTCTTTGCAGTGTCAGAAAGGCTGTAGGCTCCATTATAGTAGTTTAATCTGGATGATGGGAGAACATGTGTCAGTATTTCAGCATCAGAGAAGTAAAGCAACGTTCTTAAACCGTTTGTTTTTTCCATACGTTTCAAATGATAAGAGTCAAGAGTAACAAAACAATTTCTAACTTCTATTAGGAGTTTGTCATTATTGTTTGATGGCACTGAAATCAGTCACACACTTTGTGAAGCTGATGTTGGAAGCATACAGTAATTTCAGTCTTGTCAAAGTTTATTTTAGGAAAGTTCTGTTATATTCATATTTTAATATAATTGCAAAGTGCAGAATCTTAAATTATAATTATGATTTTATGAGCTATCATCTTCCAGCTTTGTATGGTATTTAATTCCAAACACACAGCATTGTTGTATTGCTTTAATGAAAGATTAATTCAGTCAAAGGTTTGCAAAGCTGGATCGCTGTGTGTGTGTCATACATTATACATCGAGTGGTGTACTAGCCTTCCAGTTCACGCTGCGCTAAGTTTGACAGGGAGGAAATGAGGTTGCGTCAGCTGCCAACAAGCAAAGGCTCACTGTTGACAATTTTAGAACCCTGTGTTGTGGCATGTGCAAGCTGGTGATCAGTGATCAAGACTACTTTAGTCCTGGAAAACGCTTTTTAATAAACCCCTATAGGGTAGAGTTATATTTAAAAACGATGTGATAGAGTAAAACAAATCATGAAGGTTATGTGCAAATGGTTATCATTCTCCCTTATTAGCTAATTGAAATATATTCTGACCAGCTGCAGTTAATGGAGAATAGCATGATTTGTGTAACAGCTGACTTCACAAGCAGGATGCTAATGCGAAGGAGCGAAAGAGAGTGAGAATGATCTGGGATTGGGCTGCTAAACCGAGTGTTTTGTCATACAGACAGGCTGTCACAATGGCATTGAGCCTGAGTGGTGCAAATAAAGCAGATTTCAGCTCTAGTAAGGGGGTGTACATATTTTAGAGATGCTTTTAAATAAAGGCTGCCATGGGGAGAATAACTATGAAATTCAAGCTTTTGTTGACATTGAAGTTGTATCTGGCTGGTTAGTAAGTGCAAGTGCACATTCTAACTCAGAATGAGGTAACTTTCAGACCACAGAAGAACACCCTTATTGGCCTGTGGATGGAAATATACACTGCAAACATCCTAATGCCCTTGTGGTTGAGGAAAATGCTGAACTTTAACTCAAGCCTATTGCTAGTGGTGATGCATTGAGGCAGTTTCCAGTGGATAAAGAGCCTATCCACAAAAACGATGACAACCTTGGAGAGACAGAGCCCACTGGAATGACTCAAGGCAATGTGGAGTGTGGAATGTGTTTGGCCAAAAAGTATTGCTGATGGTGGGAAAGCCATAGATTTCACTGCAGAAGTCAAGTTCCTTCCCGAGTTGTGATAACCAGGCAAGTGGGGGTGGAGCAGGCTGTCTTGTCCCACAGAACAACTCGTCTTCAAAGTTTGAAAATGGAACATGATCGTCGGAGGTTGAACAGCCACCAGTGGCTCCCTCAAGCCGACAGACAGTTTACTATAATGGAGCTGATGAGGTCTTCTTACACATCTTGAGAGGCACAAACAACACACTTTTCAACCCTATTCTATCCCTGGCAAATAATGGCACAGAGAAAAGGTTTGCAAAGCCCCTAGGTTCTATCCTTTAGCCCTAATACATAATTAACGCTTCATGAAAGGTTTAACAAAAGATGACAATGTATGCGAACACTCAATTTCAGTATTGGGTTGGATCACTTGAGTGTCAATGACTTCAACTTAATGCTTCCTGTAACTTTTTATCAGTCTCTTGCATTAACTTTAGTTTTGGTCCATTCTTCCTTATAGAACTTATTCCGTGACAATGTAAGGTTTTCTTGCATTAGCAGTTCACTTTAGGTTTAGACTTTGGCTTTGTCAATCTAAAATGCAGAACTCTGTAGATCTGCTTGTCTTGCTTCATCCACTTCTGGCTCACTGTCAGCTGACAAATGGATGGCCTGACGTTCTCCTCCAAAATGTGCTCGTACATTGAATTGCTGAATTCAGTTTCATCATTGAGGGAAAGTTTTCTGGGTTCTGCGGCACAACGCAGCACCAATCCATGACACTCCCACCTGAAAATTTGACGACTGGGATGTGGTTCTTCTGTTGGAAGGCAGAGGTTTGTTCTGCTACACAAAATGTTTCTCATTTTATCCAAAGAGCTCAAGTTTTGATCCATCTGTCCCGAGAACATTTTTCCAGTAGTCTTGCACATCCTCCAGCTGCTTTCTGGCAAACATGAGATAGGAGGTAATAATCTTTTTATATAGCAATGTTTTTTTCTTGGCTATCCTCCCACTACCACTATTGCCATGACGGTCTTTTCTGAGGGCTGAGGCATGAGCACTGACATGAGCTACAGAGAGGCCTGAGGTTCCATAGATATTATGCTGCGGCTCTTTGTGACTTTCCAGGCTGCTCTTTGGAAGATCTTGGCAGGATGACTCTGGCAGGATGATCCTGGGTACAATAACTATGGTCTGGAATGTTTCCATTTGTCCACTGTCTGACAGATCGTGGAGTTGGTCAGCAGTGAGAAGTCCCGCCCAGTGATCCAGATTGGACCCATCTGTAATATGGAATAGAAATGCTGGGCGGGACCTGGGGCTTCAGTGTGCCCAGGACGTCAATTTCAACACTGTCATACTCAGTAAGGTCAGCAGAGGAACAAACAGAGGTAAGGCTGAAAAAAATGTTTTTTTTGTGTTTAATGGTTTAATGGATGTTTTTTAGTGTTTAATGGATGAACACAGACACCTTGGCCCGAGTATTCAGAAGCAGGGGAGCTCATATCATTAAGATGCCCTGCACACTTCTAAAAACTGTGACTTAGTGACTACGGCTGCTGAGACTGTTTTGGGGCAGAGGCAGGAGAAGGGTGACATTGTGGAGCAAAATGGCTCATCCAATTACAGATTCTGCATCTCTAACTGTGATTAGGACAGTCAGGTCGTGCCCTGATAAATCACAACTCCCACAGCATGGCTGTGGTTCTGCGAGGCAGCCCTCAGTGTGTCCATGACAGCAAGCTCGTGTGTTGCACTAACTGTAGCAACGCCATTTAGCAGCACCTCTGACTGTATTTAGAGTTTAATTGCCAGGTTCAAGAAAAAAGTATTTTGCAGATCTGAAATCCCCAAACATTTTGAAGGTGTTCACCCGCACATGGGAGTGCTCGTTCCTGTGGAGCTGCTGCGTCCTGCGAAAACGTCTCATACGACAGCCGCCCACACTGTCGGAAGCAAAGCCTGCCGGAAGAGCAGCTGTGACATCCTTCCATAGTGCAGCCGGACTGACTGTGTGGGAGAGGCACCGGCCTGCGATTCCTAGAGAAAATAGGAGCCCTTTGCCAGCGTCACTAGTGTCTTCCACTCAAGAGCGAGAGCATGGTTTTCTAACGGATCCAATCAGTGACCCTGGGGAACGGGTGACTCACCAGCCAGGGACGAAACAGGAGGTGGTGGGAGAAATTAAAAACCCAGCATCCGCGTCAGTAAGGGTATATCAGAGAGCAGTGTAACACACAGGAACGCGTGCTAAAACAGGTACAAGATTAGCGGTTTACACATCTCTCTCTCTAGCCTCTCAGTGCACAGCGCCGTGACATCCCCCCTTTCACACTGCAACACAGCGGCTGAAGAGCAATAGCCAGTACAGAGCAGAACTGTTCCATCCTATGATTCCTGTCATCTTGTTTACTGGAGCACAAAACACATCATAACCATAAAAAGTCAAATATAAAGAGATCATTTGCTAGTTTATGGTGAACAAATGGCAGATATTTAATTGTTTGGAGGAGCTGACAGCATATTAAAAAGACCTGATTTAATCTTTGGAACACTGGAGCCTGTTTGGAACCCAGGGTAATACAAAGAGATTAGGCACTGCCTTCCTCTGTTTAGGTCTATTACAGGCATCATAAACCCTTAGCAGCAGTTACTCTACTATTTAGAATCAAATCTTCAATATTCCGAATGTGGCCATTTCTTGGGACAATAGCTGGAATGATACAAATTGTGTCTCCATAAATGATCCACTTAAATTTCCTTGCGTTCATTTGACACCTGATAGTTTCTTATTATCACAGCTTCTGTTCCTCTGTGCATACTCTGTATGGGTGAGACTGTATTTTAGGAGTGTCTAGAGGTTGTTCAATTCTGTTTCCCCCCTGCTCCTGCTTCTCCTGCGCAATCAGTCTCATCTGAGACCCTCACAGTGGCGGAGACAGATCACGCTGACTGGTCGGACTCGGTTGGCGATTTGGTCTCTGCATTCCTTCTCCTGGCACCAGAGGATCCTGGACTGTCCCATTTCTAAAGAGCCCTCTACGCTTGGATCCACTGGCCCGTGGGAGACGGAAGAGTTGTAGGCATTATTATTTTTAGTTTTATTTTTCGTATTGCATTTTGCTATCTTTGGGATATTAAACAATATATATTTTTGAACAAACATGCTGTTATTGAGAGGTCCAAGTCTAATTTTTTATTGATTGTTGTGTTTAATATTTGTGGTCAAAGAGTTTTTTGAATAATGTTTTATTGAGAGCTGCACAGAACAAGGAGCAGACTCGGTGTTTAAATAAAAAACAGATTTAAATTATAGATCAATTAGCTTCTTTGCCCACACATTTTCTTTCAGCTAGAAATGAATGTGATAATATCAGCGTGTTTACATTAATAGGATTGTATTTCTCAATGAATTATTCAGCATTGCAGTATAATGAACATCTATGCAGTATTTAATTCAACCTTCAGCCAGCACTACATTCCTTGTTGGACTCAGACTTGCCCAATAGCATTTCTGCAACATTTTTAGATCTCTGTCTGTGACCAATCTGTGGAAGCAATACAAAGTGGCAAGGAGAAATGTTGGCATATGTTATTAAAATTGTAGGATTTACATGAAGGGATGTTAAAATTATTCTAGTTGGCCACCCATCTGGGTAAGTTGCTTAGAGTGTCCTGCTGTCTTCGGTTCATGCTCCAGATCTTGGACATCTCAATGGTGTTGTACAGTTCACTCTTGGCCTGCGGGGTATATCTGTCCTGCCTACCCTCCCCCTGCTACAGCCCTTGGCAAGGCATATACAGTACGGTGATACAGCTTCAGAGCTGGACACCTAAAAGATTGTTTTGTCTCTCTGTCAGGTCTGTGGGTTCTGGAGTGCTGGCTGCAATGAGAGCTGGCTAGATGTCTCTTCTCCACACCTTCTCTTTCTTTCTGTTATATGTTCTCCATCTATTAAACCTCACAGCTCCCAGTGAGCCACCTCTTTCACAACACATATCTCATACCTAAACAGTGAGGTTTTCCTTCTCATTAAGGTTTTAGCCCCAAGGCAAAGCTTTTGTGTAGTGGAGCCCTCTTTCACCATTCTACATTCCTTTTTCTGATGGATTTGTCCTTCTGTACAGATTATATTGATTTGTTTCTCTTTCTCTAACCTACACTTACTGTAAGCTATATCTTTCTCAGCGAGCCTTCTTTAAGTACTCTTCTTAATAATTAATCACCGAAGGGGCTAATTTCTCCCCATGAGTCTTCTCTCAGTTTGTGTCACTCTCACATGGAAGTCAGACTGAATGATTCTTTGTGTGTTTAATTGTCTTCTGATTATTTGAAGCACTTGAGAACAGGTTATATACACGCTTGCAGACCACAGGGGGGGAACTGTACGGTAGTGCCTTGTGTGCTGTCAGCCTGGGAATCAACATGGCTGAGTCACCTGAGTGTTGTCAAGTCAAGACCGGGCTGCTGTACTCTTTACTGGTCGCCTGACATTGACCAGGGAATTGAACTGTGGGTCAGGGACCCACTGTGGGTCAGTGTATTCCAACACCCTACGGCCAGTTCTGTGCCCATCAGGATCTTCAGAACAACAGCAGTTAGATGCTTGGCGGGGAATCCCTGGTGCTGTGACTGTCTGTTTCTCAGCAGGGCCTGTCACCACCCAGACACCAGGCAATTTCCATGACCTTAAAACAGAGGAGGGGTCACAGCATTCCTCAGCATTGCAGCATTCTTCTCAGCGCCCCTCAGTGATAAAGGAATATGCACTTTTGAACAGCTGTTCATGACCCACAAGCCAACAGAGATGATAAAAGATTCGAGTTAAGATTTAAGAATGGCCTATTAGCCCACCTGGTGCAAGTGTGACCATGTCAGATGTCTCTTCTGCTTTACAGAGCCACCAAGCAAGACATGAGTGGCCCCTTCAGCCCAGCTGATGATGTGACCCAAATCGCCCCTCTCCTGCACCGACCTCGCAGTGGGATGACAGTTTCCTGACATACTTTCAACCACTGTGTGTGAAAACACAAATGTACAGAAATACAAACATGTTGATGCATCATTTTCCAGCAAATATCTTTTGAAACTACTATCCTCAATGAAGCTTCTGTTTTTATTTCTGGTGCTAGGATTCTGTGCCAATCTGATTGCTCACGAAAGCTGTTTGCAAGGTTGGAAATGTACAGCAATAAAGCACAATTGTATAGGGATACCTTGTACTCTGTCATATGGTCACATGAAGACCTCTGTGCCACCAAACCAGTGTTACTGCTGACACTGGAAAATGGGTATCCTTATTTCCCCCTGCACAGAGAGCCCGACTGCACGGACAAAGAGAAGCTCTGGAACTGGAGCAGGTGGACTGGACTGTTTCCACGCCACTCAGCTCTGTCAGTCCCTTTGTCTGCCCCTGGAGACGGAGACTCTCATCTGAGCAGAGAACAGTTCTAAAAATCCACTGCATGTAATCCACACAGTCTGATGTGAAGCACAGAATGAAATGTTTTTTAAATGAATGAAGTAGCTCACTCTTTCTGAGCCGCGAGTCCTACGCAGATGTGTGATCCATAATTACTAGCAGTTGTTCAGTTTTTTTTAAGATTTTTGCTTAAAATAGACCTTTATGGATTTAGACTGTCACCCAAGAGCTTTTTAAAACCAGTGTGTTAGTCAAACATAATACCAAAATAATGCTTGGGTATGCGACAGATGTGAATTGATATTATTTAAAGTAGGTCCTCCAGCGTTTCAGAAACAATGGTCATTCGTGCGCCATCTACTGGACTAATCGTGAAAAACAACTTCAAATCTGGGAGACGGGAGTGATTTTTCCTGTGAGTAGAGGGTCATCTCGTCTTGGCAGGGATTCTCTGAAAGAATCTGAGAACTAAACGATGGAATGCGTTAAAATTACATTTCAGCATAAACATAATCTACAGAAAACAGACTCAGACATTTCTTTGTTCCTGTTATAGCTCAGCATTAGTAGAAATAAAAGGGTCCCGCCCCGTGTAAACTAAAGGAAACGACAGTGATGTGAAACATACGAAATCGCACAATAGTGCCGCCTGTCCTTCCTAGGGTCTTGATGCTTCGCTACATACTGAGGCAACAGTCTCCGGAGTGACCCGCCGGTGGGGTTTCAAGGCTCTTCACAAAAATGCTGAATCTGCTCGAAAAGTCAAATGATAACACAACTGAATTTATGGATACATTAAAAATTAATGCGTTACAATATTATTCATGCTTCGCTGCAGAAGAACATTTGTTTTGAGTTGGGGAAGATGTATGTCATGTACAGTATGTCCGTATGTCACTGAAATATGAGCTGGTATTGGAGTAAACAAGTTTCATGTGACACATTATGCAGTATGTTCCGTGTTAGTAGTGTTGTTTTCTCTAACGATATTTGACAGCAGGCCGGCACATGTGACATGACTAGTGGATAAAAGAATGTGCTCCATCAGACAGAAGGCACAGTCCATTAGGATAATGGATGTAGATGGCATATAGTTAATTTGCTGTCTTGGCAATAACTTTATTATGGACTTTCAATTACGAAACTAATACAAACTTTAAACAATCCCTTAACAGTAATTTGATATAACCAATAGTTTTCTGCCATTTGTATGTCTTTTCTTTACTAAATTACTGCTTAATTATACATAATAATGAATGCACACAGCCACGATAGCTTTAATGCATCATAGAAACACCGCTCATTGCTGCCTCTACTTTAGCTCATTTGGTTTATTTGGTGCTGCACTGCCATCTTGTGGTGAACTGCTTTACAGCAGGCTCAATCCATCCATCCTGTAATTTTGTTCTATGTAATATCTTCAGTTAGGTTTTATTAGTTACACTGTCTTGCAGTGTTCACGCCCTTGCTGTGGTGTCCCATTTCGTGAAATTATAACATGATGCATTTTTTATCTTAATATTTTGTTCAACACATGGCAGCTAACGTTTCTGAGGGTGAACTAGGTTACAGTAACTGCAAGCAAGAACTAAAGAGAAAAAATGAAATATGATGATTGCATAAGTATTCAAACCCATTAACCCAAGATTTTAGGGAAATAGCTTTGGTAATTCACTGCCTCAAGTCTTTTATGAATTTGGGGTATTAATGCCAGTAACCATGTTACCCTGCAGCTCACACCTGTCATACTGAAGCCCTGCAGGCGTGGGCCTGGTCAGTACCTGGATGGGAGACCTCCTGGGAAAAACTAAGGTTCCTGCTGGAAGAGGTGTTAGTGGGGTCAGTAGGGGGCACTCACCCTGTGGTCTATGTGGGTCCTAATGCCCCAGTATAGTGATGGTGACATTATACTGTAAAATAGGTGCTGTCTTTGGGATGAGACATAAATCCGAGGTCCTGACTCTCTGTGGTCCTTAAAAATCCCAGGGCATTTCTCGAAAAAAGTAGGGGTGTCACTTCAGTGTCCTGACCAAATTTTCCTCTGACCTTTACCAGTCATGGCCTCCTAATAATCCCCATCTCTGAACTGGCTTTATCACTCTGCTCTCCTCCCCACTGAGAGCTGATGTGTGGTGAGTGTTCTGGCGCACTATGGCTGCTGTCGCATCATCCAGGTGGGGCTGCACACTGGTGGTGGTGGAGGGGAGTCCCCATTACCTGTAAAGCGCTTTGAGTGGAGTGTACAGAAAAGTGCTATATAATTATAGCAATTATTATTGTAATTCTTTTCCATTTGTGCTACTGGCTTGGTGCAATTTCTGCCTGCTCTTCAGGTTTGCTGAAGCTCTCTCTCAAGGTATATGAGGATCTCTTAAGAGCAGTTGTGTTCAGGTTTTTGTCTCAACAGGACTCAATGTATGCTTTGGATCAGTGTCCTATTGAAAGGTGATTTTAGGGCAGAAGCAGTTTTGTTTTGTCTGACAACAAAACTGTACGTCACATGTGTGAAGTATCATATATAGTAGGTGCTTAGTTGTAAACTCCATGCAGGATTGTTTTTTATGTCTACACAAGTCTCCTATGTGGATTTCCTGAGATATTCTTGACTCCTTGAAATGTTCTCCCATCTCAGCCACTGACCAATTCCCTCCTTGCCAAGCAGCTTAGCCGAGAGAACAGCCTGATCTAGAACATCTCTAGGGTGCCCTCTCACATCTGAATAATCTGCTTCTTCATGCTCCAACAGATATTAAAACATGAAGTGTTTTATACCCTTTCCTGATCTGTGTCTTAATACAACTTTATCCCTTAGTTGTATTGAAATCTCCTTGGTCTTCGTGGTTCAATCTTTGCTTGAAATTCACTACTTGACTGAAGATCCTTAAAGAGACTGATGTATTTATTGTGAAATTGTATAACCATAGTTACTCAACACAGACACTAAACTAACTGTGTGGCTTTTTAAGTTACTTTAGTGCACATAAATTAATTTGATTTAGTCACAACAAAAGTACGATACTTTTGCAATCACGGGTTTTCCATTTTCTATCCTATCTACTTCTTTCTTTTCATTTCTTGTTTTGAATTTCTAGAGAAAGTTGTGTATATACTGTACTATACAGTGCTAAATAAAGTTTGAGAATGCCTTAGGATTTATATATTTCACATAGAAACCAAAAATGTCATTAGTTTTAAATCTAAATCCTAATAATATATACAATTAATCCGATGAAACAAATGACACAAAACATGATACTCTCCCAGTATTTATCCTCAAATGATGCAACATTCACTATCCATGAGTGTCAAAGCATGCAAGCCAGCAGACTCAGTGGCGGCTCCCCCAGGAGCAGAAGAGACTGCAGCTAAATGTTTCCTTTAATCATTCATCAGCCTCTCCCAGCAGTTATGAGGAATTCTGGCCCATTCCTCCTTACAGAACTCCTTGAGCTCTGTCTGTGAAAGCAATGTGCTTGTGGTAATGACATTTTTAAGACGCGGATTAAAAGCAGAAACAGGTAAATAAAAATCTTAGCAAGCAAATCAATGAAAGGCAAAGCATCAGTGATCAGCTGCTCAGCCGGACCTGGGACCCGCTGTCCTGCGGTACCTCCCAGCCAGACGCAGCCCTGACGCTGCTCATTCTGGCAGCTGACTGGGACTGGGACTGGGACTGGGACTGGGACTGGGACTGGGGATCCCCAGACATGCGGCCAGGATCCAGCTGCGAGGACGATGCCCACTGAGCCCTCCTGCTCCACAGCAGGTACAGAATTCAAAAAACTATTTTAAACTTTCAAATTGGAAAGGTCTAAAATGGTAAATAACTAGATTTTTTGTTGTTTTTACAAAAAAAAACAACCTAATTAATCAACACACCTTTCAGCTATAAAATCCAAACACTCGGAACTAATTTTCTTAAACAGGCAATTTAGTCAGTGTAGAAAGCTAATAAAGCCTGTGGATATCTAATTACAGACCCATTAATGGCATAACAATGCATGTTTCATGGGAACGCCCTCGGGGAACAGGTACAGAGAGTATATCAGCTCAGAAGACTCTCATGCACTCCTCTCGCTGCAGGGCAACTGTCTGCAGTGCAATGTGCTGTTGAGAGCTCTGCCCTGCTTATGGCATTTAGACACCCTTAGAGCAGCCAGCATGAAGGCTGCTAATATCAGTTTGTGAATTTAGAGTACAAGCAGCTCTGACTGTATGAAAACACAAGAGAAGTGCAGTCAAGATGAGGGCAATTTGCCCCATGAAGCCCGTTTGATAGATCGTACAGTAACTAATTCAAGGATCTCATCCATCCCTTTCATTAAAGCCAGGGTTCCAGCTTCTCCCGCCGGGCTGGGCGGTCCTTTCCGTATCCCTCACCCTTCTGTGTGAAGACGTGGCTCCTGCTCTGGGACTGCAGCGCACTTCCACGCAGTTTCTGGCTACGAAGACCTTCTGTGAAGGATCACAGACCCCTCGTTCCTGTATGATTGAACTCAATGCCACAGAAGTGAAGACTGAAACAACAAGGATCTCATGCAGGATTTCATGGGAGCCTGGTATACCTCAGGGTACAAAGGTTCTCATTTATTCATGAACTGAAAAAAATAACACTTTTTCTATGGTTCAAGCAGATGGTGACTATATAACTTTCAGGCCTGATCTTCACTGCCCAAACCCTAATGGTCTGGTGAGCAGCTCTGCTGTTTTTGTTATTTTTGCTTAATACCACAATGCATACAAAAAATGACACTTGTTCACATAGGTATAGGTACCAAGGCATCAACAGTAATCAGTTACTGAAGAGCACAAACATTAACCTTGCAAGGATTAATGGAAGGTTTGCCCATCAAGCACAAATGATCAAAATGATATATTAAGCATAACCTACAGTATCTGAAATGCTCTGAAGGTTCACTAAAGGGAGTTGTCTATATGAAGCTCATGCCTCTGTTAAAACATATGTCTTGACACAGAACAATATAAACGCTCTCCAGATAGCAAACAACAGCCTGGATAGCTTCTTTCTGTGCCGAATGACCTTTAAACATATAAAGATCTTGAGCCAGCCTGCTGCCCTGGAGGTAGCTAAGAGCATCTCCATCTGTCAACACTACAGCAAAGTGTCCAAGCCAGTGTGCCATCACAGACAGCAGTGCTTACATACACCAGCCCATCTGTTACAAATATGTGAGACATATACTGGAATGCATCAAAGAAAACAGTCCGAATTCCAGATACAATACAGAGGAAAGGTCAGAGATAACACCCTTTTCTCTTGGTAAAGTTAGTTTCATTTACAATCGATACCTCATAGTCTTTGCTCCAAAACTACATGCTTTAAAGAATGCATTGCACCATTGCTGTAAGATCACACGGATACTATTTATTTTTAAAATATAGTTAAATGTTAAAATATTGTTGTCTTTAGTAAAAATTGCAATAGCTGAGGAGAGAAGACTTCTTAAACGGTTTCTGAGTTTGTAAGGTTATTAACCATGAGAAGAAAAGAGTAAGGACTGGAATATATGGATATACTGCTACTGTTACAGCAGACATGTTGTCTGAATGGTTAGTACAAACACTAAAAACTCTAAACTCCACATCCAGGAGACTGGGGTTTGATCACGGATTGTCAGACCAAATCTTTATGATGCTCCCCTCCAAGGGTAGCACGAGTGGTGACTGTCAGGGCAGGCGCCAGGCATGCTCACTGAAAGCAGGTCACGTGGTCTGCTCAAACAAGAGCAGTGAGCTCAGCGGCCCCTGGACTATAAATAGAAATGAGCATCAGGTGCCCACAGACAAGCAGCTGTCTTCAGGTAGAGGCGGCACTCATTAATATCATTAGTCATAACTGCAGGGGCACAAGAAATCACAGCGCAGCTCAGTGAAGTTTTGATGCAGATTTATTATTATGGAGAGGCCCTTCTGGAGAGCAAAACAGGGACACATCAAAACGTACAGCATCTTCTACTGCTACACTCTTCATGCATTCATTCTCAAAGGCCTTTTATAATCCTAGTACAGCCCTAGGCAATCTCTTGTGTTACCATCAGTGTCAAGACACAGACAAAACATATTTAACCACAGAGTGTTAAAGGGCGTTCACACAGTACCAGTCCCAGAATGCACACTCTAATGGCCAGCTGGACGATAGAATGGGTTGTCTGCCTGAATTCTTCAGTAACTAAGTTTCATTCAAAGTTCCCTCAGTCTGTAACTGGGACACATCTCTCCTCAGATTCTGTATAACTGAAGTCTTTCATTGTGATCTGGGCTTGTTGTGCTCAGCTGGGACTGAAAGGACTGGGTTCTAAAACTGGGTGTGGAGCATACAAATGACAGATAAAACAAAGCATCATAAAGTAAATAAGAAATACTAATGTGTGAAACAATGAATTTTCTCAGGTGTCCCAAAAATGAACAAATCGACCTTTGACAATTTATTACAAGTTTATTACCAGGATTTATAAACCTTTAGAACCTGATTTCTAGTATCTTATATTTCTGTCTTTACTACCTAATCCAGCCTTGTTTGTGACTAAAAAAATGAATGACATCATAATTGGCCACGTGGGTCCTAATGCCCCAGTATAGTGATTGGGACACTATACTGTAAACAGGTGCTGTCCTTCGGATGAGACGTTAAACCGAGGTCCTTAAAACCGAGGTCATTTCTCGAAAAGAGTAGGGGTGTAACCCTGGCGTCCTGGCCAAATTTCCCATTGGCCCTTACCAATCATGGCCTCCTAATAATCCCCCTCTATGAATATGCTTCATTACTCTCTGCTCTCCTCCCCACTAATAGCTGATGTGTGGTGAGCGTTCTGGCGCACTATGGCTGCCCTTGCATCATCCAGGTGGGGCTGCACATTGGTGGTGGTGTAGGGGAGTCCCCATTACCTGTAAAGCGCTTTGAGTGGAGTGTCCAGAAAAGCACTATATAAGTGTAAGCAATTATTATTATTATAGACCATCTCACATAACTTCTTAGAATACACTAAAACCAACCAACTGAAAAACAGTCATCCTCAATTTTCCAGTGCTGAAAAAGAATAATGTAAGATCTACTTTTTCATTTGCCAGTCCAGCACGATCTACCAGTGTGAATTTGAAGCTCTGATATAGGGAAAACAGACTGCGGACACCCATCACTAAAATGACAGCAAATAAAAGCAAGTTACTCATAATAATAATAATAATAATAATAATAATAATAATAATAATAATAATTGCTTACACTTATATAGCGCTTTTCTGGACACTCCACTCAAAGCGCTTTACAGGTAATGGGGACTCCCCTCCACCACCACCAATGTGCAGCATCCACCTGGATGATGCGACGGCAGCCATAGTGCGCCAGAACGCTCACCACACATCAGCTATCAGTGGGGAGGAGAGCAGAGTAATGTAGCCAGTTCATAGAGGGGGATTATTAGGAGGCTATGATTAGTAAGGGCCAATTGGAAATTTGGCCAGGACACCGGGGTTACACCCCTACTCTTTTCGAGAAGCGCCCTGGGATTTTTAATGACCACAGAGAGTCAGGACCTCGGTTTTACGTCTCATCCGAAGGACGGCGCCTGTTTACAGTATAGTGTCCCCGTCACTATACTGGGGCATTAGGACCCACATGGACCGCAGGGTGAGCGCCCCCCGCTGGCCCCACTAACACCTCTTCCAGCAGCAACCTTACTCATGCTACAGTGAACAATGTTCCCCATTTTAGAAAAAATAATATCCTACCTTAATTTGGGCATTGGCACTGAGAAGCTTACTTGAGAACACTTGTAGTTCTTTTGAACGTGTTGACATTTTTATTGTGTCCCTGCAGCTCGACATTCAGCAGTTCAGTCACTGGCCATCCTCTAATTGGGCATATTCACCGTGTTTAGAGGACTTGAGAAACTCTATGATTTCAGGCAACAGCTGTCTGAACCTCGCCAAAAATGTTTGTTTTTGAAATCTCCAAACAGAAAGTCAGCAGCCTCAGCAAACGCTTTTATTATAACTTCTTGATCCCTGAATGACTTGTGTTGAGCCAGGACGTGGCTCACACGGCACGATGCGATGATTGCCGCTTTCAAACTTGTATTAGGCCTCGTGAAAACCGACTGCTGCTAGTTGAGATTTAAAATTTTCCACTTTTCTTTTCCGCAACTCACCTTTAGCGGGAAAGTCCACATCATACGTTTTGTGTGCAGTTTTGAAATGTTGTTCTATATTTCCCCTTTTCGCGTAGAAGCTGGCATTGCAGATTTGAATCCGAAAGTCCCAAAAAATAATCATGCTCCCATTCCTTGTGATAACGGTAAGTTTTCGGTCTCTTTGCTTCTTCGTTTTCGCTCAAACGCTATAACTATCACATAGGCAATCAAACTTATCACACTCTTGGCGAATTTGTCACGGCCAGTCTGTTTCGCTCCACTTTGCATTGTAGCGAATGTGGGGTTCGTGCGGTAGTAACACTCGTTATTTACGGAGCTCCTGTGGCCTTTTCCCCCAGTGTCAGCCAGCACTCAGTGAAGAGAGTTTTACAACCCGTTCGACAAGGGTCAAACACATACAAGGGCAGTAAAATGTTTGACATGACATGCACAGATCTGAATACATTTTAGGTTGTCGAAAAAAGTAAATAGTCAAATTGCCCATTTATTTTTAATGTCTTGCGATCGATCGACTGGTTGGGCACCCTTGCTATAGAACTGGAGGTATGTATAAAAGCCCATGGTAATGTAGTGCTCATGTAACAGCAGAGAAATACTATTCTCTACAGACAATACGAATTTAAAGATTCCTGAAGTGAGTACTCCTATACAGTATTCACAAACAAATATTTAATATATAATATGTAACTTTCTTTAAATTATTTCACACAAAGAGTTTAAAAACCTGAAAAAATCAAATGAATGATTGAACTTATATTGCCTAGAGCTCTTGGAAACTGTGGTAATACAATTTTATCATGTTTGCATTTCTTGGTCCATGGAGAATGAAAATCAAGAATTAATTTTGGATCACTGGTGGATACTTCCTGAGTAAATAAATCATTAAGTAACAATGAAGGTTTGACTCATTGCAGCTGAAACTGTAATCCATCATAATGGTGGTTTGAAAAAGCCATTGAAAATGATTCTTTTAAACCCATCAGAGTTTCTCAAAAATAGTTTTAAATACCAAAAGACATTCTTTTTTTTTTCAGAAAAGAACTGTGGAATTTAAATAATGAACGTTATCAGCAAAGTGGGATGAATCATACACCCCTGAAAACAGAGGAACAGACTCAGCATTATCAATATGCTGTCTGCTTCTGATGAAGATTGTCTGCTATTCATAAAGACTTCAAAGAAATCAGAAAAAAGAAAAGGAGATATAATTCCATGGGATCAAATCAGCCAAACGGTGGAGTGGTACTAGTAAAAATAGCAAAGTTAGGAGTATAGAGTAGGTTTATATTATTATATCAGGCTGCATGATGTTCATTTTTAAGTGCTGACTTTCATTGGTAGAGTTTTTTTTAGCTTTGGCAAGCTTCACTGGTGAATTGGAGGATTTCTAAGCCATTGGGGTTTGGTCTAGGGGGCAGTAGTCTCTCCCAGCTCACCTGTCCTGTAAATCCTGAACTAGTGCTCTCGACTGTACGACAGGCCCTGGTGCTGGTTTTCCTTCCGGCGGTCGGACTACAGACAAGAAACTCCTCAGACACTCTTCCTCCTCCATGCGCCCCTGCTTGGTCAGTTGCAAGGTCTGCTCTCTTCTTTTGCCTGATTCACTACAAAAGAGCCCAGACGAGACGCAAATAAAGCAGATTGCAAAGATCTTCACTGTCGCACGTCTGTATGCAGTTTCAGGAAAACTGGGTGAAGATGTTACTGTGATTTTTATATAAATTAAAAGAAAACATTATTTATTCTGTGGCGCTAGGCTTGACGTATCAACAAACTGAAAAAGAAAATAAGTCTGTAGTGAAAACTGTTGATTTTCCAATGATAATGCCAATTTGCAAGAATAATTTATGATTCTACAGCAATGCAAATTTGTGCTCGAAGCATCAACATTGACTTAAATGAACGAGCTGCTCCACCTGGACAGACCTGTCTGCTCTGTAGACGGCTGGTCTGGTGCTGGTGGGGCTGCTGCGTCCTGAATGAGCGTGTTCACACGGCAAAGCTGTGTTCTGCAAAAGCTGTAGCCCTCGTTACACCGCATAGTGTGGGGACTCAGTGATATTGAGGCTGTGGCTAGGAGAAGGCCACGTCACAGGCTCTGCTCGAGGGTTCTGTGCTCATGGGGCGTACAGAGAGAGTGCTTCAGGACACATTTTAAAACCCCTCATCCTGGCCCAGCTCCTCTTCTCAGATCAGTGGAGACAGCTTGCAGACAGATGCTCAGTGTGCTGCCCAAGACACATCACTGCCCTTCATTATGGTTATAAGACTCTCCTGGACAAACTGCTCAGCATGTCAACAGCGTTGTGCATTCATTAAGGATAAATTAACTTTCTTGCGACCATAGAGATGGGCATCATTTTACATACTGTTAGTATTGTCACTCCTTGCATCAGTCTAAAGAATGGTCTGCATTTGTCTTTCTGAGATAAGAAATCGAAGGCAACATAAAAAGATTAAAAAATACTTTTTTTCCATATCTCATAAAATAAACAAGTAGGTCAGGATGATTGATCTTTTCCAAACTACTTGGGCAGTTGACAGTTGTATGTTTCATCCTTCAAAAATGTATTATCTAGTGAGATAAATCAAATTATAGCTATGGCATATCATTTAAAATTAAGAAACTTCATGCCCTAGGCTTCCTTTTAAAACTAACAAAACAAAGAAAGAAATAACAGCTGTGTTTCATAAATGAGAATCTATCATATTAAAAGAGCACTGCTGGGAACAGTATTCATGTTTAAATGTCAAATGTATAAATACTGGACAAACTGCTAGTGAATGCCTGGGCTAGGAATAAACCTTTGTGATATACAAAAACATTTTTTTCTTTACTATGCCTGAAAAACAGACAGTTTTTGTGTCTAAAAGAGAAGAGAAAGTATTAAGATACAAAATGGCAAAGAGAACTAGAGGCGTTGTGCTGAAAATCAAGATAATAAGATTATTCCCTGCAGGCTGTGAATTACTTAATTCCCATTTCATTTTATTTTCATTTCAAAAACAAAATCTTTAATTATAGCTGATTAAAGACTACTAATAACAATCACATATATTTATACAGAACATTATTTGAAGTACAGAAGACTTCAAAAGCAAGATGGTCTTTGATAGGACATTGACTGCCTTAAGAAAAGGACAATAATTCCTGTCGGGACTGAACAAGCTTGGTGTTCACACATAGCAAAAGGCTATCTCAGCCCTCGGGGCTGCCTTCAAAACCTCATGAATTCTTCATAAAGCAGATGATACTTGATACATGATACTTTGAACGTGTTGTCATAGTTAAGGATCTGGTAGAGGGTGGGAGATGTAATTGGTTCAGTCATGAAGCACTCAGAAATCACTGGTTCTCACTTGGGTCTTGTCACTTGCTGTTACTAGTGCAGTCACCGACAGAGCAGTCAGAAAAGGGTCTTCTCAGTTTCTAGTGACCTGGCAGAATCACCGTTAACTTTCCTGTAAGGTTCTGTTGCTTGCGGCAATAATAATAAATAATAATAATAATTAATAATAATCTAAAGGTGGCCTCTCAAGTGCTTTACAGAATGACAATGTTGCACATTACACAATGAGAATACACAGTTAGAGGAGACAGTAGATGAGGGTACTGAATGCAGTAGGAGCAGAGGGGTAAAGAACAGAACCAGTTAAGTAACAGCTCTTCTAAAGAAGAAGGTATTGAGTCTGGATTTAAAGGAGTTTAGAGAAGTGGACTCTGATTTCCTTGGGGAGAGATTCCAGAGCTTTGGAGCATAACAGGAGAAGGCCCTGTCACCCATAGAGTGTAGACGGGCTTGGGGGTCAAACAGGGCACCTGAATTAGAAGAGTGAAGGTTGTAAGTAGGACGATAGTAGCTCAGACAGATACTGAGGTGTCAAGCCATGCAGAGCCTTATAGTTGCACATGAGGATTTTGAAGTCGATACGAAACTTGACAGGAAGCCAGTGCAAGGACTCCAGGACAGGGGTAATGTGATCACTGGCACTAGACCTGGTCAGGATTCTGGTTGACGAATTTCGGACATAATGATGTAACATTATTATGAGTTTTAAAAAACCAAGTGCACATTATAAATGTAGAAAAAAGGATGTGGAGGGCCTATCTGCGGTAACAATGGGTTTGCCACTGGAGACAGTTGAAAAGACTCTATTACTGTAAAGAGATTCATTGGGTGTCAAATATATTATTGATGAAGACTCACATTCCGCAATCTTGCATGGGTGTAATTAGTAAGGATGGGGTATGAAAAGAGGTGGTTGGGTTTAAGGAAGCAGTCTGGGGAGACTGCTGTGGAGTTTAGTAGTAGGAGCTTCGCTTATGTTTTGAAAGAGATTGATCCTAAACAAAGCTTCAGGCATCTTTATGTGACTGTCATTGTGGGTGTTTTGGGGCTCAGATACTTGAAGCTTATTTTTCTAGGGCTGGGGTCTATCACAGCACAGCAAATATAAGTACAGCTCAAAAATATAAAGCTTCCAGGGAGAATAAAGCCCTACATGTCTTGCAAGAAGGCCTGGCCTTCCAAGTGGCTCAAAGGGGGAAAGCCCTCTCCCAAGTGCAGCGTGAGCTCTGTGATCACGGGTTCGAGCCTGGGTCATGTCACTAGCTGACTTTGAGCAGGATTTTTAAGTGGTGGAGCACTGCCGAGGACAAGGCGGAAAAAGCTCAGCTAGGACTGTCTTAGCTCTCAGCAGGGACTTACAGACATGTGATGCTGTTGTTGACAGCTGTGAGCCAAGATTGCGAAAAGCACACAACTGGCCTTTCCAAAATTCCCCTCTAAATGCTCGTATTTCACATCCAATGGTGACAAGACAAACCTGTGTCCAGTTCCAAGCAGTGTGACTACTATACCAGTAGCCTTAAATTTCCTAAAATTGGACACTACTGTGGAATTGTATTTTATGTTCATCCCATCTTGTGAAAGTTGTCTTCATTTATCAGAAAGCTCTTGTAACGAAACAGTTCTTTCCGGACCCTATGAAGACGACACAATCCGGGGTAGAGTGAGAATACACAAGGAAAAAAGGCATGCGGGAGTCGGGAATGAAAACAGGGGGCATGTCCATGGTGCGCTGGTGTTTGGGGGAGGTGTGGCCGAGGCAAACACTCCAGAAGAAAGTCCAAGGGGGAATCCAAACGCAGGCAAAAGTCAAAACCGGGCGGTCTATCCAAGACTGACGATTTAAAACGGGAACTGGGTCAGAACCAGCAGGGAACAGGAATAAAAAATAAAACCTTAACGGGACCAGGCGCTTCCAGGTCCCGGACTCACCTGGTGCGGAAACCAGAGCAGAGCCTGGATTAACGTCAGTGTCTGGCTTTTAAGGGGGGCTGGAACAAGGAACAGGTGCGGGGAATGAAGTAAACAAGGAAGAGCCAGAGCGCCCTTAAGGGGGAGGGACTACAATCATGACAGCTCTTTGACCATTATCATGTTACTGCTAATATTAAATATTGAATACTGATCTCAATGTGTTTCCTCTTTTAGTGGTGCTGTTTACAAAAAAACAGGAAAAGTTTAGAGAACTCAATATGCTCCTGCAGGCTTCCATTGTGCTTTCAAACAACAAAATGCTTTTATTGGATTTTATTTCAGAGAACACATTGGATACATCGAGATGTACATAAATATGATCCTCTTGTTTCCTGGAATTCAATACTTTATGCCAAATATTACGTCTCCCTGTGCAATGATAATGATTGCAGTAGATCATCATAAAATTTATGAAAGAAGGCAAATTCAGCCTATCTAGCCTGTGTGGTGGTTAGTAGTTATGACTGGTAGCTTGTTCAGGATTCCCATAACCTTTGAATAATGAAGTGTCTCCTGCTCATGGTTCAAAATGAATTTCCATGTAGTTTCCACTTGTACCCAATGGTTTGATTCACTGTTCATCCATTGACCAAATGTCCTTTGACAAAATCTGAGGGTTGTGAATACTTGTATCAGGTCCGCATATAATCTTCTCCAGTCTATTCTAGACTAAGAAGGTTCAGTTCCTTGAGCCTGTCAGTGTAGGACAAACCTTGGAATATATCTGGTTAATCTTCTCTGTACAGATTCCTGAACAGTAGTATTTTGTATAATGTGGTGACCAAAATTGTAAACAACATTCTAAATAAGGCCTTGCTGCAGTGTAATACCATTTTAACATTACATCCTCTGATATATATTTTACTTCATTTATTTCCACTTGTCTAAAATTGTAAATGGTGTCAACATAAACACAAGTCTGTTTTAATAAGAAACCTCTTCTGGCTCAGGGTTTTCCATTGTGTATTTTTAGTTTATGTTCTTACTACCTCCATGCAAAACCCTGTGCTTGTCTACATTAAACGTCTACTACTAGAGGTCTACAAAGTCAATATTTTAAGCGGGGGTCTCGCCTATTGATTGAAAGGAAAGCTTGTAAATTTGTGTGACTGGTAACATTTTTCACACTTAAAAGTACAAACATGTTGGACCAAATAGCAGTTGCCATTTTGAAAGAAAGGAAAGTTAGATGTTCCCTTATATCAAACCTTATGGATTTGTTCATCATTAAGGCTGCGCTGTTTGTGTTCTATATTGTACCCTGAACAGCACAAAGAAAAATGGGTTGCAAATGATGTTTCCAGCTGAGGTGTGGTGAGAGTACTGGTGCACTATGGCTGCCATCGCATCATCCAGGAGGGGCTACACACTGGTGGTGGTGGAGGGGAGTCACCATTACCTGGAAAGGGCTTTGAGTGGAGTGTCCAGAAAAGCGCTATATAAGTGTAAGGAATCATTGTTACTCTAGCAAACATCATCACGCACATAAATGAACTTGACCCCTGTCTGCACAGTGCAGATCACTGTTAACTTTTTTCCTCTGGACGTTGTTACCTCAGCTTTCCACTATTTCCAACATCTTAGAAAACTTTCAAAATATTGCACAATCTGAGTGGCTGGGTTTTGAGTGTACATCTGAGACCTGGCAGAATTTCCTATAGATTCCCAAGGGATACTGAATAAGATACGACAGCAGGATCTGCAAAACACACTTGAGGCTACTGAACGCAATCACATCATGTCTATCGTGACCTCTTGGAAGTCCTTGCCAGTGCAAATTGACTGTTTGAAGAAAGAGGACTTTCACTGCTCTGAGCATTTGGATGTACATACCTCTGTAAACAGGTGTTTCATACAAGAACTCAGTTCTTTGTCCCTCTTGTAGCCAGTTAACTGAACACTTGCATGTTGCTTAGAGTCAAACTATGAGCCTGAGATTCTCAGCAAGGAAAAGCAAAGGCAAGGATGACACTAAACGGTAAGATGTGTAGTTAATTTATTAATTTTAGACAGCATATATGAATATTGACCTTTTATAATTAAATTGTAAAATGTAAGTAGAGCTATTATTGACATTAAAAAAATTATCAATGGCACTCAAGTCCGTAAAAACTAACTCTTTTGAGCTAACTGTTGGCATGCCCCTTCTGAAAGTCTGCTGTCCCCTGATTTAGATGAGAGGGATATAAATTAGGAAGAGCAGTGGTCATAGGACAGACCCTGTAGTACTCCATCATTATCATCCCCCCAATTTGAGCATTTACCACTGTCCCCGTTTTCTGTTTAATAACTAATTCTCAATCCATACACTTGTTTCCCTGAAAGTCTACCACCTGCATACATTTTTTTATAAATGGTTTCTGAAAATTTAAATACAACATCATATGCTCTACTGATGCAGCCACACAGATTGAGCGTCCAAACTCATTACCATGTCAAGAAGACTGCAGCGCGCCGCAGTGCACTGCCCAAAGATTGATAAGTTGCACTTCTGGTGCGTTAGATGTAAGTAAAAACATTTGTTTCATTTGGTTTTTTGTAGTACTTTAAATCCACTTAATATAGATAATTAATACAGAATTCTGTAACTGAAGGTTAAAATTTGGTAGCTGAAAATAAAAAGTTTCTGAATGTCATTAAAGATATTAATTTATGAACATAAATATACACACAGTATTTAGCTGGTAGCGGTAGGGTATTCCACTTTCTTCGTAAGCTTAGCACAATGCTGAAGGCTTCTGCAATGCAGTGTCCGTGCAGGACATAATCAAGGCAGGATGCGATAACATTCTCCCAGGCTCCCCACATTCCCACCAAGAAAAAACATCTTTCTATTGCAAGGCGTTAAACCAAGATCCTGATGATCTGGTCATGAGAGATCCCCTGCCACTTTTTGAAAGGGTGGGGGTGCTAACTTCAGTGTTCTGGCTTAATCCTACTTTGGACTAGTACACACTGCCCTTCCTAAAATTACCCCTTGAATAGGGAAAGCAATTTCTCATCTCCCTCTGCACCATGTGTCATTATGGTGGGTGCTGCACGTCGGGGGTGGCTGATTGAAGTACAGAAGAAACAGAAATTTGAAGCCTTCGCACTTCAGCATAGAGCAGAACATTTGAAAAACACATTATTTTACACATTATCTCATCTAGAGATCTAATTATCCACATAATGTAACTGGATATGTCACTGCAATAGAAAGTATCACTTGCTTGTATAAAAGTTGGCTATTTCATATTTGTCTAAATAGTGTATTAAAAACTGCATCTTGCAACACAAATATCACGGGTGAAAAGGTATTAAAAGATTTTCTTTATTCACAATAGTGTAACAAATATAGTTATTAAAAACTTTGCTCCTTATCATCATTAATTCCATAATGTCATAAGATTTATATAAATGTATAGTGGCATATTTGCCTGAATGGATTATTTACATATTCAAAACAAGAGAACGACACTTTTCACATATTAAATTGCATATAAATGAAAATAAACTATGTGCAATGGAATGATTATCAGCAACATTGTACAGTTACATCTTTATGTTTTAACAAAAACCATAAAGAACAACTTTACAAAAAGGCATTGAAATATAAGATGGCTCTTCATGATATGCAACCACATAAGTTCAATTTGAAATTAACACCACGATTCTTAAAGACTTGAGGAGATGACTTATTACTGAATGTTATACAGCACATTAAAGTTCTGAGTAACTACAGATAACCACCAAGGCTTAGCTTAGCCGTTTACCCTAGCAAATGATTGTAGTTTTTATTTTACTTGACATGGATTTTGATAAGTAATTATCCATTAAAACAAACATTACCAAAGAAACAAGAAACATTAAAAGAATGCTAAAATACAAATCAATACAGGAATATTTTAGGGAGATAAATCAACCCCTGAAACAATATCAAGTACATAGATTGTCACAGTGTAATGTGAATATTTTCCCTTCCACTGAATGGTATATGACTGAGCACAGGTGAAAGTCCAGCTGAAGATCACACTATACCTCATAAACACAGACTCTTGCCCCAGACAGTGTATTTACACAGGAAATGAACTGACACATGTCTAAAAAATTGCACATACTGTAGTTTACATTCATAGAAACGTATACAGTAAGATTTGTAACAAAAATATATTAAACCAAGACAAAAATCTGACAAAGAAGCAAGATTTTAGGCTGCCATTTTCCCAAAAATAACATGTATGCTTCCTGAAGAGAAAATACCCACGGCCTAAAATGTTCATTAGGTATAATATGGTGTAAAAAAGGCAATTAAAATCAATACAGCCAGTCAAATATATATGATGAATCTTAAGCAGACAAAATTAGATTCCCTTATAAGTCTAATAACCTCATGCAGCTAAAAGCTCCAGTTTAGGTTCCAGCAAAAACATGCACATTTTCTTTGTGAAATGTCACCTCACTGTGCACAACGCTCACTGTTAGATGTGTTCTACCAGAATTCCCGACTGGAAAGAGTATCCAGCTTAAAGAACCCCCAGAAAGGTGAAACAGTTGTACTGAATTTACAGCCCCCTAATCTTACATCTCCTGTACAGTATACAGATGACTAGTTCAAAATATAATCCAGTGTAGAACAGAGTCAATGTAAGCATTTCTTGCATCTCTCCATTACAATTTGAGTCTTCTGCTTGTGCTTGTTTGGAACTGGCTGGGATATTTTCCTACTACACACACATCAGTTAATCCATATCAACAATTTGTGCTTTCAAGGAACAACGGGAGGGAGGGAAACGTCCTGTAATTTTTACTCTTAACACTGTAGCCCCACTCGCATACACTCATTTATCCACTCAGGACTGACTCAAGCGCTTACACTACGTTATCTCTTCCTACTGCACTCTGCACGGCAGGGAACACAACTCCAGATGGAAATTATTAACAGTAGCTTAATAATTAATAAAAAAGGGACCTGCATAATACATACTTTAAAAATCCCATCTGACATTTTCTCACAACAAACTAACAAGCAACTCCTGCACAGATCAAACTAAAGAGCAAAAATGCGCATTGGATAGACAGATCAAAGAAAGATCCTACCTATCTTACAGTAAATGGCTTAATTTATGATGCTTTGACACAATTATAACTTTAAATGATATACATAATATACACTCTTAGGAACACATACGAGGGGAACCATAAAGAGACGATCACGTTTATGCAAGGTTTTAAGTAGACCAGCACTCTGAATGGGTAAGCAGTTTGGAGAAAAAGGGATACATTTTTCCAGTAGGTGGCAATGTGGAAGAGATAAAAATCTTGAGAATAAATTACCACTTCAGTCTTTATCTGCAATTTAAATTACTCTGAAATAAATTAAAAGCTTGGCATTTGTATGACATTACTTATCGTACATGATATAGACTAAAGGCACTATTTTAATCTGATTAGATGTTGCTTAGCACTGGCTACCAGTATTAAAACAGCCCCATGTCTTCATCAGAACTAAATCCTACTAAAAACCTCATTTTATCCTAGAATTAAAAAAAATATGACCAGCAATTAATAAAATGTTAAAGGCAAAAAAAGATCTAAACCACAATGAGATTTTGACACACATACATTCACAAAATGTTCCTTTGTATAAAGCTTTCTATAATCGTTATGGCTTTTTTTGTGACAGCAAATATTAAAACTGAAAGTGGCCTCGTCTCCTCACAGAGGAGGAAAGTGTCTTACAGCCTCTGCAACATCACAGCAGTCAAAACTGTCTGTTACAAAACAGGGAACATGCAGACTGCTATCTCTCTTCTATAAGGTGACAAAAACACTTTGAGGAACCTTGTTTCTCAGAGGCTCAACGGAGTCTTGAGGAAAAAGTGTCTTGAAACGACTAGCAAGCCTGGACTGCCAGAGCTGTTGATCACCCCCGGACACGATGAAAGGATCAGGTGTCAGAATGTCGCCTCTCCGTACGCGTCTGTGTGGTAGGACGCCTCTGACACTGTAGTAAGGAAGAATCAGAAGGCAGACGAGTAGAAAGAGTCTGAGCTGTCATCTCGAGTTCCATATTCCTCACCTACGGGTGTCGCTGGCTCTATTTCTGCTGTTTGGGTTTGTCAGCGTCTTCTTTCCTTATTACTGGCAACGGATGTGCCTCTGTGTTGAACACCCAGTGGTCAAAGGGTAGGTGATCATCCTCAGAAAACAGCAAATACAGATACCTGGATATCAAAAGACAAAATTGAGTTTTGCTTTGTATTCACTAGTTAGATTGATAATGACAACGTATGCAATGAAAATTGAACAATTCAGTATGTGGCATCAACAAATATCAGAGGTGCAGAATACCTAGGCATTCTAACACATTAGAAGTCATGATCATATAAACACACATTTTAATGCATATCTCTGAAACAAAGTATGAACAATATCAAACGCTCCCTTAAAACTAAATGCTTTGGTGAAGCTCTGTTGAGTTGAGTACTTTTAGAAAGATGAAAGAATTACTGCACACACTGCTGAACACATAGTGACATGAAACTGTTTTCAAGCTAACAAGGAAAGAAACATTTTATAAGCTTTGGTGCTACCAATCAATCTTTTAGATCTCTTTAATCCGATTTCTCAAATCCTTCTATTACATTTTGACACATACTGTAAGAAAGATGAAATCAGTATTTAATACTACACGCTCATTTTCAGAAGCACACAGTCGAACTCTTTATAAGCCCGACTCTGTGCCATGGACTTTCACTTATAGTAGGAGTTAGTACACAATCAGAATGCTACCACACAAACATCACTTCAACTTCAAGTGCCTTTCAAATTCAATTACCTGTTATCCCAGGCACCTTGATGAAGCTGCTCGGGGAGTTTGGGCACTATCATGTGTTTGCAGGCGCTGAATGTTATTTTCCGTCTATAAATGAATCTACACAAGCTGACTTGCATTATAAAAAGTTGTGAAAGGACTAAATAAATGAAGGCCCTTTAAAGCATTCCCCTTTGCTGAGCTGTTTTGAAATCCTCAGAGAGCAAAAGGCTTGCAAAACTTTTCAGCTCCTTTGAAGTAATCACTGTTAGGTTTCAGCAGTGGCTATAGCCTCGCTGGACAACAAATCTAATCCAATTGATTTTACTTGTTAAGATTTGAACTAAAGTCTTCAGAAGCAGGGAAAGATCTAGTATATTGATATCTTTCTACCAAATCAACTGATTTGCTGATACTTGCACTTTGTCACAGAACTTCACACCCCATTGAAAATGAAATGCATGTGCTGAATTGTCTGTCTTAGACATTAATTTCTGTTCCTCACAGTTCCTTGCACTGCACTGCACTGGAATTCATGAAAAATTGATGGATTCATGGATTCACTACAGGCCAGTGCTCCAGAGCGCAGGAGGTCGCACGCTTCAGCCAGCCCTGGGGCCGAGGTGCTTCAAGCCTGGCGCTGTGCGGCCGACAACTGCCTGAAAAACAATCTGAGATTCCAGCCCCGTCCCGACAATCTGATTCTCCCGGCCGAGATCAATCCTGCTGCACACAACTGTCTCATTTTTCTGCACCAGTGAAACTCCCACAAAACTCCCTCCTGACCTCTTGAAAACCTTGCAAAGATGAACCAATCAGGACTAATTAACCACAGGCAGCAGCAGTGCATACTAACCATTCAGTACTGGTTCAGCAGATTTCAATGTACTGTAGATATTCCAGGAATCACAACATACTGCATAAATAAGAAATGCTGGCAAAATCTCAAATAAGATGCAACAGTTCAATTCTTTCAATGCTCAATTAATTTCACATAAAGTCAATTAAACCAAATTAAATAAACAGCTTTTTTTAAAAAGCTCCCAGAACGTTTGTCTCAAAATGTTCACATTTCAACAGTATTAATATATATCGAGTATAAGACGTTAATGTTGGCGGAGTGGCAGCTCTGTGACTAAGGATCTGCGCCTGTGGCTGGAAGGTTACTGGTTCGTATCCGGCAGCTGGCGGAGGAATCCTACTCTGTTGGGCCCCTGAGCAAGGCCCTTCACCCCAGCTGCTCCAGGGGTGCTGTACAATGGCTGACCCTGCGCTCTGACCCCAGGCTCTCTCCCTGTCTATGTGTCTCATGGAGAGCAAGCTGGGGTGTGCGAAAAGACAAATTCCTGATACAAGAAATTGTATATGGCCAATAAAGTGATCTTGTCTTATATTAATTATTTATTATAATGTATTTATTATATGTTATTATTCCCCTTATCCAGTCCTCTGATGAGACTTTATATAGCTTTATCTTCCACACAGCCCCCTCTGCACATCTTTGACAAGGTGATCTAGTGAAAAGGTCTGGGTCCCTGAGCCTTCCCTGCACTGTGCGTTGGACCTTGTTGTCCCCACAGATGTTGCACCTTCGGAGAGGCTTAGGGACAATCAAGCAATGCAAATCCATACATATAATAATAAGCAAGACTTTCTACAGAATAATACAGATCAAACTTCATCATTAAGGAGGCATTCCTGACTATAAGTTACACTAGGTACTGCAGCAGATAGGGTAAGGGTGCTTTTCAATAATGAATAACACACAGCTCAACACTAGTCAAGAATCTCATTATATATTACTTCATTCACACCTACCGATTCTTCCATGCAAACATATGCAGGGGTAGAACACAATGTCCTTGGGTTAAGACAGAAGATTCATACTGGCACAAGGATTAATGTTCCAACATAACCATCAAGAAAGTATCTTATTTCTACTGACTTCTCATTAGAAAGATGACCGTTTTAAAAAGACTATAAAACAACCCCAAAAAACTTCACAACTGAGCTCCAGTAGTGTTTTCCTACAAGAAAAACCTCATGTATTTCAGAGAACTGTTAAACAGACAAACGTTTATTGATCTCCTACAAGATGTTCAAAATGTCTCAAGCAAAACATTCACCCTGATAGAAGCTGAATACAAATGTGAAATCTCTGCCTGCTGACATTTCTGAGACTGACTTAAGCTAAGGTCAGTGATTAAGACAAGTTCTCCAAACATTCAAAATGAAAAAGCATGCCCCACATCCAAATGATGGTGGGTTTATTACAGGGTAACTACTGAGAATTTGGAAGCAATTGTAAATCACACTTCTTGACACTTCTGCCAGTCTGCTCCTCAAGAAACACAAAGGAACTGCTGATCCTGAAGAAGCTGAAATATTTTTTCTGCATTTTTTCAAAAAGCAATAACTGAAGACGAATGAAAAGGCAGTAACAGTACTGCAACTGCAGTACATAGAAAGTAATATTTCTATTCTCAAAATGTTGTTTGCTGAATGAAATCTTCAGGAATTCACTTCTGAATAATTTTATGGTAAGTGCTAAAGTATCTCTAGAAACTTTTAGGATTTTGCAGTTTTGTATTTTGAATCACTGGGAAGTAAATAATTTCCCAGATTTAATGAAAGCTGTTAGAAAAAAAAAAGAATAATTATCAAATAGCAATAACAGTTATAGGAGTTGTGACACATTGTTGATGCTTAAGTATACTAATGGAAAAAAGAAATGCAACATTTTCTGGAATGAGGATACTAGCTTTTGTACTTTCACAAAAAGTTGTCTCTTTAAGCCCTCTGATCAGCAATACAGCTTGTGCAGTGCCAATCACAGGAAAGCTCGTTAGGTGGACTTTTACCCAACGAGGTCCAGGTGGAGGTATGTCTGATCAGGTCACCTTTTAAAAGGCCTTAATTCAAAGCTCTGCAAGAAAAAGGCAACACTTAGTCAGTTTTGTGTGCATTCCATAATGCCTGGAATGTCACCAGAAGCAAGGGAGAGGGCCGTTGGCTCGCTGCAGGCAGGCATGTCATGTGCCAGCGTGGCCAGACACTATGGAGTAAGCCGCTCCACTGTGTCCTGACTGCAGAGAAGGTTTCAGCAGACCGGCAAGACAGATGACCGTCCAAGAACCGGTTGCCCTCAAGTGGCCACACCAGAGCAGGACTGACATATCAGACTGGTCCATCTGAGAGACTGTAGCAGATCTGCCACCCGTGCTGCTGCTGAAACTGCAGGCAGACACAATGCCCACATCAGTGACAGGACAGCGAGGCTCCATGCTGCTGGCCTTAGAGCAAGATGACCTGTTTAGGACAGACAGAGGCTGCGATGGACTCGTCAGCAGTGGCATCAGGTCCTCGTCATGTATGAGTCACTCTTCAGCCTGTTCCACGCAGATGGGAGGGCCAGAGTGTGGAGGAGGTGCTGCGTTTCTATTTTCCATTAGTATATAAAAGTGATGAAAAGATGCGTAATTTTTTTCTCTAAATTCCAGTATAGATTCAATATAGTGGAAGCTCCACCATCCTTTGGCCTCATCTCTCAGTGTTTCTGTTTTCTCCCTCTTCTGTCCTCCCCTGCTGCTTGACCACTTCTGCTCTGTTTCACACTGCGATGTCCCATGCTTTCTCCTTCTCCTCCTTCCTTCTATGTGCAGTAACAAACTCCCTGAACTGCACCTTCAGCTGCTCTCTGGACCCTCCACAAAGCCAGGCTGTTCAGGTTGTACTGCAGCTACAGATACTACAACCTGCCCCCACCCTTGTATCTACCGCTTGACCTGAATGGGTCTCAGGCTGCACTGCGCAAATTCTCAGAAGTACATCCTATTATAAAGGCATTCATTCATGCCATATTTTGATGAATTAAATGTAAATATTGTTCATATTAATTTGCAGACAGCAATGCAAGTAGGAATGCAAGCACATCTTTTAAAGAGTATTGAACAGCCAACCAATTCTCACCGGCTGGGTGTCACAAGATGAGGACTGAACCAGCACTGCTGCCCACAGACTGAGGCTATCATCATGAATGATGGAAGTTGTAAATGGTATGACAGCAGCTTTGCAAGATCTTTTGCACTGATGTGTACAGGCCAGAAGTAAGCCTGAACATGCAAAAGCCCACATCTGACTTGTATCACACTGTATCACACTGTGCTTGAAGCCTGTAACTTAGAACAACCTTGAAGACAAGCCAGTACCACATGCTTTTAATCCGTGGAGAATGTGTGAAGAATTATTTTAAAAGAATACTGTATATGCATGCAGCTCACACCTGAATCTAATGTTTATTAAGTTTAAAAACACTTAATGTTTTTGTAGTGTAGTGTATTGTTGTAGTGGACTGTATTGTTATTTATAATGCAATGATTGAATGTTTTATGTACTCTGCATATACACTGTTTATATGGGTGTCCCGGTGAGACTATGTGGACAATAAAGTAGATTTTGATTCTGAAAAAAGTACTCAATATAATGTGTGATTTATAGAGTTTGGTGGAAGCATGCAATGAAAAGGTTCTAATAAGATAATTAATACTAAAAACAACCTTTATTGAGTTGTATTAGTCACCTCAAACACCTCCTCACAGCATTCGAGTACACTAAACACATTCGCATACTGCGCTTTCAAAAGGAGGGCACTGATATTATTGATGTGCTGGCAGAGGGCACTGCTAACCTACGTTAATCTGGCTGCAGGGGAGGTTGAGAAGATTGAGAAAGACAGGAAGTAATTGTGTAAAACTCTGAAAGAATAACAGGATATCATCAGCATAAAGTGAAATGCAATGCTGTATACATTTAATGCTGATCTGGACAAATGTATCCGAACTGCAGTATGCTTCTGTGAAGGGCTCTAATGAAATGGCAAAGAGCAGCAGACAGAGAACACACCCCTGGTGAATGCGCCTGGAATTAAAGAACAGCACAGAAAATTTGTTTTCTGAGAGCACCGTCACAGAAAGGCTTCTATATAACAGTTTTAGCATTTTAATGAGCTCTGTCCTTAAACCTATCTGTTATATGCAACCAGACATGGTCCCATTACACATGATCAAAGGTCCTTTTGGCATCTAAATAAAGGACCGCACATGGAGATTCGGAACTAATGGTCGCAGTGATGAAATGGGCAATATTACCATTGCAAATCAGATTCTAAGCAATCAATTTAGCCAAGCAAGCCTCAAGTCTACGTTTGCACACTTTGGTATACAGGTCAGTGTCTAAATCTATTAGGCACAGAGGTGGCAGCTAGTACGAGGACAAAGGTGTTTATTTTTTTCAGAACAATGAAATAATAGTGGTGTTGATACCTGAATAAAAAAGCCGCCCCTTCACAGCTTTCTGCTTCATCTCCAGATGTAAAGGAAGGAGCTACTCCCAAAAGGAAGGATAAAAACTCAGGGGTAATTCCATCAAACCATGGGACTTGCCTTTTTCCAAGGGTGTTTGTCTTCTTGTCTCCTTTTAAATTGGAGAAACTGGGACACCTAGGGCAGCTGGACCCGCTCTGAGAGAAACATGGCAGCTAAAGACCTTCAAGAACGAGCTCTTGATAGATCGGTAGCGCGCCCATCGTGGTGTGTTAAAGTGAGCAGGGAAAATGGCTGTAACTTCTGCAGTGAAACTCAATTTGCTGAGCCCTATGAACCGCACAAGCGTTTCATCTAGACTAAACACAAAACTGAGCAATTTCCGAGTAATATCCAGCTCACTTTTCAGGGAAGGAGCTTTTCAGTGTGTGCTTCATGAGTGTAGGATTTAGATTCCTTTTCTTAATTTTGCACAAACCTGATCTGATAAGATCAAAGCCAAATACTCCCGATGAAGCCCTTTATCGCATCCCGTAAGATGTGAGGCCTGCTCACTGGGCCACAGTTAAAAGAGAGAATCTGCTCTACTGTAATTGAAATGCAAGTCCCATGATTCATTCAGGAACAGGATGGTGCTGATCTGCAGCTGCGCATCACCCAGCTGGGGAGTGTGCTTCAGTGGTGAAGAGGTGTTCGAAGGTAGCCACTTCCACTGCACAATCAACTTCCAGGGTCAAAGTGCTTCATAAATGCTAGGAATCATATTTATAGGGAGTTATTAGGTTAGTGAATATACTGAAAGAACTACTCATAGAATGTCTACATTGTAAATTTAAGACAAATGGGATTTTGATGAGAAAATGAAATCAATGCTAGAGCATGATTTATGCCTGGCAGAAAATAAATGAAGTCTTTGGCAGATGGTTTAAACACTTGCCAAGCACTGACTATCCCAAGGTCAGCTGTAAATCTGTGCAGGGCGGTACAGGCAGCATTCTGTGAAGGGTCCTGTGGCACACACTCTCAACCAAGAGCTCAGCTAAATACAACATCCATGGAGCCGGGCCTCCCAGTAAAGGGACCCGGAGCAAAAGGTTCAGTGCTGTGACACAGTTATCACCGGTTCAAGCTTGGTTCATATCACTGTCCCCAGGTGACTGGGATTTCACAAGTTGTTCTTCACGGGTGCACAGCTGTTTTGAAATCCTCCCTTGTCCATTACTCCCTGTGCCCCGAACAGAAAAGACAGCATCACTCGACGTGGAGGAGGAGAGACCGGGGTTCCAGCAAGGAAGCATTTCCTGGATGCTGAAGAGGTGTGAACTCTCCTCAAAATCATTCAACTTGTTCTGAGTTGTGTTCACCATCCGAAGGCAGTGGTTATTGCCCTTTCCAGCCTGATGCAGCCCTGCTGTGGTGAGATCTTGCCTGAGAGGGACAAAGCACTGTGGTGACATTTAGCACGGCCTGGCTGACAGGGCCCAACCCTCGACGAGGATCTGTGCTGCCGTGCTGCAGGTGTTGCGTTGGGCGGTGAAAGCTCACTTGGTCCCCATTGTATTCTCTTCCTGAATACAGACTTATTTAAGACCCCATCTGGAGCAGAGCGATAAGAGCACATTTCCTTCTGGATGTAATCTTGAAGTAGGGATTGACAAAAATTGCACAGGTACGCCAGTGTAGTACGAATTAGGGGGTTTATAAGAAAGGAGCCTAGTGGAGCACCGCCTTCTCAGAGCAAGAGTCACACGACCGGTTCACACACTGTAAGGCTTACTGGGCACACGACACTTCATGGCGACGTTGTGAGCATTTCTCAGGCATCACTTACAAGACTGATTAAACGAGAGAACTAAATGGTGAGCAAACACTTATGTTGAGATTTATATAATAAAAGTATAAGTGTCTCCAGTACAATAAATCTGTTAATCTGGGCCTTCTCATATTCCCACATGTCTAAGTTATTCTTATAAATTACTCTACGAGTGAAACATTCTTTGCAGGTGTCTACTGTACCGCATATTTAACAACCCAACCCACTGCTATCCTAACTCGACACAGAACAGGTCCCAACCCTGGAGCAGAACCTGCAATCACCTACAGACACAAACTCCTTTCTGTGAAGGAGTTAAGAGCTTATCTAAACGAGGGCTGCAGAGACATATCACACATGCACTGAAGCCAAGCAAAATTCAGTAGAACCACGACAGAGAATCTGTAAGTCTGAAACTATTAAAAGATCATTAATAACCTCGACAAAAGCTGCTTTAGCTAATACAAGAGCTAATATGCAATCTACTGTTTGTACTGAGTTGAACAGAAGACAGCTTCTTTCTCAAGCTTGTGCACACTCACATACAAACATCAGCATAATAGCTCCTCAGGCATTTTAGAAGAGAAATTAAATGACAAAAGAAAATACATTTTTCATATAAAACACTGAAATGCAAATTACCTTAGGTTTTCTAGAAGCTAGTGAGAAACTGTGAGTTATCATAATTAAAACAATATAGATATATTAAGTAAAGACAATACAAGTGATATAAGATGGTAAATTAAACAGCAGATCAAATTATGCTTATTAGGTAAAAATTATATTGTTTATATCTGATTCGAAACAGTGATTAAATAACTGTGATCAAATCAAAGAAGCAACTGCTGCTTCTTGCAGTGAATAGGTAGTGCTGAGCGAATTACACAACAGCAGGAGACCAAATCTCTTATTTGCTGCCCCTTAAGATCAGTAATTTAGGTTCTGCTGCTCTTGAGTTATCTATCCATTCTTTCCAGAGAGGCTCATGGGTTCTGTATTTGTAAAACATAATTTCAATATGTCCTGAAAATGCTAAGTATTGCAAAGTCTGAATCAGTTCAGCCCTCATGAATGTCCCATGACACACACAGGTCAGCTCAACACTCTCTGTGTTGTTTTCTGACACACGGCCTGAATGTGGCAACGATGACAGGACCACACACACAAGGTTTAGTCATTTCAAAATGTCACTGAAGGATACACCCTGGTAAGATGTTGAAGAAATATGATAACATTTACAGATGTTTTAGCTTATTAATTGATATACAAGTAGACTTTTAAAGATGCAGGATGTGAAATGCTTAATTGTGAACTATATATTATCTGTCAGCATGCAATGTAAGCAGAGGTGCAGTTCCTGCAGTGCTCAAGATTTGCTCTGCAGGAGCGCTGTGGCTGCAGGTCTGGTGTCAGGCTGCTTACTTGAGTGTTTCTGCCAAGAAGAAGCTCTGCTGCACATCGTCATGGCTTGGGTGGCTGGCATAGACATCTCGAACCCCACTGTATCCTCCGTCCAGCTTGCAGTGCTCTTCCAGCGCCTGCATCGGCGGGAAAAAGAAACCGCACTGATGAAAACGCCTCTTTTGACAACCACATTTTATTACCCTTAGAAATGTAGTCAAGGGGCTTTTTCCAGACAAGCACATTTCTGTCAGTCTGGCCGGGGACAAGAAACTACATTGAAAAGCACGGCAGTGGAAAGCATAAGTATACAGATCGCAAAAACTGGCTTCGCAAAAAGGAAAATACTAAGGCAATTAGGGATTTATGGGTAACACAAAACACATCAAAATGTAATCAGATGTCATTAAGAGATTCAATTACAGACCTGTAGGACTGATACAACCTGCTCTTGCGATCTATCACATAACTCCTGTAGGGTACACTTAGGATCCCACTTAACGTAGGAAAAGCTTAAAACGACCATGGAAATAATTACTTTGGTTCTTAAGGACCCTGAAGAAATCGACACAGTTTCTAGGAGAGTCGATGTGCTTGTTTACCTGCACTGCCTCCCAGCCCCAGTCCCTGTACTTGGGGTCGTGAGTGAACCTCCACATGTACATGTAGGTCTCTATGACTTCGGGCCGCAGGATGTAGTACTTCTCGTTCTGCCTCGTCGCGATCGCTTCCACACCCCCGTCGAACCGGAAGGCTTCCGGCCCCAGCTTCAGCGCTGTTTCAGGAATCACAGACACAAAGGAATACACTGCATTACACACATGTCCTTTGAGAAATATTTTAGGAACACAGAACATGCACATATATTTATTCTACAGTTATAAGATGAAGTCTATTTCTGAGTAATGTTTTTGAACGATATCATATCCGAAATGGCTGAGTAATGGGACTGGGAAGAGCACTGCGAGCATCACAGTAAATACAAACAAAAACAAAAACAAACAACATCACTTTATTAACCCTTTACAATTTCTTGCATTAGGAATGATCTTTTCGCATACCCCAGCTTGCTCTCCATGTGCTCGCCATTGTACGGCGCCCCTGGAGCAGTTGGGGTTAAGGGCCTTGCTCAGGAGCCCAACGGAGTAGGATTCCTCTGCCGGCTGTGGGATTTGAATCGGCAACCTCCCAGCCACAGGTGCAGAGCCACCGCTCCGCCCCAAATACGGGGGAACATTAAGGTTTAATTCTATACAGTGCCTTGCAGAATTATTCACCCCCTTCCAATGAGCTGCACAAAGGTGTGACTTGTCCAGGTCACTTTGTGCGCCTGCACTAATGTTGGTCTGCGACAGGAAAGAGAGGGGGTTCTTCTGCAGTCAACATATTTTAATTTGACAACAGGTCATGTAGTTGGAAGAGGTTGAATACCTTTTCAAGGTACAGAAGAATCACAGCTCTTTATTTTGGAAATATGATTACAAATTAAATAAATTGATTTCGGCACTCTGAAAGTACTGGAAATACTTCTCTGTAAAACGCTGTTTGAAATGTTACTCAAGACTCCCTGAGCTGCTGATGCCCCGACTTCTGAACAGGGCTGCAGAGATGCTGTGGTATTGTCTCGGACTGCCGGTGGCAACAGGTCAGGCACAAGCCCTCTCCCGCGTGCGATCAAGAACACCTCTCAGCCAGCTACAGCACCTGTGCTCTGTTCAGTATACATTCAACTACAACATGCTGTACTGCAACATATTCATCTTAAACCAAAATCCAGTTTTGAGAAACAGAGGTCTGGAACTGGACCGCAGACGGTGCATTTCTTTGTCCGAGTCCCTGGTTTGATTTCATTTTGCCATCTGAATGCTGAATGCCATCAGTAGCAAAGTGCCTACATACAGTAGCTGGTAAAGAAAGATCATAGATTGTGAAACTGGTTTTAAATGCAGTCAGAATCTATTTTCCCATCAGAGACAGCGTTCCCTGCTCCCTGCAGCCTATTCTGGTGGAGGACAGATCAGAACCATAATGTAACCTACCTGGAGATATCTACAGCCCAGCTCTTTCCATACAAAATATTCAGTTTGACTATTTATTGAAGTAGTTCAGTTGTCATAGAAATAGAGAAGAAACATTCAGGTTTTATCTTTTAAAAACATCTCTGCTAAAGAATGGCTTCAAATATGTAAATAATTTAATTTCAAATTCAAACATTGCACAGCCATGAGAGACAGTCATTGATAAGAACACAAGAGCTGTGAGAAATGAGAAGAGCTCATTAGACCCATCCAGCAGCTACAGGGTCAAGTCGAGGATTAATTGATGCCTCTGGTGTTCTTTGTGCTCAGCTCTCCAAGGAAAGTATGCAAGAAAGATTCCTATGACTTATGGGGCTGTTGTCTATTAAAGGTCACTCCCACACTTCAGGCGCAGTCTCCGTGATGGACATTTTGAATCATGGAGTGCAGCCTGACAATGATTGACAATGATCATACTACTTTCTGCAAGAGGGCTGCAGACCTCCTGAATTTACAGGGAACTTACATTCTTCAACGACTGGTTAAAAACTGTGGCGATAATGGCAGCAACGGGAATCAAGCCTATCAGGTCCAGGAACTCAGCTGCCGGGGCTGACTGAAACCGGGACGTGACAGCGGCCTGCTGGGAGGAGTGGCTGCAGGCCAGCAGGGGGCAGTGAGCTCTCGGGCGCGACCAGCCGTGCAGGGGAAGCTGCAGCGTTCAGACAGTTCCGGTTTGAGCTTGAGCTGTGTTCACTCTCTGAAGGACAGCACCACCGAGACAGGTGCCACCTGTACTTACAGGTGCGGGCGTAGGACTCGTGGCACGTGCGGGCAATCTCCGCGGCCAGTTCCATGTGGTGCCCAGTCTGGTCACTCGGGGCTCCGTCTGCGCCCAGAGCAAACATCCCCCCAGCGAAGCAGGTCAGGTGGCCCATCTTGTGCTCCAGCAAGCCCCCCTTCCATTCCGCGATGTACGTGAGACCCCCGCTCGACTTCCGGATCAGATTCGTCTCTATGGCCTGCGGGGAGGAGTCCAACACGATGAGCAGGCCCGTGCTCGCACTAGGGAGACTCTGGCTGTGCCCGCAGCGGACCGACAGATCAGGACAGATCCTCACACTACTCACAGAATCAGGACTGAGTTCGGGAAATTCAGAAAGAAGACTATAGTATGTTATTCTCTACTACCTTCTATTGGTTTTCTGAAATGAATTGTTTTACTACAGCATGCTATTCTAAACGCAGGGGGATTCTTTTAGAAATATCTACTTTTGCATATGTATTTGTTGCTTTCAACCTAAATACGCACATACATATTTAACAAAACAGTTTGAGTAGGTGGCTGCATCAGCATGCGTAGGCTGCAAAGGAACAAGTAAAGATTTATTCCCTCCTGAAAAGAAATGAAAAGAAACACAACGTTTCTGCTGTGGAGCCTTGTTCTAAATAATAAAATGCTAGCTGAGATAAAGTATACTAATTACATCTTGGAATACAGAATCAGATGAAGTAAATAAGCACTTTTATTTCCAATTAATACATAGTATTGAAAAGTTAGTTGTCTTAATTTTATAGGTTTATCAAACAGCAGCTAAACTGTACTTTCAATTCAGTCACCGGTATTGAGGTTCAGTCATTTAGTTTATATTTTAATTTCCAGAACTCTTTATTTCATTTCCTTAGCTCCTATAAAAACAAAATGTATCCTGGCTCACCCTGCTATGCTTACCATTTCCTGAAAAAGGGAAACAATTTCCTTAAAGGTTATGTTCCAGAACATCAAAACAACATAAAAATAACAGAACAGAAAACATTTTTGGCAATGTCACATATCATATGTCAGACTTACACCGGTTTATCTCACAAAAGACATTATTTAAGAGTCAGCTTTGGCTCAAAGGATTTGCGCTGTTTTGATGGATGGTAAGGAGAAATAATAGAGTTGTCAAAATATGAGGTGGGCAAAATCTTTGACTGCTAACTCACATTTTTCATAACGTACGCATAATTAATAAAAAAATGATTCTGCAGCTACTGCATGTCAAAATGTGTGTTATCAGTCAAGCTTTAGTGATTCAACATGAACAAAATGGTCAATTAGAGTTCTCTGATTGTCTGAAAAGACATTAAGAAATTCTGCAGTTAAAGCACAAGCAACACAAATCCTGTTGTAACCAAATTTTTAAGAGGAACAAAAACATCTAGGACTATAAATGAACAAAAATATTTTTAGATGGATTAAAACAAATGATAAAAATATGTTTTAATATGTTATTAAAAAACTTGATTACACTGCAAGCATAGAAGCATAGTAAAAAAATTCTGTTAAACAGGTGGACAGAACTAACCCTACAATTTTTTACTTCTAAAAGCCTGTTGCAATAAACTAGCGTTATCTAGTCTGCTTCCCTTCAGAGCTGAGACACAAGGTAAAAAACCATCTTGATTTGGGCACTCATTATTTTTGACCTGCTTGTGTTATTGCTTTTTAACCTTAATGCATCCCTGCGATGGTAATAAAAAAACAAGTGAAAGAGCAGCTGATGATCAGGCAATTTCCTTAGACGGAGGATTCCTTGAGAGAGGCTGAGGAGAGCCTGCATGCAGAGAAATGCTATTAACTAAAGTGGAGAAAGCCTTCCTTCTCTCATCTTCGATGGGATTGAAAAGTGTGCAGGAGCCTAATCACACAAAATAGTTTCCTTCGCCACAAAAGGCTTGTCCATATGGCCCTTTTCAATCTATAAATGAATGCCAGGGCTCTTGGTTCAGGCTAGGTAGCTCAAGGTGCTGCACTGAATAGATTACTTTTTGAATTTTCCACAGAGCAAATACCTCTAGCTCATGTTAGTCATTCTGTAGCAATGACAAACTAGGGACGGGAAAAGGTAGCTGCCTTTATGCTTACTTGAGAACACCCATGTCATGATCAAGACAAAAATTCAGAAATTTTACAATAAAGGCCTTAAATTAGAAACTGTCCAGTAAAACAACTTTGGTTACTTTCCCTACAGCACTTCCACATCCACAGGAGTATATTTTTAAAAATTCAATTCAATTGTTTTTTAAGAAATGCAAATATGGAACAAAATTCAATATCTTTCAGGTAAGGGAAGGCCAGTCGCAACATGTCAAGCCAATCATAAACCTGTGTGCTGGAGCAAGAGAAGCAGAAGCATTTCAAAATTGGGGGTCAGGTTGGGAGTAAAGAGAAACTGTACTGTGTGTTGAACGCAAAGAAAAACGCACAACGTTTTGGCTGTGGAGCCTTCGTCAGGTGTGTGAACCTGGCTCAACAGCGGAAACGTGTCTCTGTTCTCTTCCTTTCAGAATGGAATAAACCTTTACCTGTTCCTTTGCAGCCTACGCATGCTGACGCAGCCACCTACTCGAAATTGTACTGTGGGTTTGTGAGCATATGAGCAATCATACACAGCTCCTGTAAAACACTCCCAGTGCAGTTTACTTATTGCTTTACTGGGCTGCTCCTTTTAGAAGGAGTGAAGATGGAGTTTATGTTCAAGGTGTGGAGGCTGGTGCTCCTTGAAATCAGAGCGCAGACTGCCTTGTGTGCTGATCGTTTGTGTCAGAGGATTCCCTGAGTTTATTTTAAACAAAAGCAGCAGACTCCAGGATTTCAGCACCTTCCACAGCTGGACTTCTCAATTTCTGCTTTGACCACTGCAGGAACCTGGCAGCTCTAGCAATGAGCTAAAACATATGTACAGTGTTCCTTTTACCTGAACGGCATCGTAGTACAACTTTTTGCCTTCTTCATCAGTCTTATCCGACATCAGCCATGCCTTGAGCAAGTACTCATAAAAACTGTCTCCGAGTCCTCCTACCGACACATGATCTGTAGAAACATAACACAAAACATATCAGCACTGAGTTCGCAAAATATTAATAATTTACATCTTTCATTCTGTCAGTATTACCCTGAATTACCATTTGACAGGATGATATATAGCGCAATTATAACTATAATCTCTGCCTGCAGACTAGTTTATTTAAGTTAATGTATCCTAAACACCTGTTTTTAGTAGGAATGAGTTTTTTATAATGCAGGGAAAAGAAAAAAAACAAATATAAGTCACCACATTGCAGCTACAGTCAGATATCTAGAATGTGAAGTTTTATTCATCTTCAGCCAGTACAGTGAGCTGTAGTGGCAAATCATGTGGAACAAAAATGACTTCTATAAAATAAAGAACATAAAAATAAAATTATAACTATATAAACAAGAACTGACTCATTATTAAAAAAATAATAGGGACAATACATTTTATGAGCTTGCAGAAGACATAGGTAGAAAGTAAACCATCGAGCTTTCAGTTTATGCTGCAATAAAAATATTATGGGAATACTGTGAGAGGCTTCCTTTATGTATGTTTTGTATCACCTTTGTTTGACATTTTGCATTTCAATTAATTGAATTGCTACTTTGTTTATCTCAATCTGTTTTCTGAGTTTTCTGAGAATTAAGATAAGATACTGTAAGATCACTTTACTTGTCATATACAGGATCTTGTATTAGGAATTTGTCTTTTGGCATACCCCAGCTTGCTCTCCATGAGACACACAGACAGGGAGAGAAGTGCAGGATCAGCTATTTATACGGCGCCCCTGGAGCAGTTGGGGTTAAGGGCCTTGCTCAGGGGCCCAGTGGAGTAGGATTCCTCTGCCGGCTGCGGGATACAAACCAGCAACCTTCCAGCTACAGGCACATATCATTAGACACAGAGCCACCGCCCCGCCCCGTAACTAATGAATTAATTAATATTCATGATATAAATATTTATTTGATTAAATTAATAAAACCGAATTCATTATAAAAGTGGTAATAAATTCTGCAAAAAGAGACTTCTAATATTTCCTATTAGATCATTAGATAATCTAACACTTCAAAATTACAATTAAATTAAAAAATGATGCTGTCTACACAAGCTACACAGAACAGCACAGCCATTAGTAGCTGAAGGCACATGTGCTTTGATGCGTACTCCTCTCCCTGGTATCACTACGCCCGCTGTATGCAGCTGCAGGCTGGCTTCACTGTAAATCATGGAAGCTGAATTAATAGTACATGTAGCTCATGGCCTCAGTGTAATCACCTGTCCAGATGCCTGTCGAGGGCTCTTCCTTCTGAACAAGTAAACATTAAATCTGATCGATCTCAAGGATAAGTGCTCCAGGGATCTTGGCGAAGCTTGTTAAGATGAAAGCTTCAACAGAGCTCTCACTTTGTTCCTGGAACTCACCCCATGAAAAGACGTCAACCCAGGGCAGGCTACAGAGTGACACTTCCTGGCTGAGGTGACTGCTACAGTTTCTTACTCTTTTCTCCTTTGGGCTGGTTGCTGAACTCTACTTCTTATAGCGGAACACAATGAAAAAAGCTTTATATATAAAGTCCTACAAAGGAAAAAAACTGCCAGCTTGCCTCCTGAAGAGCTGAAGGACATTCTGCTATTTTTACCTTCTGAAAGAGGGTATTTTGATGGGTCTATTACTGCAGACCAAATACTAGCGAGAGATATCCCTGTAATGTAAAAGCTAGCCAGAAGTATTCTTGAGAGTCTGGGAAGCAATTACCTCTTTGTAAGGAAAGCACAATTGTATTTTTTGTCTCTTGTGCTGAGAAAAGTAAAAGAGAGCTAATATCTGTGCGTGTGAGTAGTATGACGTACATATGTCTATAATGCTTATTGTTAACAAAACATTGTAAAGAAACTGAAATGAGGATCTAGTGAAATTTCAAGCAATGGTAGCCAGTTGTAAGCATTATAGAAAAATACCACACATTCACATATACCACATTTTTACACGCAAAGGAGTAAACGTAATTGTATCAATAGCAATTATTTCATATTCTTCTATCTTTAACATTTACTTGATGACGTTTCTAAGCATCAACAGATGTGTTTCTCACATATTGAGCTTCAGTTTGTTACTTTTATAAAATGAGTGTTTACTGTGGACTGAACTCTGTAAAATGTGATTCACACTGGCTAAAAATACAGCTAAAAATACAGATATGCAGCACCTGCCATCCCTCATTGGAGTCCATGGATTATTGAGGGTGAGAGTTATACTGTAGCTGGTCTGCTGTCGATGCATCCAGTACACATTTCATACATCAGACACCAGACCATCTTAAAACATTTCCCCATTTTTTAGAAAAAAAACTTTTCTCAACTCTGAAAATATAACAAGACCAAACAGTGAAGAACACAGATGATAAAGGAATATAAAGAGGCCATGTGGCCCACCCAGACTATTAGGTAGTAAAGTAAAGAAGTCACTGTACTGTACCCTTTGCCCACCAAAGTACCCCTTGTTCCTGATTTTAATTGCAGTTCTCACTCTGAAGTCCACTGGCTCCGATAACATGGCTGGGTAGCTTGTTCTCAGTAGTAAATGCATTTCACCATAGAAAATATCAGCAAACGGAGCATATTGTACAACACGGGACTCCTGAAAACACCAAGGTTTTCTTGTCCCAGTACATAGAAGGAGATGTGAGAATGAACACTTGAAAAAAAGGGAGGAGGGCCTCACAACACTGCACGGGCTCCATCTAAATCCAAGCAAAGCCTGCACTTCACGTCAGGAATGCTATTACCAGATGTATTCCGTACAGCTGGGAAACCAATTCATATAGAACATTTCTTAAGCTCCAGTCTTGTAGAGCGATTGGGAAGCTTGGAAACTTGTACTGTATATTTAAGCTATTTCAGCTCACAAGGAAGGAGCATGGAGTGCAGAGGGAAGCAGTCTGGATTTGTACTGGATGATGTTCTCAGACTTCCTGAAGTGACCGTCTTTTAGGCAGTTCTGTTCTACATGGAGAAATGTTACACGGACACCTTCATTTAATTACAGTTTCCGTTCTTCTATACCTTCTAGAAATTAAATTTAATATTTTACAAGATTTATTTTTATTACTACATTGTTTTTAACACGGAGGCGAGTCAATTCTCCAAGCTCACTTAAACTAAACTGTAAGACCTGGATGTCATTAGCACCATCTCATTTAGAAAAAAAAAATACATCAACATATTTAAAATATGATCTAGCACTACATTAGTGAGCTGCTGTAAAAAAAAAAGTGCCAAAGAAAATCCTTTTCAAAGACAACCAGGTAACCATTACTGAGTCTAAAACAGAAATAAGACAATGACTTGTCTTTAGCTGCAAGAGCTTCAGACAGCTGATACCAGACTTTAATGCACTCCATTAATGCCTGCAGCAGCACAACACACAAATGGAAAAAATGTCAAGACAAGTCAAACCTAAAAATGTGTTTGTTGAAAAACCCTCTCCAACTATGCATTCAAGTGATAGTTGAAATTCAGCACATTGATGTAACCAGCTTATTATTTTTCATTTTGTTCCAAAAAAACAATTCTTAAAATGTTTAATGAACTTGTGGCTTAATTTCTCAAAACTTGTTTAATCTTTAAGTCAGCTTTGGTGAGCCCCTGTATGCCTTGCTGGGTAGGATTCATTCTCGAGAAATGATTGATCTAACTGATAAAGACGTACAAAGGTAAGATTGGCAGTTTTATATAATTCCCCAATTTTTTAAATATTTTATAACTGCTTCAAGTGGTTATTTGTGTGGTAACAGGTGGGCTGGACTGGACTATGCTTTGCAAGCCAACTTTTGGAAAACAAAAACACTCAGCTCGGTTGTAAAGAGAGCTACGGTTTTCAAAAACGTGGTTTAGGAATTCAGGGCAGAAAAAAATCCACCAATAGTCCGGGCTATAAAACGGTTCACAAGATCGCAATCTGTGACATGTGCAATGTGTGGAGGATGCTTGAGAAGACCCAGCAGGTACAGTAAGCCACAACGGTGACAGTTGACATAAATCCACATTCCCTGGTGTCTGAGCAGCAGCAACTGAAACTGAGCCACAGGCAAACCCCTCGTTCACCCCAGTACTTCAGAGCACCGACACGGTGCTGGCTGAGAATATGGTGAATTTCCCTGACACTGAAAAGCTGTGGCAAAGCCTATGTGCACAGACATAAAGGACTACACCTGAATGAGACAGGCTCTGGCTAGGGACAAGGATCACCTGAGAAATTCAAGAACATTTAAACTACAATGGGAGGGAGCAAAGAAACCATCCAGAGAGAGGGAGTGCAATCAAAAATATCACCTGAGAAAAGCAAAATATCAAGAAAAAAGGCAATAAAATTGTTCTGACATAATACTTGAATTACGAGAAACAAAATACAAGTAATAGAAGCAAGTGCATTAGTGTGTTATTATAATGTTATCTGAATTACTGAAACACAGCTAACAAAAAGTGAAGAAAGAATGAAACAGTAGATACAGAGGTTTCTGAAGAAACAGGAAAATTGAAGAGGCAGAGTTATTTCAAACAAGAAAAAGTAAGCAAGGTAAATGAAGAAACTACTGTTCAGCTGGAGTCTAAATCAAGTTTAGAATTTCAGAAAAGCAGGCAGAAAGAATGAGGCACTTTTCAGAAGGAGGATGCGACGGGACAGAAATGGAACTGGTGCAGTACAGGCGCAACAGTTTGAAGATTGTCTGCTTGGAGCCCAAGAAAGTTTTGTCCCATGAGTACTTGAATCAAGCTCAGGAAAGCAGTTGTGCAAATGCATAGGTTATCTAAGAAGAATATAAGGAGGTGAAATGTTAAAAAAATACAGTAGTTTCCATTTAAGGAAAAAGTATATCCTAAGCTACAAGCACAGCTAAAAAGTATAATAGGAAGACCAACAGAAAGGAGAAAAGAAATGAAGATTGCAGTGGAGCCTAAAATAAAATATATTTTCAGCATTTCAACATCAAAATAAATGGTAAGGATGACATAATGTGTTTCAGAGATAAACATGGGCAGCTTTCAGATGCTGAAAAATGAAATGGCTGATTTATCAAATTAGTATTTCACTTAAGTGTCTACCAAAGAAGAAACAGAAAACACGCCTCAGGCTTAGCAAACAGAAAACTATATATTAAATTATCAGAGAGGAAGCAGAAGTGTTCTGGTACTAGAAGCACTTAAGATAAACAAATCTCAGAGGCTCAATGATATACTACAAATGGCACTTAAGGAAACAAGAGAGGGTTTGTATTTGCCATGTACAAAAACTCTTCCCACAGTCTCACGAGGCAGGGGTATTGCCCACGGACATGAAAATCACTGACGTAGCTCCCATCCGTAAAAAGGAATAGCCAATTTTTCTTTGTTATGAACCCAGAGTACTCCGACCTCAGGCAGCGGAGAGTAAGACAGACAGACTCGTCTGACCCCAGGCAGCAGAGAGTAAGACAGACAGACTCGTCCGACCCCAGGCAGCGGAGAGTAAGACAGACAGGCTCGTCCGACCCCAGGCAGCGGAGAGTAAGACAGACAGACTCGTCCGACCCCAGGCAGCGGAGAGTAAGACAGTACAATGCAAGAGTAAGACCTTGTTTGTAAACCGTGTACATTTTTGGTCTCCACAACACCAAAATCTATACTGCTGCTCTGGAATCAGTCTAGAGAAGAGAGCCCAGACACATTTCCCAGGTCAAAGGACTGCTCTTCACCGACAGGAAAAAAGACTGAATATTTCAATTTTTTTTAAAACAAAGAAGAATATGTGGGAAATGGATTCAAGTATTCAAAATCCTCAAAGACAATGACAATGCCAACCTCAGCGCCAAGTTACTGAAGCTGACAACCCTGGCTCCTCTCAGAAAACGTCTGGCTGAGATCCTGAGATCAATTAGCTGGCGAAACAAATGAGCTGGATGAGCCAAATGGCCTCCTTCCATTTGAAAACACTATCATGTTCTTAATAAAGGACAGTTCAAAAGTAACACAAACATTAAACCGTTAATGCAAGTGATTTCTCTCCCACAGTGATACAAACGTCAACAATAAAAATACTGCAAATACACACTGTATTTTTACATGAACACTGTAAATGGGACAATCACACAGGAATCATCTTGCACAAAGCAAATCAGTGATCACTGAAATGGAACGCATCTACAGTGAAACCTGTTAATTACTGTATCTGCAATTAAATTAATCAGAGACGTGGACAAGTAACCAATTAGATATGGTCTTGGTTCGTTAAAATACTGTGCTTCGTATATACTGTACTTTAATATATGTAATATTAAATGTTATTTATAGTGTTTTATTTCTTTTGTTAAACTATGTTCCTGCAAGGAAAGTACAAGCTTGTTTGGACTCCTGAGACAGGATGCAGAGAGAGGTTCCACCTCGGTTTGCAGACTGAAACTGACAAAGCGCAACGCAGACAGAGCATAACGGTGGATCATGCAGATGTTGGAAACGAAAAGGCAAAGCCCTCGCGTCTAAACATTTATCCGACCTTCAGAGCCTTTATTAAAATCAAAGCCACAGCTCCTGAGCTCCTGAGCCCCTGAGCACTTCCAGGTATTATTCGTCCTGAGCAAACAGCCAGTTTTAGAGCTCCAGCAGCCCAGACGTAGTGGGCTGGGTTATTACATGTGATGCATTGACAGAGAGAGATCTGCTCAGGCCCCCAAAGAAAGACCTAATGGTTCCACAATATAAATTCACAATGCTGTTTGTCGCTGTGACCCTAATTGTTTTTGAAGTTCTAAGCAAGGGTGAAAAAGTAGATATAAGTATTTTACCAAACAACAAAAAAACAAATTAATGTAATTTCAGCTGATCAGGAAAACCATAAGTATTTAAAAGTATTCACCTCCCTACCAGTAATTAAAGATTTTGAAGAATTACAATGTGTATTTTTTTAAATAAGTGTTATTATTCAAATTACTACGATAAAAAAGGATAGATACTGACAGATATGTGAAGGATGTTGAATGTCAGCAAATCCTGCAAAGAAGTTATAAAAATTAGTAATTGCATAAGTAAATCAGCACTTGATAGAAGATCCTTTGGCAGCAATAAGTGCAGTCAGTTCATTTGGATCAGTCTCAACCAGCTTAGCATAGTGGAATGATGCGATTGCCATCCATTCTTCCTGGTAGAATCGAACATGTTCTGAAGAATCCAACAGAAAATGTATGCTGAGACTATTAACTGAGCAAATTTCAGCCAGGACTATGGTCCACTCACTGACATTCATGCTCTTGTTAAACTACAGTATGTTAAACTACAGTACTCATGTATGACTTTGACATTCACATCATGGTCTTGCTGAAATGTAATTATTCGACCTAATTTTAGATGGGAAATTAAGCCATTTTGTCTCTAGGATTCACCTGTACTTTGAACCTTCCATTTCCCCCTCATTCCTGACACACTTCCTAGTCCCTGCTGATGAGAAACTGCCACCAGCACACTGACAGCGGGGATGGAGGTGCCAGATGGCTTGTGCCAGATGTAACACTTTATAATTCCAGAAAAAAAAGTTACAGTATTTTTGTCTGACTGAACTTTTGAAAACTTCTACCTGTTGTCTAAAGAATAAAGGACCAAGTAAAGGTTTATTACATGCTGTAAAGAGAAGAAAATAAACACAACTTTTCGGCTGTGAAGCCTTCTTCGGGTGTGGAAGAAGAAGATAACGAAAACGTTGTGTTTCCTTTCTTCTCTTTTCAGCATGGAATAAACCTTTACTTGTTCTTTTGCAGCCCACACATGCTGACGCAGCTCCCCACCTGAACTACGTCTGAAGAGTCATGTCTGAAATATACCTTGCACAAGATGTATGAGTCTTTTTCAGTAAAGGCTTTCACGGTTCCAAAATCAAACAGCAACAAAAAGTCGAAACTTTGCAGGGGGGTGAATACTTTTGCAAGACGCTGTGCTCTGTGGTGACAGGAGACCAAGTAAAGGGGGAAGTGACTTACGCTGTCCCCACTGTCCGCTGTTAGGGTTTAAATAATTTGGGTACAGTCCTTGTGGTTTGTCCAAACGATTCAAAACCTTGCGAATATTCATTACCTGTGACATTGAGAACAACAACAAAAAAATTAAAAACACACGAAGGCCCTGTTATTTAAAAGAATAAAGCATTTTTTGAGTTCCTTCAAAATTACTTATTGTGCCTTACTAAATGACTGAATACACCAATCATCTAATTAATGTAAATCTGCAGGTATTAATAGACTTTCATTTTTTATTAATAGTCTAAATAACACTTTATAAAATACAGATTTCCCTTGTTTGGTAAAGATACTAGTTTGTGAATGAACAGGAATATTAATTTAAGATGCCTGTTGCAAATAAAAATACTGTGTGTTTACTTCAATCTGTTCAATTCATCATAAGTTAAGTGAGTGCCAGTTTAAAATGTATATTAATGTATGTGCTTTACATTGTACCTTTTCTGCAAAAACAGGGTTCCCAGAAAGTTTGCTCAGGTGCATGAACTCCAGATGAAGAGTACCATATTCTGCCAATATACTGCTGCCTCCAGACGCCCATGGCCAATTTCTCCCAATTCCACTGAAAAATACAACACAGAATCAAGATTAAACAAACCTGCATGCAGCTCACCCATCTTCTTCCCATGATGCTTTGCAGAGGTTCAAGGACCCTTGGAGGTGGTCTTAAATGTCACTGACCAATCACCTTCCACCAACGGGCTGTTCCCCGTTTTCTCTGGGAATGGGTTCGGCTCTACTGCCCTCTTACACAAAAAAGACTTTGATGATGAAGTTGGGACTAATTACAAGGGACACTGAAAACTCTTCAAGAATTGCAATCTTTTTTTAAGCCTTTCTCTGGAAATGTGTTATTGAATGAACAGCACCTACTTTAAAAATAAGTATAAGCAGACAACCAGATCTGTTCCAGCAAAAATAATAAAACTAGCTTCCTAGCTTAAAAAAAGCCTGTAAGCATTAGGTATGATATGATGTCAGTAATATGAGCATGTCTTAACACTAGTAATAAAACTAGTGTTAAGACATGCTCATATTACTGACATCATATCATACCTAATGCTTGCAGGCTTTTTTCAAGTGTTCTGTATCTTACCAACCTGAGACTTGCAGTTCCTCAAACAACAGAATGGAAGTAACGTCACAGACACTGTAGCTTGATCTCACCCATATCACTGGGTGCATCAGTGGGCTTTCCACCATCCCACAACTCTCTTACTTACAGGCATTAACTCTAATAACTTCACAACTCATTAGCCAAGCTGGATGTCATTCTTAACACCACACATCATGCTCCAGGTTGACAATGCAAAAGAAGGTAAAAATTATCGTCATTTTGCTTTAATTTTAAATTTTTATTTTCCTTCATTGTGCAACAGATTAAAATGTTTTCACACATCAAGAAACATTAACTGTACATGTGGGTCTAAAGATGCCAATTCGTGACAATATGCAGTTTAACATGTTGTTATGACTTTTTGAAGCGTGCCTCTAAATTGCCTTATACCACACTTCTTTATCCGTTGATGGAAAACCTTTTTCAGAAATTAAGTAAGATACAGTGACTTCATACAGTTGGCACTTGATACTGTAAGATACAGTTTTTCCTAAAAAAACAGGTTAATCTTCTTTTGGTTTCTAGGCTCGTATTGTTATATAAAACATCTCATTGTTATTTAAAACGTGCAACAAAGTGGATACTTCTGTCTTTAAATGCATGATTGCCCAACTATATTTTAAATTTCAAATAAACACTCTTCCTTCTACTTTATCTACTTTATTCAGAAGAACAATTTTGTCTTAATACCATGTTGTCACACAAGTTGTTTCAAAAGCATGGCAAGACCTTGAACTGAAATTTGATTCCAATCATTAAAGCACAATTCCTTTAGGTAAGACCAATGCAGGGAAAATTTAAATGTAATCACATGATAATCCGCCACCCTCTTAAAATGTCTGCCAAATTTCAATTACCAGTTACTGAAAGTTCAAGAAATCTCCTTCTGAGTCACCCAGATTACACTTTTATGCCAATACCAATTATTAAGACAAATAGCTGACTGCAAGACTGGTAATAGTGCATAATCACAGCCTCCAAAAATAATCGCTGTTGTCACTTAGATTATTAAACCTTTTGTCTACAAGACAAAGTATGTAAGACATTTTTCATTAACACCATACCAAGCAGTTAGATTGCTAAAGGAGTGGCCATGCCAACAGCTGAAGAGCTTAAAAAAGCAAAATAATCACCCTGCAGCCAAGGGGAAGATCAGCTGTATTAGATAAGGAATCATAATACACTTATATTCCCTACTGAAGTCAAATCCTTAAGCACATCTGATGGCTGATGTGTTAAAAATCCTGGGGGAAACCTGGGAGACAGAAGTACGGCAGCCAGTTCCATATTACTGCATCTCAAGTAAATCATAATGACAAAAGCCCTGTAACAAAGATGGTCTGTACAGTGTACCTGGACCAATGACAACCTATAATTCCAAACAATCTTGCTACTAATTTGAGTGGATTTTCGTTCCCGACTTTATTTATGTCTGTATAAATAATTACCATTACTTTCCTTTAAAATTTCAGATATTGTATACACTGATGGTAAGCAATGTGTTGACATGAACTGAAATGAATAGTAGTATACGGCATTCAGACCTAGGAACAGCTGGCAGTGACGAGTGCAGAGCACGTGTCACATTTAATCTGTGGCAACTTTCCTACTGTGAAAACAAAACATGCTGTTGATAAACACTAACGCTTTTGCAAGATGTCTTCACGTTTGGGTGTAAATCCAGTAAGAAACCACAAAACAAATTGTAAGTTGTCTAATACCTGACAACCTTTAGTCTCCAACATTAATTACACCCAGGTTTACTCATAAAGGATGTGCTACCTTCACATTGCCAAAAATCTGATTCCTGCACACTGCCAGCCCATCCTGGGACAGGATGAGAAAACAGGAGGCTACACAAACCTGTATCCATATCAGCAGAGATCAATAACAAAAGCCTCTTAATATAAGCAATCAAAACCCACAATAATTAATGGCACTTAAAGTCTTATGCTTTAAAGTTGGACAAGCTACAGTATCTGACAGTGTCTTGGAAACATCAGTAGTTTCAGACCATTGTGCTTTCAACTGGAAATCAGAGCACAACAAAGTACAAGAAGTCATCAACAAGAATTCATTCAAAGCCCTGGGATATCTGTTCACTACAAACAAGATCTTCTGTTGATAAAGCAAACATCCAGAAGGTAAAAGCCTTCAAAAAAATCTTCAATATCTTGGAAACTAAAGGCGGTGGAAAAGAGGACATTTCTAGAAAATTTCCACCCGGCAAACTTTACAAAACTTTTTCCAATTATGTTTTTTTTCCCACAAATTAGACTTTGCTGAATTAAGGGAAATGTTAACTTTTCATGCAAATCTAGAAATAACAGGAATCTTCAAAAAAACATTACATTGCTGCAAGCTCAATCCCCCAATCTCTTCTGAATTCATGACTTGGAACAAAAAATAGCTTGTTAAAATCTGCACAGTGAGGAGCAAGAGAGAAGTAATAGAAAAAATAGTTCAATCACTCATCCTCATTGTGGATGCAAGTGTTTATATAAATGGTAATGAGTCAAATCTGCTCTATTTGTAGAGATGGTGTCAAAAATAATTTGGTTTTCATTATAAAACTGATTACATCTTGTAATATAAATTTTATGAACCACAAAATATTTATTCTGAGGCAGTATAAAGAAATCTTCATGCATCTACAGTGTTACAAATACCCACATGTATTCTTGCTTTTGGACCTTTAATCTTTATAAGGTTTATTTTAATTTTATGTAATCAAACAAAATAGAAGAGAAAGCATAGATGAGGAATAAATCAAACTGCAAAAAGCCCACGGTAACTAACATTATATTTAATAACTAGGCATCGTGAAGCTTCAAGTGATTGGGAATGTACTGTCCTGAAGATGAAAGGGTAGGAGCTGTCTCTTCAGACTTCATCTTCGTCTGTTTACTAAATAAAATCAATGTCCGTGCTTTTGCCATGCTGTTTCATGATTAGCCATAATTTACTTTTACTGATATGATGCGAGCAAGCGGGCAGTGGTTAGCATTGCTGCCCCGCAGTGCCAGGGCTCCGAGTTCACCTCCAGACCTGGGGTGCTGTCTGTGTGGAGTCTGTGTGTTCTCCCCGCGTTTGTAGGCGCGCCTGTTTCCTCCCAAAGTCCAGCGACACACTGGTGGGCTAATTGACTCCCGGTGTGTATGTGTGTGTGTGCGCCCTGCGATGGACTGGTGTCCCGTACAGGGTGTGTGTGTGTGTGTGTGTGTGTGTGTGTGTGTGTGTGTGTGTGTGTGTGTGTGTCCTGCGATGGACTGGTGTCCCGTACGGGGTGTGTGTGTGTGTGTGTGTGTGTGTGTGTGTCCTGCGATGGACTGGTGTCCCGTACAGGGTGTGTGTGTCTGTCCTGTGATGGACTGGTGTCCCATACAGGGTGTGTCTGTGTCTGTGGGTGTCCTGCGATGGACTGCTGTCCCGTACAGGAGTATCCTGCCTTATAGGCCCCTGCACTCCTGCGCCCCTGTGCTGGACAAAGAGGTAAGAAAATGGACGGCTGGATATTAGAGAGCACCTGATATTCATTATACTGTAGCACTATAAACTGTGGAATATATACAGTATACAGAAACGTGCAGTTAAAGTGCACTTTAATAAAATGCAGTAGTATGTATAACACTAGAGACACAAATGCAGCACAAAGCCAGATATATTAAATATATCTGTCAAATACATTAAATTAGTATCAAAACAGTTTGGATGGTACCGACAATCTTCCCTAACTGGATTAAAATAACGCATGGCAGAGTTGTTACTGTCCTCCAGGTTTGGTCAATTTAATACGAACACTCTGTCCCCAAGACAGAAACGGAGGACAGGTGACTAGCTCTCAGTTCACATCTGCAACCAAACCACCATCAATATTCAGGATTCCTCACTGCAGATCACATCAACACATACCCCAGATTATCTCACTCTTAATTTAACACCTCCATTAATTTACTCAACTTTACATTAGCTACAGTAGCACAACAAGTTACTCCACAGAATATATACTGCTGTGTACGGTGCAGTGTAGCTCTACAATCACCACAATCAAAGGCATTGCAAGATTCAATTTTTGAGGCACATTTTCTGTCCTTCTCTCTCCACAAGGACATAGCCTGAAATACACGCGTCCTAAGCTTTACTGCACAGCGCTAACATAACATTATTAAAGGGGCTAAAAACTGCCTCAGACCAAAAAAAAGCCAAGATCATTTTGGCATTTTGAAATTTTCCAAAGATTTTGCCTTGAAAAAACACTGCCACTCTGTTATTATCTGTTGTGCAGAGTGCATAAAATAAAACATGACATTGCCTAGATAGGCCCTGGCATTAAATCTAGCTATAATGTAGTAACTTGAGAAAAGTGTCAATGTGCTTATATTCAAAGCCTATGGGTACAGAACCTTGAATTCCCTATAAATTTTTCCAATTTGAAACCCATATATCTTCCTCGGCTTGCTCCTTCTGCGCTTTCAGCACTGGCAGATATACACTCACCATTCAGGACATAATTAAAATCTCTAAATCAAGCCACAATTCCATGCCATGTGAGCAAATTAATCCAAAGGAATAGCCCTGACCGAAGAAATAATTCAACGTAAAAGCTATTTTCCCAACACAAGCACACAAGTTTGAGCACAAGGTGACATGAGCTAGGGAGAAGTTACAGTATCCTAAATATAGTTTTTCCTCACACAAGCTCTGTATTTAACCAATAGAAAATCACTTTTAAAAGCTAACACATACTATCAGATGTTCTTTATTCTACCCCTTTTTTACTGACGTTCTTCAACACTAAATTTGACTAAGCCTATTTGATGAACACTTCTAAAAGCTGCAGATTTTCCACTGCCTGTTAATTTTATTAACTGTTTTCTACCAGACATGTAAATAAATGTACAGTAGGCCTGGTATCAATCACACATATAATGAGTGAGGATATTGAACAATATAATAAGGTAATGCCAAGAAAAGCTATCACATAAAGTACAACAAAGTTATGGGATAAATATTCCATACAGTATCTACAAAATAATACAGGCTAATCATTTATTTTTATTTTCTTTATAAGAATACCATGTGAGAACATTTGAGATAAAACACAAAATCCATCTTAAAATAAGAGTCGGCCTGTTTGGTACACAGAGACCCTGCTGGAGAAGCACACGATGCTACCAAGAGCAGTCACATACAGCACAGCGACACTTGTAATGAGCTATTAAATCCATGAAAGGAGAAACTTGATTTGTCTCATCTGCTTTTTGCCTTTTTAAAGTAAAACGATTAACGAATTTTAATTTACTTCTGGCAGAGCTTTTACTTTCATTTAAGTGAAGCACAGGAAGCACATGGCCAGGGCAAATACCTAGTTCTGTGAATTATTAGTTCTGATCCAAGATCACTGATTTCTCAATAACTGAGATACTATAGTACCACATTTTTTATGTTTTTAAAAAAATGTATGCTTAATGTGTTTGTCACTTATCATTTACAATAATACAGTAATCATCCACTGTAGCTAGTAAATACAATTGAACAGTAAATACAGGTCTTATTTCCATGTTGGTCACCTACAGAAATTTCTTTAAATTAGTTGTTCTTCAATCACTTGGCGTACACCGGGATATATTTCTAACGAAGAGGTTACAATGGGGAGCTGCAACTTGATGTGAGTGACAAAGGAACAAGTAGAGGTTAATTTAAAGTTGAAAAGTGGAAAAAAAGAAAAACGTGTTTGGCTGTGGAGTTTTCTCGTAGTTTCTTTCTCAGCTCATTTGTTTTTGATTATAACTTTGGAATTGAGAAGTGTTACATTAAAACTTGTTTACACATTTTATGAAAATGTCTATGTCATCACAAGGGCTCCCGGTGCTATCTAAATGGAGTCTGTATGTTCTTTTTCATGTGGGTTCCAGTTTCCTCCCACAGTCCAAAGACATGCTGGTATGTTAACTGGCGTCTGGGAAAACTGGCCCTGGTGTGAGTGTGTGGGTGTGTGTGGTCTGCGTGTGCCCTGCGATGGACTGGCGTCCCATCCAGGGGGTACCCTGCCTTGCGCCCGCTGCTTGCCAGGATAGGCTCCAGCTCCCCTGTGATCACGAACTGGAAGAAGAGGTTAGAAAATGGATGTATGGATGAAATGAACTTATTAAGGGAACGCAACCTGAAAGTTTTGTTAGTCACTAACCACGGTTTAGGTAACACCACTTTCATCATGCACAGGAACAATAAAACACAGGCAAATCATTAAACTCAAAGAATGAGTTTCAAGTAATGACTTGAAACTGGTAGGAAGGTGCAATGGCAGAAGGGAAACTATGCAGCTGATCTTTGAAACACTTTGCTGTTTCTCTTCTGACTCTCCTTTCAGCAATAAGAGACCCCTGGATGCATACAGAACAATATGGCTAAAAATATCCTTTGGCCTCACAGAAACTAAACCTAATTCTGTCTGTACTTAGTTTGGGTATCAGCAACTGGAAGTGCTCCAAGGATATATTTATAAACCTAATCAAGGTAGCATCATCTTCAGATGGTGTGAAAGTCATCTTTTGCAGTCCCAGGGGCACCAGCGCCGTCACTTCCAGCTCATCACGTTTTCATGAAGCTTGCATTAAGCTAGAACAGGCTCTGGGTATTCCCATCCCTACCTGCCTTTTAATTTGACAAGGACATTCATTTTCACGCCAACTTCAACACAAAGGTTTGAGCAGATTTATCAAACTCTCAAAAAAAAAATCTTTTACAAAAACACACCTGTCAGATGTCAAAAGCAGGATCATATTTTCTTGAAAATGAGCGATTTCTTTTTCCACCATATGCAAAGCCCAGCACAGGCTCTACTGCATGTAGCTGTATGGTCCCAATAGCCTCATGTAGGTCATACTGTAACTGTTCTTTTCACTCATGGACAGAGACCAGCTTGTTTCCTCATCAGCTTATTGCGGTCAGTACTGCCTTCTGTACCACCTCTGATTCACAGCCTTGCAGCTTTCAGAATCAGGACCTAGACGTATTTCACAGTATGATGGACAAAAGTAGCTATACAGCAGGTAAATTACAAAGATAGACAGATTCCAGGCAGTTAAAGTTTACTGTAACTTTACCATAGCAGTACATTTGGAAATTTGAATAACTTGACATGAAACATTTAGATGCTGATAAGTATTTGAATATAATATTTTAAAAATGCTGCAAAATAACTTATCCTGTACGTGCAGTATGTCTTAATAAACCACATATCTCCTGGGTTTCAGACATACTTGCTATGCAATGCAGCATAACAATGTAATAAGAATCAAACTGCACTGCACTGCTTAGAGCTCCAAGCAAGACAGCCTCATCATGTGCTCATGTGTATATGAACACTGACGTAACCAAATTGCACATTATCCTGGAGTGAAGGCACAGTTTTGTGCCTATTTCCCTCATGGAGAAAATAAATCGGCGATCATGAATGATACTCTTTCAATGTCCATTGCATTTTGGCTTTAGACCAAAAAGATGTTTTTTTTTTATTCAGACAGGCAAAGTTTCATGATTTACAGGCTGCATTTTTTCCATTTTAATTTAAAGAATGGGATTCCATAAATAGTTTAGTTTTATTTAAGATCTCTTTTGCAGTTCATGGGAAGCTTTGGAACACCCATCTTTCTTTTGATGAAGTTCAGTTGCTCATTTTTAACCTCTACTTGTATGTGCCAAGTGCCGAGTACAAATTTGCTACACACTTTCCAATTTATCAACCAAGCATGAGGCTTTTAATCATCACAGCTATAATGTATCAGCTCACCACTTCTGTGTTAAAAGAGTTTTAGTCAAACACAATACCAGCTGGCAGCTATGGGTGTCTGGGAGAGATTCTGTCACATTTTGATGAGTTTTTAAGAGTAATATTATAACATGACTGGCTATTCATGGGATGACGTTTTGCGCTGCTCTGTATTCACAGAGAATGTAAGCCTGGTGCATTTTCCAGTGTAAAATAATTTATATAGTACAAGTCATGTTTTATGTGCACAGCATGCATGCTTCCCGATCACTCTTGCAATAGTGGAAGTGGCCTATGGGCCTTGTGGTTGACTCCAGCTCAGACTGTGGATCCTCCCACTCCCTGATGGACCACAGCTGCGGATGAGCTTCACCAAGCTAGATCTAGATAAAGTTCATCACGACGAAGGAAAACATCATTTTTCTCTGGAATACAATGCCTGCTCTAGGTGCTTAACGTCCTTCAAATATTTCAACTCGATTCATGGAATGCCAGGTGTGCATATTTTTAAATATCATTCTGTTTTCATATTGTGTTGACCTTTTATTTTGACTTCTTGGCAAAGTAATGAAGAAAGATGGAGTGCATTTGTATTATTCATGCAGAGCTCCTATACAACCACACCAAAGTACTTTTCTTTCTTAGAAGACTCATTGTTTGCACTGTTAATCCTCAAACAGGGCACAAAACTGCTCTCCACCGTCTTCTTGCCTTAGCTTTATTGAAAAACATACTATAGGAACACATGGCTTGTGGATATCACAAAAACTAATATTTAATGAGTAGCTCAATAGACAAAAACCCACTCGTGGCGCTGGGGGCGCATCGCGAGGGTCTGTCCTGCTCGCTGGTGACTTCTCCATCTCAGCAGCTCCACCAGCAGCGGGGCTTAGTTACTCCCTCGTGTGAACCTGTCCTGCCACGTTGATTGACAAGTGTTGAAAAACAAGACCCTCATCCTTTTTAATGATAGTTTTTTTAGTTTTGTTAATGATAGGCTTGCTTTCCAACGGGACATCAAGAACTGCAACGTGCTGGCGTTCCCTGAAACCTTCCCGAGCGTTCCCGGGAGGATTTTCTATTCACCGTCAGGACAGAACAACGGATTTGGGTAAGAGCAAAGGCGGCGGGGTATGCTTTCAACGTAAACAATTCCTAGTGTACAGACGTGGAGATTATTTCAACATCTTGCTCTACACATCTTGAACATTTGACAATAAAATGTTGCCCTTTCTACCTCCTGAGGGAGTTCACATCAGTAGTTCTCACAGTGGTGTATATTCCGCCGCAGGCAAATTTCACAAAGGCACTGGATGAACTACACTCTTACCTTAACAGACATGAGAATACACATCCTGAGGGGGCATTCATCATAGCTGGTGATTTCAACGGTGCAAACGTAAAGAAAATAATACCTAATCTACATCAACACATCGACTGCCCGACACGCGGAACAAACACGTTGGACAATGTTTACACTCCCTTCCAGGATGGTTACAAAGCCCTCCCCCGACCTCCTTTCGGCAAATCTGATCACGCCGCCATTCTGCTACTTCTCGTTTACAAGCAGAAGCTTAAACAGGGGAGGCCAGCGTTAAGAACCATTCAACGTTGGTCGGATGAATCGGATTTTATATTAAATCACTGTCTTGCTACCACTGACTGGCAGCTGGGGTTAAGGGCCTTGCTCAGGGGCCCAACGGAGTAGGATTCCAAGCAGCATCACCGGCCTTGTCCGCTAAGTGTCAATCATCAAGCGGCAGCAGTGACTGTGTCCAGTCAGCATCACTCATCAAGCAGCAGCAGTGGCCGTGTCCACTCAGCTTTAATCATCAAGAAGCAGCAGTGATCATGTCCATTCAGTGTCAATCATCAAGCAGCAGCAGTGACTGTGTCCACTCAGTCACTTATCAAGCAGCAGCAGTGGCCGTGTCCACTCAGTCACTCATCAAGCAGCAGCAGTGGCCGTGTCCACTCAGAGTCACTCATCAAGCAGCAGCAGTGACCGTGTCCACTCAGTCACTCATCAAGCAGCAGCAGTGATCGTGTCCACTCAGAGTCACTCATCAAGCAGCAGCAGTGGCCGTGCCCAGTCACTCATCAAGCAGCAGCAGTGATCGTGTCCCCTCAGCGTCACTCATCAAGCAGCAGCAGTGACTGTGTCCACTCAGCGTCAATCATCAAGCAGCAGCAGTGACTGTGTCCACTCAGCGTCACTCATCAAGCAGCAGCAGTGATCGTGTCCCCTCAGCGTCACTCATCAAGCAGCAGCAGTGATCGTGTCCCCTCAGCGTCACTCATCATGCAGCAGCAGTGACTGTGTCCACTCAGCGTCAATCATCAAGCAGCAGCAGTGATCGTGTCCCCTCAGAGTCACTCATCAAGCAGCAGCAGTGACTGTGTCCACTCAGCATCACTCTTCAAGCAGCAGCAGTGACTGTGTCCACTCAGCGTCCATCATCAAGCAGCAGGACTGGCCGTGTTCACTTACGATCATCACAAGCTTGGTCTGGTCCAGTATTGGGATGGGTAATGAAAGAGGTGATGATGGACCAGCAGGTGGCGCTTTTCCCTCCTGAACCACAATTCAATGCTTCAGTATGTGAACAGGATATGGTGCCGGAGGAGGTCCTTTGGGAAAGATGTTAAACTGGTGCCTTGACTACTTGACTACTAAATATCTCATGGCACTGCACATAAGAGTAGGAGCGTTAACCTCGAAGCTAGATAAACTCTACTAGAGCTTCACTAACGTCCCGGTGAATCAATGTCTCAGTTCTTCCCCTGATATGCTCTGTACAGGCACTGCTTATGTCCAGACATAAAATGGGAATGTTAATCATTTAAAAGAAATGTATCAGACACTGTTTCAATGCTCTACTTCAACAAAAAGGTATTTCACTTTAAATTACAGTACTACATGTACATACCTTCAGCCTCACACATTTCACAGCTAAAAGCACCTAGACAAAAATCAATTATGCTTGATAACTATCAAAGCCGTTAAAATGGTTTTATAAGTAACATTTAAGCTCTGAGAGCCCCAATTCATTAGTTCCTCTAGTTGAATTTACAACACACCGCAAAGAAAAGGCCCAGAGCAGAGACACAACAGGAGCAAAGGGTGACTAGAACCACCTAGAACTCCACAGGGGGGCTGTTTCCTTGTTAAAAGTGCAGAAGCATTTCTTCCAGAGGCCATTTGTACTTTAGTACAGTAACTCCTCTCATACTTCTGTTTTTATAATGTGATTTACTAGGCATATGGTTCTTTATAATGTATATCACTGACACATCTGCACACTGATAAACTACTTATGAAGAGTTTGTAAAACTGTAGTAAATATATAAGTTTAAATATTTTTGAATATGTTGCAATGAGTTTAACTTGAATTTCCTGTCTCTCACATGATACAACAGGCATCTCTGTTTTCATTTGAGCGCTTCACTTAAAACAGCAATACTTCAAGGGTAGTGGAAAACTACTGAAACAAAAAAATAATTATTTATGATGTGCCAGGTGAGGTCAAGGCTTTGCAATATGAATTAACCCGCAGCTTCAATATTAAAGATTTTTTCATTTACCAAAACCAGACCTGGAGGTAATTACTTATTGACTGTAATAAATCTGTATCACTTGATGTTTTAATTGAGTTTTTACTGTAGGTAACTGTTTCACTTCAAGGACTGAGGTTAAAAAACACATTTATGAAAAAAATAACACTGAAAGGAAAGATAAAGTACTTTTAACTGAAAATAATAGAAGAGAGCAGATAACATGTTTAATAGCAACGTTTAACAGTGTTCTGTGCAATGTAGTACAAGGTATTAGCTTCCTTGAGAAACTGCAGGTCTGTGTCCAAGAGGCAGCTCGTTTCACCCTCCTGCCTGCATGTCATTTACACACCTGCACACTTCTGTCAATGTTGTAGAAAAACACAAACGCATAAAATCAGAGAAACATCCAGACAACTACAGAGAAATTAAATAAAGAAAAGAAATAACATTTAGAGCTAGATGTCATATATGACCATTCATGGAAATGTTTTGCAACTTTCCAATTATCACTCAAAATGATGGGTATGTTTCTTCAAGATTTTGCTCAATTAAATTTCATACCTGCTACGTCCTCTAAACATGAAAGGTGTTATGTCACCAATGGAAAGTATTATCCATCAATTCTGTGACTGAATATATCACTGAAATACATCGTTTTTTGCATTTAAAAACATGGCACATCGTTATACATGCTCATCTTCTGAATTTTGAGCATGCTATGTTGTGAAATGTCATTTACTAGGAAAGATATTAATGGTTTTGAGCAATTCTTTATCACAAAAGTTAATCCTTAAATACTGGAAGGGCGAGAAACAGTCAGTCTGTGCAGAATAGAAAAACAAAATGCTATATGTATTATAAATACAGACTGGCTGCACTAGGTTGATAAAAGTTGCTTCCCTGAAACACAATGTTTCATTTTAAATGATCAAACTGAGGAAGTTAGAAAGACATAATATAATTAAAATATTAAAAGTGATATTAAATATATGTGTACATAATTACATAGAGCCCACAGTTGTCATGTTTATGGTTATGTATGAATGCTCAACTCAAACATTTTAGAATTCATAAAACTGAATTTCATCACTGAAATCTCTTCCATTTGTTCTTGTAAATCCAGCCAGGAATTTGACTGAAGTGGGCTGAGTAAAGCACTTTGCTGAAGGATAACACAGGGTGACCGTTTAACCGTTACTTACTATTAAAGAAAATAAATACTACAAAGACATTTCTGCATGGTTTAGAATGGACTTTTCAACAAACCCTCCTTGTAAACAACACATGTAACACCAACTAAAAATCTGTTTTTAAAAGATTTAAGAAAGCAAAAATGGTACGATACAGACTTTCATTTAAAAGAGTGTCTTCAGATATCTAGGCCATGTGAGTTATCTGATACATTCTGAAGCCATTGCTACAGTGTAGAAAACAGTTGGATTCAGTCGCCCTGCTCTACGTTGCTTCAGACCGACATCGCTGATGAACCAAGGAACTCGGCATAAACAATCCTTGCTCTCATGTCATTTTTCAAGGCACCAAAAGCCAGTAGGTGGGTTGGTTAATTATTTTATTCCGAAAATGAAAAACATTGTGAAGAGCAAAATCTAACGTGAAAAATTCGTCTTCTTGTAGACCGTGCTGTTACACTTAGATTATGGATCATTACACCCCAGCACTAAAGGTGAATTCTTCTCACCATGCAATACATTGCTGATTGAACCAATTGATTAAGGTGTGATCGCTAACTTTAACTGTTGGAACAGTGTGTGGGGGAAAAAACCCTAATTTGTGGTTTCTGTTCCATGAATTAGATTTGTGGAATAGGGACCACAAATTAGATTCTTCCATTATTTCTTATGTGGAAAAGCCTCTAGCTTTAAGTCACATAGACAAAGTTTATCCCCTTATGGTCCTGAATCCTTCATATCTACATTGTTCCAATAGGAAATATATGACATTTATATGTAATTTCACTAAACGTTGCAAATTTCCAGCCACTAAACCCCAATGTGTTGTGTAATTGGGGAGCTCCTTACTTGGAGCTAAAGAAGGCCAGAATGTATACAGATTCTAGATCACCAATGTTCTCTATAATATGAAGTACAAAATTGTACACAATATTCTAAATGATTTGTTATTAGTGTGTTGGCCATTAGATGAGCAGTTCTCTAGTCCATGGGTATTATGATATTACTCCTGTCTTGAGCGACTGCTGGAAGAGTTGACTTAATGGCTTCTTAATGAACATCTCGTTTCCCTGAGTACAACTGCTATGATACTATCGGGTCCTGGGTACATTCATCTTGAGTGCTTCTAGCATGTATTGATCTTCATTAGTTATGAACAAGTAATGGGTTTATTCCATGCTGAAAAGAGAAGAAAGAAAACACAACGTTTCGGCAGAGGAGCCTTCTTTGTGCATGAAGCCTACGCATGCTGACGCAGCTACCCACCTGAACTTCTATAATTAAACTATCAAATACAGAACTTTGTCCGTCCACTGCCTGAGGCATGTCGCTGACTTCATTTGTTAACAATATAAGGACAAACTTTAGAATATAAGCCAGTTCCCCTGCATTGCCAAGAACTTTCCATTCTAGACTTGAACATATTGTAACGCAACGGGGGCTCAGGCGGGCGCCCTTGCCGCATCTGTTCGGCCCCATCCCGACTGGAAGCTCGAACCCGGGACTTCCGCGTCTCTCTGCAGCGACCTAGCCCCGTGAGCTAAAGAGAGATCTCTCTTTAGCTCACGGGGCTAGGTCGCTGCAGAGAGACGCGGAAGTCCCGGGTTCGAGCCACCTATACTTTGGGCCGACCAGATGCGGCAAGGGCGCCCGCCTGAGCCCCCGTTGCGTTACATTGGTGTCAGAAGCGGGGCGGGATAGCCCTTCGCCGGGGACGGCGATTTAAGCGGGGGAGAGTGTAACGCTTACGGCCGACAAGCAGTGTGTGTAAGAGCCGGCGTACCAGAGCAGGTGACGTCACCGCCCTTCCCTGTGATAGCAGGACCACAGCTACTGGGCTGTAAAGAGATCTCTCTCTAGCTCACGGGGCTAGGTCGCTGCAGAGAGACGCGGAAGTCCCGGGTTCGAGCCACCTATACTTTGGGCCGACCAGATGCGGCAAGGGCGCCCGCCAGAGCCCCCGTTGCGTTACAATATTTATTTTATGCCTGATAGTTCTTTTCCTGTTGTAGAACATTTTATGTTTATTTTAATCTTCATTTCAATATATTTTTTTCTCTTGGCCTTTCTAATATCCTTCTTCATTTCTGCTGCAATTCATTGTACTCATTGTCTTTAACTGCATCCCTAATCCTTCAAAACACTGTTCCCTGTGAATTTCAGAAGAGATCCCCGGACCCTCAGATGTCCAGATAGAAGAAAGAACTTGCAGACCTGGTGTTAAACAGCAGGAATTACGTCCCTACACAACAGCCCCCCAGGAAGAGAAAAGATAAACTGATGTACAAAATTACACAGAATTACCCCTTTGTGGGCCACATTGTGCAAGCAGAGTGGAATTTAGTTGTTGGTTTCTTATATGCAACACATTTTAAAAAAAAAAACTCTGAAGATTATTACCTAGATTATTTCTGAAGGTGACCACTCCCACCCAGCGTTCCCAGTGATCGAGCCCCTTCCCTGTGGAAGAAGGCTGAGATGTGTCCAATCTAGAAAGAGCAGTTCAGGAGGAGCACCTGCCCTGAAGCTATTCGGTCTCTTAACGCAACATTGTCATACAAGTATTATTGGTAAATTAGTGGATTCCATCTTCACCATAATGTAAAATAATTTGGTATTTTGTATATGAATGTTATTTATGACTTTTCTTTCTCTTTTTGTGTCTGTTTTTTTTTTGTATCTCAGTTATTTCTATCTTTCAATCACCCCACAAAAAATTCCTAACAACCCAAAGGGTTGGTTTGGCAATAAAGCTGACTTTAAGAAATTGGTATTTATACCTGTACTCTTATCAGCAGTGTCTTGGGATCTTCAATGACCAAGTAGTTAACATCTGGGTTTAACGTCTCTCGCAATAAATGACAGGCACCATACTTGGTTTTTGGGAATTCTAGCACCGAAAGAAAAGTGGCGCCTACTGGTTCATGAACAATTCTTTAAATCACATCCTGTTTTTCTTAGAGGTCTGCTGTCGCAGCACTAAGCAGCCCCTGTCTCGCTGTGGCCCCTCGATCTGATGAGATTAGACTGGAGGCTGGCAATATCAGACATGTCTGGCAGAAAAGTGCTCATAACTGCCAGAGGAGTAACCCACTGCCTATGGCAACACAGTCTGTTAATGAAAGCATGTTAAATCATAGCCCTGTGATGAACTAAACGCTACATTAAACTACACTTAGAATGCACCTACTCGATACTAACTGCAATTTACTTTACTGCAGCAACATGACTTTCAGTAAAATAATATCTGTTGTGGAGCACAGTGATCTTTTAAACCACCTCACAGGAAAACATACAAAGTCCAAGTTTCAAGTATATTGCTTAACTGAACACTTCTACTGTTAATACTCATCACTAAATATACAGTAAATGTAAAACCAGCACAACAAAAAGGTATACAGTACAGCCGAATACCATGGACTTGCAGCTTAGCTTTGCAGATAAAAAGTCACCTATGTCTTAATCATATTGTTTTCAGTAATCTGTTGTAGACCGAGTAAAATTCTACAGCTCAGGCAAGCAGCAAGTTCCAATACACGTTAAATCATACTGTACAACACAGAGCTCAGCAACTTATGTGGCTGGATGTAATATAGCATGCTTGTGGCTGAAATCTGTGCCTGATCAAATGACAGCTTTGTCTGACAATGCATTTTGATTGAATTTAGTCAGGTTAGGCCACATTAAGCTGATGTCAGCCTCTTACTGACTTCAGGACCCTTTATCCTCATCAAGGTCTTCATAAAACAAATACCAACGGCTACAAGGGTGCACGAGAGAAACCTGTGCATGGGTTCTAAAAAACAATGTTTTCTACCTCATCAAGTCACAGCTTTACCTAAAAGATCTATGGCGATTATCACAGGAAGGAATGCAAAAATAATCAGAATGGCTCAATCTAAAACAGACTTCCTACAAAATCTGAAAGAAAAATAGTTTATGCATGAAAAACAGAATGAGAATACACCAAACAAGATATGCCTACCAGACAATCTATATATTTAAAAGATGAATTGGAAACGTTGGTCTGGATGTGAAAGCAAAGTTATAGCCTACTGCAGTTAAAACCGTAATAACATGAGAAACTGGAAAACACAACTGAGCCCATCTGCAAACATGACAAATTGAGCAGAACAGGAATTCACATGCTTTCTTGTCTCCAGTATACCAGCAACAACTTTAAATCCTATTACACTGACACTGCGTTAAGTTACAGTTTATGTTCTAGAGCTCCTAGAACACACGCACTGTACATCTGGTAGCAGACAGATAGCCATTCGCTTGCCACCTGAAATAGAACAAATGGGTTTTATGATGTTTCTACTGAATTCAACTGAAGTAACGTTTTACAGATCCTAAACGACCATCTAAAATGGATGTTTAAAAACAGCTTTTGGTAAATGCCAACTAATTTTCACCTATATATCATTTCTCTGCACCAAACATTTCCTGACACAACACTAAATTAATTAAACCTTCACAGTAAACGGTTAGTATCTCCATACGTAGAAGTGACACTTCCAGTAACATTAAAAAAAAAAACAATCGTTTTGAATTGGATAACTCTGGCTTAAAAAAGTTTCTGATTACGTGGAACAAGCTGTAGTCTGGGGTAATATTTATGTATTATCCAAAAGGTCATGGCCACTAAGGTGAGTTCAGCTGAGGTTATCAACGGCTCCTGGCTGTCAATTATGGACATCTGAGGTAATGAGCACTTAATTACATGTTTTTGTAGTGCCCTATAATCAAAATGTTTTGGAAATGTGTGAGTTCTGTTTTGGGCTATATACAGTAGTAAGACCTTAGTTCCCTGAAGTTCTCATACTCTATGATATAGCTTAGTCAACACTATCAATGCCTGACAAGCAACCTTTCTTAACTTGGATGACTGCAGCAAAGATTACTATTCGGAGGAATTGGACAGGGCCTGGTGTTTCTTCTTCTTTTGTTAGGATACTGACATGAGATTTTGCTTTTCAAAGGTCCACAGCCAGCCAGCCTTGATCACTATGTTGGTGGCCTGGGACACTGCTACTTTTGAAGTAGCTCAGATGATGGAGAAGAAAAAGATTCCAATTTAAACTGTTTAAGATTCTGATAACTAATTGATAAATACTGTTGCTCTCTGTTTGCTCGATGCAACTAATATAACTAAAAAATAAATTGATATTTGGTGACATACTGGGGAAAAAAAAGAGAATCCTGCACAAATAAATTAAAAAAGAAAATGTAGCTGCATAATCATAAATTATAATGGAAAAAAGAAAAAAACAAATAAATCAGTGCAAGTGGTGGAACTTCATTATTAATTTGTTATTTTTAAGCCATCAAGGGGGGTCAAAGATATTATTTTTCCTCCTTGATTGGGTTTGGAAAAGCTATTATTGTCAGACTTCCATTAAGTCGGAAACTTTTCAATTTACATTGTACATAAACCTCGGCTCGATCATTCTCTGCGTCTTCTGGTCAATTACCAGCAATCAGCTTTGCAGACCAGTGTTCTGCGTGAACTGCAGCTTGAGCGGCTCTCCGGCTCCTGCACTGTGGGTTTCAATTAATTTCTATGCTGATTGACATGACTGGGAAAGGGGAAGCAGCTCTGGAACATGAAAGTATTATGAGCCGCCTGCCTCCCATAGGGGAACAAGGAGATGGAAAAGGACTTCTGTACAAATGGGTCAAGGTTATATTTCAGTGATTGTAAAATCAATTGTTTTCACTGACTAGGCTCTCCAGCACTGTAGTACAAGACCTGCATAAATAGAGAGCATAATTAATAACTCTACATTGAAAACATCCCTTCCTTAAACCCCTAATAACTTTGACCTTTGTATATTGTTATATGCCTCAGGATGACTATATATTCTGTACAGCCCATTCTGTAGGATTAATTTCAAATCACAGGTAACTCCAACAAGCTAGTAGTCCAATTTCGCACATCACATTATCTTTAGATAATGTATAAACCCTTACAAATTCAGCAAAGCATCATTACCTATATACATGTAATTTATTTTCCATATTTCTTCAGCACAGCTATTTGCAATGCAAGCACTGCTCCTTAAGTACATGACTTGGTTTTTGATGATCCCTGGCCTCTGTCTGTCTGTCTCCTACACAGAGTGAGGGAATCCTGTGTTTAACGAAACTTACAATGTTTTAGTTTCTGCTGGTTTTAGTGTTTCTGATTATAAAAAAAAAATGTTTCCTGTAAGTGATAAGCACAAGGAGGAAGGAAGTTTCCAAAAGACAAAATGCAAAATTCATACAGGATTAACGCCACACCCCCTCCCTCCCTGATATACTGTATATCAGTTTACATGCTGAAGCTGAGATCAGACGCAGCTGAAGGTGGTCAGCAGTCTTTCTCTTACATGGGTTCCAGCTTATTTCACTGACACACTGGTTGTATGAACCGGTCACATATCCAGTGCGGCAATGAGCACATCTTGCTGTGTTTGGATGTTTATTAGTTTGCAAAAAGAAACGAAAGCAGTTGCGCTGCTTCTTCCCTAGGCTGTCTGCCACTGGTAGCTGGGTGGAGGAGGGAGTGTTATTCTACTCTTGCTTCCTCATGAGCTCCTGCAAACGAATGTCTCCGGCGAGGTGCGGTTTTTGCCCAGTATATCTGATGCCCGTCTGTATCCTCGGTGGTGCCAAGAGTGAAACAGGTCCCTCTCCCTTGCTCTTGCCAGGTCAGCACAAGCAGTGGCCTGTGGCAGAGCAGGTCGGGCCCCTGGGGTCCCCCTCACGAGAACTGGTGCTTGGGCAGGCGCTGAGCCAGCCTTCGATCGAGAAGCAGAAGCTGAGCATCTCGGTTTACAGGCTGATTGGTGGTGAAAAAAAAATCTTTCTTCACTGCAGAGATTGAAGCAGTTCCGTGGACTGATCATGTGCACCCCCTCTGAGATTTCATATAGACGACTCATATATTCATATACAGATAATCGGCAAAAAAAATGGAAACACCTGGGCACATGAGGATCACTAAGTATACTGAAAGCAGAGGCTTCCACAAAGATGTAGCTCATGTGTTAACATCCCAGCATGCTTAGGGTCGTGTATAAAAAACCTAGAAGGACCTGGTTACCTATAATGTTAGCCAGCATGGCATCTAGAGGAGACCTCTGGGACTTCAAAACAAGGGTGTTGTTTGGGTGTATTTAGCAGGAGCTTCAGTGACCAGGACAGCTGAGCTTACTGATGCGTCATGCGCAGCAGTGTCCAAGGTGACGTCAACATTGAACTCAAGAGGGAAAAACGTCCTCAGCAACGGGCCAACGCTGCAGGCAGAGGTGCACACACCAGGACTGTGATATCCCTGCGTTCATTGGAAGCACAAGGAAAAACAGGCGAGAACCTGCAGATGAACGGGCTGGGGCACGAACAGCCAGCTGCATCATTGGCTGTCCAGAAAGCCAAGCAGGTTTGTGAGAGCACAGGCAACGGACTACTGAGCAGTGGGAAGTGTGATCTGGTCAGATGACTCAGCCTTCACCACACTCTTGGCACAGATGGGTGCCATTTGTGAACCTTACAGCCCTGAGTGCTGGGGGCCAACAAGTGAAGGGCTCTGATATTCTAAAATGTAGAGAGAATTTTCCTGGCATGGTTTGGGCCATCCACAGAGCACGAATGGTTTGATGAGGGTGACGCTGATGTTATTCTAACATCAGTCACTAGATTGGAATCAGGCGTTTATGAGATATTCTGGTACAATGCCTGAGAATACATTTTCCACCTCCATAACCAGGCGTGAAGCGAGCGATTACTGAGCGATCGTACACTGGTGTTTCCATTTTTTGTCCACTACCTGTATGTTCCTGTTCCTGTGTGGGTCGCTTTTTACCTGCCAATTTCATATTTCATCTGCCAAGCATTTGCCCTCTTGATTACAGAAAGCAGAGTAGAAATGCCATGTGTTCTGTGATTTTGTCAAAACTCTACACTAGACCTTACATTGTTCTTGTAAATGAGAGGAAAACTCCATTCACAGTGAAGACCTGGACAGTAAAAATGTATACAGAAGGGCAAGTACCTAAGCCATCTGAGTGAGTGAGTTTCACCTTTAGGTACGTACAGACATCCTAATTAAGGGACCTATATGCAAATAAATACATGCAGAGAAGCCTGCAACAATCCCATTTGCATTTTAGTTCTTATACATGATTCCTATATATGTATATATATGAATATATTTATATATTTTATAAATATTTATAAGCCGATTTGTGGAAGCAGTGTAGAATCAGCTTATCTAGTTTAATCAACAAATGCTTGGAAAAAAAAACTGATGTTCAAACATGAAAAGGTGCTCATGGGAAATTCCCTTCATTTCCATCTGCAGCAAAGTGCCTGGAGCATCCCTGAGACTTCACTCCCATGGGGGAAAGTACGATTACTACCGCAGGGGCCTCGACAACAATAAACAAATGTTTATTCTGCTAAGCATGAAATAACAAACCCCATATCCAAACCAGAGCTGCCCACAGGAAAATTAAAAAATAAAACAAAAGTTCAAGATGTCAAAAGAAACTCTTCCATAAAAAACATTATTTTCTATATTCAAACAGTCTCTGATATGACCATGATCTAATTCACTAAAGATATTAATACATGTTTTATTTGGTAAAATCTGGATCCGACTGCAATAATCAATATCACTGAGTCAACACTTTAGAGACTCAATGTTGTTAATTACTACAGCATGACCCAGATTTGGCCAAAAGTGAACTTGTTACTGTTGCTGCTGAAGTTGTGCATAACTCGGCGGAGACAGATTCTTCTGTAGCTCTCACTCATTACATTCCCAGATGTGTCTCATGGCGCTAATGCCAGGTATGGAGGTACTGTATGTGGCTGGAAAGTGTTTGGTAGAGACACCAACTCTGACACCTGTAGAATATTTCAGTGCACATTTACTGCAGGGAGACGATGGCACAAGCCATACCTCCAGAACCACTGATTTAATTTGAAATCAGTGTGGGGTTTCAGTACTCTGACAAGCACAATCTGCAATATCTGTTACATGTTTGACATTGTTGTGGTGAATTCTTTGTGTCAATGCAAGCAAAAATCTAATTTGTACAGAAGGCCTCTGCAGTATAGTGATTTATGTAGGTGAGCTTTCTTTGCTCAGTTAAGAACGAACTTCTCCTTAAATGATCATGGATTAAAGGCTTATTTTCACTGGCCACATAAGGTGAGAATCTCATAAGCACCCTATCAGGGGAGACTGTGGTTCTGATTACACATGAGAAGAAGAGAATGCGAAAGCAGCAGCAAGCCTGGCTGGTGTAATAAACCTGGAATCACTGAACTTAATCAGTGAAGCAGCAGTCTGGCAGAGCCTAAAGGGCTACATTGTCCTCAATATTGTACATGAATCCTTAAGCACTGGCACTGTACCAACGATCTGCAAAACTGTTGTTATTACCCCCGTGCCAAAAAAGCCTAACATTGCTCTCGAAAACCTTAACAATTTTCGCCCCATCTCCAACTTACCCATTCTTGCAAAAATTCTAGAACGTGCTGTCACACTTCAGTTACATAATCACCTCATGACAAACAACCTTTTCGAACCCTTCCAATCTGGCTTCCGTCAACTTCACAGCACAGAAACTGCCCTGGTCAAAGTCAATAACGATCTTCTAATAGCTTCTGATTCTGGTTCTATACTCATCCTCCTTGATCTCAGTGCTGCTTTTGACACTGTTGACTATAACATCTTACTATCTTGTCTTGAGACTGTGTTTGGAGTTTCTGACACTGCTCTCAAATGGTTAAAATCTTACCTCACTGATGGCTGTCACTTTGTTTCTCTTAATGGGTATAGGTCTGAAATTGGACTTGTTAAGTCTGGTGTTCCTCAGGGCTCAATACTGGGCCCCATGTTTCCACTTGGTCAGCTTTAAGAATCACATGGCCTCAACTATTATTTCTACGCTGACGATACTCAGATATACATCCATACCAAACCTGACACTGATGTGGCTGTCTGTATTCTATCTGATTGCATCTCCGACATAAAAATTTGAATGACTCAAAACTTCCTTCATCTTAACTGCGACAAGACTGAAGTCAAGCTTATTGCCACCCCCCATCAACTTCGTAAAGCCAATCTTGTAACCCTATCTGTAGATGGTTCTGTACTTGAGCTTCAATCTAAATTGAAAAACCTTGGGGTTATATTCGATTCTGGCTTAACATTCATCCCACATGTGCAGCATACTGTTAAAACGTCTTTTTTTCACCTAAAAAATATCACTAGACTATGCCCTATGCCATCACTAACTGTAGCTGAAAAGCTGATCAACACATTTGTGTTCTCTCAAAATGACTACTGTAATGCTCTATTCGCTGGGGTATCTAAATCTACTTTGAACAAACTGCAGTATGTCCAAAATTCAGCAGCCAGAATCCTGACTAGGTCTAGTGCAAATGATCACATTACTCCTATCCTGGAATCCTTGCACTGGCTTCCTGTCACATTCCGTGTGGAATTTAAAATCCCCATGCTCACCTGTAAGGCTCTGCCATAGCTTGGCACCTCAGTACCTGTCTGAACTATTATCGCCCTACTCCCCACCTCGCAACCTTCGCTCTTCTAATTCTGGTCTCCTAACTGTCCCCCAAGCCCGTCTACATTGTATGGGTGACAGGGCCTTCTCCTGTTATGCCCCCAAGCTCTGGAACTCTCTCCCCAAGGATATCAGAGACTCACCTTCTCTAAACTCCTTTAAATCCAGACTCAAAACCTTTTTCTTTAGAAGAGCCTTTAATTAACTGGTTCCATTCTTCACCCCTCTGCTTTTCTTAGTACCACCATTCATGGTCTCTTCTGTGTGTTGTAATTGTGTTTTATCTTGTGTATTCTTTTAACACCTTTAAAGGCGCTATATAAAATAAAGTTAATTATGATATTATTACAAGAGGAACCTAGGTCTTCAACTTCAGTAACAAACACCTGCCTTGCGTGATCTGACAAAGTTGCAATTATCATCTCATGACTACAGAACTCGGTAAGCAAAAGCACTTTTCATAACGCACCTGCACTTTAATAAGCCGGCACTCTCCAGCTACAGCATTGCAACTTCACTTTGGTACTCCTATGACAAACCTGGATACTTCACATAAAGTTTGCACAATAATTCAGAGAATGTGTATATTGTGAGAGCTGGAAAAAATGCAAATATGCACTTCTGGCACTCCTTTGAATAGAAATAATAGAATCGAAAGAGAATAATGACTAAAATTGTAAGTAGTAATCAAGTTTTTAAAAAATGTTAATGCAGAATTCTACATGTATAGGGCATTTCATTGCACTTGTGCATATGACAAACTAAAGAGAACTGAACTGAATTCCTAATTGGAAGAAGGATTACCTTCAGAAGACCTACTGTAAGTAGTAAAATGTGCTTTACTGCAGAGTTGTCTGGTTTAAAGGACACAGAGAATGCCGTAGTGCTTCCAAGCAGAAACTTTTAAAATACTTTAGATTTCTAAACTTTAAAATCATTTAATTTTTTCGTTCCATGTGCCATTAAAAAATGGACTAGCTAAATAAAGCTTGTACGACCAAAATCTTTATTCCACTATAGTGCTGAGCTCTGCAAGGTTCTCCTGCACTTTCAGGTTTCTAGAGCTGCCTGAGCCTCCTTCTAGATGAGAACTACACGCTGATCACATATAACTAGTGTTACTACTCATACTTTATCATGAGAATTAAACTTACAATCTAAACGCACTTAATAAGCAGGCATGCTGTTCAAAATTCAATGCTCATATAACAACAAAAGACTGTGATTAACATTATGGACATACTGTTTATCAATGTCATCTTCATCTAAGGGAAGTATTTGAACTGTTTTGATTAAATTATCAATTTTTTACTATGTTCGCAATTATTCCCCGTAGCAAAAGAAAACAGTTATGAGATTACGTCAATAGCTACAAGATATTTACAAAAACCCTTTACGTACTGTAAATTGAAAATTATGTCATGCTTAAATACGGTAGCTCAGTATCACCATGACAACAGCTTTTAATAAAAAAAATTGACAAATGAAACAGAGTATAGAGGAAAAAAAAGGAATGAGATGATAAAAGCCATCTTTTTAATGATATTCCCTTTGTGCAGTACTGTATATTTCAGGTGAGGTGCACTTTTTTACTATTTTTTTTCTGAGAAAGAACAAACAGTACAGTTTGGCTTTGCTGTTAAATCACGCAACTTGAATTTAAAAACGGGTTAAAATGAGCAATGAGCTCATACCTACAACTGGAACCTGTAATGCTTTATGCAACACAAAGCACAGAACTACCGCACAACAGATTTTGTGGATTTTGAACATCCACTTTCGTAAAGCCTTTGCTAATATTATAGTCTCCTCTGTAAAACGCACCGAACGCCTCTGGTACAAGTAGCTCTGTCTTAAATCTATTTCATCTCAGGCTCCAGTCTAAGACAACGTGTTCCATTCAGTCTGGATCTATATCTGCATCAGGAGGAAAAAGGAAAAATTATTAAAGCATTAAAAATATTTCTAGGAGACCCTTCATGTGTAGAGGCACCCCAAAGCATTGATTTGTTTGCTGGGAGAGTACGGGTTTGCTACCAATGACACATATATCAATCACAAGACAATCGATGCAGGCTGAAATAGAATAGAATGAGGCTTTGGGAATAATTACATAACATGTTAAACTTCTTTAAATGGACTGAGGAATATCAAAGCCTTTCTAATCTGTAAGATAATTAATGGCACTGTCATCTTCAAGACTTGCTTAGTATTGAGGGTAAATGTTTGCAGATTTTGGAACGATACAAATAAAAAAAAAATCTTCTGTGTAAGAGGATGGAAAGTGATTACATACATTCTTGGCAAATAAGGTTCAGTACTGTGAGTCTACCACAGAAAACATATAAAACTGATCTTGGAAAATGGGCTCATTTTGATCAACGTCCTCTAATTGTTAGTAATGCACAGTCCTCACTCTAAAACTGTTATTAATTGGCTAATGTTAATATTTTAAAAGTTTATAATGTTTTATATTTTATAAGTTTATATGATACAGCGCTCATTAGCTCTTTGAGATTTAAAGCACGACAACTCCAATAATATCTGCAGTAGTATCACCTATATATACAGTGGAAGAAAAATCCTACAATTACTGAGAATCGTCACGAACAGCTAACTATAGTAAATTTGTACATCTGTCGCAATTACAGGGTTTGACTTCTGACAAACAGGAAGCACACAGTACAGAACTAGAAGGTTTGATCAATATGCCATTAAATAATTGTGGGTGTTCAAAGATAATGACATGAATTTGATGTAGATGAGATAATTATCTGTTGCCAACTGTCTGCTGAATCCTAAAGATATTTAAAAAACGTGATGAAATAAATTATTAAGATAAACATAATGCACTTTAAGTTTTCAACGACAGCAAATTGAGATGCTTCGGCTGTTACTCCGTGGTTAGAAGTACAATACGAGCAAAGTAATGTTTTAGTTTGATGATCCTCCATTATTACACTTGAGCAGCACTGTGTTAGGAACTGGCCCATAAAATACAGCAAGTAGCAGTTTGGAGTTCTGCCAGAACAGTTATTCTCAAACTTCAGTTACTTCTCCAGAAAGAAATGTTTATTGTTTTAAGGTTCTACAGATGCAACACATCCAACACTTAATGCACAAACTTTTAAAAGTCTGTGTGTTTCAACAGCACTGTTGTATGTGGACAAAATAAAGATTGCAAAAATATATTTATAATGTTAACACTAAGACACAAAATTACACAAAACTCAGTAGTGTCATGGGGAAATACTGCCATTCTTAAAACAAAGGAGGATCCTCAGTGCTTGTGTAGTCATTAATCCAAAAAGAAGCATGTCCAGCAGCACAGGCAGCAATATGAAAACAGTGGCAGCTGACCAGTGTAAAAACGAGAAGCAGCAGCTAAGAACTGACCTCTTCAAATTCAGCAGGGCCCATGGGACGCCAGTGGGGGTTTTGAAGGCTGGCAAAAGCTTCTCTCCGAGCTCTACTGCTTTCTTTCTGTACACCTAGGGAAGAAAAGAACATTTAAAAGATTTACAGTGCTCTTCTTAAGTACTGGGACAGCGAAGTGAAAATGCTATTTTTGCTTTCTACTCAAGCAATTCGGGTTTGAGATGAAAAGATGAATTAGAGAAGAAAGCACAGGATGTCACCTTTTATTTCTGGGAACTTCTGTATTTAGACAATATGTTGTACCGTTTTAGAATAATAACGCCAATTGTGTTCAGTGTAAGTATTGGGACAATGGGCTGGTCAGGGGTTTCCTGTGGCGTTGATTGGGCAACAGAAAAGAGCTGTGAACATGTGGTGCTGGACTGAGCCTTTTCTGCTCCCCTTGGAGTCAACAGATCTAAACCAACATGAAGACTAGAGAACTGTCTCTGAAAGAAAAGCAAGCACTTTGGATGCTGAAAGAAAGGAAGAATTTGTTCAGAGCCATAGCACAAAAATGGGCAGCAAAATCAACAATCCTGATTATCTTGAAAAAGAAAGAAACCACTGGTGTACTTAGCAAATGGTAATGCCCAAGTCAGCAGAGGAAGACAACAGCAGATGATGACAGAAAACTTATCAGAGCTGTGAAGAAAAACGAAAACAGCTGTCTCTGAAATCACCTACAACCTCCACAGTACACGGGTGAAGGTATCACAATCTGCTGTTCAGAGGAGATATTGATGGCAGAATTGAAGAGGCTACACTGCAAGGCACAGACAGGGTGGAGGCAGAGTCAGGGTTTGGGACCGCCCTTGGGACCGGCTCACTCATCTTTATCGATGATGTAACTAATGACGGTGGCAGCAGAATGATTTCAGAACTGTAGGGAAACAGCTCGTCTGCCTGTGTGCAAGAAAAGACCACCAGACTCATTGTCCGGGGCTTCATCATGCAGCAAGACAATGACCCCAAGCACACTGCCAACGCAACCAGGGAGCTCATCGGGGGAAAGTGGAAAGTCTTAGACTGGCCAGGCCGATCTCCTGATTTAAATCCAATCAGACATGCATTTCACTTGCTGACGAGGAGCTTAAAGACAGAAACCGCCCAAAACAAACAGCCATTGAAAATGGCTGCAGCAGAGGCTTGGCAAAGAACAAGCCAAGCGCTTGAGTATACAGCAACAATTTTGTCTTCACTGCCCGAACACCTATGGAGGGCACTGTATGTAACTTAATCTCTTTTAAAAAAAGCCACTTCAGAGACGCATCCTGAAGGCAAGCGACAGGAGCTTTTTTACATCTGAAATCCCTTAGCGATCCTTGGGATTACTTTCACCACAGCTGGTGTCACCTTGCCAGTGATGGCACTGGCTCCTGTAGCGGGCTGTATTTGTGAATGATGTTTGCAGAATTCTGTGATGATAACTGAGATCCTGCAAAGCATAGATAAGATTGTATCTTTAAATACAGCCCAGGGAGTGTCCTGAGTTGTTTTGCATCCTGCATTTCATCAGCACACAAAATGGCTTTGACAACTTTAATCTCAGTTAACAGAAACTTTCAACATGTTTAATCAGAGAGAAGCCGTTATTACGCAAAGTGAAAGGAGTAGCAGACTGTCAAAAAGTTTTCCTCTAAGAAAAGAACATTTCATGTCAGAAACAAGATAAATGAGACCTACTTCTGTATGGACATCTTAAAATGTGATACTGCTTGATTTATTTGTCTCTGGTTTGACGTCTTACTCCCGAGTAAAAAACACACTGATCGTCGTTTTTCAATTTATTTACAATCTTTCGAAAAAAAGTCCTTACTCATTATCAAGGAAGTGCTGTTTGTTTAATGAAGAACTGTTTACTTGTGCTTTGTATGTGACCAGTGTTCTTGCAAAAGCATGTGCAATACATGTGCAATGAATTGTAGGGGGAGGTGCCAAGATTGTAGTGCTAGGAAAACATCTCTGAGGTATTTTTAACCATAAATACTTGACAGTCGCTCAGCTAAAACCACGCAATCACTTACTCATGTCATGAACAGGATAAAAATCAGGAAAATAACATTAACATACAAGACAGAAATTACTGCCTTCTAAAGATGTTTCTGTATTTAAAAAGATGTCAGATACAAGCACTGTGCAAAAAAAAAAACTTCAAGATGAAACATTCACATACGGCATGTGAATTTGATGACTCATATATTAATGCTAGGTTTACTGTAAAAAATACAGAAAAGCTCTATTTGTGAGTATAGTCCCAAGAGGACACAAGCCTATAGTGTACCACAAAACACTTCTGAGAGAAACTGCAAGAATGTATAACTGGAGAAACAAATTAGACCACGTTCGGAAAATCCAATTTTTGGAATCGCTGCAGCACACTCCAATTTTAACTTGTAAGTGCTTAACTAAATGAGAAATCATAACTTCAGCTTAGCACGAAAGTTAAGAAAAAGAGCCCAGGTTTTCAGTTTCCAATTATTTAAAGAACAAGCAACACATATACATTCTGTAGAATAATAAGAGTTCATATCTTAAAGACGGTTGAAGATGTGAAAAAAAATTAAAATTATTCTCAAAATACTTATTTCCAAATGAAGCAAATGATTAGACCATGATTTCTTTCGCTTCATCTGAATTAATATTATTCAGTCCAATCAGATGTATTCTAATGATACATCTCATGATACCCAGTGTTTGATTCTTAGATCCTACTACTTTCTTACAATCTGATACTCAGGTCACCTAATAATTCTAAGGTTACTAGGTAAGCTCATTCAGATCCTACACAAAATCTAAATGAAGCTCCCCAAACATTGTTTTTGTCTGTTTTGAACTAGGATTGCAAATCAAAACATTTCATAACTAATGCACATAATTAGGGTCTTTATTAAAGTTATAATGTCTTACAATTTTGTTAGCAACTGTGCTTTCAAATTCGCCACAGCCAAATCCATTGCAATATATCATACATATTGTCCTGTGACACCTGTAAGGGGTGGAGGTTTGAGAAAACGGCAGTGTTGAAGCATCTCGGATTCCATCCATGAATGCCCTTGATCCATCCTTCCAACATCAAGAAGCAATATTAGCAGATTCAATATGAGGCCCCAGTAAGGCACACCATCCGCTGGGGGGCACTGGGCTCAAGGCACGGCATGTAGGGCAACTAAGAGAACACAACTAACACGTCTCTTGACTGTGGGATTAAGCTGGATCTGCCAAAGACCTCAGAGGCCGCGGGGGAACATGTAAACTCCACGCAGAAGGTACTGCAGAGCTGTGGGCTGTGAGGCAGCAGCTCTGACCTGCCACCCTGATGATACCATCACAAATCATGGCACAGGACCCTGACAAACTAGATCCTGCCTGCGTAAGATGTGGTGAATTCCTGAGGTTTGTTTTTATTCAATGTCTGGGGATAAAACAGGAGAATCTAACTGGTTAACAGCAACTAACTAAAGCAGAACACATTACATTCCCATTACTTTAAAAAAACAACCAACTTGAATTACCAAGCTACAGTGTTTTTCCTATGAATATTCTTTCTTGGGAAGAATAAAAAATAAGTGAGGGCAGTTACAGTATATCAAGACAAATATGAACAGTCATATGGTTTGGATCAGAGCAACTCACTCAACATGAATAGGAACATAACAAAAAGTTACAAACGAAAGGCATCTATTTCTCCGTATATAGCCCATTTATACATTAGTAGTTAATTGATCCAAGGATCTCATTAATCTATTTCTTGAAAGAAACCAAGGTATCGGCTTAACCAACATGGCTGGCAGCTTTTTCCATACTCCCACAAACCTTTGGGTAAAGAAGTGCCTCCTGTTCATGGACTGAAAATGCATGTCCAAGCAGTTTCCACATGTACCTCGGGTTCGTGTTTCACTGTTCATTTTGAAGAAGTCTGCTAGGTTGACTTTGTCAGTGCTTGATGATGATTGTATCATGTCCACTCGTAATCTTCTATATTCAAGACTAAAGGGTTCTGTTCGTTCAGCCTTTGAGTGTAGAACCTTCCCTTAAGCACTGGAATCCATCTGGTTGATCTCTGCACAGAATCTAGAGCAGCAATAGCTTTGGTGTCGTCATGACTGAACTGTACACGTTCTTGAAAATGAGTCATTACTAGTGCATTACACAACTTTAATATTACATCCCTTGATTTAAATCCTATGCTTTAAATTATATATCCCAGCATTCTGATTCCCTTTTTAATCCCTTCCCCACATGGTCTATGAGTTGTAAATGTTATGAATATATGTCACCATACACAATTAAGTCTTATTCATAAAGAGTCTCTTCTGTGTCATCTTTCAAATTTTATGTATATATATTTGGTACTTGCATGCAAAATAACCGGAAAAATTGTTTTGGAATACATGTAATATGCTCCTTCTGCAGTGTTTGCCAGTCCTCCTAATTTGGAGTCATCTGCACCCCTAACTAGTTGACTGACTTATATAAGAGAAACAGAGCAGTGGTCCCAGCACAGAAACCTGTGGCACTCCACTGATTACATCACCCCTTCACACCTGTGGCCCCTGAAGGCTGCTCCGTTACTGTGCTTCCATGTAACAAGTTCCTTTATTGCTAAATTGATCTGGCTAATTATCAATCAAATAATTTAGGAATTGGTTGTAGCAAAATCATATCATGGAGCAGACTGGAGGGGTTGAAGGTTGAATAGTTCTGATTTAGAGGATATCCAAAATCTAAATTTTAAAAAAAAAAACAGAAGTTGCCTAGGTGATTTTTTCATGTGCCTTGCAAACAAACGTAAAATTAAAAAGTCAAAATCCATTTAGAAAGAAAACAATACCTTATCCATAAACCCTTATTCCTGACGTACTATATTACTGAAGCTGTCAAAATAAGCAAGGCAAGAAGCCCTTTGTGTTACACTTGCAGATAGGACTGTACACAGCACTTAACAAGATGTATTGCTTTCTTTGCTGCCTGTGACTGGAGCTCCCAGCAGGACAGAATAGGAATTATTCTGCAAGCTTACGGAGAAGTGCCCAACACTGACAATACTCCGCGCGAAGTTCCCTATGGATGCTGCACAGACAGCCAGAGCCCTAACCATCTCCCTGTGTCACTGATCAGGAGACACCTTGTAACCCCAGTGGAGTCTCTGCTTGGTGTACCAATCCTTGTTCCACTGCACTGGCAAGGTCTTATTAAACCAGGCACGCAGTAAAGGACATGAACCATGCCCGTCCTTTACTCAACACCCCAGGAAGGGCCTGCAGTTATTTTCCCTAGAGGCCATTAACTATAAGGACAATGGTAATGTAAGACTAGAAATGGGTAATTAAGGCCCTCTCTTTAAACATCTGTAGATTTATAATGCCTTTACCTCCAAAGTCCAACTCTGCCAAACCAAAATGTTCTCTCAGCAAAGTAAGATTCCCCCTTTTACAGTCATACATCTAAACCTCAACACAATATATCACCTCTACATGTCACTTTTTTATTCTGAAATGTACTTCAAAGTTTTTGTTGAGACTAAACATCATTAGCACTTGTGCTTTGCACAATCATTTATAATGATTTATACCAGAAGGTACATCTCCAACAGTACATTACCAATACATAACAGCTACACAATGCTCATGTGTGATGTCAAAGACAATGTCAGCTTACAATCAAAGCTTTTTTTTATCGCTATTGGCTTCTTTCTTGATTCACTGAGACAAATAACCACGATGGCAGCTGCTCTGCACTTTTGCCGAACGGTCAGTTTAACACTCGCAATGCGACTCCGCTTCTGGGTCCAGGCCCAGACCAACAGCGACATCACCCCCGCGGAGCCAGCCCGAACCCGAGCCGTGGCGACACTCAGGGGCGAGGAGGAAGACAAGAGAGCGAATCACTTGAGTCACAATCGAGAAATGTAGACCGAGACTGGAACCAAAATATAGCTAAACAAAATATCTCATGGCAAATTACTGAAACAGTTGAACCTGTAATTTGTATCCATTCAAGTTCTGGATTTTTTATTAAAACGTCACTAATTTTGAACCTTTATAAAAGCAATTGATTCAAACAGCTTCAAAAGAAAAAAAAATCAACTTCATTGTGAAACAAATGTCTCGAGTGTCCTTCTTATAGACACTATTTGTTTTGTGAGCCCCTCATAATGATCTTGAATAGTGGTCTTTGAGTGGCTTAATCAAAGCAATTTAATCCCTGTAACCTAATGATTAGATCGGCCCTCCAGTCACTTTACAGAACAAAGATCAAAAAGGCAACAGCTTAATAAATCTTTAAGTCATGAAATCTGAGGCCAAGAATTTGTGGTCACCGCTCCTGCTAAACTAAGCGGATGTTCATTAAGTAATACTAGTTCACTGAACATCCCAATATGTTTGCACGCCTGCGAATTCTACAAGTATTGGCTTGTAACATTTGCAAGACATTTACTATAAATGTAAAAAAAAACATTAGGTATCCCTCAAAAGCTTTACAATGCTTATCTACAAAAACAAAGTATTTAAAAAGAGAAAAAGTATTTGCTGATTTCCTCTATTATTGCAAATGGTTTACACTGAATGTTTTCAGGTCTTCATCCAAAATCTAATATTAGATAAAGTATATTAGACCTGAGTGAACAAATAACACTTTTTTTTTTACTTATTTTTATGATTTCATTAAGAAAGTTATCCAAGTAGAAGTTCTGCGAGGAAGAGTGGGCTAACAGTCCTCCTCTACGATGTGAAAGAATTACAGGAAGTGTTCGGTTGCAGTTATTGCGGCTCAAGGTGGCGCAACCAGTTATTAGGTGTAAGAGGGCAATTCGTTTTTCACACAGGGGATATGGGTGTTGGATACTTTGTTTATCAAATAAATTAAATAATAATAATAATAATAATAATAATAATAAAGTGTTATTTGTTCACTCAGGTTCCCTTTATCTAATACTAGATTTTGTTTAAAGATCTGAAAACATCAGTGTGACAAATATGCAATAAGAGAGGAAATCAGGACGGGGGGAAATTCTGTGTATAAAAGCTGAAAGAAAGCAAACCGCAAGCCTGGGTAATCTCCTGCATATTCCTGCAGTGCAAATGTAATCCCCCTGCTTGTTCTGCCATGCAGTGTTTCAGGACTATGACAGCCCATCACATACAATGGATGATTCTGTGCACTGCAGGCCAGCAGATTTACAAGTGCACTGACTGACAAGCATGGGCTTCCAGGCTGGACCGAGGTGAATAACTCGACAGCACATGTTCTGCACCTAACAGGCTGGAAAAGACCAGTCAATTCTTCCTTCAATAAGCACTAAAGCTGTACAATAACTTTAAATTAATGCCGCCTATTACACAAAACGTCTATAAAAAATGTCACATTTTTCTTTTATAACATTACATATCTATTTTTTATTCTTTCTAGATTTTTATTGCACAGCTATGAAGCCTCATGCAGAAGATAACGCGAAGAAGAGCTTTGGGAGACATTTCTGAAAGGGCACTTCAAGGCTATTACAGCCCAAACTCGCACATTTGTCTTTAGTCAGCATATTAACTTGGTAAAACGACGATGCCTCCACTCCTTTCCTTTCTGTTAGCCTAGTGAGGACACCTGAAATCTGTGGCACCGACAGGACATGACAAGGGATTTCTTCTTAATAAGGGCTAACTACAGATCTCCATGCTGTGACCTCCCGGTTCAGTGTCTGGGTCTGGGGCACAAAGAGCTCCTGTAGGGCACTGCTGGCCCAGTGGGTAAAAAGTGTCCCTATTAACAGGCACAGGCTGCTCTTGTTTAGGGTTGAACCCCATTGATAAGATCCACGGCACTTCATCACATAATATTACTATGGTTAAGAAATATTTATGCACACGACGTAAATATTCAAAGCTCTTATGAGAATTAATGCAAAACTCTATGTCCATATACATGATTGAACAAAATAAACCTCCAAAAACGTTCCTTGTTTCTGGTTTTATTGCAAACACTGAATCACCAGGAGATATATACATAATAGTGCCTAATGCAAGGATGACAGAGCTAAGAAAGATTGCTTGAGAGGAGTCTCACTACAGAGATCTGGCACTGCATGAAATGCTCTCTAACATGGACATAAATTTAGGGCAGAATGTGTAGAATTCAATTCAGCGCAATCAGGACACTGAGCGAAAGAGACTGCTGCCATACATTTTTATAAAGAGTAAGCACTGCAGCATTAGTGTGGCAACGTTCCTCTGTAACAACCCCAGCAATAACCACAGTCGAACTGAAGCTTAAAAGCAAATCTCCATATCCAAAAACACTATGCTGATCAAATAATTGTAAAAACAAACGTAATGCCTAATGGTGTTAATACAGAGTGCTGAGCAGCTCTAGAGAAAAAAAAAACATATTACAAAAGATAATAAAAAACACAATATATTCTGTTTCTGGGGTCCATGGTGGCGTAGCAGTCAGACTGCTGTCTCTGCTGGGCATGGGCTATCGTTCCCCTTGTGGGCATGCGAGTTCTCTCTGGGCGCTCTGTTGCCTCTCACCAGTCTGGCTGGCTGGTTTAACTGGTGTCTCTAAAATTGCGTGAGCAAGTGTGTGTGACCTGCAAGTGACTGGAATAATATGCAAAATATCAACCCAGACCTCTTGCCATCTAAATTCTTCTAGCACTCTTTCCAGAAATGGAGAAATCCTTTTCCGAGTCACAGAACACTCGTTGCACTAATTTAATGATTTAGTAAATATGTAAGAAGAGAGACAAAAAGGTTTCCTTCTACCTTTTGAATTCAATCTTATAATTTGATTCTTCTTTAATGCTCTTGGCACAAGTCTTTACTCAAGATAATTCTTCTCTGGTGACCTAGTTCAAAGTGCTTGGGCTCCTGTGGGCCTTACTACTGATGAAGCACACAGGGCCAATATACAAAACCACCAACAGCAGCTTAGTAACTGAATTTGGAAATGGAAGTTCAGTTTCAGAAAAAGAGATCAATATTAGGAGGTTAGTAAATATATCTTTAAAGTTTAACTGTGTAATGCACATCAAAGATTTTGCAAAACTGTTTTTACCCCAACAGTTTTGAGGGTACAGCTACTGGAGAATTAAGGTATAGGTATAGATATAGGAAAAGGTCAATAATATTCTCAGAAGATCTATCAAAACTATAATACATTTACAATCTATACCTGAATAAATTAGTATTCCCAATATTCATGAATAAAAGGATTATACTTTACAATATGTTATCATTACAATATACAGTGTCACAACCTGATAACCACATCACTTGAAGACACCGTTTTTAAAATTATACGAAAATCATTAAAAAACCCATTATCTTTACTGTCTTGCTAGGTTGTATTGATGTCATTTGCTTTCTGGCAACATACTTTCCAAGATAATTATATTTCAATAGTCACTGTGCTTTCTCAAATTAATCCATTCAATTTTAATCATAGGGTTAGTCTTTAAGGCATGTGCTGTACCATGACAGGTACAAGAAACATAATTGATTCCTTTTAAAACTCAGCTGACATTTTTATTACACTACAGATAAAATTTAACACAGAGGTATCAAACTCATAACAATGCAGCCCGAATGCCCAATGACAGTCAGAGGATGGCTCGTGCAGAAAGCGCATGATGTCATGCAGGCAGAGACCAGTGCAGCTTCACGGTTCCTGGGTCCTGGGTTCGATTCCAGCCTGAGGGGAACTTTGTGCATGTGTGTGGGCTTTCTCCTGGTGCTCTGGCCTCGGCCCTCAGTCCAACCCAGGTTGGCTAATGCTGTCCCAACGTGCTTGTGCTTGACGGGTTTCCTACCCAGATTGTAGCACAGCCCTGTTCTCTATATGTCCACAGGTTTTAGGATGCCGCTGCTCTCACTAGGGACCTGTGGTTATCTGATAATGGGCAGATGGAATGGAAGATGCATGGAACTAATCTGTTTTCTGCAGAACTGTGCATCTTTCTCATCACAGCGTACTTGAATTCACCTTTATATGTTGCTACGTCGTGCTTTTGTTATTAAAATGGAAATCAGCTGCCAAGAAAGGCCGTTTCTGTGGGGAAAAACAGGAAGCAGCTTCCGGACGCTGACGCCCGCATGGTGAATTTTCCATTGGGGTCCACCTCTCAGGGACTACATAGCAACCAGAGAAAAAATAACAGGCCAAGGGAACAGTGGAGAATCATCTATTTATTTAGAAGCACAGTATGGTGGTAATGGGACAGATTTATTGGCTGGGGTTTTCTTTGAACACCCCTCAGAATGGAGGTTAGTGTTAATCAGAGTTTCGAAATACAACTTGTCTAAATGATTTACTACAGAACGACTCTATGTCACAGATTACATTATAAAAGTAACTTTGAAAAGCTGCATTATGTTTTGGAAGTTGCAGCCTGAGAACCTAGTTAGGAAAACAAAAGGACAGGATGTGTAACGATACAATCCATGTGGTGAGCCACAAGATGTGTGATTTGCACACACCAATAACCCTAAACAGAATCAAATCATCAGCAGTCACACAGCATCCATGACGTACAGAGATATTAGTATACTTTGGTTATTTTTATTTTCAGCTTCCAAAATGTCCCTTTATTTACAAAAACGAGAAAGGTATTTTACCTTAAATTTTTAAACTGGTTTAGTTAAGGAAAAGGGCAAAATTAACATTAAAGTCCATAATTAAAGATCTTTTTATTTTAGTCTGAAAATAATAATTCAGATATGCCCTCTATATTGAATAAAATACTCTAACATGGCTAGATTTTCACTTCAAATAGTACACCCCTGCTGTTGCAAACCTGTAAGATTAAAGTGTTCTCTGTGGCTTACAAGCTGATGAACCTCATAACTGACTTTTATTTAAGCATAATGCCTTCCCAGACAATAGCATATAATGTCACTTCCCAAGAACTGTCATTTCTTCCAAAAATAACTGTGTCTCACTGGTATTTTATGGCACCTGCAGAGATATGAGACATAAATAAAAACTAAAATAAAGATGGGCATTTCCCAGAACCCCAAATCACGGAGGCTGTTAAGCAATCATTCTCTATGCAAAATCCATCACTTTTAACGGAGGTAGACCAGGCAGCACAACATGAGCTAATACTCCATAAATCAATAGATCACAAAATGAGTCACTGCCAACCTACTGCAGAGGAATTCGGCATAATGGAAAGCAATAGTCTTTGTGCTGCTGCCTATGATATTCCCCCACAGGGATCGTGGTCTGAATGGCGCACATCACAGCATCTCACATACTCTTCTCTGTTTTTTGGTGTTAAGCAGTGCAAACTGCTCCCATTCCAGATTTTTGGTGTGTTTAAAAACGATATTTAAGACGTGACATGGCCCCACACTAAAAACCTGAAGCGCATCAGACTGCAGTCTGCTTACTGCTGCGGCTGACAGGCCGAAGCCCCAGGTCCTGGGAGGGGTTTGAGGAACCACAGCTTCTGCCCAAGAGCAACTCTTGCTCAGACACAAGCTGTCAGTGCTTTACTGCAGCTGCAGGGAAACCGGAAAAAAAATAAAAAAGAGGGATATTTCCCAGAACAAGTATTCCTTAAAGCAGAGAACCTCAAATCATGAAGGCTGTTAAATAAAAATCCTGTATTCAAAATTAATCACTATTAACCGATTTACATACCGCAGAATAGACACACAGATCTCAACACCCACACATAGGAAACTAATACCAAGTATTCTATAGAGGAGTGAAGACTACTGTTTAAATACATGCAAAAACTGGATCATAAAAATCCTTCATTAACACTGTATTTACAAACATAAAGGAAACTGATACAAGTATTCTAGATTATTTTTTACTTTAAAGTTTAGGGCTTTGAACTGCTTTCTATATTTACTAGACTTATATATATTAATTATTTAAAATAATATTATTTTGATTTAAGAAACTGAAAAATATACAATGTTTCTTTAATATTTATCAGCTTATTCTTTGACTTTCCATTGAGCACCGGAGGGTATCAAGTACCAGGCATTTCCAAACCAGAAGGTACAAAGTTCTAGGGCATTAAATCTGGAGGACAGCGGTCTACAACACAATGAGGGTTATAAACGAAACAAGGCCATTCAGCCCATCTGTACCGCTTAATAGTACCTCACTGAGACTCACCCAGCTGTTTCTTGAATGAAGCCTGAGGTCTACAGCATAGGTGAGGTATTTGTTCTTGTCTCTCACAACCCTCTGCGTAAAGAAGTACCTTCTGTGCTGGGATTTCCTGCAGAACGTGAGCCCTGCAGCTCATCAGATCTTATTGCTCTCCGGCACACAGCTTCTACCATACAGTCGGGTAAACAGGCTATCTGACTTCGCAGTTTTCCCATTTAAGTCTCTCTGTCCTCTTTAGTTTAAGAAGGGAATGGAGGGCGTGAATGTCCAGTCAGCAAACAGCAAAGCAAATACAGAACTGAACCAGTCAGCATGATGCTGTTTCTACTGGTGAGGTAATATTAAAAAAGTAAAAACAAAGAATCAATTATCAGAGAGGAGGAAAGTGAGGCTAACATCACTGCGAGGGCGGAGGAGGTGGACTCTTGTTCATCGTTAATCCACCGCGATGGTCGGAATGATTCAGCAGAGCAGGTGCGTACCTGTGTATTATATTCTAGCCAAAGCAAGCGCTATCGGTGACGTTCTCTGTACTTCACATTGTGGAAACCTGCAAGCCACCTCGTTCCAGATTATCTGAAGGCATAGAGAACAACCGACTCTTTGTGTTACTATATCCAGAACAAAAAGGCATAAAAACTTAATAAAATCTAAAAAAAACTAAAACCTCTTAAATGTTTGCCTTGCAATGAGGAACACAGCTAATTTGTCACAAAAACAACTGGCACAGAATTTGCCCATTACATAAACGCCATTTCACTTTTTTGTAAGCATTTCACAATCGAGTGTAAGGAGCAAAGTTTGAAGCAGGAGTAGTCTGGGTTCAGTCCTGGTTATGGAGGGCTACTGTGTCTGGGGACTGGACACTGGAAAGCACGTCCCTGCCTTAAAGCAACTTGGTTTTGCTTTTAATCTAAATCTACAACGCTTTTCCGTCATTTGCAACACTTTGTCAGTTACACTTTGGGGCGGAGCGGTGGCTCTGTGGCTAAGGATCTGCGTCTGTGACTGGAAGGTTGCCGGTTCAAATCCCGCGGCCGGCAGAGGAATCCTACTCCGTTGGGCCCCTGAGCAAGGCCCTTAACCCCAACTGCTCCAGGGGCGCTGTACAATGGCAGACCCTGTGCTCTGACCCCCAGCTTCTCTCCCTGTCTGTGTGTCTGTGTCTCCATGGAGAAAAGCTGGGGTATGCGAAAAGACGAATTCCTAATGCAAGAAATTGTACAGGGCTAATAAAGAAACATAGACATAGAAGAAGTTAATGCATTATTTTTCGTCTTCAATTTCACTGCAACAGTCCAAGAGGTTTAAATTGCAAGTTTATTCTAAACTGACGTAGTATCGAACAGGTTGTTAATTGTATTTAACCTAAATACCATCAGAGGTTCTAAAAAAGAACCATGTCTAAGGACAAACAGGATTATTCTCCTGCCATGTCACTGCCTGAGAACAGTAATCCAGTGCAGCAGGTGTGTAATTATGTAAACTGCAACAAGCAGGTGGGGTAGAATCGACAGCCTCTGCTCCAGATCTCACATCAATCTATACATGTGTGTACGTGTGTGTACATTTTATCTTTTCAGTGTGAGGCTTTTAATATACAAGAATCACAACCACTGATGGTAGCTTTGGTATACTAAGACCATAAAACGGTGGTTCCCAAACATTTTTTTACCTGTAGTTTTTGGGAATGTTTTAGGAAATCTGCTACTTATCAAAATCAAATTTACTAGGACAGTTGTCATAATGACCTTTATCAATATTCAGCAAGAAAAATTACAACACAAGCAATGATGATACAAAAACAATTCTAAATACCAGTTAACTGGTATCTCTGCTCATCTGTGCTTAATTAAAATTAAAATTAGATTTCAGTGAGAAGAATGGGCCTGTGTTGAGCAGTCAGCTCAAGACACGATCTAAGTGAGGCAGAGACGGAGATCAAACAACAACTTTTTGCCTTGTTTTGTCTTTACTGTTGACATAGCTACACAAAGCCACAAAGACACACAAGCTATTCCACAAAAATAGTTAATGCAAAAATGCAATTTGGGTGTTTTTGTCTTTTTTTCTGACAAGGCCACATACTAATGTTTGCAACCCATCCAAAACATCAGGAGAGATTTGAGATCCAAAACTTGGTTTCAGAGCTCAAGTAGCTCAGCCTTCTCCGTTGGGCCCCTGAGCAAGGCCTTTAACCCCAACTGCTGTATAAATGGCTGACCCTGTGCTCTGACCCCAAGCTTCTCTCCCTGTCTGTGCGTCTCATGGAGAGCAAGTTAGAGTATGTGAAAAAGACAAATTCCTAATAAAAGATCCTGTATATGGCCAGTAAAGTGATCTTATCAGATTAGACGTTAAAGCCAGCGTTGCCATTATCAGAAAACAAGCAACAGAAACTAGTGAGAACTGCTACAATTCAAAAACGCACTTTAAATGTTTCTTATTTCGTGAGAAACCATGTGCCTGAAGTGGGTTCCCATCTCAAAACTCAAATTAGAAACAAACACTTCAACAGTCTTGTTTCCATAAACTTCACTGTTTTAATGAAAGTGGTATAAACTTCACACACTTTTTTTCGCTCGCTCTATTTGTTTCGCTGCAAGTGCTTCACGATGATTGAGGCAGTGTGCTGCCTTTGCTTTAGGTGTGAGCTCTTTTATTCTTCCGACAGCTCTGGATTCCCTGCCATGGCAGTTAGCCCAGTCCATATTGTTTTTACTGATAAATCCATAAAAGAGGCTGAAAAGCTCTCCTGTTGCAGGAACAGTTTCTTCTCTACTAAAAAGCATTTTTTCACTGAAATTGGCCTCCCAGATGAACCACACAAAGCAGGCTAAATGGCTTTTCCTGGCAATACGTGCTCACTCATCCAGCTAAAGTGAATATTAACCACTTGAGTTGGATGATCCTCTCAATTACAGTCACTACAGTTTGACATGAGATGCCATTTCCTCATGATATCTGATTAGGAGTCTTGCCGTAGTCCACTGGGAATAAGCATGTGACCCACCATTTATGAACACTGCCCTATGACTAAAACTGCCTTTATCAGCAATTAACACTGCTATGCCCGACCTCTGTAAGTATTTGACCTCTTGGTTATTTCAGTACATGTCTGGATTCTCCAGATCTCTCACCCACTGATGATTTCTCAGCTACAAAGCTCCAGTCTCACTTAACACGCCAACTGAAATGGTAAATTAATACCATAAGGCTGACTTACAGGACTTTGCTATTCTTCCACCTCTTACTAATAGGAAAAACACTGTGACCTTCCAGTAGTCTGAAGCTGGAGAGTCCAATTAATCCTAAAGATTAAATTCATGGGTACAGTCCAACACTCATGCCTCCTTCCTCTTAGCCCATACCAGGATCCTCTCTGTGGGCAATTCATCTTTCCCTGCTGCACCACGATGGAGAAAATAATTGCCCCCAATCCACTCAAGTCCAGCTGGCATGATGACTTATCTTTTCACTGCAGATTTTGTATAATGGATCCATTTTTTTTTACTGTTTATTAATTTTCATCTGTATTTTATGTGTATTGATACACAGCTATTAGAAAAAAATGCCTTATATGAGTATGAGTAGTAGGTAAAAAATGGGTATTTTGTCCTCTGACCCCTGTAATTAAAAAAAATCCTGATATTTTTACGAATTCCCTTTTCTATAGCACTAGACAATGCAACATTCCCTGGGGAAAATGCTTCACACCTTCTCCTTCCACATCCTTCCTTGATTCGAAGGACATGAATCTGCCCCAGTAAACTACAGCAGAGGGAGAGGCACAGGCAGGAAGACAGGCTGACCACGCTCAAGACACAGAAGAGCTTCAGAAATCAACACCAGCTGTGGTTTGTTCTGTGTAACAGGGTAAGACTTCACACTCGAGCAGAACGCACTGCTGATCCACAGACCGTGACACAATATGGCTTTCATGTACTCATCTGATAGGGAGATCCTTCAATGTATTTTAAGCCATGTACGTCATTCATTAAAATATATTCACACAGTAATAAAGCACAACTACATTTTCTTAACAGTATGTTTCTTTCATCCTTTTGTTTGTATGAACTATGCTTGTGAATGCTGTTTCACAACTTTTATTCTTGTGCTGCAGCAGTTCCTATGACAATCCACTCAAACCCAAAACTTCAGAAGAAAAGCGATTACTAACCAGTTTACTGCAGCAGGCAATCTGAGCGTGTCAGGCACGCTGCTCTCAAACACTGCATAAGCAGGATGAAATAAAAACGTGCACACTCTAGATAGAGCTCAGAAGAATTTGCTTATTGTTAGCCTAATTATATTTAGGCTAACTATTTCGCTTACTCGGTTCTCTTTCTTCATCTTAAGGCTCAAAAGAAATATGCTAATTGGACTGATCAGTAGAAGGCCTGTAGTAGGACCGTCCAAATTAAAAGCTGTCACCTCATTGAGCTGACTGCACAGGAACACAGCTCTTATAAACTTCCCACTGAGGCTGATCTATTTTACCCCCATTTCTTAACCTCAGTTACTGCACACACGGCAGCCCCGCAGTCGTTTAACTTCATTTTGCTCTGGATTGGACGTGTGGAAAGACCTCATCTAACGGACAGAAAAAAAAAAGTCACAGTTAAGATTAATTTTAAGGGCTGAGTGATCTTTTCCCGTTGTTTGCAGGAGACAGACATTCAGACATGCTTTACTGTTGTAATTTAAAATTCACTGACCGGGAAAATACATATAGTATTGTCAATCACAAAATTACCTGTGAAAGAGCCGTATGAAAATCCTTTGATCATGTTTAAAAACTGTCATGAACAGAATGTTTCAGTGAGTGCAGTGCTGAGAAATAACAGCTGTGGTTAGTTTACTGTTCCAGGAATTCAGAAAAGATTGCTGACAATACCAGGACTTTTAGTTTTAAAGATAATAAAAGATCTTGCTACAATATTACAATAATTTACAAAGGGTTAGTAACTTATCAAAACAAACTGGTTAGAAAACTGGAGCACCTATAAGCTCTTTTGTAAGAGCTCTTTGTTGTCTTTAACAGAAATAATATAAAGCCCTAAAGAAGAGGAAGCCAGTGTACTGTTACCTTATGGTCTTTGAATTCCCAGTGCAGAAATTCTCAAAATATAGGAGGGAGGTCTGACCCCGTCTTGTACTTAAAAAACTTTTTTTGTTAAATTAACAGGACCACAGAGTAGGCAGTAATTTAAATCTGACCTTAGCAACCAAAAAAAGCTAGAATGGTCAAATGGCTGTGTGACCTTTAAGTTCCTATGACTGCAAGCTCTGAAATTTGACATCAGATACAAGAGCATTTCTTTCTCTTTCTTAGAATCAAGTCTTGCCACTACAGTTTCAAGATTTCTAGGTTTATTTTTTACATGCTAGCATTAAAAAATAAGAGGATACCTTGATAATTTTACAGAAATAAAAAAGGAAGAATCAGCATTAACCATTGATATAAACAAAAATGAATTTATCATCTCAAAGAAGTGTGTCAAAATGTTTTCTCTGTGTTCTAGTACCAATGTGGAATGTATTTTCTCTATTTTTTTAAAACCATTCCCATTTCTGATTGTAATTCATGAGGTTCCTGAAGACTGAAATGCACACAGGTATATTTACAAAGCATTTGAATTACAAAGTACTTTCCATTTTAGACATCAGAGAGGCTCTCTCAACAAACAAGCAGCAATGGCACAATGAGAAGTTGTGTCACGCTGAAAAGTAAAAGTAAAGTAAAATGTACATTAATAACTTTAATTAATCCGTGTCCTGACGCTGTATGAGCTCTGCAGTGTTGCTCCTGACTGGTGAACTTCATGATCTATCTGTGTCCTGATGCTGTATGAGCTCTGCAGTGTTGCTCCTGACTGGTGAACCTCATGATCTATCTGTGTCCGGACGCTGTATGAGCTCTGCAGTGTTGCTCCTGACTGGTGAACCTCATGAGCTATCCGTGTCCTGACGCTGTATGAGCTCTGCAGTGTTGCTCCTGACTGGTGAACCTCATGATCTATCCGTGTCCTGACGCTGTATGAGCTCTGCAGTGTTGCTCCTGACTGGTGAACCTCATGATCTATCTGTGTCCTGATGCTGTATGAGCTCTGCAGTGTTGCTCCTGACTGGTGAACCTCATGATCTGTCCGTGTCCTGACGCTGTATGAGCTCTGCAGTGTTGCTCCTGACTGGTGAACCTCATGATCTATCCGTGTACTGATGATGTATGAGCTCTGCAGTGTTGCTCCTGACTGGTGAACCTCATGATCTATCTGTGTCCTGATGCTGTATGAGCTCTGCACTGTTGCTCCTGACTGGTGAACCTCATGATCTATCCATGTCCGGACGCTGTATGAGCTCTGCACTGTTGCTCCTGACTGGTGAACCTCATGATCTATCCATGTCCGGACGCTGTATGAGCTCTGCAGTGTTGCACCTGACTGGTGAACCTCATGATCTATCCGTGTCCTGATGCTGTATGAGCTCTGCAGTGTTGCTCCTGACTGGTGAACCTCATGATCTATTCGTGTCCTGATGCTGTATGAGCTCTGCAGTGTTGCTCCTGACTGGTGAACCTCATGATCTATTCGTGTCCTGATGCTGTATGAGCTCTGCAGTGTTGCTCCTGACTGGTGAACCTCATGATCTATCCGTGTCCTGACGCTGTATGAGCTCTGCAGTGTTGCTCCTGACTGGTGAACCTCATGATTTATCCATGTACTGATGATGTATGAGCTCTGCAGTGCTGTACAGGAGGTTCAGCACCAAATGGAGGAGAGGCACCTCCCTCGCTGGCATCATAGCAAACCTGCAGGCACCTAGGAAGATGAAGGGTGTTTTCTGCTGTACTGGTAAACACAGATCCTCTGACTATCTAATCCCCACAGTACTGCCAGTGGTGCTTAGTCAACTGTATTAAAGCTGCAACAGCTTTAATATTATTGATAGCCTAAGAAATAAAACAAAGCACATTTTTGTAATGCTTTTCTATTCATTCTGCACAAAGAAGCTCATCACATAGCCAAAATGGATTTCACACATTAATGTATCATTAACATGTCTCATAAACAAACGGCACAAATATAATAAGCTCAGCATTAATATTTAGCTTTAATGAAATTGCATTATTAAATTAGCTGTAGCATTATTGCGCTGGCTTATGTAAAGTTTCCATTCCTTTCGTAATATAAATTACCCCGTGAGAAGCGGCAGAATGAAAAAAAATAACTCATATTTCAGAAGGAAAGTGCACACTGGCCCCCTTATGCAGGTGCAACAGCAATAGTGGTGCGATGACCTGAATTTAGTCCCAGACCTTGTCGCGGGCCACGGCTGCCTTCATTCTGAGGCAGGGAACCATTAGGAGCTATACTCCCTGGAACAGTGTGACAGAGCTGAGGTGGATTAGAATGCGAAAGCATTTACACAAAGGGTGGTGGAAGTGTGGAACAAGCTACCTAACCTTGCTGTGGTCTCCCTGCTTCTTTCAAGAAGGAGCTGGGCAAAATCCTCAGATCAACTAACTACGATCAACCAAATGGTCTAACTGAGCACAAAGGCCTTGCATTTGTAACCTTTCAGTTCTTATTTAAGCTTTTATTATGTGGGTGGAGACACCTTTCTAGAAGGTAACATCTGTTTCCGTCTTCCTTTTTTTTTTCTACCCCTCCAAAGAAGCAAACAACAACCAGAACAACAAGTTTCCAGCTGTCTCAGGGGCTTACTGTTTACTGTAAATCAATTGAGTATTTGAAGTTGGCCCCGTGGCTTTTGGTGAGCTGAGGATAACTTTTACTTGTCTTCAACAACAGTAGGAGATGGGGTGGGCTGTGAAGTAAAAAATATTTTTGAGATTCCAAACAAAAAAAAAAGGTGAAATCAAAATGTGTACTATATCCTGTTTAAAAATGATCTACGGCATCTTGCTATTCCTTAAATTGGAGTATTGTCAGAAAATTATGATTGATTTAATAAATTTTAATATTTCCCTGCATTTATATAGCTCTTTTCATCTGGAAGGATTCAACCCCATAAACCGTTTGGCTGATCATTTAATTCTATTTTAAAATAATCAATTGAAAATAGAACTAAGAATACTGGGCTGGAAAAAACAAATATTGTTTGTCAATGACAGCTATTGTCGCTCAATGTTTTAGTAAATTACATAAGGTCTAATACCTTTCTTCGAGGCAGCAGAGACTTGGGAAGTTCTTCAGCTGGTTTTATGCACACTTGGTAAATAACTCTGACATCACGCTATGGAAAGCATGAATGTGCATCACACTGATGATGCCTGTTATCATACCAAAGGCCCAATGTGACGACACATGGGAGCAGAAGAAAACAATTCATTATTATTTGCACACTAAGTTAAAAAGTTAAAAACAACTAACTACCAATCAATCATCTTCAAAGAAGAACAATATCATATACATTATAATACATTTTCATGTACTCATCTGATAGGGAGATCCTTCAATGTATTTTAAGCCATGAACGTCAATCATAAAAATATATTCACACAGTAATAAAGCACAATTACATTTTCTTAGCAGTATGTTTCTTTCAGCCTTTTGTTTGTATGAAGTATGCTTGTGAACGCTGTTTCACAACAGAATGAAATGTTACTCAATCTTTCAAAAAAACTGGTGTGTGCTATAAGAAAAGAATAGTCATATTTAATAATAAGGCAATAGTAATACCTCAATTATTGACTACAATTATTTAATTGGAAAAAATGGAAAGGATTGAAGTCCTTAAGATTTGAACTGTGTTACCCTTTGAAGACTTGTGTTCATCATATGCTTGAGTGGTCTGAAAATCATTAACACAATAAAACAATATCCAGCTGATTTTGTTTATTGAACCCTGGGGTTGCAAATCTCTTGAGATGCATTTTAACATCAAACATTTGCTATGAATTGTGCTTCTATTCTGCTCTCAGCATCGATGTTGTTCACTGGCTTAACCTTTAATTGAGTAACGGTACAGCTGGTCAGCTCAGAAAGTTTGGTACAGTACAATTGCCTTATAGGCTCAATCTTTCAGTCTTCAGGTGATCAATGATTGATTTTTAAGCAGTCTTAATTGGAAAAAAAGGGTACCATCTTGTGCTTTTTTCTGCTACACATTGTAAACATGGATACATGATAAGAATAGGGACAATCTGCTCTCTTGAGGTGTGTGAAGATTCCTTTAAGTCCTGCACAGATTGCAATTCTTCTATCATGAAAAATGCTTCCAGACTTAACCTAGTGGATAAGGAGATGAAAAGAGATGCATACAGAGGAAAACCAGATACACTTATGAGAACACTGTGAGAAGAGTCTGTGAGGCTTCGAATAAAAAAACCATAAGAATTTAAAAGGGTGACAGATGGCTTTGGTCCTGTACTGCATGTTTGATTGCTCATAGCTTCTGTACAACGACCTGGCTGGGATGTTTGTTCCAGAGTCCCATGACCATTTGCTTCTAGTCTGCAGTCTTATAGAAAAGGTACAGTATACCCTGACCCCACAGTCTTTTTCACCAATAAAACGCTGGAAATGCCTAATTAGTCTGCCCTTTCTCCATCTACTGAAAAATGTAATACATTCATGCAATTCTTTCCCATTAACATAGTATCAATAACCAATATGTCACTACTTCTCCTGTAGCCATGAGAACAAGGTCTTCACATGCCTCTGTGGCAGAGCTGGAAGAAAAAATGAGAGCCACTCCTTTGCCCTGCTCTTGTTCTTGTACCTCTGCTGGAAGCTGGCTTCTCCGCCTTCTGTCCATTTGCTGCCTACTAAGCCTGCGGTCTGCTGCTGTCACAGACATGTTTCAGCAGCTCTGCCAGCCTGTAGTCAGAACTAAGCAAGACCAGATGGGAGCTGCACATCAGTGGTGAAGTGGGCCCACCTTGATATGTCAATCACATTGAGATTCTTTGGAATCTAAATAAATGCCAATTATAATTAGGACAACTACCGTCCTATTTGAAAAATGGCTTTTCTTGCAAAAAGTCTGGAATAGAAGCTCTCCTGGGAGCTTATTCAGTCATATTGTGACCAGACAAAAAGCCTTGTAGTTACAATATTATAAGCGAGTAGTTAATGATTTATTGCTTTAATTTCCTTTATTGTTTTGGGTTGACTTACTATTCTCTTCTTTCTGGACTTGACTGTATCTTTTGATATTGCCAATCGCAGCATCCCTGTGAAATGGTTTTTGGGAATTCACATCTCTAAAGATCTAACCTGGACTATGAACTAGGACTCAGCAGCGCCTTTATTTCTTGAGGTGCCTCAAGCGATGGGAGATGCCAGTACCTGTGTTGGTGAACTACCTCTGCACCACCGAGAGCATCCTCACCAACAGGATCACCGTGTGGTACAGCAACACCTCTTCTTTAGAAAGAAAGTCACTGCAGAGAATGGTCACTATGGCCCAGAAGATCATCGGCTGTGGTCTCACCCGATTAAACAGCTCTATGAGGACTGCTGCCATGGTAGAATTCTGGCCATCACAGAGGACAGTCACCACCCCTGGCATGAGCTCTTCACCCCACTGCCCTCAGGCAGGAGATACAAGAGCATACGGACACTTACCACTAGATTCTTCAATAGCTTCTATCCACAAGCAGTGCGATTGGCGAACACATTTAGCCATGCCCCTCGGACCACACCTACACCATCTACACCATCTTATTTATTGCACATCTCCAGTCATTGTTTACACGTCTGTATTGTTTACATCCAAACTGTTTACTTGTACATTGTCTACTGTTTGTATATTGTCTTGATGCACTGTCTGCACTTTGTGTTTTTACACTTGTTTTAACAATCGAGAGACTTTCTGTCAGTAAGAATTCCATTGTGCCAGTACATGTACCAGGTACATATGGCAATAAAGTTCAAGTTCAAGTTTAAATGACATGGAAAATCATTGGATCTGCTGGAGACACCTTGAGTGTTTTTAAATCCAATTATCCCCCACACTCAGGGTGTTCCACAGGGCTCTGTGCTGGGACCTTTACTATTTAGTATTGATATGCTGCCCCTTGGTCAGATTAACCACAATTATGAAACTGGGTTTTACTGATATGCTGATGACACTCAGATTTACCAGAAGACCGAATAGTATTACTACTGTATTTCTGCACTTGACAAGTGCGTGTCTGATATTAAGATATGGATGCAAAAGAACCCCTTAAGCCTAGTCGTGACAAGACTAAGGTTATCATCATTGACCTCCAATATGAGCTGCGCAGAGTTGGTCAGTGGTGCTGTTGAGAATGCCAAAATCAAATCGTGATGGAAGACAAAGAACTCTAACAAGTTGTTAGGGAAAACCTGCTTTTTCCAAATCCAAATCCATAATGACTATTCCCTAGGTTGTTATTTCCTGACCCTCTAGTTTAGTTTTAATAATTATTTCTATAATCTCACATGTATCAGAAGTCAGACTTATCTGTCTATAATTGTTTGGTTCAGTTTTCTCATTCTTCTTAAGGATTTACTCTATATTATTCATTCTCCAGTCCCAGGTTACTGCCCCGTCTAAAGCTACTGTTGGAAGACACCTTCATGTCTCAATTTATTACTATTCTATGTATCATCCAACAAGTTAAGATGCAATACTTTAAGCAAACAGACTCCCAAGAGCAACTTCCAAAAAAGTGCGAAAGTGATTTCGATGTGCTGCTGCTAAAGACTGGAATAACTTGAAGAATAAGCCGACAACATCAAAATAGATTATACCGTTTCATCTTCCACTCAACACTGCTATAAGCCTCTTGGCCAAGCTGTCATAGTAAAAAAGAATTTGTGCTCAACTGACCTATCAATTAAGGATTTTTAGGACTATTAATAACTTGGTTAAGATCCTTGCTCTACCTAACACTTAATATTGATACATGTCCTTATTTATTCAAAGTAAAGCACAGTAATGCCTTGAGAATTTAATGTGAAATTTCAAGTGAACTTTAAGGTTCTCGAAAGTACATGGTCTTTGCTGTTTTTGTAAACAGATTTATTGAAAAACACTCATAAATGATTGTGAATGGTGTGTTTATTAAGTATTCCTCTGTCTTGTTTATAAACATAAAATGTAAAGTGTTAATAAATATACACCAAGCCAAAATAGTTTACAACAGTTTGATTTCATCCATCCATATATCACTTTATTATCTATTAGTTCAATGCTTCAAAGAAAAGGCTTGATATGGGCTACATTACACTTTGGATTTCTGTATAATAGTAGAAATGCATTGAAATGTACTAGAATCTGTTTAAATTTCTTCTTTATAGCTTACAGTACTCTGTAAAATAAAATGATAAACAACAAAACTGTAGTGCAAAGCACACCCAACAGCGTCCCCAAATCCTAACCAACACATCACAGGCAATGACATAAACCCTGAAAACCTTTCTTAATTACACCTGCAACAGCTTCACTTGGCAAATTGATTTCCATCCCTTTGCTCTTGGATATATACAGTATCTTTCCATCTCTGCCCCAGGCTGAGATGGAAAGCACTACTGGTTTTAAAGAAGATGTTTAGTGTGTAAAGAACATCCCAAAGGATGTTCAGTATATATAGCTGTGCTTGTTTTCAGGGATAACCAATATGCAGATAATCTGCTATTTATGTCACAGAATATGCTAAAAGAGGATTAAAATTATTTACAGATGTATAGTCAGCAAACAGATCTTTAACAAATATCTGCATCTTTGCAATGCCATGCACACAGACAGCATGCTGCTGCAGCTCAGGGCTGGCTTGGAGGGTGTTTAACATCAAAATAAAAGCCGACATTGTGCAGAAAAAAACAAGCAGCAAAATACAACTCTATGTGAACAAAGAGGTGTTTTAAACATGAATGGACAAACCTGGATCATGAAAGAGGACTTGGAGCAAGGGGCTGGGACAGTGGGCATCCCTGCGTCCCCAGCAGGGGTCAGCGTGGCAGGGGAGCTCAGGCATTCACACCTTTTTAATGTCAATAATAACTAATAGACCAATATCTAGATTGATAAAAATAATATTAAAATATAATATCTTAAATCAATAGACTAATATGCACATCTTACCATTCTGTGTGATTCTTGTTCTTGCTAGCATTTTAAAAAGCAGGTATGTTGATCCAAGTACTGAAAAACTCACAATCTTTTAAACAATAGTGGTTTGAAATCTGTGTCTTTTCCTCACAAAGTAATTGACATCAGAAACACTGTCTTTCAAATATAAATAGGCGTTAAAATAAAGTGAAAGTTGTGAAAAAATCACTAATCACCGTCAACAAAATGCAAGAGGTTTGACAGCCCCAGGTGGTTTTGTTAAGATGCTAAAGTTCCAAAAAATGAAAGTCGAGCAAATATCGAACTTCGAGCTAAGTTTACTGTGGTTCATTTAAAAATCCTCAACACCCATCCACTGAAACACTGACAAATCCATGTTGCTGGTATCAAAGCTGTCTAGTTTAATCAGAAAAGAAAATATTGTGCCAAATCACTGGAAATCATGCAATCTGACGGAATACAACCAGTTTTTCATTGTGCAGGTCTTGGTGGTTCTGACCTTTTTCTGACATAAAGATCTTGATTGCATCAAGACAAGACCACAAAGCTGTCAGAACCTTTCCAGGGCTTTACAATGTTTGACTTTACACTTAAGTGTGAAAACTGTTATCAGCCGCACAGATTGCAAGCTTTCCTGTGAAAACAACAGGCTGGCCCCACTAAAAACAATGCAGTAAATAAACCAAGTGAATCGTTCTCTTCCACACCAAAGAGCCTTCTTTGGGTAGCTTGTTGTAGAGAATTAGAGCAGAACATAGCCTAGTTATTATTATTATTTTTAAATTAATTTCTTGATGGCTTATTAGACTTTTATTGCAACATGTTAAATGTTAAATTGAACAGACTATTACACATTGCACGGTTTTGGAAATATCCATTTACAAACAAAATCTTAATTTTGTCATTTTTTGCTGATTCTAGTTGATTGCCTTTCCCCCCCCAAAAAATACGATCATTAATATTGAAAGAACAAGCTTGAGAAAGAGAAGATATTGAATACATGTATCGCAAATCTTACTGGATTATACTGAGCTCTGCACACTCCCAAGATGCTCCAGGATCAATGGCAAACAGTTACATGGCAAAATCTCACTTACTGGGACCAAAGTAACATAGACCAGCAAACAAATTCCCATTCATTTCTGGTTGAATTTTATTAAGTTAATAATTATGAGGTGGCTCAGGACAAACATAATCAGATTATCTGATAGTTACTTCTATCAAACGATCCCTTGAAAAGCACTTTCACTGGAGAAAAGAGTAATTGTTTCCACATAGTAGTCATTGGTATTCAAGGGGAATATTTTTAACACATTTGTTCTCTAAGGTTTTTAGAGGATAGACTTGCAAGCAGTTAATGAGGCATGTTTCCAGGATCTCCACTGCATCCAGGAGCAGACACACAATCCGGAATCCCACGGGGACTATAATAGGATTTTTCTTATAACTGGAAAGCATCTTAACTGCATGCTGGGGGAGTACAGTAATATTATAAGTAAATAACAGCATAATGACACTCCTATTTTTCAGTGTTAGATTTCATAGCCAGTCTTACTCAACGTTAAGTGCTTGCAATGTTTTCACATAACATGAGATAATGCTCTTAACCAAAGAAAAATAATGCGGATTAAGAGCAGCTGGTTTCAATGTTTAGTGAATGAAAGGTGTTGCTAGAACGAGCTTCGCAAGCCTACTGGTGTAGAGTAACACACACACTGTGTGGGGAAACGTGGACCCTCGTTGTGTGTCAAGGGAATTCCAATGTTTGTAACTGCAAGTGTGCAGTGTAGCAGGAGTGGGCACAGGTCTGCAGGGGAAAGGCCACAAGCAGAAGCAGACGGAAAGCAACACTTCTAATTGGATGATGATGTCTAAGTTGTTGGAATCATCATAAACGGCAACATATGGAAGTTCCAACAACCTGTCATCCCGTAGGCAGCAGAGATGAGATTTAGATCTTGTACTGTGCTCATGAGCACACTATAATTAATTCCCAGGTCTGTTCCCACTTAGGAGAAGGAACAAGCAAGCCAAATATGGAAATATGGATTTCTGCATGGAAGCAGGGCAAAAGTTTTGCTGCCTTTGTTTTTGTGATGTGTTTGGTGCAGAGAACAAAAGTGGTTGTGCGGTCAAATGACACGATAGTTTTTTAGGTTTGTCAATGTTTGTTAACATAAAAGCCGGAAACTGAATTTTGTGATTAAAGAAGTAAATCGTAAAACATGCCCCATATTCAAGTCATTTCCATAATGTGCAGAGACAGACAAAAGTGCTAGAGATCGGTAAACTGAAGGTGTGGAAATGATAACTCGGCAACAGCTGGCTGACTTTCAGAACTGCCTGCCTGCACTGCAAGAGAAGTGCTACAAAGCACTTTAGCCACATCAATAAACCATGTGCTGAGGAAAAGATCTCGCAGAAACAGTGGAGCCTGCGAAGCAGCAAAGAGATCTGGCTTTGATCTGCACATCACTAAGTTCTGCCTCTGTATTATGGTTTTTATCCGTCTCAAAATCGGGTAGCACAAGAGAAACACATCCGTAAAACTGACAATAAAGTGTCACTTGACAGGGTGCAGCTTTTTCACCCGCAGTGGCAAAACCAGCTTGATCCCCAGCCCACTCGCTCTGGCAGAGGTCTGATGCGGCACAAGGCATGACCTTGGCAGATTATTTCAAGGAGGTTTTGACTGGTATTTCCCACCCATCCCAGAGGGTGGATGTTCATTTCACGCAAGACAGTTATCCAGCACCTCCAGAGAATGACAAAAGAGGAAACCTCACAGGAATTTTCCACTTAGTACAAAATAGAGAAACTGACAGTTTTTTCTGTACAAAGATTCAAAGTTCAAAGATTTTAAGGCACTTATTAAAATCATTGCATTTATATTATTGTTGAATAAAATACATTGCTTTCTTGTTCAAATCCATTTATATTTCCATCTCTACACAGAGAAGCAAAAAATATAATCAGCATGATGCACACTGGCAAGCCATTCAGGCCAACAGGACAGACGATGTTGCCCAGTGTGGGCAGACTGGAGCCTCAGTGGGAACAGGCGCTAGCTAGTCCTTCAAACAGGCATTCCACACATCATCAATATGTTAAGAGTTTTATTGATCTTACTTTTTAAATTCATTTAAATGTACAAATCTCCCATTTGCATCAGTGCATTTAGAAAGACAGAATAATGCACACTTTCCATTTTGCCTTTGAGTGCTTTGAATGTATTTAAAAACCACTGACACACAGAAAAAGCAGTTTCTGAAGGGTCTCTTTTTTCTTGTTCAGCATTCATCAGTGGTGTTTTAGCATGACTTAGGCTAACAAGACCAATATCTTTACAACCAACTGATCAGTTATTGTAGTTACATTCTCTGCCTACATGGGAGGAAAGCTAGACTTCTAGCCCAGTGATCACAATTATAGACAAAAACCTCACCTAGTGCGAGGTTCTTCTGTATTATACTGACAAATAAGCTCATTACTAAAATGAAAGTTCAAGGTACTTTAGCTTTTGTTTTTTGCAGAAAGGGATAAGTCCTTCAAAGGGGACTGAAAAATCACAATTGAAACACCACGTGGCCTTTTACTCATTTCTTTTTCTTCTGACAGTATACAGTATTACACTTTTTACACATCCAATGAACTAAAACAGTATGTGTAGCAAACAAAGGTAATGATATTTAAGCTTAATTTGTACCCCCAAAAAATCACGATTTACGCAAGCACCAAACTTGACACAAAGCAGTGGTGCACAACTGTACTGTAGAAAAGCCTCATCACAGCTGGGTGTTTGGTCTTCTTTACTTCAGAAAAGCTCTATGCTGTATTTTCCTTCTTTCTTTTGTTGCATTCCACATGAGAAGCATTAGCCTGAGTCATAATACATGTCATGTTATAGTTAAGGGACAGTCTTTGTGGTTCCACAGAGTAGCAGTCACAAGTTGGGAATGGGAACAGCCAAAGTGTAACAGTTTGATCCTTTTAAAGTCTGTGTGATTCAGGCTCTTGCACAAACTTTATATACAGTACATATATCAGAAAGGTGCTTCTTTAAGGTTCATTTGGTGTCACTGTAAACTTGCTTCCACAAAAGGGAAGGAAAAGAAGCATCAAGCATGTACTAGTGTCCACAGCAATAAAAGAGAATCAACCAACTCCAGTTTCAACAGCATCCAGATGTTTTTAGTATAATCACCCTGATCCAAAGATAAATATATCGTATCCATCTGTGTAGTATTTCACCTTAAATTTAATTTTGGCTGGCTAAAAAATGTACACCTTACAAAAACATCAGAATTAATGCTAGTGGAAAGAAAATGAAACTGATCGCACTGGAATCTAAACCCACTCATTATTAGTTCTTGACGGTAAAATAAAATATCTTTGGATCTTGCTGGTCTAAGGCTAAGCCAATACACTGAAATTAAGTGAGTCAAAGTACATTCAGAATGGGAAAAGCACAAAGTGTTAAATTTACTGTCTCAGTATTTTCTAGTATTTTCCTGTAGTTACTACATGTATTTTTCTAAAAAAATAACCTTTTACTTTCCTCATATATTAATACAAGCCAGTTGTGCACACACATTTAAATACTTCACACTGAAGAATATCTCATCCACTTCTGTTTTGCCTCCAGCACATAATAGAAAATTAAAAATAGAAGATGCTTTCACTAGTTTCTTACTAGTGAAATACCTCAGATGTTCTGTTCCACTTGAGTGGGAAAAGTAATTTTTATTATAACCCCTGGTCTTTAAAAGGCTCTGTGAGGTTGCGAAGAAGCTTAGTTTCACTACTGCTAACTTACTGATGCATTAATGAACACATTGACATCTTAATCTTAGGTTTTAATTTTCTAGACCTCGATTTGTCTTTTTTTTCTTCATTACAAGTACACACATTTGTCTCGTAAGAGAGGAATTGCACATTAAAAGAACTGAACAGCTTGTATTGATGTAAAAATGGGACTGGCTCATTAGCAGTACTACATCACAGAATTCCTCTTCTCTTTAGGGCAGTGTGGTGGCATAGCAGCAATGCTCCCTCACAGCTCCAAGGCCCTGGGTTTGTGATTCTCTGTGTGAAGCCTGCATGCTCTTCCTTCCTTTACATAGGTTTTCACTCAGCGCAACAGTTTCCTTCCCTCTTCCAAAACTTGCTGTCTGATGCTTTTAAATAAAGGTCCTAGTGCCCATTTATAAAGCACAGCATTATGTGGAATTAGCGAGCAAAGCACCTCGCTCAGGGGTATGACAGCAGACCCCACCTAAGAGTCTGAACGCAATCTTCCAGTTCGAGTCCACAGCTCTCGCTGTCACACCACACCGCTGCCTCAGGTCTGACTGGTCACTCTGATGTCTCCCTCTGCCGGTGGCCCTGAATGTGCATGGTCAACACAGCAGTGCGCTCTCCTCCCACCTCGAACCCGTGTGCAATGACACAGCGAGCTGCTCGGGCGTTTGACACCTGGACAGGCTTACTCTCCACTTCACCGGAAGATGCAGAAAGAAGTGAAGCCGCGAAGAAGGGGGGAGTTTGTGAAGTTTAGTTATTCCCTAAGTAAAAGATGAAAAGGACTACAAAAAGAAGACGCTGAAAACAACCTAAAATCTTTAACTCCACAGAAAGACAGAAAACGTACGTCACAGGCCCCTGCTTCAGAGGCATGTGGATGAAAGAAGCTGTCTTTCTGAGTACACTGCTTTCAGGCTGCAGACAGATGCCTTCTGTTTATACACACAGTACACAAACGTCCCGCCTTTTCACCGTGTGTGCAACGCCTTGTTCTGCTTGGCTTCCTTTACATGGTGTGCTGCTGTGTGTCTGGCCTGCTCTGGGATGAGTCAATTCAGCCCAGACCATGTGACTGACTTCAAGCAAATAAACCTGGCTAATCACACTTTACAAAGTATAACTTGGGCTGAACTGAACATTTTCAGATGACTCTTCTTACTTCAGAATGTTAATAATTAAAACAGAACAGTGCAAATTAAGATTTATGATAGAACTAACAGGCCAAAGTGATCAGAGATGTCAGTAGTAGTACAACAGTGGCTGTAGAACATCAGCAAGTTTTTTTTTACAAGAGGATGAAAAAGATTTTATTAAATAAAATCTGTCACTGTCAAAATAATTATCAAGTCCTTTCGAGCCATTCAAAACTCCTCTATGGCATCTACTGGCATTAAGTAAATAATGGAATTTGCTATGTAAGAAACTACTTCTTGTACTTAAACAGCTTACTCAAGTCTGACCTTTGACCATGTTCATCTCACCTGTCATCTTGATACCTGTCACGCCCGACATCCCTCCCTAGAGGGCGCTCCACTGCTCTCATTATTGTTCGTGTGATTTAGTTCTCCAGGTGTACCCTTTTAGTGTTATTATTTAAAGACCAGCTCCTCCAGTCCTCGGGGCTCATCATTAGGGTAAAGATGTCGCGAGGCCCGCCTAGCACCAGGAAACCCTACGTCCGTCTCCTGAGGGCATAGGTCTCATCCCCGACACCTCACGGGCTTCCTGAGCCCGGGGTCTGGAGGATCTCGCCCCGTCACCCTTGGACCTCCATGTGTCGTTTGTCCGTGTGCTCCTCCCTCCCGGGGATTTTAACTTTGTCGCCTCCCAGGATGGATTTCTAGTTGATGGACTTTCGGACCGTGCTTTGACCTGCCCTTGGACCCGTTTGGATTTGGATGCCGTTTTGTCTTCCCCGTACACTGTCTCACGGACTGTCACTATTATTTTGTGCACTATTAAACCCCTGTGTGTTCCTTTTTACCACGCCTCCTGTTTTCTCCAGCTCTTACCGCATCGCATAGGGTCTTCTACAAGATCTGACACGGATTCCAGTCCGTGTCCGTTACAATACTGATCAAACCTCATTGAGCACATTGATCATAAAGAGGTGAGCATTTTCTGTGCTGTTTCAGAATGCTAGCCTTCTGAATACTGCTGGGAGCTACTGCTAGCTCGTTAGCTTGTAGCAGATTCACATAAAAGGAACCGTACTGAATGCTTGTTTACACAAAGTAAAAAACTGCTACAATAATATTAACTCTGAGATCTCCACAAACATGCACCAGAATTTTATTAACATAAAAACTGTGAAGATTTAACAAAATGAATGACAAAGTACATATTCACCACTGTCTTCCCTTGACTCTGTATTAACAATACTGCAGTACTTTCACAACATTTCAAGTTTTTCTTCATGAAGGCTCAAATCTTTCACATATTTCACATCAGAAATTGCACAATTAATAGGAACTTGAAGGGCACTCTCTCTTGACAGCAGGGCGAGCTCTGTGTGTGGGTTCGAGCCCGGGTCATGCCACCGTGGGCTCTGATTGGGATTTTCCAAGTGGTGGCGCTCTCCTGGCCAGCCAGAGCCCCTGGTTTGTAATTGGGCGAGCCTGCAGGCCTGTGGGGCTGTGAGTGAGGGACAAGCCCCTCCTCCACATGGGGATTGGCTCTCTGTGATTTGGGCGAGCCTGTGGGGCTGTTGCTGAGGGACAAGCCCCTCCTCCACAAAGGGTGATTGGCTCTCTGTGATTGGGCGATCCTGCAGGCCTGTGGGACTGTGGGTGAGGGACAAGCCCCTCCTTCACATGGGGATTGGCTCTCTGTGATTGGGCGAGCCTGTGGGACTGTGGGTGAGGGACAAGCCCCTCCTCCATACGGGGATTGGCTCTCTGCGATTGGGCGAGCCTTTGGGGCTGCTGGTGATGTGCTAGAAGGGAAGGGGCTTAACAGTGGGCGGGGCAGAGGAGTGCCTCCACCCCCTCACCCTCCCCTGCAAGTGGGATTGGGGCTCACGGCCGCGAGTCGAGACGGGGAAAATTACACAGCAGGCGGATCTAAATTGGGTGGGTAAAACATAATTGGTAAACTGAAATATCTAAAAGAATGTTAAAATTCTTATAAGGTTTGAACTTCTTACAATTTTAAGATCATAAACATTCCAGGATGTGTCTTTGAGTTGTTTTTTTCCCATTCCATATTTACCAATAGCGGCTTCTGGGAGACAAGGGAGTCAAAGGAGTCAACGAGAGCTCACTGTGACCAGGGTATAGATGTCTCCCGAGAGCTGACCTGCTCACCTGCCAGGGAGGGAGCAGCCCTCCAGCTGACCTTGTCTGTCTCCTTCAGATTCACGGATGACAGTCATCCTCCACTGCGAGGGACAGGCAGTGATTACACAATCTATTTTGTCCTTCTACGGCCCCTTGCAAAAGAATGAAATGTGCATCCTAAGTAGATTTACTTATTAAGGATAAAGCTTTGGAATGAGTTTGTTCCACGAGTCGCTAGGAGAGGAAAACTGAGCTATTTTACGGAGGATTGGTATCTACTGTTTAATGACAGGGTTTAATGAGAGGTTTCATAACATCATTTGAAATCAGAGCATGCCGCAGTTTTGATTAATTTTCTTTGGCATTTTGGTTCACGTGAAATGTAGCTCTACACAAGAGGCTCACCTAACCGTCTGAAACACAAAGGATCATTACATTTGAAATAACTTTTCCCATGTGGATTCTTTTTATGTTCAGCTACTGCTTCTCATAATGCTGGCTGTTAGATTCATTTAACACATTTCAGCAAGCAAGGATCATTGTTCTAACCTGATATTTGTTCCACACATAAGTAAATTAAATTGTTTAAATGGGCAAGACTCTTTTACTAACACTCCAGCTAAGCACTCGAGCTCTCTCTGGTGACAATGGCCAGATAGATCAGAGTGTTAGAAACCATTTTGTTACATTTTCTAGACTGATAGGCATCGATGACTTTTTCAGAGGTCTTCAGGAATATCTTTGAGGCATGATGTGCCTCAAGACTCTGTGTGGTGAGAACTTCACTGTGATTATAAGAGCCAAAGTTTGCGAGTTTTACATACAGCAGAGCTGGCCTGAACCAGCCCTGATTGTTTAATAAAGTATATACACCTGGTCCTCGTTAAACCATTAATTGAACTGATTGAGGGGGTATTAACTTTTTCACACAGGAACATTGGAATTTGGATTAATTTGTTTATGAAATAAATGTTCCCAATGCTTCTAACCATTTTTTGAGTAAATTTCTAAACATAATTCTGCAAGCAATAGTCAGCAGCCATATCACTCTGCAACTCACAACTGGCAACCCACTGAAGCTCAGCAGGTGTGAGCCTGGTCAGTACCTGGATGGGAGACCTCCTGGGAAAAACTAAGGTCGCTGCTGGAAGAGGTGTTAGTGGGACCAGCAGGGGGCGCTCACCTTGCGGTCCATGTGGGTCCTAATGCCCCAGTATAGTGACGGGCACACTATACTGTAAACAGGGGCCGTCCTTCGGATGAGACGTAAAACCGAGGTCCTGACTCTCTGTGGTCATTAAAAATCCCAGGGTGTTTCTCGAAAAGAGTAGGGGTGTAACCCCGACTTCCTGGCCAAATTTCCCATTGGCCCTTACCAATCATGGCCTCCTAATAATCCCCATCTATGAATTGGCTTCATTACTCTGTTCTCCTCCCCACTGAGAGCTGGTGTGTGGTGAGCGTTCTGGCGCACTATGGCTGCTGTCACATCATCCAGGTGGGGCCGCACTTTTTATAATGCACTTTTTCTTTGCTTCAGTTTGTGTCACCTGTGATTCTGAGTTGCACAGTGTCTTTAAAGGACTTCGAAAACAGGACTTAGGTGACTTAGTTTTCTCTGCTGAGGGCCAAAAAGATTCAGCTCCTTTAGCCTGTCAGAGAAGGACGTTTCTTCAGCCCTAAGAACACACATGGCCACTCCTCTCTCAAATGACTCGAGAAAGCCAATATCATTTTTGTAACACGGCAATCAGTTCCACACAATATTCTAATGAGATCTTTTAACCTCATTTGTGAAATGCTTTTTATTATTAAAAACATCCTGAACCATAAATATAGGCACAACCACAGCTGTTTAATTAAACACTCTCTTAGGCAATAAAACACCCATGAATCTACTGTAAACCGTGGAGGTGACCTGGACCTAGAGGGTTTCTCCACGTGAGAACACTTCCAGTTAGGAGCAATCACATTTGTTTCATTTGGCAATCCCAGATTTAACTCAGCTGGTCATAAATAATGCTGAGCGTATTTGCTTTTGTATAATTCATTTGAATTTCCAATTAATGAACAAGTGTTGGAGAAACTCTTCATTTGGATTTATTCAGCTCTGCTTGATTAAAATTCGGTCCATGCTGTACATCAGTGTAACACGGTGATAAAAATTTCATCAAAAGGCCGAGACTGCTTTGAATGCCAGCCAAAGAGGTTTTCAAGCCTATACTGGGGCCTGCAGATAAGAATCGCACAGCTCGGTGCTTTAAAAAGTTACCTCCCCGTCACATGTCACACGTTATTGTCTCTCTTACCGCATGCAGTAAAAGCTAAGCCCTTTTCTTACACTCCCAGTGGTATCAGCTTATTCCCTGGCTTCACACTCCAGAGCTCTGAAGCACACATCAATTCACATCTTATATAGTGAAAATGAAAGTGTTTGAAGACTGCCACTTCTTCTTTACACCAATTCAAGTGCAAAAAATACAGAAGCACAGAGAGAGCAGGACAGTCACACAAAGGGGTATCCATCAGGTTAAAACAAGACCAAAGATATGGGAAAAAAAGACCTGAAGCAGTTTAAGACGTCTGTATCAAAACAGGAAAGAACACAGGGATTGTACCCTGGTAAAGACTGGTGGAATAGTCCCTTGCTGTGTGATGCCGATACCGGTCGCTGGTACGAAGTGCTGCTCTACTCATACAATCTCGCTGCTTTCCGTGTCTGGTCTTGCAGTACCTACGCTTGCCAATGGGCCAGATAATCCCTAAAACTGAGCCCTCAGAAGAACTCAGATGTGAAATAACACACAAGCAGGAAGCCTCATCCAACTGTAATGCGAGTATTATTTTCCAGAAAAAAGAAAACTCTAGTGTAGAGCTCCTGTACGTGCATTAGAATCTTGACTCGGGTCACAAATTAAGATATTGCAAACACCAAATTAAAGAACAGCGACATTTGGACTTCAAAATGTATCATTTAAACATGTCATTTTTGGATTTGTAGATGGTGAAAAATAGTTATTGAGAAATCCCTGTTGCTGAGGCTGTGTGAGTAGCCTCTGCTCGGGAAGAGCTCGGTTAAGTACAGGCCCACAGAAACACGTTATTCTTTACAGCTAACACCCGCAACTGCAAAACTCCAGGGAAAAAAAGGGAGGAGAGGAAATTCTCTTCTTAGCAACAGGAGTTAATGGAAGGACAGATATCTTGAAGAGAGCCCTATATCACTGCAGAGATCCCTCTTCATTACCATGTTTCTGAAGACTCTTTAATTCGACTCTGAGGTTTACCTGCTCACTGGGAACTGAATCCAGACTTAGAAAATCTGAGACCCAGGAACATATTCAACTTGCAAACAATAAAGAATGAACTATAATGTATTTAAGGCGAAGGTGAAACTGAAGGGTTAATAACATGAACCCATTGTATTTAACACATTTTTTAAAGAACTATGTTTAAATAGTCCCACAAAGCTGATATTTTAAAGTCAGAATGTTCTTTGGATATCTGTATTGTCTCATTTGGACAGACACTAAGTTGAACAATATAAGTAATAATATATTATAAATTAAAAACAATTATCATGTTAAGAAAACTGTCTTTCAAAATACACTTTAAATCGCTCATTAAATCCATAATTTTAATCCCAAACTATTGATCTACTGGCAAAACCTAAAAGATGTAGTCAAAAGAGCAATTTCTTTTAAATTGGCTTGGATTCACTTATACTGCTCCTTTCAATAACCGGAAAAAAAGTATTAGGTAAGGGACTCCCATCTCAGAACCTAAATAAAATTTGAAGTAGACAGTTGAACTAATGATGATTCCACTGCAATAATTACAAATGTTTGATAACTGCAGCTATCAAAATGATATATGGTTTCATATAATCTCAGTATAACCCTTGAGCAAGTGGGTAGAAGAAACTTCAATAACTTTCCATTTTTTATTAAACACGTCTCAAAGGAGAGTTGTGTAAGAACCCTGAATAATATCTTTACAAACAAGATTCCTTAATAATGATGTTCTTGTGAGTCCCGACAGACACATAATGGCATGTAAATGTATTTGTGTGATTAGAATGGTATTGTAGCGCTCTCGGGTTCACGTGAGTATGCGCCCTCGCCTCTGCCACCTCAAGTCGGCCCCCCACCGTCGGGGGACTCGACCTGGGCCTCCGAAGTCACTCAACAGGGACCCACCCAGTTGAGCCAAAGGGAAATATCCACTCAGCCCGACGGCTGCGGTCCCTGCTATTCACAGGGAAGGGCCTTGACGTCACCGCGCTGGTAAACCGGCTCTCACAACCGGCTCTCACAACCGGCAATGGTGGCCGTATGTGTTACAGTATAAATGTACTGGGTATAAAAAAAAACAGGGTGAGCATGAGTTTACCAAAGCCCCATTTCTTGCTGCTAATTTCAGGAATATTTCCCATTACAACACAAACATTTATTCATTTATTACACGGCTACAGAAAAGACCCCACTCACCATTAGCGATTAAAAGGTATTTCAAAACGTCCTTGTCCCCAAGTGGGCTTGTCTAGTGCATTACAAGTCCTAGTGGGTTTGTTTCCAAAAGTGATTTATCTCTGTAATTACATGTTAACAATCATGTCTTAAACTACATAAGAATGTAGTTCTTAATTCTTGAAGTTCTGCTAATGCAACTGCATTTTGCAAATTACAACCTTTTCATTTAAGAATTAATTTCCAGTTCCAAAGCTTTATTAAATAAGTGTTATTATAGAATGCTTTCAACTGAACTAGAGAATGGCAAATGTTTCAAAGTTTTCTTCACTATCAGAGATGTGGGGACACTTGACTTTCTTGGGCTTTAGGTGCTCTAATAATGGCCATGTGAATAATTGAAATCAGGCTTGTCAGAATGAATAAAATACAGAATATGAACTGATAAGTCAAACTGCAAGTTTTTTTTCCCCTAAAAATATTCTTTTCCTTCTGGAGATTTTTCTTCTTTGTCATCATACTAATCCACAACACCCTGAGATTCTCCCAGCATGAACTTTTTCCATCTCTATTGTTCTTGTCAGAATATACATCAGCCTGGTCATGAAACTGCTAAGTAAATAAGAGCACAGAGAAGGGCACAGATTTCAGAAAACTTTTAAAACAAAGTCTGACTCTCAATCAAAATACTTTTCCAATTTATTTTCCAGGTTCACAAACTGAAAGGTTTAATTGAACAAAACTGAAAAAAATTTAAGATAATCAATTATTTAAAAACAATACTGAAAACTGAATCATTCAGATTAATTTTACACTACAATTTCTGTTTTATTCATAACTGCCTTCGGAAAAAGGGCGCCTATCCAAAAAGCCAAAGGCTGGGTAATCCATTCCAGGGGCTTATCTTCAAGGCAAGTCGTTAGAGCAGTAAATTAAAAAACCTATTAGGTTTACGAAAAATATAGGGATGACGGAGCAAACCTACCATGGCTGAAAATAACCTCCAGTACTACCGAGATAGTTTTATAAAACTAAATAAGAACTATGAACACTAGAGAAATCACAAAATTGGCAGGTAGAAGAGGTTAATCTCCTCAGGGATTTACAAAGCTCCCTCATATTATTGCAGTTTTATTCCCCCTTAAGGGCCATTTCACACTCAAAACTGCCAAAAAAATAAACTGCAGACATTGTATTTCCAATCTGCACTTGCGAAGCTTTTAAATTTTGCATTGCAAAAATTTTAATTACTCAGTAACGCATACGGCAAGTTCATCCCACACACTGTACATACACATTTCATGCCAGTGTCATGTTTATTAAGCACTGGAATGGGAACGTCTAAGACTTTGACACCGACTCCACCAGCATGCATAATCCAATTCCTAAACCCATAGAGAATGTTGTAAAGCCTGGCACCACTGTGTCCAATCCAGTCACTCTCAGCTCTCTATCCTCCTGCGACTCAACAACTGAAGAATGACTTTTGTCTTCTTGTCTGTGTGCTTTGGCACGGGCTGCAGGTAGGGGGCTAGGCCGCCAGTACTGGAGTCTGTGGCACGGGCTGCAGCGAGGGGGCTTGGCTGCCAGTACTGGAGTCTGTGGCACGGGCTGCAGGTAGGGGGCTAGGCTGCCAGTACTGGGGTCTGAAACCATTCATTCATCTGCTGAGGAGGCAGCGCATCATCACATACTCAGCTGGACCTAACCATCACGACTGGACCTGGGAAAGACGAGGCTCTCTTCCATGAAGGAAGCAGGAAGCTATGCTTGTCCTGTCCCCGAATTCCAGCTTTCATACAGCCATTTCTCACAAAGACATGCTCATTCCAATACAAAACTCTACACTCACCTTAAAAACACATATCTGAGGTATCTAACTTGCACAGGTTGGCAGAAAGAGGAAAACACATCACTTTTTACTCTGCTGCTGCTATTTTCAAATGACCGGGATGTGACGAGGACTGGTGTCATTCTAGCACCAACAGTGTGAAGGGGGGTGGTGGGGCTACGTAGTAAATCAAGATGGCTGACACACGAGACCTCTGACACACTGGCTCCTGTGTGCGCCTAGATTGCGGCTCATATCCTACTCTCACAATCCATTTAATCACAAAAACAGCACATGTTCACATCCCAGCTTGTTGTGCTTAGTGGGTCATGAATTGACTGGTGCAGCAAAGATTCTCATGCAAACTACTCCCTTATAGGCACCGTTGGGATAACAAGCTCCAGACCTGCCGCGACCATGCAGTCAACAGGACGACATGGGGCTCCTGCTTGAATTACAATGGCCACCTGAGCACCAATCAACTTAAAACCTGCCAAGTTTCATCTCGCCCAGATGTGCTTCAGAACTGCACCTCAAAAGTTGCAGTGATACTTTGTGTCCTCATAGTAGGTCTTCACCTACTTAGGAAAATGAGCTCCATAACTATCTGCTTTGTTATCTCCTCTTCAAAAATGTGTTAAGCAAATGAACTCTGAACTTGGCAGGTATCTCTCTCTTGACAACAGAATTATAATACAACAAAACAGAGCTCCTATAGAACACATGCTAGCTGCCTGACTTCAATGTCCACCCCACACTGCAGCAGCACTTCTTCTGCTGATGACGGGACATCGCCTGCTCAGGCCGACACGATTCTTCAGGAACCGGATAGCCAACAAACTGCAAACCTGGTAGGTATCATACTTGTTTCCCATTAGTTATCTGGAAAACCCGGATTGGATTAACAGATGATTTAACAACTGATTATTTTTGTTGTACCTGCCCGGTTCGGAATCACCAATCGTGCATCGCAGCCTGCAACCCCTACGACGCACACGGGGAAATGAATGGAGAAGGGGGCAGACATCTCTGACCCAGCCACCTTGAAAACAGCCATTTGTTAAAGTGGCGCAGGAAACACAGGTCTGTCCTGCAGGTGCAGTGCCGACGACTGGGGAGGCACATGGCTGCAAGCACCCCGGAGGCCACAGGGGGCGCTGTGACGTGGAGCATGGAGGCAGCCCTGGCTGACATGCACTACACATCCGCTCTGGAGGCCAAGGCTGGTGCTGTGCTTTAACTGTGTTGTTTGAGCAATGTCCTGGTGGCTCCGGTGTTTACAGTACATACATGCACGGTCTAAACATGCGAATGTCTCAGTGTGAGCCATGACCGTGTACATACCTCTTTGCCCGAGAGATAATAGGCTGACAGCAGTCCACCAACAAACCGGATGTTCACTTCGAAGACAGAGACTTCAGCATTCTGAGGGAGACACAAAGACAAAAACACAAAGTTGATTTATTGTGTGCTTACAGGAAAGTACTCCAGAGAGAAAGTCAACTGCAGTAACCATACAACGAAGCACCTGAAATGTGAAAAAGTACTTTACACTGTTGATGTTTAGGTTCAGTTTTGAATATATAAACATCTGTAAGGACAGAAAAGGTAGTTATATTAACTAAAAGTAATAATATACTTAGAAATTAGCTTTATTTAAAAAACTGTTGGTTATGTAAAATTATTTTCCAGCAATGACGCATATTTTTACCAGTATTAAAGGACATTTCCAGTCAAGGAAATTCCCGTAAACTACCAACATTTCGATCAGAAACCTGCCGTGGAATGGTAAAGCTATATGTCATGTTTTCCTTTATCCGCCAATAAAGAAATTCACAAGACTCCCAAGACTAGGTTTTTGCCCAAGCAGATTCTGAATACATTTCAAAATGACTAAATGAAAATGTTCCCCTGCCACCAGACGAGCACAGTAAATCATCTTATTCATATGGAATTTGTTTAAAATTTCATTTGAATAAAATTTGCTTAAACACTAAACTCTTTTTTTAAGAGTACAATAAAGGAGCACTGACAATTTAATTTTCTTTGTGTACTGAAGAAAACCATCACGGTTTAATTTTTTTAAACGTACCAGTTTCTCTCATTCTTCACAACTTTGCCAAACAACCTGAGCATAAAGCAGTTAAAAAAGGCCACCAACTTAAAATGATAGGGTCTTCTATAACTAATTATACCCTCAAAGAAGCAGCAAAAGCCACAAATTAATGTACTCTTTTATACATTACCAAATGTTTATATGTAAATTTGCATCTCTACATTTATTATGCTGTAAGAACAGGTAGTAATATGCGAATAAGATACATAACAGTTTGCATTTCTTTTTACTTGGTAAGCAAACACTTATTCCCAGAGAGCTAGAAATAAACCTGCATTGAAACCAATTTAATCCTGGGAACCCGTCAGTCATTTTTATTTATTCTTATGATTTTACGGTAATTGTTGCCTCTGCAGTTGATTTTAATGTTCACAATACACCAAAACAAAAGGAGTAAAATTTATAGCAACCAAATGTACGAAGAAATGTAGAAACGCAAAATGTACAAGAAACTGATGTCACAGCACACATTATCTGGGAACCAGTTTCTGACACGGTAGTTCGAAGGTCGCAAGCAAGGTCATCTAAGCCTAAGTCCCGCACAGGTCATCAGCTCCCCTGTGCAGAGCTCCTGCCCGATCAGCACTCTCAGACTGATGACATGTTTCCCCGGCTTATCCCACCGGGGTTAAGGTGTAGCAGCTGGGCAGTACACACTGATCCATGACAGAAGCAGAGTGTCTGGAGGGGCCGAACTGCGTGGGGACACACACTGTCATTTTGAAAAATTAAGGGATTATGGTAGAGGCTGTTATTACAGCAACAAAAGAGCACACATCTTTAAATACTCCAAGCAAAAGTCTTGTGCAATGAGATGTTAAAACAACAAGCTGCATGAAAACTACCATTAATGGTGACCCACAGCACTCAGCAGCAGTCATTAAAATGGGTGGCCCCCCTGGAGAGTTTTATCTCACCTGTGCACCCTTGTTGTACCACTGGCAAATGAAACAGAACTTGAAAGAGTCAGAATGTACCACACTTAACCAGTATTTAGGAGTCTGAAGATCATCTTCCTAAGGTGTCAGTAAACACATCATTGAAAACGCTGCCTTTTGCAACACAGCTCCGTCACTGATTTTCAGTGGTATTCTATCCTGCGTCCATCAAACTACACATTACAACCAGGCCGTTACTGGTAGAAAACCAGAAAGAGGAACTGTGGTATGCAAGGGGAGTGGGCGAGGCTGGGTTACTCTGAGCAGCAGTGTTGTAGTATAGCAAAATATTTCATAATATGCGTCTTGACAGCTTCATCTTTCTTCTTATAATCAAGATCTGCAGGATTCCAAAAAATCCCTTGACTAGAAATAATTTCTGTGATGAACACCTTGCACAAGCTTTGGTTTGAATGCTGTTCCTTTCCTCTTATTCTACTATCCCTGAGAGATAATCTCTTCTTCAGAAGCAGAACGTTACTGTTACCCAGTTAAGTATGAGTTTACTCTGGCAGGAGGAGACACACTGGGGAGCAGGGTTTGCTTTAACAGGTTCTGCAAAAAAGTAGGGGCACATAAACAAAACAGCCCAGCTCAGCATTGAGCTCGAGCTGACTTCTTCAAGCCCTCTCTATCACGAAACAGGCAGCTAGGCTGCTTACCGGCTTCAGCTCTCTCCGATGAAGTCTGGTTTGCACACAGTGGATCTGCCCTCTATCTGACAAAATCAGACCAATACAGCTGGAAGCCTATGATCGCTGGTTTTTAAATAATAATAATGTTAACAACAATAATAATAATGACAATTTTACACAGCAACTTTAAATATAATTTATCAAAGTGCTTGACAGTAAGAAAAAAAGTAGCAAGGAGAAGAGTTAACGAGTTTAACAATTAAAAACAAAGGTTTAGAATACAGAAGAAGACGCGAGAGGCAGACACAAAATGGATTAGGTAAGGAAGGTTTCAAATCTGGATTTGAAAGTGCTCAGGCACGCTGACTCTCGGATATCCTCAGGGATATAATGGAGAGGAGACAGTAGATAGGGTGTAGAACACAGTAGGAAACACGGGACCAGCTAAATAAAAGCCCTTCTAAAAAAGGTAGTGTTGAGTTCAGATTAGAATACACTCAGGTAAGGTGACATTCTGATATCCTAGGGGAGAGATTTCCCAAGCTCTGGGGAGCAGCAGGAGAATCACTGTCACCTCCTGTATGCAGGCCGGCTTGGAGACTAGAATCAGACAGACACAGATTGCGAGGAGGGGGGGAGGACAATAGTCAAGCAGGGAGCTGTGGCAGCATGCACAGGCTGCAAAGGAACAAGTAAAGGTTTATTCCTGCTGACAAGAGAAGAGACAACATTTCGGCCGTGGAGCCTTCTTCAGGTGCAGATAGCAATCATACAGGTACTGAGGTGCAAAACCTTACAGGTGAGCATGAGGATTTTGAAGATGACACCAAACCAGTGAAAAATTGTCTGCTGACCAAATGTCTGTCCTTATTCCTTCCTTATTCATGTGGATGTAGTTCAGACAAGTGCCTCCATTTTCTCTGAACCTACTGCCCTCTTATAGGGATAAGTTCACTTATTTAACACTTGTTAAACATTCTACGTGTCATTCTGAATGACACTTAACACGGCAGCACCAATGACTGACAGAGCTGAAAGATTCACACACAAACATACAGCAAACATACAGTCTTGTCAGGGAATCATATATAGACATGGATATTATTGAATAACAAATACTGCAAGTCTTTTACAAATTAAAGGGCATTTTGTTTAATTAAATTACAGACTTGGGTGACCACGTGACAACTTGTCAACAAAAACAATTACTTTTGTGACTGAGTGACAATCTAGACATAGTTCTATAATACAGACGTATAATATAGCTCAGCAATCTGCCAACTAGTGGATCTCAATTAGCTGTTTTTTGCTAAGCTGATCTTGATTTAGTTTGCTTCATTTCAGTTCTCAGTTCGGGGAGGGGAGGCTAAATTTTCTGAGATTGTAAAATAAAATATTTTTTTTCTCTCTCCAATGTCTTGGTATAAAGTTTCTCTGCCTTTTTTTCAACACATGAAACAGATCCCTCTAATGCTAAAACGTCACTGGGACATTACTGGAAATAATTTGCTTTGCATTGAAGTGCTTTTTTGAAAAGGAAGAGATTGCTTCCCACACATTACAGCAAGGCCCCGTGTTGCAAAACCTCCCATATCAAATTATCTGTGCTCAGAATGAAGACGAGATGAAAACATGAAGTGTTAGTTTTCAACAGAGCTTATTCCCACAGGCTCTGCAAACTGAGAGATCGTCCCCATGCTGATCTGTGCATAAATTGGAACACAATGAGTACCTCATCAACAGTATTTACGCTTTTGAATCAAACACTCTGTAGGCCTAATGTTAATAGACCATTGAGTAATACTGTAGCAAACAATTACCTAATTGAGATATATATATAAAGGATAAGAATCCTTGAGAAGACTCAAATAATTTAGCACAGTATCGTATCAGTGTTCATGCAACATTTACAAAACGAATTACACTACAATATAATACAGTGGTCATTTACACACCTCGCAAGGACATTGATGCGCTGTACATGTTTTATAGTGACTTCTGACCAATGCCCTCTTCTATCGGCAGCCCCTCGGTGTCTGAGGACACGGCCCCCTCACACAGCCCCCTGGGTGTCCGAGGACACGGCCCCCTCACACAGCCCCCTGGGTGTCCGAGGACACGGCCCCCTCACACAGCCCCCTGGGTGTCCGAGGACACGGCCCCCTCACACAGCCCCCTGGGTGTCCGAGGACACGGCCCCCTCACACAGCCCCCTGGGTGTCCGAGGACACGGCCCCCTCACACAGCCCCCTCACACAGCCCCCTGGGTGTCCGAGGACACGGCCCCCTCACACAGCCCCCTGGGTGTCCGAGGACACGGCCCCCTCACACAGCCCCCTCACACCGCCCCCTGGGTGTCCGAGGACACGGCCCCCTCACACAGCCCCCTCACACAGCCCCCTGGGTGTCCGAGGACACGGCCCCCTCACACAGCCCCCTCACACCGCCCCCTCGGTGTCCGAGGACACGGCCCCCTCACACAGCCCCCTGGGTGTCCGAGGACACGGCCCCCTCACACAGCCCCCTCACACAGCCCCCTGGGTGTCCGAGGACACGGCCCCCTCAAACAGCCCCCTGGGTGTCCGAGGACACGGCCCCCTCACACAGCCCCCTCACACCGCCCCCTCGGTGTCCGAGGACACGGCCCCCTCACACCGCCCCCTCGGTGTCCGAGGACACGGCCCCCTCACACAGCCCCCTCACACAGCCCCCTCGGTGTCCGAGGACACGGCCCCCTCAAACAGCCCCCTCACACAGCCCCCTGGGTGTCCGAGGACGCGGCCCCCTCACACAGCCCCCACACACCGCCCCCTGGGTGTCCGAGGACACGGCCCCCTCACACCGCCCCCTCGGTGTCCGAGGACACGGCCCCCTCACACGGCCCCCTGGGTGTCCGAGGACACGGCCCCCTCACACAGCCCCCTCACACAGCCCCTTCGGTGTCCGAGGACGCGGCCCCCTCACACAGCCCCCTCACACGGCCACCTGGGTGTCCGAGGACACGGCCCCCTCACACGGCCCCCTGGGTGTCCGAGGACACGGCCCCCTCACACAGCCCCCTGGGTGTCCGAGGACGCGGCCCCCTCACACAGCCCCCTCGGTGTCCGAGGACGCGGCCCCCTCACACAGCCCCCTCACACAGCCCCCTCGATCTGCCGCACATGCGAGCTGCCGGCCTGAACGCGGCCGTTTTACATCTCTCAGCCCCCAAGTGACAAACTGGTGACAGCACAGCGCTGCTGCAGTCCCAACACTGTGAGCACCGAAAATCAGTTACTATTCAAGCCTGTTTTCATCGCAGTGGTTTATTGTTCCAGTCCCTATGTGTATCACCTTTCAAGCGCATGATGTCTTAATGTTTACTGAGCGACTATAAAGGGGGTGATGGTAAGGAAATATAGGGTGGAGATCGAATTTGCCTGAAGTGAATTCAAAGACAGATCCTTCCGTGAATCATCAGTCAAGCCAATAAATCTCTTCAAATCTCATTTTTAATTCTGGTACAGTCAGTAAACAAGTCAGATTTGTCAAGGACACTAACGCAAGAGGATTAGCAAATTCTGCAGAATCTCCCAGGGAAATTCAAAACAGTCTTGAGCAACATTCAATACGGGACAAATACTTGGCAGAAGGCGGTTCATCTAGACAAGAGCAGGTAGAAGAACGTGTAAATATGAGATTGGACACACTGAGCATGTACTGCAGCAGCCATGTACAGCATGAACAGGACTTTGGTGTTTATGTTGACAAATCATGTTAATTTTCTACACATTGTAGGGAAGCAATAAAAATTCAATCTAAATGGAAGGATAGTAAAAAAGCATTGAAAAACATGAAGGTTAAAATTGTGCAGTGCCCCATTAAGAATACTGTATGCAGAAATACAGAAAGATATTGCTGCTCAGAATCAGTCCCGACAAGAGAAAACAAGTGTATGTCGGGTCTCTGCACCGGAAGGACACAAGAACGTAACCTTCTCAGCCTTGAACAGATTGACTTAAGAGAGGACCTGATTCCAGCCCTCAAAGTCACAGGCAAAGTTAGTCCGATACGCCTCTCCAGAACCGACAGGGAAACTCTGAGAGAGTGCAACTGAGTCTGGAAACGAGAAGCACCTTTCTTACACAGAGGGGCGTGGAACAAGCTGTCCAGCCATGCTGCAGAAGCCAAACCCCTGGCTTCTTTCAAGAAACAGCTGAACAATCCGCGACAAGCAGCTCAACAGGCCTGATAGGATGAACAGCCTCCTCTTGTTTGAAACCCTTTGCATGTTCTCGTGTGCAAGAGGCAGCGTATGGTCAACTGCACGAGGAGTCTAACAAACAGACTCTTGCCCCCTGGTGCTGGAGGACATCACCCTGCAGGCTTGCTGAAAGCAACACTTGCTCAGCACATCTGACAGAATTCTCCTCCGTCCTGAATTTTTAAAAGTTTATTTAAAATATGTAGAGCCATCAAGAAGGTTGGTATTAATAATGGACAAACATTCAGGTGGGTAGCTGCGTCAGCATGCGTAGGCTGCAAAGGAACAAGTAATAGGTTTATTCCATGCTGAAAAAAAAAGAAGAGAAAAAAAACAACGTTTCGGCCGTGGAGCCTTCTTCAGGTGAACAAACATTGCCTAGTTCATTTTCAGTTTCTTTTAAACTCATTAAAATTCAGATTTATTCATCTTGAGTTTTTAACAGGTTTACACAGCTTTGTTTGAAGAACAAGCACCCTCCTGAAAGCCGCGAGACTTGAGAAGAGCATGTAACCCCTCCCACCACGGCAGTCTCTTCCTGAGACTCCTCTTTCACTCCAGGGCAAAGGTCAAGCTGCACCTTGCGACGGACAAGGCTAGAGGCTTCTCTTGGCCCTTTATGTGCCACAAAATCCACCCTGTCAGCACTATAAGTCATCTCTGTCATCTTAAATTAAAAAACAAAATAACTCTGGGCCCCTCTGACTCTTGATGTAATGGCCTCATTGTACTCAAGCTCTATTTTTCACGGCCAGGACATATTGCAGGGCAAGTTTTCCGTGTTTATGGACGAATGGGGTATCAACATTAAGCTGTAAATCATACTGTATATACAGTGCCCTGCAGATTCCTTCATATTCCCAGACCAAATAGGAACAGAAAACATTAGACAACAAAGATGTGCAGATTGACTAATGTAATACTGCAATCTGAATAGAGCACAGAGTGAAGTCATATTTGTCATAGACATTTTAAGTTCAGGAAAATGTGCTGATTTGGATTTTTGCTTTGGATCATTTTCATGCTGGAATATCCGTTTTCAATCAAGCTTGAACTTCTTGGCCATAATGTCTTGGTGCTTGTCTTGCTGGAGTGCATTGTCTCTCTAAATTAACAACAGTTCCAGGACTCTTAGATGCAAAAACAACCCCAAACCATAACAGACCTCCTGCCATATTTTACAGTGGGCATGAGAGTTTATTTTTACATGAGCCCTGTCGACAATGTCAAATTATTTTTTTGGAAAATTTGTATCCTGAAGCTACACGTTTGTGTGAGAGATTTTCATAAACTAGTGCCACTATTCCAGAACAGTTTAATTTCTCAAAGGGGAAAGTGGAAAACAGCTTGTTGTGGATTCTTTTACAGTCATCCCTCAACCCTCCTAGCGGAGGTAAATGACCATCTGCTTGCAGTCTTCAGAGCGCTGATGATGCATACTGCTATCTGTCTTCTCTGTGTATACTTTTAGTCCCAGGGGAAAAGGGAGACCATCAGAGGACAATATAGCTTTGGAGGCTTCCACTTTTTTTCACGAAGCAGAATGTTATAGTAAGCTTTTTTTTCTGGATGTTATTTATAGGAGTACTTAAAATATGTGAATAAATGTGACCCTCGTATGTCATGACAAATATTACTTTGTATTGTGCAACGCTATTATATTTACAGTGTAACACTTTAAGAATTTATTTTAATCAAGACACATAATACAATCCATAACTTAATGTGTTATAACATGTTTTTTGTTCCTATTTCATCTAGGATCTAAATGAACCTGGAGAACAATGTAAATATGTCGGTTATTTTTATAATGACTCCTAAAAAAACCCTGCAGGCCAACCTTACAGCTGATAGAATCAGATGTGCATAGAAAAAAGTCCCAGTTCATACATAAATAGGTGCAAGACAAAAAAAATCACAGATTTATAACCACATTATTACACTGAAATTAAATCTCTTCTATATAAAAAATAAAAGCTGTCCTAATAATTTAACAACAAAAAACTTGTCTCAGTATGTTTTCAGTGATTAACGCTACAATACAGTATTGTTAAATGTAGTAATAATTGCTGGTTCACTACGTCTTATAACAGTAATAGTAAATTTTGTATTTGGTGCTCACATCAACAAATTACAGCATCCACCTTCTACTCAAAATTCTACCTTGTATCTATTTGTAACCCTTGAAAAGCGAGCAACAGTAGAAACATTAAATCGTACATTTTTTAAAAGGCTTAAGACCTACATATATATTTACATAAAGTTAGGGAAATGTGGTATCATAAAAAGCAGTACAAATGCTAAAGCTACAAAGAGAGTTTCAGACTTATATCCTACCTAACATTAAATAAATGCTTCAATTTTAATGCCACACTACACAAATCAATAATGTTTTTTCTAAATTGTATTTTAAAGGTGAGTATGAGTGTGAAATTTTAATCTCTTACACAAATGGACTCAATAACCTAATCAAACCCCTTGCTGATAAAAGTGAAAAGGGTGGCAGAGGTTTATGTATAAGATACGGAGATAAATGAATTAGTACACCATTAAGCAGAAGCTTTGTTATCTACAATGCAGAAGACATAATTCAGAAGTGATGATCTTGAAGCAGTTATACTCCGAAAGAAGAAATATTACAGCAATTCAGAACACAGAAAAAACAACTCAAAGTACATTTTTGGAGATGTAATACAGCCAATTCAGAAGTTGCAGGTTACAATTACTGTACTGAATAAACAGTAATAAAATATTATTGCTAAATAAAGCAAGAACTTATGTAACATGTATATTCAGCGCTATGTATGTAAATTAGACAATGAAAAGGAATGCTTTGCATCACATGGCTTTCAAATGATTACTCCTACCATTTTTCCATGCTTACTTTCCACAGAGCATCTAAAATAGAGATAATGGCAATGGGCTCTTGGAATCAATCAATCAGAAACTCATATTTGAAGAAAACCAACATGGTATCTTATCATGTGAGGAATCCCACCATACTCAGAGGCACGGTTTCTATAGCTAATGAAGAAAAACAAGGCTTTTAATAATCTAGGACTAAAAACTGTAATGCTTTGTTCTCTGTAGTTGTTTAGCACAGAAGCTGCCCCAGCAAATATATTATACTGCAAAGGTACAACTGAGGGTTAATGCCACACTCAGAAGTTGAGGAAACATAACATTTCAGGTGTTGAGACTTTTTTTAGGTGTAAATGTGAGAAAGGACAGTCGCAGAGGGTATAACACCCAGAAGGACAAAGGACGGGGCAGGTGAGAAAGTGTCCAAATGAATTCAGAGTTGGGGTAGTGAAAACCAGAAATCTGTAAAAGAAAGGAGTTTAAGAAAAGAAATGCGTCTAAAACCGCGAGAGGGGGGAAGGTGTGCTCCAAGTTTAAAGATAAAATCTGGCTTCTGATGTTCTTCTGGAGAAGATTCCTGAAATCCTCGTAGAAGGATGTAGATGAAAAAGGTCAGGGAATCATGGCCAGGAGAGATCAAATGCAGAACTATCAGTCTGGTGAGCTCTTCGTTGCTCACTGGTCTGACATGCTCCCTGAAACAGCTGGCCAATCGGCCTCCTGTCTCTGATATGTAAATGGCATCTGAAACACTGCAAGAGGTGTGATAAATAGATTACTGCGTACGCATGATGTTCTCAGGGTGATTTAGAAATAGCCCAAGCAGATGACGCAAAAGCTTCTTGTGTAGCAGGAGGTGTTTAGTATGGACGGCGGCTGTGGGGGGCTTAGCTTTCTCTGAAGATCCTGGGAAGAGAAAGGGGATCAGGGTTGGGGGGAAGCACTAGTGGAGTAAGCTTCTGGGTCTCGGTCGCCACGCGAATGATGTTCTCAGGGTTTTTAGCTTGGCTGAGGTCAGCAGAGATAAAAAAAGAGTGCATTTTAAGGGCTTGGACTTGGAAGTTTGTGTCGTCACTGTATAACCCACAAGGTCTGGGGAACTGTCTGAAAGGGAGAAAGTGTGTACGCCAGTGGGTGTGTAACACAGAAGCAGGTAGTCCCGGGTAGCCGATGGAGAGGCTTAAAGGGACTGTTGGTGAAATTACACAGGCATTGCTGCATATTATGGTGCGAGAAGCATTTTTCTTCCTAGCAGACAAGAGATGTTTTGACCGTGTAATTTGGTCCCATCCTAGGATAACTAATACACTGCCGCACCTAAAATGAGAGGTAAAAGAACACAAGCAGATTTTTAACAGATGCATCAAGAGGGCCATGCTGCAATGGGTTCACGAAGGACACCAGAACCTGTAATTTAACACATCCAGTTCTGTGAAACCCATGTATTCGGCTAATCCTGTCTTTGTATAACAATGTTTAAATCTGTATCTCAGATAAATTAACAAGAGCAGTGGTCCCAATGCTGATCCCTGAGGTACTCCACAGATTACATCACCCCAATCTGAGCCTTCAGTGGCTGTCTGTACTTCATTTTCTATCCAATAAGGATGGATGCACACACTTCTTTCAACGCTCACTTCTGCAATTTTAGAATTCATTTAATTTCATTAAATTTAAATGTCATTTAATTCATTTTTATAAAAGAAACTATATGAAAACCCTTCTACAACTCTAAATAACCATATAAATAATGTGCTCTGTTGATTATTACTGTTTTTACTTATTCAAAGCATTTTTTAAAATGTCCTTGCATCCCACTGGCATATTGATGATCCTCTAGTTACAATAAGGGCCTGGTGTTTTTCTTAACCATGTGACCTTCAGGCACTTTCATACCAGTAATAAATAGGTAACGAGCAATTGAAATGTGATTAATGACACAATCCAGAAGTAAACATGATGTGTCTATTGGTGCAATAAACTGATAAAGAAAAGCATAAAAAACTAATTTATAACAGCATCTAAACTCAAAAGTAAACAAAGTGACACTTAATATCACAAAAATGATATTGACATTGGTGAACGGGAGGTGTCTGTAAAAAAAGTTATGGTAAAGAAAGTTTGGAAATGGTAGCATGCTGTTATGCATGATTTCACAGAGGCATTGGTGTGCGTTAATATTCCCTTGGAAAAACGCTGACCAGTCTAAGATATGTGCATTTCTCAACAAATTAAACAACCAATCAAAATGTCTGGCAGTTTGTATTCCAAATCATAAATGCACACATTTAATTCAACCAGCTCACAAAATCTCAAGGCACTCAGGTAATTCAACCTAAAACAAGTGTGCAGTTTGGTTGTGGATGCCCTTCTGTGAGATTCTACTCCAGATGATGAATTTATTCCTTTGATAATGAATCCCAATTCCAAAGCGGATAAGTACAAGCACTATGCAAAAGAAAACAGCATGTGAATACGAATGTGTTTGAATGCGTCTGAAAAAGTATTTCCCAACTTAACAGAAAAAGATCAGCAATACTTGTTACCAATTCTGCAGAAACAGTAAACTAAGTATTTCTTCATATGGACAGATTTTCACACTGCAATGTCAATTCATGAAAAAAAGATCAGGTAAACTAATCTGACAGGAAGATATAACACTGGAGTGGAGAAATTGTTATCTTTGTGCCACTGCCTCTTCTTGTTTTGCTTAAGGTTTTATATACTGTAGGCTGCTGGAGCTTAATTGTGTTACTGCCCTCAATTACTGGTTTCAGTAGTTTTTTGGTCCTACAAACAAAGCAAATCTATCTGACACTTTCCACGCTCCTGATGATTGCTTGAATTTGTTGTCACATCACTCACTGCTGAGTAAAGTGTGTGATGAACTGTTATGCGTGAATCAGTGCCAGTAGCCATATACACTGCTACATACATCTACATACTTAAGAGTGCAAGTTGTCATAATTAAATGACTAATTAAGAATTAAAATACTGCAATGGCATGAGTTGTACTTGTTTCCATAACCTTACTTGTAATTGAAGTAAAATTTCTGGGTCTACACGTACTTCAGTCTGATTACCTTTTTTTAAATACATGGGCACATTTTTTAACATTAGCATTTTACCAGTCAATAGGTTTTACACCTATCCTAAATGAGTATGTGTTTTGTTAACAGCCTATGAATTACACCTTTTTACTCAAGCAAATTTAACAAAATACCATTAGGCCAGGGTTATTTATTTTACCTTAAATGCTTCTAATACCTGCAACACTTCTGCCTCTTCCTTGCTAATTTCTTAAATATAGAACTTTTGTTTTTGTTTAGCCTGAGGGATAGTCTTTAATACTTCACCCATATCACTTCTGTCATTTTAAAGTTTACTGTTTTCCTCTATCAGATACTTTACTTCACCTTTTGATGTTCTCTTCTAGCTTTAAAGCTGAAAAAACACTGAGGTGATGTGAGTAGAAAATGTATTTGACCTTAGAGTAAAGCTGCAGGATCCATTACCTGAGTATTTACATTCAATTTGTGTGCCACGCAAAGAAAATGAGAATCTGTACCAAAACAACTGATACAGCAGTTCCCACTCATCAAACTGAGGAGTGCATCTCATCAAGATCAGTTAGGAAGTACTTCATTTGGCATTGTTATTGCATGAAGGCCAAAGTGTTCTTCACATTCATCACTGAAACCTTGAGAAACAGGAATCAGAAGAATTCAAGGTGCTTAGTGCAGGTGAAGACCTTGTGTAAGGTGTGAAAAAAGAAAAGAAAGACACAAATAACACATTGCGTTTGGCCTAGATTACTTTTTTCACATTACCACTGCGATGGTACTTCCTGTATGTAAGAATCCTTGTGGTCAAAACAACTCACACAAAGATAAATAAAACGGCAGACTTCGAGACCAACATTCAGGGAACAAGATACACAAACTTGCAAAAACAAATAACTGCAGACACAGTTATTGAAGACCCTTCAGAAATGTAAGCAAAAATCTTAAATTGGATCTTCTAAGTTTAATAAACTCCTATGCACCGTACGAAGTGAAAGACTATGTTCTGTTGAGTTCATTTAAAACTAATTTAAAAATGGTGCCAAAGCTCAAGCCAGTGACTGTGTAGTTGTCTGACAATGACACCCTTTGACACCAGTGAGAATAAACAGGTTTATTCCATGCTGAATAGAGAAGAGAGAAAACGCAACTTTGCAGCCGTGGAGCCTTCTTCAGGTTATTTCAGCGTGGAATAAACCTATGACTTGTTCCTTTGCAGCCTACGCATGCTGATGCGGCTACCCACCTGAACTATCTTCCTTTTATTGCTAACAATAACAATTCCTTACTCTAATGCAGAGCTTTTCTGGACCCTCCACTCAAAGCGCCTTACAGGTAATGGCGACTCCCCTCCACCACCACCAATGTGCAGCCCCACCTGGATATTAACCTCATCAGAACCTTCAACTCCAAACCCTACCAGTGCCTCATTGTAGTTAATGACAAGAACCTATCATCTTTTACAGAAGAAACAAACACTACCAACGCACCCACTACCGCCGCCAATCCCGATTTTGTTGATGAGACATCTCTTCTCGGCAAAGGCTTCAGTTTTGTACCAGCTCCCATTATGCTGAAAAATTAGCAGTGGAGCACCTGAGCCCCCTCGAAGACTCTGGGATGCTTCTGAAGAAAAGGACCCACCTCCTAGCCTGGGCCAGGCTGGGCCAGTGGCTCTAACTGGACCTCGGCCCCAGGCCCTTGGGGACGGTGTGAACTGGTGTGTTGATTCCACTCACAGCAGCGTGGAGGGCCCTGAAAGGCAGCTGTGGAGGGTCACAGCCTACAAATCCTGACCATGCACGTCATCCTGCCCCTGGAAGTACGAACAAACTGAAGAAGCCCACTTGAAAGAGCCACCGAGTGTTTCAAGAGCGAGACGGCAGGAGTCTGCAGGCCCCCCTCGGGCTCCAGGAACCCAGTCACCGAGGTCCAGCCAGGTACAGAGCCTGCAGGAGCAACTGAAAGACGGCCCTGGGCCCCGTTCAACCCTCCAGAGTGGGAAGTGCTTCTCTTCAAGCCCATCCTCAGAAGCTCCTCAGTGCAGAGCTGGAAAACCTGTGTCATGAACCTAACCTGTGAGCTGAAGGAGAAGAGCGAGCCGTACAGGCTAGCCACCAGCAGAGGAAGAACCCGAAGTCCAAGACGGCCTCCGGAGACACAGCCCAACCGGGCTGATGATGTGGAACAGTCTCAGAGCACCGGGTGACCAACACAGAGTTGGAAGAGCAAGGGTTTGAGAGCTTGCTGAAAGGAGATGGCTAGGAAAGGAAATCCTCTGCACAAAAGCGCGGCTGGAAAAACACCAGAGGGAGAAAAGGGAAAAACAGAAGAATCTCCTACTAAAAGAATAAATTAACAAATCCAGGATACAGGATCAGGATCCAGGATCTCTCTGAAACCATCGGAGCAACTGACAACTGCTTTAAAGCAGTAAAGAGTGAATTCTGCAATGGTGTACAGTACCCTGTTCACAAACTCAGGAAGAAACCTGGAGTTACTAAGTGGTCCCCGCAGGAAAGCCTGGGGACTTGTGGCCTCCAGACATCTTCTGAAAGACGGCTCATAGAGGCTGGAGGTTTCTGTACAGATCCCTTGAAACGCCCAAGCTGAGAACAGGGTCTGTCACAGGGCTCAGTCCTGCATTGTTAAGGTCCATCTTAAATGGGCAAAATCAGAAGCTCCAGTACAGTTCTGCCTTTAGGACCAAACTTGTTAATGGTCACAATGGTATCACCAGTCCTGGGACTAAGGAATAATCACAGCTGCTTTTATGTCAGAAGGAATCACACCATTGATAGAAACACCCTTCATCAAGAGGAGAATTTGTGCCCATCTGCAAAAATAGAGCATTTCGTTTTTCTGGAAGGCTGCCCCACTTTAAAAAAATAACCTTGGAGTGTCTGTCATGCTAAGAAACAAAAAGCAGTAAAAACAAATACTTTTGTTCTGCTTTTAATTATCTTTACTATTCAGGAAGCAAGCTGAATAACAATGTGGAATTCACCAGGGCTCTCGTCAGCTCCCCAGATTAATTTTATTGTTAGAAGTGTTGGAGGGTCGTTAGGAAAACACTTTCAATTAAGAGTCTGTTAATATGTTCCATTCAACTTTATCACCAATTATACTTTTTAGAAGCAAAGTATAGGATGGACAAAAATATAGTGTTACTTAACAAAAATGTTTTCTGTGCAGACAATTTCAGTTTGGAAGTTTATAGGCTGTGGTTATTGTTCTTGCAGGGCCTTTCTGTAACTGAGGAACATTTATAAACGAACATTCTCGATGGAATCAAAACTGAACAGGCCACAAACTAAAATGATTAATAAAGATATAAAAATCTATTCATATGTATGTATCATTGCATCCAATCTAAAAAGATCTAGAAATCTATTATTTTGCTAATTGCTAATGACAATTAAATTGGATTTAATTAGCAGTTCCATACCAGTAACTACACTTCATCCCAGTTCTCGTTAGTCTCTATGCACATGTGTGTTTTGTTTTGGTAATGTACGCTGAAGATTCATAAGTAATTGGCAATGAGCATGAAGAGGTACATTAGCAAAAAATTAAGACAATGCATTTAAATGATTTAAAATAGTTACAGGGGCTTGTAAAAGTTGTCAATAATATCATATTTGACAAATCATGTATAATGGAAAAACAATATACTTATGAAGACTACTCCTCAGTTGACAAATGACAAACTTGTGCTGTCTTTCTCTGTTCTAGGATCGTTTTATTTGCAGATGAATGCTGTGACTACTCATCCCATAGTGACAACAGTAAATGCTCTTCTGTGGATTAATGTTTAACCTTTATAATACGACATGTTGAAGAAGCTGCATCTGTGCTACATGTTGAGGTCGAACTGAATGTCTCACCATGAAATTATCAAAATCTCTCTCCTTAAAAAACAGGTTGCAATACAAAGAACATTAACTACAGGTCAGATTTACTAAACCTCAGAATACAGAAAACAGTAGGATTAGGCAAATGAAGATTAATGTATAGGGTTATAAACAAGGTCAAAGCCAATTACTGTACTAACTTACTGTAATTAGATGCAAAGGTATTGCATGTAACCATTCGAATTTGCTCAAAAAGTACCAATTGGTCTTTGTTAAGCGTGCTGACTGCTGTCCACAGCTTGTGAGTGCTGTAGATACATGCTATTACTTGTGTACACTGTTGTTCAAGATGCCACAATCTCTACAGTCCACAAATACATTTAAATATTTTTCTCTCTTCAAAAACAATCTGCATTAAAGATGAGTAGGTTACAGCTTCCACTGGACAAAATTCACCAACATATCACATGCCATTAAGGGGTTTAAAACACTAAATAATAGATTCATTATCATCTTTCTATTTCCTGTGATTAAACATTCATTGTAAAACACAAAAAAAGAAAGATACTTGATTATTAATCAAACTTGGGAAGATGCTTTTACTCAGATTTAATAAATGCATCCAAACGGGTGTCAAGAATTTTTAAAGATTTAAAACAAAAGCATTTAAAAAGACAACAGGGCACTGTATTTATATTCCAAAACATAGAATCCCTTATACAAATCATTCTTCAAACTCATTACTTCCCCAAAAACAAACCTACCGCCAACATCTCCAAGATGAGCTACACCAGGGTTTGGCAACCTACACCACACACGCCACTGTCTGCATGCACAGGGACGTCTTTCAGCACTTACAATGAAAGCAGCACATGCAATAAAGGTCTCATAAGCCAAATTAAAAAACAATAATAACCACGCTTGACTGTTTTGTACTTCTCTACAACATGCTATCCAATGAAAGCTCTTTGGGGTAGAAAAACAATTCACTTGGTTAATTTACTGCATTATTTTTAGTGAAGCTAGCCTGTTTTTACGAGAAAGCTCACGATCCGTGCTGTTTTAAAACAAAAGCATTTAAACAGCGCTTATAACTAACATTCTTCCCCCACTTAAAGAGTAAAGTCAAACATTTTGGACAAAATGTCAGTTGCTAAGAGAGCAAAGTTAGGTTTCAGCCCTTCTGGACACATGAAAAAGAACTTGCACAACATAAAGACCGTGCTGTTTGTGCTCTATTTTGAGAGGGCGCCATGTTGTGGCACATCAAGTGTCCAATGACATTTCCGGACACAAACACAACAAACGTTTCAAGGATGAAGCAGACAAGGCAGAGTCTCTCAAATTTGACTAATTTCTGTGTCAGTAAAAATCCAGCCACAGAAGCAAGTTACGAAATGTATTGTACAACACGGAAAGCCATTTACAGATGGGGAATATACAAATGAGGACTTTCTTGTTCAAATGTTTTAATGGTCTGCCCAACAAGACGCCAACATCTCCAGGACTGACAACTTACCTCTGTCTGCAAGATCAGTGGAGAGAGTGAAAAGGCTGAAAATGTTAAACAACAGACAGTGGCATTAAAAGATGTAAAAGCATTTAGTGCTGCACTTGATCACTGCATGGGTATAAATGGCATTGTGCCCTTCTATTAGCAAGTCTTGCAAGACACCTTGACTCAGATGGAACCCGAGAAGGGCCATGCTGCCTAAAACCCATTTATTAATCAAAATGTAAGTAGGACTATTATTGACATTAAACAAGTATCAAGAACACGTAATCTGTAAAAGCATCTTCGCACAGCCCTTCTGAAAGGATGCTGACCCCTGAACTACACCTTTTGACTTGCTGATCTGAAAAACCAACAGGCAGCTCCGAGATTAGTGGCAGGTTGCCCTGTGAATCACTGTTTCAATTCAACTCCAGCTTTATTATCAACTGGGAGAAATTTGTTTTTATGACAGTCCAAAACAACAAGAACAGACAAACGCATCCAACAACAAAGACAGTAGAATAGTGTTAGAGGACAGGAGAGTGAAAGTGAAAGAGCAGCAGGGATGAGAGACTCCTGATCTGTTACTGTGACACCTGGGGACACAGTACCTCCCAGATGGCAGTCATTTAGATTCACGGTGGTGGTGAGACACACACTCCATTATGCTCTTAGCCTTTTTTTACAACCCTCACTTTCTAGAGGATATTTAGGCTAATTTGAATGCCCCAATTATTTCGCTACTTAACTTGACTAATTTTCCCTTCCTATTATAATTAACGGTAATAATGATGCCAAACCAACAAATGAGACCATGTTAAAAAACTTAAAATAAATGACTTGTAGAAAAGTGTAAAACAGCTCAGTTTATTGTCATATGCACAAGTGCGATGAAATTCTTATTTGCATGTATGCTCCTATACAAAGACAAACATTTGGAAGGGCATTACATTTTTCCTAAAATCAGTTAGCAGTTCCTTTTTTTTAAAGCATTTAACATCAAAGCGAACTCACCACATTTAGTAAAATAGGGCCACGATGGTTTTCTGAGGCCTTAAATAAGTTGACCAGGGGTGCAAAATAGATAAGATGTCTGTGTGCTCTTCAGTTCAGTTTATTTGTCATATGCACAAGTGCTATGAAATGCCTATTTGCATGCTTACAATTGCTAGTGTACATAATGTAAAATAAGGGGGACAAGACACATTCCTGTGGCGATCCAGTAGGTCACCTGCACCAGTAGACTGTTTCTTAAGACATTTCATATGGACTATTCAGGTGATGTGCAAGCAATTTTAAAAATGCCTTTAAAATGATTGTGACTTAAATTAACGTCACATATAAGCAAATAACATGTTGATGAAACCAACTGGATATGAAGAATAATACGTACAATCCTATCACTCAGGATAAGTATGGTTCACCATGTTAAACAAAAAAGAGTTTGAGTGCGTTCACGTATGCCAGCTTCAGGGGGCATAAAAGGGTTATGGGCTGCTAACGTTCAACAGAGCACATACACTTCTAGCTGTAGCTCTACACCCGATGCCTGTTCCATTACTAAGATAAGACGGAGCTCATCTTCTCAGCACAGTGAGCCCTGTAGAGAAGCCCCTGGTGCAGAGTATCCCCCCCATCAAGCAGTGCGCAGCTCTTACCACATTGAAGTCTAAATTCTTCTCAACCCATTCCGTGGCCACTTCAAACTCCTCATACATCTCCATCATGTACAGGGTGTCAAGTGCGTCCACTATAGTTGCTCCTTGAATGCTTCCTAGAAACAAAGGAGAAAAGTCCTGTCATTTCCGTAGTACTGAGACCACCAAATGTCATTCAATTATTCCATGACATGGGCAGGGCTTGTGATGCTGTAGGAAAACACATCAGCTGCCTTCCCACATGGCTCTCCTGACAGAGCTGGAGAGAACAGACCCCTCTCAAGCACTCTGCGCCGGGAATCTGTCCGACAGACAAAAACACTCGCCAGTCGACTAAAATATAAGAAATGCAAATACCATTTATGAGGGCTGTTAGTTTTTTTTAAATGGCCAAATTAAGAGAAAACATGAATGAGCGATTAATGACTCAGCTATTTCTGTATCAAAACCGGAGAAAAAATGCAAAAAAAAAGTATTCATTGCAGGTTCAAATAGCTTTTTTTTCTTCTTTTTTTAGTGACACTTGAATATTAAAAAGTGCTAGAGTGAAAAGCATGGAATATTTAAAACAAAACATTAAACCCCCCAACCCTACCACATAATTTTGGCACATATTAATTATATGCATTTTTACACATTAACAGATACATACAATATTTGTCCCATTTATGCTATCAAAGATGCAGTTTGTGGAACTTCTTCTACAAAATATGTGAGGAAAATGACTTTATGGACGAGACGGTGGAGATGCAGCTTCTGCCTGACCAGCAGGCAAAGTGAATCTAACCGGTTACACAGCGAGAGGCCAGGCCGAGGAGGAAAACCACTTGCAGCACAGGCCATAGTTTCCTATGGCCCTCTTCAGCAGGAATGAGCATTGGACTATTTTAAGCCGATAATAAAATGGTCACGTTATCACTGAATGCTTGTCTTCTTTTAATGCATTACAGAGAAAAATAATTCCTCATACACATTTAAACTTTCTGGCTCACATCTGCTGTTATTAATTGATGTTGCCAACATTTAAAAAGCAGCGCAACCTGCACTCCAGAGCATATTTTAAAATTCTACATTAATATTCATTAGCTAAGAGCTGAGTTCATGGATTCAAATAAAATTCTTTATAAGGACTGAGGTAAAAACTCTAAAATAAGTAAATGATGATGTGTATGAATATTTTAATTAAATTTCAATTAAGGGTTATTAGCAAATCCTTTAATTATAACTATTGCAAGTCAATCCCTCTATTGAGGATATTTTTTTAACTTTGATGATCATACTTATTGTTATAGTTTAAATTCTGCATTCTTCCCAGTGATAAAAGAAAAATATTCAATACTGTTACTTCATACGACACTTTTAAAATATAAAGAAAGCCTATGCATTAGAGTTTTTCATTAGAGCTTTGATTGTCAATGAAACAATCAACTTCACAATATAGATATAATAACAAACAAAAAAGACAGGAACCAAAAGCCAGTCAGCTCTGTAAACATGTCTTCAGCTAGAGGGCGTCTAATACGTGCAAATTAATCTGGACAGTTACTCCTAATAGCAGCCTGAGCACGTGTTAGTTTTTAATCAAAAGCCTAAACCCATTTAATTCTATAGTATAGTTTGTTCCCATAAGCGAAATGATGTAGGTCTCATGGAGCTGATGAAGACATCCTGGTCTTGACTGCCAGGTTTAGCAGTTTCGAGCTCTAATCCTCTGGCATAAGGACACTGTGTGTCGATAAATAAGCAGGCTGACTGAAACCATGCAGGTGACAAACAGTATACCCGAACCAGCTGTGGACAGTTTTGCAGAACAATAGTTTCACCAAAAAAAGTGTGCTACAAAACATTTTCCATGCAGTAAAAAGAGAAAAGTACAGGAGGGTACCAATTATCACTTCAACCATATGCCTCGTGCTACAGAACAAGCCAAAGATCTGCCAACTTCCAGCATCTGTGGCACAGACTGTACGTTACTTTTTCTGTTGGAAAGCTCGCACAATTGCAATAACTTAAACATTCAGTATTTTCATTACAAAAAAAAAACCCAACATTTTCCAGAGGTACGTAATTTAACAAAAGAAAGATTCGTGTAGAAGCCGGAAGTCCTGCACCTCCACTGGGGGTCCGGAAATTAACATCTGATCTTCTAAATGGTGTTTTTTAAGGCCACGATGTTCGCTCGTTGGTCGAGCAGTATTATTTTTCATTAAGAATACACAAACAAGAATATGGCGTCACACACGTGATGACACGAACAACTACAGAGACTCAATAACAGGGTGTTACTCCACGGCTCTGCCCGGGGTGAGGGGGGCCCTTGCTGTTGCCGTATCAAGTGGGAGCCAATGTTTTTCTTGGATAGTTTCCAGTGAGCGGAAAATACAAATTGTACAAATTCCTGTACAAATCTAAGGAAAAACAAATGTGTGTTTGTAGTCAAAGGGGAACTGTAACGCTATGCAGATATTTTGGGGTTAGAAAGAATCAGCATTGATGAGTGTATTTCAAACCACAATAAAAGCAAGATGTACAACAGTAAAACCTCCAATTTACACCACAAAATAGACTACATTTCCAGGTATGCGCAGAACACACTCTGCGATTCAGAACATGGCAACACAACTTCCAGTGACGTGTTGAGACCTTATTACATTGTAAAACAGCAGGCTTACGTGTACATGTCTTTCAATCCAATAGAAATATTGTTTTCCATTTGCCAACAAATACTACTTGTTAACTCTGTATGTAGAACATTCTGCAGCGAAAAGTCTGGTGCACAACCTGTACTTATTCGCTTGTACATCACAGTACACTAGTCATTGCAGGGACTAGTGAGCAGGAAGGGCTGAACCATGTTGCAATTCGTGGGAACTCAAATCCGAGTTTGTGAAAGAACTGTAAATCACCATGTTGTTGCAAAGTCCACGAGTTTGTGATTAATTCTAAATTTGTATTTTTTTTTCTTTAATGTTAAAGGATTTATTGTGCTACCGAGATTTAATATCCAGTCTGAGAAATTGGGACTGCAGTTCCCCTTGAATGAGGACAACTCATGGGAATTACATCTGTCCTGAAGCACGCAGGTGTCATGCAGGCTACAGCTGCGCTAGCTCGGACAGGTGTCGGGGTGAGTAGGGCTGGGATGAACCTCTGCAGGTGCTAAGCCCGCCAAGAGGTTGCAGGGCACGCCTGTGTGAGGATGCTAAGGCCTAATTCTCTACAACTGCTTGGGATTCCCGCGATAGATTTATTAGAGGAGTCAAGATACAGTTGTGATGCACCAGAGGAATGAATGAGAAATCCAGTCATCTGCTAGAGAACATCACAATGTGGCTGCCAGACACTGTTTTTAGCTCAGTGCAGATTGCAGATTGCAGATGTTTGGTAGCAGCCCGCACATCAAAGGGCTGTTTAAAAAAGATTGTATCGCAGTTTGAATCACATTCTTTGACGCTTTAAATAAGCACGCAGCTGCGGGTTTATACACTTGGTCTGGGTTTCCTAACTGTCTTACAGGACCAGGTACGGTGAACGCCTGTGAACCCTTTGAAGCCCAGCTTCTGCGAATGACTGAGAACAGCAGCTTCCTTTACAACTTGACTCCTTTTGATTGCATTGACTCGACGTCACAGTCATTACCTTTTCATGGAAGCTTCCTGTTGCTTTGGCTTTTTTCATTATTTAACTAAATGAAATTTAAATGCAGCAACTAAAGTACAGCCTAAGACTGGTGTGAAGACAAAAAAAACAGAGAATTATCCAAAGTATCTAAACAGATGGCGACAAAAATGGAAACATTTTTCAAATCTCCAAATATAGGATGGGGATATTTTTGTTGTTTCAGCAAAGCTGCAATTTCAGGTGCTCTGTTGGCATCTACAGAACATTACTATACAGTTTGTCACCTCTTAGTGTATGACAGACTGCAGCTGAAACCAGGCTCTCATTGAGAGTGGCCCCTTGATAAGAAACTGTCAAAATTATTAACTTAGACTAATGTATTGAGTACATTATTGAGGAAAAGTGAATTGCATTAAGGACTGCAAACACTGATATTCATGTTGTTCTTGGTAATGCAGAGAATAACCAGTAAATTGGTAATCTTGCAGTGCAATAACTAAGCACTGTTGAACAATGCAGTGCGAATGTTGAAGATTTACTGTATATACTGACATGCAGTACAAACATATGGTTCCAACACTCATATCTTTGTTTGCAATGCTTCTCACTATAGTATATATACTAGAAATGTTACATGTATATAAAATGTTTTTTTAAGAATTAAGATCAGATCATGGAGACTATTTCCATGTGACCAGTTCAGTTTCAAAAATAAGAATGAAAGAAATATAACAAAACAATCACATTCAAAGCATAATTGTATTTTTTTTATTAAATATAACTTAAATGGACTTTTAATAGAGAACACTTTTAAATTTCTCTTGGGAAATCGTGGAAATCTAACAAGTTGCTCTTGTGTGATTACAATTAAATATATATTTATATAGTGCAAATTATGAATGTGATAAATTGCTGTTCATCTGCAAGGAGAGTGCAAGGGTTATATATATTATATTACATTATATTTATCACCAATATCTCACGTTCATTTTTCTTTTCACTTGGTAAGAAAGTCTTCTGGCCGACAGGGAGACCGTGACAAAAGACTTTGAACATCTGACAAAATGACGCAGGTTTAGATATAAATAAGCTTCACACTGAAGAGAAGGTCACACAATCACATCTTCATAAGAATAAAAGGAAAATCCAAGCAGAAATAAGAGCAAATAAAGAGGGACCAATTAATTTGCAACAAACCTCGCTGATGAGAGAGAGTCAATACAACTCCTGTATCAACACAGCCACAATGATGCTGTGGCACTTTAAAGAAGAAACACTACAGGACTAATCCTTGAGTTGGTTAAAACCTTAGTTTTGATGAATTATGACCCTGGCTTGGTTTGAGGAACACTGATTACAATGTAATTCAAACCTGGTACAGCTGGTACCTGGTACAGCTTGAGCTAATTTCAAGTCAGCCAGGAACAAGGCTATCAACCATTAGGTGACTATTCGAGAGCAAGACCACTTCACAACATTGTAAACTGGACAACCAAACCAAAATACAATGAGAAATGTGTAAACCACTCAGGTGTTTTACGAACACCTGCATACTGGGGCTCTAATAAGAAACTGGACTGCTTACCAGTGCTATTCTAGATATGAATATCTATATACACCACCTGCACAGCATATACAGTGCCTTGCGAAAGTATTCGGCCCCCTTGAACTTTTCAACCTTTTGCCACATTTCAGGCTTCAAACATAAAGATATAAATTTTTTATTTTATGTGAAGAATCACCAACAAGTGGGACACAATTGTGAAGTGGAACGAAATCTATTGGATTTTTGAAACTTTTTTAACTAATAAAAAAATGAAAAGTGGGGCGTGCAAAATTATTCGGCCCCCTTGCGTTAATACTTTGTAGAGCCACCTTTTGCTGCGATTACAGCTGCAAGTCGCTTGGGGTATGTCTCTATCAGTTTTGCACATCGAGAGACTGAAATTCTTGCCCATTCTTCCTTGCAAAACAGCTCGAGCTCAGTGAGGTTGGATGGAGAGCGTTTGTGAACAGCAGTTTTCAGCTCTTTCCACAGATATTCGATTGGATTCAGGTCTGGACTTTGACTTGGCCATTCAAACACCTGGATACGTTTATTTGTGAACCATTCCATTGTAGATTTTGCTGTATGTTTGGGATCATTGTCTTGTTGGAAGATAAATCTCCGTCCCAGTTTCAGGTCTTTTGCAGACTCCAACAGGTTTTCATCCAGAATGGTCCTGTATTTGGCTGCATCCATCTTCCCCTCAATTTTAACCATCTTCCCTGTCCCTGCTGAAGAAAAGCAGGCCCAAACCATGATGCTGCCACCACCATGTTTGACAGTGGGGATGGTGTGTTGAGGGTGATGAGCTGTGTTGCTTTTACGCCAAACATATCGTTTTGCATTGTGGCCAAAAAGTTCGATTTTGGTTTCATCTGACCAGAGCACCTTCTTCCACATGTTTGGGGTGTCTCCCAGGTGGCTTGTGGCAAACTTTAGACGAGACTTTTTATGGATATCTTTGAGAAATGGCTTTCTTCTTGCCACTCTTCCATAAAGGCCAGATTTGTGCAGTGTAAGACTGATTGTTGTCCTATAGACAGACTCTCCCACCTCAGCTGTAGTTCTCTGCAGTTCATCCAGAGTGATCATGGGCCTCTTGGCTGCATCTCTGATCAGTCTTCTCCTTGTCTGAGCTGAATGTTTAGAGGGACGGCCAGGTCTTGGTAGATTTGCAGTGGTCTGATACTCCTTCCATTTCAAGATGATCGCTTGCACAGTGCTCCTTGGGATGTTTGAAGCTTGGGAAATCTTTTTGTATCCAAATCCGGCTTTAAACTTCTCCACAACAGTATTACGGACCTGCCTGGTGTGTTCCTTGGTCTTCATGATGCTCTCTGCGCTTTCAACAGAACCTTGAGACTATCACAGAGCAGGTGCATTTATACAGAGACTTGATTACACACAGGTGAATTCTATTTATCACCATCAGTCATTTAGGACAACATTGGATCATTCAGAGATCCTCGCTGAACTTCTGGAGTGAGTTTGCTGCACTGAAAGTAAAGGGGCCGAATAATTTTGCACGCCCCACTTTTCATTTTTTTATTAGTTAAAAAAGTTTCAAAAATCCAATAGATTTCGTTCCACTTCACAATTGTGTCCCACTTGTTGGTGATTCTTCACATAAAATAAAACATTTATATCTTTATGTTTGAAGCCTGAAATGTGGCAAAAGGTTGAAAAGTTCAAGGGGGCCGAATACTTTCGCAAGGCACTGTATCTATATATCCAGCACATTTTTAACCACTACTTAGCCTACTAATGACATAAAAATATTAATAACAAATGATGGTAAGAACATGAGGGATATCATTTAAAAAACATTTTAAAATACCTTGTGATATCTTTTAGAGATAAAACTGCATGGCAATTCAGAAAGAAGAAAAACTCGTGTTCTTCCTAGACTGCGGCTCGAATGCCCAGGTGAGACTCTGTTAGAGGTACCATTAATCACTGTAATAAGGAGGCTCAGCACACTAATGAAAATGAGGATGGCAGGGAGCCTTGAAGCAGCAGGTCTGTGCCTGGTTTACATGTCCCCTAAGAAATGTACAATCCCCTTCCTGTGATGAATTTTCATTTCTAGTGCTGCTCTGCTCCGCAACACAGGGGGATCAGGTCTCTCTTCCTCCACGTCAAGACATCAGCTACACCAGCACTGCAGCCAGAGGCTCTGAATAATCAAATCCAAATACATCAAACGCTGTAATGAAATTAATTTAGAATAAGCATATTGTATTTGTGTACTAATGAAATAAGCAAATGAATGCGCAGAACAACTTTAGGCAATTAGATGAGTTGAACAACTAGAGGCAACTCTAAAATAACCTTCTCATGAAGAGCATAAACATACTGCTCATAACATATACAGACAGCCCTGGTATTCAGTTTAGCAGCACAAAAGCAGAGAAGCCGCACAAAGTCCAATACCATGCAATACTGCCTCACTAAGTTAGAGAATTTTAGTACTATATAATCAACAAATATGCAGCTTAAGATTTTTTTTCTGTCTGTGACGGTATTGTGGCAGTGGTGTTATTGACGGCAGGAGTGATGCACATTAGATTAACTAGCTACTCCCTCAAGAAGGTTTTTTCTGTCCTTTTATAAGCATACACACCAAAGAGAAAGTCATAACCTGTGCTTTTTACGTTAAGAAAGAAACTAGACAAAGACAAGAAACAACAAATAATTTCCAAGGTGAATAATGTTTTCAGGGGCCAAAACAAGCCAACTTGACAAATGGTGGTATACTGTATTTTCATGCGGGAAGTGAAAGTTACAGATTTAGAGATGACGACAATGTAACTTAGCTTTCATTTATATTTTCCAATCACAGGTCCCAAGCACAAACTGCAATGCAATAAAGAACAGTTTTGTTATTAATCAGGGCCCACTGGTACTTGACTGCAGACATGAATTAACAGTTTTGCTGGTTATCTGGTTGAAAATGAAAAAGCAAGCCAGATATTAAAACTGTCTATGTTCTATGGTAAAAGGTGTTTCTATACCATATTGGTGCCAATACAACAGTATCCTTATATTCTATCCCTTCAAAATCTGTTCTAACAAATAAGTGCCAAAGATTTGATCTTATGACAGGATAAAACAGTCTGTTTCAATACTATACTTCAATTGAGTACTACAGGTGGTGTCACACTGCTTTCTAAAATAGTATAAACCGACATAAAGCTTATAATGAATTTTTTGGGGGTAAGGATTTAAAGTAGGTATTTTTTCGTTGTCAGAATGTCTCTGAAGCAAGCAGTTCATAACAGTGCTGAACACATTGAGTTTAGTACGGTAAAAATAAACACCTTACCTGGAACCATTTTTCCTGCTAACTGACCCATATCAAGAAAGTCTCACAAAATAAATTCTAAAGTCCATTTCAGCCTCAAACGATCATTTGCAACAATCTTATTAAGTTTTAGAAATTTCTTAAAATAGGAACAAAATAACTGAGGTAGGAAGGTTCAAAGACAATGTAAAATTAAATCAATGGTACTTCACTTCACAAAAAGCTTCTTTAAAAAGATAGATTTTAACACGTCTTGTTATAATTCCTAGAACTCAACTCATTTTTATTTTGATCATTCTGTTTATCTTGTTCTTTGTGCTTCAAAACATCTACTTCCTTTATGGTACAGACAGCACCCTTCAGAAAATATTACAGACAAGACTGCAGATGAACTACTAAGCATCCAGCATCCCAGAAGATTCAGCTGCAACACCACCGTGCTCAGAGAAGATTAGAACTACAAGCAGTTCCACAAAAAATTAAACCCAGCAGTGGGGCTCTGTGGAACCTGGCAAGACTCCAAAACACCAATTTGAACACGGCCTTTCCCTTTTCTCACTGCCTGCAAGTTCAGGAATGACCAACAGACACCAGTCTGTAAGACTGCTCCTCTCTTAACTCTGCCTTGTTGTCTAATTGATACCGGTACAGCCTCAAACACAATGATTCACGGTTCAGTGACCATTCTTGCTAAATTAGCACACAAGGGTATAAAGTCAAACCACGCACTAATGCACAGCTCTCTTGAGCTGGTGGTGTTATTTGCCTAATGATTTTCAGAATATTGAAACCAGAGTTGGAAGTTTTAAAATAAAGTTGAAACGATAGGAAACTGTAATACAGAGAACATCAGATAATGTAATATAGGCACCCATATACCATTTTAGGATAATGAATCCTGATTTTGTAAACTGCACATATGAAACAACCGAAATTGAAAAGGCTTCTTCAAAGGTATTTTTGCTTTGAGATAAGAGAACTACTAATACTTTCCCTTGATTTTAAGCCAACAGCTTCTCAAAGAAGTGTTGATTAAAAAAAAGTGTAAACTGGTCTATTCAAAACAATAATATGAATAATAATAACTGCTTACACTTATACAGAGCGCCTTTCTGGACACTCAAAGCGCTTTACAGGTAATGGGGACTCCCCTCCACCACCAATGTACAGCATCCACAAAACAATGACCATTACACTAAAAGTTATAATACAAGGTGGGGTGAAGAAAATAAGGTTCTGTTTGTGGACTGAGAATATCTCCCCTATTTCCAACAAGTGCATACGAATTACATTTAAAACAGAGAAAGGACCTCCGATTTCAACTGTTGGCACTATACGGCCCAAATATCCCAACAGATTCATTAGTCAAGCTGTCTGCCACGTACTGCATGTGTTGTCCCCCACTGGTTCATTACAAGAGTCTCTAAGACGCCGTCAAAACAAACATGAAAACGATGCCCCTGGTGGGAAAGCCCTCTCTGAGAAAAAGAGAAAAAAATAATTAAATATTGATCGCAACACCTGGCAATTTCAGCTTGGATGCATTTTAAATCCTCAAGGCAACTGTACATTAGCTGCACGTAACATTGTGGAGTAAAAGATTGCTGCACCCATTATAATAAACTTCAACAGTAGGAACAATTGCTTGTTAATCTCACTAATCCCTATAATAAGTTGAAGCAATCAATATTTTCACCGTCGACACTGCTTCTATCCCTTCCGCTGAGATAGCCACAGAAAATAGAAGAGACCTGGGCTAAAACCGTACAAACCCAATTCTACACAGCAGGAGAGTGCTTATTCTCTACTACAGCAAGAAATTCAACTGTAGTTAAAACAAAAACGTATCTGAAAGGGACCCCCCCGAGTGGCCCGTGTACAGGCCGGGCGCTGTGAGCGTGGTTGATACAGAGTCTGGCACCTACAAAAGAATCAGCTCCAAAACACTGTAAGACACCTTGACTGAAAGGTTCTCATTAAGAAGGCAAGACAATTCCCAAACAGACGCAGCCTGTTCACGTACAGCAGAACGCCGCCTGCGATATTCTCCGGAGTCACGTTCTCAGAGGCGAGACCTCGGACTTGCAGCTCACTCTGAGACAAAGACATCTCAGGGCTCAGCAGCTCAAGCGCCACAGCGAGCTGCCGATAGATCAGGCCAGCGGCGCCCAGCAGCAGTGACAGCAGTGATCCTGCGATGCGCGATAACGCACGCCTATCTTGTCAGCTGCTGCCTGTAACACTGACGGGCCCGAGCACGACCTGGAGCGTACACCAATTCAATGAAGGCAGTTCAAGTGGATGAGATAAGGGAACTACTCAGAACTCGGTCGTTGTGGCAATGTTAACAAAAACACTCTTCCCACATCTAACGGTCACTTGGCATAACCCTTACAGAATAAAGAAGCCCCCCCTCTAAAGGCACCTCTCCCCCACAGACGGGGATACATTCTCTCCTCCTGCGCGAGCACTGGCTCTGGCCACTTACACTGCAAGGTCACACAGCAAACTCAGGCTCTCATGAAACACCGGGAGATCTTTCCCCAGACGGATGTCTCAATCAAAATAATGAACTGCAATTTTCCACATTATTTCGTTTAATTTAAACTTCTAAATCGCTGGCTGTCTTGTTCCTTCAAAACTTTGTGCAATATTTTTTTTTAAATAACAGCAACAGAGTATAATGTTTACTTTATCTGCAACATTGTCTACTTTTATCTGGGCAAGTTTCAGGTTCTCATTCAAGATAAAATAAAACCTTGATATGCATTTCCCTTCGCATTAGGGACCAGGATTTATGTATTAAGAGTAATTTGGAAAAAAAAAAAATTTCTTTATAGAGGCCACATTTTACAATAATAAATTACGAACACATCAAGGTTCAATAAACATTCTTCAAGCAGAGGACCCTAATCCATAAGATATTATTATACCTGGAGAAGTAACAAAACAGCTGTTCTAATTGAGTATTTAAGTGCTCTTATTACATATTGTTATTCAAATCATGACAATAGAATTTGGACTGACTGCAGAAAAGTAGGGGCTATTTGTCTTGCAAAATCCAAAGAAAAAGAACCAGAAGTAATTCAGTTACATCACTTATTAGAGCGCTGCTGCACAGGGAAGATGAAAGGGACTTTAGGGGTACTCGGGGTTTGTCAGGCTGCAAAAGAGCACAGCATGTACTGAGACAGCAGTAATAAACAGTTTGGACATGTGGTTCTCCTCTAAATGCTTACAGTAGAGTAGGATCAACACAGTAGGTGCATCAAAGTCTCCTAAAACAGTTTCCTAAAAACAAAGACAAATCTTCTCCTCCTGCTTCAATTTGTAATAAAAATAAAATATTTAAGCAGAAAACTTTGATTCTGAGGAGTACACAGTTGTATATGTTTTGCTGTATAAATATGCCTTTTTACGTTTTTCTAATCGCGGTTGATGAAAGACAAGCACCCTGCTGCTGACACGCAGGCAGTCATTTCATGAGATGATTTCTCCTAGTGGGCCGTGTCTCTCAACATTTTTACATCCACAAGCAATAAAGAGAGGAGAACATTGTACATCATCAGCACCAGCAGCAAGACAACCAGGCACGTTAAAGACAGGGAAGGGGTTGGGAAGAGGAGACAGGCCTGGGAAAAGGCTGTAAAGTGAAAATGATGGCATTTTCTAAAAAGTCCAGTTTTCAAATCCGCTATGACAGAGATTCAAAGACATGACACTTATTTAATGCTCAAGTTCTTATATCTCCACACAACATAGCACTAACACAAAACCACAAACTAACAACTCAAGCTGAGAAACAAACTTTCAAGCACTTACATTTGAAATATGTTTTAATGTTCTAAATGAATTTTTTTTTAAATATACAGTAACATAAAACTATGGACTTGGTGGACTGAAGAACCGCCACTGTGCTACTCTGAATGAAAAACATCAGTGCAGTGCAGAGCGTTACTGAGGGATGTAACAGCGTCGACAGACAAGTCTTGAGCAGGGTCTGCACAGGTTTGATTTCTGTGGGCAGCCCATTCCACCACTGAGGGGCAAAGGTGGAAAATGAAAGGAACTGGGAGAACAGACAGGGGAGACAGAATCTGGTGGAAAAGAATAAAAAGAAGAGTTGAGTGAGAGAGAGGGAGAAACAAGGAGGCCAAAGATAAATACAGTAGCAGCTCAGAGGCTATGGCGATGGTGAGAAGACCATCGGTGACTTCCACTCCAATGTCCAGGTCAGCACTCAGTCGTCTGAACCATGACTTATATGTATTTAGTTCAGCTTTCACCTTGACTTGAATTAATAATACATAGCCCCCAATTTGTGATTAATGTGATCCGTTTTGTTTCATACAGTGACAATAAACTGGGTACATAAAGCTCAAAAGGACCTTACGATGCCAACATGTGGCACTAAAAACGCATGAAGAACAAAACGTGGGATTCAAAAAGTGCATCACTCGGAGAGACTTACAGACCTCACAGCTGTGGGTTTTCTATGCTTCTTTGTACTTTATAGGTTCTAGGAGACACGTTGTGACAGGCCAGCTTGAAAAGGGGCTGCAGTTACAGCAGACCTGCCCCTGCAGGAGGCCATCTGGCCTCTAGCGCGTGTAAAAAGCCACACTAGGTGATATTTGGATAATTGATTACACCAGTGGTGAAGGCTGCGTACGCGTCTCCTACAACACGAAATTAACATCTCTCTCCACGGCCTAGCGCCTTCCTAACGCCCCTGAAGCTCTCCCTGTGTCTGCGTGACCTCCAGAGAGCCAGTGCGTTTGGCACCAGTGTGCAGAAGAGCCGCCTGCAATCAGCAGCAGCGTCATGCAAATGCTGCTTTGTTCTGCCGAACCTCCCCGCGAGCTGAGCTCAGCATGATGAAATATAGTGACAGGAATAAATGCTGTTGTCGGTATATATTACTTTAGCTTCCACTACAAAATTAAGCAAGTTAATCAACTTTGGGTCTATAAATCCCAAGCCTGGCTTCCAGCTCAGAGGTACATGACAGGGCAAAGGATGGAGAGGGCAGTAACTTCTATTGGCAAGAAACGTTCCCAGGCTCGGAGAGGTGCTTACCAAAACTGCTTTTCAGCTGCTTCTGTCTTTTTAAAACTTTTCCCAGATAATCTGAAATAAAATCAGCGTGTAAAGCCAATGGCCAATGAAGTATCTCTAAGCGAAGTATCTAATTTAAATTCATTTTAATTAAGGGAAGTTGAGTGGAGAAATAAGACTATAAAATTACAATTGACAGAATTAAGGGATAATATTTTCTTTAGTGCTTCATACATTTGATTTTGCCCTTCATAATCAAGCTCCTTCAGCTACTTCTCAATCCCAATATAAAGAAGGTTGCTCTTTTCCACCATTTTAAATAAGCTTCACTAATTATGAACCAGAAATATCCAAGCTGTGACATTTTGATAAATAAGGAATGTATAATTAGCAGGAGTATATGGTTAAGTGACAGATTTATAACTTAATGTACATTCCTTTTATTGCAGTTCTGTAGATTGAAAGAATCTTGCTGATTACTTTTGAAAAACGGTCAATGGAAATTCATTCTGGAATTATGGCACGTACAAAAAAGATATTTCTGCCAAACTGCTGTGCACTATTCTGGCTGATTTATTAATGCCCAATGAAAACAGCAGTTTCATAAGAAAGCATAACAGTCTCAATGATCTTCTCTGAAGAAATTATAAATGATATTGAATTATTAATAACAGATAATGAAAGAAAGCCACACAAGCTTTATCACAAACTACACATTTCAAACAATTAGCAGGACTCCTGGCAGGACCCCAGCAGGACCCCCAGCAGACCAGGGTCCTGCAAGCACAAGTCTGCTCTGAACCTCCTGTGCACGACTGTCACGCTTGAGACCCGGGACACAGAAATCGGCCTGGTCCCTTATTCTCCTCGCCGCTGGGAGCCCGAGCCGTGAAAACGCACATCTGCCGATTGCACGCGGAGCTGGTATATAACTACAATAAATAAAAAAGCCGGCGCCTGATGAAAACTAAACACCTGTGAACATTTAAGATTTACTACAGTTAACAACTTGGCAGTAAACTGCTGGATCGATATATATTGACAAACTAACAGAGAGCAGCCATGCCTGGCACGTCTGAAAACCTCTTTCAACACGAGACTCAACCAACGCGCTTTTCACACGCAGCTCAACCCCCAGCCTCCAAACGACCAACTCGCTGTAATGCAATACTACGTATAAATTACAGTGTGAGATATTTCTAAGGGACTGGATGAGCAATAACAAGGTGTAATTGCTACCACAACATTTCCCACAGTAGGTGGAGGAATATACACAGCTAGGAACTACAGGCCTGGAAACGAGCAACTACTTTTCCACACCACTGAAGCTCTACACAGCAGCACAGCAGTTAGTGCAGCTGCTTCGCAGGTCCGGGATCGTGGGTCTGATTCCAGACACATAACCTCCTGCGAGGAGCTGTATGTCTTTCCTGCGTCAGCGCACGGTTTTCCTTCAGACTCCCAAAGACAGACAGATTGTCCCTGTGTGTGTGTGTGTGTGTGTGTGTGTGTGTGTGTGTGTGTGCGTGCTGTGCAGTTTTTTTAATGGACTGGCAAACCGTCCCAGCTGTGTCCAAGATGGTCTCCAGGTCGCAGCGACCTTTACCAGGAACAGGCAGCTATCTGATAATGGCTGGATAAAATTTAGTGCAATTCTGAAAACAGCTGTGAACAGGGTAAAACTGAAGAGGTTGTGAACACTATTTCACACCTGTCAGGGAACATGGCTTTTTTCATTTGAACAAAAGTGCCATGAAGCAGAATGACATTTCTGCCTTACCTGCTGGTTATAGTGATCTTGCACTTCAACTTTAGGATCAGCTAGCTGCAGGGGGCAGGGATGGCTAAACAAAGGGTGTCTGTGGTTGTAATCAGGTGGCATGATAGTCACTATGCCATGACACTTATTCTATTGCACGGCTATCCTGCTGCCCTGGAAGGTGGTGACTTTTCGTTTCTTCAGGGCACTAAGTGAACTGCCGTTGTTTAAAGTCTAAGCCTAAAGGCCCATGACTGCTAGTGAAAGGAGTTTCCTACTTTTAAAAGTAAGCATGTGACACATATTTTGACAGAAATCACTAGTTCATTTGGATTTCCTTTACAGGAAAAAGGAAACGGCAGCAGTCCTAGCTATTAAGAAAACAAAATTACATAAACATAGCTTTTCTGGGTATCATACATAGGCTACAAAAAGCCTCAATGAAGTTATTATATAATAAACCATTATTCAATATCTAATTAAATTCAGAAACATATGCTGTACATTTTAGAACTCCAATTTATTTTATCATGGTTAATAAAAAGCTTAATCTTTTTTCTATTAATTATATGTTATTCATTGGTGTTCAGGAAATGTAAATTTACACTAAAACGTTAATGTGCAATAATCCTCAAGATGTTGTGATATAGCTTCTCCAAAAAGTATATGCTGAACAGATTTTAAAAAATATTATTTATAAAAACGCAACAGCTGCCGTATGTATTCTCACCAAAGGAGAAACTGGTTATGAAAATCGTCATTGTGTTGCTTCCTACTGGCCTGTGCTACTCGATAAAAAAAACATTCCACTGTATATGTTCCTAGATGTCATGAAAACTGAAACACAAGTAAAGAGAGATGGTAGTAAACTTATAAAAAAAGAAATTAAACAAGGGCTGCTGCTCACCTCCAGTACAGGAGAGCTGATTAACTTGTTTTATAAGTATCTTTAAACCAGCAGCACCATAAGAGCTGGGACAACTTATGAAACTGCTCCATTTAAGCCAATAACTAGTTCAGCGGGCTTGCTAAGAGCTGAGCTGCAATGAAAAAGGCCCTCCAGAGCTCAGGCTGGACTCTAATCTCATCCTTTCTCTCCACTGAAGCATTCACAGGGCTCAGAGTATAGCAGAGGAACATCAGGTGGTTGGTACATCAGGTAAGACTTACACATTTTACAAGGACACAAAATATAAAGGCTTAAGGTGAAACTGTGTAACTAATCCACAATGCAGAAATAAAGCACCATGATTCACTCAAGTTTTCATTTGAACAAAAGTTTCAAATGCATATTTTAAGGACCTATTATTCCTCATGCACTGTATTACAGTAAATAGTTTGTTATTGAACCCTGAAGTATTGACTGGTATCTTGACTGAAAAAGGAGCACCTTTTTGAGGGGATTCTGACTTAGATGCACTCATCACAATGACACATTTGGTATTTTGGTATCTTGGTACTTGTGGTTCCTCAGCCAAGCACAGAAGCCCAATGTCTGATCTTGCTGTTCCTCTCATACTGAGCAGTCAAACAGCTTGCTTCATGTTCCCTACTAGTGGGTGAGCAATTCAATGTTTAGTGAATTCTGCTTCACAACGTTAGGAACAGCCAACATCGAAGGATCATAGACAAAAAAAGGATTTTGAAGAATTGCACTTCCATCACTTATGGAAATCTTTCATATCTGTTTTTTGAAAAAAGCGTCGTACTATTTATTAAAGGGGAAATCAACTGCAATCCAGATTATATGAAGTCATTGAAGTAATAGACATCCATAATATGATCCAAAATATCCTGATAAATTCACAACTCTTCCAATGCCTCACGCGCCACAGCAGATGCTTTATGAAGATAAACCAAGTGGACCAATCTGTGAAACTGACACTGTGGTTTTATGGAGACGTTTAACAACATACAATTATCATGCAAAGGAACAAGTAAAGGTTTATTCCAGGCTGAAAAGAGAAGAAAAGAAACACAACATTTTGGCTGTGGAGCCTTCTTCGCGTTGACACCCTAAATGCTGTTTCTTTTCTTCTCTTTTCAGCGTGGACTAAACCTATACTTGTTCCTTTGCAGCCTACACATGCTGACGCAGCTCCCTACTTGAACATGATCACAAATTATATAAATTCTAAACTGCAGTTTGGAATAATTTATGGGTTTAATATGTGCTGTGCAAGGAAATTCCCATTTAATGATATTTTAGGTTTGCATTCCATCTAAAAATGTTCAAAGTTTATATTTTTACAAAAAGGTAGTGGACTCTGAAAAACACCCATTTGTATTTGAGGAAATATACCTGAAATGCTCAGAAATCTTTACGGAAGTCAGCTACTAAAAACTGTGACGGGTTTCATTAAATGTCAATCATTGTCAAGAGGTGATTCACTCATGACACCCCTCGCAATAAACCTTTGCTTTTTCTGAAATACGGTATTAAAATCCCTCAATCTACAACTCTGAATTGAATTTAGCTCTGTCATTTACAATGAAAGAAGAATACATGAATCTTGAACACATAAAAAGAGACAGCACCGAAAGAAGAAAACAAAACAATTTGCTCGCGTGCTGCGCAGCGGCAGAGCTATGTCGGAGCAATGCGAAAATCCCTGGCTCTCAGCGTGATCCTTTAAAGTCAACTACGCGCTTCGCAGGGCCAGCCAAGGCCTAGCAGAGCACGAAATGAGTAAGTAGATCATTAGCTTGGAAAATGAATGGATAGGCCACAACAACATTCCGTGTAAAAAAAAAACACCCGAATGCTGTATAAATCACTGTGGCCTATACTTTTGTGTCTGGGGGGGAAATAAAAGTTAAAATATATTAAGTGAAATATGTATTACACCCTAATATGGCGACCAAAAGAAAACAAAAGTAATTAAAGGTGTCCGAGTCCATGGGGGCCACATGCTCTAACCTGCAGCTCCAGGACAGGTGAGGTTCACAATCTGCAGTGACTGCATTCCACCTGCTGTCACTCCGGATGAAAAGGGAAGCAACATTTTTAGAGGACCATTCTTGTGTGATTTTGCACACACCAGACTTCTGTTGCATTACTCTAGGGTCACAGATCCAGCCCCACCAGGCACAGTGATAAGGAATCTGGCAAATGGGAACAATTCTGGCTGGGATTGCAGGCTTTTGCCGAAGCAGTTTTCATTTTACTGTGAACCACATTTTGATTTTCAGAAACTGTAATGAGTAAGAACAAATTAATACGAAACTTACACAGACTGTCCCCAGAAAAAAAAATCTGTGTCTGCTTAGATCTTCTAATCAGTACAATGTTATCTTTTTAACAGATTGCAAGATCTGGATATTAGAGGATGCAAACGTTTTGTTTACTGATTAGCCATTCTGTCGCCCCAGGTGACTCAGTACTTAACAGTGTTCTTTGTGAATTACTTTCTTGGAGTGGCTGCTCACATTCTCAAGCAGTTGGAAGAACAAAAGAAAAAGTAACTTACCAAACAAATTACTGGAATGTCCTTGTTTTGAGCTCGGCTTTAACTCATTTGATCCCCAGGCATAACGTCTGTAACTGTCCCAGGCAAACTTCATCATCTGTGAACAGGAGGGAAAGGACAGCTTCAAACACAGATTGAATCACACCGCCTCTTTCAAATAAGTTTAAGTGTTATTTCTTCATGAGCGAAACAGAAAATATAAAAGTGGTTCTATATACTGTAGCTAAAAACACTTAGAATCACTTGACCAAACTTTTTCTGCTTACCCTCCTGCTTGTATTGTTTATTTTAACAATTGCAGTGCAGTATTTTCCCAAGTTTGTATGATATCAAACTCATCACCTACTAAGAATTTTTAAATATGATGCCACAAAATATATCTAACTACTGACTGCGTTCATAATACATTGTTTTAATTTAGTATATATTTTAACATTAAATATATATTGTACTATGCATTTACCCAGATAAATATAATAAATAATAAATTAGAATTACACTAAAATGTATCTAAACATAAACATGTAACATTTTTTAGATAAAATCAAGTAACGTTATGTAGCAAGGTTGTTTAATGTAAATATTTATGGTTTACTAATGAATAAGATAAGGTTTATTCCATTCTGAAAGGAGACGAAAAGAAACACTGTCCAGCTGTAAGCCTTAAAATGTGACGTCAAAACAAGGATCTTACTATGTGGTCATTAAAGACCCCACGGCACATTTTGAAAAAGAAGGGGTGTTAATTACTGTGTTCAGGCTAAATTCCACTCTGAGCTCATACAATCCAGCTTCCTTAAATTTCCCTTAATCCAACTGGCAAAGCAATTTCTCGGTACTTCATGCACTTCAGCGGTGCATGAAATAAGCCTCCTCCTGTACAGAAAGTGATCTGGGATCCTTTGGGATGAAAAACACTATAGAAGTGCAAATAATTATTATTACTAATCTTAAAAAGGAACCGTGGTTAAATTGCTTTAGTGTACAGAAATACCACCACGACTGCCTCTGCATCAACACCGAGGGGTCTAAGAAAAACGCAAGAAGCATAAACACAAGAGCTGCCTAAACATCCGTGGAGAATATTGTCTTTTAAGGAAGAGCAGCTAGACTTTTGTGACCTAATTGTGCGTCAGCAATGTTTTGTGTTGCATTAACGCAGATGAAAAAGTAAACTCCCTACTGGTGAGAGGTGTGTAGAAAAGTACAGACTGATGATTACGTGAATTACAGTGATATTTTATTTACTGCACAATGTTACTCGATCTTTGCTATATGTAGTGTCCAACCTATGACTAGACTAATTTATTATGGAACATGTACAGTACATTTGCTTACAGGTGTGTCAGGCATTTTAATCCTATTGATAGTGATTTCCAACATCACCTGCATGCAAACAGGGTGAACAGACCCAACATCCTGAAACAGCTGTCACTGTCATTTCCAAAGAATTTATGATAAACTTTTAAAATCCAAAAGCAACCCCACTGTAGCAGCAGTAACCAGAAATTGTTTATATTTCTAAAATAGTCACCAATGTTGAGCAGTTTCTTTCCCGACGTACAACAGAAACAAAAACACTAGGCCATTGTCCAGTGTTGTGAAAACAGTGCTAGTGTACAGAGAAGACTCACTTTCCTATTTGTGTGAGATTACACTTAAAATCTTGATTTTAAGCATTAAGCCAACACTATCCACTTTCAATCCTGTTTAAAAGCACAAAGTATTATGGAGTGAAAAGCGAAAAATGCACTTTTTTCTTTTCAAAATAGAGAAGACATTTTAATAGGTTTTGAGATTTGTCACAAATAAGAGGTTTGCCATAAAGCACCTGAGAGAGATCCGAGAGAGAAATAAAATAACAGCAGAAAGGAAGAATTGGTCATATCCATACAAACTGGAAACAAGCCTACTTCAAAATGAGACCCTTTAATCTGATATGTTATCTTTCCATTAAACCTGTTCTTTTGCACCTCCATCCTCAATAGGGTACATGTAAATAATTTATAGATGTATACATTTTCTTGGTAATATATATGCTAGTTATGGTCTACAGTCCATTTAAGTTGTCTTATAGTTGAACCAGTCGATTCATCCTAGAATATATGATGTTGCATTTCAGAAAGGCTTCATTAATGTTTAAACTGCTATAGTAAACAACAGCTTAACTGGACAATTAATCCAGCAATATCTCTCTGGTATCTTAAGTACCAATAATTGGAAGAATGTTAGTATTAAGTTCATTTTAAGGTCAGTAACTGTGCCATACAGAGATTATTAATGACCTACAAATACACACAACCCCTGTTGTCCGGCAGGTCTTCAATGTTCTGAGCAGGATTTGCAAACAGAGCAAGCTGCTGTGTCCAGCAGGTCTGATTACTCCTCTGGGAAAACGCTCATCGACACCGGGCTGATGAGGAGCAGGATAATTACTGAAACATCCCTCTGGTAGAAGATCAAGATCTCCGATATAGTTAGCCCACTGCTAAGCACCAAAACTCACTTGTAACACTGACCTCAAAGCAACGTCCCTGCAGATTGCACTAGGTAGAGTAATTTGTGTCTCAGTACGGACGACTCAGAGGAGCTGCTGCCTCTCTTGTCTGAAATTAGATTAGCTTATTGACTGCCAGGAAGAATTCTTACTCAAGTGCTGGGATGGAGTCTGCCCAGGCCCTGCTATGTTACCCCTCAAAAAGCAGGAACTGGACGAAGTCACATAAACAGTGACAAGACCTATTCTTGTGGCTAAGGTATGCCAACCACTATTTTTTTACCACATCAGATGAATTTCAAACAACGCTGAATGATGAGATATTGAGCTCCTTGCTGTATTGATTCTCACACAACAAGTCCAAGATCCGCGTGCAACACAAAGCAGCAGGCTGTTCTAATGGAAAACTCCTCAGACAGGCCTTTGTCCTCAGGAAAGCAGGAACCCACAGCATCTGTTAAAAGCTACCTGACCGTTTCAGAAAGCAGTAAGGCAGGGGTGTCAAGCTCCTTTGCTATGATGGGGTGTATTTGATTTCTATGTATTTCAAACGACTATACATACCAAAAATTACAGGCACAATCTTTCTATCGCATCTTCATTTGTAGTAATTTACATTTTTGGAACTGATTTTACAGACATACCTCCTTTCAAAATGCAATTAGCAGTCGCTGCGTCTTCTAGATTCCAGTTTAGCTCTACTTGCTCACTGGCATCTGAGTATGTATTTTAGCATTATTAATAGTATTTACAATATCATAGTCCTGATTATTATACACTACAACAATCTCTGTTCTTTTTAAAATATAGTTAAGTCATTTCATTAACAAAAGACAACACAATTATACAGTTGCAAGAAAACGTTTGTGAACCCTTTGGAATTTCCTGGACTTCTGCATTAATTACTCATAAAAACGTGGTCTGATCTTCAACTAAGTCACAATAATAGACAAACACAATCTGCTTAAACTAATAACACACAACCAATTGTACTTCTTCTTGTCAATATTAAACGCATAATTTAAACAGTCCAGGCTGGAAAAAGTATTTGAACCCTTGTATTTAGTAACTAGCAGAACCTCCTTTAGCTGCAATAACCTCCACCAAACGTTTCCTGTAGCTTCTGATGAGACTTGCACAACGGTAAGGAGGAATTTTACAAAGTGTTGTTACAAAATGTTACAAAGACAAAGGAACTGGTGGTAGATTTCAGGAGGAAAAAGGTCAAACCTACTCCTGTCTACATCCATGGGAGTGGCGTGGAGATGGTGGACTCGTACAAGTACCTGGGAGTGCACATCGACGATAGACTGGAATGGTCTAAGAACATCGAGGCCATCTATAAGAACGGACAGAGCCGACTTTACTTCTTGAGGAGGCTCAGGTCCTTCAATGTGTGTAGTAAGATGCTACACATGTTTTATCAGTCGGTGGTAGCGAGTGCCATTTTCTACGCAGTGGTGTGCTGGGGCTCTGGGATTAGAGCAGTAGATTCCAAAAGGCTGAACAAGCTCATCAGGAGAGCGAGCTCTGTCATTGGGTCTGACCTGGACCCCTTGGAGGTAGTGGCTGAGAGGAGAATGATGTCCAAACTGGAGGCCATCATGGACAACTTCTCCCATCCCCTCTATGACAGGCTTGCAGGAATGAAGAGCACGTTTAGCAATAGACTGATTCACCCACGGTGCGACAGGGAGCGCTACAGGAGGTCATTCTTGCCGTCTGCCATAAGACTGTACAACGCATCCACCTTGCGTCTTGGCAGAGGCAACAGCGACAGTGACCTGTTTCTGGACTAAACGCATATACACATATACTGCTACATCTGTTCTCTTTCTTTTTCTTTTTCTTTTTCCCGTTTACAACCACTTTTGTGCAATATATGCCAGGGACCTGTGCAATACATTTATATTTATATTTATATCTATGGTTACATCTATATTTATATTCATACGTGTGATACGATTTTCTGTGTACTGTTCTGTTCTAGTTTCCTCTTGTGTGTCCGGACTGTGAGTAACTCTTGTATTGTATTGTATGTATTGTACTATTAGTATATAATTCGTTACACTGTGGCTGTGTTGTGTGTGTTAAGCTGCTGTTGCACTGCAATTTCCCTCACGGGATCAATAAAGTATCTATCTATCTATCTATCTAGACCATTCCTCCTTCCAAAACTGTGTCAGTTCATTGATATTTCTGGGGTTCCTTGGGTGAACAGCTCTCTTCAGGTCACGTCACATCATCTCAATTGGGTTGAGGTCTGGACTCTGACCTGGCCATTCCAGAACACAAATTTTCATCTGTTTAAGCCATTCTGTTGTTGATTTACTCCTGTGTTTGGGGTCATTGTCTTGTAGCATCACCCAACTTCTATTAAGCTTCAGGTGACGGACCACTGCCTTGACATTCTCCTGTAAAATTTCTCGATACAATTATGAATTCATTGTTCCCTCTACGATAGCAAGCTGTCCAGGCCCCAAACCATGATGCTCCCTCCACCATGCTTCACAGTTGGGATAAGGTTTTGGTGTTGGTGTGCAGTGCTTTTATTCCTCCAAACATAGCGTTGCGCGTTTCTGCCAAAGACCTCAACTTTTGTCACTTCCATCCACAGAAAATTGTCCCAGAAGCATTGTGGAACATCCAGGTGGTCTTTTGCAAACTTGAGATGTGCAGCAATGTTTTTTTTGGAGAGTAGTGGTTTCCTCTGTGGTGTCCTTCCATTAACACCATTATGGTTCAGTGTTGTTCTTATAGTGGACACATGAACAGAGACTTTGGCAAGTTCAGGAGATTTCTGCAGGTCCTTTGCCGTTAGCCTAGGGTTCTTTTTCACCTCCTTCAGCATTGCACTCTACGCTCTTACCCTGATCTTTGCAGGACGCTCACTCCAAGGGAGAGTAGCAACAGTACTGAATTTCCTCCATTTGTAGACAACTTGTCTTACTGTGCATTGATGAACACCCAGGCCTATAGAAATCCTTTTGTAGCCTTTTCCAGCTTGCATCTCTACAATTCTTCTTCTAAGGTCCTCTGATATTTATTTTGATCAGGGCATGGTTCACATGAACAGCTCTTTCTTGAGAAGAGAAGACTCTGTCAGTAACCTTTGTGTACCTTTTTTTTATAGGGCAGGGCACCTCCAACCCACACCTCCAATCTCATCTCATTGATTTGCAACACCTGACTCCTGACTAGCTTTTGGAGAAGTCATTAGCCTAGAAGTTCACATACTTTTTCCAACCTAGATTCTTCTTCTTCTTTGCATTTTCCCTCTTATGTGTGGTCTGCTTGTTTGCACCGAATTTTCCACTTCGTACGGTCTGCGGCGTCTCGGCAGGTGACTTTTGCGAGGTGCATGTCGTCTTTCAGCCGATCCAGCCAGCGCGTAAATGGTCGTCCACGGGGCCGGCGGCCTTCCACCTTCAATTCCAGGGCGGTCTTTGCCATTGATGTGTCCTTGCTGCGGAGCACGTGTCCATACCATCGCAGGCGCGATTCCCTCATTTTCTCAGTGATTGGGGCAACTCTGAGTGTTTTTCACACTCCCTCATTCATGACATGGTCTAGTCTTGTCAAGCCGAGGGTCCATCGCAGCATCTTCATTTCCATCGTGTGGAGTGCCTGTTCATGTTTCTTTGTCGTTGGCCAGCATTCAGTTCTGTATAGGGCCACTGGTCTGACCACTTAGCAGTAGACTTTGGATTTTAGGCGTAAAGGGATCTTCTTGTCACATAGTACTCCAGTGACCTGCCGCCATTTCATCCAAGCGACGCTGACTCGCGTCTTGGCGTCTTGGAAGGTAGTGCAGTCGGAGTTGACAATGAGCCTAGGTACTTGAACTGTGTCACTTTGTTCAGTTGGACTCCACCAGCTGCGATTGTGCCATCGGTTTGATCACCGCATTTTGTCTGCCGCCAGGTCTTGTAGGTGTCCTTTTTTGCCTTGGTTGCCTGCTGCACATCGTCGTTTCACCACAAGGTCTGTTTGTCGATAAAGCGCCGGTTTGGTTTTGTGGTTCCCAGGGTGGTTGCGGCGCATGTCTTGACGCGTTCAGCCAGGTCGGTCCAATCTTTGCCGACTGTTGATCTTGGATTGGGCACCAATGGTCCTACTGTCGCCATCACGACAGCTCGATGTTCTGGTAATTTCCACCATTTGATGCGTTCAATCTTGGTGGTTGGTCGTGCCGGGGTGTGGACTAGGCGGACTTTGGCATCCAACACCAATAGCCGATGTTGTGGGGCGATGTTGTTGTACAGGATTACTTTGGTGTCAGTTTCCATTTTGAAGTCTCGTCGTCTCACCATCCAGTAGTCAATCTGAGATGTTCGACCGCCGCTGTAGTAGGTGATGAGGTGTAATTCCCGGTTTTTGAAGAAGGTGTTGGTGATGGCCAGATCCCAGGCTTCCGCGTGCTCTAGGACCCGGATGCCACCTTCATTACGGTTGCCGTGTCCTTGTCCACCGTGGTTACGATCGAAATTATCCTTTGCTCGGCCAACATGCCCATTGAGGTCTCCGCCAATGAAAAGAATTTCACTGTCATCGATGGCTTGGACGCGCGTTTCGAGGTCGTGCCAAAATTTCTCTCTCTCCTCATCTGGGCAGCCAGCCTGCGGTGCATAGCATGACAACGCAGTGTGCTGGTTCCCATGCAGATTTTGGTGGACATGAGGCGGTCGGTGATTTGGGCTACTTCGGTGACGCTGTCGCGGATCCATTGGTTTACGACCACACTGACACCATTTTGTCTCGTCTTCTTACCGTGGTAGATCAGCTTATAGCCTTCTCCGATTTCTCTTGATTTTGCGCCGACCCATTTGGTCTCTTGAACGCAGGCGATGTCAACTTTTCGCTCCTTCAGGGAATTAGCCAGTTCTCGGCTTCGGCCCGTCATTGTTCCGATGTTGATGGCCGCCAGCCGGATCCTTTTTGGCTGTTGTTGGTGTTGATGATGATGATGGACTAGCTTCTTTAACCGTCTCCGTCCTTTTCCAGCCTAGATTATGAAGGTTTAAATTATGTGTTCAGTATTGACAAGAAGTACAATTGTTTGTGTGTTATAAGTTTAAGCAGATTGTGTTTGTCTATTATTATGGACTTAGTTGAAGTTCTGACCACTTTTTTATGAGTAACTAATGCAAAAATCCAGGTAATAGCAAAGGGTTCACAGCCCTTTTCTTGTAACTGTATACAGTGCATCAACTGGAAAACTGCAGGACTGAAATGTGAGTGATATGGTCTCTGGTATTAGTGAAGAACTATGCTACAGACAATTAGGACCAACACAGCACCTGGGAAAAGTGAAAACCAGCTTGCCTTGTTTTATATATACCAGAGTTTCAGTGTTTAACTGGTAAACAGAATTGACAAAAGGTTAAAGAACCGATTGAATAAGAAAAAATATAGTAAATGAAAAACACTATTTACCTGCCAGATAGCAGCAAAACAAACAGCAATACATTCACTTTTATAACTACTTGCCTTGGAAAGCATGTCTGTTTTCAATTGACACCTGTGAAGAAAACATACATTTCTCTGAATCTCCTAATCCACAAAACATTGTTTACATTTCTTTTCTCCTCTATCGTAATTACAAGCCTCTGTCTCCTATCCTCAGATATATTAGTTTGAGAGATCATACAAAAACACTAGATACAGTTTCAGGCTTCCCCCAACAAAGCACCATCCTTGTCAAACTGGGTCTGTGACAGGAGCAAGCAGTGGCATCATGACTGCGTACAGGTGGAGAACCACAGTGTGTGTGTGTGTGTGTGTGTGTGTGTGTGTGTGTGTGTGAGTGAGAGAGAGAGAGACTGGTGCAGGAATATCAAGATCTGTGTGTGGGCTTATATGTGTGCGTGTGTGTGAGTGTGTGAGAGAGAGTGTGTGTGTGAGAGAGAGAGAGTGTGTGTGGGGGTGTGGGTGTGTGTGTATGTGTGTGGAGGTGTGGGCGTGTGTGTGAGAGAGTGTGTGGGGGCGTGAGAGAGTGTGTGTATGTGTGTGGGGGTGTGGGTGTGTGTGTGAGAGAGAGAGAGTGTGTGTGTGAGAGAGAGAGTGTGTGGGGGTGTGGGTGTGTGTGTATGTGTGTGGAGGTGTGGGCGTGTGTGTGAGAGTGTGTGTGTGTGAGAGAGAGAGTGTGTGTGGGGGTGTGGGTGTGTGTGTGGGGGTGTGGGTGTGTGTGTATGTGTGTGGAGGTGTGGGCGTGTGTGTGAGAGTGTGTGTGTGTGAGAGAGAGAGAGAGTGTGTGGGGGTGTGGGTGTGTGTGTATGTGTGTGGGGGTGTGGGTGTGTGTGTATGTGTGTGGGGGTGTGGGTGTGTGTGTATGTGTGTGGGGGTGTGGGTGTGTGTGTATGTGTGTGGAGGTGTGGGCGCGTGAGAGAGTCTGTGTGGGAGTGTGTGTGTATGTGTGTGGGGGTGTGGGTGTGTGTGTGAGAGAGAGAGAGTGTGTGAGAGAGAGAGAGTGTGTGGGGGTGTGTTTGTATGTGTGTGGGGGTGTGGGTGTGTGTGTATGTGTGTGGGGGTGTGGGTGTGTGTGTATGTGTGTGGAGGTGTGGGCGCGTGAGAGAGTGTGTGTGGGAGTGTGTGTGTATGTGTGTGGGGGTGTGGGTGTGTGTGTGAGAGAGAGAGAGTGTGTGTGTGAGAGAGAGAGAGAGAGAGAGTGTGTGGGGGTGTGGGTGTGTGTGTATGTGTGTGGGGGTGTGGGTGTGTGTGTATGTGTGTGGAGGTGTGGGCGCGTGAGAGAGTCTGTGTGGGAGTGTGTGTGTATGTGTGTGGGGGTGTGGGTGTGTGTGTATGTGTGTGGAGGTGTGGGCGCGTGAGAGAGTCTGTGTGGGAGTGTGTGTGTATGTGTGTGGGGGTGTATGGGTGTGAAGGCCACACAGGCTCAGACAAGGTGCAAACTGCATCCCGCTATGGGCTCTGATTGCTACTTGTTACATGGGTAGAAAAATGGGTGGAAGGACGAATATCTGACAACCCGGCAGCAAAGGACTGACAGAAAATACAATCAACCGGTTCAGCCCATGAAAACCACACTTGTCTTGAGTGAAGCTGTAGCTTCCATTTTTCATGAGAGAGGATGCTTTTTTCTAGGAAATGGTTGTGTTAATTAAGTATCCAAGTAAAAAATTAATACTATCCCTTGCCGTTCGATAAAGTTGCTGGTGATCAAATGTAGAAGTTGCTCCAGCTGTTAAGAACACATGAAAGGCTACAAAAGAGACCATTCGACCCAGCTCACCCATTCGGCAGTTAGTGGCTAACCGATCGGGTTTTCTCGTCCAGCCCATTCATGAAAGATACCAGAGCTTCTGCTTCATAAACTTGGTTGGTTGGCTGGATCTTGGCACCCACATCGCACCATATAAAAAAGTGCCTCCTGTTCTCAGATTAAAATTAGTCTCCACATCATTTCCGTATATGACCTCTGGTCCGTGTGTCCCAGCTGATACAGAAGACGTTCACTTGCTCAGGGCCTGAGGATTAAGGATTTTGAAGAGTTAGATCTGCTCCCCTCACAGTCTTCTGTCTTCAGCAGAAGGTGCTGTTCTGCCTTATTTTTCTTCGTAATTTACTTGTTAAACCATTTGGAATATTTTAACCTTTTAATGGACTCATTCTTGCTATGCATACATATTTAGCTTCAAGCAGAATCTCTTAAGCATGGCCTCATTCCTTTAAAGCCCATTTTCCTGAATCTGCAATCTTCTGATTTTGACTCGGTACAGTTTCAAACTATAAAATATTACCATCACGGTTCCCTAATGCATCTTTTCACGTCACTTTCCTCACCCAGTCTTATTGTTTGAAAGGACCAGTTCAATGCCAGAGCTCCCTCCTGTAGGTGCTTTGACTTCTTTCTTACTGTTTTATCATTAACCATGTCCACTATTTCGGTGACTGCTACTGACATTCCTACAGGTTATTCCCAGTCCTTGTGTGGAAACTTCAAGTCTCCCATAAACATCACTTCTCTTTGGACACAAAGTCTTCATTTTACTATACAGCACTGAATTACAGTACCTGCTTTTTGTAGTCTACAGTCACTCCTAAGAATGTTTAATTGGAGTCTGATTCCTGTAGATTCTATGCCTGAGCCTGTATACTTTTACAGACTGTGCTACACCTCCTCCTCTTCTATCTTTATGGTTTTCCTAGAATGGTGTGTATCAACTAATGCCACCTTCATCTCTGTTGCTTCTGGTTGTATCATAATGTGGTAGCTTCTCTGTCAAGCCTTGTGATTCTCAATATTAAAAACTACCATGTTTTGCCCATGACTTGATTCTCCATGTATCTTTCTTCCAAACTTCCTCTGGTTTCTTCTCCCTTCCATTTTAGTTTAAGTGGTTCTGGATTACTTACAGACAGGTTTGCGATAGAAAATATGGTGGATAGACAAAGATTTGTATGCCTTTCTTCCCTAAAGAGGTTGCTTTTAACAAGTATAAATATTATCAGAATATCTTTGTGTGTGTGCATTACATAAAAGAAATGGAACACATTAGTTTGCAGTTAATGCTGTCTCCCTGCATGGATGCTGGTACGCTGACATTTAAACTTGCTATCGCTCAGCACATCAATTGGAGCAGCCTTTTGGTGACTATGCTTTGTTTTCAGTAAAATCAAACATCTATGCTGCACAGTCTCTGAAGATATACATCTGAGGAAAAAATACAGAAGATGGTCTGACAACATGCTGACATATTGTATTCTATAAAAACTAAGTGACTTCTAAATAGGGCTTGGCTGAGCTTGAAAGCAGAACACTGCTGGCCTTTTAAGCAAAAAAAAAGAGTTCTATAATTATAATCCCAGTCCATACACTTTTAGTGATAAAAACTTTGAAACTGAAAGAAATAAATGGCACAAGGATTGTGTACAACCCCATGTTTAGAATTCTGAGGCAGGAGACTCGCTCTGCTGTAGTGAGCTGAACTTCAGTGCAGTTTTTACCCAGGAGGGGGGTGAGGCAGCAATAACTCACCACTGCTTCACACCGATTGTAATTTCACACCTTATCCTTCAAGACCCCAAGACAACACAGAGAAACAGTCATCATGAAAAGGGAGGTGATTCAACAGTTTTTAAGAAAACAGAATTAAAAGCTGTAAATGAACAAAGATTTCAATCAACGTTTCAGAAGGCACTGCAGATAGATCAGTGGGAAGATGATGCTAATGCTCCAGTTTCTGCGACTTAAAGAAAACACTTACAGCACTTGATCCTGGGATGAGTGCAATTCCCAGGAATCCCATCAGGAGCAATCACCCGACACTGAGCCAGTATAAAGGCTGGAATACTAGGCTGCCCAGAGTTAATTCAATTTAGGAATAGAAAGGACTTTGAGATTGTGTGGAAGGAAGCTGAACTAACTTTTGCAGACATGGACCTAAACTTACAGATAGAGACTTAAAATGACTGATGGATATTTGGACACTAGGCCTCCCTGTAGTCTCTATAATAATAATAATAAACTTTATTTTATATAGCGCCTTTAAAGGTGGCTTCTCAAAGCGCTTTACAGGATGACAATAACAATAAATAAGAAGACTACAACAATAAATAAGAAAATTTCACAAGACAGGACACAATTATAATTACAACAATACAACAATAAAAATAGAGGAGACCGTGGAAGATGGTATTAAGAAGAGCAGAGGGGTGAAGAATGGAACCAGTTAAGTAAAGGCTTTTCTGAAGAAGAAGGTTTTGAGTCTGGATTTGAAGGAGTTTAGAGAAGGTGACTCTCTAATATCCTTGGGCAAAGAGTTCCAGAGCTTGGGGGCATAGCAGGAGAAGGCCCTGTCGCCCATACAATGTAGACGGGCTTGGGGGACAGTAAGGAGGGCAGAATTTGAAGAGCGGAGGTTGCGAGGTGGGGAGTAGGGCGATAAAAGTTCAGACAGGTATTGAGGTGCCAAGCCATGTAAAGCCTTGTAGGTGAGCATGAGGATTTTAAAGTCTACGTGGAATTTGACCGGAAGCCAGTGCAAGGACTCCAGGATAGGAGTAACGTGAACACTTGTACTAGACCTGGTCAGGATTCTGGCTGCTGAATTTTGGACATACTGCAGCTTGTTCAGAGTAGATTTAGATACACCAGGGAGCAGAGCATTGCAGTAGTCAATTCGGGAGAATACAAATATGTTGATCAGCTTTTCAGCCACAGTTAATGATAGCATAGGGCGTAGTCTTGCGATATTTCTAAGGTGAAAAAAAGATGTTTTGACAGTATGCTGTACATGTGGGTCGAATGTTAAGCCAGAATCGAATATAACCCCAAGGTTTTTCAATTTTGATTGGAGCTCAAGTACAGAGCCATCTACAGACAGGGTTACAGGACTGGCTTTACGAAGTTGATGGGGGGTACCAATAAGCATGACTTCAGTCTTGTCACAGTTAAGATGAAGGAAGTTTTGAGTCATCCAAATTTTTATGTCAGAGATGCAATTAGATAGAATAGAGACAGCCACGTCAGTGTCGGGTTTGGTATGGATGTATATTTGAGTATCGTCAGCGTAAAAATGAAAGCTGAGGCCATGTGATCTTAAAAGCTGACTCTAGTCTGCAGCGTAGACATCAGGGGCTAGTGGAGTAACACAGGGACTGCTCCTTAAATCATTCAACATCACATTTCCCTCTGCAGAAACCCCAGGCTTAAGCAGTCATTAGGACAGGTGTTACGTGCTAAAGAATCACATTAAAAAAACTCACTTCAATCAAATCAGTAAGCAATTCAAATCTGCCCAAAAGTTAAGTGGAAACTAATGCAAAGTACTTAATTACATCATATACCACAAAGCAAGGTGAATGTAGTAGTGACATTGTGAAAGAAAACGCATCACCAAACACCACAATAAAATACAGTTCTTATCCATTTAAACCTTTTAAATTACTGAATCTAGAACAATATGCTTTGCTCATTAACAGAAGAACGAGTTCATTCCACCGCTTTTGTAGGGTGCACTAAAAATATATATATACTGTCCCTTGTCATCTATGGTGGTCACAGCCAGCAACCTCTAAACTGACAAGTCATTTGTCAAATCTGCAAAATTCTGGCCGTGATCTGGGAGACCACAAGTCATGACACTGCCCCAGAATCAATAGGCGGGTCAAGGTAGGACGGTCTGATCAGTAGTTTTCAGCCACTACAGAACTGCAGTTGCAGTGATTGATGACAACCTCATCGCCAGGCACTACAGTGATCCTCACTTACAGGCTGCTCCTGACATGACAGCACAGCGCACATCCTCACGCTGCTCGGGTCACTGTGGCTGCCTTGCACGACGAGGATCTGGACGCCCTGCTCGTCCGGCTGGAGCCTAGCTGAGCATTTCTGCAGCGCCAGGATCAGCAGACAGGCACCTGCTCGCCTGTCCGTGTGAGAGGAATGAGACAGAATCCCAGAGGACAGCATCTGCAACCCGGCGCAAAGCACACACATCGGCCGTGCAGCTGGTAGTGCAACCACAGGGCCCGACACAGACAGCACACCCCTGCTGAGCAGCAGTGCTGATGGGAAATGCTAATCATTCTAATGAATCTGCCTATTTCATGTCTATTCGGTGAAACAGCAGTTTGTCGTTTTCCTGTCAGTTTTGTGAATTTGTTGCAGTGATCAATGATGTTTCTTATGATGCAAAGTATATTACTATGCCCTGGAAAACAGGCCTGCTCTATAACTGTAAACAAATTGTACATATTTTGTGCGATACTGTACAGGCTAGGAGAAGATCCGTCATCTCGAGAACAAGTCTTAACACAAACAAATGGCAAGCAGGTCTAAACCGTGTTTTGCAAATAAATACCACAATTAGTTCATATGGTCAATACGTTAAACCACAAAAGCACTGAAAATTGAGAAGGCTCTCTGCTTTGGGCAATATCCTGCCTTGCTCTCCACTGCTGCAGGAGCACAAGGATGAACAGCTCTCTGCCAAGCCCAGGTGTGGGACAGGGAATCCGCTTATGACTGAGGAGAGCAGCACCGCTGTCACTATCAGGGCACAAAGTGAACCACTCTCTCTCTCTCCATATTGCTTAAGCAGATTAACATCCCAGATAGACAACAGTCCAGCTTGGAATTGAACAAATGGCTTTCTAGGGCAGGGGATCATCCCACAAGCTTTGTTCAACGTCATCGGCTGATTCCTCTCAGTGCTTTACAGCAGTAAGGAAAAATATTAGTTTCATTTAGCCTGAATAAGCTAAATAATTACAGTTTAATTCCCCACACAGTACATCTCAGTTAAAATTGCCAAAAAATAACATTGGTAAATTAAATTCATCCGATCAGAACAGAGGAGAAAAGATATACGCGGACACAAAGAAGAATAAGCTGGCAGCACACCAAGAAACTACAGTCAATGCAAACATTCTCAAAAAAGTAAAAGCAAATTCTGTTGAAAGCATTTTCATACCTCTACAAACACTCCACGACAGGCGAATAAAGACCTGTTAATGTCCATTCAAATCATGTTGGTTAGACACAAACATAAAACTGCTGCACTCTACGGCATCCCACTTCTACCCCAGTAACTGCCAGGACACAGAACCGGACCCAACAAATGCAATGGAACTTGAAAACATGTTTAACCAGCGTATAAATATCTTTCAATTTATTCAGCAAAAGCCCATTTAAAATAATGCATGGAGATCCCGAGACTAGCACACTGCTTCTTCTAATATGATAAAAGAAGGGATATAACGAAGGTCTAGAAATGTTTAATATGTTCTGACATTTAAAACCAATCTCTGTAACATTGCAAAAAACAAGATTATGCCAGACTGGACTAAGTTTCATTTTCATTCAGTGCCTGGCCGTCTTCTCAGTGTATATATACTATGTATATACTCAGTGTATTGTTGAAATCAACATTTCATTTTGTAAACTACTTATATTTATAGTAATGCCACTAGGTTCTGAAAGTCTCATTTGGCTTTCCAGGATGCATTTATATATAACCACTTCTTACCCTGCACAGGCCCAGATTTCATCAGCATTCTCCAAGAGCATAGCTGGAGATGATCAAATAGGAAGGTGAAATTCTGTGACCAGTCCTTAATCCTTTTTGTGTGAAGGAAGGAGACCTGTTACATGTATTTCAGCTTTTAACAAGAACCTGTGCATGATAACAGCCTATAACTTCACACAAACTTTTCCAAATCAGTGAAAAAATGAATTTGAAATAAAACACTATACTTCTATTCTTCATTTCAATGCTGAATTGATAACTACAATCCTGACACGCCCAACAGTATACCTATTATTGAACTTTTGCAGAAAACATTCTGTACAGCAACTAAACATACAAAGAGATTTGGAGGATTCCAAATAGATTAATTTCAGGCTGCAGCTAATTTAAACTTAGCCAAGCTGCGGAATGCATTCTTGTACCCTATGTAAGAAACTACAAACTCCTCAAGCATATACAATCTTTCAGCACCTTATGACACCATAGTATTGTCATAGTGCCTTACATAAGAAAGGCTACTGATCTTGATGAGAGCAAACAGTAATCAAACTAAGATGGCATGAGTATTTTTTAACCTAAGTTTGACATTTTGTAACATAAAACAATGGCGCCGTGGTGGCACTGTGGCTAAGGATCTGCGCCTGTGGCTGGAGGGTTGCCAGTTCAAATCCCACGCCCGGCAGAGGAATCCTACTCCATTAGGCCCCTGAGCAAAGCCCTTAACCGCAGCTGCTCCAGGGGTGCTGTATAAATGGCTGACCCTGCGCTCTGACCCCAAGCTTCTCTCCCTGTCTGTGTGTCTCATGGAGAGCAAGCTGGGGTATGTGAAAGTACACATTCCTAATACAAGAAATTGTATATGGTCAATAATATCTACAAAGGCAGTGCAGAAAGGTCTGAATTTCAGATAGTAATCACACGTGTGTGGAACTGAAGGTCAAAGTTTGCAGACGTGCAGCAGCAACATCTACAGAACCCAATGAGAACCTCCGAAACGGTACCATTCGGGCTCCGATTTGTAAATTTGAAGAAAGTCTCCATTACAAAATCATGCGATTTTTACATTTTTAAAACATAAAAGTAATTAAAAGAATCATTTTACACAATGGTGTAAAATGTTTTAAGCAACATTGTGGGCATGTTTATTTTTTAAACAGCTCTGCTTCAACAACTTGAATAAATTTGAATAAAAGGGGTACACGTAGAAATACGGTTCTCTTCAATTGCGCAATGTCAGTGTGAAATGTGCTATTTAATGAGTGTTCATTCATGTTCTCTCCAGTTATGAAAAGACAAGACAGGCTCCTCCTGTTTCCTCAAATATTTTCAAATAATGAGGCCCACGTCTTCCAAGTTATTAACATTGAAGACCTGTTATGCCTATTCTAATATGTTATTCTTTAATAAGATTATAAAGAAACTGCAATGCACAAAGTTATAAAGAGATGTACTTTTTTGGAAGCACTGCCACTTCATTGAACAGATATTATGTACATAACATCTAGCATAAACAAGGTTGATTGACACATTCATACAATACACTTTCTACTGTGAAAGTCACAGGCCAGTACCGAGTCTGGCTTGTGCTGCAAAAAATCACAAAGCGACCAATGGAAATGCGGCTCGAGTAGTGTGAGACTGGCATTCACAGCACCACCGTCGCAGTCTCGCCTGGACAGACACCGTCGCAGTCTCGCCTGGACAGACACCGTCGCAGTCTCGCCTGGACAGACACCGTCGCAGTCTCGCCTGGACAGACACCACCCCACCGTCCTGCTAGAACGACAGGAGGAGCCAGCAGGAAGGGCAGCGGGTGAAGTCAGGGACTAGAGCAGAGCAGCACCGAGACCAGCTGGACTCCAACCTCTACAAGTGGAGCCGTGTAGCAACTAGAGTCTCTTATCGCGCGTGTCCTTCCCTGGCGGCCCGTCAGGTAAAACGCCACCAGCATCAAACCAGTCTGCCGCCGACACGCAAGGTGGCCTTGCGGGGTGAGAAACTGCGGGCTCCCCCCTCCAGCACAGCGACAGCACAAAGGCATGACGTTCTCGTCAGCGGCGGGACACTGGCTCAGCTCTGCGCTCCAGGCCTGACATTCAGCCCACCCCCCGGTTCTCACCTGCGCTCACCCACGAGCTGCTATCGCGTTTATGCCACGGATAGCAAACATAACTGATCGAGGAGTCATAATGACACCTAAAACATTTAACCAATATCCAAAATCCATATGCTTCATTTTTATGACAAACATACATGCATACAAAAAGTGTCTTCTGAGGCCGGGTGCATAAAAAGAAGAATGCCACAGTAACCAGGTAAAACAGGAAAAATGACAACTACAAACTAATAAACTGAATTTAAATTTACATTGTGGAACTCATACAATGTGTAAAACCCTTTAGAGACTTGACTGGACTGACCTCACCAACAAATGTCCTTAAAGATAAAATTTTCCTTGAAGCATTTGAAGATTAACAATAATACAGATGGCAACCTTTCTCAGTATTGTAGGCATATGCAAAAGAGAGAAAATATAAGATAAGGTGAATAAAAAAAATAAAAAAGCACAATGGATGTTTGTTGCAGTCTTTTGTTCACAATGTGCAGAGAAAAAAAAACATATTGGAGACCAGATTCTCCAAATATGAATCCCCAAAATATTAGTGGACTTTCCATGTTGTTTTTAAACATATTCTAAATACTTATTACTTATAATTACATCATAAATTCTACTTGCATTCACGATCAAACAAAAAGTGGCTACACAAAAAGAAATAGATGTACTTAGTAATATATTTAAATTATTTTCGCTAACTGTATGTTACTGATATTTATATCTGACATTCTGAATTCAGATAAGTCCAAAAAATCCTGATTGTTATACAAGTACACAGTACTTTTAAAACTGTGGCAAACTTACCATACATGACCCTAGGCATTAATAAGGCATTTGTGTAGTTAAAAATCAGATGGCTTTTTGTTTAAACAACATCTGGTGTTTGTGTATGTCAGAGATTATAATACTATAACCTGAGTGGCATTAATTATGACAATTTGTTCATCTTATTCATAGTTGACACAAAATGATTGGTTAATTTTTCATGGGGATTTAGCTCGGCCTTCAACTTCAAATACACTTAAATTCATTTCAAAACCTTTTTGGCAAGAAAGTGTTTACTTTATGGAGACACAAAGGCCTATTTCTACTGTAAAACACATCAGAATTTCAAATGAATAAATGTCTGCAGACAAAACACGGGAGCTGTTGTTCCCACACAAACAAACACTGTGTGCGTTAGCCACCTTAGCAAAACACACCCTCAGGACCAATATGTCTAAAGGGCAGGTCCTGAATGTGACTCACGATTAAAACAGTCTGCTGGAAAGAGCTAAATACCAGATAGTGGTTATTCATATAAAAGTGTGCCATACACACGTCTCTTACAACAATCCTTTTGTGAAAATGTTCACAAAACTCACAAAAGAAAAACTCCCACCAGACCCCCACCCCCCGTGCACGACCTCTGTCAATTCTTTGTTGAAAAGGCAGTGATCAAAGCTCAACGAGATTATCTCCTAACAGTCAGTGTCTGCAAATCAGGAGGAGGAGCTACCCCACAGGCTGCACTCTTGCATCGGTACGGAAGGAATAATGAGGGTAGAACAGGCCGGTATCCTCTGGATGGTTCCAAGATAATCAACCAACTGTCTTATCTTTTAGTCCAACACAGGTACCATGCCCACTTCAGCACAAAACGCAGGGATGAGATAAAGCTGCACATTCATCACTTCTGAAAGTATCTCCTTCAAAAAGCTGATTGGGAAGGGGACTTCCCCAAGCTGCCTCACAATATGGGATGCACCCAGGCCCTGTAATTATATTTCTGGAGACTCACCTACTGCATAGCAGCAATACGGCACCTGTCAGAACAGAAGAGGCATAGCTGTCCTGAGTGTTCTTTTGAGGAGATTCACTCCAGGTTTGTTTTTTGCTACAAAGGCAAGAAAAGTGTCGTGACTATGCTGAGGTGAACAGCAAATACAAATGCCCCCTTCCTCCCCTCCCTTTGTTGCTTATTCTGGCAATTTCAATCCCTATCAAGAGCAAGTGTCTCCGACTCACTGATACGTGCCAATTATGAAAAAAAAAACCCTGTTCACCGCTTCTGTCATTTGTAACACCCACAGAATCAACGACTTGTAACAGCAGACAAGACTTGCATATGTTTAAAAATTCTCATTTGAAAAGAAAATGCAAGAAACCTTAAAGCAGCTGGTGTCTGACTACAGTAGAATATAATTTAGTTACAACATGGCAGATAAAAGTCTAGTTCCACCTCCAGCTAACCAATCCTTGCTGCACGACCAGTAATTTGCAAAAAAAAGACAACGACAATTCAGGAAAGGCTTAGTTCAGAACAAGCGACTCTCATTCCCTGTGAGCTCAAGCGTGCTCTGTGGGCGATATCACTGTATCTGGTGAACAAGGATGTACTTTGCATGTTCTGTCTGTCCGGAGTGCTGCACACCATATGTCACAAGTTAATAATTCAACTGCCCCAGATCCAGAAGTAAGAGACGTGGTACCGGTGTCTACTAGCACAGACCGGAACGAGGCTGCACTTATTGCAGAAAGGGGTCTTTCTATTGATGCTCCGTATCATCTGCAGTGCACTGTGCAAACAACACAGTGAACTCTACGAGGGTTTTGGAGAGGGTGTGCCCAGGGGCTGCTGTCAGCCAGGGGCAGGACTGAACGTGGTCTCCAGGGCCTCTCGCTCGTCATTCGCACATTCCCAAGCAGAGCAGGAGTCACAGGAGCCCAGCTTCCGGATTAGCACAGAACCAGCAGCAACACGGACCTCACACATCAGGAATACAGAAGAGACTGCTCCGGTTTCATAGGAGGCTAGGAAGCACTACAATATCTGTCACATCAAACCATACAGCAGCCTGGTCTTTTTTCCATACTGTTGACATATTCAGTTATGAGAGATCATTCCATGCTGTTTCACACATCTTCCTCTCATGTTTTTGTCTCATTAATTATCCATTTTTATATAATGCAAGTTTTCTAGTCAAATGCATCGACCACACAACTGCCACAACTTCGAGAGTTTTTTTTTACCTAGATCAGATGTGCAATGGATATTTTGAGGTTTGAAACTGAAAATGAAGTTAATTCCTCTTGAAAATTTCACAGGACCTAATATGTAACATACACGCCTTAAAAACCATGCAAGTAAAATGATTAAAACGAAACTGATCGCTTTTGGAATTTGTTGCAATAGACAATAAGCAGTGTTTATGACATTTGGACTTCAGTCAGATAGGCATGTTTTATCTGTGCTGACCTTGTTATAAGAAAAACTTTTTTTCTTAGCTGTGGTAATGAAGAAAAACTTCAACTGCACATGAATCTGGGGACTCTAAATTGAGGTCTTAACAGAAGGATTTCAAGTTCACTGTCCAGGGGTGGTCGTGACAGTCATGATTACACTGGCCTCCCACACTGTTTGTTTGATGTAGATGTCTAAAAGCTGCAGGTGTTACGCACCAATAATTTTGCCAGTAACCAATTTTGCCAGTTTTTATTGTGAGAATAATCCCAAACCAGCCAGCAGCCATATCACCCTGCAACTGACAACTGAGAACCCACTGAAGCCCAGCAGGTGTGAGCCTGGCCAGTACCTGGATGGGAGACCTCCTGAGAAAAACTAAGGCTGCTACTGGAAGAGGTGTTAGTGGGGCCAGCAGGGGGCGCTCACCCTGCAGTCTGTGTGGGTCCTAATGCTCTAGTATAGTGAAGGGGGAACTATACTGTAAAAAAGCGCCGTCCTTCAGATAAGATGTAAAATCAAAGTCCTGACTCTGTGGTCATTAAAAATCCCAGGGCGTTTCTTGAAAAGAGTAGGGGTATAACCCTGGTGTCCTGGCCTTTACCAATCATGCCTCCCAATAATCCCATCTATGAACTTTCTTCATCACTCTGTTCTCCTCCCCACTGATAGCTGATGTGTGGTGAGCATACTGGTGCACTATGGCTGCTGTCATCATCCAGGTGGGGCTGCACATTGGTGATAATAATAATAATAATAATAATAATAATAATAATAATAATAAAACATGCCATCAGAATGAATGTTAGAACAGATTCAATAATAATGATATACAATACACAGGTTAGCTTGTAAACAACAATAGAACCAAGATATTTGCAGCCGTGAATTTTAGTTTCTTGTTCCTCCGTGACTGTTGGTTTTGCAATTTGTGGTAGCTTCCTATAATCAAAGATCATATCTTTGGTTTTCGACACATTAAGTTGAAGGAAGGAGTTGTTCCACCTTCCAACACAATGATCCACTACAGGCCCATGATCAGTGTCTTGGAACAGACCTTCAATGACAGAGTCATCAGCAAATGTAATGACAAGTCTGTCCTCTGAAGGGCTGTATACAGGAAGTGGAGGATGGGGGACAGCACACAGCTCTGAGGAAACCCAGTGGGACAACAGAGCTGCTCTGATGTAAAATCATTTACCCTCACTCCTTGTGATCTGTTGGTCAAGAAGTCTAACATACAACCTACAATATTAACATCTACATTAAAGTATGAAAGTAATCTCTCTACTAACAGGTGTGTATGGATGGTGTTAAAAACAGCAGAACCAAACACCTTTCGACTGGTCTCCATAGTGTAATGAATCAGTTCACTGACAACTCTGCTAACTGGATATTTCAGCCTTTGCTTCTTCTGTAGTCCATGGTGGACTGCCACCAAATTACACTTAAATTGATTAAAATCAAACACTATGAGCCGCATGAACGGCACAGTACACCGACAACTCTCAACACAAAATACGCTGCTCAGTTTTACCAACAATCCAGATCAGCTATAAGACAGAATCTGCTCTTGGTTCTACATATTCGAGTCGTTTTCTGGAAACATGCTCACCTCGGTGCAGACTAATCCTCGCACAGATACAGAATCTTATTTTGCACTGTTTCCTGACGCACTTCCTCAATAAGTCCCACTCCCTCATGAGGTCTTCCTATAGGTCACAGACTAATTCAGATTTTTCACTGTATGTCTGGTGCAACACAGCATTATGAAATATTTTAAATGAAATGTCCAGCAATTTCTTAGAAACCTTTTTTTCTTTATAGCACTATTCTATTTCTTTCCTAATCTCTGGCCTGAATAAAATCCCTTTTCATTTCCACTTGCGGCCCTGTTTCCTTGTTTCACTCCTGAGTGTGAAATAATTCCCTGAGTTGACCCTATCGGTACCCATGGGCTTTTATATGCTTGGATAAAAACTCATCTCAATCTCCTTTGTTCTAGACTAAAGAGATTTAGAAGAGATTTCTTCAAATTCTCTGTGAATGATTGTCCCCTGGGATCTGAAATTATTCCTGCTGTTGTTCTTTGAACTCTTTCTAAAGGCTATAGTATAATTATTGTGCTCCCGTGATTGAAACTGACACAAATTTCTAAATGAGGTCTTATCAGTGCAGGTTTTACTAGTGCATTATAAAGCTTAAGTATAACTTCACCGGTTATAAATTCCACCCTTTTCCAATACACTGTACCCAGTATGGTTTGTAGGCTATATTGCTTCCCTGCACTGTCTAGATGAGGACAAGGAAGAGTCTACATAAAACACCCAAACCAATTTCATGCAAGCTTCTTTCTACCCAGGATCACCCATGTGATACACTGTATATTCTGTATTTCTGCTTCCTCTGGGCATCACTTTACACATTCAAGAGCATTGTATTATTTCAGAAAACAATACAATGAGATTTGTGATGTCGGATGATAATTATTAATTATCAATTAATAATTAGGTTTATTGATTTAAGACCAGGCCCTCTAAGAATTAAGTTTGTTTCTCTTGGACTAATGTCTTCTAGTTCTTTGTCCAGCCTCAATAGTCACTTATCTCATTAACCTGCGTTATAAAAACACCTGAGTGGAAACACACCAGGCCCTCCTGGACGCGTGCTTGAGAAATCTTCTCTCTTACTACACCACCCCTCTGCTGAAGATGGAAGACAACACAAGACACTGGTGGACTTAACCCGCGGAATCAAAAGAGCACTTCTTGGAAACTTGAGCTTTTTGCTTTAAAATGCTTTCAGTGCCAGTATCAACACAAGGAGCTGCGATATCTAGAAGCAGTTGAAAAAGGGAGGGAATACTTCTGCAGGAAGAGCTTTCTTAAGTCATGTCGGGCCCCAAGGCTTCCCTTCGAAGGCTCGCCTCAGTGCTAACTAATCCTTGCACATGTTCATGATCTTATTTTGCACTGCTTCCTTAAGAGGTCTGACTCCCTCGCTAGGTCTTCCAATAGGTATTGAGGATATTATTACAACATCCAGGGCATTGTTGTTTTCAGTTATATATGATATTTCATCATTAACAGGTGGTGTAAAACATTATCAGCGGCATACAGATTTGTGTTGATTAATACACAGTAAAAGAACAGTTGCAGAAAATTACCTATCATGTATGTGAATACTGACTTATCTTGACACCAAATGGCAGCAATATCATCACAGGCCTAGAAATCTACCTCTTTCCAAAGGAAGAGGTAAACAAACTATAAATATTCTGCTTCATTTGTTGTCCCCTCTCTTTAAGCTTCTTCTATGACATGCCTCAGTGGTGACGCTGCTGATAAAGCAGACTTCCTCCATCCACAGGTCTCTCCAAGCCACTCCTGCGAGAGACCTGTCTCGAACACCGAATCAACAGCCTAGCAGCTACAAGAAGAGCTGCAGGCCTTACAGTGATAGCATTCATCTGGCAACTTCATCCGCTTGATTCATTTAATGTACATAATAGAATGAGCATCAAACAAAACACATTTGAGAAAAAAATGTATGGATTTTGGGTATTGATTAATTGTTTTTGTGTCATTTTGATCAATTAAACAGTCATGACTGACTCTGATACACTCCAGTGATCTGACTGCTACATAAGCACTAAATCACCTCCTTAGAGAGACAGCTGATTGGGCAGGGGTGATGAGGTCATTTAAATTGTTGCATAGTGCAAAATCAAGACAGAAGAGAACAGCAAGAAGCCGATATGCCTCAGCTTAACTTGGACTTTGTCAAGATCCATACACCATCATACTCGATACATGTGGATATTTATACTCCATATTTTTATTCTGCCATTTCCACTGTATCAAAAACACCCGGTCACAACACTTCATTCATACTTCAGCGTTCATTGCTCACAGGACAGGAAACCACACAAGGCCTCCGTTCTTCACGGACTACAGAATGCAGTGGTGAGAGACACCACCTGGCCTCAACAGCAACGGAGCCAAGCTGTCACCAAACATGAACCCTGCTGAACATCTGTGGGACGAGCTGGGATGACGTGTGGCATCTAGGGCTCAGAGACCAGTGAACAAGCATGCGCTCACCCAGGCTCCGAGAGAAAAATGGGACAGATCCCCACAAAACAGCATCCACAACCTGGTGCAATGTTGGATCCACGAATTCCTTGATTGCCTTGTTCGAATCTTGAACCCAGTTCTGTTTGTATTTCTGTTCTCTAAGCACTCTATTCTATTTGACCATAAACATTTACTTCTGACTGTACACAGCTAGTTAGATTTTTATCTAAAAAAAAACGGGAAGACCATCCGAGATACGTAATCACATACCTTGCAAAGAACTCCCATCAGTATATTAAACAGGGCATGGAAATGTACCTTGTTGTTGGAACAGAACCTCAGAAGGCACTGAATTAGGAAGGAATCCTTAAAGGAATGGCTCAAAACACTGTTTGAAAATCCCGGTGCTGTGATGGCAGGATTCATTTGGCCTTCAAACCAAAACCATCCGCCAGCCAGCACTGCTTAGCTACACCCCCTGCATGAGCTCCCCTGCCTGATCTGACAGCCGAGACATCTTGATCAGAAGAAAACGCTACATCATGCCTTCTTCTTACAATCTTTCCAGATATTGATAAGTAAAACTGGCAATAGAGTAACTCCATGAAAAGTATTTATGGGATTAAGATGCTCTGAGTAATTTAACCTGGTTGAGGCAACATCATGAATATATCGTGCAGAAAACTCAGTATCCAAAGACCGGCGAACTGTTCATGCAATGCCCTGTATGAATAGTTTTAACAAAATCCATTATGTCTGTGGACATATGGACAGAACACAAAAGGTCAAAGTGTTTTTGTTCTGTGACTTCCCCGACACAGTTCCTCATGGACTGTCAGCTGATTACTTTTCAGTTTAGCCCACCAAAGCAGGAACTGCCTCTTTAAATTTCAGTGCTAGTAATTTGCTTTAGGTTGTATGCAAAGTCCTGTATTTAATTTACATTTATTTTTGCTGTTAAATGCTGCAAAGTCAGAATGACTTATCAACAATTTCAACAAAGATAACACTGAAAACTAGGATGAAATCCATTTTCTGCAGTATTCTGCAGGATTGATTAATTTTCTTGCATTCAATTGTAGACTCTGCTGGAAGCAAATTGAATGTTTCTTATTTTAACTTAATTCCTACTTTTTTTTAATGGGTCATGACTGGTAATCAAAATGAAAGATATTCCACTAGAGCTTTTTGTGTGCAAGTACCTCTCTTTAGAGTATAAAAACTCAAGATTTTCTTCTGAGCATGGTGTTGTAACAGTTGGTAAAACTCACCCCACCTAAAATCTTTGAATATCTTGAAAAATACAGTTTGTTATCCAATTTTAACTCAGCAAAAATTTCACTTTTATGAAAAATATCTTTGATCTGCGAATTGGAACCCATCACTTCTAGTGGAATCTTTAAACTTAAATTACATTTTATGCAGATTTGCGACTTTGTAATGTCTATTTATCACCAGAAAGTATTTTTGCTAAAAAATAATTTACACCTCATGTCTACGTTTAATTTTAAAAATGCAAGTTATGCTTTGCCTCACTCGCAGACTTACTGCTTACTGTCAGCCCATCAAGGCCTGTTCTTATGTGACCAAGGTCTTGTGCTCTCCTGCCCTTACCCACCATGTGTGGTCAATGTCAAGAGAACTGGCGTCTTTTTTTTTACATCCTCCAAATCAAAATTCATGTAGTAGATATTTATAGTAATTGCTCAACCTGACAAGGCAGTGACATTTGCTTTCTGCAATTCTCTACAAAGCTCTTAACTCTTTTTTATGCTACACAGTCTCTTTGGAAATTTCAAATGCCATCTTGACTGTTGGAAACCTTTTCCTACCTCTGACATTTTCTTGCAGGGGACTTGTACCCTTTCATGTGCTTGAGGGCAGGCTGGCCTGCACATCTAGATCAATCTGTTTTGTATTCTTAACCTGGAAGAAACTCCTTGGAGGACAGAAGCTGTCTTAGAGCTCCTTCCGCTTTTGGTGACTTCTCTTGCTTTTGACATATTTGCTAAAAGCTTTGAATATAGGTCAACAGTCTGCACGTTATTCTTGTGTGCAAAATAAAACGGAGAGGACATTCAAATCGAAAGAACCCATCATTTATTTAACAAAGGACTGTCAGGTGCCAGTTATTGCTCCTTCAGTAGAACGCTGTAGTGTAGCACTTGCAGTAACTGTAGTATGACAGAGAAAACACTTGTAAGACATTCACTATTTTAGTTAATTTTAAGGGACTAAAGACATCACAACGTCTAGGATTTACATTGCGGTTTTGAATCACCATTGATACTTAGCCCAATTCATCATTTTGTCTACAAATCTAGACGATACCCACGTCCCCAAAGACTAAAGACAGTCAGGCCAGTTGATTTTTTAAAACTGCAGCTCTGACAAAAATCACAGCAGAGCACAGTTCCTTTTAAACAGAAGGCGGGCGCAGTTCCAGCTGAGACACTTGACTGCCCAGTCCCACACTCACCTAGTCAGCAACCAGACTGTTGTGCAGCAAAAATCAAGGACCCACAGGTCAAAGCTACTGAACCCAAACCCAGCTCCACTCAGATGAGGTGTTACTCTCTATCCTTCCACTGCCTCGTCCCCAGCCCCGTGGCTCAACTGCTGATGCTTACAGGTGACCCAGCTGGACTGCAGCTGACCATGACCTAGATGAGAGACTAGACCCTCAATGGCAACTCTAATCCTTGGCCAAGCCTTCCAGTTAGACCTGCAAGACTCACTGGCTGTACGCCAGGCTAAGGTGGGGCCACAAACTCCCCCTTCTGGAATTTGGCTACTATACCTGAACATAAAACACCCGCGCTACATATTTCTGTAAAGAGCTCTATGACAATTTATGAAAAGGATACAACCTCAGCAGAAGACTTTTTGCTACATCAATTTGTCTTACCCCGCGCATGTCCACAGCTTTCTTTCCCACTTAGACATTTAGTTGCTTCTTACGTACGGGAAGAAAGCTTTATGTTTAGAACACATCACAGTGACTGATGCCAACTGAAGAGTCCTGGAGTGGTAGGTATGTTTAAAATGACAATTTAATCCAGAACTCTGATTAAAAAACTAAGCTTCAAATTAACAACATTTTCTTATCTTATGCACAAAGCACATATTATCACATATTCAATATTAACGGTGTCTGGAGAATATTTGCGTGTGATTGCTGAACATTTTCACCAATGTGCATATTTAAGCCTTTATTAGCACACAAATACATGACTAAATGGAGCACAAACCTGTTTTTGACATGTTTCTTCTGAAACAAAGTGTTCAGTAGAGGGGAAGAAGTTCAATTTGCAATTAGAGGTCATATTTTTTTTTCTATTGCTGCCTGAACAACAACGTATAAACTACAGCATTACACTGAAGGAGCAAAAAAAAATCTACAGCTCAGCTTTCTGTGCTCTTTCAGTCTGAATGCATTGCTTTTATTTGTAGTATTGCAGAATATTCTTGCTCTGCTACTGAGGTTTTGTTGGTAATACAATTAACAATCACCCCATCCCAAAAAATGGTTATGAGCTTTCCAAAAAAGATTAATGTAAAACACCTGTGTGCAATTAAAAGGAAACAAGGCATAAAGAAAACCATTTTCTGAAGAACACCAATACTTGCATTTAACTTGACCAGTAAACACTTCAGAAAAGAACTTGATTTTGACTTTATTGCTGCACTTGAAGTGTGCAAAGGACAGCATTTTCAGAAAAACCTCACTATTAACCAAATCCATTTTTCTAACAATACGTACTCTTTCTCTGTAACCCATTAGACTGGAATTGTAATTAAATTAAAGCTACCACTCTTGTATTGCAACAATGAAATAAGATTTGCAAGGAAGGGAGTTTTCTTGCACCGATATCTAACACCGATATCCACAAAGCTGCATCATTGCAAAACTTATAAGGTGGCATTTTCTCTCTGCTGTAAACAGGATGTCATTTTTAAGCACACCCATCCCTCTGATGTGCAGATGGATTTTTGTTTAACACAAAACAAAAAGTTTTAAACTTTATATTATTTGATCATGTCCCTTATTAACAAGCCTAAAACCAAAAGGCTCCCCTGACATCTTGAAACAATAAAGAAATGTTACTTGTATGGTACCAGTGCAATTCTGAATGTAATGATTAAAATGGATAGATATGAATAGATACATAGTTAATAAATTAACAAAAATAAGAATACTAATCAAACTGCCTTTGAGTGGAAATACACACCTGAATCTTACATTAGCAACATTATATTTAGAAGGAAACAAAAATAAAAATGTAGACTACATAATTACTGTAATAACATTAAATAGTGGACGTCTTGTATTAAGGAGCCTATAATTTTCTTATTATATAAAACACAGGCGTTGCTAATGTATGACATCTTTGCCAGCTGTTTTGAAGCAGAACGGTCTGTTAGTTTAGAAGGAATGTGGGTGGGATGCTGCTTTGGTCACTGTCAGACCTGACCAAATAACCATAGCTCTGCATTTCCGGTGTGCTCCACTGATATGCTGAAAAAACGAAATCATTGGTGGGTATTATTATTATTATATAAGAAGTAATAAATGTCCCCAGCTTGGGACAATAGTGACATTTTTCAAAACTACAAATATGAGAGAATGTGCCAATCATCTTCTAATCTCTACCACTAGTATTACTAAAGATACATTATCATCGCAAATCTCCACATGTAGGCTCTTCATTATCACCGATTAGTGATGCTGTTTCTTTAAATCCTTATTGGCTTAAAAAGAAAACACCTTTAAACGTCTTTAGGCAACAAAACCATCAAGACTGATCCACCTGCATACACAGTTCTGCTCCTGCTTTCTAAGGACATTTTTTCCACATCTACTCAGATTTCTGACAAATTAGACACTTAAATGTCAAAATAAAAGCCTCTACTCGGTTGCTTGAGTTGCAGTTGCAGAAATCAGTAATTTCTGAATAAGTGATACAATTAACCTGAGGTTTGCCACAGATATTTACTGCAGCAGTCTGGGAAAACACGAATGGTTAACCAGCAAGACTTCACCCAGCAATCTGTCAAGATACACAGTGAGCTTCTTATAAATCATACTGGACGATCACCAGCACTGTGAAAGGGAGAAGATCTGCTTGTATACCAGAATCAATTGATAACATTTCAACAAATGTTAACTCTAAAATTGAAGATCCAGATTCTGATGTCCTCCCACAGCCCAGAGACATGCTGGCCAGTTAACTGTCTCCTGGTGTGAGTGTGTGTGTGCACTGCGATGGACAGGCGTGTCATCCAGGGTGTACCCCGACTTGCACCCATTGCTTGCTGGGATAGGCTACAGCTCCCCCACAACCCTGTACTGGAAAAACAGTTTGAAAATGGATGGACAGAGATTTGTTTATATGAATCATGCCTGGGTCGGAAAAAATCAAAGAACAAATGTCTCAGTCTCAGAGCTTATTTCATTCTAGTGTTACTGTGCTTGGCAAACCATTACCAGGAATTTCCTTTTCCGTGAAAGAAAGAAAGCTGGGCTCAGTTTTCAGGCCGACTCTGAAAGCACTAGTGGACTCTGCACTAAACGCATGGTCAATGTCTTCAGTGCAACCAAAGAGCCCTGAATTTGTGTTTGTTTTTCTTGTTTTGTTATCCAAATCATTGTATCAGCTACTTGAGCAAAAGGCTTCTTGTTACACAACCTTGAAGTCCCAATGATTCTTATTCTTCAGCACACAGATGATTGCAAATCATTGACTGCTGTGCAAAGACCTGAGTTAATGGCCTTGTTTGCCACAGGCACCCTACTGAGTAATCTGTAACTACCAGCATGTTTGTACAGAAAGCTCAAGGGACTGACAAATTACAGGGCAACAAACACTTCAACAAATGTCGAAATAAACCCTCTACTCGGTTACTGTGCTGCACCTGCAGATACCCACTCAACAGGTGTTGAAGCACTTCTGCAAACCAGACCCCACAAACCTGATTTACCTGATATACAGCCTCCTTATTCAGAAAGCTCTTCCTGCTACGGGTAAAACCAGAAAGCAGTTCCTGAAAGACAGACGCTTTCAAATGAATGAAGGAAGCTGTGCAATGTTTTGCACATTGATACCGTTTATCTTTGTTAATTATAACAGGTTTTATTGGAAACAATAATTAGGGAAAATTCTGATAGATATGTAAAAAATAATTACTTATTCAATTATATAATTACAAATAAGAAGAATGCTTATTATTTAGAAATATTTATAGCACAGATCTGTAGCCCCTGCTGACCCAGCGTCCAGAGAGAACTCGCCATGTTGAGCCTGTGTTTAGGGCTGCACTGGTACCACTGCTCCTAGAGGTGGAACTGGTACAACTGGTTTCACACTGTGACAGCGACAGGGGACTGGGAAGTGTCTCCAAGAATCCAGATCAAGTGTAAACATTTCCAGCTTCACAGCAAAAGGGCACGTTTGCTGATAATGTCAGAGTCTGTGATCAAAGCAATCGCAGAGTTTACCTTCCTTGGCCTTAATTAAGTTCTGGGTAAATGATTAAGTGTCAATCAACAGGCCAGAAATGTATTTAAGATCAAGATGGAGAAAGGAAAAAAAAGAAAGGCAAAAGTCAATGTCAGTCTAAACTCGATGTTTGTGCCAGTTCCTGGTTTGAGATATCTGAAACAACCGGATTGGAGCTGAGCATGTGAACCATGCTTAAGAGAGCCTGCTCTTCTGTGTTGTGTGTGAGAACTTGGATTTCCTGGGTGAAGAATACCTCGGTTAAAAACAGCCTTTCCTGATTGGGGATGCGTTTTTAGAACAGGGATATAGGCTCCCATTTCTTCTGTGGCTCCGGGTTTGCAGAGAGAGATTTAACTGCAGGCTGTACGGCATTTATTTAGAAGGCTTATCTCTTATTTTAGACGTATTTGGTTTAGATGTAGGTCTCTGAAACGCCTTGTCTGTACATACTGTATACACAGAGTAGCTTGTGTGTTGTATGTTCATGTTGTGTGCGTCACTGTCCCTGTTAATAAAAACCTCACAAGCTGGGCGTGATTATTTCACTGACCTGGTGTGGGAACTGGCCCCTCGGTCAGGTCTCCCTTATTCAGCACTTTTTCTTCCCCCATTCGTAACAACGTCTGTTGTGTACTTTAGATCTTACTTTTAAGGCACACTATCGTTTCAAGACAACATTTTTGTTTTCAATACAAGGCTTCTGTAAATATATTCACAATTACAGGAATTTAAAACATGGGCAAAGCTTTTCATTTGTCTTAAAAAATGGTTTTAAAAATATTCCATTTTTCTCTCTCACACACATCAAAATCACGAAGAGAATACAGAAACTAAACAAAGGTACAATAGTCATAAGAACAAATAAGTGGCTTTTCTGTCTTTTAAATCATTGAGCTATAAACAGTATACAAAAAGATACACAAAAGAACAACAGAGGTCTTCAGAACAAATAAGCTATTTTTCTCTTTCTTTTAGGACACCAAAACTGCAAACAAAAATGATCATAGCTGGTCAGAAGAACAGCCTGCAGTTCCCCAGTGGCCCAGCTGCACTATGAGTCCACATGAGGCCACCGACTGCATGTTCCGTCTCTCAGCCTTATACAAGGCGTTGAACCTCCTCCCCTATCAAGGGGGTCCCAGGCTACCCCTTCAGTTTCCCCCTTTACAGTGAAGGGCATAACGACCTTCTTCACCCTTCGACATTATTATTCAAAGCTGCCATGAATGTCATCCTAAAAGCAGACAAACAGATTTAAGTTGAATGATTTTTGCTTTAACAGTGAAGGCTTTCCCTTACATGATTTTGATGAGATTTCTCATGTGTTCGGTGTCTTTAAGTCTCCCAAGAGTTCAGTTGGAAGATCTGCTCAAAGGGCGACTGCGTAGAGAGCCCACGGCTCAGTCTGGGGGCAGAATAATCTAACTTCTGGGCAGGACCAAAGGACGGGTGTAACATTTTCGTCCTCGAGCTGTCAGAACCTGCTCAGCGGGAAGCTCTCCGAACCCCAGAGAATCAGCATTTTCCTAGTCAGCAGGATTTTAGATAAAAATTTAAATAGAAGAAGTTGAATATAAACATGCATAATAGTCCTATATATCAGGTTAAAAGCATGATTCCATGAAATTGGCATATCTAAAATATATTCAACTGTTTGTTATTTTCATCGGATCAGATATCAGGCTTGTACTTTGTATTTTTCAACCATGTGTGATTCTGTACACATGGAAGGAGGGCTGTACACTGACCAATATTCTGAGTCCCTGTTTAAGATCGATTTCAGTGTTTTAGGTATTTGCTGCTTCAAGATAATTAAATTGCTGGACAGTACAGATCCTTCCATGTATTTCTTTGTAAGCTGTATAAGACATGATATTCCCATTAGCGTCAATAAGATGTTTAAAAAAATAACATCTTTAAATTCCATAGAAATGGTTTCCCATTTCTATGGATATTTGGGTTGCACCAAAAGATCTTCCGTGGCACATAAGCCAGAGTTTCTGGGGACTGAAACTGAAACTGTGACCATCTCTGCTTCACCTCTTCTAAGAAACCTGACACACTCAGAAACTGAGCTTTTCTTATCATATTAAAACAAACTGCAAAAGGGGAAATGGTGTATTTTCAGAATCAGGGTGGTAAGATTTCAATCATTTACTAGAAATCCATTCTTTATTCAAATACAGTTTAGGAATTAAAACTATATAGTTTAAGGCTCTCAATTAATGTAGTCCAGCTACACTCATATAACTGAGTTTTATCTTATCAGGTTTATCATTACAAATAAGTTTAAAAGTCTTCTGTTCATATGTATTGAAAAACACCCAAGATGGAGATGGGAGACATACACAGATATGTAAACTGGGGTATTATTAATGAATTAATGTTACCATAAAGTGTTAAATGTGTGCTTTTCCACAGTTTTAATATTTTATCAACTTTACTTAATTTATTATCACAATTTACTTTGGCAGGATCTCGCATATTTTCAGGAATAGTAATGTCCAGCATAACCTCTGGCTCATTTGACCGTTTTATTGGCAGATTATCCTGAAAGAAAAAGGGAGTTTTGTTTAAGGGCCCACTCACAAAACAGTATACTTCTCATAGCTGGGTTGGAGACAAACTAAAAAACAATTTAGTTCCTCAATGAAATCCAAAATTGAAGAAAATTTAGGCTTAATAAGAAAGTTTGTATCATTGTGAAAACATAGCTATTTTCTATAGACTATAGACTTCTTATTTGCTCAGTGAGTCGAATCTTTATTGCCAATATTTATATTGCAATTATGAACAGATATGGGGAGAGAAGACATCCTTGTTTCACTCCTCTTAATACTGGAGTATTCTTAGAGATTTACCCAATAGTTAATATTCTACATATCCGACTACTGTAAATTCCCTTCATCCATATCCTGAAGTTAAAATGCTCTAGATATTTAAATATATAATTGAGGCATACACAATCAAATCCCTTCAACAAAATCAATTATAAAAATCAATCCTGGAATACTATAATTAATATAATATTCTATTGTTTCTAAAATTATCCTCATATTGTCTCCAATATATGTAAACATCCATACTGGTTCTGATTTGTAATACCATGCAACACTGTTTTTAAACTATTTGCAATACTTTTTGCCAAAATTTGGGCATCACAGCACAGCAAGGTTAAAGGTCTCCAGTTCTCCAAGTTAATGGGGTCCTTATATTGCCTTGTGTAAGACAGCACTCAGGGCTCTGAGATGACACAGCTGCCTGTAGGAACCATTCACAGGATTCCTCTGTGGAAGTTGCTGCTGCTCAGTCACCTGACCAGCTGCAGGAATTGAGGTGGTCAGGTGACTTTAAAAAACAGGAAGAGATAGCATTAGGGGGCAGTCAAAGAGTAAAATGTCTGTTGTCTGTAGGACTGAGAGACTGACCGCAGATCAGCCAGTTTTTGGGAATGAAACTGAGTTTTGTCATTTTCTTAACTGTGCGAAGAGTCTTGGAGACAGACTCCATGATTCAGAATCTTTTGTTTGTGGCCTGTAAGCCGTTAACCTTGAAGAACTTTGGGCAGGAGCTCAAAGATCTTAGACCTTTGATTTATCTGGTGACGGTGTTTTGAGTTTCACCACATCTGATACACCGGTTACGATACACCCACCGGTCTGTCACATTACCTTAGAGATCTGTGTGGCCTGCAGTTTGTAATGTTTACAGTAACATTTTTATTATCTTTAAATAAAATCATGACACCTTTAGTATTACAAGATCCATGTGAAAAGTATATAGTTCCTCCCCATTCCTTTCTCCACCTGTTTTCATCCACCAGCACTAAATGTTTTTCCTGGAGGCCATAGATCTTTTACTCCTTATCTTTTTGCCTCAGTGCTGTGTTGATAACTGAAGACCTTTAGAACTGCAGACTAGCTGTAAAATATCACTGAAGTAGTCGCTCTGTAAACATCACGGGACTTAAAAGCTGATAATTTGACTGTTGGCTGTATTGGCATCAGGCTACAATAAAAAAAATATTTTAAACCTCATACACCTTTTGCTGAATGTAAATATTCATTTTGAACAGGTTATACAAAACAATTCCTATATACAATGAAATACATATAATAGTGTGTATTTGATCAGGATAAGATGACATTTATAGCCTTAGGTTGGTGTTCCCCTCTTTGCAACTGCTCATCATCTGTCGGTTAAATCTCTGTGGACTCCAGTGACTGAGCTACAGGGAGCACGTTAGTAAGGAAATCAATGTGTATTAACCTATGCTGCTAAAAGCGATACAGTGCTGCCTTTAGTGTCTTGTCATAAGACTGCTTTTGCCCAGATGGACTGGAGGGACAAGACTAAAAGTAAAACATACGGTAAAGACAATCCAAGCTTCTTAGGCTTTGTATCAAAACAATACAGTACGTCTGGGAGTTAAGATGAATACACGCACGCGCAAGTCACGCTCGACTGGTGTAGTACTACACAGATGCACCATGCCATCCTATGGACAGCTGCTTCCAGAAAGAAAAAAAAGCATGAATGCTACAACACATCACACGGAAATATGTTCCAGCATTTAAAAGTACCATTCTCTTCTAATAAATTCTGACAAGATATGTTTGTCAACAGCCTTCACATTTTCTCTGTATTCAATTTCTCTGTATTGAAAGACGTATCATTTTAAGAATCTGAAATATGACCTGTGCAGGAGAGTGGATTTGAAAAGCACTTCACTGAAATGCTGTTCAGCACAGTCACATGTTTTTCCACTGTTAAAGATTTTTTATTCTAAGAGGCGATAAATAAAACTTTATACCACAAGAACTGTATTTTTATTTTCAGAATCATAACCAGACAGTAATACAAAAGTATTTAGACACTCCTACAGCATCCCACAGATTTTTTTAAGTTAATATTTCAATACAACCAGAATGCTCAATCCAAAGACTTCTAAGATTACAGTAAATGCTAGCAAAAGCTAAAGGCAAAAAAGTGAAACGTGTCAAATGGACAAGCATTCAAGGCCATTTACTCAATATTTGAAAGAAAAACCTTCGGTAGCAATTACAGCCATGAGCCTTTATGGCAAAATCTCTACCAACTTTGCACACTGGCTTGGTGCAATTTATGCTCATTCTTCTTGGCAAATTAGCTCTCTCAGGGTGACTGGGGATCACGTATGAACAGCAGTTTTCAAATCTTTCCACTCTGAAAACAGGAATCTGACTGGGCCACTCAAAGACAATGACTTTCTTCTTACTTAGCTTCTCCAGTGCAGCCTAGGCCTTGTGATTAGGATGTTTGTCCTGCTGAAAGAGTCATTTTTGTCCCAGTTTTAGGTCTGAAGCAGATGCTCTTTGAGGATTTGCCTGTTCTCCACTCCATCCACTTCTCCCTCAGTCCTAACAAGCTCTCCAGTCCCTGCTGCTGAGAAGCATGATGCCGCCTTTCCCATGCTTGACTACAGGGCTGGTGCTGACTGGGAGATGTGCTGTGTTGGGTCTGTGATCAACGATTCGTGGTACGCAGACCAAAACATTTGGTCTCATCTGAGCACAACTCCTTATGCCACATTTTAGCAAGACTGCTCTGTTGCAAACTCCAGGCAGGAGACAAGATGGGTTTTCCAATCTGCCATACAGGTCAGCTTTGTGGAGTTACTGGGATGCTGTTGACTGACACACAGTTTCTCTCATCTCTGTAGCTCTTTGTAAGTTTGTGTTGGCCTCACAGTGCCATTCCTCCCCAGCTCTCTCCTAATATGGCTGCTTAGTTTGGAGGGACAGACTGATCTAGCTGGTGTCTGGCTGGTACAATGCACCTTTCATTTCGTGATGGCTGACTAGACTGTGCTTATTATTGATATTTAGAGACTTAAATTTGTATACCCTTCTTTTCACACTTGCTTTGAAAGCTCCTTCACGGTTGAATACTTGTTTGAGGCAGGTGCTTTTATCCCAAACTTTTAATTTAGCCCCATCATTTCACACAGAAACCATTCAACTAATTGTGTGGCTCTAAGGTAATTTTGTGTACCTATGTTAATTTCGGCTTGCCATGGAAAATGATTTCGAATACATATGAATTTATTATTTTTCCATTTTCCTTCATATTATCTATTAACCTCTTTTTGTTTTTGTGTTTATACAGGCGGTGTATATAAAAGGTTATTTAAAGAGGTTTTCATACTCTGAACACTAAACACTAAAACCACACAGGACCATACTTATAAAATACCATCATCAGGCTTTCAATACAACCAACTCCCAATCAGAAATGTCCATATTTTCTTTCAAGAACTGTTATATAAATCAACACAGAAAGACAAAAACATGTAAGACTATGGAAACATCTTCAAAGTGCTTACACTACTATAAGCACACAGCCCATTGAGTGTTGGTGGCTAACTGTCCCACTGACCTCGGCCAGCCTCTTCCTCAAAGAAAGCATGGCTGGGTAGCCTGATCCACACTCCTGCAGCCGCTGTGTAAGGGAGTGCCCGCTTCAGGGTTTTCAACGCACTTCCGCTGTTCCCGTTTCAATGTTCAATAGGAAAACACTCAAACAAGGCTCGAAGCTGCTGGGGCGTCAGAGGGTTCTGACCGCTTGTCTCGGGTCCCCTCATTGTCTTGTCTGCTCAAGAACGAAAAGGTCCAGGTCCATCAGCCTGCCAGTGTGGGACCTTTATCACGGCCCGAAAGTAAAATCTAAGAGTTCGACTCGACATCCACTATCTAAGCAAATTTTCCACAAGCACATGGTGTCCATTTATACAAGAACATACAGCTTGGGAAACCTGAAATGGTTTAAATCACTACTGACCGTCAGTCGAAGTGAGCCACCTGCATCGAGTTTCCATGGATTTAAATGTAATCCCACAGTCACTCCGCACTATACTTTAAAATAAAAGAATAACATGTGGGAGGTCCATCACAGGTCTGGATAAAAAAAAACATACATTTGTCAAAAGCTTTAATTTGCTTCCCTTATCTTTTGTCCCTTAGCTTTGAAGGGCATGTAAGGTACTGAGTAAATTATTGTACCGGTACGACAAATCAAGCTCTGCACAGAGCTGGGAATTATGTCACATAATGCTTCATTTTTTCAATTTTAGCACAGCTTAAAAAAATTGTGGAGGCATCAAAAAATAGGAGAAAATTAGAATTTCAGGCTGCCATGGAAATTCATACATAAATTCCCTTCGTGTTAAAGATGGTTCCAAAATATGTAGATAAGATGAAGATTAAACAAAATCCCCGAAACATCAGCTTCCTATTTTTATTTCCCAGCTATTAATGTTTATAGAAATAAGAAGACAGAGCCAGCAGCCGACTACAAAGTAATCACAAGTGCAGATGGTCCCTTTTTGAAGAGGCAGCATCAGCTTCGTTCGGCAGCCAAAATAAAAGACTTCTCTTCTTCGGCAAGCAATTACTGCCACACAGACTGGGAAAGCACAAGTACACAAAGAAGGACTTGCCAAGTTATTACATTTTGCAATGTTTTAGAAAGACAAAGAGAAGTAGATTTGCGAGGTCATAAAGACACTGCTTGAGTTTTATTAACCTTTTATCTCCAGACAAAAGAGTTGTTTACTTTGAATTGCAAGGCTCTGGCAAAATTATTAATTTCTGAGAAAGACACTACTAATTGCTGCAGGCTTAATGTGACATCTATTAAAATTCTATTATTTTTCTTAAGCAAAAAAGTTACTGAGCATCACTTAAAACTCCAATGTATTCACAAGGATTAATGGAAAATTACAATCTTTTCTGCAGAAGATTCAATGGTATTTTAAATGAAACTCGTTATGCTGTTTAAAGCGGGTTGTTAACACGGCTGGCCGGGTGTTGCAGTGGCTCTGTGTTCAGCTCCTGGAGTGCTCTCTGCATGCAGGTAGCAGGGGTTTCCTCCAGGTGGTCCAGTCGCTCCAGTTTCCTCCCGCAGTCCAAAGCCATGCTGGTGGGTAAACTGGCCCTGGCGTGAGTGTGTGTCTGTGCATCCGAGGCAGGGGGTTCCTGCCTTGATCAAGTTGCTTGCGGTGTTAGTCGCCACCACAGCCCTGCACTGGATTAGCGGATTAGAAAATGGATTGATGGGTGATCAAAAGAAGTGTGACACAGAAGAGGAGTCCATCTGGGCCACGTAGTCTAGCAGCTAATTGATCTCATCCGGCCATTTGTTTTAAAGAAGCCAGCCATCGAGAAAATGACAACTTTCTTTACTCCGAAAACCCTTTGTGTAAAAACGTGCCTTACTCTTCTGAATACACTTCTACAGGCCCCAATTATTTGCTCCGGTTCAAGTGTAGTTGTGGATTGTATCTACTAGATAGACTTCGGCAGTGCCTTTGAGGATTTTGAATACTTGGATCGAATCCCTTTGTACTGTAGCCTTCTCTGTTCAGGACTATAAAGGTTCAGTTTTTGTAGCCTGTCAATGTAGGACATTATTCTGAATCCAGGAATTTGTCTGCTTGCTGTTCTCTGAGCTGATCAAAAGTGCTCACAGTATTCTAAACGAGGCTGTTGTATCGTACAATTTGAACACTACATTCCTTACTTTAAATTATATGTTTTAAAGTATGTAGCCAAGTATTTTGAAGATGTAAATGATCTTCATCTTCAAAGGGAAGCAAGAGAGGTCTCAGGAACTGCCTTCAGACGGCTTCCACTGCCGGCACACTTCTGCAGCGACTAGCCCTCCTGCTCAGAACCTGAGCTTCCCAGACTGGCCTAACGCTGACGGACTGTTACCACTGCTGTTGAACATCCCAGACGGCAAACACAGCGCTCTAACTTAGTCCAGCCTGGCACGAGCTGTTTAGCTCTTGATAAATGAGGCATACTGGTAACTTTGTGCTTTTTCCCTTCATTTTCATCATTATGCTTAACATTCAACAGAAGAAATCCCCTCATCTCTTGTGCTCCATCAACTCTTTCATCATGGGGTCATTTATTGCTAATGCACAAAGTCTCACCAGTGTATCGCTGCTACCTTGATGCAAGAAACATTTTATGAATCTGAAAAATCCATATACTTTTTTTTCCCCACATACTTCATGCACAACGAGAATTAAACTGGCCAACCCACAACAAACTTTCGTTCCACAACTACACATATGATGTCAGTAATGAAAAAGGTCAATGCCTGCAAAAAGATCTGGCTTCCTCATTCCATTTATAGCCAAACTGAAAACCAAGGTCAGTGAAATCATAATCAGTACAATCATATTTCACTGGAATTTAAATTACATGAGAAATACTGTACCGAAATCATTTTGATTTTGTGCACTACACGTTCTTCATACTACCTAAAATCTTAAATCACTGTCGTTGCTCCATTTTCTCACATCTCCTTAACCACATTTCTCTTGGATACTTTCTGGTCTGCTTAGAAATTAAAATTAGAGGTTCAGCTGATACAGAGAACCAGTCCATTACTGGAATGAACCATCATGGCCCCTACTGTCCCACTTTCTATAAACACTGCAGTAATGCCCATCAATGTCTAGGGAGCAATACCGGTGGGCACTTCCTGCCTTATGAAGTGGGACATGTATATATCTTACTTATCCAGCATCACAGTATCAAACAAAAGTTACACTAAGATGCCATAAAGCTGACTTGCTATAGCAGCCCCAGTGGCTTAACGCTACATAATAAAAGTCAGCAACGACGCCCACAAACAGGACACAGCTGCATATCAAAGGACAGAACCTGGAGCAAGACAGAGTAGGACAGAAAGTAATTACATATCAAAGAACAGGACAAGCACTCAGACTGGGAAACAAACTTTCTTCTGACTGTATATAAGAGCTGGGAAACCCTTGCAGTTTGTCTGTTCTGTGGGGCAGACCCAGCGCGCGTTGTCGGACTTACTGAGCTCAATAAAACTGACTCTGCACAAGACTGTGTCCTGCTCCGCGGATGAAGAATTTCCCACAACACTTAGCATCTAGTAGTTTTACATCTGGCTTCATATTAAATACACATGCTCACGTTTAGAGATTTATTTGGCACTGAAGGGATGCATCAGATGAGCCCTGTTTAAAATGTCTCTGGGTGTCTAGTGGCTGTAGTATATACCTATACTTACAACTGCTCTGCTTGCTCACATTCATATCCAGTTACAAAGCATCGAGTAAAACATGTCTACGTCAAGAGTAATGTTTCATTAAGAAACATTAAGTCAAGAGTAATAGTTTCACTATTATTTCTGGACTACAACACTGTTCCATATCAGACACAAGATGCAAATCTAAAAAAACGTCAAATAAAAGTGCTAAAATTAGATGTGACCCCTGCAGTTGACATCTGGCAAGCTAATGAAAGCTTTGTGAAAGACGCATTGATTTTTTTTCTGTAAAAGAATTAGCACACTTTTAAACACGTTTTAAACACACACTCAATGGGTAACAGACTTTCACTTTTTAATACGGTTTACTTTTCTAATTAAAAAGGTATCCGTGTGTAATAATTCTAACAACTACAGGGCCAAATGATATCTATAACTAAACAAGAAGTTTTAAAAAGCCAAAAGATATTTATTTACCTGTACCTTTTGAGAACAGGTGCATTTCTTTTCATCAACTTACAATCTCACGGGGAAGTGGCGGCTCTGGGGGAAAGGGGCTCGTGGAGGTGTTCCAGGGAGCTGTACCCCCACACCCCACAGCTGTCCCTGAGCTGCCACCCGGACGCTGGACGTCTCTTTGGGAAGGACAGTATGGGTCCTGAGATGGACCGGACATACTTAAAGAAGAGGTCTACACTATAAAGCTCGCCCACTGCTTTAGTCCAGCCCCAAAACTGGGCCAACGTGAAGAAACAGCTACTGTATGCTGCTAGCTGTGAATAAAATCCGAATGACATGGGATCCCATGTCATCCACGCGGTAAGATCCTCTAGTAGTAGTACATTAGCAACGGCTCTTCACCATTTGCACTTCTTAATGACTTGACTTCATCACCCTGTATCCAGACGAATCCACTGTGGAACCAAGCCACCGCAAATGTATTCACCCCCCCCAAAGATGTCCCGTTGTGTTGAACTACAAGTTGTGCAAACATATCTTTTTACAGAATGTGAATGCTCAAACTGAACACACCGAAATTTTTAACCCATATATGTCAGCAAATAAAGTAGCAGGATTTATAGTACTAGAAAGAAGTTACTGAAAATAAAAGAGGAACCGGCCTATCTGAAAAGTACTTTCCTCGCACGAACCATTTCGAGTGAGGGAGTGTCCGAGCATGCCGCTGTCAGTGCCCAGCATCAGGAAAGAGAGACCGTCTTGAGTGCAGAAGAGTTCACTTCCAGTGGGAGAGACTGGTGAGCGCAGCGACCCACTGCAGCCGGCGAGACCAAGCAGCACTGCTGAGGTACCAGCGCGCACAACTCCAGCAGGCACCGTGTCCTTAACACCTGAATCCTCAAGAAACTCTGGAGGATGCATCGCACCTGGCGCGAGAGCTGTGAACCACTGGGAATACCGGTGGGTTTGGGAAAGTATCAGTGCCTCAGTGAGCACCCTGAAGGCAGGCAGCAGTGTCTGCAAGGGGCCCCCAGCAGAATAGAGTCCAATCTCCCTCATCATGATCGACACCGACTGACGCGCTGGTCTGGCTGCTTCGCTTGATGTCACGGGACACGGGGGACTGGAACCAGACGTTAGAGAGGCATCAGCACCCCGTGTGCGATTTGAGGCCAGGCGTGCCAGCTCGAGAGAGGACAGGTGGCTCGTGTTGCAGCACGTCGCGAAGCCTCTCCCCACGGTGCAGCTCCAGAGGCTGCCTGCCAGCCAGCTGGAACAGCTCTTCTAGACCTGTGGCAGGCCTCTTCCCTGTCAGGGCAGAACACGTACCTGCCAATTTCAAACTAGTGTATAACAGCAGAACCGAGGGACAAATAGCAGTAGCATTACCTGAGTAGAACACTTACTGAACATAACCTGCCTGCAGTGCTTAGAGCAGAGCCCACTTCACAGTAGCCCTGTGTGCTCAAGCTGCTGCCCAAGACGTGTCGCAACACCTCACACTGCTCTTTTAACACATGCTTACATGATCATGCTTCTTAAAGATGTGTGAAATTACATAAAAACTAACACACACATCATTGGCATTAATACTTTACATGCTCCAAATTAAAGAATTTTCTATACATTGCGTATATAATTTTTTAACGCAAATGGTATGACTCCAGGCCAAAATTTAATCTTTATTCAGATCTGGCACTGACAAAAACAAGCTATGCACCTGTGACCTAAGAGAACTGTACTTCACGTCTTTAACATCTTGGGATCTCCCAAGTGGCTCATCACCTAAAGGAGACATTCAACTACTTTTTACAGAAACACATTCCTTTTAGAAAATCTGGTATAAATGAAGTACAAAAATATGCTTTGAGAACAAAACCTGAAGTGTCTTTGATCAGGATCTTCTCTGCATGGCTATAATTCGGAACAGATGTAGTATAGACCCCCCTAGTAACTTTCTCTAAAATTACAATGGAGATGGACAAACATTACAAATTAAATCTGAAGAGCTCCAAATATTTTAAATAGATGTTATTGGGGAAAAAAGGGGTTTGATAATACCCCTTGCTTTAAGCTAGATTGTTCCTTTTGTTTCATCTAAAACTTCTGTTTGAGGTTCTGGGTTAAGGGTTTATGCGGAATTTGGGTATTCCTGGGGACTGTTTAAGCAGACAAATCTGTAACGAGCTGGGTCAGAAGACCTCACCTATATGGCAGTTTGTATGCAGAGGGTGCAGTGCTCTGCTTGGTCTGTGTGCATGAGCTCTACCATGGCCATTAGTCTGGGGACTGTGGAGATGAGGTAGCATTTGCCTCTAGTGCCAGCTTGCCCTCCAGGGCCTCAACTGCAATCACTTTTATTGCACTAGATAACATTTTATGTTTAGAGTCAAAAGGCTGAGAGTTCTAACTCAATCTGCATGAATTTGAAAGATTTTCTGCACAATCTGAATTGCATCTGTTAAAAGTGTGATTTTAAGGTACTGACTTTGGTTTGGTTTGGAAAAGCTGACCTTTTTCCATTTTTGTTTTTGAGTTTTTGATGCACTGGAACACAACACAATACTAGAACCGATTCAGGAATTCACATTTCACATTACAGACTGTTAATGTTTCTTTTTTTAATAAAGGAAACAAATAAAACACAATATCAATAAAAAGCTCCTTCTGCCCTTTTGCACATGAAGGCAGGGGATCACGTCCGGTTCTGGAAAGCCTCAATCCAGCATCTTTTTGGAAGTAACCGTTAAATTCTTAAAGACCGGCTGCAATATAGCTGCAACAGTGAACAAACGGGGAAAGACTTTAATCACACAATGATGTACTTTCGTTAACGTATTAATAGCTAAATTCCACAAGTCCAAATGTGAGCTACAGGAACGCAACTGCCACAGAGACACAGGTAAATCACACCTTCATGTACTCCAGGGACCTCTTAATACATCTGTTTCCTGCTTTTAAATCTTTTACCGCATCTCTATTGCGGATGTGTAGCACTCCTAAATGATTTACGAAGTCTGTGGTTACTGGAAATGTGCAGGTCCTGATTTTGTCAAATGATTTATTCTAGCTTTGGATTCTTCCTAATTGCAGATACAAAAGGTTATTGTGCCATAAAATACTTAAATGATTGCCTACAAAATTATATTTTGAAAGCAACCGTGTCATTTCATTCATAAAACGCAATGTAAAGCGTGTACCCAGTTTGAATAATTTGCTTTAAAAGTGTTTCGATGGAGAATTTAGAATTAAACTCAAGCAGGCTAAAAATTATGACTACACATTTTTTTCCTCAGGTATAAAATAACACAGCTTAGGAATTTAATAAGAACTATGACAAGCCTAGGGCTCAAATTTCATTCATGCGGCACCTCCTCAGAAATAAAGTGTTGCTTCTAGGTGACTGTAGTTATATGGGGATTTAGATATTGTATAGTGTATTTATAATACACTGCAAAAGCATTTAACCCCTTCCATTGATGTGCCAGTTTTACGGATTAAAAAAACTCATATATACATTTAACATTTCAGATTTGTTCTGTAGTTTTTGTTAACTACACTTACTACTCATAAAAGTGTACAGCAAGAGCATTCAATTTGGGATTAAAAATATTCACTACACAAAAATGTGTGAAAACCTCATTTGTAATTCAACAAAATGTGGCACCAGTAGAAGGAGGAGAATACTTTTGCAAGACAATAAAAAACAGGAAAATGAGATGAGCCCTGTGATGTATCACACCATGTTATGATTTACTATGAAATCAAAAAGACTGCATGTTTAAACTGGTGCAGTAGTTCATGAATATTAAACAGGCCCACACCAGACTCAAGAGTGACATTATTAAAAGAAACGTAGACTTCTGAAGCCAGCATTTCCTTGTTGTATTATAAACCAACAACAGTTTTATTCAGTATTGCACTGGAGAGTAGAATGAAAAAAATTAAGAACATTACTCCAGAGTACAAGCTGAGTCATTCTGAGTTTTAATGTCTATCTGATCTCAGCAAACAAGGGAATACAGCTTCATTCTATAAAATAACCAGAGTTGTTTGTTTACAGCACAGTGGTCGAAGCCTGGGGAGATAAACAGCAAAGCCCTGAAAATTCAGTCAACCTGAATTACAACTAGACTCAATTAGACACTGGGACTATTAAGACACTGATCTTGCTTCAAAACAAAAAAAGTAAGAGTTTTGAATCCGTAATAATTAGAACTGCAACTTAATTTCTATTCATTTATGTCCACCTGATCCAAATCTATAACTGTAACGGAGTTGATTTTGCTACGTCCTTCCCCATTACTTTCTCCAATGATTCTCCATCACTGCTTTAATATTCCTTCAGCACAACAGCCTTGGAACAGTAGGATCGTTAACTGACTTTCGGAAAAACCCTCCAAAACCCAAGCCCCTAGAAACCAACAAGGCCATAGTGAGTAGCGTCATAGTGTCTTACAAGATTCTAGGAATACCCAGTTCTAACACTTAAATGGGGTTCAAATTTGATCAGTTTCACAAAGAAAGCACACAGATTGCATTTCCTGCGTCAGCTGAGAAGCCTCAGTGTTTGCCAGCTCGTTCTCATCCAGTTTAAGAGCCGTTATTGACAGCATCCATACACTGCTGTTTCGCTCCCTAACGCGTCGTTCCAGAGGCAAACGGCAACACGCCATCTGCTGTGCAGAGAGTCACTGACGGCCATTTGCCATCTCTTGAAGACCTGTACGAAAGATTGTTGTTGACTCTCCTCATCCAAGATACCGCCCATTTTAAAAACTTGCTTCCAGGCAGACGCTACCGGTAGATCAAAACAAAACCTGTCCGGCACCCAAACAGCTTCTTCCCTGTGGCCGTCCCCCAGCTTAACCTGAACACAGGGATACAGGATGCACTGCGTCTAGAGCTGCGGACCTGCGTGTGTTCTTATATGTTCTGCAAATATGTATCATCGATACTTTTCCCTCTACGTTTGTGCACCAAGAGAACAGATCAAACTGCTTGTACATGCAACATACTTGGCAAATAGAGCGATTCTGATTAAGAGATCACTTTATTGGCCATATACAATTTATTGCATTAGGAATTTGTCTTTTCACAGACCCCAGCTTGCTCTCCATGAGACACACAGGCAGGGAGAGAAGCTGGGGGTCAGAAAGCAGGGTCAGCCATTTATACAGCACCCCTGGAGCAGCTGGGGTTAAGAGCCTTGCTCAGGGGCCCAACGGAGTTGGATTCCTCTGCCGGCCGCGGGATTTGAATCAACAACCTTGCAGCCACAGAGCCACCGTTCTGCCCAGATCCTCCAAGTCACTCAAAGTGCTGCAGCCTTTTGTTAAGCTGTCTATCTTTAGCTCAAACATCTTGATCTTGTCTTTGTCTCTGTGGAGGTGGTGAAGGGAACTGGTCAGAAAGCAGCCAAAGCAGCGATGCGAGTGAGTGATCTCCTGCCCGCAGGGATGAAGACGGACACTTCAGCTGAGCTCATGGAAGTGCAGTCAGGCTGGAGCTCGTCTGAGCCCATTAACGATCACGTGGGAAGGCAAGATCGCTTCAGGTCAAGCAGCAGACACTCAGAGACATTCAACAAATAATGCAGCCATTGAAGGTTGTGAGAGACTGACTAACCTCCTTCATTTACTTTAGTCTCCCACGTTCTGTACCATATATATCTTATTTAGCAGCTGATAAATAATGGGATGAGAGCTAAATTATTTATCTTGTTTATTCCATTCTGCTTTCCCTCTGAAAGAAAAGCATGATGCAGTCAAAATACAAAACCCAAGATGAACCAGAAAATGAAAAATTGAAAAAGCCATGAAAATACAAAAGACCACCAGCTCCCCTTCAAGGATGCAACTTTCCAAATCAAACTTCTATTTTCTAGTCTAAACAGAGACTGACCCCATTGTTATTTGTATTCACACCATTTCTATAAACAAAAACTAAAGAAAGAACAGTAGTAAATAAATCAGCAGCCTGATTTAAACAGGATACCTACCTCTAATCCAACAAACTATTTTCTTTTCATTGCATATGGTTTGCTAGTAAGGATGCAAAATAAATGATATCTTCTCCAGCCACAGATTATAGTCTGGAGGCCTATACTGCAGAACCTTTGCTCTTCCATAGTGAGAATGAAGGTTAATTAGCAGTGACTTGTAAATTGTCTATCATTTTTATGCAATGCCCGTCACGTGTTAGTTATCCTAAGCCATCAAAAGGACCTGACATGTTCTGTAATTATTAGTGCAAGAGCCATAATAAGAGATTGTAATTATTTCAGCTTTTGCTAGAGGTTAAAAGGAACAAACATTATGACTTAAAACAACAGTTAAAACAACAGGTTAAAAAGTGCAAATGGAAGTAATTTCACTGCACATTTGTCTCCGAAGCTATACAAGCACAGAACAGAATATCAAGATTAAAATACCCGAAACAGATATACACAGGGATTTGTTGAGAATGCAGAATCCCACACCAAATGTGATTTCAACCATTTTCTAATACATGATTTTATCATTTAGGAAACATTCTTAATAATGCATGCCAAGTTGGTCAGCACAGTGGTTTTTGCAGGAATACCATTTCACCATGTGTTAACGTTTGTGTATAAAACGTTGTGTTTGGGCACACTGTCAGTGACATGCTCTGGGCAGAGAAAACGATCACAAGTGTGGTGCAGCTCAGAGGCTGCCCTGCTTGCTCACAGAATCTACCTGGTTTAACTGAATTAACCTGAGGTGTGAGCTACATACCAGCCACGGGGCCAGGCGTGGTTTCCTGCAAGAAAGACGGCTTGTTCGATGCTGGTTGCTCCATAGACTATACTATCGTATAAACACAGTTGCTAACTGTATGTCCTCCATGTTCCATTTCAACCACTGCAGCTTTCCCATGTAGTAGTTTTTGAAAGGGTTTCAAACGTGCACATCAGACCACTATCTTAGTTGTTGCATTTGTTGTCACAAGTGAGATCTTGTGTATCCCAGGACATCTGTCCAGTATGAAGTTCCAGGCTCCTGGTACCTAAACAGTAGTATTTTCAAAAGATGAAGAAACAAAATCTTCACAGTTACAAGATGACTTCCAGTCACTGCTTGGAAGTGGAATTCCAACAGGTAACCCAACATTCTGAAACGCTCATCTCCATCTAGGAATTCAGAAATCCCAAGACCACTTTAGTAATAGCCGCATAAATTGACATCTTCATTATCTTCCTTATAACGAGGGACACATGTGACAAGTCCATAACCAATCCTTCTAAAGAAAAAGCTAACGGTATATCAACTCATGATACCACTGTACAAACATCAGACCCAAACAGCAGCAAATGCAAAAAGATAATCAAATTTGTAAAAACTGACAGTACATATATAAGATGAACATACACTCAAATATACAGGAGGGAGATTCTCATTCATAATACAGAAAAAGGAAAAGGCCCTAAAGAATCACAAAAAAAGATTACACTTGATTAGCACACAGCTAGTGTTCGAACTGAAGAGCCCAGAGGAGCCCAGCGAAATGGCAAAGTGATTGCTTTCAGTGGAGCTTTACCGTTGTGGGGCATCTAAGTGGCTCAGGTGCTCCAGAGCTCACTGGAGCAGTGGTGCAACTCTGTGACCGGGGTCCCCTCACTGGGCGCCTCACGCGGGATGAGCAGATCACACTGGCCCTCCTGCAGAGCTCGTGTGCCCGGAGGGGGACTGATCGATGGGGGGGGTTCTTCTGTGTTCACATGGCGACTACACTCAGCGTGAAAGGTTTGCACCTTCCCCTTCATCCCCTTGTGGGGCGAACGCAGAAGAACCCCCCCCATCGATCAGTCCCCCTCCGGGCACACGAGCTCTGCAGGAGGGCCAGTGTGATCTGCTCATCCCGCGTGAGGCGCCCAGTGAGGGGACCCCGGTCACAGAGTTGCACCACTGCTCCAGTGAGCTCTGGAGCACCTGAGCCACTTAGATGCCCCACAACAGTAAAGCTCCACTGAAAGCAATCATGTGGCACAAGTCCACATCTAAATTCTTTACTTTTATGTTATATTATAGAAGAAAAAAGAACAATCTATTTCATTCTTTTGTAACAGCACACAACATGCAAGGAGTGCACTCCTGATCAGAGCCAGGCTGGAAATACGAGTCAAGCTTTCTCACTGTGCCAACCTCATGCATGTAAATTAAAGATTTAAATTCAGATATATTCAATTATGTAGGATTTTTCCCCCCAACAATGGCTGAGTAGTTTAAATTAATTCCTTCTTCCTCTCGCCTTGCCGTTATGGTCAGACTTGACTGGATAAGAGATTTTAAGCATTTTCAGGAAGCAGAAAAGATTACATACAATAGCATTTGATTTGGAAAACAAAACATTTTAAAAGCAAAGCCTCATATTGATTAAAAAAGCGCTAGAGAAAAAAGGTAACCAAAATAATGAGAGTAAAATGTTTGCACCTTTTCTTGGAGAGAGAAAGCTATCACTATAAAAATCACATAACAGATATCAAAGCAATTTTTTAGCATGGCCTTTTATACATGTATATAAAATAAGAATAAAAAATTAAGCTTTAAAGTATTTGCTCTATAGAAGATAAAAAAAACAAGTAGTTCTTAATATTGTACCTTAATTATGAAAGTGTAACCCAAGTACTGAAAATAAATCCAGGACTGACTCCAGATCCTTATCCAGTCCCTTATAAAACAAAATATTTAGGCACTTTGGAAGATGTAAAATAGCACACACTTAATACATCTAAAAAAGAAAAAGAAAAAGAAAAAGAAAAACAGAATGTGGTAGAATATAACCAAGACTAAAACACTTTGTAAAATCTACCCTAAAAACAAGACTCTATTTAACAAAGCTAAATAGGACTACTAACCAAGTATTTGAAAGCTTAAACTAAAATGCTACTTTCAGAAGCAGGTATTTCATGTATTAAGTGTAGAATAGTGAGTTTAGTAAACCTAAATGCTCACCTCACTTTAAAAATGATCTAAAACATCACAAACCAAGTAACATGTTAATTCAATTTTTGGACCTGACATCAATCTTTTGCAAAGGTCTATGTTGACATAAGAGCTTATGACAAACATGGGGCTAACAGACACTGCATTTAAGCAAATATTGTCTTTCCAGAGATGTCCACACTGTCATCACTTTTTATACTTCAAACACCTGTCCAAACAGAAAAAACACCCACAGCATAGTTCCTGTGGATTGTGAAGGGATTGCTTATAAGCCAGCCCCTACATAACTATTCTGTTCCTGGTAATTGTGTTCTGTGCGCCTGCAATCATTAAAGTCCTGCCTCACACCACACATGAAATATTCTGCAGGGCAGAAATAGCCCTTGCATACTTTCTTTATTAAACTTTGTAAAATCTGTTTCTATTTGCATTATTTTTCCATAGTTTAAATATCAAAATTCTCCATTTTCATAATGCATGCAATCCTCCAGAAAAAGATTCCCCTCACAGAACCAGACTGCAGAATTAGAAAACATTAAGCATATCTTGTAGAAACTGTGCAGGCTTTAAGAATGACAATTATTTTGTTAATTTCAAAAAACACTGGACACTGTATGAACATCACAGAATGACAGAGGATACGTGGGAACACAGCATCTCACAGCAGCAACAAAGATGTAAACATTTGAAGCTGAAGTTCGAGATCACAAAGTGGGAGATTTTCCAGACCTTAGTGGACGAGCATGTCCTAACCCTGGACGGAACCACAAATATGATGAACTGGCCTGTTGTGAGGTTGTCTGCCTCCATCTACACTGGTTGGTGCAAATTAACTTGTGCAGCAGGATTAAAAAAAATGAGGATCAAGTGTTACACGTGGGTCACACAGAATTGGGCCTTTAAAGGCTGGAAAACAAACAGCCTAGAGCACATATGGGTGTTGTTCACTGACCTGTGCATTAGAGTATGTGCATTAAGAAACGGGCCTGGGAACCACTAGAATACCAAAGCTACTCTGCTTCTCCAAAACTGCACAGCTCACCGGGAAGAAGTTCATGTGCCCTCCATAACCTAATAACGCAACCTAGTGTTAATGTAACCAACCATTCGACTAAAGAGTAATCCAAAACATTGAGACTATCTATAGGAGAGCATTTGGGAGGTAGCTTGTGAATTATAAAGGCACATGTCTACATTTCCAGGCACATTAAGTAATACAGGATGTTCTTGAGAACATTGCACTTACATGAAATAATGTGAAAAGTAAAAGTGTAAGGAGGACTTGGCACAAACTGCTCAAATGCTCCATTTGTCAAAGAGGAATTTAAAGGTTTTCATGTGCAACGCAGGAATAACAGAACATCAGAAATTCTACCACTGCTGCAGGATGTGCCTGCCACACCCTCGCGACCCGAGCAGCAGTGATGAGGGGGACACACAGGCTGGTGTCACCTGCTCCCTTACCCATGAACGATTCACTGAAACCATTGTGAACTACAGAAGCACAGAAGACAGCCACTCAGGTGATGAAATGCCAGGTAACGTGGGAGTCAGGCTAGAAATGCCTTGGATGCTTTTATTACATTTGTTTTCTTCAGACAGCGCCAAGTTTTCCAGCTGTACACCATGCAGAATTTGCTTGGAGATTTTTGTTTTTTCACGCTCTAAAAGCATTAAGAAGACTTTAAAACCAGTGTGTTTATACTTGCTGTAATGTTGTTTGTTGTTGTTGTTTTTTTTATTAGCCCTATACAATTTCTTGCATTAGGAATTCGTCTTTTTGCATACCCCAGCTTGCTCTCCATGAGACACAGACACAGACAGGGAGAGAAGTTTGGGGTCAGAGCACAGGGTCAGCCATTGTACAGCGCCCCTGGAGCAGTTGGGGTTAAGGGCCTTGCTCAGGGGCCCAACGGAGTAGGATTCCTCTGCCGGCTGCGGGATTTGAACCGGCAACCTTCTAGTCACATGTAGGCAGCACATGTCTCCATGGACAAAGTTCAAATGTCTTTGCCATGACCATGTATCTACTTACGAAACCTAAAGCCTTACAGAACAACTTGTACGCCAACAGAGTCACTGGTAATAACATAATTCCTTAAGCAGGAAGACACTACAATGGTCTTTAATAAAAATGAACATGCAAAGTGTGCACTGCAAAAAGCTCCCTCGTGGGAACCAGAGTCACTCACTAATCTTTAAAGCTCAAATCTAGATGCCGTGGTTGATATACGTTCCAACTCCCAGCACGCAGTGTCCTGCTGACTGAAGTCTCACCACGAGCAGCGCAGGATATCTCAAGCAGTTAAGTCAGGAAAACCAGTCAAATGTCAGCGCAGTCAGCCCCTCCTGCACTGGAGGACCACCCCTGGGTTCAGCAGGTGACACGCTTGAGAGCCTGATATAGAGGTACTGTCTGAGCTCACATGTGGAGCACAGGCAAGAAACCCCAGTTGTAACAGACTTGTGCTGCTCTCAGGGATGAGACATTGCATTGAATCACTCCAAAATACATAAGTGAAATAACTGTCCTAAAATAAACTACTGTGACAGAAAAAGAAAACTATTAATTCCTAGGATTGTGTAAACATTGGAAAAGGCATAAAAGTAAGTTGTTTTTTTTAAATAATGAGCATTTAGTGAAAGGGGGTACATTATAAGTGAAAGAATTTCCCAGAGGACATGCAGTTTGTAAACTCCTCTATTAGAAAGCACATTGCCAGACTGAGAATAATCATTCTGCTGCCTGTGCCTTCTGAACTTTATTACCAGAGAAGCAATCTGCAGCTCAAGACAATCAAACTGAATCCTTATCACACAGCTCACAATATTTTCAATGAGGCCAGAGGGAAGATTAATTGAAACCGAATCCCATTTAACTCGTATAACCACAGTCCAGGTTTTGCTTTATGCAAGTCTGCTTCATGTCATTACAAACTGGGGTTTGAAGAACAGAGGAGAAAAAAACAATAAGAGCAGAAGTTCACAAATGAGAGGAGGCCATCGGGCCCAGTCTAGCCCTTTTGGTAACTAGCAGAAAATGGATCCAAGGAACTCAATCAGTCGTTTCTTGAAAGAAGCTACGGTATCAACTTTAAAAATCACACTCTATCACAGAAAACTGACACCTGAGCCATCCTGAAATTCAGGAGACACTACAGCAAAGTGTAAAGTGCGTGAAAGCTAAAATGAATTAGTACATTGTCAGACGTTTCTTGGAGAATTCTGAAGGTTGATTAAGAACCCCTGTTCTTTACAGACATGCCTGATAACATTGTCTAAATTCTGAAACCCATTACAACATACACCGTTCCAGTGATGTAGCCTATTATCTGTCCTTCCATGAGAAAAAAAATACATCTCCCGCCTGCTCAAGACACATTAAAAGGCGAAATTCAATGCACCATGAATGTTTAAAGTGTGCCAATCATTCATGGCTGATACAGCTTAATGTTCCAAAAATCCTCATAACTGGATAAAAACATGAAAGGGTAAGTTTCTTTAAGATTTTAATTGGAAATTTCACGGACTCTGTAAACCACCACAATGCTAAGCGGTTAAAACTCAAGAGCTGGCCTCCATACAGCAAATAACATGTTGTATAATTCAGGTTATTATCGACCGGACATGACAGATAAGACCAACTGACACTTGAAATGCTTCACCTGTTGCAGCGAGACGAGGCCCACTGCTCTGTATTTTAGTAATGGGTCTGTTTGTTGGTTTGTTCGTGCAGCAGGCTGACCAAGTGGATCAGGCGACAGCACACAATCTAGAACTGGGATTTGCATAAGCCTTATTTGCGATGGCAGGGAAGCAGAAAACAAGCAGCATGAGAGATACAGATCTAAAGCTGGGCTGACAATTTTCCTGGAGTCTCAAGCTTATTATGTGCTCTTTAATTTTCACTCATTGTTTTAAGTGCTGTGAGAAACAGCCTCATCCTTTTTGTATTCATTAGGGAAGCAGCCTACAGGGTGGGACACACGCTCAGAGTGTGTAAGAGTACCTCAGGATATCGAGCTAAAATGATCATGGGTGAAACTTCAACAGATTATGTATAAATGCGTGTATTGTACATTGCGAGTCCTGGAGAAGGCACACCAAATAAACGCCAGACTCCTGTGACATACTGAAAGGTTATGACTATTTCCTTAACTCCTTTTGTTTGCTCTGGTTTCAAAGATATTAAATAGGCCCCCGCAGAGAGACACACCCCACTACAAAATAGCCTGAGGCATCCGTAGGCAGGTATGGCTGGAGAGAATCTACATGAAATCTTTCAAGAACAGCAGCCGAAAAACTGAAACTCTAAAGCAACAGCTAGGTGACAGTGTTCAACCTGTTTCTTCATAGCAAATGTGAGTTTGGTTTCTATTTATCCACTGAAGGAAAAAAGAACAAATACTAGCAAAAACTAGGTACAGAATGCAGGTATAAGGCTATAGATAAGAACTGAAAACAGATAAATTATTTGGTTTGTCCACTATAGTTATCCCCCTCACCTCTGCTACTCTAGCTCGTAATCCTCACTAATGTCTCTTCCTAAAAAGCTATAATTACCTTGGTAAGCCTCTCTCGCTCACACTAGTCTTTTCGTATCCCTCCTCCAGTGTTAACATCCCACCTGCAGCCGTCTGCCTGGCCCTCAGCACAGAGGATTAACCCAGTTCCTCACGCCCGGCTCCTCCAGAGACACCCCCACATGCACCTTCTTATTGAAGTTACTAATCATCCAATTGACTGTTCCGTCAAATAAAGAGAGAAGCAGATGAAAAATAAATTCATTCTCTACAAAAATGGTATTGTTATGTGATTCTTTTCATCGATTTTACGGAAATTACTTAAGATGTGTATAATAACTGCAGCCAGCCCAGAACTGAGGCATACTTAGACGCTGTCCTCTTGAATACACCACGTCCACAGCAAGCGCTCAGTGTGAAAGGAGACCGCACACCTTGCGCTTTTAAAACAATTTAGCACAGCACTCGATGTTCATCAGTTTAATGGGGCTCCTATTTAATCTCAATACCTTACATAAATAAAGCTGCACCTGCTAAGGAACAATACACTGCAAAACAAGTGATAATCATCAGAAAATTAGATCATTCGAGGTGTTTCCCCTAGTAACCCCAGTTACACGTGCTCCACAGGAAACGGGCAGATTCCAAGAACAATGTTCACGCATGTGGAAAGATCACGCAAGAACACAGCTGAGCGATGAGGTAAATCCAGCCGCAGTTTATACCCGGACGCAAGCTGCTACTGTAGAACCCAGTGCCAACCCTGAGGGGCCACTGTCTCTTCCAGTTCTTAACCGCAGTCTTCATCGCAACTGATGTCGGTTTTACAACTGCCGCATGCTTTTAAATTTGCTTTTGTTTCTTAAAACATTGCGTGGGATTTGCAAATGACTTCCACCCTTTCTTCAGGACTGCCCCCATTCAGACGTGTTGCTGAACTGCCCCTGCTGCAGCTCTTCTGCACAAGGGGCACACGCGCAATGTGGGGGTGCGGGAATGCCGGACCTGTCCTTCCAAAGCCAGCGGCGGCTCCTCGCGGACTGACCGCCTGGGAACGCCGCCAGCGCAGGAGCAAGCTTTTCAGCCGAGTCGTTGGAAAGAACGTCCCCGACTCGGACTCCCGGGCTCTTCCAAGACTTGCGAGTGAGAGCGCAGATGTGTTCACCAAAGGCAGCGCCGCTCCAATCATCGACAAGCGCCGCCGACTCAGCCCTGGGCTCTCAAGAGAGCCAAGAGTCACCCTGGGTCCCCTGGGGGTCGGGGGCCACTGGCAGCTGCACGAGAGCCTCACATCACCCAGCCAGTCAGCGGGGCTGGCGATAGCTGGCCACAGCACCTCCTCTCGTTGCAGCTTTTATGTTATCCGAAACAGAAAACGGCCTTGCGTCTCTGCCTCTCCCGACCCAGCGTTCCCAGTCACCGGACTGCCGACCCGATTCCCACAGCTGAAGCACAGCGCCCGGTCACGCCTCGGCTGCCTCTGCACCGTCACCAGGGACACCGAGACAGAGCAGCCCAGCTGATGGCATGATCCAGCACAGAGGATATCGGAGAGGATTAGGAAAATGGGATATTCAATTGCAAATTTGATGCACATAATGGGGAATCGGAATAATAAACGTGGCTGAAAATTAAAATCTCGTTTTCATTCCCAAGTACCACATAATCAAACTGCTGATAACCGTGTACTGCTTTTTCTTTAAGTAAGAAAAAAACAATCCGCTAAATCCATTTTTATTTTGAGCACCATGTGTGAATGATGCAGTTCATGAACTTAGTACTTGTTATGCACTTACATTAACATTAACACTTCCCAGAGAAAAATACAGCTAGCCTTCATGAAGACCAAACTGATGGTTTGACTGCTGGTGGTACAGACAGGAGCCTATCATTCCAGCACACACAGCAAAACACAATTCCAAGGGCATGAACGTCAAATTAATAGAATAAGCATCGTCTGCGTAAATAACATGAACCTAAAACTGGAACTCATTGTTTTGCCCCAGCAAACTTGCCTTTGGATTTTTTTAAATGTTCCTAAATATTTATTTTTGCCATTTAATACAACACAAACTTTGTACTTGGGAAAGTTTATGTACACTCAGAGAAACTGCAGGCGCACATGACAACCGTTCTCAGGTAGTTCTTGTTGCGTAGAGTCACCAAGTGCACAAATCCATTCACCCAGTTTCAGCCCTTTCACATTCAGCGCCGTACCTCAACGGCTGATGAACTGTTCCATTTGACAGGAGGAACATCTGCCAAGCTGGTGGTTTTCTGACTCCCAACAGAAGTCCCCTGGAGATAAGTGCGAAACTAACCAGCAGACCTTGTGGTTACTGCAAGAAACCCCACACACCAAAGGAAACCTGAGGCCTTCAGCTGAATTTTAGTTTGTCTTCATACAAAACTCCCAGATAAATGAAATGCTAACCACACTTTAAATAGAAACTGATTATCATTCATCATATACAGCTCAGTTTCACCAGACCTTCCCTGTATTTTTCATCACTTGTAATAATATAATAAACTTTATTTTATATAGCGCCTTTAAAGGTGGCTTCTCAAAGCGCTTTACAGGATGACAATAACAATAAATAAGAAGACTACAACAATAAATAAGAAAATTTCACAAGAGGACACAATTATAATTACAACAATACAACAATAAAAATAGAGGAGACCGTGGAAGATGGAATTGTGTAGTTTATATACCAACTACAACAGGCTCCTCAACATCCAGCTCTTCTCAGATTCAGCCCAACACACAGGGCTCAGAGGAAGAGTTAAAAGATCCAATTAGAAGCTACAAACATCTGTTAAAAACAGCACTATAAATGTCGGCACAATCCTGTTAAAGGTAAGCTGTAATACACCGTTCTGTTAATTCTGAAATATTTTCATGCAAAAACGCAAAACTGAAACTGAAGGCAGTGAATACATAATGAATACAGATAAAATGTCACTCCCTTCTACACAATGACACACAAACACAATAAGGAGATTTGTCTTTATTTCCAAAGAAAACAAAACTATTCTATGCAAAGATTTTTTAAGACATTGGTCAGCAACCTGTGTGTGTAATTGTTAGGAAAAGGCTAAATAATGTTGCCTTTTCACTGTAAAAGGCACAGTATTGGAATTGTAAATACAAAGACAACTGTAAAGCAAGTGTTCAGTTTACTTGGTCATACTTGGTCTGTTATTCCTTGTTAACCACAATTTAGAGGTTATTTCAAATGTACACTGTAATGATGGTTAATTCTGGAACAGGCTTTGTGCAGCCACATTTTCCAGCTCATTTTCTGCAGAGATCCTTACCACATCAAACCATCCAACAGTGAGATGTTACTGGAATTGCGCTGAAATTAAATTCTTAAGAACTATTGATCTGAAGGCCCCAGAGTGTGCAAAACAGACAACCCGTGAAACGAAAACGCCTCTTTTAACACACGCACCCCGCAACGATGAATTAGCACTCATGAAATAAAGAAGAAAAAATATTAAGGAAGATGTTGTTTTCTACAGCGTGAAAGCAAGGAAAGCAAACTTTACCTGATCCACGACAAAGCATTTCACTTCCTGGGACAGCATAACACCGCCAGAATGTACTGGAAACCCCTAAACCAGGACTGCTGACCTTGTCAACTCGTTTCTGTGGGTGCCTGAAGCCTGGCTCTTAAAGGCTTTAACCCTACTCATATTCGTCCAATGCCATCAAAGACTCTAGAGTAACCTCCTCCTTCAGACAAACACTGCCCTCCAAACAGATTAGGCCACCAATGTCAAAGCTGTTATCTTTGCTTTCCAAAGCATTTATCTGTAGTATTCAGCCAAGCTTCTCAAATAATTGCACAAAGGGCTTGGTGAGCACATTGCTTCACAGACTTCAAGCGATTATTGCCTCAAAGACACATGCAACCAAATACAGACTTTTACATTACGAGGTTTATCTAGAGTGAATGTGTCCCAGTATTTATGGTCACTTGAAATTGCTGGGATGAACAGAGTATGTTTTTGTTTCAATATGATCAAATGTATGCAAGGAATAAATTGTCACAAGTGAATGTTTACAGTGCATATCATTCATATTAATCTTATTATCACAGATGTAAATTGCTTATCTATAAAGCAAAATGGCAGTTGTGATATTTCACAAACTTCAGGACTACGCCTTCGTTGCAGTATCCTAGATCTTCACTGGGTTGGCACACAAATGCACCTATATAAACATGAGCAGTCACCTATAAACCATCAGTTTGTGCAAAAGTCTATTATTCGTTTGAAAATAAAACATTACAAATGTGTCCCATATCCCATTCTGCATTTATTTCCATCAGGCTAATAGTTCCTCTAATGGACTGTCCACACCCTTGTCAGCCAGAAGAAGGATCACAGCTTTCAGAGGCTGGCCGAGACAGAAGATGAGAAAACCTGAGACTAGCCAAGTCTGAGTTTAGCTTCTGTGCCTGATGCCCAATCTCTAGACGAGCGAAAGGACAGTGTGGCAAGCGAGCTAAAACAAAGCTCCAAGACAGAAGATTAGACAATCATTACTGCACCACCCTCAGCAAGGAGACCTGTGGGTTAAGGGTTTTATTTTTCAACTTCAAAGTGATTCTGAGCATATTCCAACTACACCTAAAACACTTCAATCTCAAAGGAGAACATCTTTTTGTAATCGAGGCTTCTGCTGCAGCCGTGCATTTTAAATACAATATTAGGTTCTTGAGAAAAAAAAATACTTTTGTTCAACATGCTGCACCTACATAATAGGTGCAATGGTGACTGCACACACAGAGGGGAAAAGCAGGGACAAACAGGCAGTGAAAACTGCCAGCATGACGCACCCTCCTTTACCGGTATCTTGTCTTCAGAAAGTGAATACCGTTCAGAGTACTCGGGCGAGATTCCTTTCGTCTGTTCTGTTTCACCGAGACTCACAGGTGTTGGTTAAGTGCGACCCCGGGACTCCGTGCGTGTACAACAACGCGAGGGCATCGCCTCTGCACTACATGATATTACTTCTCGACATATCCTTTCTTCCCTCGATATAACTGCGACAGGGATGAGACTCGACAGAAGGCTGTCCGGCCACTCAGGAGCTCTGGAGTTACGGGCTTCCGAATTTAGCCGCTCCGATGTCCGTGGGGCTCGCTGACCCGCAGCTCGCTAAAAGACGCAAAGTGTGCGGAGGTAAAAAAGACGCACGCTTATTTTTTATACATGTTGAAATCAGTATCCTCTGCTTACAGTTCTCCTGGAAACGTCAAACTAAACCTCGGAAGAGCGGTGCAGCTGACACTGCTCGGTACACAGGCGCGCTGGTCTGGAAGTTCATCAGAAAGGCGTCCGGACAAACACAGAAACGTTACCAACCCTGCAAATAAAGGGCCTGGCGGAGACATTACAGAGCTCGCCGGTACTCTTTTAATCTCTGATTTTAGACGGGGCTGCTCTCAGTTGTGAAAAACAAACACTGTCAGGGCAATGAGAAGACCCTAAAAAAAGCAACGTGTTCGGAGGGAGTAAGGGATGTGAACTATTGAGATACACGGCCCATGGTGCTGAGTAAGACGCACAGTTGGGAATTAAAATGTAACCGCTGTTCATGACTTTCTCACTCCTGACCTGCCGGCAGCTGGTTTGTGTCGCCAGCCGGCGACAATGTTTCCTGACACCTGTACAGGCACACGTCTCCCACAGCGGAACCGCTGAACTGGGGGAGAGACAAGAGCCCAGAGCCCGGCCACACGTCCACCGCATCCCAGACACGACATCACACGCACAAGAGCCCGGCCACACGTCCACCGCACCCCAGACACGACATCACACGCACAAGAGCCCGGCCACACGTCCACCGCACCCCAGACACGACATCACACGCACAAGAGCCCGGCCACACGTCCACCGCACCCCAGACACGACATCACACGCACAAGAGCCCGGCCACACGTCCACTCCGCCCCAGACAAGACATCACACGCACAAGAGCCCGGCCACACGTCCACTCCGCCCCAGACTCGAACTGCCCCAGCGGCAGCGCCTCGGAAAACTCACACCAGCCGAGACGCAGGGCTGCTTCGCCAAGCGCCCCCGGGGTCCGCTCGGAGAGACCCGGGAAACCCTACTGCTGCCACCCGGGCACCGAGACAACAACACGGACAGCAGCAACAGGAACTCGGGAAACTGCGCCAGCAGCCGCGCCGTGGAGAGGACGCGGGTCTAAAGTGCGTGAGTCCAAGGTAGGAGCCCGGGTCTGCCCTGGGGGCAGGGGGCAGGGGGCAGGGGTGGCCCCGGACAGCCTCTCCGACTCACCTCCTTGATCCTCGCCCTCCTCTCCCTGGTCTCCGGCTCCGCCGGCTCCCGGCCGGTGGCTCCCGGGGGCCTCAGGTAGTCGATGTCGGGCAGCGGGTGGTCGCCGCCTGCCCTGGCGAGCCCGTCCCGCAGGACCCTCTCCTTGTCCTGCTGGATGTCCTGGCGGATCTCGTCCGGCCGCTTCTGCAGCGTGTCCTTCGCCTCCACCAGCGCCTTCTCGTGGTCCCGCCGGATCTTGGCCAACTTCTCGCCGTCGCTGCCCGGGGCGCCGGCGCCGGGGTCGCCGTCCGCAGCCGCCTCCGCCGGCGGGGAGGAGTGGAAGAGCACCCCGCTCAGCAGCTTGGAGGAGTCCGGCAGGAAGAAGATCGCGCCGAAGCACAGCGTGATGAAGGCGCTGAAGACCAGCAGCAGGATGAATTTCTCCGTGAGCCGAAAGGCGCTGGGGTTGGCGGACTTCCTACTCGGGGTAGCCGTGAACGGCAGCAGAGTTGCAGCTGGCATGGTCTCCTCCTCTCGCAAGTACTTCTAGAAGAGTGGGGGGGAAAAGATTAAATCGGTCCTCCGCCTGTGTGTTTCTGCTCTCCAGCAGCCGCGCTGAACTCTGCGCTCTCGTCTGTTTCAAACTTCTGCCAGGCGAAGCGCGCCGCGGCCGTCCCGCTCGGTCCCGGCTGCCCACGCTGGAGCCGCGCTGCTCTGTGAGCGGCCGCTCGCCGCCGCCGCCGCCGGGACCGAGCGGAAGGGCGCCGCGGCCGCGCCTGAGCGACAGCCCGGCCCGCCAATCGCCGCGCGTTCCGCGCAAGGCGGGCCGCGCGCAAGACAATAGTGGGCGTGGCTTCCGGGCTTCAAAAGACGGGTGCTCGCTCACGCGAGCGGTAGTGCGGTGCGGAGTGCAACTCGCTAACTAGTTTCAAACGCTGCAACCATTAATATCGACAGCAGCTTAAAACTACCTTATATACACATGTCTTGATCACGAATGAGGAGACGAGAAATACCTGTCCATGCACTTCTTTTTCTGTCGGGTTGGAGCTCAGCAGAGGGCACAGCGGGACCCTGAAGTTGTATCGCTGCCTCTTCTTCGGATTTTTATTATAAAATAAATGAAGTCCCAGACCAGCCGGCACTGCACTCACCCCAGTCCCGACTGTGGTCGATTAGGAGCGTCTTTTCTCACCCCACTTCTCCGATGAGAAGATGAAAGTGGGTCCGAACAAACGCTGGAAGAAAATGTTTAAAGCTGAACACTTCTCTCCCGATCTGAACGGTTTTTGGGTGCCTTAATCGCAGTTTTCAGAATTAAAAAGAAAAGGATCTCCTTTAATAAAACATTAAATATGTCGAATAGATCAATAAAGTGAATCTCGATCTTGAAGTGACAGGATTAAGCTCCAGCTCAATCTTTTTCGTAGTTCCAGAGGTGCTCTACAGTCACATAATTATATGCGCTAGATCGCGTAATATGGACGTTGTTTTATATAGATTTATCTTATTTTTTAGTTCAATTAAATGGAAAGCAATGTTAAACATGAGTATATTAAATAAAATCGGTTCAACGGGAAATATTTAGTAGTTAGGAGTGCATAAGGCTAGTAAATTCTGCACAAAAACATTCAAAACCCTATTTTTGGATGAATCCAGTATTGCAGCACAATGAGCCTTTCTTGGTCCACGAGAGACACGGGGTTTTACCATCAAGCTCTTCGTGAGTGAGTTGACTCAGTCAGGCACAACTGGTGTTAGCTTCCTCTGTTTACAAGCCTCTGAGGAGTTACGTTTACTGTACCAGAAACGTGTGACTGTGACCCTCCCAGAGACGGCACCGATTGTCATCGTCGTGTTTTTCCCTTTTCCTCGTCTCTGGTCACATGGCCGGGGCTCTGAGCGTGTTCAGGAAGACGGGCGGGCTATGCGGTGTCCCTTGGTGCTGTGTTCCTGGCCGTCACGGTGTGGGATTATCAAACGGAATTAAAACTTGGTCTCTGACCTCAAATATTCTGTCTGAAAATATGCCATTACACTTATGCCATCATACGTTTAAACAGCTAGATTAATTAATTAAATGTCTCAGCATGATAGGTTTCAAATTATGAAAATCCTGGCAATCATGCCTTTATTGCTTATAGTATGTTATTTTCTGTTGACAACAATCTGTCATCTATACTTTTCCCGTTAGAAAGTAAAACAAAAACAATGACCTTGATAAATTAGATCTCGGCAGATTCCATCCACGATGTCTGAGCTTTTGAGCGCTGTTCACAGCAGGTCTTTTCCCAGTCCACTGCGTAAACCATATTCAGTGAGTAGTACCGTTATTTTCTTCCCTATTACCATAGTTAGAATTATGAATATAAATCAGTTTGATTTATGTGATCTTGAGAGATATCGGTTGTGTAAGTTTAATTTTACGGAGCTACATTTGCATGTGCTATTAAGATGTGAACTGATAAGAGAGAGGTACTTGCTGGAATAAACCACAATTTTTAATTCATGTTACATTAACATAATTACTTTCTGTTATCATCCGGTGAAAACTGGTTTGTTTCATCATGGAAAGCGACTACGTAGCGTAAAGCATTCTCTGAAGTTTTTTTTTCTGAAAAAATAAAATGACTTTAAAGTTGGATGCTTTTAAATGGGCTGTTTAGAATGTGTCAGTGATGAGTTTCAGAAATATATGAACTCATTAGTCTTGTGCGGCAGCATCGCACAAGAGGACCTCTAGATTCTGGTTCTGTCGGGTGTGTTTGGCTGGAGACAGCCGAGGACGCCGGTTTGAATTTGCAATCCGTCGGGACACACGTGGAGCTGTATGAAGAGCAAGAAAGAGCTCTGTTCGGCTGCATTCAGGCCGTTCCTTCAGGGCACAACGTGCAAGGTGGCTTTTTGGTTGCTTTTGAGTTTAGCAGGTCAGTTGTGAAGTATCTGTCGATCTACAGGAGGTTTTTTATAGAGCAGCAGTGAAGAGCGACGGTACACAAGGTTAGGGGAGGCAGTCAGAGGACTCGGGTTGTTAAAGACAGCAGCGCTTCTGTAAGGGTCAGACACGTGACGAGCTCTGTGACATTCTGCATTTTGTATTCATTCAACCTGTAATCTTATTTTCCTTTTAAGACTCACTCGCATGATCATTGGAAATTAACTACAGTCCACATGAAACTCACCTTTTAGCTTCCGGTTAATTTGAGAGACTTAAGAAATGCAGTCCCAGGATATTTTGCTTCCATTGTCTGATTGAAAGAGTCCTGGAAAAGCTGACATTTGATTTGACAGTGGGGAGAAGGATTTCTTGCTGGGATAAAGGATTATCTGTCCAGAGCTAATAATGCAAAGGTCATGGTATCAGTACTTCAGAAGAAGCAGAAAACCTCACGTTACTGTTAAGAATTTCAGAGAGTTAATTACTTGATGGTCACGTCCTTTCTTATGGACTCTGGATCACATAAATTAGAGAAGGTTGCTAATTCTAGCCTCAGCCTCGATTGAAGTGCCAGAGCTACCGACGGGCAGGCGATAGTCTCTTCCTTCGCTCCACTCCACGTCTGCTGTCAGTTCATTGAATTAGTTAACCATGAGGCAAAACTGTATTCCAAAGAGTCTAAAAACCGGATATTGAAAGCACACTAAACACCCTCCCTTGTTTCCAAACAGTCTGTTAATGTGAAATTTGTGAGATGGAGGCATTATGTTCATCTTGGCACACAGCTACTGTTTTTATGCATATCCACAGTCTGAGTAGCAATGGACATTATTCTTGCTAGCTATGCTATGTGCTTATCTGGGTCATCAGAGACGATATGCAGAAAAGAATATTAGATGGACTTCCCTTGAGTACAGTGTGTGACTTCAGGCATTTCTTAAATACAATCATAGTGAATATATACACTTTGATGGATATTCATCTTTAACGATTTCTTAGCTTCACGGCAATTAAAAGAACAAGAAAACATAAGAAGGTATTTTTAAATCTGTTTATCTAACACATGGGAATAAATAATTTAAGTGTAACTATAAAATAAGCACATGCCTGTTTCTCTTTTGAAGAAGGGCTAAAAGTCAGTGTTAAGAAAATCCACATCTGAATGCATATCATTTTGTAAATAAGCAGTTATAAGCATATCTACTTAGTATGGTTGGTGAAACTGAGACTTAATGTTTGCCTTGTTCAGCTCAATCAAATAACAAAACAAATGTTACTCTAAGTGGGGCATGCAATACAGAAGTTTTGTCCCTGGCTGTCTCTTTAGACACAGTCCAAATATAACTTCTGTGTAATCAGATTCTACCACCACTGCAGTGCCTACAGGCCAGAAGGGCCAGTTGTGTTCACTGCAGCCTGAGCAGAAAGAATCAGAGAGGAACGAGCATCTTTATGGGACCTGAAGGGAATCCTAGCCAGTACAGCACTACACCGCATATCAATAAAAGCATGATCCATAATTACAGAGGCAACTCTCTGGCACTCCAAAATGTGTCTGCTTATGATGACATTGTCTTAAACTTCAAATGCTATGCAATGTTATATTTTAGCAAAAGCTTAAAGCAACTTAGCTGTGGATTAATAGCAGTTAGTCAATACATTTTTAGTTGCAGCAAAAGGTACTTTTGCTGTAACAGTGTTACAGTGCACACTGAAGAAAACATGAATCATGCTACATTCAGTTGTCAATACGCCAGAATACAACTACAAAATGTTACAAATTCATGTTGGTGAATTATTTTCCTTTATATTGGGAATTAAAATAGTATTGCCTGGGTTAAAGATACATCCAATAAGTTGACGTCCTGAGAATGTGAGATTTTTGAAAATTTGAATGCACAGATATTATATACAGATAATATACAGATATATTCACAACCTTACCTTGATTGCTTATATCTTTTTGATGCCACACCTTTTTGTATTCCTATAGTATTTTTAAGCACATGATTGTAATATTATATTAAATACTGTGGAAAACCTAAAATATGTGAAGTCATGTTTTTACTACATCTTTCATGAAGTACACACATCTAAAGGTTTCTGGGTCTTTTCTGCTCTGCTGTGCTTGAAAAGCTTATCGGAAGTGTTGCTCCTTCAGGATTTAATGAGGTTTCTTTGGAAAAAATAAAAGATAGCAAACATAAGCCTAAATGTGAAAATGTTCTCCACAGAGAGCTGAAATGGTATTATAGCACATTTTACATGCACGTCTCACAGATACAGATTTGGAGTTCACAAAATATAATGTTTCTCTTTCTTCAAACAAAAAGGGAGAGCTACTTCCTTACTGTGATTCATTAGCATCATTATTAATTTTTAATTCTGTGCATTTCTAGTGTGTAGCTATTACAGCACAAATCAGCGATGTTCTGCAGTCTGTTATCAGAGGAGTAATAAGAACTGGGTGTCTACTGCTTTGATTCACAACTGTTCGTTGATTTTCCAGATTGGAGTAGGTCCAGAAACAATTTAAAACAAATTTAAAGCAAACAAATGAAGAGATGATTTTTCCTGTGGTTCTGGGGGTTGGTATTCTATGTCTCTTCAAAGCAGCAGTACAGTAAGTGAAGAGGGGGGGGAGGTTACTCAAGAGATCCCACTAAGCGACTGGATCTTGGCTGACGAAGGCTGAGTTTAACTTTCATTCAGCTGAAGTGGAAACCTGCAAACTCATGGCCCTTCAGGGCCCAGACTGCTCACGCCTGGTCTAGGGAGCCACTGGGACAATCACGCTATATTATGTTTGTCCTAACAAAACAACATGGGGTCTCCATTGAGAGGCTACAGGTCTGGTAAGAAAACATCTGTCTTCTTCCTTAAACAGTGAAGTCTGTGAGGTCTGTTCTGAGGTTGCCACAACTGACAGCCTATAAAAATTGCATTGAGCAAGAGGAAAACGTCACTAATAAAACTGTCAAAAGACCCTCGATGGCACGGTCTAGAGGTAAACCTGCACTTGATTACAGTATGAATGGGTAAGAAGATGACAGATTTATTAAATTAGCCTTAAATTAAACGTGAAAAGCCATATTAAAATCTAATATGCTACATGACTTAAATCTTAAGCTCGTGATATTTTTTACTGTAGATCTGATACATTTTTAATTTTGTGTGAACTGCTGATATGACACACAATCCCCCTTGTCTCAGGATTTTCATCTTTTCTGACAGCTTCAATTCTGCACATTTTTCTAACTACCTACGAACCTTACTTTTATTCCTCAGAAGATTTGCTTAAAAAATGTGTCTTTTTCACAAAATGTTTACAGAATTAGTTTTTAAACGGAGCACAAAACTATATCAGATTTGTAGTCACACCTGTACTTTTCTATCATTTCTTTTTCATAGTTTTGAATTACGTAATCACATGTAATGTTTGAAAGTTGCTGCTGTGCCATCAATGCCAGTCAGTCTTGATACCAATCTGAATCAGAACAACTTCAGGAACGCCTGGTCTGTGGACAGAGGTAGTTTGTGAACTGGTGGCAGATGTGCAACAGAAGGAGTGCACACAGTCTGTGCAATGCCAATCAGCACAAGGACGCCACTATAGAAATGTGTTGGGCTCACCCCACCCCTGTGAAAACATCCCATTGATGAGTTCTGACTTATTGCACTAAGTGGCCATCACTGAGTTGTGCTCTTGGGATGGCGATTGCTGGAATGTCACAACAGTTGTTTTCCTGTTGTCGTAATTCTCATCCAGGAACTGTTTGTCATCTCTAAGTGTTAGAATGACTGGGTTGTGTTGGGTTTGTATCCAATCTGTCACCACAGCAAGACCGGAATAGAACATTTGTTTTCAACAGCTTCATGGATTGTTTCAATTGGAGCTACAGTAGAAGCTGTTGGTGAGACAGCTCATTTTCCAGCAAGACAAAGCTCTCCCCCACGCAGCCACACAGGGATAAACAGAAATCTCTCATGCACCCAGTGTTAAAGTGTCAGACTGACTATCCTGATCACACAGTTGGTCATTGTATTCAACAACAACATCCTCCTCAGTCAGTCAAAGAGCTGTCGTAGGCTTTGAGCAGTATTAGACGGCTCTCTCACCAGCATGTGAGAGAGACCCATGTCAGCTGATGCCTCTTGGAGTCAGGGGAAAAGGTGGCATCAGTAACATCTACATGTTGTTAAGACATATGCCTGCAACATCACAGCCAGTTCATACTAATATGGGCTGTGGGTGTCTTCTGTTATGATACCAAAAAAATTGAATCCAGACATGTCTTTCCCTTATGGATATTCATGGAATCAGAAAATAATTTCAACTCAAAACGTCCATTTTTACTCTTTTCCTCTTTATGTTTATTTTTTCGTAGACTTTGAAGGGGCTTTTGAAGTTATGAATTGTATGACTAATAATTCTTGAAAAATAAAACAGTTTGCAAAATGAAAGACAAAAGCCTTCGGTTTGAGTTGCAGAAAATTACATTCTTTTCCACTTCAGCACCAAAGTGATCTGACTCCACGGGTTTATTGAAAACACTGCGTCACTACTGCGTTACAGTGAAAGCAAAATTAACTTCTCATCAATGTGTTTTTCTTTTTAAACCCTTTTGTGTCAAATCCATGTTACATTGATTTGAAATGCCAGCTGACTCCAGTAGTTTCCTGTGCCCCTGACTTTCATTCTTTAGTGGAAAATGCTTCATAATTACAGTAGTGTTTGGATCTAATGATTTAATTTTTCTCCATTTACAATGACAGCTTCACCAATTTACTTACAAGGTTATCCACACAGACTACTAGACAAGGGGAGTGAACTGCAGTGGACTCTAAACCAATTACACCGCCCTGTTCCCTGTATCCATGTTTAAATATATATTAAAAGGATCACTTGTGAGTTTATATAAAAATTGTGATGTTGTTAATTTTTACCATTTCCCATTTTACTATTTTTCAAATTCTGTTTAAAAGCTTGATCTTAATGACGTTTTACATGTAAAAAAATTACCCAATCCATTCTTAACGATAAAACAAAACAGAAAAAAAGAAGCTTCCAACAGGCTGAAGTTTGCTTTGTTATTTTCCAGAATGTATTTTGTTTTTTTTTACAACTTTTCTTTAACTGTGTATTTACTATGTATCTTTGCCTCATAAAGCAGATGTGATCTGCAGCTTTATAAAACAGAATTATGAGGATAATTTTGGCAGCTGAGTTTTGGTCCAACAGTGCCTCGGCAATCTTACTCAAGAGGAATTTAGTCTGTACAGTAGCTGTGAAAACTGGCTTTCGCATGTACAAAGTAATAAGATACGTTAATATCTGTTTAGCTGTTTATAGCTGTTTATACATTTAGAACTCAGAGGTTATTGCAATTGATTTTTAGAAGACACATTTGTTAGCCAGGGTGGCCTGGTGGCACGGAGATTAGCATTGCTGCCTTGCAGCGGTGGGGCCCTGGGTTCAATGTTATAATGTCTGTGTGGAGTTTGTATGTCCCCCTGTGTTTGTGTGAGTTTCCTCCCATAGTCCACAGACATACAGGCAGGTCAAGTGGCTTCTGGCAATGCGGCCCTGGCGTGTGTCTGTGGGTCTGCGCTGTGATGCCCGTGCCTTACAGCTGCTGCTTGACAACGCCGTTCATTCTGGCTCCCCTGCTACCTGAACAGGATGAAGCTTTAGGGAAATGGATGAATATCAATCACCAGCGAATGTCACTCCTCTCTCACTTCCTCTGGATCTGGCTTCCAGATGAATACCTCATCTGGACACCAAGGGCATCGTGCTTCAGGGAAGGGCTGTCCATCGGGTGACATGTAAAACCAAGGTCCTGACTGCCTGTTGTTTTGGTCAAATTCTGCTTTGGGCTTGCACTCCTCCAATAACACAGGACCTACACAGCTGGGCTCACTGGGGCAACAGGGGTAAAGCATCTCGCGCTGATGTCCGGTGTCCTTCTCTGGGTCAGAATACCTGCTAACGCTGAGCTGACTTTCTCCATAAATCGTCCGCAGCTCCTCCTGGTCTTAGCCATATTAACGCCATGTGAATGCAATCACACTGCAGACTGCAGAACACCAAAGCAAGAATCTGTGTGCTTATAGTCTCTGCTTGACAGCTCTTGTGGCAAAACTGAATGATATACACGTTGACAGTGATATTTTACTGATGTACTGTAAGTAAAATATCAGTGTATACTGCACTACACGTGGAGAACTGTGAAATTGACTTACAAATTGAGAATTTTATTGACTGTCAATGTGTTTCAATAATGGTTCGGCATGTGCAAAGTCATTTAAAGCCGAGTACATTCAGGGCCTTCTTTGTCTCAGATATATAAGATTAGATCTCAGTTTTAACTTTAAGAAGGCTATAATACTGTACTGTTAGTAGTCTATTTGTTCAAATGTGTATATTCCTGACAGATTTCCATACGTAACTAACAACTGGGAGCTGTAAAGTCTATAATCATTTAGAAAAAGGCTTTGAAGTCAGCACACTTTCTACAAGTATTGATTGATATGTTTGATAAGTTAATTGACATTAATTGACTAATGAAATATGATTCTTGTTGACCAAATGTCAAATAATCTGTGTTCATTTTCTGACTGTACTTAAGATCGATATCCCATTACTGGTCTGCTACAGTATATTGGAAACACTGCGGCTGAGCTGGTGAACTAGATATGTGAACAGTTAGGCTGCATTTGTATATAGAATGTTACGGTGATTTCACAAAATTCCTAAATATTTAACTAGGGATTTCACTTTATTCTGGTTTGCAATTAAATTCGCTCTGGTTAAATATGTAATTGCTACTGTAACATAGATATACAATGACACCAAGAATACCCATTTTCCTGCTTACTAAACATCCACATCCCTGAACAGAATAAATAAACAGAAACAGCTTTTTTCCCTTTGGATAAGAAATCAAAAGGCAAGCTTGTTTCATTATTCACCTCCAAAGATGGCATTTGAGTTTTTAATCCACAAAATGACAGCTTGTTGCCAAACAGCTTATTGCAGTTGGCAAAGTTTTTGGACTAACCAATGCAAAGGTCGCATATTTATCTAAGTGTGTGGAAAAGAGTATCCGTCAGTATCAAATTCATGGATTGTAGATTGAAAACGCGTGAATAGAGCCGCTGAGCGGGTGTAACATTTACCAAGTGTTGCTGGCTCAGTTTCTCCTGCATTAAAAATATATTTGTTTTGTCTATCCAAAAAGGAAAATTAACACAATTTGTTTAAGCAACACTGTAAGGCTTGCTTTGAATTACCAAGGGAGTAGTCATTCAAGGAATATTATTTTTTTGTTTGCTTTCTCTTTTTCGTAAAACAAAGTCTGCAAAATGCTCTGTGTGGGAGAAAGATGTTTTTTCACATGGCAATCATCCTGATCACAAAGGAAAGGTTACAAATGAGAGGAGGGCATTCAGCCCATCAAACCCCATTAATTGATCCTAAGGATCTCTCCCACCTGTTTCTTGGATGAAGCCAGTTTATCGGCTTCAATCACGAAGCAGGGCAGCCTGATCCTTACTCCTGCTGCATATCCTACACAAATTGTCGAGGTCATACACAGTCCATAGCAGTGGGGATGGGCAGGCTGTGTAATCACGCAGGTGCAGAAGAGGGGTGTTTGGAAATAAAGTGTTGATGGAAATAAAGGGCTAGTCTCACACAGGGAGAGCTGCCTCCAATCTGCAGGCACAGGAAGAAAATCATCTTTCCACAACACCAAGCAACACCAAGCAGCACTAAGCAACCCCTTTAATATTCCGATGAGGTCTCTAAAAGGAGTTGCTCCTGTACAGGCTTGTGGTTAGAGTAGGAGTATCGTTTGTTCAAACATATTCTGTGTCTTTGGATCTATATTTGTCCTATTTTACTTATTAAACTTTGTCCAGTCCAGTCTTGTCCAGTTAAGGAGCACAGTCAGACTGAGAAATGGATAGTTTCATCACAGCGTAATCATCCTCAATGGAAGCTATTTAACCACATTAAAGTGATAAGGGTGAACTGGACAGGAGAGTGATTAAAAGGACAGAGACAGCATAAATATGCTCTGGGAAAACCCTTGACAAAGATAAATGACAATTCCCTGCTATTGCTGCATGACTGCTGGCCCAACGTAGATGTAGCTGTGATCCAGCATAAAGAAGGGCTGGTTTGTAATAAAATGAAAATTAAACACACCCTACCACACATACTGTACTCATCAGATGCTGATCAATTTTAGTATGTATCAGAACTTTACTTTGAATATGGATTTCAACTGAGTCATATCTCACTTTCATGAGTCCAGGTGCAGGCCTGCTTCTGGGGTTGTTTGCTTTCTGTCACAGTGAAGTGCCTCAGTCCTTTTCACATCCCACCTGAAATATTAGTTTCATTATGTCATTTTTTTGTTAAAGTTGCTAACAGTCTTCTTATGACTTTGATTCTGGTCCTCTTTACTTTAGTAAACTCTTACTTTAGTGATTTTGTCCCGCTCGGAGGTTTCAGTTCTGAAACTGGGCTTCTTAAGTTTCGTGTTCCTCAGGGCTTGATACTTGGTCCCTACTATCCAGCACCTAAATGTTTCCACTTGGTCAGTTATTAAAATCACATGGTCTCAATTTCTATGCTGATGATACTCAAATCTATGTCCATGCAAAACCTCACACTGAAGTAGCTCTCTCTGATTGCATCCCTGATACAAAAACCCTGACTCAAAATTTCATTGATTTAAACTTTGAAGTCGTGCTTCCCAAAAAAAACAAAAGAAAGACCCCTATCTGTGGAAGACACTGTACTTGAATTTCAATCTACATTGAAGAATTTGGGATGATATTTCATCCAGGTTTAACCTTTGACCCAAATGTGCAAAATATTTTAAAAATATAATTCTTCCATCTCAGAAATATCACCAGAATATATCCTATGCTGTCCCTGAAAAGCTGGTCACCACATATTTCTTCTCTATAATTGATTACTACAATGCCTAGCTGGGGTATCTAAATCCACACTAAACTTTAGTATCTCCAGAATTTAGCAGCCAGAATCCTGACCAGGTCACATGCAAGTGATCACATTACTCCTGTCCTGGAGCCCCTGCACTGGCTTCCCATCAGGTTTCCAGATGACTTCAACATCCTCATGCTCACCTATAAGGCTCTACATGGCTTGGTACCTCAGTAACTTTCTGACTTATTATCTGCAAAGGAACAATAAAAGGTTTATTCCATGCTGAAAAGAGAAGAAAGGAAACACAACTCCAAACAACTCCACAGCAGCCTACGCAGCTGTCCCAGCTACCTACTTGACTTATTATCTCCCTACTCAACACCTCACAACCTTCATCCCTCTGACACTGATCCTGTTTGTCTACACTCTATGGGTGACAAGACCTTCTCCTGTTGCACCCCAAAGCTTTGGAACTTTATCACTAGAATATCAGAGAGTCACCAACCCTGAGTGTATTCGAGTCCAGACTGACACCCTTCTTCTTCAGAAAGGCTTTTATGTAATTGGTACAGTACCTGTGTCTGCTCCTTGCATCTTGTACCTCCAGTGTCGGGTGGTCAAGAAAAATGGTGGCCCTTGCCCCCCATTCCCCAGGGGCCTTTATGCCCTGAAAAGGGACCTACATACCTACCCTGTTGGGCCGAAGTCTGTTTTTTATTGTTAGTAAAGAACTGATTTACAATCGATCTTCATTTAAAACTCTTTAAAACTTTCTGATGATCTGTCTGACAGCCAGTGACATGAGGAATTGAATGTAATGTTGTGTTAATGTTGTAAAATTTAATTTTAACACTAAAGCTGTTAATTTTTAATGAGTCATTTCCATTATGTACTTATTTTTTTCCTTTGTTAAATATTCCCAATGCTGTTTATTATAAAACCATATGTATGACATTATATTTGTTCTATTTATGAAATAATGAATATATCTACAAATAAGCACTAATGATAGTTTGCTCTATAACCACTAATCTGTAAACATTACCACTGTTTTAATGGGTTTAGAAATATAATCTTCAGATCCTGGCAGGATTCATTGAAAGGTCATGATAAAATATATCTGAATTTGTTCTCCCCTGCAGCTAGGTACAGTATGTTATTAATGATTTTCTCCCCAACTCTGCTCTACTGTGAGATCTAGTATCTTTCCTTTCTAAAGTCTCATATAACAGTCAGAATACTTGGAATGAATTATGATATCTAAACACACAAAAGCTGTAAATGTGAAATACAATATGAAAGCCAAGCAACCCAGATGATTTAATAGAATGATTGTCAAAAATCAATGATAATTCCAGCAGTATTTAGAGCATATATTTGGACATAGTGTACAGTATAGTAGTGAACTGAATGTGAGAAACTCTAGAAACTCTCCACTTCTTGGCTGAGAATATTATTTTGTTTTTTGTCCATCAGCTCAACACACAACTCCCAGGTCCTCCGAGATTCTATAGTTTACCTGGAAAACTGATGGAGCATTCGGCTGTTTCGCTAAGTACAAAGCACTTAGACTGACTAGTGAAAAGCTCGTTAAACATGAAACATGGGGGGGACATAGAACTGGCCTGTCTTAAACATATGAAAATCCCAAGCAGACCATGAAAAAGGACCTTCTGAGTGGCTCAGCTGCTAGAGTCACTCATCCTCTCGCTGGCTGAGCTCTGTAATCGCAGGCTCGAGTCTGGGTCTTGTCACTATCTGACCTGGATTTCCGAATCTGAGGGTGTGGTGGGATGAACTGGCTAGGACCAGTCTCTCCTGAGGCCAGTCTGGTACTGTCTGCGTGGAACACGCCTCTCCTCCAGTCAGTGCTGTGCTGTGTGTGTGATGTGTTAAAAAATACAGCAGGTCAGAGGTACCTGCCTACACCTCCACTTCCCTGTGTGTGGCTTCACATGTTGCACATAAAGCAATTCAATTGATTCAATTGAAAAAAACACTTGAAAAACGTTTTCTATGTGTTAAGCATCTAAGTATATTTTTAGGAATATTGTGTCCCACTGTTCTTTGACTTTTAAGGCAAATACAGTCTTCAGTGACTGTACCCAAACACATCTTGAATAGTGCCTGCACACTGTTTCTGTTATACAAACAGTTCATTAATTACATGTTACATATTAATCAGCAATGTGTAAAGGGATGTAATGAAACAGAACTCCACTTGGATTTGATCTCTACTAGTTTTACTGTAATTATTTCTCTCATTGCAAAATATTATGATTTGGACTCATGTGCTGTCTGAGACATTGAGTGTTGCTGTTGGATTCGAGTATAGTCTGAAACCATCTATTCATGTCTATTCAAGCCGCTTCAGAGGTTGTCACCATTTGTCTCTTAGTGAAACTGACAAAAAATCCATTTGCTTCATGTTCAATTCATGTTTCCCCATGAAAGGTCTGTGATAACCATGAGTCCATCCTAGGAGACCTCTGAGATTTACCTGTGTAAATCTTCAAGTAATTGTTTAAAGTGTGTTTTCACATGGGATCAGTTAGTGTGTGTTGTGTGTTTTATAAGGGCTTGTGACTCAGTGACAGGAAGCTTTGGGTGGGGTCAGGGGACTGAGGAGAGCTGACTTGGCATACTGTTGGTGCTGCTGGCTTGGAGCAGCTGAAGTAGATCACAAGAAAAGCTCTTGGACTTTCAGAATATCAGACTTCAGAGATTATGAAGACACCCTGAAACTTGATATCAAAATGGAGATCTTCCACACTTCCCTGCCTGGGACAGCAACAAGCTTGAGGTCTGAAAATGATTTTGATATTTGTCAAAAACAGTAAGTATTAAAATTACTGTTAGAATAGAATTAGTGTGATGTAGAAATTTAAGTTAAATACTTGTTTTAACACAATAGGTACACATTACACTTCCAGAAATAACGGTAAGGCAAGATACAACATTCAGCACGTGACATTGGTGGGATAAATTCCAATTATCTTTTGAAAAATATGGAACAACATATACTCTATAAAGGTGATGTTTAGGGGCCAATAGCACATACATGCTTTCAGAGAATCGTGCATACTGAAAGAGATACTGTTCTCATTAGCCTAACAATGCTGGGAACAGAGTTCATGCTGCAGATAAGAAAACTAACTGGGGTCCAACACTGAAGTCATGGTATGTGATGTTTCAGTGCTGTGATTCAGATCAGTCTTTTCAGGGCAGAACTGCAAGACAGACGAATCAGCTGTGAATTCCAGAACTCTTAAGCAGACACACATATTTGATCAGTTTGGTGTTTTTGACCGTTTGCCGCAGAGCACTTCACAGAATACTGCCCGAGTTAACAGTATCATGCAGCAGCAGCTGGCCATGTGGGCAGAGAGGAGAGGGGATCCTCTGGGGGTCCCAGGTCCCAGGGCCAGTGGTTTCCCCTCCAGGCCATGTGACAGGGACATGCTGGGGGCTGGGGCGGCAGGGTTCTGCCGGTGCAGCAGCTGAGGTTTCCCGGGTCAGTCAGGTGGATCCCAGTGCCGGAGCCCAGGAAGTGGGAGTATAAAAAGACTGGAAAGTCTGTTATATTACCTGGGTGGAAGACCACGGTGTTAGATACATGACATGATATAAAACTATGAATATTGGCAACCCCATTAGTTTGCAGGCTAAAATAAACAGACAAATGAAACAGAGGAGCCTTGATTTACAGTATTTCGAAGGTCATTTTACATTTCAGCAGCTCTCTAGCTAAAGGCTTTCACCAATTCGGTTTTATGTGTGACTACTGTTGTTTTTTATACTAATATGTCTTGTTTACTGAAGAATCATTTATATTTAGCTTATTTAGTCTACCGTTTAATTAGCTAGACATCTTAAAGATATTAGCTACTTATTGAATGGTAACTGAGTCTTATAAAAATATTGGCATGAAGTGGTTTTTATTTAAATAATACATTCCAGCCTCTTTAATGATCAATTATCAATGATCAATTATATAGATTATAATATAACTATTCTGTTATATTCATAATTAACTGTAGATCCAGTCTCCATGTTTACAGAAAATTACAAAAACAAAAATATTTTCAAAAAAGATCACTTCCTCAAACTGAAAGAAATTTGACATGCAATTACAAAAGAAGAAATGCAAAGATCTCAAACAGAACCAGAATGTCAACATTCTGAGGTTATTTGCGCCCTGTTTGCTCAGAACAGGGTTAATGTCTTTTGTTTGGCGTAGAGGAAAAGCAACAGCACACTCTCAGTTAAGCTTTAACAGACCTCAAGGCAAGCTTTCAAAACAGAGAGCAACAACCCTCTGGTTATATGACAAAATAATCATAGACTGACCCATCTAGCATCTCACACTTTACCCTTCTTTGCAGTTTCTTGACTTTGAAATTACATTGCTTACAGGCCCTTTATGTGACATTTCTTAAACTCAGTAAGCTAATCATAAGGACAGCTTGATTGCTAGAAGGTGAGAGGCATGGTAATAACCATTTTCTCTGCAGAAAACACTGTACAGAGGTATAGTGGAAGGAGCAAAAATGGAGACTGCAGACATCCTATTTGCATACAAAATGTGTCTGGAGACTTATTAAAGGTATTTAACACAGCTGTGGACCATAATTATCTCAGGTCATTCTTTAGTAGGTTCAGAAAGAAAGTGCAATACTTGTCATGCAGAACTCCTCTTAGACTACATTTTCTGTGACGTAAGAAGGACATTTAATGACTGAGGGAAATATATCAAAATGTAAAATAAAAAAGCAATGCAAATTATTTCTCTGATTGCATGCATTTCCTTTGTTTCTCAACATTGTATTAGTAGTGAATTCTTTAAGTACAAACCCTGCTCTCTAAGGAACAAGAGAAGCAGAAAAGTAAATTTACAGTGTCTAAAGGGGCTTCTTGATCTTTGTTTCATATCTTTGAAAGAATACAAATTGATTCAAAGTGATTCGAAGTGGTTAAGTACCCGACATCACCTTTTTCTCAGAGTCACCATGTTTTGATGCCTCCTGCCGGAGTGAGAACTTGAGTAGCGTCTCTCCGAAGATCAGCCCTGAAGATCCCTCACTTCTCCGCTCTTTCACAAAGCCCCAGCAGACAGCGTCTGCTCACACACACTCCAGAAACTCTCTCCTGGCATTTACTGGTTTTGTGGAAGAGGATTGACGAAGAGCCGCTGGGACACAAGGAAAAGAAAAACAAAGCAAACAAAATAAGAAGCGCATTTCGGCAGCTAAAACTATTTTATTTATATTCCTCTCTATGAGTCTGTGAATCCATATCTGATATCTGTTGCTCTGGGAACTCTGTGTTTGTGTCTGTTTCAAAGAAAACAAACACAGTAATGGAATCATAATAATAATAATTAATAATAATTCCTTACACTTATATAGCGCTTTTCTGGACACTCCACTCAAAGCGCTTTACAAGTAATGGGGACTCCCCTCCACCACCACCAGTGTGCAGCCCCACCTGGATGATGCGACGGCAGCCATAGTGCGCCAGAACGCTCACCACACATCAGCTATCAGTGGGGAGGAGAGCAGAGTAATGTAGCCAATTCATAGAGGGGGATTATTAGGAGGCCATGATTGGTAAGGGCCAATGGGAAATTTGGCCAGGACACCAGGGTTACACCCCTACTCTTTTCAAGAAGCTCCCTGGGATTTTTAATGACCACAGAGAGTCAGGACCTCGGTTTTACGTCTCATCCGAAGGACGGCGCCTGTTTTACAGTATAGTGTCCCCGTCACTATACTGGGGCATTAGGACCCACATAGACTGCAGGGTAAACGCCCCCTGCTGGCTCCACTAACACCTCTTCCAGCAGCAACCTTAGTTTTTCCGAGGAGGTCTCTCATCCAGGTACTGACCAGGCTCACACTTGCTTAGCTTCAGTGGGTTGCCAGTTGTGAGTTGCAGGGTGATATGGCTGCTGGTATATAAAAATATATCTGGAGTCATGAAAATGTGGCTGAGAGAGAGAGGAGGAAGACCACAGGCCCAACATTCCAGGAAGGTCCCAGGATTTTCAAGTAAACACCCCGGTTTTACTGTTGCTTGACCATGCTAAAGTTTTACATAAAATTCATGAATTGCAGACAGAAAAGGTAGACCTCAGGAAAGTGTAATACTGTTGTGCACTATGGCTGGTAAAAACATTAAGCTGAACATGAAGGTTTTTACTGATCAAGTTATTTATTTAAAATAGTCCAGGTGGGTATCTGCGTCAGCATGCATAGGCTGCAAAGGAACAAGAGGTTTATTCCATGCTGAAAAGAGAAGAAAGAAAAACACAACGTTTCGGCCATGGAGCCTTCTTCAGGTGTGAGAAAAACAGAGCAGACTGCAAAGATTAAATACCACAGAAGAACAAAAGCTGGAAAAGTGGAGGAGGAGGGAGAGGGGAGAGGCAGGGAGGCCACTCAGGAAGTGCAAAGTGGAGAGAGGTGGAGAAAGGTGTGAAGTCAGAACCGGCATGAGAATAGAGGAGATTACATGAAAATAAGTCTGTCATTGAGAGAGGGGGGAAGGTGTGAACCTAGTGTCAGGAGGAGGTTCGTTTCTGTTGTCTTTCTGCTATAGGAGTTGAGAAACCCTTAACTAATTACAGCTAATTGTCTCATGTTTGCCTTTAAGACTCTGGAAATGTACAGTACACTGTATATTTACAGTATACGAGAAAACAAGTGTGTTTGTGAAAATGCTTTGATCAGTGTTTCAGTGACAGAGCTTCATTATGCTGCATGTACTGAATAGCCGTCATCAAACTGTCAGGTGCTCTTCTATGACCGTATCTCCAGCTTGACTGGGACTTCACTTACCCTGACTTCTGCAGAAGACTGCCGAGGGAACCTCACTGTTGACTTCACAGGTCATGGATTACCTGTGGTTCCCATCGGCTTCTCTGTCCTTTACTACACTGGACCATGGAAATAACACAGTGCACCAGAGTTAATATTCCGTACAGCCCATGGGCCTGCGGAGTAATGGACAGTGGCAAAAGAGCTAACCACATACTGTACCAACACAACCCCTCCCACCTTAAAATGTAAACTACTTTATATGCAACTACTTTTTATATATCAGGATTTATATATTCAATATTTTTATTTAATTTTATGTAAAACCTTAGCATGGTCAAGCAACAGTAAAACCGGGGTGTTTACCTGAAAATCCTGGGACCTTCCTGGAATGTTGGGTCTGTGGTCTTCCTCCTCTCTCTCTGTCAGCCACATTTTCATGACTCCAGTTACATCGTAATCACATTTTACTGTAGTAGCTGCAATTTCTTTCATTTGACCTGATACAGTGCAGCCTACATGATGAAATACAGAAAGCTAAAGTTTCTCTGGGCTTCCTCTAGAATTTAAAACCAAACCAAATGGATCATATAACTGTAGCAATGACCTGAAACTTTAAAAGCAAAAGCTTAAAAAACATCATTCTTAAAGCTGCAGCCTGCTCAGATGTTTATGAACTGTATATTTGTCTATTACTATTTACATTATTCAAATCTACCAGATCTGCTGAACCATCATTTCTAAATTGCATTTCTGAGGGAAAGGTGAGATTTATTATATACGTTTTAAACGGCCTGTCAGATACACTGTTTCTAATGGATTTTGTCCATTGTTATGCATTCCATTTCATGAATAAAAAGCTTCAGCTTTCACTATATTTGGTCTTTGTTTTCCTTTTCCATTCAAGTAACAGGAAACTCAATTGTAGCCATACTACATTTCAACAAACATTATCAAATCAAGCAGACCTCTCAAAACTGAAAAACTGAAAAATGATTTATTTCAAAGCAATCCATCATAATAGTATTTTACATAGGAATGAAATAATGCAGATCAGGCTGTCAGTCCTGGCTCTGGAAGGCTGGTGTGTCGGCAAGTCTCCTTTGCAACTCAATTCACAATGAGCTATATCAGCCCCTTACTGTCTTAATTGCACACATTTAACAGCTTTTATACAAGCTCTTCAGGTGCTGCTGCCTTATAGAGAAAATCTGCATCATGCTAGCCTACTTTGGAAAACAGTTTGACATAGATGACACCGATGCTTTGAAAATAATAAAAGCAGCAGATGTTTATATACATGTGGGATTAAGATTGTCTTATTACCCTAACCATATTTATCATTCCAATTGATTAAATTAGGGTTAAAATTTTAGAAACTAAAACTAATAATTGAACTCATGCACTTTCAGATAGCATAGTGTTTGCAAACAAATTCCATTTTAAAAGTTAACAGCCACCAAGTACAATAAAGCGGGAAACCATCCTCTCATCATTACTGAGCTGCTTCTGTTGGTATAGGCTGTGACAAAGTGGAGCCTATCCTGGGAGCATAGTGTACAAGGCAGGTGAAAGCAACTGCTCTTCCTCTGCAGGTGACCTCAGTCCATCACAGGGCCGTGGAGAAAGGGATACTTAGAATAGCCAATACCATGAAAGGGATAGTAGGGGTATCCAATCACCTGGATAACCCGGCCAGCATGTTTTTACAATCCCTCAGGGTGAGTGTGGTGAAACATCTGGAGAATGTGCAGACTCACTAGCAAAGCACCCTCTGCCAAAGGTAAACCTGTTCTTTTACAGCTCAGTTTGACCAAAAATATGTTGTCATTTGAGATTTATAATGTGAAAACAGCTTGGTCACATACAGTAAAAGGCAATGGGCTGTGGACTGAGCTGAAAACACATAAAATCAGCAAAAACAACAGAAATTCAACCTAAAACACCTACAGCAATCTAGTTTATTGGATTTTTGTTTCGCAGTCCAATAGACCTATGAGTTGAACCTGAACTGTAATTACACTAAGTCGGCTCATTTCTCAATACATTTTGGAGTTAATAACTGTGCTTCAGGGGCTTTATACTTTAAAAATTTCAACCACAGATCCAAGATAGTGTACCTCAAGAATTACAAAATTTGTTATTGGTAGACCAGCTAGCAAATGATGTTTTCACTTATTGCTGATTTCGAAAATAGCATGAACAACAGAACAAGTTAATTTGCATTCATCACATTTTAACTAGTGACAATCTGAGCACTAGGCAATCAGCTTACAAAATAAAATTTAATTTAGATGAGTTGACTAAATGAGGAGAGCTGGATCTGTCCTTCGCCTCCTACTATGTGTTCTGTACACCTACAGTAGTCCCTGGGCCCTCGCATCCATTCTGTTTACTGTATATTATTTTTACACTGATGACGCTCATTTGTCCTCCTTATTCCACTCTCTGATACCAAGGCTTCCTCCTTTGTCACTGCTTGCTTCATCGTTGTTTCTGTCAGCAAGGGCGTTAGGAGCGCCTGGTTGGACCCGATGCGGCGCTGAGACTGTAGGTAGTAGCTAGTGATTGGCATCCAAACGTCAAACGCAAAAGGCAAAAGTCGTAGTTGAGGTAGAAGAGCGAGGTCAGGTATCACAAGAATCAGGTCGAGGGTATCCAAATCCAAAAAGAGAGGCGAGACAAAGTCAAAGGAGAAGGAAACAAGGTCGGGGAGCCATAAATCAGGTCGAGAGTTGTAGCGCGCACCAGAGAAAGCCAAGGGTCGTTCTCACTAGTGAGCAGGGACTGAGTGGAGTGAGAGGGTATGAACAAGGAGGAGCTTGAGGAGTGACAATTGATTATTAGTGTGCGGGTGTTGGCGGTGAGAGGTGCCTGTAGGAATGAGGTTCGTGATAGTCTCCTCCTGGATGCGGAGTTACCACCTCGCCAACTCAACCTCACTAAGTCTAATCTCCTTTTCTACCCATCCCTCGCTCTTCTCGGTTTCCGTTCCTTTTGACTGCACTGCCTTCTCCCCCTCATCCTCTGCAGGGTGTCACTCCTGACTCCCACCTCTCCTCTTCCCAACATGTTTCTACTCTTGCCTGCTGCTTGCTAAGTAACATTCACAGAATCCACCCCCTCTTTAACAACAGTTCCCTTCAACTGCTTGTCCACACCCTGATTTGTTTCACCAAGGCTTTACAGCTATCCTTCCACTGAAACAAATGAGTGTGTCAGTTAAGCCCTGGATCTTTGCTGAACAGATTTGTCTGGTTCTTGGAAACATCGGGAGGGTTTCAGCAATGAAGCACAAGAGAACTGAATGTTCTTTATTGTGCGTAGCCAAAACTTGAGATCTTCCTCTTCGGGTTGGCTCCAGCAGGTCTCGAGTGCAGTCAGGCCCCACCCATTCACAGAACAGGCACCACCCAGTCCCCGGCAGCCACTCACGCACGAAGGGCACAAGCAAACTGTAACAGGACTGCTCACAAATCCAGGGCACTTATCCAGTTGGCTTATATTGGCATTGTTACGGCTGCAGCTGGTCTTAATTAACCCCTCATTATCCAATTTCCCTGACACACCCTTTCCTTCAGTATTTAAACCCTCAATTCACCCGGTAATATCGCTCGGTATTTGGATCTCTTCCGCCTCCTGAGCTCGCCTCGCCCTTTCCTCTTAAAGTACCTTCTCTTCCTCGTCTGGACTCCCTCAATGTCGACTCTTTGGTTTTGATTTTTGGATTTCTCCCTCTTGCCTCGCCCCTGTAGGATTTGTTTGCCTCTCCTCTTCCCTACCACTGTACCTCGTCGCCGGCCTTGGGTACCTCAGCTAATGGACATCGCCTGGAGACCCGCACAGGGTTCGTCAATTCCATGGTTCTCACAGGCATATAGTATAATGGTCCCCACCATCCTTACTGGGCACAATAAGGATACCGTCGCAAGAGCCCAGTGGCATATTGTGGGCATTCCCTCTTGAATATTGTTGCACAATTACCATACATGTAAGTCTGACATCACAAGAATTACAATGACATCATAAGAATTCTGACAGCACTAGAAATGAGTACAATCAGCCATTTTCTTTCTGCAGCCAAACGAAGTGTACAGCTACTGATTGGATCTTGGAGAGTCAACACAAATTATGAACATACATTATTCAATAACAGAAGCAAAACAGCAAACTCAGCTTCATCGATTTGTAATATTTATTTGAAAGTTTATTTTCGAGATAAGGTGCACAGTTTTGTTTTTACAATCCTCACTCAAAGTGTATTGGTGATTGATTTGGTTAATTTTGTTTTAATGTTTAAGTACTGTGAAGACACACAATATCTGATGACAGCTAACCAATATAGTTATTAAAAATGAGAATATGTCTGACCATTGCCTAATGACAATCTGATATAAAGCTTGAGAGATCTGCAATAAACAATAGGATGTGAATTTTATTATTTTGTTTTGAATTTGTAACAGAAAATTGTTTTAATTCGAGCTGTTACTTGCAAGGTTACCTTGAAGTAAGCACAAGCCCCAATGAGCTTCAAGACGAATAGAGCAATGAAAATTGAATTCTAGACTAAAGACTGTGTGAAGAAATATTGTAGATCCCACTGATTAATTCAGCGATGAGAGTGGTAAAACCAAAGATCAAATTTTCATAAGCAATGTCCAATGGCAGGGAAAGGAATATCTCAGATAATGAAACTACTGCATACCATTGCCTATTCTAAATAACCAAAGGTTTCATACAAACATGAAGGGTAACATCAGAATTAAAAGTTATAGTGCGGTATGAACCCACTTTCTCTGTGGCTCTTGTTTTAACTTATTTGATTTAATTTGAGTTGGAAATAGTCTTGAATAGATAAGAATAGCATAGACCATTGTCATTTAAAAGTTCCTGAATTAGTTAAAAGTAATAAATTAAAAAACAAACTCTAAAGACTCATTATGTACAGTATAGATCTGGTTGCCCATCTGTGATAATATAATTTGTCGCTTTGCAACATTTCACATTTTACACTTGAAGGCAGAATTTTTAATGAGTATTAATAAGCATAACTTGAAAATATGCACAGATGAAATAAAATGATATTCAAGAACTATTGCATTATGCTTGTCTTGACTGTAGCAACAAAATGTACGTGCTTGAAAGCCTTAAATAAATTAATTATTAACTAATACTTCTAATAAATTAGTTATTAAATTTATGTAATAAATGTACTAATTTTATAACTAAACTACTAATAATTCTTCATAAAAAAATCGAAAATGTTTGCATTCTTATATTATAGTCTTCTAAATGTACATGTTAAAAACTGTATCATTCTTATTTAAGTTTAATGAACAACAGTTAGAAGTAGGAATAACACTGAAATTGTGACGATCGACATCCCTCCCCTATAGGGCGCTCCACTACTCCCCTCATTAGTTCTGCATGATTGCTGGTATGTTCTCCAGCTGTGCCGTGTTTTGCCTCCCTCTATTTAATCCCAGTGCCTCCAGTTCTCAGGGCTCAGCATTGGGGTTCAGATGTCGTGAGGCTGCTGGACGACTGATGGCACAGCCTCCTCCCCGATTTCGCCTGACCGGAGGACCTCACCCCAGTCCCAGTCCCAGTCCCAGTCCCAGTCCCAGGACTGCCCGTGTTCCTGTTTCCCCTTCCCATGGATTTTAACCTCGTGTCGTCTCAGGATGGATCTCAAGCTATCAACTCAAGGTCTGTGCCCTGACCCTCCTCTGGACCTGTTCGGATTGGGACGCCTCTCTTTGTTCCCCTGTTCACGACCCATCACTGTTCTTGTGATGCACTATTAAATCCCTGTGTGTTTTCCCTGAACTACGTTTCCTGTTTCTGTAGCGGAGCTGGTTCGGACACAGTGATGTCATCGCCCTCCCTGCACGAAGCAGGGCCCTCAGCCGCCTGGGCTGGGGGAGGTCTCCTTTAGCTCACTCGGCTGGTTCCCTGTTGTGGTACATCAGAGACCCGGGTTCACGCCCCAGGTGTTGGGGGACGAACCGGCGGGGTGGAGCAGTGGAGGGCACAAGCCCACGCGAAACTGCGACGGTAACATTTCCTCCAGCTCTTACCACTTCGCATAGGGTCAAACATAACACCCGAGACGGCCTGCAGAGCCAATCCATAACAGAAATACTTTTTAGAAATGTTATCAGCCCAAAAATAACATCTGTTTTACAACAAACTGCACAAAAAATCCCTGATATGAATCAACACAATGTCTTGTGTGAAAAGAAATTGAAAACTACTTGAATAACAGCTAAGCAAAGATATTTGAATGGAAGAGGAGCATGATAAGCTATAAGGAAAGTAAAAGAACGTACTTGTACATCTGACTATAAGTAAAGAAACAAATTGTCAAATTCAAGGTAATAACAAAAATAATCCACGATTCTGATTTTTAAAGTATTGTAATATGAGTGTTGCCCGTAAAGATCTATTCTATACTTTAATGAAGTAGATCTATGACAAAAATAGTTCTCTTTAAAAAGGCCTTTGATTCAGCACCTGTTATTATAAAAAGCTATTTTTAAACCTAACATAACCTTGAAATTCAGTCTAACTTACACTCAATTTTATTTTGCATGATTGGCTGATGTATAAGCCAATTACTGTAAAAGTTCTGTCTAAGCATTCCTTAGGTTGAAAGGAGTATTCAAAGCATTATACAAATTAAATTATGTACAAAGCAATATGTGATGGCTGCCGACCAAGAAAAATGTCTTTTGTATAATGTGTAAGTGTACCCTTGAGAACACTTTGTGCTGCTTTTACACCGTGCTTCCTGACTGACAAATCTGGATTCTGACCAAAGCTTTAACCTGTATATTTGTACATAATAGATAAAGACTCTCCTGGACTGGTAACCTTATGAATTTGTCACTTTAATCTCATCCACATCCTTGCAACGGAAATGAGACATCAAGATAAATTTGAATTTATTGTCATAAAACTAATTTACGTGTATCTGTTAACAGACTCAGTGTGATGTTTCATTACTTTCCTATTTAGTAGTCAATAAAATGGAATGGATTTATTACATGATACTAACGAAAATGTTCAGAATATCCTGTTTTACACAGCATAGCCAACAGAACCCAGACTTCTAAATTTATATTTTTTTTGTGTGAAGTGTGAGCAGTTTAGCAGTATTATCATGACGTTCATCACTCATCAGCTCTTCAGTGAACATAACGATTTTGATTTTTTTCTTATCATAGGACAGCTACCTTTGTGAATTTGTCTGTCATTTGCCAGGTGAAGTGCAGATTCCTTCCAGCACCATTTTGTTCCTGTTAACAACATGGGTAAAAGCTGTAGAATGACTGGATTTTAATGTAATATTAAAGTCCCCTATACTGGCAGGTTAGTTTTATAATATTAAAACTAATCAATCCTTCCATTGTCTAAATGATTTACCCAATTCTGGAACTGATCCCGGGACCCCAGCACTGCGAGACCACCACAGCTCTGTGCTGGCGCCAATAGTAATTCCTACTAGTCAATTCTAAGCACAAGTACAATAATGTGACCTGGACACAATAATGATTTGTGACACTAATGATTATATTATCATTATATGTCAGATATCTATTTGGTAAAATATTCATGAATGAATGATCAGCAGTAATTCTGAGAGAATGACTTCAACAACTGCTTGAAAACAGCAATGTGACAACCCGAGTCTAACACAGACTAAGACAGATAATACTTAATCTATTTCAGCTAGTATGTTCCGTTTGATATTTCAGGAAATATGATTAAATTGATACATAAAAACACAAACAACACTGAAAATAAATTCATCCAATGTTTAATGACACGATGGAGCATATTTTCATAGAAAAGTCTGTGTTTCACGGTAATTATGGATGGGGAATTATTCTCGGAGTGTAATTTCTTATTTTTGCCTCCCTTAAGGGTGCTTTAAACAGAGACCTTTGCCTGCCAGAAGTGGTAGCTTGAATATTGTCATCATTCACCAGTACAAAAACTGTTCTTGAATATGCTTGAAATTTTAATAGACTACTACCAATACAGTACAATTATTGTATGTTTATTATTCTATGTTCACTCCAGAAGGCCAGGCTAGGAGCAATTCTCTTACTCTTTTGGTAGCTGGATATCGCATCTGCAGTACAAGATGCGTCTTGTGACAGCGGAGGGTTGTGGCTCAATAGAAATGTCAAAGACAATCCCTTGCAAACTGTCAATATTAATCAAGCTTAAAAAAATAAAAATAATAAATAGTACTTAATTTCCAACCCACTTATACTCTTTAAAAAATAACAAATTAAACCTAAAGTGAGTCTGATATATAGCCTTCAGATTTAGGACTACAAAGTTGAAGGAGTTGCAGCAGTGGAGGGTTTATCACACAACGTGAAGAACATAACATCAGGAAGGTTAGGAACAAGAGAAGGCCATTCGGGAATCAAGCTCATTCGGTTGGTAGAAGCTCATCTCATCCAGACCCTTCATAGACGTTGCGATATCATCTTCAAAAGAATAACCGAGCGACTTGTTCTAGATTTCCTAAAATACCTGTCTTGTGAACTTCTGAAGCAGGTTGTACTGATTTTCACAGGTTTGTGTTTCTCGGTTTTGCATTTATGATTTGAATACTTGAGTGAGGTCCTTCCATAGTGTTTTCAGTTTAAGACTAAAGAGATTCGGGTATTGAAGCCTGTCTGTGTAGGGCATTCCTTAAACCTCAGTCATGTATCTAGTTGCTCTTTTCTGGACTAATTCTAGAGCAGCAATACATGTATGTTGTTTGTGACACAAAGAGTAAAACTGCACGCTACTCTAAATGAGGAGTAGCACACTCTTCCTAGTGCACTGTACAATTTGAAAACAGTGTCCCTTGATTTCAAAGCAAACTGTCAATTCTTTGAATGGAGGATTGTCAATCTGTCAGTTGTGTTAACAAAGGATGGTAACACTTGTAACACCGGATTTTAATAACAATAATGTATGATATTCTAAAAGAAAGAGCTGACACAAAACCCTGTGTTTTTCCAGCAGTTGATTTATGAAAAGAGCACAGCAAGACTCAGCTGGTTCCCTCTGGTAAATAAAATAGTGATTCAACACCATCAGATTCCTACATTCATTATGCAAATAAAAAATAATCAAGCTTCAGGCTAACAGGCACAGCAGGTGGTGTTGCAGAAGCACACAGCACTTCAGATACACTTCTGGTAAAGCACTATACCTGAGGAGTGAGTAAAGAGAATTTTGTTTTTGATTTCATGATTATTTTATAATTAAGTAATATTCATGACATGGTGTGAGATTTTTGCTTGGAGTACTGTTTGATTTTCACTGTGGTTCATATCTAATCTCATTTCCTATCTAGTCTTAAAACAAACCTTGAAGTATGCAGGCCTTAAGATCTGTTTTTTTTTTATTGCTGGCATTAAAACATTAAATCAGTCAAATAATGGAATTGTCCTTGATTTTCTACATCAGAACCACTTGTGTGAAAATGTGTATTGGCCCTGTATAATCTCTCCACTGTTTAGAGAAATAATATTACAATAGAAGTAATAGTCTGCTGTTAAATCATCTACAGCTCAGGAATAAGGAATGACAGCCAAGAAAAACAAACATGTAAGTCAATTATTAGTTTGCAACGGAATATGTATCTGTTGTGCTCATTAGCCAACTCCTTTTAACTAGATAAACACTAACGTGTTGATAATACAGGAATATTTGGAAATGCTTTCCATGGATTCCTTGTACAATGCATTCAGTTATACAGCTTGGAGTTTGTAGAAGTCATTATAGGGTGGAATGGTGGCCCACTGTTTCCTCACTCAGGGGCCCTGGGTTCAATTCTGGCACTGTCTGTCTGTGTGGAGTTTGTATGTTCTCCCTGTGTTCACGTAGGTTTCCTCCAGGTGCTTGGGCTTCTTCCCACAGTCCAAAAGCATGGACATTAACTGGTACTGTAGGTTAATTGGCTTCTGGAAAAACTGGTCCTGGTGTGAATGTGAATAGTGTGTCTGTATCTGTGTGCCCTGCGATAATCTAGCGTCCCATCCAGGGTGTATCTCACCTTGCACCTTCTTCTTGCTGGGTCAGACTCCGGCTCCCCCAAATCTAAGCTGGAAGAAGTGGTTAGAAAATGGATGAATGGATACTATATGTTTGTTATTCACTTTATTCCATCTGTTATCAGCCAGCCAGTTATTCCTTGTAAGGCTGATTACATAAGTATCCCCACCCTGTTGAGTCAAAATTTGGTAAAAACTACTTGTTTAAGTCTCTACCAGCCTTGCCTTTCCAGACACTGCAATTTTGCCAGTCTTCGCAAAATTGCTCAAGTTCCCTCAAGTTGGATAGGGATTGTTGAGGAACAGCAGTTTTCAATGGAACAAGTAAAGGTTTATTCCATGCTGAAAAGAGAAGAAAAGAAACACAGCGTTTCAGCTGTGGAGCCTTCTTCGGGTGTCTGACATGCTGTGCAGCTTGTGAACGCTGACACAGCTCCCTACTTAAACTACTTCAGCAATTTTCAATGCCTGCCTCAGATTCTCGATTGGATTGAGGTCTGTGTTTTGACTGGGCCACTCCAGAACATTGTCTTCCTCGTTTTTAAGCCACTCCAGTGAGGCGCTTGCTGTAAGTTTGACCTGATGGAAGATGAATCTTCTCCCAAGACCCAGGTCTCCTGCAGACTGCAGCAGGTTTTCCTCCAGGATTTTACTGCTCTTTGCTGTATCCAGACTTTTTGAAGTATCCCCATAGCATGATGCTGCCACCACCATGCTTCACTGTAGGGATCGTGTTCTCAGGACGATGTGTGGTTTCACAATTGAGCCAAACATGGATCTTAGCACTGAAGCCAAAAATGTCCATTGTCAACGCACCACACAATCTTCTTCCACATGGTCTCAGTCTCCCACATGCAACCTGTAGTCAAGATTTCACGTGAGTATTATTCAGCAATGGCTTTCTTTCAATTCAATTAAACTCAATTCAAAGTACTTTGTTCATCACCAAGGGGGGCAATTTAATTAATTAACTGCTAACACTTATATAGCGCTTTCTCTGGACACTCCACTCAAAGCGCTTTACAGGTAATGGGGACTCCCCTCCACCACCACCAGTGTGCAGCCCCACCTGGATGATGTGATGGCACCCACAGTGTACCAGTACGCTCACCACATACCAGCTCTCAGTGGGGAGGAGAGCAGAGTGATGAAGCCAGTTCATAGATGGGGATTATTAGGAGGCCATGATTGGTAAAGGCCAATGGGAAATTTGGCCAGGACACCCCTTTTCGAGAAACAACCTGGGATTTTTATTGACCACAGTGAGTCAGGACTTCGGTTTTACGTCTCATTCAAAAGACGGCGCCTTTTTACAGTACAGTGTCCCCGTCAGTTTAGTGGGACATTAGGACCCACACAGACCGCAGGGTGAGCGCTCCCTTCTGACCCCACTAACACCTCTTCCAGCAGCAACCTTAGTTTTTCCCAGGAGGTCTCCCATCCAGGTACTGACCAGGCCCACGCCTGCTGAGCTTCAGTGGGCTGCTGGTTGTAAGCTGCAGGGTGACATGGCCGCTGGCAATAAAACCCTCCAGCATCGTCCTGGTCAGCAGGATGCTGTGGGAGTGAGAATGGCCGCAGCGCAGGGGTTACGCCACATGGCTACAGTGCAAACGGGTCGGGGAGGGGGGGGTGGCTGACCTCAATCTCTCTGAAGCCCCGACCTCCTGTCCCAGCCCCCCTTCCTGTACATCTTCTTGCTTCCTGGAATTCAATGCTTTATGTCAAATATGACATCTCCCCCTGCAATGATAATATGATTGCAATAGACATTTTAGATCATAAGAAAATTTGTGAAAGAAGGCAAATTCAGCCTATCTAGCCTGTTGGGTAGTTAGTAGTGATGGCTGGTAGCTTGTTCCATATTCCCATAACACATAGTTTTGGCTGTGGAGCCTTGAATAGAGTGTGAGGGAGCATTGTACTAAAGGCTGACAAAAAAAAACAGAAAAGAAAGGAGTAGCTGAAGAATTGTTCTGCTCTAAATGCATTTAGTATAATTTTTTTTTCAGTGTGGATTGTTGTGTAATTTTGTCTGTATTCCAGCGATTGTCCAGGCAGCTCTCCCATCATCACTACTACAGGAAACTCTGCAGTTTCCACCCTTTCTTTCTAATGGAATGGTGTGCTTTGAGTGTTTCGGTTCTTATAACAGTCCAGCTCCAGCTCCATAGGGCCATTGTGCCTGCAGGTGCTCTCCGTTTCCTGAAAGGATCAGCAGTTGATAAATTGGCCCAATTAAGCCAATAATGGGTTGATATACTCTCCAAGTCATTAAGAGCAAAGTGACAGTACAATGAAAATGTGAAGACACACTGGCCTTTCAGATCAGTGCTGAACCACCCCGATTTATATGTTTTTTTAAAACAGACACACAATAATGAGGTTAACAAAAATGTTACCAAGAATTCACTCAAGCTATGCATTTATAGAAATAAGTAAAAATATGAAAAAAGGAAAGCTTTTATTAGTGGACATGAAATTCAAAATAGCAGCAGCAAAACATGGTACAGTATTTGCAAACATCATCATAAGAGCAGCAAATATACTACATAAATCTATTTTTATAATCTATATTTATTTATATTTATTTATTTTATTATTTATTTTTATAAATACTGAAGTAAGAGCAACATTTTTTCTTTTACAGGAAAATAACTTTAGTTCCAAGTGTATATTTTATAATAGCAATGCTTTTTGCACTAAAAACCTTGCAAAAGTAGCTTAATTCATGAATGCAGAAAACTATATTAAAACCAAAATGGTTTTGAGAGATGGGAGAGAAAGTGGTGAGAGAACACAATCTAAATATCAATCAGTACTACAGGTAGTGACAGGTCAGCTGCTTGCCTGCTGGATGTACTGACTTCCAGATTGATAAGAGAATAATTAATTTAAACTTCTTGAAAACCCTGCTCTAATGATAAAGCAAAAGTAAAGCCCAGCTGACAATTGAAAGCCATTGAACCGCAAATTTATGTTTATTTCATTTGTTGTCTATTCCTGCAAGATTGGAGATGTTTCCCTTTTCTTCTGCACATTACTGGCTTAACAGTTCGGAACAGCTTTGGAAGAAATCACCCAGTTTCAGTTTGTCTTTGAAGACCTTAAATACTTGAATGACATTACCTTATAGTTTGTTCAAAACTCAGTTAAAAAAAAAAGATTCATTTTTTTAATTTATTCAATCAGGGAAAAATATATCCCTTGATTCAAATTCTATATTCTTAACTGTGTGTCCTAACAATCTGACCTATTGTTTACTACATGTGTGGAAGATGTTAATGGTTTATCAACATAAACACTTGAGCCAGAGGCATTCTGCTAATTTCTTTCTTTGGGAACACCTGAATGAAACATTCATTTAACATATTAGTCATTTTCCTTTTGGCGTCTGAATGCTTTTCAATACTAAATTCTTCACACTTTATTATTCCTTTGGTGTGTCAGTGCTGAAAAAACATTTTATTTTTGTCTTGACAGCAACGTCCTTTTCAATCTTTTCTATTTCTATTTCTTTTCTATTTGTTGTTGAATTCTCTAATATCCTTTTTAACTTTACAGTACATGCAATGTGTTATGCTGCTTTTTTTAACTGGATCATTTTCTTTCTTATAATTATTTTACAAAGTGTTTTCTTTCTCCTTATATGTGTTGTAATTAATATATTAAACCATTTGAGCCACTGCTTTCTAGCCTTTGATTTACTTGGGATAGATTTTCTGTGGTGTAAACAGAAGATCTTTAACAAATTTCATGTTATCCTCTTCCGTTTTACTTCAGTGCCCACTGGATTCTCATTCCTTCATAGTCTGCTCTCCTGAAATTGTTAAACTTTCTTTTGGTATCTACCTGTAATTCCGAGTACCGTACACCACATCATGACCACAGTCGCTAATAGTTCTCTCACCTTTTGCCCTGTTTAAAAATGTACTGTAAAAAACAAAAAAGAGGGCAGATTAAAATAAAAGTCGTGAGTCGTGATTTAAATTACTTTGTCGTGGAATGTAAGTTTCATTGTAATAATGACATCTAGATGAAAGGAGTCTACAAGAACAATGAAAATGTTGTAGTTGATATGCAGTATGGTACTGTGCAATTCAGATACCTGTGGATACTACCTCACAGAATTCTTTGTGACACATAAGGAAATGTAGTTTTTTGTCCATGAGACCATTTAAAAATAAAAAAACTGAAAATTATTTTAAAAATGTGAAATGAATAAATGCCACTCACAAAATCCAAAAGCATTGTAAATTTTTGTCTTTTATTTTTTCCCCTCATATCAGAGCAAATAGTCAAAATTCAGTATATACTGTAATAAAGCCTGAGGGGACCCTGCAGGACAGCATGATTGAAAGGCAGATCAGTATGAGAAGCACTACATCACAATTCCTGAAATTTAAAAACACCTGCCCTTGTCACTGACTGCTAATAAAAATCAAATAAGATGTATCGATGAGCAGCTGCCTAGCTCACGGGAGTGTTTCATCCCTATTTATTCCCAATGCTTATTTATATTAACAAAACCCCAAGAGGTGCTATTTTAGCCTTAAAAAGGGAACATTAGGAAACATTATTGCATATCCTTACAAAGATGTAACTAACATGTCCTAATGCTTCATACCTGTGTCAGTATTTCTTAAAACTGAAGAAGTAAGAATACTTGCAATTTGTTTTGAGCAGCGAAAGTGCTGATAGTGGCATGGAGGACCAGTCTATCGTAGGTCTATTTGCAGAAAACACTAATCATGTCAAGATGGAACAGCACTGCAAAGTCAATGATGTGATATCATATCTGCACACGGGACAATGTATTAATTTCCCTTGAACCTGTGGAAAATGCTGCATTACAACAGGAATGTTAATGAAGCACTAACAGGACACTTTGTGAACATTTAAACCTTTAAAGGATGCACTTGTAGACTACCATCCTCAATGGAAAAAAGAAACAGTGGCAAAAAATATAGGGTTATCAACATCACACTGGGAGCCCCCATAAGACCATACACGCCAAACACTCCCACATGGGTGGAGGAAGTGAAAACAATGTCTCAAGTAAATCAAGTGAGTTACTTTACAGAAAAAAAAATCAATTTTCATAGGCGAAGAGAATGATGCCGCTTTGGAGAAAGTCATATGAAATAAAACTTTCAAAGAAATCCGCGAAAGGGGGCTAAATTAAGGCGTGACAAATGATAGTTATGACAGCTGATGCAAAGAAGGTGAAACCAGTGGCTCCTCCCTCTACTGATTCCACGGTTGTTCTTCAGAGAACTGTGGGGTGTGTCATGAATAGACTCCAGAAGGTATCCACTGTTACTTACCTGAATATAATATTGTTACATTTATGGAAAATGGTGAAAACCTGGATTTGACTGAGCAGTTTAGGAAACAAGTAAAATAATCATCCATAACTACCAACTTGTAGGTGATTTCGATTTCGGATGGTATAACTGGAGGCACGTGTGTTACAGTGCGGAAGAAGGCCCCTAACCAGAATCCTCTGAACTCAAAAGGACCAGCAGGAGTTTATCCGCAAATATGGGGTAGGAGGTCAGGCCAGGGTCACAAACCAGTAAATCCACAATAACCAAGTTGAGATGCAGAAGACAAAGTCAGTGACAAAGCCAGGGGTCAGAGCCAAAAACCTAGAAATCTTGTGAAACAGAGAACAATGCAGCTCTAGCTGGGTAAATCCCAATACTGAACAAGGAGTGGTGTGTCAGGCTGGTTTAAGTAGGCAGGTAAGTTAATTGAAAACTGCACTGGAATGTGAAGGAGTTGATTAAGGGTGGGGAGTTCTCCGAGAGCATGAGGTCACAATGTGAGTTCTTTGTTCTATGGCACAGCTTTGTTGAGAGGAGTAATAATCCAGGCACACTTGGCACACAACAAAAACATACAACACACAAGTTATTCTATGTACAGTATTTACAAACAAGGCATTTCAGAGGCCTAACATTCTGGTCACCCAGACTGCTACTCTTAATGCCTACAGAGGCCACACAAGAGGTGCAGTGCAACCTGCAGTTAAACCTCTCTCTCTCTCTCTCTCTCTCTCTCTCTCTCTCTCTCTCTCTCTCTCTCTCTCAATTCAATTCAATTCAAGGTGCTTTATTAGCATGACCGATGGGTACAATCAGTGTTGCCAAAGCAAATAAAAATAATAAAATTAACATAGAACAAAACAAAAAATAGAAGTAAAATAAAATCTACAGACATGTTACAGACATTTACAACAAAGACATATTATATAATATCGACATATACTGTAGGCGGCTGGAGCATTATTGGGAGACGGACTCACTGTTCCTCAGGCTGTGACAGGAGATCACATACTGGGCTGCCAGATCAACTGAGTTCCCTCCTCCCTCTCCCAGTAGGATTGGGACCTGTTGTGGTTTTGGCAGGTGTGGGAACTCTGGGATTAGATTTCTGAATTTCGGGAAGAATGTTTCTCTAATCCCAGAGTATCTGTCACAGTGCAGCAGGAAGTGCACCTCTGTCTCTATTTCTCCCTGCTGGCAGTGGGAGCACAGCCTGTCCTCTCTGGGCAGCCAGGTCTGCCTGTGTCGCCCAGTTTCTATGGCCAGGTTGTGGTCACTGAGCCTGTACTTCGTCAGGGTCTGTTTCTGTTTGTTATTTTTTATTTTGGTCAAATATTCAGCTAGTGTGTATTGTCTGTTTAAGGTTCTGTAGCATTCCAGTTTATGTTGTGTTTGTGTGTGTGTGTCCCAGTGTGTGAGATATTGCTGTTTGATCTGTGCTGTGATGTGGTTGAGTCTGGGTTGTGGTGCTCTAGCAGTGCTGTCCTGAGGCTGGTTAGTGTTGGTGTGGCTCAGGTCGGTGAGCCTCAGGACCAGCTGGCTCAGGGTGCTCTGTTTTGGGCTCAGCTCTTGGCTGAGCAGGGCTTTGTGGTGGTAGGAATTTTGGTCACTGTTTTTTAGGTGTAGCCAATACTTTAATACTCTCTTCTGTATGTTTATCAATAGTGGGTACTGGCCTAATTCGGCCCTGCACCCGTTGTTAGGAGTTTTTCTCTGCACACGGAGGATGTTTCTACAGATCTCCATGTGCAGAGTTTCTGTGGGGTGTTTGTCCCATTGGGTGTAATCCTGGTCTGTGAGGGGACCCCAAACTTCACTGCCGTATAGGGCAATGGGTTGGATTACACTTTCAAATATTTGGAGCCAGATTCTTGTTGGTGGGTTGATGTTGAAGAGCCTCCTTCTTATTGCGTAGAAAGCCCTGAGTGCCTTCTCCCTCAGTGCCTTCACTGCCAGGTCAAAACTCCCGGAAGAGCTGATGGTGAGACCGAGATATGTGTAGCTGGATGTGTGCTCCAATGTGTTGTTGTTCAGTGTGAATTTGTACCTGTTTCCCTGAGGTCTGGCTTTCTTCTGGAAAACCATAACTCTGGTCTTGTCCAGATTGACTGTCAGTGCCCAGGTCTGACAGTACTGCTCCAGCAGTGCCAGGTTCTGCTGCAGCCCCTGTTCTGTGGGCGACAGCAGGACCAGGTCATCTGCGTAGAGCAGGAACTTGATTTCTGTGTCATGTAGTGTAAGACCAGGAGCTGCAGACTGCTCCAACATTCCTGCTAATTCATTGATATAGATATTGAACAGTGTTGGGCTCAGGCTGCAGCCCTGTCTCACCCCGCGGCCTTGGGTGAAGAATTTAGTCCTTTTGTTTCCAATTTTCACTGCACATTTGCTCTCTGAATACATTGATTTAATTATGTCGTACACTTTGCCCCCTCTCTCTCTCTCTCTCTCTCTCTCTCTCTCTATGTACCCTGGATGCCACAAAATAAATGGGAGCCTATATCCCTATCCATAAAAATGCACCTTAAACAGGAAAGACGTTTCTAACTGAGCTATCTTTTATCCAGGGAACCCAAGTTCCCTAAGAACACAGAACAGCATGATCTTTCTAGCAAGGTTTAAATACTTAGCTCCAGTCAGGTTTGGTTTGGATGATCACGAAGTAGGGGCTTTCGCCTGGCACAAGCTTCAAGTCCCAACTCCTCCGAACTCCTCTCTCTTCTCTGACTGCCTGCTTCTTTCTCCCTCTTATATTGTGTGTTTCTGTACTCCTCCTTGACAATCATTACAACTACAACTTACCTAGGTATAATTAAGTAGCCTTTGCATAGGCTGCAAAGGAAGAATAGGTTTATTCCACACTGAAAAGAAAGAAAACAACGTTTTGAAGAAGAAGGCTCCACAGCTGAAACGTTGTGTTTTCTTCTCTTTTCAACATGAAATAAACTTTACAATTTTTTCTGCTCAAGGGACCCCACAGACCTCAGCAAACATCCTCTCTGCTTTGAAGTAAGAAGTGTTTACTCTTCCAAGTGTCACAAACTTGATCTCAAATCTAAGAGACACTTCTCAGTCACCTAAAGATGTAACAACTACCCCTCTTAAAAAAAATGTTGTCCCTAATAATTGGTTTCATCATGTGACCTTATTGAGTAGAGAGGTCATTAAAGGGGTGAAAGAAAGGTAACAGATTTCTGCTTTTACTTGAAGTATATAAATAAATGATAATATACAGCATAACTCAATAGTGTTAAACATGTCCAGAAGCAGTGCTCCACCTATGACATTCCTTTGAAGACAGGACCTATGATGTTTGCAATGACAGCAGGAATGATGCACATTGTCTGGCTATATGGACATGGAATGGAAACACTTTCTATTTCTGTTAAGGTCTTCACATTCAGGCTGTGCAAAGAATATAGTACCACTATGTTTAAAATGATGTGATGTCACGAAAATTACATTTTCCCCCAGTTTGTACTATAGTTTTCATAGGAAATATTAAATTGCTGTTTCACCTGAATCAGCTTGTACTTGTCCATTGTATTTTCACATGGTAGATTGGCACATACTAGAATTATCCCCAGCTGGTTTCAGAAATGAGCCTGTCGCAAAAAGCTTAAAGGCAGTGGTAGCCTTTACACATTATGCACGAAAGTGGCACAACTTCTGGCTGTTAGATTCTGTAAGTCATTATCTGTACACAGCATGGACATGTGATGGTTCAAGGAAGGTCACTCTGGTCCTGTATACTCTGCTGCCCTTCTCCCTTCCTCAAGCATTTAGAAAACCAGAACCCGTGACGCCACGTTTTTCCACAGTTCCACATCTTTCCAGTATTGATAATGAATGTTTGTGCTTAAATAGCTTTTTATCGATCCCTTCATGTGTTGAAATTAATTAGAATGATTAACATAACTAACTAGATTGTGTAGTTAATGCCTACTGTATAAGATTATGTTCTCCTAATTAATAACAATTAGAAGTAATATCATTAACAAAATAAATTATTCTTGCTTTTAAGCATTTACAGGTCTTAGCAACACATGTGCATCAGAGCAGTCCTAACATGCGGATGCAAATCCATGAGAATCCATTCTGGAATTTGACAAATTAATCAGATGGGGTGTAACAGAAAACATGGACTATGCTGTAAATCCCACAGAGATGCACCAAAACCAGAATCATATGCAAGGCTTCTCTTTCACTGCAACCCCAATATTGAAAACCTAACAAGGCAACCGGTTGTGAGTTGGATCAAGGATAAACTCTGTAAGACCAAAACAAGAGGAATGATGACAGCCAATGCTGATATCTAAATGATCTAGGATTAAAATTCTGTTAAATTAAAACTCATCGAGGATAACAATTCAGTAAATCCACCTAAAGAGGCAATTATATTCTTCGGAGGTCAGCAGACTGTACTAATAATCGTAATCGTAGAGAGTGCAGAGAGTTTCAAGCTAAGCACTCAGATGATGATAATGATGATTACTCTGATTACTCACTTAGTGATGGGACTCCAACACTGAGGTTTTGCAATCAAACTGCCTCCATGGCCAGAGGAGTAACGTTCTCAAACAATCCACAGACAGGGTGGTGCAGTCTAAACGGAGTATTGCCATTTTAGTAGAACCACGTTTGAGTTATACGGAATGGAATAAATCCAGTTTTCTGTTACTCTTAATTGTAATTATGTTAAAAAAACTTAAGTGTCAGAAAGCATTGTAAATTGGATACACCAGACTGGGAATAATTACTTAATTATTATTGAGAGGGCCCTCTCACTATAGTGAGAGGGCCCTGTCTCTCTCACACCTGAAGAAGGCTCCACGGCCGAAACGTTGTGTTCTCTTTCTTCTTTTTTTCAGCATGGAATAAACCTATATCTTGTTCCTTTGCAGCCTACGCATGCTGACGCAGCTACCCATCTGAATAATTTTATGACCACTGTAGAAAACAAGGTGCAGTAAATAGTAACATTCAGTACTACTGTACATTCAGTACTGTAATATACATATCTGGGTATTTGAAAAAAGTCCAGGCTCACAGCAAAGTTTATTTATACACAGTTTGTATTTTGCAAAGAAAAAATATTGTTTTGTGTTTAATAACTTTAAAAATGAGTGCCACAAACATGGTCTTGATATCCAGGTCAAAACAACCAAACTCTAGGACTCTCCAGGGCTGTGTACTTACAACAACTCAAACCAGGCACCAGGTACACACACCTGCTGCACCAGGAAGGAGAATAGCCAAACCGGCAGCAAACACACACTATCTAAACTTTGATGTGAGAAGGACATAGGAAAAAAAACATTGATTTGTAGAGCCCAGATTTAGAGAAAAAGACACTTCTTAGCTCTGGCATCTCATTGCCTACGTATGTCATTGGATGAGCCAGAGATAGATGTGCTGTAACATCACAAAGGCATTGGTCCAGATAACTGCTGCAATAGACCACGCCTTACTTTCTTCTCACTGTCCTTCAAACTAATGTAATAGAGGAAGGTACAGTGGGAACTGAGCCATCCAAGATTTAACATCAAGAGCCTTAGAGATACCAACAAAGTACAATACCTACAGGCTGTTCGGAACAACTGTCACATTACTGTTGAGATGGACCTCTCAGCTACCCAGGAAGGAGGACAAAGGAGAACCCTCCAGCCTGAAAGAGGTGCAGGATAAATTCATAAAAATAAGAAACGATGAGGCTGCTGGACCTGATGGGATGCCAGCCGAAATCTTTAAGGAAGGAAGAAAAAGGCTCCTGCACTACATACTGTGTATGCCTTGTTCCAGAAGGTCAAGAACAAGAAGGAAATTAGTGATGTCCTAAATGTAACAATTTTTAACAATTGGGATTGTACAGACCTTGGCAACTACTAAGGTATATCCCTCCTATCCACAGCAGGTAAACACTCAGTCATTTACTGACCATTTGACTTTAATCCTTTTTCAGAAGAAATCCTGCCATAATCACAGTGTGGCTTTCATGCATCCAGAGCTGCAGTAGAAACGATCTTCAATGGCACAAAAACATCAAGAGATGTGTAGAGAGCAAAATCAACCACTATATGTGCCTTTCATATACCCTTCAAAAGTCTATATCTCTAACTCATGCCTGCTGGCTGATTTGGTCAAAAATCATCTGTCCACGCAAATCGACAGCTGTTCTCAATAACAGTGAAACTAACATGATCCTTTCAAGGTTGACACCAGGTTAAAACAGGATTGGATTATTGTGCCAAACCTGTTTGCAGTATTTTTTATTTTGGTCATCCTCTACCTTTCTGGCCTGTACAGGATGGATGGCTGAATCTTCAAGACAAATCTTCAAGATTCAAGACAAATAACAAAGTCTCCCAATTACATGAGCACAACCCTTGAAAAGGTGGACCACTTTCCCTATTGTGGTTTGTTTTATTAATTTAAATGTAACGGGAGAAACACATCACATGTTTAATACATTATTTATATTTTTAAAATGTAGTTTCTTTTGCACTACCACATCAAATCCAGATGATATCTGTCTACACTAGTTACTTTAAACCCCAAATTGTTTTCTCCTCAGTTAGTTGGAATTGGAATTGAACCGAAAAACTCTCAAGGGACAAGCTGGGACAGTCCGCCCGCCAGCGCATTAAGCACCTGTATGGATTTTAACATTCAGAAGTCAGCACATCCGGCCTTTTCTTATGAACTGGCAAGAAAGATTGAACAGGAATGTGTTCAGAACCATGGACAGCATACAACACAGCAGAGATAGAGAGAAAAGAGGTCTCATTCCTGGCTGTAAAGTAAAAACAGTTTCAGATGTGGGACTTTAGCACGGGAGCAACGCTTACCAGCCAAAGCTTTGTCTTTTTTCTTCTTTCTTACCCAGTGCATCATTAAGCTCCCTTTACAGCTCCCCACTATTGGCAAAGGAGAGACTACTTTGTTCCAAGAGAGCATGGAAAACGAATATTAGAGCACTAGAGCCCTTGATTTTAAACTTCCAATTTAAGAACACGAACAATTGGTGACCTCTATATGTGGAAATACTCGCTGTTCTTTTTGCTGATTATGCCACCTAGGAATAATAAGGGTAATAGGACCCTTACCTCCCCCAGAACTGCCAGTATACCCTTAGTCCAGATAATAAAGTTAGTATGCCTTAAGCGCTGTTTTGTTTTCTAGTAATAACAACACCTTGTCTTCTCAACACCCACATCAGAGCCATATGACACATAATTCCCTCCGGGGGGCACACATTACAGACCAGCACATGTGCCCCACAGACCCCAGTTACCAGAGGAAATGTCCCAAAACACTGCAGCCCAGCAGTTCTGTCCTCTGTCTAATTCCTTTGGTGGCTCTTCAGTCCCGGTTGCCCTGAACAATATGTCCCTGGTGTTCCCCTCCTCTACCCTGCTTGTCCCCCAGTCCAGTGTTGGGTAGAGGGGGGAGAACGATAATGTTGGGGCTTTTCTCCTCTGCTCTTGGTCTCTGGTCTCTGATTCGAGTCCTCTTCTGGGTCCACCTGCTGCCACCAAGTCCTGCGTTCTCAGACTGGAGCTTTTTCTGAAGCTCCTCTCACCAGGTGTCTCTTGTCCTTGTCTCAGTACCACTCAGTCCCACTCAGGGTTTGCCACTGTCTCAGTCAGGGGCAGGTGTGTCTAACTGGTCACTGGAGAACATGGCTTGTTTGGGAGATGTCAGTAGGCAGATTCCCAGGTATCATGGTGTCCTATCACACTTTCATTTCCTTATCTGGTCCCCTCTGCCCAAGATCACCTCCTCTCCTGGCCTGGTTCAGCACAACCAGGCACTTCCACATCATTTTGTGAAAACTGAGCAAACATTGTGTTGCTCTGTTCTTGTTCGTTGCCTCCTACACCACCACCTCTGTGTTTGAGTACTTTGATTATGGGGAGGAGACAAACACACAGGAAAGACAAAATCACATGGATGCTTACTGTACACAATCACTGGCCACTGTATGCAAACTCATTTCATCACAGCTCACAAGCCCTTTCCCTTCTTGTTGGCTGTCACTCTGTGACACACTCCAAGGTAAAGAATCTGCTCTGCACAAGGAATGGGAGTTTTAAGCTTTTTAAGCTTATTAATGTGCCCCTACCGCCCCAACTAGAAACCATGGTTCGTAGCGGTGTCTTCTCACAGCGTGCAATATATCAGCTTAGCATTGTGAGACACTGGGACGCTAAATGCTTGTCAAGCTCACCTTTCATCTTCCAATATACTAAAACACTTTCCCATTTCATTTCTATTGTAATGAAAATGGTACCCATTGTTTTGTGCAATGACATTTTAGGATAATTTCAGACTAATGTATCTAAAAATTGACATCTGAAAAAAGCAGCACTTGTGCAATTTTAAAATGCTGTGAAAAGTGTTCCTAGCATTTCTCCTAAATGTTCTCAGCAGAACTATTGCAATGTGCAAGTGTGGTATTCTTCTAGTTCAGATTTATTTATTTTAACAAATCTTAACCCCCAAATTCTATGGGTAATGTTGTTGCATGTTTATGCTGTGTGTAGTGTGTGTCATTGTCATTGGTAATAAGTGTTCAGGTGGGTAGCTGCGTATGCATGTGTAGGCTGCAAAGGAACAAGTAATAGGTTTATTCCATGCTGAGAAGAGAAGAAAGAAAATACAACGTTTCGGCCGTGGAACCTTCTTGGTTTTTCATTTTTTCAGCATGGAATAAACATTACTTGTTCCATTTGTAATAAATGATTGTTAAACAAGGGTGCCTGAATTATTACTCTTTTCACCAAAACAGTGTCAGAGAACAAATAATTCATGTGCTTCTAATTATATCAACCACTCAGGTCTACTCTTGGCAAAATCTTTACAAGTTGGGGATTATGATAATTGCTTTATCCACTCAATCCTTTCCTGATTTTCTCCATTTTCGTAGCTTCTCCATTTGTAACAATATTCTAGGTTTGGTTGGATCAGGTCCTGAAGGTCTTTAAAAAACATCATGGCTTGAGTTTGGAGAAAGACAGAGGCTCTGAAACAATTATGATGTGATAGAAGAGAACCATATGTTCTCAGCCATATCACGCTGCAACTCAGAACTAGCAACCCCCTGAAGCTAAGCAGGTGTGAGCCTTGTCAGTACCTGGATGAAAAAACTAAGGTTGCTGCTGGAAGAAGTGTTAGTGGGGCCAGCAGGGGGTGCTCTCCCTGCGGTCCATGTGGGTCCTAATGCCCCAGTATAGTGACGGGGACACTATACTGTAAATAGCCAACGTCCTTCGGATGAGACGTAAAACTGAGGTCCTAACTCTGTGGTCATTAAAACCAGGGCATTTCTTGAAAAGAGTAGGGGGGTAACCCGGACATCCTGGCCAAATGTCCCATTGGCCCTTACCAATCATGGCCTCCTAATAATCCCCATCTATGAATTGGCTTCATTACTCTGCTCTCCTCCCCACTGATAGCTGATGTGTGGGGAGCGTTCTGGTGCACTATGGCTGGCGTTGCATCATCCAGGTGGGGCTGCACATTGGTGGTGGTGGAGGTGATCCCCATTACATGTAAAGTGTAAGCAATTATTATTAATTATTATTTTAATTATATGTAGTGCTTTTTTCCCTAATTCCTAAAATCTTTATCGGGTCTGTGATGCCACATAGGAATGTGCCTAAGGAGGTATGTCTTTCCTTCTGATTTCTGCTTTGCCTTTTCAAAGTTTTCCCCCGTCCACAATGGCAGCACACAAATCCCCGTTGATTCGACAGTTCCAGGAATCCCTGGAGCAGGATCAGCTGTGTGTCCTGTTCCAGACTAGATAAACAGACTGACAGATAAACGGAGCAGAGTGGAGGACCAGGAACAGAGGTCAAGGATGCACTCTGTTGAACCGCAGGGCAGCCTGAAGAGCCTTTGCAGAAACATCAGTGAAAGGCTGATATGTTCCCCAGCTCGGGTAAGTAATATTTTCCTCAGCGTGGACTGTTCCAGCTAGAGGCTGGAAGGGCTTTTTCTGCCATGGGTGTGTTGCATTTTTCCTCCAGCATCCTGCAGGATGATGCCTATTCTGGTTACTGTACAGTATATTATACTGAAAAAAAGTTTTATTTTTTGTGGTGTGTCTGGTGCTCAGGGCCACCAAGAATGTGCCCCTAAAATGGGCCGTCCCACACAGCATCACGGGTTTCTACTGCTACACATGAACACACAGCTCTCATGGAAATTACTAATGATTCTGTCCTGCATTACGTACATATGGTATGTGCGTAATTTGCAGTTTTTAATTAAATCACGTCTGAACTTTGTAATGCCTATTGATTGAATTGTCTCCAGTAGGATCCCAGTACTCCTTGAATAAATTCTATTTTATCTCCTTTCAGCTCCTGCAAAGGTGCAAAGGCTGCAAAGAACAAAAACAAATTATCATCTATTCCTAATAGCTGTAGTGTACTCCCTTTCAAAGCTCCTGATAAAGTATAAAATATATATTCTGAAACTTATTTGAACAAAGTTAAGTAAAAATACCACGAAGAGCATCTACTGACATTGAGAGAACAGAACAATTCATATTTACAGATAGATTCAGCTAATTAAATTTGAAATACTTTAACCTACATGTTTTAGGTAGTACGTAATCCATTCAAAACCAATGTAAATGCTAAAATGAATAATGTGAATGAATAATATTGATAGCATGTACAGGATTTATATGATGAGCCACACTGAAAAATGATTAACATCCTCTGTACTGACCCTAATATTAAACGTCTTCATGATTTTCAACACATCTGGGGCTACAGCATGGTGTTTGTGCTGATTACTGTTGCATATCAGGACCTGAGGTTTGCATTTTATTTAACGGTCTCTTGCTTTAACATTCTGTTTCTACACATTTATGTAAATGTTTATGCAAATTTATAACCTGTGTTAATTTATGGTCTAATGATTTACTAGTTAAGTATCTGTTACAAATTAGCCATCCATTTGCTAAGAGATTGCCTCCTTGTTTACTGCAGAATGATGAAGCCTGCGTCTGTTTTCAGTCACATGGAAATATCACTCTGCTGGTCCTCTTCCCCAGGGCTGCAGGGCTGGTGGGTCTGCAGTCCTTCCTATTTGCTTTAAGGCTGCTGTACCTGAAGAGCTGAGAGAAACGAGTTATTGGGTTCAGATAAGCCAATGACTGATTTAGATCATTAAAAGATGAGCTAGAACAATAACACATAGACCACTGTCCTCCAGGACCTGAATTTAAGACCACTGCCCTATGTAGTTTGAAAAGTTATACATTTATTTAATTTATTTTATTTTATTTTTCAATTGAATAATAACTGTTCTCTTGCAGTTTGTTTTCTCTGTGTATTTTTGTCTTTTCTTTGTGGCCTTTGTTTAACAAGAGATTTAACTTTTTGTGCTCTAAAACATTTTGAACAATAAGGTAAGATAAGATTTTATTGTCCCATGAGGGAATTTTTTTATGGACACCCAGCACTCCTGTTCATTTAAATAGAATAGAATGAAAAAAAGAGAGAAGAAAAACATTGCACATTTTACTATTACAAAAAATAAGAAAAACATTGCACATTATACCATTACAAAAATAAGAAAAACGTTGCACATCATTCTATTACACATGTACAGTATAACACATAACAACATGTAACATTTATAACACATCACAAAAACATATTGCACTCAAGTGGGTTGTAAGAGTCAAAATTGTGTTTATCCTTGACATTTGTGTTCACAGCTTTAATGGATAGTGGAACACAGGAATGTTTGTATCTGTTTGACTTACATTTGGGAACCCTAAAACATTTGCCAGAAGGAAGAAGTTGATATTCAGAGTTGAGGATGTGGGAAGGATCTGATATAATTTTTCCTGCCTGTTTGATTAGGGATTTTTCAAAGATTGTCTGCAGGGAGGGGTGCTGTTTCACTTCCATGAATTTCAAAGCTGTCTGGATGAGACGGGTAATTTGCGATTTAAAATGAACTGATATATTACCAAACCACACTGAAATACCATACCTGATAATGCTCTTTATTGCAGCACGGTAGAAGAGTAGCATTACTTCCTGTTGAACTCCAAACACTCTTAGTCTTCACAGGAAATATAAGCACTGCTGAACTTTGGAGCAAACAATCTCAACATGATTAGACCAGCACAGGTTACTGTCTACGTGTACACCTAAGTATTTATATGAGTCAACCTGAGTGATACGTTTGTTGTGGATTACTACCTGTGAGTGATCATCAACTGTTCTGGGATCGAAAACTATTTCTTTTGTTTTATTAGCATTCAAAATTAGGCTGTTGTTGTCACACCATTGCACAAATCTTTGGATTTCTGACACAGATGAGCTGCTACCTCTATGCATTAAGCAAAGAACAGCTGTATCATCTGAGAATTTGAAAATGAAGTTGTTTTGACTACTGCTTGTACAATCATTTGTATAAAGTGTGAACGGAACTAGAGAGCTCACACAGCCCTGAGGGGCACCTGTGCTAATAGATCATGACTCAGAAAGAGTTTTGTTGACCCTGACATACTGTGTGTTGTTTGTTAAAAATGAATGGTACCATCTTATAATGTTATGGTTAATGGACATTTGCTTCATCTTACTAAACAATAGATGGGGCTGCAGGGTATTAAATGCAGAGCTGAAGTCCACAAACAGCATCTGAGCACCTAGGGGTTCTCTAGGTATTTTAGAACAAGATGCATAATGCTGTTGATTGCATCATCGGTGCCCCGTCGGTGTTTATATGCAAACTGATATGGATTCAGTATAGTGTTCACTTCTGAGCACAGCACGGATACTATAATCCTCTCAAAGCATTTCATCACAACAGACGTCAGTGCTACCGTTCTGTAGTCATTGTTATCTGAGGGACAGGGCTTTCTGGGTATTGGCATGATGATTATTTTTTTCCACAGCGCTGGTACAGAGTGAGAGTCAACTGACTTCTGAAAGATAGGAGTTGCTGGTGTTAATTCCCCTGCAGTGATTCCACTGCAGTGGAGGCAGTGATGCCATCGGGGCCTGTTGCCTTTTTTGCAGATATGTCCCTGAAAGATTGTGTGGTCATCTGCGGACAAGTCTACCAGCACTACTGTCAGCTGTAATAGTAATATACTGTCTAATATACTGTCACATGCACCAGAGAAGTCCTTTGTCTCAAACCTCAGAAAGAAGTCGTTCAGCTCGTTTGCTTTAGCCAGCTCATCCATTGTATGGAAGCTCTTCTTTGAAGAATTCATGTTTGAGACTGTTTTCATTGTTTGCCACCACCTCCTTGAGTTCATTGTTTCAGAGTCACTCTCCATTGTCTCCTTGTGTTGATTCCTTGCAATCCTGAGTTTTAATTTAAGCTCTTTTTCCAGTAATTTCAGTTGCACTTGATCCTGGTTTTTAAAAGCGAGTCTTTTGCAGTTGATGCAGTCTATCACATCCTTAGTTATACTGTATATAGTTTATTATTTGGGAACACTGTAATGTTTTTCTTGGGTATGGCACTGCAATCATACAACATGACAATATGACAATAGCAATATGTATTGATTATATCAATAAAATATGATTATAGCAATATGTAATAGCAGAACGACAATAGCAAATGGGTTCCATGCTAACAGGTTTTAAAATGCCAAATGGCGTGATGTGTGTTTGTGAGAGTGGTGTAACATCAAATTAATTTTCCATTTCATTCACTTCTCTGCCAGCTCGGTTTTAGGAGAAGCCAATGATATGAAACCTAATCATTTTCACAGAGGTTACTATATACTTGGAGATGAACACTCACTCGTACCAGGCACAGTTCACTGGAAATAGACCCAGGAGCAGGCCCAGGACAGGCTGGAGGGAGTACAGTACATCTCTGAGCTGCCCGAGAGCACCTGGGAGTCCCCCAGGAGGAGCTGGAGACTGCTGCTGGGAAAGAGAGGTGTGGTCTGCCCTGCTCTGACTGTTACCACGGCGATCCTCACTGGGAGTAAGTGGTTAGACAATGAGATGAGAATCTTTACAAAACTAAGTCAAAACTTAAATCTTAAACTTAAAAATTTAACCACCTCAAGAACAGGCATGAATCCGTGATGGCTGCAGGAAAGCATCTAAGTTGTTTATATAAAGAGTTTATTGATCTTACCGAGATTAAGCCATACATTTATTGTATTGAGAGGAGCCAGTTGAGGTGGCATCTGGCATCTGGTTTGGATGTCTCCTAGACACCTTCCCCAGGAGGAAGCCTTTCTGGGATTTAAATATATTTTAATATAATATAATAATAATAAACTTTATTTTATATAGCGCCTTTAAAGGTGGCTTCTCAAAGCGCTTTACAGGATGACAATAACAATAAATAAGAAGACTACAACAATAAATAAGACAATTTCACAAGACAGGACACAATTATAATTACAACAATACAACAATAACAATAGAGGAGACCGTGGAAGATGGTATTAAGAAGAGCAGAGGGGTGAAGAATGGAACCAGTTAAGTAAAGGCTTTTCTGAAAAGGAGGGTTTTGAGTCTGGATTTGAAGGAGTTTAGAGAAGGTGACTCTCTAATATCCTTGGGCAAGGAGTTCCAGAGCTTGGGGGCATAGCAGGAGAAGGCCCTGTCGCCCATACAATGTAGACGGGCTTGGGGGACAGTAAGGAGGGCAGAATTTGAAGAGCGGAGGTTGCGAGGTGGGGAGTAGGGCGATAAAAGTTCAGACAGGTATTGAGGTGCCAAGCCATGTAAAGCCTTGTAGGTGAGCATGAGGATTTTAAAGTCTACGCGGAATTTGACCGGAAGCCAGTGCAAGGACTCCAGGATAGGAGTAATGTGAACACTTGCACTAGATCTGGTCAGGATTCTGGCTGCTGAATTTTGGACATACTGCAGCTTGTTCAGAGTAGATTTAGATACCCCAGGGAGCAGAGCATTGCAGTAGTCAATTCGAGAGAATACAAATATGTTGATCAGCTTTTCAGCCACAGTTAATGATAGCATAGGGCGTAGTCTTGCGATATTTCTAAGGTGAAAAAAAGATGTTTTGACAGTATGCTGTACATGTGGGTCGAATGTTAAGCCAGAATCGAATATAACCCCAAGGTTTTTCAATTTTGATTGGAGCTCAAGTACAGAGCCATCTACAGACAGGGTTACAGGACTGGCTTTACGAAGTTGATGGGGGGTACCAATAAGCATGACTTCAGTCTTGTCACAGTTGAGATGAAGGAAGTTTTGAGTCATCCAAATTTTTATGTCAGAGATGCAATTAGATAGAATAGAGACAGCCACATCAGTGTCGGGTTTGGTATGGATGTATATTTGAGTATCGTCAGCGTAAAAATGAAAGCTGAGGCCATGTGATCTTAAAAGCTGACCAAGTGGGAACATGTAAATGCTGAAGAGCAAGGGGCCCAGTATTGAGCCCTGAGGGACACCAGACTTGACAAGACCAATTTCAGACCTGTACCCATTGAGAGAGACAAAGTGACAGCGATCAGTGAGGTAAGACTTAAACCATTTGAGGGCAGTGTCAGAGACTCCAAACACAGTCTCGAGACGAGAAAGCAAGATGTTATGGTCAACAGTGTCAAAGGCAGCACTGAGATCAAGAAGGATGAGTATGGAAAGAGAACCAGAATCAGAAGCTATTAGGAGATCGTTGGTGACTTTGACTAGGGCGGTTTCTGTGCTGTGAAGTTGACGGAAGCCAGATTGGAGGGGTTCGAAAAGGTTGTTTGTCATGAGGTGGTTATGTAACTGAAGTGTGACAGCACGTTCTAGAATTTTAGAGAGAAAGGGTAAGTTGGAGATGGGGCGAAAGTTGTTAAGATTGTCGAGAGCCATGTTAGGCTTCTTTGGCACTGGGGTAATAGCAGCAGTTTTGAGGACCGTTGGTACAATGCCGGTGCTCAAGGATTCATGTATTATATTGAGGACAATGGGACAGAGAGAAGAGAAACAGGACTGGAATAAAGTGGTGGGAATGGGATCTAAAATAGATGTGGTATATGTGGTAGATGTGGTTTAAAATATGTTTAAAAGCAGTGTTTTTCTAAAATGCACTTGAGCACTGTTTTTTCAGTTGGTATTTATTCCCTGCAGTACACAAGGATGGTGTTAAGACACATTTTATTTTTGCCTGATAGAAAAACAGTTTAAAATGATTTTTCCATTGCATGTAAGGCGGCAGACCAAGGAGAATGTGCATTCTTCTTCCTGCTCTTGCTTGAAGTGTTTGCACAGTTTGAGTGATGCAGAACCAGCTGCTGCAAGGCTGGAGGGGTGCAAGAGGCATAGTTATTGTGTGATTTGTTTGTATTTATGAATGTTTTGCCATCAGTGTGATCAGTTCTATTTCACAGAGCAGTAAATTAGACTATAGCCAAAAGACAGAACACATACTGAAATTATAGGATTGCAGACATATTCTCATCATTTGTTCCCCAAAATAACTGCTTGGGTTTTTAGGTTTCTCTTAAAGATGAAACAGTACTGCTGCCCCTTAGGTCCTGGAGAAGTTTAGCAACCAGAGCAAAGGAAACCTCAGAGCAGTGCAGAACGGAGGAGACAAGGGTATAAAGGAACAGAGCCATAGGCAAGTAATAGAAGCAAGCAGGTGTGAACCAACTCTGCACACTCCACTACACACTCTTTTCCTCCTTGTGAGCTCCATGCTGTTTTCTGCAGATTGCAGATTGCAGATGTGCTAAGTCAGGGTGAAAAAAAAGTGACCCACACTTCCAGTGTTAAAAGACACAGATTGTGAATACTGAGAGCCTTCTGGACTACAAGGAGGACTCTGGTTTATCATGCAGGAGTGGATGCAGTTGCTGTTCCTCTCATCCTGCCCTGAGTCCTGGCAATACCAGACACTTTTAAAGAGTTAACAAAGTCTGGCAGGGACTTTTCAGACTTATTTGTGGTACAATTTCACATTGCAAACAGTTCAAGTTATTCAAATGGAAAACAAAGATGTTGTTATCCCCTTACTGCAGTTGTAAAATAAGGGCTCTACAAGTTAAGAATTAAGAAATATGAGGTTAACAAAATCCGCATGTGAAAGGTAATTGGTTTAGGAGATGCACACTGAATTGCAGGTGCTATTGATCAGAATATTACTATTACAAGCAATTTAAAAAACATCTGACAATAGTGCAGAAGAACTAAATTTGTCATCAGTGTTTCTAAATACCCATTTGATATCAGCAAATTTTTGCTATTTACCATTTATAAAGTGGAGTATGAGAAAGTATAAAACACTATCAAGACCCCAGATAGAATGTTGCACACTTTTGGTGGCAACTTTACAAAAACTACATTTCTGCTTTGCAATTAGTCCAGAGAAGAGAAGCCAGACACATTCTGGGGTTTAAAGAAATGTCTCACATTGACAAACACAAGGATATTAACCTTTTTAGTATTGACAGAGACTAAACGAGGGGCTTGAAAAAGTATTTAAAATCTTCATAAGCATTGACAAAGTCAACCCTGTGGATTTCTTCAGAATGAACATTGAAACTTGAATTAGAGGGCACAAGTGGAAACTCATTTAAAACAGAACTGGAGGCACTTCTTTATCAAAAGTGGAATGGGAGTATGGAACAGACTACCCAGCCATGTTGTTGATGTCAATCCACTGAAATGTATAAAATCCTTGGATTAATTAACTACTTTAAGTAGGGAGCTGTGTCAGCATGTGCAGGCTGCAAAGAAACAGGTAAAGGTTTATTCCTGCGGAAAAGAAAAGAGACACAACGTTTTTGGCTGTGGAGCCTTTTTCAGGCATCAACTGGTTAACTAATTAACTACCAACTACCGAACAGGCTAAATGGACCAAATGGTTTTCTCTGATGTGTTCTCTGTGTTAAATTTAAGGCTTAAAACGCTTTTGTTTTAATAATTACTGTAGGACTTGGAGTTTTCTTTACTTAATAACAAACCTGTATTTCAGTCCTCCAGAACAAAGATGTCGATACAGCCTCTTCTAAAGACGCTTGTTCCCATTGCACTACCTTAATTATGCCAATTACTCTTTAAACCACAAATATTTACACAAATAAGCTTGTAGATTAGTAACAATTTATATGACTACTGACACACGTCTGGTTTATTCAACAGTAGCACAAAGTGGCAATAAAGTAAACTAATTACTAAAATCATAAAAGTATTTCAGTAGTTCTATGAGATCCTAGTGCATGTAAAAGACAGACGAGGATTGTAAAGTGTATTTGGAGCAACACAATTCACTGGGAGGATACAGCTGCCCAATCCCCTACTCACCATTGCAAGGACTGAGCCAGGGAGCTGCTACAAGAGTTGGATGCAATGAGTTGGGATGCAATTGGCATAATAATGAAGTAATTGGTTTGTATTTATTTTCATAATCAAAATAGAATAGAATCTATATTACAGGGTGGGTATCCACAACCAAACTGCACCTTATTGGGGTCAGTTATCTTGATCGCTTTGTTAGCTAGCTGAAATTTGTGAACAGGTTGAATGAAACATCTTGACTTTTTCGACTGATCCCAGATAATGCGTACTATTTTTCAACACTGCAATTTTTCAATTTCACTGAATTTGTTAACACAAATTTGCTTCAACAATGTTTTGAACTGCTTTAACATCACTGTGTTCTGTGAAATGTCCGCTTTCATTTTTTTCACAAAGCTGAGGAAAACCTCTCATATGTGGAATGGTACTCAAATATCGGTATTTTGTTTGATTGCATGTCAGGGTATCCTGCTTGAAAAATATAATGACAGCAAAGTATTTTTTTTGTTTAACAAGCACACAGTTTGTAAGATACGTGAGAAACAAAAACAGATTTTGTTGTTCCAATACTTTTTGATGCACTATATTTGCCCATATACTGTATTACTTTTAAAGACTACTGTGGGGACAGTTCTTGTCATATGTCCTGAATCTGGTAACAAGCTTTGAAGATGGTCATTGTACGCATTGATCATTTTACTGGCAGCATTATCTGAGACAAACTCAGTTCCATTTTAAAAAATCCACTTTATCAAATTCATTTAAACATTTCACAATGCTCTGAGTCACAGAAGAGAAATTCCTTGATTGGATATCAATTGTATCCTTTAGAATAACTGTCAGTTTACCAGTAGTATACGTGGTAAATATTCTGTATTTGGCAGTAATAACACATTAATTTCAGATGTTTCTATTAGGTTCTATTAGGTTTTTTGCACTAACCAGTGGTCTGGTGTGATATTTTTAATAAATTGAATTGCTTTAGGAATTGGTCGACTGCTTATTAAGTGTTTGTAGAGAAATCCACTTAACCTGGGGAGGTTGACTTCCACGAGAATATGTAATTAGCACTGACCAATGCCTTTGTCAGGTTAATTACAGCATATCTCTGCTCTAATTTTCATTTCCTTTACATTGTTTTACACAGCTCATCCTCAGCCATTCGTTTTACTCTTTTTGTTAGTCTTATTTTTGTTGACAGCATTATATTTTATTTTGTCCTGTGCTGGAGCAGTGTGCCTTGTAAAGTGAATGAAATCTTTGTTAGAAATAAAATGCATTATTAACATGCCTTCTGATTCTTAAAGAATAATTTACTTTTTGGTGTTAAATTCACACTTCAAACGCTCCTTTTGTGTTGCCAAATTGAATCGAAGATTTTCTTCCCTGGTACAGGAATCTTGATAATCATTAGTTTGTTAAGCTTTTCATGGCTTGCTCATTAATCATGGATCAACTAACTGTTCCATCGATAAATCATGATCTTCTACTTATCCATATCTTCCATTATGAAGGTACTGTCTTAAACAGATCGAAACAGATGTAATGCTTCTTCATTGATGTTAAACCCTCTCTCATTACATTGCAAATTCCAGAACTAGGCAAGCATAATAGCTTGGCTGCCTTTGTTTCATCCTTCAAATGAAAAGGTCTGGTCTAAAAGAAACAAGAGAATCAAGAAGATTTAATTTCTGTTGTGTATGTAAAATATTTTTTCTCTTTTGATTTGTGTGAATGATTGTTTGTGCACAAAATATTGTATATCAGTAATAAACCATGTAATGGTCATGTAATGTTACCGTATAATGGTAACAAATGTGACAGTTACATTACCTTTCATTTTTCTAAATACTACAACCTTCACTCTACTGTATGTAAAAGCTGCTTAGTGTATTTCTGTAAAAATATGTAATAAGACACCACTTTGAAAACATTTTTTCAAAGTAAGTACACTCATACCCTGGTATCTGAACGTAATTCGTTCCTGATAATCTGTTCTGAAGGCGGGAGACCATAAATCGAAAATAAAATTTTGTGGAAAAGAAAATTCCACCGCGTTCCGAACCGAAGACAAGTTTACTCAAAAACCACCCTGACTATTTATTATTCATACCTACATAGTAAAACACATTTGTGCACACTGGTGAGTGAAGTGAAAGGGGTGTGATGTTCTAGTTACAGCTTACAATGTCCATAGTGGATGCTTCTGAGCTATCAACTGATATAAGTAAGCAGAACTACCCATTCCCCCCAGCTTCTGTAACTCCTGGAAACAGACGCCTGTGGCCTAACTGACTAAAACACAGCAGTATTTGGTGCAACAGCAGCCTGGGGAAAAGGAATCCCCTCTCAGGACATACCTGGAAGCATGTCTAGTGCGGTGAAGATGAAGCCAGTTGTGATCTGTCAATGCTTTAACTGGAGCACAAAAGACATGGAAAGCAAGTGGGAAGATCTCGCAGATGCAGAAACTCCACTAGTGAAACAGAAACAACACTGTGAGAGCAACGCTTGTCACAGTGCAAGAACTGGCAATCACCTTCCAAGAGGAGCTAAAGAGATGTTAAATCCCAGAAGAGATGAAAGAAAGTGAGCCAACCCCCAGAGATCATCAGAGAAGGTCAGGGTGTCACGAAAAGATAGATGTTTGGTTCTGGAGGCAACGTGATACCACACCTGCAGCAGATGAAACCTTAGGAGGGCAGGCCTGTGGGTACAATCTCCCTGAGTAATCGAGCCCCAACACCATTGAAGACATCCTGCTATAGACCAGCTAAAATTCTACATATAACTCAGGAACAGTAGTTGGGAAACTGATTTGTGGGCGGATGGTGAGAAGGTGAACCAAAGAGTGGTGACCCTGTAGCATATATTCCCTAATATATTGTGTGTTTTTTTTACCATTTTCCTACATGCTCCAGAAGATGAAGATAATACGTTCACAAACATGTGCAGTAAGACTGTGTTCTTGTCTATGTTTTAATTTTGTCTGTGTTTTGGAATTTAAATGGAAAACTACTTTTCGCTAATTGTTCTCTAAGTCGTACAGACCACTCAGTGTTTCTGACATAAAAGTATGGAAATTTCATTGAGAGATATTTTGCTCATACTTTACGATGAACTAGAAAGACATCATTTACAAAAGTGTTAAGTTTTGGTCACAATTCCACATAAATTATTGTATATGAATTGTATAGACATGATTGTATATGAATATGAATTATTGTATATGAATAATATCAGAAAGAGTTTAGAGAAGAGCAACAAGAACGATTCCTGATTTCAGAGGATTTTCAGACAGGTTAGAAGAGTTTAAAGGTGGTTGGGGACCAAATTCTGGGTTCCTTCAAGAAACAGATGTCCAAATGACAAAGACGGGATCCTCTCATTTAGAACTTGTCCTATGTTCTTACTACTTTCAATTTCATCTTCATGTTTAAATGCTTTGGTACCACTTTAAGCAGAGAATTCTTTGTTTTTGGAGCAGTCAGTTCTCGAAGGGATCTCTAAAACAAAGAAAACGTATTTGTCAAGAAATTCTGTTACACAGGTGCAGTTTCCATAGGAATGAATAGGGACGGTTTTAGTCGATGTTCTGAGAAGCTCACTGCCTCCTCGTCTGTAACTCTGTTTTAATACTATAATTTACAGTGGTACTGCAATAAAAAAAAACATGAACAAAGCACTGTAAAGCACAATGATAAAACTTCAGAGGAAAATAATCCTAGTAAAGACAGGCTGGGGAAGAGACATGAAAAAGAAAAAAACAAAATCAAGCTGAATCATAAAGGAAAGCACATAATGACTGATTGCAGCTTCTCTTTTAATTTAATGTTTATTTGTTCTCTTTTGAATTTTGGACTGTAAAAATAAGAGATAGTTTGAGTGTACATGTTATTCCATTTTTTGTTTAGCATTGTAAAAATATGAATTGAAGGAATCAAGTTCAAGTTCATCAAGTTCAAGTTCACATTTATGTGTCATTCCAGTCATATACAGGTACACAGTGGAACGAAATATCGCTCCATCAATCACGGGGTTTAGCATTAGAATAGTGTCGCGACTGCACCGGTCACTTTAGCGGCTGCACCTTCCCTTCGCTACAGTATGCGCCCGCAAGGCAGGCTGGGGGCAGCGGCCATGCTGCTGGACTTGAGGTCAGCCTGTCCACCGGATATTGACTTGGCAGTCCTTGTAGGACTGCTTTGTCCTTGTAACCCACCATAAACCGAAGTACCCCTCCTTAACCCTTTCCATGTATATATAACCCCTTTGAGGAGCTTCAATCTCTGTCTGTCAAAGTCCGATGGGTGGAGGTAAATAAACGTGTTGCTGCATTTGGCATTTCCATTTTAACGTTTTTGAAGGGAAAGTGCCTAGGGCCTATGAACACCAAAATCCGGTCCTGTTGCAAATGGCTTGAAGGTAGGCAGGTTGGAGTGGTCTGCCTGCATTTCCTGATTCTGCCCATGTACACGTATGATCACATGGTTCAGAACTACACGCCAAGATGGAAAAAAAAAACACAAAAATACCTTCAGTGGTTGTGACAAAATATTTTGCAAATTCATTACAAAAAATGTATATCAGAGTGGTAAAAAATATATATACTGTTATACTGTTTTCTAGCTATACATTTAAAGATAGGCACACTTGTTGTTTATTAGTTAAGTATTAGGCTAATTGTAAAGGGTCAGTGTCCACATTCTTACATGGGTTTAATAAATTCTTAGTGGTGGTTTAATAAATGTGTTCAAGTTGCTTCATGTTGTTTGTTGGGATGATGGTTTGTAAGCACTGAGGGAAGACTACATTAGAAGTTAGAGATTAAAGTAAAGAGAAAGGGGCTGTTTTTATAGAGAATATGCAGGTTTTCAACAACAAAGCTGCAATAAAGCCTCCTGTACCTTCAAATATGTCATTATGAAATTTTAGTGTGTACAGATCTCTGGGACCACAGTGTTTATTAAAAGTTATCACAGTAGCTTATTCGTGATTGAAGAGTCAGCTCCAGCTTCTTCTAAATTGCAAGTCAAGTTCAACAAAATTACTGGGCAGCCTGTTCCCAACATCCATGACACTTTGTACAAAGAAACACTTATTATTTTCAGTCCTTTTACTTTCAGGTCTATAATTATCTTTTTTCCATGTGCCCTTGTATCAATATAGAGCAAGAAGCAATCAGTTGAGTTAGCTTTTTCAGAACCTGAGGGCCTTTGAATCAGACTTCACTGTAATTTTCTATGTTCAGCACTAAAAAGATTTGATTTCTTTGACCACTGCTTTTACATGAAATGCTTTTGAAATCAAGACTTATTCTGTTCACTCTCCTTTGAGTAATGCCTTGTTGTAAAGCGATATTCAAACCAGTACTCAGTATTAAAAAAATGTTCATTCTAAAGTATGACATAATTCAACTATTGTGTCTCTTATAACATCTCACACATTCCATTAAATATATCATTGCATGATTATCTATTTTCTTAAATGTTGACAGTCTAAACAAAGATAAAATACATTTTTTTCATAGTACACTCCCAACCATCTTATATTTAAGAGGCAGAGTTTTGCATAACACACTTTACAATCATCTACAAAATTTTCCTTTGCCAGTTAACCACCTAATCTGTCATATTGCGTTGACAAAGAGAGTTATGATCATCCACTCATAAACCCTTTGGCCCTAATACAGGCCACTGAAGTACTTCTAATTATATCAATCACAATTTTAGGTTTCTCCATTATAATTACTCATTTAATCCTGTTTTAATTAGCTCACAGATCACCTTAATATATTATTGCCATGGATTCCTTTATCTTTCATTTTGCTAATTTAAGTTTTATTTTGAACTTCTGAGCATTCTGAAAAACAGAAGGGGCAGCTCTCCCTAATGTCATAGTGTGGTTTCAAAAGACCTCCTGATATAGTTTAGCTGTACTGTGCCCTTTAATAATATATCTGGAGAATTGTCAAAACTGGGACTGAAGTTAGACCAGCTTTGGTGATAAATCCTTCCCACCTTGACTTGGTCTATAACCTACTTCACCTCTCTGGATTCTGTGCTAAACTTAATTTTAATTGACAGGAAAGCTGTGCTGCTCCCTTTTTAGCACACCTGAAGAAGGCTCCACAACCGAAACACTGCGTCTCTTTTCCTTTCAGCGTTGAATAATCCTGTACCTGTTCCTTTGCAATCTACACATGCTGGCACAGCTACTTTACCTGCTTGAACTCCCTTTTTAACCTGCCCTTAGACAGGGAAGCAAAATTAGCTTTTCCCCTTTTAAACAGCTAGAGAGCAATCTGCATCTCCCCCGGTCTTACCATAGTCCTAAACTAGCCTGCCTCTACAACTAGCTGAGGAGACTCTTAGATCTGTGTTCTGAACTCTGATATAGAGAGAACAGTTCAACACAGCTGCAGCAGATCTTCCTCTCACTGACTCTTCTCTCATTGGCTTGATCTGGTCTCTAGGTTGCACCTTGGAGCAAACCTACACCTGCAGCCATTACCTCCTCATACACTCTAATTATACTGTTTGCTGCTGTTGATTGATCAAAGGATCCAGATGGGTTAAACCACGACCGTGTCTGTTTCACATTGACTCCAAACTTAATCCATATTGACTGTCCATTAGATTCAGGCAGCCCAAAAGCAGGCTTTAACTTTACTCTAATTAATGCTTCTTTTACATTAAATAGAGCTTAAAATTATTTAAACAATTTATAGTGATTAAGCTCATGCTTAGTCTCGCTTTCATCAATAAGTTTATTAGTATATGTTTTATTTTTCTGTCAGTATGAATGCAAACATTCTTGTATAATGTCTCCTTTCTGAGCACCAACCAAATAATAGTTCCTGGCAAGATTTCTTGTTTCCTGTGATAATTAATCTTCTGTTAGTCTGATGTGGTGCGTATTGAGTGGGGTCTGTGTGTAAGCTGAGGAATGGAGCTGAACTTGTCAGGATTATGATTTTCTTTGTATGCCAGGGTTATTTACAATCGAATGCTGCAGTTTAACAATTGAAATGAAAAACAGATTACAGTTACAAATCATTTTTTCCTTTCACTGTTTATATAAAAGGTGACATTCTGATTGAATTTGATCATATTTTATACCAGTAAAACATTGCGATTGATTGAAATGTTGCTTTACTTTGATTTATATATTTATTAGGATAGTAATCAAACAATTTCAACGTAAAGGCATTAAGTTGGTGTGCGTGTTACGTAAAGAAAAAATGCCAAAGACATAAATGCAATAAAGTAGCACATTTTTAAAACTCGCAAAATTAATGTCACAAAAGTATAACTTAAGCAGTAGTAGTGTGTTTTAAATTATGCTGATTAATTATGCACTGATGTGTGCACTTTGTGAAATTAAAATGTCCTATTCCTATTGTGCTACACATGTGATGGCAGGTTTGTCTTGCACACGTAACCTCCAGGAGCTCCAAACCTGATGCTTAATATTTATGGTTCAGATACCCCTGTAGTCACTCTAATCTAAGCCATCATTAGGCAATCATCCCAGGAACTGATTAATTACACAATTAGGAACTAAATATGATGGGTTTATTGGTGCAGATCAATAAATTGATGCAATTATTGAACAGCTTATAGAAAATTGTGCTTGCGAAACACATAAAAAAACTTTTCATTTAGTAAATGAGTGCAATGATATTCAGTTGAAGTACTGTACACCGACAGATGTAAATTACTTTGAAAACCTAGCAATCCATCATTGAGCAACATTCAAAAAGTATTGTAGATAGCAAAACAGATAAAAAAACAGTGTTCAAAAGACAGGGTCAAAAGATCTGATTTGAAAAGTTGAATACACTTTTTACATTCTAATCCTTATATGTTTTTAAGAGTTGTGGAGTAATACACTGTAAAGCAGGATCACTCATGCTACACCGTGCTACACCGATAAGACTATTTTGTCCATAGATCTAAGATTTCAAGCAGGTACAGATAGGAATGTTCCAGCCTCTTGGGGCTTTTATATATCAATCATACTGGATCCTGGTTTTCAGTTTTTATTTTTAAGCAACACACCTCTGTTTAACCTCTAATTATTGCTTATTAATAAACTCTGTAACCTTAGGAGAAACCTATCGAACAACGCCTTCATTTGTATGAGAGGGAGCACAGGCTCATTCAGGATTTGTAAAATCCCAGGTGAGACACTTTTTTGCGCCCTTGAGCAAGACATTTCATCCACAATTGCTCCTGTTTTGTTTAAATGAGAGGGAGTTTCGGATAAAAGCATCAGACTGTCACGAACAGTTCTTATTCCAGTTCTTTACCACAACAGGGGTAAAATCAGGACTGCCCCGGGTTACGATGATGTTTTGTGCAGTAACCTACTTTGTAGTATACAGAAATGCGATCTCTTGTTTACGTATTGATGGCACCTGGCTGAAGCTTTATCCAATTCACTGAATTTGCTGCAGTCTAGCATTCATTGTCCTGTTAACAGAAAGCTGCTGCTGCTGATCATTATTTGCTTAGCAGAATCCTTTTCCAGAGCGATTTAAAATGCACTTTTCTATTAACTGCAAAAGAAGTGGTAAGAAGGTCTTGAAGTTGGAAATGCATGAACTATTATGGCAGTTTTGAAATGACAAGGTGAAATGTGCATGCAATAATAATAATAATAATAATAATAATAATAATAATAATAATAATTGCTTACACTTATATTGTGCTTTTCTGGACACTCCACTCAAAGTGCTTTACAGGTAATGGGGACTCCCCTCCACCACCACCAATGTGCAGCCCCACCTGGATGATGCGACGGCAGCCATAGTGTGCCAGTATGCTCATCACACGCCAGCTATGGTAATTCATTCTCTCCAGGCTCTACAGGCTAATTTGATATTTAGTTATTTCCTAAGTGACAGGATCATTACTTCGCTTTGTAAGCTCCAGGACACTTTGAGACAGGATGGGGTTTCCCTTTAATTGAAAGAAAGTTAACATGTAAATTCTACACACTTTCTAATAGAAAAACTGATGTTGAGCTTCCCCACAGGTAAGCAACTGTTACTCGTTTTTTTTTACTTTTACTGTGACAGCATGAAGAGCTCATCAGTGTTTTTCATATAATTGAAAGAGAAATGAACAGCGCTGTTTAAAAATTTACAAAACAAAACAAAAATGATTTCAGCATAACTGAAATCACAATGAAATTCACTGCATTATTTTTGTAGTTACACAGATGTCAGAGTCACTATTACTGTATCTACTCCTAATTTATCTACTGGTAAATCTGGCTGATCTGCAGTTCTTCTGCTGATTAGATCAGAAACACTTATCACAGTCTGAGCAGTCATAGGAAAAGTAAAATAGCTGATCGGAGTATCTCAGTCCGTCTTTGAGTGACCCAGGAAACACACACAGGATCATATGATCACCCAACTCTGAGGAAGATGGACGTGATGTTGACTTTAACTGGAGTTCAATGGAAAAATGGTTCCTTAGCAATAAGGCAGTGGAGGAGCTCCTGATGAAAAGCTTAGAGAGCATGTTAGAAAATAATTTACAGGTAAACATAAAAATCGAAAAAGGTAGAATGCCATCAAACATTTGAATAAAGGGCAATACCAGCATTTTACATATTGAACAGTAAAATCATTCACTCCATGATGTTCTAAATTTATATTTCATTACCTAGTGTGATGAAAAAGTAAAGACGTCTGAAAGAGGTTATATAGTAAGTTGCAGCTACAGTATTTCTCTAAATTAAAACTCTGATTTAACCACTGAGACACGATTTAATATTTCTCACTGAAGCTGAAACCCAAACACAGTATACAATGTTTTTTTTTACTGTCAGTGTTAAAATGATATATTTCAAATAAGTTTCTACTTTTATAGACTTTGCTTCTGTATTTTGGGCCCTCCAGCTCCATCTATTTATGCATTCTGATTTCCACTCTGAGAGAAGAAACAACCAGGCTTGCAAATGTGGCTTAGGTATCCCTGTGGCTGGAAGACACAAAACTGACATTTTTACTCAACTTATTTATGGCAGCAGTACCCTCATGCATTATTAATGAAGAATCAGAGCTTCTTTTCAGAAAGGTGGAACTTGTGTTTTTCACATTATCAGGGAAAAGTTCTGCAGAAAATACATTTATGGCGTACTGTAACATTGTTTTAAGACGGGTCATTACTTGGCTTTAAAACAATTGAAACAAAACACTTTCCTTTTGAATTTCATTGCTTTGTTTAATCTAATTTTAAATATTAAGTGCACTTTCCTTGGCCTGGTTGGAGGGGAGGTTATCTATTTAAAGTTAAAATGCTCATTTATTAAGATTGAAATGCTTAAATATCTATTTAGTCAATTAAAGGAGCAAGAGGTCTTTACAGTGTGCAGTTAAATTAATACCAAAGGGAGGTGATTATCTAATGTTCATACTTTCTGAATACACTTAATTAGCAGAAGTGTTTGGTCATTTACAAGAATTAGATTAAAAGACCTTTCATCTAAAGCTCTGTATTGTACAGTAAATTCTGTGTATCTAAAATGCTTAAAAAAAGGAAAGCCCAGTTATAAATATGAAAAGGCCAGAACAGTTAAAAGGCTGCCTTATTTATAGGTGGAATACCACATCAAAGGAAAGAAATGTTGATAAGTTAACATTAGGTGCTTACATAATTAGTAAAATAATAATGTTACATAGATTAATATCATACTGCTTTTTTTGTTACGTTGATTGTTAATTCATAATATCACCGATAAAGGTAAACGTGAGAATCAATGTTATGTTTCAATAACAGTTTGAATAATGTTTTATTATAGAGACAGGGTTGGTGATAATTAGTCTTCATGAAAAGTTCACCGAATACAAAATAAACAGAGACACTTCAGCAGCACGGTCCCTTGCCTTAGTCACACTCTCCTTGTAACGAACAGTTCTTTCCGGGCCCTATGCGGACGACACGATCCAGAATAGTGAAGACACAAGGGGAAAAATAGTCATGCAGGAAAAGGGTCTGGAGACGGGGGGCGTGTCCATGCAGTGCAGGTGTCCAGGGGAAGTGAGTCCAGGCGAACAATCCATGTAGGAAATCCAAAAGAGTAATCCGAGACAAAGGGTAGAGTCCAAGGCCAGGGGATCCATCCAGGGATTTAAAACACGAACCGGGTCGGAACCGGCGAGGGGAACCAGGAACTAGGAACAGAAAGTTAAAAGCATAACGGAGCCAGACGCAGCAAGACCCCGGGCTCTCATGATGTGGAAATCAATGAGGAACCAGGAGTGAGGTCCGCGTCTGGCTTTAAAGGGGGAACGGGAATAGGGAACAGGTGCAGACAATGGGAAGGAACGAGGAAGGGCTGGAGCTCCCTTAAGAGGAGGGGTTAGCGATCGTGACACTCCTGACCCATTGGACCACAGGACTTGTTTCACAGTTTTACAATTTAGGTCTGTAACTCATTATGGCAACTTTCTATGGACCCATGAACTGAGCTATAACTGAAGTAATAATGACTCATAGTTCCACTCCAGAATGAGGTCCAACACTGAGCTCAGTTTCAATATGACCAAGTAAAGGTTTATTCCGTGCTGAAAAGAGAAGAAAAGAAACACAACGTTTCAACTGTGGAGCCTTCTTCTGAGTTTCTTTTCTTCTCTTTTCAGCGTGGACAGAATCTTTACTTGTTCCTTTCGCAGCCTATGCATGATGACGCAGCTTACTACTTGAACTACTTAGTTTCAATACTATAATCTACGTATTATCTTTACATTATTAATTTCCTAATTTTTCCTGTAAATCAATGCAGATATTTGTCAAGCATTTGAGTTTTTTGTGTAGAATCACATTATTAGTTAAAGAATGTGTGATAGAGTCGGATCTGATGGGGAGCTGCCTGGGCACCGGCAGAGCGCTTCTTAATCCTTTGTGGTGTGCCGGTGTGTAGTCGTCTGCAGAGGTTACTGTTCTCTAGTATAGGAGAGAATACTTTCTTAGTTCGGAGTAATAGTTTGTGTTGCCGGTGAGGGGAACACATTCGGTCCTTAACTGAACGCCGTCTGCGGGCGCGTGGGGATCTTAAAGCACAGCCCTGATAAGCCTCAGGTGTGGAAGTTGCACATTCCCACACGCCGTGGAATGGGAAAGCAGTGGGAGGTGAGCTCCACGGTCACAAATGCTATACCAGGTCCAACTGGGTATACGGACAGCACAACTTTATGCTCTTTTATTGTCGTTAAGGGAGCCGGTTCAGACTCCCGAATGTGTGGTTTAGGACAGTATAATCCAGAAGTGACTGAAGGTGACTGAAGATGACATCAGGGGAAACATGGCAGGATCAGGACGGGAGGACAGACAGGGGGCTGTGATCTGGTGCTCAGGGGGCGTGGCGCAGGCAAACATGTCCAACAGTCCAAATAGGGAAACCAGGGCACAGTCCATACTCCAAAACCAGGAGATCCATCCAAGACAAGACACGAATAAAAACAGGGAACGGGGACATGGAAGTTAAAAGAAGGGTAACGAGGCCAGGCGCTCCGAGCCCCAGACTCAGCTGGTCAGGATGCCCATAGGAGGCCTGTGCCCTCAAGCCGCGGACGTGGGGTGACTTGATGCTAGGCGGGCCGCCGGGCGTCTGTCTGCCAATGCAGAGCCCTGAGCTTCAGAGGCACGAGGTGTAAATAATATACGAGGAACAAGGGGGAGGTGAACGCAATAATGAAACTAATATACGAAAGGGTCGGAGCGCCCTCTAGAGGAGGGATAATGATCATGACAACTGTAATTCATTTTATCTAAAAAAACTTTTCATGTGAGTAACATTAATTCAAGATTCAAGTATCTACTTCACTAACTAGTCAGAGTGTACTTGATTACTTATTTTGAAGTCTTTTTGTCATGGATTTTGCCAGATAACCTTGTGCATAATTCAGGCAACAATCACAATGATTAGGTATAACTAACAACAAAGAGCACAAGGCATTCTTTATTTTGTCGGTGGAGCACATATGCTGCTATAGCACATCAATAAGAAGGAAAAAATGTCCATTCAGTAAAAAGTCAGTGCAATGTCTGCAATTATTTTGTCATTTAGCTGATAACTTTCCAAATTTGTTCTAGTTCTAAGTTTATTTTCATACTACATATACTGTATATCCATCCAGCTTCTGACTGCTTCATCCAGTTCAGGGTGGTGAGGGAGCTGAAGCCTGTCCCAGCAAGCAATGGGCGCAAGACAGGGTACAGCCTGGACTGGGCCCCAGTCTATCACAGGCACAAACACACACACTCACACCAGATCCACGTTTCCCAGAAGCTAATTACTCTACCTCTATGTCTATGATTGTGGGAGGAAGCTGGAGCACCCAGACAAGCCCCTCACAAACACGGCGGGAGTATGTAGACTCCACACAGACAACACCCCAGGTCCTGAACTGAACACAGAGCGCCAGCACGGCGAGGTGGCAATGCTGACCCCTGTGCTATCATGCTGCCCTTGTGTACGTAAATTGGTCACAAATCAGTCGTTAAACTTCCTCAGCAGCTGAAGAAATCAAAACCAGATATAATATAAAAAGGACATTTGACAATTCTGTGTGGACTGAAAACACAATTTTTTCAGAACCTACACATTATTTGATAAAAACAATCAAACATATTTCATATACTTCAAGAATTAAACACATACATTTCTTTTCTTTTAAAAATGAATGAAGCCGTGAAAAGTAACTACCCACAAAACATTCAGATGTATAAACATACTGGCTTTGACAGCAATTGCCTCAAATCAAATGACTTTTAATGCAATGAAATGTGAAAATCCAATTTATGGACAAATAAAACAATTGTTATATACAATATGTGGTTATCTGTAATTTTAATATCAAATCATATATGACATCTGTCAAATAAAACTTTTGTAAGACAATCCTTTCAAACAGAATACTTGGAGCTGAGGAGACACTGATGGAAAAGGATTATGAATAAGCCCCTTTAACATTAGAGATGATTACAATATGAAATCTTTGCTGTGATTATATAATTATCATTTAAATATTTTCAGCGTGAAAGAGTTGGTAGAGCTCAGCTATTCATGTAAGCATGGAGTGTTGGTTCAAGCTCTTAAATTAAACCATCTGTGTGATTTCGCTGCTATAGCCAAATATATATAGCAGCTATACAGCAAAAATGTATACAATACATATATATGATACAATAAAACTACTTTCTTAGAGATGCAGTGCTTCCTTTTTTCAGTGTTTGTGATTAAAATCATATGACATGATGAGGACAAGCAAACTGAACAGACATTTTAAAAAAGCACAAAGCTAATTTCATTAAACACACTGCAGGCTTTCAAGGCTGGTGAAAATTATGGTGTTTGCCAAGTCCGATGGGCTCCTCTGATGCGAGAGGGGGTTGTTGTCCTACTGGAGTTGAGATGTGGCAAAAATTGGGAACAGGGATTTTCAAATATCAAACTGATAAGACTCAAGCAATTTCATTTTTTTAGAATGCAATGGTCTCACAAGTATAGGCATTTGAGATTATTTAAATAAAATGGCATTCAAAAATATATCAGGACCTCCCCTCTATTAAAAAAAGTCTTAACTGGACTACAGCCTGTTATACTGTACATTGAGATGAGTTCTAAATAAGTAAAATTACTTATTGTTTAATTTAATGTTAATTAACTTAAACATTAATTAAGTTAATGTTTAATTAATTATTTTATTGTTTATCTAAGTAAAAAAATATTTTAGAGTATTTTTTTATATAGGTTCAAAAGCTTACTTCTTCAGTAAAGATACATGAGCTCTGTAGGTTCTGACAAATATGTTGTTATTAAAACAGTGAAAATACAACTAAAACAACAAAAACCAAATTAATTGTGATGGATATCCCATGAACAACTTACCATTGTATTAATGTTCTCGTTCTTTAAACGAGACACTATGTATCCCTAGAGACATTCCACTTGTTCGAAGGCTCATATACTCTATTGAAAATAAGGATCAAGACATGAAACTGAAGCTTTAGAGATTTAACGTTTTAACTGTAGATTTAGATTTGTTCTTAGCACTTTCATTCCCCCAAAGTATCTTTACTACAATTAATATATTCTAGATTTGTTTAACTGTTTGTGCAATAGACTTATATTGTTTTTTAGTCAGATTTAAGATTAGTCAGAATCAGAATCACCTTTATTCGCCACATGCATTTAATATACAAGGCATTTACTCTGGTATACAGTACTTGGTGAGGCAAAAACATTCTTTGTGTTTTACCACACACAAACAAGACTCATAGTCATCAATAAGACACATAAGAGCACACATGAGTAGGAATTCTGGTTAAGCAAAAAGACAGCCATAGAAAGACGCTGTTCAGATACTGGGTAGCTCTGGTTTGAACAGACTGGTAGCATGTTCCTGAGGGGAGTTTGTGAAATGGGTGATAACCTCGGTGGGAGGGGTCATCAGCAATCTTTCCTGCCTGCTTCTGTACTCTGAATTGTAGAAATCATCAAAGGAGGGCAGATGACAGCCAGTGACCCTCTCCTCAGAGTGAGCAACACACAGCAGTTTGCCTTCGGAGTGGGCAGACGCGTTGCCAAACAGTTATAGAGGCAGTCAGAAAGCTCTCAATAATGGCTCTGAAAAACTGTATCTCTGTAACTCTTCAGGTGTGTGAAGTTTTGTGAAGAACGTGTTTCTTCTCTTTTCAGCATGGAAAATACATTTATTTGTTCCTTTGCAGTCTACGCATGCTGATGCAGCTACCTAAATACTGTAAACTGTAGCAGAACTGGTTGAGAGACACCAGTTTTTCAGTGGGTGCTAAAAGTACATCCTCTGCTGTGCTTTCTTTGTAATACTGATGATATTCGTTTCCAGTTTAAGGGTATTAGAGATCATTATTCCCAAAAACATAAAGGACTCCACCACACTCACAGCCACATCATCCATTACCAGGGAGAGAGGTTATTTAGAATGTTTGTGGAAACAACTACCATCTCCACCATTTTCACTGTGTAAAGCGTATCAAGCTCCAGCGCCCCATGGCACCAACCCACTGCCCTGCCTCCTGCACATGGTCTCATTATCATGATGGATGAGACCTACAAGGGTGATGTTATCCACCGACCTAGTGTGGTAGTTGCTGGAGGTGCAGTCATCAGTGTGCAAAAAACAGAGAAATGGGGAAAACACAGATTCTTGAGGTACACCAGTAACACACAAACATACTGTCTGACAAATAAGGGCTGAGCCACAACTGTGAGAAAGTTGAAAATCCATTCAACTATAAAAAATAAAGGTGTTTTGGAGTGATAATATTAAACACAGAGCTAAAATCCACAAAAAAGAATTCTTGCTTACATGCCTGAGGATTCAATGCAGTACATTTGAAAATCTTCTTTGTGACAGATGTAAAAGTAACTGGTTTATAGTCATTAAGACAAGTTATTTTGTACTTCTCTGGTACAGGAGCAACAATGGAGGATTTATAGCAGGCAGGCATCTTACACTGATCTTACACAGTAGCAGTCATATCACCCTGCAGCTCACAACCAGCAGCCCACTGCAGCTCAGCAGGTGTGAGCCTGGCCAGTGCCTGGAAGGGAGACTCCTGGGAAAGCTAGTGAGTGAGTGACTGCTGTTTGTGTTCAGTAACAATGGTTCATATGATTTAAAAACAGAAACACATATCTCTGTAAGGTCCTTCAGTCAAGTAGTGAATTTGATGCAAATATTCAATATTCAACCATGAAATCTAGGAGATTTCAAAACAGCTCAGGCATAAGGTTGCATTTTAAAAACCCTTAATATCTCATTAAGCATGGCGATGTCAATCATTAAGAAGCAGAAGACACTCAGACGCTGCTTAGATCAGACTGCCCCTCCAGTCTGAGCAGCCAGGGAAGACAGGAACTGGTTAGTGAGGCCTCAGTGAAGGCAAGGCAGACTTTTTAAAAGAGTTACAGACTTCTGTGGCTGAGATGAGAAAAAATGTCCAGGGCTCAAAATTATTCCAGTCACTCCAGCAACCATATCACCCTGAAGCTCACAACAGGCAGCCCACTGGAGCTCAGCAGGTGTGAGCCTGGCCAGCACCTGGATGGAAGACTTCCTGGGAAAAACTAAGGTTGCTGCTGAAAGAGCTGTGGGGCCCTGCGGTCTACTGTATGTGGGTCCTGATGCCCCAGTATAGTGACGGCGACACTATACTCTAAAAAAGCGTCATCCTTCGGATGAGATGTAAAACTGAGGTCCTGGCTCTCTGTGGTCATTAAAAATCCCAGGGCATCTCACGAAAAATGTAGGGGTGTTATCCTGGTGTCCTCGCCAAATTTCCCTTTGGTTTTTACCAGCTGTGGCCTCCTAATAATCCCCATCTCTGAGCTGGCTTCATCCCTCTCTACTCCCCACTGAGAGCTGGTGTGTGGGGAGTGTACTGGCGCACTATGGCTGCCGCCGCATCATCCAGGTGGGGCTGCACACTGGTGGTGGTGGAGGGGATCCCAATTAAGTCTTTGAGTGGAATGTAAGGGTACGAAATTATTATTGTTATTATTATTATTGATGCAGAGACTATATTGATTAAATACTGTACATCAGTGAGCACCGGAGCTTCACTGTAGCAAGGGAGACCAGGTCAGGACCAGCAGCTGTCCTGCAGTTCTGCAAAAGAGCTTCTGAACTTCTGGGTCTTTGACAATTAGAAGAGGCTGAGGAGCGAATTGTAATGTAATTAAATGTGTGCTAGTTGCTGCAGAACAGAAGAGGACAATGAGGTAGTAGAATTTAAAGAGGTCAGCAGAACACATGAACTATGAACATCATTAAGAAGCCTCTGATTTTCAGACCTAATAATAATAAAAGTCATCGCTGTCTTTGTCCTGGCCATTATTTTAATTCCACCAAATATATTTTTATAAAAGCAGAATGACTGTCTCTCTATGATGTGCACTCAGAGCAGGCTCTGATAATAGTTGTGCCAAAGGAAAAATACAACTGAAATCTCTCGGCTACAGCGAGTGAGGCAGGACGTGCTGGTTTACTGTTCGGCCAGTGCCAACTGCAGTCACTCAGCAAAAAGAGTTACAAAACTCCCGTCATCGATACGAAGTCTCAAATCAGTCAGGACGAGCCTCAGCCTGGCTCAGTGGCTGCTGTAGCTCCTTCATCAGTCTCCTGCTGGCACCCTGTGGGAAGAGGTACTGTAAGGCAAATACTGGTTAATCTCCAGGCTCTAACTGAATGTATAGATGTGTTGACTCATTGTATGTACTTCATTCTGTCCATATAATTAAAAAACTCCTATCTGTATAAAAATGATCTTTTAATTCCATTTTGTGGTAAAAATAAGCATGTGCCTATGACACAGATGTTTTTGAGGGACTTTGTCACATGCTAATTGTTCATTTTTTATTTAATTTATGAAATATTAATTTATATTTAACTGATAACGCTTTAATGTATATTCTTTAAAATAAACTGGATTTGATTTTACATGCCGTGCTCTAATTTATTTATGCATGCACACAGATTTACATATTTATCTGTCTACTGCTGGTGAAGCACACAAAGGTTCTTGAACAAGTTCTGGTTCATTAGCTGTTGCTGAAAGCAACAAAGCAAAATGTACAGTGTGCTAACACTAAGCAATGTGTCTTTTGGGAGGAGAAAATGAAGAAGTTTGTGAAAATCACTGATTGGATTTCTTGAGAAGCGCTCATTATCAAATTATTTTATGCCATCTACTGTATGACTGCAATATCCTAATTAGTACCCAAACTAGTTCTTTCAATATTCGCTAGGTTTGTGTAGCTACAAAACATTTAAATATCTCCATGAATGGACCCACAGGTTTAGCTCTTCTGTTGTCTTCCTTGTTAAAATGTGAAAAATTGCCTCCATTCCCCAGTGAAGAAAGGAAAACTAAATGTGTTGTCATGATTAGTGATTAAGAAGAGCTTTACACCATCCCTGGATTTTGATGGAAATTATTGAAGAGCTCATCAGGGTGAAAGAACTTCAAAAGTAACTGCAAATAACATTTCTAATCCAACTGTTTTGCAGTTATTGTACAGGTTAATGTGAATGAGATTTATTTCCTCATTAATATCTCTGACAATTTCAATTCAACCTCAAGCTGTGTAACTCTTCGGCTTGGAAGATCACTGTCATCCTGTAGTGAAGATCAATCAAAGTCATACAGTTGGGAGCAATGTCATGCCTCAACAGTGCAGACGCATCCAGTGTAGGCAGTGGTCAGTCCTGGTCCTGCAGAGCCACAATCTAGCAGCTTTATTGTCTCATCTTTAAATCACCAATTTCTTAACACTTGGAACAACCTCATTGTTGACCACTTGAAGCCCATGATGTGTTGATGCACAGTTTAAAAAACACTTGAACTAAAAACACCAACACCCTGTGGACCTCAAGGCCTATGGGTAGCCACTCCCAAATTAACCCAACTAATTTACTTACTAAATTGATCATAACTCACAGGTGCTCCAAAGTCCAAATTTGAAACGAATGTTCCTAATGTTCCAAATGTGAACCTATTGTTTGAAAAGTGACTTATTGGGGTTACAATTCTGGAATCAGTGGCTGCCTGTGAGGCTGAAGCTAATGCAAGAATAGATTTTTGATGGCAAAGATCATTAAGAACAAAGTATTCTCTGCCTTTTTCCTTGACATATTGCAGATTTTCAAGTGAAACCAGTGGTCAGAACGGTGAAAGTGTGGCCTGAAGGAGCTGAATCAGTCCTGCAGGACTGTTTTGAAGGCACTGACTGGGATGTTTTAAAGACGCTGCCACACGGGGATCATACACTGACAAACGGGAATATGCATCGTCAGTCACTAACTACATCAGGAAATGTGCTGATGATGTTACGCTCAAAAAAGAAATAAGAACTTTTCCTAACCAGAAACCATGGATGAACAGTGAGGTTTGCATCCTCATCAAAGCAAGGGATGCAGCATTCAAATCCGGCAATAAATCAGAGCTAAAGTCAGCCAGGATCAGCCTAATGAATGGTATTAAACATGCAAAAACACACTCAAACAGGAATTGGAGGAACACTTCAGCACTAATGACCCACTGCGCATGTGGCAAGGTATACAGGCCCTCACAGACTACAAGAGGAAGAACATCTGTGCACCTGCCCATGATGCCTCCTTGCCTAACGAGCTCAACACCTTCTATGCTCGGTTTGAAGCCAGCAACACAGAACCAGCCATCAGAGCTGCACCCTCCGCAGCTGACCAGCTGCTCTCACTGTCTGCAAATGAGGTGAGGAGATCTGTCCTAAGAGTGAGGCTGCAGGACCTGATGGCATACCTGCCGGCACCAATCAAGTGGCAGGTGTTATTCACAGCCATTTTCAACATGTCCCATGCCCAAACTGTTGTCCCCACCTGCTTCAAGACAACCACCATCATCCCAATACCGAAGAAAACCACAGTGACATGTCTTAATGACTACCCACCGGTGGCACTAACACCTGTCATCATGAAGTGCTTCGAGAGGCTGGTCATGGGGCACACCATTCCGAACACACTGGACCTGTACCAATTCACCTACTGGCCCAACAGATCCACAGACGACGCAAACTCCATTGCCATACACACTGCCCTATCCCGTCTGGATAAAAAGAAAACATACGCAAGACTACTATTCATCGACTTCAGCTCATCTTTTTACACCATCATTCCAGAGAAACTAGTCAAGAAACTCAGTTCACTGGTGTCACACCCCCTGTACACCTAGAGGGCGCTTTACTTCTGTCCTGTTCCTAGTTCCCTGTAATTATTCATGTCTTTCCGGTGTGTCTTGTTGTGTAGCCTATTTACTTCCTGTGTCTGCTCTGTTCCTTGCTCAGCATTGAGGGTACGGATGTCCTGAGACCCATCTACAGTAGCACCAGGTCACCCTACGTCCGTGGCCTGAGGGCATAGGTTTCTATACCAACATCGTCTGACCCATTGCGCCTGAGCTAACCCCTGTGTTGTCCCTTTTACCACTACGCATAGGGTCTTTACTGCTCTCCTTGCCATTCCACGGCTTGTCCTTCCGACATCTGTGATAACTAGGTCTTGACACATCCCCCTGCAACTGGATTTAGGACTTTCTGACTGGCAGACCCCAGGCTGTCAGGCTTGGAAACCACACCTCCTGCACTCTAACTCTAAACACTGGGGTCCCCCAGGGGTGCATGCTTAGTGCATTGTTCTGCTCCCTCTACACCCACGACTGTAAGGTCAAACATAACACCAAATCCATCTTCAAGTTTGCCGATGACACCACAGTTGTAGGTCTGATCACACACAATGATGAGAGGGCTTACAGGAAGGAGGTCAATCTCCTTATAACGTGGTGTGAAGACAACAACCTTACCCTCAACGTTAGCAAAACCAAGGAGTTGATTGTTGATTTCCGAAAATTTGATTTTTTTTTTACCACAAACATCAACAGGACTGAAGTGGATATGGTCCGTAACTTCAAATTCCTTGGCGCCCATATCACCGAGGACCTCACATGGTCTGTCAACACCACCTTTCTGATTAAGAAAGTGTAACAGCGCCTGTACTTCCTAAGACAGTTGAAGAAGGCTAAGATACAGTATGTCCCCAGATCCTCACTGACGTTTACAGATGCACTGCAAAAAGCACATTGACAGGTTGCATCACAGTGTCACAGTGTCGCAGTGTGGTGAAAATTGCCCAGTCCATCACTGATGTTGCTCTCCCATCCATCCAGGACATTTATGGCAGATGGTGCTTGAGGAAAGCTCTAAGCATTATCAAAGACCCCACACACCCCAGCTACAGACTGTTTGACCCACTACCATCTGGAAAACGGTACCGGAGAATCCGAGCCCGGACTACCGGACTCAGAGACAATTTTTACCCCTGCACTATCAAACTATTAAACTCCCAGCCTCTCTCACCCACGATCTGAACCCTCACAGTGCCTTTATCTCTTTATCAAAACTCAAACACACATTGAGATCTACCTCTACCTCACATGTCAAGAAGCTCACTCCCCATAATTTTCTATCCTTTATTTCATTCTGTTGATGTATGATTTTGCACAACTGATGTTGTTTTGCACATTATCTGTTGTTGTGTTGCACATTGCCTGTTGTTGTTTTGCACAACTCTGCATAATCTGTTTGATTCAAACTGTACCAGACAACACGACAGTACATTTTTACATTTTTGTTATGTTAATTGCATATGCGATGTATTTTATTCAATATGCACTAAGTGGCATGAGTTCTGTACAGTATATATATTTCATTCTGAAGATTTGATTCCCATAACCTCACCTTACCATCACTAATTAGGACAGTTATCAATCCTGTTGATCAACAGCGACAGCTTCCTGATATTGAATTATGTTTTAGATTGTCAGAATATGGTTTTCTACTCACCTAAAGAGAGTACAGAGTATAGATTGAAACTCTGTGATTTGCACAGTCTAAGAAGTTTCCAAATTGCTTTGATTAGCATCTGTTATGTTATAATGTGTTTAAAGGAGAAAATGCTCATAAATCCCATTAAATGTGCTTCTGTCTTCTCTCACGAGGTGCTACTGCCTGAAGGCTCAGCCACCTGCTGGTTTTTGTTCTAGATGAGTTCTGTTACATAATTGAACAATTAATTGATTTAATCATATGATTAATTTAAAAAAACTAATTTGTTCTCTATTCTTAAACATGTTAGAGGTTGTCTTGGAGTGTTACTTTTCATTAGTAAAACTGGCAACTTTGGAGCACAAAAAGGGGTGCAAGGGTTGCGATCACGCTCCTTGTTAGTGAAAATAAATTAACTGGAATCTGGAATTGAACATGTTTGACTTATAACGCCTGCAGGATTGTAACTGTGAGAGCTGTCCTGGCCAGCCCTGCTTTGCATTGAGACACCGGCGTTTTAACACAAAAAGAGCAGGTTTACAGAGGAGGGGAAAATGCAGAATTAAGAAAAAAATGAATACACTTTTCTTTACAGATGTCAATGGGTAAGGTTCAGACTGAATTAAATTATTCCAAGTGGAAGACCGGCATCAGTTTGTTCAACATCTACAGTTAGATGTCTCGTTGAAATTAAGGGTGTTATATTAACTAACAGAATTTAAATGCAGCACCACCTAGGTGCAGTGCACATAAAGTAATGCCTTTAATTTGTGCTAATTACATTGTTGCAAACATTTGGAAGGTTACGTGTTACTGTTTATCACCTCAAATGATCCAGATAATTGCTTAATGTTTTTATGCAGCAATTTTCCTGGCAGACTAGTATGAGCTCGACAAAGAATATAATTTCACGTATATAAATGTTTAAATTAAATATTTTGATTTTTTAGCTTTCAATCATTATAATACATATGAAGGCAGAAATGTTCTTAATAATGGAATAATATGTCAGTTATAATGTACTGATTATCTTTGGTTGAAATCCAGTTGAGAGAATATATGATGCCTCATTGTACAGTTTTTAGCTGTGTAGAAAACGTGTTCTGGGTGGCTTGAGCAGTAAAGGCAGACAGGGCCCTGTGTGTCTTTATTATATATACGTATTCCCTCGTTAATATAAAATTATTTTAAGAAAATCAGTCTGACTTAGGCATTGCATTTTAACAGCCATTTGTCTTAAACTTGATCCTTTTCTCTTTTTTTATTTCTACCTACACATATTTGTATTTGTGAGTGTGGGCATTCATCCACCTCTTTATAGACATTTTTGTAGTCTGGAATTAATCCTTTATACTTTTGATAGCTGATGGTAAATTTCCTCAGAATATATAGAGCTTTCCCTTCATTTGACTGTTCTAATGACAAATGTGGAATGAGATCTAGAATGGCCAAAGTCACAAAGTGACAAAAGACTATGTAATCGTGTGAAACTGTTTGGCTTCAACATTGTAGGTAATAACCAAAGGGAAATAAAATATTTATGGTTTTATGAATAGAAACCATACCATGAATAAATGTCTGAGTTGAACAGTTTGAACAGTGTGTGTTAATAATAAATTAAATTCACACATTAAAAAATGCATCAAATGTTAACAACCTTTGAATGTAATGTGATTTAAAACGTAGATGCAAGTATGCAAATATTTTTGGAGGCTTTTATCATACATTCAGAAAAAAACAATGCAGTGCATAATTATGCTTCTTAATTATATTAATCAATAAATGAAATTTGTGCACTATCATTCTCTACTAAGCATTACATTTGTTAAGCTGATCTTAATATACGGGAGTGGGATACAATGTAGACAATTAGTCAGGATGATCTTACTGTTAAGATCACACACCATGAAATAAAGAGCCACTTGAACTTCCCAACTGACCATTTAAAAAAAGTCCTTTAGTGATTCTAAAAATTAATAAAGAATTAACGTTTACTGATTGCTTTATATAAATAATATAGATCAAACTTTATTTGTGATTAATGTTTGCATCAATACTGGCATATAAATTTAGCTTTTAATACAGTTTAAAACAAATTGCAATAATCTTGCAGCAAGTCACTTTAAAACAATCAGTCATAAAATCTCTAGAACACAAAATAAAGGAAAAGTATTGATCCACTCAAAACAACAGGTCCACTAAAGAAGTAAACTAGCACTTAAATAATGACAACTGTTGAAGATGATGTTCATATCAAGGTTCTGTTAAATAAAAAATGCTAAAAATGTTCAACACAATCTCCATTCCATGGTATCCTTGAAAGTCTCTTGCTATCCATTCCTCACAAACCCTCACAAAAGAGAAAAAATCGAAAGAGAGAACCATCTTATACTGTATTTTGAAACAATAATATAGCAAACAGGGATTATGAAAGTAGCACAAAACGTGTATTTATCTAATAGAAAAGTGAAATGGAGCCAACTTTTTATTAACCAACCAAATAAATAATGCATTAGCAGTGTGCATTGGTTCACAGTCCCCAATCACATCCACATGTCTCTGTAAGTCAAACAGCAGTACTATACACAGATCTTCCTGGACCGCCGGCCTGCCAGATCTTACTTAAGGGAGCCAGCAATCATGCTGTGATAATAAATATTAATTGGTAAGAAGTTAAGAAAAGTGGGAAACCTTTCCTCTGTAAACAAGGTGATTGTGTTAAAAAGTATTAATCAAACCAATATTTTCCGTGTACCTCAGGGGAGACATAATTATTACCTGACCAGAAAAGTGTGTATAAAAAGTTCCATTACATTTATAAGATTTAGCATGTTTAGGAACATAAAAAGAAAGAACAGCATCCATAAAACTGAATGACTCCTAAAAATAGGCTTTTCATTTAATTGACTGCTGTTGTCAGCATTATGAACTAATACAGATGTCATTCACATTTTCTTTATGGCACAGGTCTTATATACTTTTATCGACAAAGACAAAGCAATGAATATGTAAAACAAAATTCATACTCTAGGGACGGCATCTGTCATCTTCTGTGATATTGTTGGCATTGTAAAAGAACTGAATGCTGGACCAAATAAATAAAAAAAGTATTGATATTCTTAATATGGTTTCTAGTCAATGAATGCTATTGCTGCTGACTTTGTGGACATCATAACCCCTTCAGAGTGAAATATATGTCACTAAATTGATTTGATGGTGTAAGCAGCAGTAGCCTGTAAGAAGCTAACCAAGGCTCAGGAGAAGCACCAAGGATGCTTTTCCTTGAGACTTACTACCCAAAAGCAGAGGTGACCCTGTCCTGCCCTGAGGGTTTCCTACTGATGTAGACTATTTCCACCACACTGTGACACACAACACCGGGTCTCTTTACACGATTGGAGATTTTGTAACATTACTTACTGCTCCCTAACTTTAATATTCTTCTGTGCCTCCAACACCCTTCTGTCTCTAGGGTTGTTTGGTTCATTAACATAGGGTTAATCCAGCATTCAAAGTATATTTATTTGGCAGTCCTTTGCTTTGATTCTTTGGTCAAAGGTCACTCCATTCAGGGAGAAAAACAGTCTTGAGTATATTTACCATGAATTTTAACTGACAGAAAACACAGGAAGTCAATCTGCATTAATCCTTCTCAACAGGGACACCCAAATGACCCACTGGCCTCCTGTCTTAAACAACTTCAGAACTGTAATTCATCCTGCTGTTTCTTTGGAGAAGCCAGGGTATCACCTTAAACAATATGACTGGGTCGCTTGTTCCTTTGTCCCTTACTCTGACGGAGTCACCTACTGTACTTCAACTGCTTCAGCCCACTTCTGCTGCGACCCACAATGCCTTCCTCTAAATCTTTTCTAGATCTCTTCGTCATTCCTCCTCCTCTTCCCTGGGCTACTTGTCCCCCTCTCTTGCTAAACCAGCAATCCGTCTCTTCACAGCGATCTGTTCCAAGACCAGGCTTTCTAACCGCCTCCTATTCCTTTACAGATGTCGTCGTTATAACATCATTACTAAAGGATTTAGTCTGAAATTTAACACCTTTTCCTTTGTCTCGGATACCACCCAGAGTGTTCATTTTCAGGCGTTGACTTCACTAATCTCCTCACCTCTTGACTTCACACCACCTGACTGTTGATACTGCTCCTCTCCCACTCCTGCCTCCTCTCCACTCCCGGCTTTTGTTCTCCCGTGCTTCATCAACTGCAGGTTTTCCTCTCTCCCTCACACCTGAAGAAGGCTGCACAGCCAAAAAGTTATGTTTTTTTTCTTTCTTTTTCTTCTCTTCTCACCATGGAATAAACCTTTGCTTGTTTCTTTGCAGCCTATGCATGTTGCCACAGCTCCCTACTTGAACTACAATTGTTTTATAAGTGATACGTGATCACAATACTCCTGTCCTGGAGTCCTTGCACTGGCTTCCTGTCAGGCTTCGTGTTAACTTCAAAATGCTCATGCTCACCTCTTAGGCTCTATATAAAATAAAATTATTATTATTAATGTTTTTTTCCTTCCCCGTGTCTTGGAGTTGTACATGGTGCATGCATATGAATTCATAAATCTTTTTACAAATAGTCTCTTCTAGCAGCATTTTCCATTTTGTGCCTATAGTTTATGCTTTTTCTACCAGCGTGTAATATTCTGCACTTGTCTGCATTGAACATCATCTGCCTGTCGGAGTATTGAATTTCATCGAAATCTTTTTGAATTTCATTTGCTGCTTATACAGCATTGTTGATCCTTCTTTTTCAGTAGCATCTGCAAACCTGACTGGTCTACTAACTATATTACTAATCTAGATTGGTGGTGTAAATTCAGCAGAACAATGGTCCTAATATAGATCCCTGTGTGACACCATGGATCAAACTATCCTGACCTCAGCCTGCGTTTCCTTAGGAGACCTGCAAGGACAGTCAGGTTTATGCTCTAAGGACACTTATTGTTGAGACAGTAGGTGGCACTAGAACATGAGGAAGGTTACAAACAAGAGGAAGCCATTCAGCCCGTCTGGTCAGTTCGGTAGATAGTAGCTAATTCCACTGAAGTGAAATGTATTCACTTTTACAAACCAGTGCCCCAGTATTGTAAAGTGGGACACTGTACTGTACAAAGTGCCGCCCTCCAGATGAGATGTAAAGTCCTGACTACTTGGCCATTAAGGATTTAGTAGAGTAGAGAAGTTTATTGCCATATGTAAATGTATATTGGAATTCTTAATTTAATGTCACTGCTCAAACTGGGTGCTAACCCCCGCGTCTTTGTTAAATTCTAGTGAGTTTGTACGCTCAGGCCTTCCTACATTTCTCCCTGAATTCCACCTGTGAAGCAATTTCTCACCTCTCTACCTGATTTTCTGTTGGGACTGATGGAGGATAATGGCTGCAGTGCATCACTATGATGCAGTTCAGAAATGGATGAAGTGGGTTCCCTTTTATATGAAAAGTGCTTTGAAATCCTTTTGGGTGAAAATGTTGAAGGATGAAAATGTTGATTTATGATTCCTGATCAATCTAACAATATGGTGGCCAATTAGATTCAAATGCCTTGGCCTGTTTTGAGGTACCCTTCCCTTGTGAGATGAGGTGAGGTGCTTGTAACATTTTATGTGTTTTATGACTCATGTTCACCTAGACACTTTGAGACAAAATAGGATTCTGGTATTGTCCTTCAATTATATTAAGGTAATGTTTACATCATGTTGCAAAAAGTATATTATTTTTTAAATACACTTCATTAAATGTCTTTGTTTACTAATTTTGTGTAGAATGCATCCGTTTGTTAAATATTTTGCATTGCATTTTAAATTTAAGAGCTTTGATCAACGGTCCTGTTTGTTTCCCGCTCATACCTTTATGTTTGGGGAACATGTCAAAATCCGATGCCCAGAGAGGCTCTGATATAAATCGCGGAAATGCAAACTTGACACCCCAGGTAGGGTTAGGGTTAGGATTCACACACTACTTAGACAATTTATAAGATCTGCACTGGATTCTGGGGCCCAAGTCAGGTTTAGGACGGGTGGTTTTGTAGCTCTATCTGAAATGTTTTTCTTCAGAAGCTCTCTGGGGCCTGGGTGGCGCGGTGCACCTCGCGGTAGTTGTATCCCAAACCTGAGTCGGTGGGATCAAATGTTGTCACCAAGAATGACTGAATCTTATTTAATAGCAAGAGCTTTGATCAACGGTCCTGATTGTTTCCGACTCATACATGTGCCTTTAGGTTTGGAGAACATGTATAAAATCTGATGCCCAGAGAGGCTCAGATATAGAATGCAGAAAATCTCATTTCACATCCCATATAGGGTTAGGGTTAGCATTTTGGGGACCAGGAAAGGTTAAGAACGGGTGGGTTTGTAGTTCTATCTGATTTTTTTCAGAATAGAATACTCTCTGGGGCCTGGGTGGCGCCAGAGAGTATTCTATTCACTATCACTATTTTAGTTCCCCTCTTTCCTCACTCCCCCGGCTCACTATTGCAGATTCTTCTAGTGTGCGTTATCTCGTTACTAGTTTACATTCGGTTTTGATCTTCTAGCCTGCCCCTCGTTTTCGACTTTGTCTTGCGTTTTGCATTGTTGCTCTCTGGTTGTCTTTCTCGTTTCCCGACCTTCGTGTTTGGTTCCTGGTATAGGTTTTGCTTAGCGATTGGTGTTCTTTCTCTCCTGAGTCCTTCACACATCCATACCTCTTACCTGCCCACTCTTACAAAGCATTACTGAATCTCATTTAACCAATTAACAAATCCTGTTTGATAAAGAAATTGAATAATTTCGGTGTGACTTTATTCTGTACTCTCAGCGTTATAATCACCAAGAACCTAAGATTTTTAGAGCTGCCTTAATACTAATACTGTACCCCCTGGGATTCTCAGCATAAGCAGACACTATGGATAGAACATTTTATGTGTGTAGGAGGAAACTACAGATTTATTTATTTCACAAAATGAAGGCAAGAACAATGCAAACTGTCTCTGCATGTATAAACCAGTCTCCCCTGTAATTTATGTGCTCTTATTAGGCATCAGACCTATGTGATTTATTGCACTGTTACAATGCCGATTAAAAATTCTTCAGTAATTAGATTTCAGAATCCTATAGGCAGAGACTAAGTGCCTTTTTTATTCATTCTTGCTAATAGTAAGGAAAAAAGAACAACATTCTGTTTAATTCAGTGTCCCAATATATTTAATTGGTTTGCTAGGGATGAAACATATATAATTTATTGCTCCAGTACAAAAATAATTACAGATCTTGTCTTTTGAGACAATAAAGGGGATGCAAAACAGGGTAGTTTTAGAAAAACTGAATCCCAGGGAAGAATCAAACCAAAAACTATCCTGACGCGACCACCAGTGGCCAGCTCCACCTGGATGATGTGACAGCAGCCCGCTTCCCACACACCAGCTCTTAGTGGGGAGGAGAGCAGAGTAATGAAGCCAATTCAAGATGGGGATTATTAGGAGGCCATGATTGGTAAGGGCCAATGGGAAATTTTGGCCAGGACGCCGGGGTTACACCCCTACTCTTTTCGAGAAACACCCTGGGATTTTTAATGACCACAGAGAGTCAGGACCTCGGTTTTACGTCTCATCTGAAGGATGGCACCTTTTTACAGTATAGTGTCTCCATCACTATACTGGGGCATTAGGACCCACATGGACCGCAGGGTGAGCGCCCCCTGCTGTCCCCACTAACACCTCTTCCAGCAGCAATCTTAGTTTTTCCCAGGAAGTCTCTTATTCAGGTACTGGCCAGGCTCACACCTGCTGAGCTTTGCCAGTTGTTTTGAGTTGCAGGGTGATATGGCTGCTTGCATACCGTTGAGGGGGATAGGCTGGCATCTGCCAGGAGATTACTGGATTTGGAACAACTACTGAAAAAAAAAAGAAGCTAGATGTGTCAAGTGGTCTTCTCTTGCACTTAGCAGTGTACTGATTGGACTATGACACATGTTGCAAGTTTCTCCAAATTTCAATTTGTAATATTTTTTAAATGATTGCATGTTGTAATGCCCTTAACATACCCTTCTATTTACTGTATTTAGTCCTAACACCTTAACAAGTTAGGAAATTTTCATATATATATACAGTACAAGCAATTAATAATTTAGCAAGATAGATACTGTACAAGACAGCAATTTATGAATTGGGTATGATGTTGTTAGAGCTACTGTACAATGTGTTCCTCTATGCTTTCGTTTTTATCCCCAAAAAATTTTCTGCTGTGTTAAGGACAAGAGAAACCTCTCATATAGAGCAGTACCAGGGTGATTGCACAGTGAACCTGTATCATATTGTAGCAACCTGGAGGCTGTATTGTGAGCAGGGGGAGGCAGGCTGGAAAAATGTTCATGTTCTTTGTTTTTCAGTGTTATGTTCTCTGTATTCACAGAGGAGGCTCATAAAATTTATGGGCACGCTGGGGCGACCTGCCAATCTTCCTGGGCAGGCATGAACGCTCTTTTGCAGTGCATGCATACAATCTGCCCCTGCAGAATGACTGAGAACAGGGGAAGGCACTGGGGGAATATTGAGAAGCACTTGATTTGACAACGTGTGCTGCTAAGGTGGACTGCTGGAAAGAGGACCTATTAGCTAAGATAAATTGGGGCTCTAGATTAGAGTTTTTATTTTTCTTTCATTGATCATGCTGACATGGGCGTGTTTTTTAATTTTTTTTGAGTTAGTCCATCTTTCTTACCTGTTTTGTGTGCTTCACTGTAGAATTTTCCTGAATACAAATAACAGCTGCCTAATTTTACTTGCATACTCATTTTTAAATTCAAATTAAAATATGTTTGTTGTGTGGATTCTGTTAACATAAAGTTTGTTTATTCACCCAAAGAAAGCATTTATTGATCTTTTTAAAGTAGTAAAGCAGTGTTTGCTAGAAGTAAGTGTTAAAACTAAGTAGAGTAAGTAGGATAAGAAACTTCCTTCTTGTGAACTAATGGTTTATAATAAAATGCAGATTGATTTTTAGTATAGAAAACTTGCAGTCATATTGATAGGTTTTTCAGATGAATCAAGCTGTTGGTCACGTTTACTGGGAATAAAGTTTACTGTTAAATTTTTTAGTATACCCTCAATAATATCTGCTGAGCATCAGAAGAAACCTACCACTAAAGCTAAGTCATACTGTAGGAAAAGTCATGAATCCGATTAACGTGTCATTAACAGGGCTGTCTATTTAAAAGAGGCTAGTACCATGTTTGATATTATTATGTCATTGAGCACATGTGCCTATTCGCTCATCTGGGAAGAGATGCCACACGTCATTCCATAACTGGTTAATCCCAGCAAGACATCCATGGCATAACTCTCACATTCTCATCCTGTAAGAAGGGTGAGGGGAGAGACCCACAGTACCATCTGTTGCTCAACATGAGCAGCAAGAGAAAGTGCATCTTGCTGGATTATTGTGAACTCAAGGTGAGACCACAGGAAGGGCTCTTGGTGTTTGCTGAATGTGCTACTATGTAGTTGGGTTGTCAATAATGCCCACTAGTGGAATTGTCTCGCTATAGAAATTCCTCCCCAGACCATTTGAGGTACGCAATATTCAGTGTATCATTGGGCACATGTGTGATGCCCATTGGGTGATCTACACAATACCTTAATTCATTGTTAAAGTTGATCACCTTAGGTGACTTAGTATAGCCTCTATCATACCAATGACACAAAGACATTGTTTCCATGATAAGGTGGCATTTTGGTTCATTTTGTGCTTTTTTTGTTTTTATTTTAAGAAAGGATGACATTAAATAATTTAAATAACCTCCACACCAGTGCCCAATCTGCTCTCTAACTAAGGACTGGCGATTTCATTGGCTATCCCTTGCAGACAAGTCAGATTGTTTTCCATGAACCCAGTGGTGACTGGTAAAATAACACAGAGTCTAAACCAAGTCTGGTGGATTGAGAAGGTTTTGTCTCAGGAGATATCTGTTCCTATAGAGTACGTGGGAATCTGGTCATGGTGAGCTCTCGTTTGCACTCTTGCTTTGATTCCTCGTACTAATGTCTTTGGTCCTCAAAGTTCTGAGCTCCTATTACAGATATTTTTCCTCCATTTGTCTTGGTTGAAAGCCACAGCCTCTTAGTAGTTGATATTGGTGTTCTTCACATTTACATTTATTGGATATTTAAATCTCTTATTCTGTCCTGCCCTGGTGAAATTACCTTTTTAAACTGGGTGAAGAGAATCTTCTTCTGGAATCTGGAGTCTGACATCCAAATTACATGGACATGGACATGGACCAACTCAATAGAGCTGATGGTGGATGTTCATAGTGTCAGATCTTCTGGTGCCTGCTTGAGAGCAAAAGCTGAGTATGGCACATCTGTCCTCCCACGTGATAGATAACGTCTGACACATGGTGGTTACAGCATTCCATTTCTTTTAAATGCTTCCTCTATGTTGTCCAAGTTTTACAGCAGTGTATTAAACTAAAGCAGGAATTTTCGCAGCTTGGTAGACCATCAGTTTGGTTTCAGTTTTGAAGTCATGATCCTCAAACATTTGCTTTCTTAGCTGGCTAGAAGCTGTAGATTTCTTTGTCAATACCAGCCTTCTGTGAAAGAAAACTCCCAAGATTCTTTGTGAATCTGAATCAACAGCGTTGGGCCAGGTGCAGCATGGCTGGCAGGGGAAAGGAACTCTGCACGGTGTAAAAGAGCACAGCCTGCATGGCAAGGGGTCAGTGGAGAACCGAGAGAGAGTAAAAACATACATTGGAGAAGCTCAGTGTGTGACTGAAGCTTAAACTTCCAGCCCTGGAAGCAATGTTACACCTGATGCGGGAGACCTAGAGGTGATAGGTCTGGTTGTATAGTCTCCCGGGTTTAATGAAGCTCTTCAGAACCATCAAACCGAACCGACAGTTAGTGAAAATGGAAACAGAATTCAGATAGGGAACAGAGAGTCACGAGCATGGCAGAAAATCACCAGGTGAATGGCAATATGCCTAATGACTATAGGACAAAAAGCTGTCATGTTTAGTTATCTTTTAAATTATTTGCTTATGTAACTCACTTCCAGTGTGATGTTGACATTTAATAATTAAACAAGAAATCTATAAGGACACAAAAATAATTGCAGTTAAAAGTCACGTGTTTGCTTGACCTTTTTTAAAGGAAAAATATAATATACTTAAGTTTGTTCTTTTGGTACTGAGTTTCAAGTTTCACAATGTGTTATAAAAATTGTTCCTGTATTAAACCAACATGAATAGATATGCATACAAAATATAACCCACATTGTAAGATTTGTAAATGGTGTGGCAAGAACTATTGTTTCTAAGACTAAAAAAAAATCCAAGGATGTTTCAACAAATAAGGCACAAGGCTAATCCTGGTGAGAAATGAGTTGCTCTAGCAGGGTTGAATAGGTAAAGCACAGTGGCACAATGGGCTGCTTTGTCTGGATCTGCACATTAATGTATTTCCTCTCCTTGGCAACTCCTAGTATAATTTTTTACTGATTACTGAATTGCTAAGTCACACAACATTATTTGATATCTACACATACATAACAGATTATGGATATATACAGTATGCACCCAATGTCAATATATGGAAACTGGTGTGAGTGTGGTGCAGTGCATTCAATAATAATAGGATGAATGTTCAAAATGTGGGCATCCACCCACTGCATTCTCTATTGAAGAAAATAATTTATACATTGAAGTCATTATAAGGAAAGACAGCTGCATAAATAAATTCAAAACCTAGGTGAGATCCCACAAAGTGGTACAGAAGATGTTCACAAAACCACAAAGGCTGTCTGCTGCATTGGACATTGTTTGACTTGTTTTCCACAGTACAGGCTGTATTGTGTAACAAAGATCCAAAAATCTGTGTCCATGATAGGGGTGTACCCATTGTTTCCTCCTGCATGAGGTTCAGAACAATCCCATCATTGAAGAACATCCCTGTAATTGTGTTTTCAGACCACCAAGGTGTGCTTCTTGTTTATTTAGTTTGATGCTCTGGAAGCTGTCATGTTGTGGACCTGCGAGAAAACAACTCAGAAAAACCATTGGGGGATCCCAATGGGTCTCATCTCGGTGCCTGATAACATCGGCCACTCGCTACCAGTTTCACTTATATCACCTGGTTACAACCCAGGCATCAAACCCATCGATTTTCATTTCTTTGCTCCATTAAAAGCCCATCTATGAAGAAGCCAATCTACAACAGATGGCAAATCTGTGGCTCTACAAGCTTGACACAGATTGTCACTATATAGGATTCAATGAATTTGTGTCACAGTGATACATTGGCCCAAAAAACACAACTATATATGGACATGCAGTGCGTATCATGGCCTCGGTTAACAAAAAAAAGTTTCACCAAGATATTCTTCCGAAAATATTAAGAGCAGGAGAATTCTTCAGCTAGATTTCTTTTTTTTCATCAGCTGTAAGAGGACCCGGGGAAGGGTCATTTATAACCGTTATTTCCTGAACGAAACACTGAAAATACTCAATATAGACCTGGGCAAGATGGCTACCCAGGATAACCATCTGACCCGCTATTGGGAAAAGCAGACGCAGCGAAAACAAGAAGACATAGCTGAACTACATCAGGAAACAGGATATAAATGCCCCAGAAGCGATGAGCCGGTGCGGAAGCCGATAAGGTGAAAGCGTTTCGGAGGAAGGAGAGATTTAGGAGTGTACTGAAGGGAATTTAAGAATAACGGACTATTGGATACGGTTTTGACAAAGATTACAGATTACGGCTTGGATACGGCGCAGAGTAGTGTGGACATACGGATTTAGGAATTTGGATCGTTTAGGGATACTGGCAACGGATTGCGGATCGGATTTGGAGAGATGTACCGACGAAGAACAAAGAAGACCAGTGTGGTATGAGTTAGATCTCTTTTACAGAGTTAGTGTTACTAATAATTGACCTCAACACTTTATCTGAGATAACTAGGTTTGAATAAGAAAGGGCAATGTACATTTCTAAATGAATAAAACAACTTCTTATCATAGGATGAGTAGCATACACAATTTAGTACAGTTTACAGCATCATACTGGAAATTATTTTCAAACAGAACAGTTAGTTCTGTTAATGGAATAACTAGAGAACAACATTCAGTGGAAACAGAGGGATCCACGGGTGTGGAAAGAATGAAAAGGACCAAAGACAAGGTTACAAACAAGAGAGTCAGGCCCTCAGGCAGAGGAAGCAGGATGTGCAGGTGACCGGCAGCCCCGTCAGCAGCATCGAGAAGGAGGTGCGCTTTCCCAGGACCCTCGCCGTGTACTCGCCCATCCCTTCCAGGCGGCTGACCTCTTTCCTACAGGAAGAGAAGGACGAGGGCGAGAGGCCGCCGCCGCCGCCCCCGGACCCAGAGGAGCCGCAGCAGGCCAGCGAGGAAGGCGAGGAGCAAGAGAGCCGGACGACGGCGGCCGGAGAGGAAGCCAAACCGGAGAAAGACCACAACGAAGACGACAACGACGATGAAGACGCCGGCGGCGTTAAGGAGGTGCCGCCAAGCAGAACTGAAAACGTCCTGAAAGACCAAGACGTGACGAACACCAAGGCTCGAGTGAGATTTCAGTTCCTGGAGCGGAAGTATGGCTACTATCACTGCAGAGACTGTAACCTCCGCTGGGAGAGTGCGTACGTGTGGTGTGTGCAGCGGGTCAGATGGTTATCCTGGGTAGCCATCTTGCCCAGGTCTATATCGAGTATTTTCAGTGTTTTGTTCCGGAAATACCGGTTATAAATGACCCTTCCCCGGGTCCTCTTACACAGCCTTAAATACAATGCAGCCTCACATTTTGGTTAAAAAACTTATTACATGTTTCAACCTATCATGTGGATCATTAGTTTCTGAATAATAGTATCCAAAATGTATTTATTATTAGGTTTGTATCTGATCCTGTTTGTAGTCCTACTGGTTCACCACAAGGCTACACTTTTTCTCCCCTCCTTTTATTTTTTAATAGACTGAAACAATTTATTGACAAAGTATCCAACAAACCCGCTGGAAATGACCTACCCAGACAAGCCTGGGTCAAGCTGAACCGACTAAGAACCGGACATGGCCTTTTCCGGGCCACCCTACACAAGTGGGGTCTCACTGATGACCCAACTTGCGAATGCGGCGATGGCAAGGAGCAGACGGCCGACCACATCCTATACTCCTGCCCTCGCTTCAGATGCCCCGGCAACTTTATCGATTTGGATGATGCCAGCCGCGACTGGCTAAGGCACCTGACTGTGACGATATAACTATGTAACTTCTGCATGTTAAGCTCATACAAATATATATATTTTTTTATACTGTGGACAGTCTGGGGAATTATGAAAATTATTACAACTTCAGGTTTGCTGATGTATTAGTCTTTCCCCTCTCACAGCCTGGACAAACACATGGGCCTATTCTGGACAAATTTGTCAAACAGGTGCCACGTTTCATACCTTTAGATGAAAGTATAAAAAACAAAAGAACTGATTGCTGATTTAAAAAACAAACAAAGTCATGTCCTTCCCACAACAATCCATGGTGAGTCTGTTGGTATAGTTTACAGTTACAAATACTGTATCTGGGCGGTGTGTTTGATGATAAACTCAAATTCACTGAGAACATTGTGTCATTGTGACAAAATCCCAGCAGCACGTACTATATACGGTTTGAGAAAACTGACTTCCTTTGGAATCCAAGAAAAGAATTATATATCAACATCTTGTAGCTCTTTCATCTAAAGTATTTTGACACTTTCCTTTATCCGTTGGTCTGCATCACTCAATCATAAAGACAAAACCTGCCTTTAAGTAAGGTGAAACCGCCTGAGTGAACCTCAGCTCTAAAATCACTGGTGAGCCTTGAAGACCCCTGGCAAAGCTTTATGGGCATCAGCTGCTTAGGAAAGCCTGTGCCATCACTGAAGACTCATCTCATATCTTTCATCGGTCGTTTAGCTTCAGGGAGACATTTTCCATGTCCGGAGATGAATAGAGGAAAATTGAGCCTTTTCCCACACACTATCAGATTCTCAAACGACTGTAAAGTTTTGTTAATACGATCTCTATTGGATAGAGCCCCCGCTACAAATGTACATGCATTTTAATACTTTCTTAAATATCTTGATTTTGCAGTATAGGACAACGTCCTTACAATGCACACACACTATATTGCTTTCATAATCTTTTCAAGGATCTTTTGCTATTTCTGCTGTGTTTTTTAGGAATGATGCAAGAGCTTAGTTTTATTATATTTGAAAGGTGTTGTATGTTGTACTACTCACCGCTTAAGTTGCCCCCCTTGAGGCTGAATAAAGTATTTTGAATTGAGTTGAATTGAATTGTTATTGGTTATATTGTAGCTCAGTGATAATGGCAGATGCTGTGACTCTTTATTGAACCACTCTTCAGCACTGATATGAATATTTAGATGATAACAATCATATCTGTAATCCTATTATAATTTTTTTCTAACAGAGTTTGAAGAAAATTGCTTATCAATTGTACTCTATAGAATGAGATGATATTAAACACCACATAACATTGTTTAAAGACCTAGATCTTAACAAGTATCCTGGGAAATAATAATGTGTATGCAATCTAATTCAGAAATACTCTGTCAGTTCTGGAGAACTCTTATAACACAGGAGAATAAAAATGATCTCCTTGCCAAAACTATGAGAAGCTGTATAAAATCAACTTAATGAGACTAGAAGGAATTAAGGCTGCAATCAAAAAAATCAAGAGTTCCACCAATCTGTGACTAATGTGAAAAATTAAATTTTCTTCAAATGCAAAATCTTTGCAGAACAAAATGTGTTTAATTACTACATTGCAACTGAGTGCAATATTATTACCTTACAAAACAATTTCAGTCAGGGGGGTTATGCATTGAAATATAAATTGAATTAATTTTAAATATCACTAATGCATATTATTTCATTCCAGTAAAGTAAAAAATATATGTCAGTCATTTGAGTGTTGATCATGCTGAATTTGCAATATCCTATTTCTGTCTTTGGTAGAAGAATGTGCATCTTAATATGTCTGTAAAATGTCTAGAATGTTAATCTTAAAATGCCACGACTGCTAAATAATAACCAAATGTCGGTCACAAACTAGATACATTTTTATATTAGTTTCATTACCTCTGTACAAGAGATTATTTAAATTAATAAGTAATTAGGAATAGGAAGTGTAGTCAATGTATGTTTTCAATCAGGAAGTTGAAAGGGTTTGAGGTGAGTCAAAATGTTTTAGAGAGGGTTTTTAGTGTGTTAGTAGAGATCATCCCTACTTTTGGTATCACTGTGTGGAATGGTAGCCTGAATATTAAGAAAAAGGGGAAATTGGCCAGAACTGTCAATGTTGCTAGTAAAATCACTGGTCGACCACGACAATGTTTAAAGAGCTGTATTATACTGCAGTTCAAAAGAAAGCTCAGCTGCTCATTGATGACCCCTATCTCCCTCTTCATTCCTATTTCCAGCTGCTACCTTCAAGGGGGCAGTTTAGAAAGCCTGTGGCCAAGACAAATGTCTACAAGAAATCCTTTGTTCCCTGTGCAGTCGGTATATTAAATGCAACTAAGGTACCGTTTCCTGTATGGAGCTTTCAGATTAGTGTAATGGTAGTGTAATATGGGCAGAGGGTGTATATGTCTTGTTGCACGTCTTGGGCTATTGTTTGTTTTTCTTGTGTATTTATTTTATATTTAGTGTTATTTGTTTTTTGCAATTTTTTATAGTGATGCAAAAGACAAATTTGATTATTCTTTAGGAGGGATAATAAAGTTATATAAAGGAAAATAATACTCAGCATCAAAAGAAACTTACAATGGGCATGCCAATACAGGATCTATTCAATAGGTGGATTCAGGACATCAACACAGCCAAAAGGTTCAAAACAGTGTTCTTTATTTACAGTTAGGGAGCACCAAATTACACTAACAAAAGGCTGACTCCCTTTTGAGCCCCTAACTAGATTTTAAGTACCAACTAACCTGCTTACTGGCTTTGACGCAGACATCTTCAGTTTCTCTCGGAGACTCCTGTGAAGAGCTCACAAACATGTGTCGCCCCCCGGAAATCTTCACAAAGCAAAACTCTTCCAAGCATAGAAGTCTGCCCCTGAAACTCTTTAAAAGATCTTCTAAATATACTAAAACCCCGCAGTTTCGAAGTTCTCCCTCTGGCAAGGCTATACACAGAGGATCTGCTGTAACCTGACCAAAAGTCTTGCAGGAACCTGAGGAATGTGGCTGCCATCTTGTCTGAACCAGCTGAGCCCTTACAATGCTTTAGAAAAACAGAGTGCAGATATTTTAGATACTGCTTCTGGCATCATTTTGATTAATTTGTCATTCACATGAGCCTCTGTGATACACTGGAATGACTAAGTGTAGCATCAGTACTAAATTAGCTTATAAATGAAAGAATTAATGTAGCACTGTTGATTCAACTCTTTAAATTTGAACCTGGTAAAAACCCAGAAGAACACAGAAAGGTACCAAGGTGCTCCATTTATCAAGACAACAACATTATTCTGGAGCAACACCTTAGGTGGACTTGCCAGCAGTTAAGCCAAGTCATCTTTAGCTATGAATCAAGATATTATATAGAGCACTACAATGGACATCAGCAACTGTGGAACAGAAGTGTCAGCAACTGTGGAACAGAAGTGCACAACAATATACTAATTGTTTTGCAAAACAGACTCATCACTAGGGAGGTTCAAGTGTGATGATCTGGAAAGCAGTATCTAGTTTCTAGTGATTGATGAAAGCTTGACTGCAACAGTGCAACATTAATCACATGTAACAGTTCCTGGGTGAGGCTCCCATGGAAAGAGTATTTTAAGACCTTATGCGAGGCGGCAAATCTGGAAAGGAATAGGAAACGGAGTTGAGGGAATACACACATGGTTTATTGGTGCTCACAGTGATGATGGGGAAGTCCGTGCAGAAGTGGAGGGTGGGTATCCATTACAACAAATCCAGGGAGGTCCACAGGAGAGTCAGGAAACAGGCCAGATGTGCATTATCGGGAAATCCACCCAGAGACAAAACAGGAACAAACACACAATAAAACAAGAGCCAGGAATACGGGGCTTTGCCCCAGGCCCCAGGCTCAGAAGGTCAGGGTGACTACGACTGACCTATGCCCTCAGACTTCCATGTGAAGCCTGGTGGTAGGTGGGCCATCAGACAACCATTCTCCAAAGCTGAGCCCCGAAGGCTGTGGGGAAGAAAACTTGAATAAGGGACTTGACTAGACACACCAGGAAGTAATAATTAAAAGGACTACCTAGAGAGGATTTGAGCGCCCTCTGGAGGAGGGGATGTTGACAGGACATCACATCCTGGAACCTCACTTTCTGACTTCGTTGCAGGTGGGAATATTCCGTCAACCAGGAGGTGGAAAATGCTCATACTGTTCATTTAACAGTGATTTTCTTGTGAAAAGAGATTGTGACCAAAGTGCAGGGGATGCTATATTATTTAGACTTGTTCATCAGACGTTCAACTGAGGTCCTGACTCTTTATGGTCATGAAAAATCCCAGGGTGTTTCTCGAAAAGAGTAGGGGTGTTACCCTGGTGACCTGGCCAAATTTCCCATTGGCCTTTATTAATCATGGCCTCCTAATAATCCCCATCTATGGACTGGCTACATCACTGTTCTCCTCCCCACTGGGAGCTGTGCTGGGAGTGTACTGGTGCAATATGGCTGCTGTTGCATCATCCAGGTGGGGCTGCACATTGGTGGTGGTGGAGGGGATCCCCATTACCTGTAAAGTGGAGTGTCCAGAAAAGCTCTATATACGGTAAGCGTAAAGAAATATTATTATTAAGACATCAGACAGTTGTAATCTGGTGCAAAACTTTCAACAAAGGTCACACATGCTACTAGTCTTCACAGTAGACCCAGTCTTCATGAATCCTGTTAATGACGAATTTCAATATTTAATATTAAGGTACATTCATAATTAGTATAATGAATTTACCTATATCTGTCATACCTGCTCTCGGCGAGTGATGAAACACTTGGAAGCATTCAAAAAGGCCAGAGGTTGGGATGTGAATCAATCTGCTGATCAGACGTCACGATCAGGCACATTATCAGTCCCACCAGTGCGTAATTCTATCAGCACTTACCTTGTTCCAACAGGGTATAGAACCCAGCATTGACAGTACTTCCCTGCTCAGTGTTTGCTCTTTGTCCCTCAGTCTTGGTGTTTTTTTACTTGACTTCTGTGGCGTGGCTCGCTGTCTGTTCTCTCAACTTTCTCCCTGGATCTTCCTGTGCTTGACTCAGACTGCTTTTGCCTTGTGAATTCCCTCCTTTGCTACTGACCTCTCGCTTGCCTGAATACATTTCTGGATTTCCCATGTTTTTCTGTCTCGAACCCCTGCTGCAGGGGCTGTTCTACTGCACCTGACACTGTGCTCTCTGGCTCTGTACTGCTCCGCTCACAACAGCCTGCTCACCTGTCTGCCTTCGCTCAGCAGTTTGCTGGTCTGTTCCTGCATTCGGATTCATCATAAGCCCAGACAGCTTTATCCTTCCTGGTTGGCACAGCCCTTAGTACAGAACCGTGTCTGTTCAATAAAACGACAGCACACCTGCTGAAGCAGGCTGGTTATTTTCCTGGCAATACCTTTATTGCCGTTTGCAGTTATAAGTCCTGAGATTCTTTTGACACTCAGCATAATAACATTCTAAAATACTGATTCATTTACTGTCATGATCGGGATCCCTCCTCTTAAGGGCGCTCCGACACTTTCGTATTTTAGTGCACCTGCCCCCTGTTCTGTCTCCTCATTTAAGCCCACTGCTTCCACTATGCCTGACTCAGCACTGGGAGCTGGATGCTGGGAAGCCAGCCTACCACCAGGTCCAGGAGAGACCCGACGGCATAGGCTTCCTCAAGTCGTCCTGACCATCTGAGTCTGGGGCTCGGAGCGCCTGGCCTTGTTACCTTCGTTTTATTCCCTGTTCCTGTTCCGGATCCCGTACCGGATTTTAACTCGTCTTGGTTGGATCCACAATTTTGGACTTTGGACTGCGCCGCAGATTCCCCCTTTTGGACTTCCCTGATCTCGTTTGCCATCGGCACACCCCCCGAGCACCGGATCACTGACGTCACACCCCCCTGTCTGTCCACCCATCCTGATTCCTCTTCGTCTCCTCCCCTGATGTCCTTCTCCACTTACTTCCGGATTATTACTTCCTAAACTACGCTTCGCGGGAGCCTGGACCAGCTCCTGTTACATTTACTCCATAAATTACAGATTTTGTACATTTGTGTATGCAGCTTATACAGAATTAATTACTACAGTTAGCAGCAGCAACAACAACAATCATAAAAAAAACTTTATTTTATATGTAACACCTTTAAAAATAGCTTCTCAGAGAACTTTACAGGAAAACTAAAAAAGTTAACCTTAGGAAATAAAAAAATAGCACATTGTAGAAATACAGAAGATAAGGCAGAGGATTGCTTGTTGTCTTCATAACATGAGCTTTCAACTTCTCAAGCAGTTGGTCAGTCATCATATTCATTTCTTTTAAAACTAAACAAAACACAAACAAAAACCTACTTTGAGCTACTATTTCTTAATTCTCTTCCAATAAACGTTGTTTGTGACATTACAGCAAATGCTGAAAATTCATAGACTGCACCTCCGTTTGACATGTAAAATAACATTTCATGTGAACATGAGAGAGAAAACCACCTGAGAACATAGCTCATTCTTATGATAATAACACACACACAGCCTTTTTGAGCCCAAACAGATTTCACAAGAACAGTGTTTGCGAAAGACTTTTCAATCAGATTAAATATTGTAAGAGGAGTGTGTTACAGACAAGATGGAGATTCTTGTTAAGATGGTGAGTGAAATGACTGAAGTGTGAGTCCATGAAGTCCTGCATTTAAGAGTCTCAGAGACTTCACTGTGAAGTCAGTTAGCTGTTTGGTTTTTGCTGCCCAGTTGTTTTTAAGAACGGAATTAAGAAATTGTTAGTACCTCAAAGGGGAGCTAACGTTTTGTTTTTTATTTTGTTTGGTTTTACCTTGTTCTTCAAATAAAGAGGTTTGAGCAGGGAGCTGCAAATGTTGGCCCATTGGATCCAAACGAACAAGTAAATCTTAATGCCACACTGAAAAATAGAAAAAAGAAATACAGCATTGCAGTTGCTGAGCCTTCTCTAACAGCTGAAAAGTTTCTTCTTTCTATACAGTATCTCAGCATGAAATTTACCTTTATCTGTTCATTTGCTATAAAGAAAGAGCCCTACTTTTTACCTCATGGCTGCAATTGTGCATTACTGCACCCTGTCCCTGGGTATGCCATAATGTTGTAAAAGGTACTACTCTAAGAAAAGGAAGAAAACAAGGTTTTAAAAAGAAGCTGTACAGTATCTGTTGATGTTCAGACAGTATTGAATGTAATATGTAAATCTGGTTACATTCTTCCTTGTACTCGTTTCTTCAGCAAAGTGAAATCCCTCTACAAATTATAACATTTATAATGTAAATTTGAGAAAAAGGAATTGTAAAGAATCTAGGCTGCTTTCATATTTTAAACTACCCTTTTCAGTGCTGTACACAGAGAAAACTGGAAATCCTACTGAGAAAACATTGAGAAACCCCAATCAAGCTTCCTTCCAAAATTGCAGAATTATCTATGAAAATTATTTCCAGCATGTGAACAAAAAAAACATCTTCTTTCTTGATGCATACAGCCATTTAAATAACAGTAGACTTCAAAATAGCTAGCTACTCTAGAAATGTTAAATTAAAAAAGGAAATTGCAATAGTATTAAATACAAACTGTTCAGGAAACATCTGAAGAACGTGAATGATAGAAAAGATAGTGGTTTAGAATTTTTTTTAAAGAAAACCCGATTGGTTAAAAGAACGATACTTATCTTTCTGGTAACACTGAAGACTTACAGTACAAATGTGTAAATGTACCACATATGGAAATGCAATTCTTACATTTTAACAAATATTCTTCAATTTATTTCACAACACAGTTAATTTATACTGTTCAGCGACTATTCTATTAATACTCAATCTCTTGTAGAGTTACTGTGTGTATGAATTTCCCATTTTTTAGGGAAGTTTTACTTGAAGCAGAATAGGATGATCTGCCACTTTTACTTACTGAAAACTCTTCACATTCTTTCAAACACACCTAACAAGTATTTTCTCCCACTGTCAAAATAGATCAAAATAAGGTGTTAGATCATTGAGTATAGTAAAATCTTCATTTGAAGAATTTTTCACACTGATATATATTGTAGGGCAGAGCGATGGCCCTGTGGCTAAGGATCTGTGACTGGAAGGTTGCCGGTTCAAATCCCGCAGCCGGCAGAGAATTCTTTTTATGGGTGGAGTGGTGGCTCTGTGGCTAAGGATCTGCACCTGTGACTGGAAGGTTGCCGGTTCAAATCCCGCGGCCGGCAGAGGAATCCTACTCCGTTGGGCCCCTGAGCAAGGCCCTTCACCCCAACTGCTCCAGGGGCGCCGTACAATGGCTGACCCTGTGCTCTGACCCCAAGCTTCTCTCCCTGTCTGTGTGTCTGTGTCTCCTTGGAGAAAAAAGCTGGGGTATGTGAAAAGAAGAATTCCTAATGCAAGAAATTGTATAGGGCTAATAAAGAAACATTATTATTACATTATATATTGTGCCCCGAGATGGACTGGCGTCCCTTCCAGAGTGTATCCTGCCTTGTGCCTGTTGCTTGCTGGGATGAGCTACAGCTCCCCCACTACCTTGAGTTGGCTAAAATAGAAACTGGATGGTACTGTACATATTGTCACTTAGCAATTAGTATGAGCTCATCACTGAATTTCTTAGCTTATTGAGGTTTTTCACTGTCAGAAGCATTCTGCACTGTTCTTGTCATACTGTCAGTGTTTTTCACTGTATTTTCATAATATGGCTCATTGAATAAATATTCATGAGCAAATTTTAAAAGAGTGCTAAATTTACACACTGTGTTCAGGTTTTGGCTCCCAAACAAGTTTTTACAAGAGTAAGGTGTGTCGGCATCCTAAAGTTTTGGGATTCCTTAAAAGCTGTGTCAGGTCAGAATTTTATTTTAAGTGCAAAAAATGAGCTCTTCTTGAGAGGTTCCTGTTTGTGTCAGCAAGCGATCAGAGTTGGTGAAGCCTTTAGTGATCACTAAAGAGGACTGACTTTCATAGCAACAAAAATGAAAGTTTAAGAAATTGTGACTTTTGCAAGGCTGTGCTGTGACTTGCAAACTACAGAAGCAGGAAATGAAGCATTCTGACAGCCTGTGGAGAAGCATTTTGATGTAGGTAAGCAGGACACATCAATATATTTTCTCTAGCTTTCTTAAGGAAAAGTTGCAATGAATGGAAATTAGAATTTGCAATGACAAAGGACAATGTCCTTGATAAAGATAAAACACTACTTTTTAAAAAGTTATACCTAAATGCCACTATCTACTGTAGGTTAGTAGAGTCAAGGGCTAATAGCTTTCTTCTCTTGATTCTATCCTGACCTGGCTTATGCTGCATTATTTTTTAGTTATGACTTTAAACTTTCTTTTCTAACTCAAGAATAATAATTTGAGAATAAATATGCAGTGCACTGTACACGAATTGGAAAAGTTCCAAGCCTACCTGTGCTCTCATTAAACAGAAAGGGCACAAACAATGCACCAGTCTAGAAATAGCAAGAACTTCTCTTACATTTTTAAAGGTTTTAACTTCTAGTTACACCCCTATGCCAGAGAAATAGAAACAGCATATACAATACATGAGTGTACACCATAAGCTTATTTTTAGAGTAACATATATTAGTGGTCATGTTTTATGATGGTTTTATTTGCACTGTATGTGCCAATATAAATTGAGATTTGTATAAACTTTATTTTGATTTTTATTCTGCAATATATTATACAGTATATTCAGTATGTATCAAATAGACATTGTATATCAAAGTACAATATGTTTGCTGGTGTTATAAGATGTACTGTATGCAGCATATTAAATTAATTGTCAGCAGTGTCGAAATTCATTTTCATGCAGATGAAAATATTTTAAATGGCATTGTACTGTACATGTTGAGCTATTTTCAAATATTGCAGTGAGTTTGGGAATGTTTTTCTTCTGTTCAAGGACTTTCATGTACAGTATGCGTACATAACCTGACCATTTCTTTTCTTGGGTAAAACTGAAGGATGAAAAAGGCAAAAGCTTCTTGTTTTCTCATACATTGCAGGATTGTGTGAGTTAAGCCATGTACAACATACGAATGTCTATATACTGTGGACGGGCTACCAAAAATGAATGAAAGCAACTTTGTAGAAAAGGTCCTGACTTAAAATCTGTTTTCAGTTATTCAAAAGAACTGGTTACCAGGAGATAACATAAAGTCTCCACATTAGTTGATTCAAATAATCTTAATATTAATGCATAAATCGCTAAAAAATAGGAATAAAAATCTGTTTTTATACAAACATTACTTTGTTAATGAAACGACAAGCAATTTACTTTCAGCTTTAGTGCTGTCTATTATTATAAACTGTAACATCTGTGCACATAATGGAATAAATTATCAGATTATTAATGTTTAATAAAACCTATCAAAATCAATTATCTCTTCCTCAGCAACTTGACTTTGGCTCTAACCTGACAATTTAACCCTAACACTGTCACACTTCAATGAAGTAATGGGACTCAGCAGCAGCAGCCACAACTGCACAGCAGATGCTGGTGGAATATTTTGTTTTCTAATTACCGCTGGAGTCAGGATATTGTCAGACTCAATTCTTCTACCCTTCCATAAGAAGACACTGCAGCGTAAACAGGATTTTTTTTTACAAGGAGTCTTATTTCAGGTGCTCACAGGAATGCAATATGTAGAGTAAAAATGTGAAATTCTTCCTTCACTGATTTATTCTGAGCTTGATTTTCTATTAAAGATGATGCGTACGTAAACAAGGATATAAAAGCAAACCAAGCAATATCTTTCAGTGTTGTCTTAATTGTTTATGTTTTCTGTGCAATATTGTGCTGTGCATATAGGCTAGTAATCACAGAGGCAATATTTTAAATTGATCTAAATTAGCAAAACCTCCTTATTGGCTAAATGCAATCTTCATTGCAGGTTATCTGGATCCCTTGCAATTTGCTAATAAAAATGTAGGGAGACTGTAATTGCAGCTTTAACTTTAGTGAATCTATTCGCTACTCATCTGCAACAGGCAAAGTCGTACAGTGTGTTATTAATATTAGTTCAAGATTTGTTAATATGATCCAGACCCTCATTGAAACAGCTGTTGAGTCTGGATGTCAATAGGAGGCTTATAAAATGGATTAATGATTTTCTAACAGATCGCCCACAGCGGGTTCTTATGAACAATACATTTTCGAATGAAATTGTTTTAAATACTGGTGTTCTCCAGGGCTGTGTTTTGTCACCTTTACTATTTCCCATGAATGAAATTAAAATGTAGGGAACATCTACAGTATTAATCTGTTAAGGTATACAGAGGATAAAGCCCTAGCAGGATTGTTTACTGGGAATGTTAGAGAAAGGATGGAGAACCAAGTTGGTGTAAGTCAGGTGTGCTTTATATTAATGTTGATAAACCAAAAAACTGGCTACTTATGATTGTAATATGTTTGATTTTCAACCTCTCTTCCTTGTTAATCAGACTGTGGAGGGTGTTCAGTGCTTCAAATATCTAGGAACAGTAATAGGTAAACATTTTGCAGAGAATAGCAATTGCATTTTTAAGAAGGCTAATCAGTGTATATATTTGATCACTAAGCTCTCAGATGAGTCAAAATATTTCAGAGAGGGTTTAGAGCACTTAAGTAGAAAACATCCTTACTTTTGGTATCACTGTGTGGTACGGTAGCCTGAGTATTAAGAGTAAAGGGGACCAAACTGTTAATATTGCTAGTAAAATAATCAGTCGACCAGAAACAGTTTAAAGAGCTGTATTATGTTGCAGTGCAAAAGAAAGCTCAGCTCAGCTGATGGTTAATTAGCCCTTCAACCCTTTTCATTCCCATTTACAGCTGCTACCTTCAACAGGGCAGTTTAGAAAGCCTGTGGCCAAGAAAAATGTCCACTAGAAATCCTTTGTTCCCTGTGCAGTGGGTATAATAAACACAGCTATGTGACTATTTCGCATTTGGAGATTTAAGATCAATAAAAGCACAGTGAGATGTGTGTATAAGTATTATTAAATGGCTTGGGCAATTGTTTGTTTTTAACATGTATTTAATTTATGTTGAGCTTTTTGGGCAAATATCCACTCTTTTGGATGAATAATTAAGTTATATACATAAAATAAACTGAAGCAAATTAACAACGTCTGTTGACTCGACATTTTCTTACGCATTCCTTTCAATTTAGAACAACATCCAATTTACTAGAGCAAAATATTATATAGTATTCATTTTTTAAGGCATCCAGGATCTCAAGAGTAATTGAAGAATTTAAAAGGATATAAAATTAAGAACTTATGTTCAAAATCAGAAGTAATTCTAATGGGAGACTTCAACTCTTCCATCTTAGACTGGGAATAGCCTATAGGAATATTAGCCTAGAAACTGAAATGGTAGACGTGGTGAAAGACTCCTTTCTATACCAGTTTGTCAAAGCACCTACAGGAGGAAATGCTTAGCTTGTCTTTTCACAGTCAAATGAGGCATTTAAGATGAGGGAAACATAATCACAACAAGGTGTGCTTTGGAGTATATTGTGAAACAGTACAAGGGTCCAAAGCAAAAGTTTACAATTTCTGGAAAGCAGACTTGACAATTATTTAAAGCCAGCTGGACCCAGTTAAAGACATGGTGCAATGGATTCCTGTACAAGCACAGGTAAAAAGGATATCAAAAAGGCAATGGAGGCTGAAATAAATAACAAAAAAATTATGTATTTCATGAAATAACAACAAACGAATTGTCAAGGAGGAGAAAAATGTATCTGGACAAAAATAGGAAACATCTAGACAATGAAAGTTAAATTATATTAAATTTCACTCAGATGTTTATTACGGAAAACGTCAACAAGCACAACATGCCTTGTCAACATCATGGCAGCAGAATTAGCATAGAAGAGGCAGCAGTGCTTCTGGTACAAGACCCTTCAGGCAGGATGGAATCTTACCAAATTTCTTAAGTAAACAAGAGATGTTTTCAGAAGCCATTGATGCAATTCTGCCCACACTTACACAACAGATACAAACATTCAAAATCCTCAAAGACACTGACAAACTCAACCTTATGCATTTCATCAGCACCAACAGAGAAGTACAAACCACACAACACAAGTTATCATTTTGTGAATGTGCATTTAAAACTAAAAGCAAACTGCTGTGGAAGTGAATACTCTGTTCAGAGCTGTACAAGGTCTTCAGAACTACTGTAACAACTAAATGAGGCACAGTAGATGTGTTGAATGTTCTCTGTGCATTTATACGTTTTCTCACGTTCCAATGCTCTTGAGGGAATATAAAATGATGCTTCACTACAGACAATTCCTATTGACCAAACCATTTAATTGGATTTAAAAGTCAATGTGTATGGCGCATTAGCACAGAAGATGTGTTGTATCAACGCGCTAATATTAGCAGAGGCTCAGTACTTATATATGCAGCGAATAGTGTTACAGATAGGGGATTACAAAAATTGAGGAAAATACTAAATAGGGTAATCAATACATAAATAAAATAATAATAACCCCCAAAATAAGACAAGAGATTAATATAATTGGAAGCAACTGAGTAGTTTGCTCTCTGGCATAGCTTTGATGAAAAGACTAATAATTCAGGCAAACTGAATTATTACTCTTTTCATTAACAAATGAAATGGGTTTCACAAAATTTAACAATGAAAATACACATACAAAACACACAACATACAAGTTATTCTACAGTATTTGCAAATTTAAAAACAAAGTGTCCCAGAGGCCTACATCCTGGCCACTCAGAAAAACCCAGACTGCTACTAATTATCAAAATCGTCTATAAAGGAAGTCTAGCTGTAAAGATAAAGCTGCCTTCAAAACCAACAGAATAAGGTCTACAGTTAAATCTGTCTTTCTACAAATCTAGATGCTACAAAGTATGCACCCCTGTTCTATAAATGTATCCACAAACCAGGAGAGGCCATTTTTAACCAAGGGACTCTTTAGACAGGAAATTGGAGTTGCCTAAAACAACAGAATGGAAAGCTCTCTTAACAAGGTTCAAATACTTAACTTGAACTTGCACTGTTAAATGAAATTGGAATCATGAAACTTGTATATTACCTTGCAAAGAGGTTTCTTATTGAAAATACTCATCTTAAACCTCACATGAGATACAGTATGTACCAGAAAAGTGGGAGGTCTTATGTTCAGATAGAGAACCTGCAACTGACTTGAAAATTCACATTTCAGAACAACATTGACCTTAGGCAAAAGGCCAACGACACACTGAAGAGAGTGAACCTCCTTAAATGTCCCAGTGAAAGCTGTGACTTAATTTGAAAACAAATATATACCATATATTTATTCATAAAATATTATATTATTGACAGTGGTGAAGACGTTTGCAAGGCACAGAATGTTCACTATATAACATATATATATATTTGACTTGTCTTAAAATAGTACAGGATCACATTAGAAAAATGCTGAGGTTGTGTGACCTATCCAATAGTGAATATTTTCTTTATGTACACAGAGCAAGTAATATGCAGAATGCCCACTGAACAGTCTCCTGAGTGATAGCTCAATAAGTTGCTCATCTCTCTACTAGGACGTAAATAATGAAAATCACTAAGCAATTGCTAAAGAGTTCCTTGATATCAAAGATTTTATCAGTTAAGTAGAAAATGCTTAAGTTTTATTTCACCTATCAGCCTAGGTAGATTGCTTTTCAAGACACAATACAAAAAGAACAGTACTCATTTCTTCCATGTTTGATGGAAACATTGCCCCATATTTAATAAAAAACATGCCTATTCTTTCTGAATTCCTGCCTTTTTTGACATTTTAAATATCTCACGGGTGTGGTTCAGGGCATGGCTATTTCAATGTACTCTATTCAATCCTGCCCATTTTTTTGACAAACTAACCCTCAACCTTGGTTTTGGTTTTAAAATGAGAAGGGATCAGAAGAGATACTACGGCAAACTTGCATTATACAGACAGAGCTTTCGATGTACAGTGTTCCAGACAGGTGAGGCTGTCTGTATTTGAAAACTCAGGACTCAATATTTATTTTTTAAAATATGTTAAGAATATTTAAATAATTTAATAATATTGTTTAGTATTTAATAAGATAAAAATATATTTTTATGTTTTGTTGTTCAAAATAGTTGGCGCGTCAGCAGGCGTTGGTTGCACAGGAATAGGTAAAGGTTTATTACCCTGAAAAAAGTTGAGCACAGTGATTCACTGAAAAGAGAAGAAAAGAAACACAACATTTTGGCCTTCTTGAGGTGTGAGGAATAAGCCTTTACTTATTCCTGTCATTTAGATTCAGACATATATATATTTTTTAACTGTCACATTGTCCATTGAAATGATGTTTTGAGGTGATGTGACAAATCAGGGTGACCAGCTTGTAATTAAGCAACTAGTTGTCTCTGGGACCGATGGTTGTTTTGTTAAAGGTTCATGGTTTGAATTCTTGTTATTTCTGTTCGTTCCTCCCTGTTTGCAACCCTGTCATAGTTGTAGGAAAGAGTGTGGTTGACATACAACAGGTAACATTACCAAGGCATAACACAGGACACCGTGTTATTCAAACATTTCTCATATGTTTTGGTCTGGCGTTGTTATTGTTCTTACCTGAGCTGATCTTGTGCAATCTATAGCTTTGGTAGGTCAAACAGCAAGTGTGTGGACACCCTGTGTATGTATCAGAGGAGTGCAGCCTTCTCTTGACATTCCTGTTCTGTCCAATAAGCAAAGTATTTTTCTTCTTTTTGAGCACAGTGTTACACTGCTCCTTCCTAATGCAGAATTCCGTTCGTTCTTGAAGAGCCCACAAAACATACAGGGTTTATAATATTTTCTACAATATTTTCTTTTTTCTAAATTATTTCTGAAAGGATTATTACATGTGAACAGTTTTAGATTTTTGTTGTACAAATTGCTTCCCAAAAATTGTCAACTGCTTCTGTTTACATTACTGATATGTTCAGACCATTGTCTACTCAAGGTTTATGTTGTCTGTGAAGACTATAAAGGGGTATTGGGCTCCCTCCAATAGGTGCCTCCGTTCTTCAAGGGCCAATTTGATTGTGAGAAGTTCTATGTCTCCACTGGAAATCATTTCCAGGAGAAATAGGCACATGAATGGCAATTAGGTGGAGATCCCAGGCATTGAGATAATACTGCTCCTACTCCAACATCTGAGACATCTGAGACATCCACCTCCATTTCGAAGGGCTGCAAAGGATCCGGTGTCTTAGTACAGGGGCACTAATGAACCTCTTTCTCAGCTGTTTGAATGCCTCTTGAACTTTGGAATTCAATTTTCCTTGATTTGGGCACTCTTCCGCTAGATCCGTTATAGGGGCTATGATCATGCTGAATCGGCGAGTAAATGCATAGTAGTTGGTAAAACCCACAAACCGTTGGATTTGTTTGAGAGTTTTAGGCATTGACCAGTCTCTTCCAGGTTCCAGGAAAGAGGTCAAGGGGACAGTCGTATTCCTGATGAGGAGGGAGAAATTGGGTCTTTTTTGAGAAAACAAGTCGGCAAAGTCTCAGTAATGTTTGGGGTGGCTAGAGAGGTCTGGTTCTAAGGTTCCTGTTAAGAGTTTGGGTGGCAAACAGTTTTTGCGGCATCTGGATCCCTAGGAGATGGGTTATTGAGTGGACCAGTCGAGAGCAGGATTATGCGTCTGTAACCAGGGGAACCCGAGGATTAGTGGAACACAGCAAGACTTGACACACAATAGCTTGATGGTTTCCCAATGCAAGGCTCCAATGGTTAGCGAGAGAGGTTCAGTCTTACTTCTCCAGTTCCTATTGGAGATCTGTCTATGGCATGAACAGGCAGGCTTTGAGAGGCACAGCATTTGCATTCTTTGTTCTGCTAATGTGTCTATCTATAAAGTTTCCCGCTACTCCAGAATCGCTAAAGGTTTCTGCTTGCCATTCTCCTTTTCCCGACATGTGTAATGCTGGGAATCTGGTGGAGTTGGGTGGAGATTTAATTGCCCCGTTTAGTAGACATTCATCTTCATCTAACAACCGGACATATTTCCTGAACATATCAGGCAGATCAGGCAGGACCTGAGTTGGTGGTCTTTAGCTCCTCAATAAGTGCACACTCCCTGCAGTCTTCTGCAAAATGTTTCTTCTGAAAGCAGGCTGGTCTTCCCTAGCTGTACTGGTTCGTATGCTGTAGGGTGATTTTTTCTCGGGCTCTGGTGTGTTAAGGAGATTGGAAAGAGGGAAGTTTTCAGATCTGGGTTTTTTTCTCTTGAGAGGGATTCACTTGGTGTTCTCTCAGTCTGGTGTCCAAGTGAATAGCCGTGGTAGTTAATTCCTACAGAGTGTTAAGGACTTCCGGTCCAGCCATCAGGTCTTAAGTTTCATTAGATACTGTATACCTGTTAGAAGAATTGCATATAGAGCCTTCTCTCCCCATCCACTCGCTATTGCAGGAGTTTTAAAATGGGTGACTTAAGCATGAGCAGGTCCTGTGCCTTGTTTCAGGAGCAGCAGCTGGTGTGTAATAATAAATATTGTACACTGCCGGAGAAGGACAGTGACTCCTGTAACAGTGAGGAAAACAGCTGTACATAAGGAGAGAGAGGGGGGAAATAGGATGGCTGCAGAGCAAAATTCTACATCAAGTGAGAAACCTGTCACAAGTGGTTGGGTTTCCTGAATGAGGTGGTGCAGGATGGATCTGTGATTCCAATCGGATAGTACATCTATCCGGTGGTAAAGGGTCCTCTTGCTAAAGGGGAGCAGGTTGAAGTGGTGAGGATCTGGAGAGAGCGGAGAGGAGATGGTACTTATCTCTGGTGTTCTCTTACTGCTACCGTAGCACCGCTTCATGAAGAGACAGACCCCCTGCCATTTCGCTAAGCCTTGCTGGAGCTGCTTCTTGCAGCTCTGTGTTTCTGTAATGCTGCAGAAAGTTGAAATACGGTTGTGCAGCAGGAGATACAGTTGAAGCCCAGGAGCAGGTCCTGGAGCACTTTAAGGGGTTGTCTGGATGATCAGGGAGGAGTAACGGATCGAAGGCAGACTGCTGATAAAAGGTTTGGACGAATTGAAAAAGTGAGTGGAAACAAAAGAAAAGGCCTGGGTCCCATCTGAAATCAAGGAAAGAGAGACTGGTGAGTCGACGCAGAAGAGAGAATAAAATGTAAACAGAAAATATGTTGGGATCAAAGAACAGGAGTAGTAAGATAGGAAAAGAACCAAGTAATAAACATGAGAGACTATGAGAGAGATGCAATTGCTAGGCTCACAAGGTTTAGCTCTAATGACGGAGTGGAGATTCGGTGTTTAGAACAGACTTAAATAGAGAGGGGATTAGTGTGATTGGGAACTAGGACAAGAGCCTGGTTGAAACGTTGAAGATTTAATTGAAAGATGTCCCAACCTAGTTTGAATGACAGGCTGAGTGCTCGTGGCAAGGTTGCTGTTGTCGGTCCCAGCCAGGTCATTACACACGTTTTCATTAATGGAAATGCAGATAGTATGCCTCAGGCTGAAGAAAGAACTTGCATGTTCTGACATAATCTTAGCAGAACAGAGGCATAGGTTTTAGGAATCAGATCCTAACTCCTAACGAATTCCAGAATCACCTGGACCCAATGCCATTTATCCAATAATACAAAAAAATGTACTGTATATTTTAATGTGCTCTTAAAACTGGACTTGTCCCATTGCATTAAAAATTGCAAATCTTGTACTGTATCTATTGATAAGAAAGGGGGCAAAATTGAAAGACTGAATTATAGGCAAATTAATCCTAAAGGATTATGAAAAAATTAAGAATAATTACAGTATATGATCATCTATATAATATTACTGTTATAAGGAATTACCACAATGGGTTTGGAAGGGTCTGTGTTTGTCTGAAAACTAATAAATTTCTTTAAACAAGCTACAGTGGCCATCAGTACAAGTAAATGCTGATGAGAAATCAATATTCCAGAAAGCTTTCGATAAGGTCCTAAAACATACGTAGGTCAGTTCTCAAGGTCTATAATCCAGTTATCAGACATTCAGGCCTGTGTTGTGTGACTGGTTAGCTGTGACCGGGATTCCCCAAGCAACAATGAAAAATTAGTGTGCAGCTGAGTTTAGCTGGGCATGATTCTCACTCCTCCCAGAGAAACTGAGATCTCTGCAACTTCCTGGGTGCTTCCAGGCTAGTTGTGATGTTGGTGACGGATGGAGCCCTCCTTCAATCAGTGCTGAACTTCTTTCACGTTACTTTGGACCTTGCAGCTTTTCACAAGACACACAACTCGGGGAATGAGCAGGTCGGAAGAGCCTGGCTAGAGCTCCTCATTTGCCCTCTGTGGGTGAAAGGGTCATCACTATGAGATTTCCTGTTGAAAGCCGACTTGATGAGCTTTCAGAATATTCTCAGAATTTGTCACTCTGCGTCAGTCATCAGTAGCAACCGAGCAAACTGAAATCAATATGTCTCCTCTGAAAGAATCCCGGTCAGACTGAGCACTAGCACTAGCAGTATGAAATTGGCTGATACCAATAGGATCACACTGCAAATCCTCCAACTTAATGTAGAGGAACTATCTTTAGCCAAGAACCAAGGTGTAGTTTTTCAATCTGATGGAGCTGGAAGATACAGGAAAGCCTTATGTGCCACATTCAAATGATGGCCATGTTACATTCATTCACCCACCTTATAGATACATTGATTGGTTTTCCATTTAAGTCTCCAACATTGACATGACTTGTACATTACGTTCTGGGGAGCAAACTACAGCCTTCTAGAAAGGGCGGGGACCAACAGGGCCTGCCAGTCCTACCATACAGGAGACTTTAAAAATTATGGACTTGAGCTACCAAGATGGAAATATTGCATCACAGCATGATTTTGCTCTCATCTAACACCCCAAACAACCTGAAACCTTCCACTCCAGACTTACTGTGTCAACTCTGCACACCACAGTCCAAGCTCTGAATCATTCCAAGCCTTATGACACCTTCCACACAGCCAGCGTAGTTTATTTCTGATCCACATTGGCCTTCAAATACCAAACATTCAAGCTTGGAGAGATGGAACCTGTGTACTTCTAACTCAGAGAAACACAGCGAGTTACCGAAAGGCAGACGCAAAGTCTCACAGTATAATATTGTAACGCTTTGGGGTTCACGTGGGCACCCTCACCGCTGCCACCTCAGGTCGGCCCCCCACTCGAACCCGGGCCTCCGGCGTCACTCAACAGGGACCCAGCCTCTTGAGCCAAAGGGAAATGTCCCCTCAGCCCGGCTATCCACAGGGAAGGGCGGTGACGTCACAGGGCTGGTAAGCCGGCTCTCACAAGCAATGGAGGCCGTATGCGTTACAATATGTTGAAATACTGATCCTCTATCCATTTTAAAATCTTAGTTTTAATATTTAGTGTTTAGTTCATGTGCTTCAAAATTTAAAGAAAATTTGTTCTGCTCACTTTGTTATATGGGAGGGGCCATCAGTAGGAAAAAAAGTTATATTGAGGGAACGATTTACAATTCTTATGCACGAAATAGTTATACCAAGGGAACAATTTACAATTTGTGTGCACGAAATAGTTAAATCATTCCCTCGTTTTCTTTAATTCCTAAACAAAATAACATTTTCTAACTCTGTCCCTCGCAAGGACAGGTGTGGCACTGGCACAAGAGAGGTGCAGTCCTAACTAGTAGTTCAAGAGTACAGTAGCTACAATGCCCTAATAACTCATCCCCAAACCAAAATAAAACTAAATCAATTAATCTCTATCCATTATCCCAATGTACAGCAGTGTCAGACAGTTAGGCTTTATTGTACTATAGTAAAAGACACAGTAACGTGTTCACTAACGTTTGATAGTGTTGTTGTTAGGAGCCGGGGATAATGCTGGCGTTTTAGAAACTTTCTATGTGCATGCGACTACCGTGACACAAAGAAGAAGTGAAAGTATTATTTTGTGCGGACAAATTAAAGAAAATGAGGGAACGATTTAGTTATTTCGTGCGCATGAATTGTAAATCGTTCCCTCGATATAACTTCTTTTTCTACTGATGGCCCTTCCCGGCCTACATAGTGTTAAACCCATAAATAGATTTGCATTTAATAGTGTTGTCAATGCACAGAAAATATTAAATGCTTGCATAAAATTATTGCACATAACCTTCATTTTATTAAGAACATAAAACTAAGGTACTTTAAAAGTCAAAGAACTGAGATTAATTGTTTTTCTCATTATGAAAAATCATTGTGTATGTAATGGAAAGTTGTCCAATCTAATGTATCTTTAATGTACTTTATCAGTCTATAAAGACATCATTCAGTTTTTTGTTATTATAAATTATTCTAATTTTCTGCTATTGTCATTTAAAGGTTTGTGGTAATATAACAAATTAATGTTAAGATGGTCTATAATTTAAAGTCTGATTTTGACTATATAAAAACATTAATTCTATCATATAATTAGGCTTACTATATGCTATATCAAGGTGCATACCATTTTCATTATAAAAAGCTCCTTCTGATTAAGTCATCAGCTTTAGCCTCTGCAATGTATGTCACCAAGGCCCCATAAAGATCCCCTTTGTGTTACCCGTAAATAATTTGTACAATTAGCTTTTAAAAGACATTCTCATTGTACAACGAGCATAGACTCTGCATGGATTGTGTTTCGTGTTTCCTTGAAATTCAGTTAGTGTTTGGATGTTTTGTCATCTTATACATTGCAACTCCTGCACTTGTTTTACAGTTCAGCTGGGGTGGATTTTGAGCTTTTGCCCTTCACATGGTACATCTTATATAAAAGAAAAATGACAGCATGACAAAATGCCTTTGCCTTTGTTAATAAATTTATCGGGCGGCGAACATTTTTGCAGATCACATTCTCTAAAAAGCCCAATACCGTAAAAGCCCCGAGCAGTGATTCATCACAGCAGGAGCTGCTGGAGGCCGAGTCTGTTCCCAGTGTACCTCAGACAGAAGGAGGCAGCTCCCTCCAGGAGACGGCACTGTGAATCAAAGACGGCCACAGGGGAGGTGGCATTCACCATGCGCAAAGTGCAATTGTCCTGCAAGGCATTTCAGCACAGCGGTTCTGTTGTTGTGAAATGCCACAGAATAACACCTTACAAAATAAACACCAGCAACATTACTGACTTTAAGAGCTATTTAAGTAACACTGTGAGAGGATTATGAACTGAGATAAATTGCATTGGACCTCAGACTTATTATCTTTTCATGGTTGTAAAACCAGTACAGATCTCATAGTGATATCTGTCCTCTTATTTCTATGCATGTGTAAGTGTAGGCTCTTTCATTTTGGTCAGTACCTGTCGATTGCATCCTTTTGATGTTTCTGAGCATGTTGTCACAAAGCTTCTACCATACTGGTGCTGTCAGGGTTGTCAAGCTTTCAAACAGTGTGGTGCAAGCTAAGAGAAAAACAAGGGATTTGCCCTGCGGGTAGGTGTGAGCTACAAACAATGTATGTTGGACATAGAACAGTAGTGCAAGAGTTTACAGAGGATGTAAATTAGACTGTAAATTAGGTGATCCTTGTGTGTGTAAAACCTCAAAGTCCACTCACATTGCAGTTTGCCAAGAGCTAAAGCTATCATCAGCTTTGCTATGCAGTATACTGTATATGCAAATATACAATATATATATTACATATACATAAAATATATGTATGCTTATATAATACAGGGAACGGTAAAGCCTTCAATTAATTAAGTCTATCTTAACTGAAATGCATAATAATGTGTATTACATTCAAAAATAATTCAAAGTAAAGGAAACTCAAATACTATAACATGTTTTAAGATCTTCGAGAAGTGTGAATAATACAGATTGATGCATAAATGTAATGCTACCTACTATTGAATAACCTCACACTTGAATTCACACTTTAAATACAGGTGGATTATACTGCTAAGTTACAGGGAACTATTTTAACATAATGCATAATGCATTTCATAACACAATACTATATTCATGCTTTATTATCCTTATATTAACATCTATCTAACAAGAAATATTTTAATATATTTATTAATTAACATTCATAAAGTATTCAAATATTTAAAATATCAGTGAAATACAAAACAGTATAAATAAATCAAATAAATCTTAAATAAAGGACTAGAATTTAGGTAGATCAACATTCCCAGATTATTTCTTTCCAAAGCAAGGGAAAAAAATGTTTTACACAGAAGCACAAATAAACCATGCAAATAATTCAAAAAGAGAAAATAATTACACTTTCTATAACACTAATGCAACCGCAAAATTAAAAATAAAATACTAATAAGCCTACTACTGTATATAGAGTATAAACTGATGATTGAACTCTCTTGTCTCTTTTACAGAACAAAGTGGTAGGACCACTTTTTCATTTCCTATTTTCCTTAAATAAATAAAAAACATATACACAGTTCTAACCTACTGTATGTAAGGCACTGTGAACATGCACCACCACATATACCTAAATACATTATGTGCTTTATTGAGCATCCTCCAAATTCTTAAAATACATTTCCAAAAGCATACTTTTCATCTTATACAGACATTAAAATGTTTTATTTAATATTTTGTATTCTTTATTTAAAGACAGTGAGCACAGTGAGAATCCAATGAAATTTTATGACAGGAAGAGCTGACCATTCACTAGAGAGGCTAATTTGATTTAGCAAATGAGGCAGCGATACATTTGGCATTGTCCTTTGTTTCTTTTAAACAATATTCAAAAGTACAAAAGGGATAATATACTAGAGTAGTTCAGGTGGGTACAGTAGCTGCGTCAGCATGCGTAGTCTTCAAAGGAACAAGTAATAGGTTTATTCCTGGCTAAAAAGAGAAGAAAGAAAACACAACGTTTCGGCCGTGGGGCCTTCTTCAGGTGTGAGGTATATACTGTATATAAACTATTGTATACTGTATATGTTTAATGGCATGAAAACATCAAGTAGGAAGGGAGTTCATCTTTCCCTTTGCAGCTGTGTTAATACATCATCAAAGCCCATCGTTTCGAGAAGAGTGACTTAAAATGTAAGAAATTACACACTTTGATAATCCAAATGCAAAACTTCGACTGAGGAATGATTAATTGAAATGATGGAGATGCTTCAGGATACAAGGCGTTAGATATTGCAGTGGTACAGCATGGTTGAAGTGAGATATAAATAAAGAAATTTTAAATTAAACTTAACATTCATGAGACTCATAATGACCAGTGTTGTAGTGTTGTAGCCTGAGTCATGAGTTATTTTTACAGTATGTGATTACAGTAGATCACTTGATTCTCATGATCAGATTTGAGAGTTGTTCCTCAGAGTCTTTCAATTTTCACATACATTGACAATTTCACTTGTATGCTTACAGTGCCACATATTTAGTATTTAAAACAGAACTATGATTTCCACCTATAGTTTACTTTTGTGTAAAACCAAGGACCTGCTGAGCCCAGATGTTTCTCACCAGAAGAGCTGGACAGTGCAATTTAATATACCGAAACTCTTGGAATAGCAATACAGTGAGCATATTCCTTAAATCCTGTTCCATGACCTGTCAAAGTGAAACAACTACTGTCTCAGAATTGGTGGTAGAGGAATGCAGAAATTCAGCCAATTTTCCCTTCAGCGACAACAGGAGCTGCTGAGTTCTGTCTATGGGAACATTTTTAAACTTCTGAAGAAAAATCAACACAAAACAATACATGACTTAAAAATAGTTTATGAAGATAGAAGAAATAGATTAAGTATTAAGCAAGCCATTGTGTCATCTATGTGACATGGCAAAAACAGAAAAAAGGTATTGCTGCTGAGTGGTTTATGTATATTGTAACGCCAACCTAGGCAAGGCATGCGAGGAAATTAGATCTCCCAGATGGAGAGTCTATGAATGTGGTATCTCAGGAGTGGAATGGTTACGGGATAACAATCCTTGTCTTCCGGGAAGGGAATGTAATGCCACCCGAGGCAGGAACTCAGAGTGCCAGAGCTTCTCTGCAAGATGTTACTAGTATCATTATCAGAAGAGACGCTGCATCCTAGGGAAAGGGATTGTAATGCCGCCTGAGGCAGGAATGCTGAGGGGAGGAGTTTTCCCGCATGAAGCGCATTTCTCTAAGAGACCCCAGTTTAAGGAAGTTTTTTAATCTGAGACACAGCCTGGTGGCGCCAGTGGCTGTACAGTATGTGACATGAAGTCCGAGGGCAGACTGGCAGAAAATGAGTGAGCCAGCAATGGTTAACGTGAGGGTGTTTAAGGAGCAGGGGGCTTCATCACAGTAGTAGCACCAACAGACCGAATGAGGTGTTTTACTATTACTGCCTGAAAAGGATTAGTATGAAAGACCAAGAGGTCTGTGGTTCACTCAGCTAGGGATACTGCAAGAGAAGGGCTCAGTGATCTTCAGTTAGGACCTCGAGCTTAACCTCAGAGGAGATCATGAAAGAACCGAGGCTTGACAGAATTTCAAGGAGTTACCTTGTGTAGCTGGAGGCAGTGTACTGAGTGTATAGGTCTCTGGGTCTGGGGTCTATGAGTGAAGGGCTCAGAGTTTCTCAGTCAGGTTCTCTATTAGATGGAGAGAGAGGGAGAAAACTATATGGAGGCTTCCCTGGCAGAGCAGAGTACACTTTGGGTCCTAGAGTGCCCTGATCAGAAGGCAAGAAACAACACTACTCTTGGAGAAGAGTACATGGTATTGAAGAAAAAACGTGCAGAATGTTTCCATAGCATACAGAGATGGGTGTGTCAGTTAATGTGGGCCCATTACAATAACCCTTAGTGAGTGCCACCCCATGTGGCATCACAATATAATGGTGTGTCACTGTGGGATATGAGGAATGTGAATGTTGGGAAAAGTAGTGGGGTCAGTACGGGAATAAAGAGAGTTTGAGTCTAGTCTGGTTTTCATTTGTCTGCATGTTTAATAGCAGTAGCTGCTGAAGAATTGTGGAAGCCACCATCTCTAATGCAGTAATTGTTTATTATTATTATAGAAGTTCTTTTGATCAATCTTTTGTTTTGTTAATGTCTGTTTATTTAAGCTAGGAAGCCTATTGGACTGAACTTGGAAATACAGCCATTTTTAAATGCTTTATGTATGAGGGTGTCATGCAGTCAGAAATCTTTCACATTTGGTGATGGGGTGGGATAGCGCCCCCTAGTGCGATCTTAATTTTTTATGGACAGATAATCTAATTTATTTTTTCCTGAAAAAAGAAAATTACATTGGACCATTTCTAAATGAAAACAAAAGACCTCTCAAAAATTACAAGATTTTCTCCCCCCTCCCTCATTGAATCAGGCTGTCAAACCCTAAACCAGAGATGTCTTTTGCCTTTGATGGATTGTGTTTGCTAAAACGAAAGGCAGGCGAGTTCAGAAATTGATTGCTTTTGTCAGGGTTTCTTATTATCTGAAGTGGGCAGATTATGTACTATGGCTGAGGCCTAGTGCCTGCATGGTCAAATCTAACCCCTTGTACAGTACATGATATGAAATGATAGAGCAGTCTTTAGTACTGTCACCTACTGTGGTATTTTGTTCCACTATGTGTAGCCTTTTTGATTTGCAGCATTAGTTGTGTTTGCTGCACTTCATTGACACAAAAGCAAATTGCTATGTGTGGGAATGGGACACTAATGCTTTCATATTTACTAGCAATGCTGCAAAATGCCCTTGCAGCTCAAGACGTCACCAAACTACTTCATGAAGCTGTGGAGAGGCTGCCCTAAAATTTTCATTGAGTAAATTGCTGTGCTTCCCCAGACACAGCATTTAACATTCAAAGTGTTTCTACCAAATAAATTTATTTATGTTCTCCCTCAAGTCATCTGGGTTCCAAGAAAGGAATTCGAGCAGTAGCATAATGGAAAGTAAAATATAGAATTATTATATATAGGTATACTATTATATACAGTAGGATGCTGTGACTTGTGTGAAACATTGTGCCAGAGGGTCAGAAAATAATAGTATTCTTTGTGTATTTTGCAATGAATTATTTACAATGTAGTATTTTAAATAAATTTAGATCTGTGCTTTAACAACATATACAATAAATACTACTGGGTATTAATGTTCCAATCCAGTCAAAACAAGAAAATTTCAAACAACCATATAAGTTTCATGCAAGGACTCTTAATCTAAGTAAGACATTTCTATAAAGATTTTATAGAGTATAAGAACAGATTGGATGGCTAAGATGTCATTATCTGAAATGTCACCTCACATGCCAGTATATTTTATTTGAATGTTAAATACATATATTTTCTAGGAACAGCACGTTACACTAAATTTAATTAGGTCACAAAGCTTTGTTGTACTTTCAGTTGAAAATCTCATTAAAAGCATATTCTAAGAGGCCAACTCTGAAGTTGTATAAGATGATGTACATTATAAAAATAAAACAGTTGATTAGAGACAGGGCATGTGCAGTAGTTATACATAGTAAAAACTGATTTTTACAACTTTAAATTGCAGAGCTACTACAACACTATATCTCTGAGTAACCAATTTTAAAAGCATTGACTGCACTACTGCCATGTGCAAAAATTGCTATTTGTGTATACAGTGTGTATAGAAAGTCTATGGACTTTTTCAAATTTTCTTGTGTTACAGCATGGAACCATGATGTATTTAACTGAGACGTTTTGCCACTCAACAACACAAAGTACTCTATAATGTCAAAGTAAAAAAAAATCCAGACACTTTACTTAATTAATAAAAAATAAAAAAAACAGAAAATAATTGAGTACACAAGTATTCAACCCCCCAGAGTTAATATCTTACTTGGTAAGACCACAATTGGCAGCAATTACAGTTCGGGTCTCTTTGGGTAAGTCTCTATCAGCTTTGCACATCTTGAGACTGGAATTTTGGTCTCATCAGACCATAGAATATTCCTCCAAATTGTTGAGTCTCTCACATGCCTTTGAGCAAACTCCAGCTGAGATGTGATAGGAGTTTTTTTTCCACAAAGGCTTTCTTCTTGTCACCCTTCCGTACAAGCCAGATTTATGAAGTGTGCGTGCTATTGTTGTCGCATACAGTTTATCCCTCTGTCATGGAGGACTGTAACTCCTTTAGAGTTGCCGTAGGCCTCTTGGTGGCCTCCCTTACTATGGCTCTTCTTGCCCAGACACTCAGTTTTGGAGGATGGCCTAAAATTTTCTTATATCCTTCCCTGACTGGTATTTTAAAGAGCCTTTTCTCGGATCTGCTTGGAATGTTCCTTGGTCTTCATGGTGTAGTGTTTCCTTGGAAATGCACTAAGTGGGGAAGCTAACAGATACAGGAGTATTTATTCTGAAATCATGTGAAACAGCTCAACTGCACACAGGTGGACTCCAGTCAAGTAACTATGTAACTGTGTGAACAGAGTTGACTACTTCAGAGGCAATTTAGGTGTCACGTAGCAGTTCCTTCCGGGCCCTATGCGGACGACGCGATCCAGAATAGTGAAGATACACGAGGGAGAAAGTCATGCGGGAAAGGGTCAGGGTACAGGGGGGCGTGTCCAAGGTGAGCTGGTGTACTGGGAAAGTGAGTCCGGGCGAACAAACAAAGCCGAAGTCCAAACGGGGAATCCAAACGGGAGAGAAGAGTCCAAAGCCAGGAGATCCATCCAGGGGTTAAAACCATGAGCCGGGTCGGGGCCGGCGGGGCAGGGGATCAGGAACAGGAAGTTAAAACCATAACGGAGCCAGACGCAGCAGGACCCCGGGCTCTCATGATGCGGAAACCAATGAGAAACCAGGAGTGAGGTCCGTGTCTGGCTTTTAAGGGGGAGCGGGAATAGGGAACAGGTTCAGACAATGGGAGGGAACAAGGAAGGGAACACAATACAATGTGAAAAAGTCCAAGGGGGGTGAATAATTTTTATTGGCACTGTAAGCCTAATACATCAAGGCAAAGGGTCTCCTGTCCTTCAGCAAGAGAGAGAAAACAAGGGAAACAGCAGACATCAAGACTACATCCAGAGAACCTCGACAGAGTAACTTTCCCTCATGTAGGTACAGCACAGCACAGTCCCATGTAGGTACAGTAATTGCATTGCATTGCAAAGCTGAGTCAGATCAGAAGTTGTAAGATATTGAAGATACATTATTGAAAAAAATTAAAAATTCCAAGAGCTTCTTTCAATAGTTCTGATTATTTTGGACTAATAGTTTTTGGTTTCAGGAACTTTTTCAAAACTCATGATTCGAGGCCTGCAGAGACAGATTGCACAATTGATTATTTAAAACCCAGGTTAGAGTTAGCATTCCCACACTGCTTAGACATTTTTTGTGCTCGGTGCTGGATTTTGGGACCCAAGTCAGGTCTAGGATGGGGGATGTAGACTTTCTATAGGCACTGTACTGTGCATATACTGTGTATGTACATACAGTAGATTGAATAATGAAATCAGTGTTTTACCATCACTGAAAGTAAATACAATTTTTCCAGTGTGGTTGTATCTGAGTATCAAGGGGGTGAGCCACCAACTTGCATGTAGTGAATCTACGATACTGCTGAGTATGAATGAGGGATAAAGAAAAGGATATGTAGCACCAGCAGTGCAATCAATTCCTCATTATTCCACTAAATGAGACATCAGGGTCTCCATTTCTTAAGATACTAGTTCTTCATTTGTTCCTTAACAAATTTTGGTTGCCAAAAATACATTTTATTTTTGTCATACCCATGCACCCAAATCACCACAGCAACTGGACGAATCTCCTCTTTGTCTACCATTTTCTCAGTTGCTATGATGACAAGATTGGGAAAATTATCTATTCCACCGGTGTGCAATGAAACTGGTCTTGCAATATGTCCTCAGCTTGAATTACCTTTTGCTTCAACTAAGTCTCCAGATGTCGCCAGTGTTTGACTGCCTTCACCGTGTTCTGACCCTTCCTGTTCAACCTCATCTTGGACTGGCCTGTGTGCTTTGGACTCTGCATTTCACTCCTCTCTCCTGAGGATTCTTCTTTACTCAGTTTCTCCTGCCTTGATCCCTTGTGGGTGGTGCAGTGGCTCTGTGGCTGAGGGCCTGTGGCTGGAAGGTTGCCAGTTCAAATCCTGTGGCCGGCAGAGGAATCCTATTCTGTTGGGCCCCTGAGCAAGGCCCTTAACCCCAGCTGCTCCAGGGGTGCTGTACAATGGCTGCCCCTGCGCTCTGACCCCCAGCTTCTCTCTCTGTCTGTGTGTCTCATGGAGAGCAAGCTGGGGTATGTGAAAAGATAAATTCCTAATGCAAGAAATTGTATCTGGCTAATAAGGTGACCTTATCTTATCTTCTTGTCTGATGGCACCTCCAGATTGATGAGGTTTTGATGTCAGTTTTGCCTGCCTTCCCAGTTTACTTAATGCTGAGCTTGCTCTTGGATTCAGACTTGCATCTCCAGACCATGCTTCGACCAGGCCAGTGCAGTGGATTTTACAATTATAAGATAACTTTTTTAAATTTGTCTGACAGTACAACTATTAGTAAATCTGTGAGGAATATACAACAAACTAATTTAGCTTCGTGGAAGATTTGTTTTTTATTTTCCTTGTCACTAATTTAGAAAAATAATTTTGAGCACTTCATTCATTTTGTTTATTGATCATTAGGAAACGAAGCACAGACCACAAGCATTCATCTTCCAAACTCAGAGGCATTTCCGGTTTGGAAATATCAAGGATTCATTTAATGTTAAATGAACCAAAGTCATAATCAATTAAACCACCTAATGAGTTTACTTGGATTTTCACCTCATTACTCCAATAGATATAAACAAATTCAATTTAAGCCGTCCTTTATGAGCAATTGCTCAAATAACTGATATAAATCTAGACACAGTACTACTTAAGTGTTTTATGAAATTTATAAAAGAGAAATGAAATACTTTTTCAGCAGGAGTAGACTGCTGGACATATAATTGTTATGTTGGTATCTGCAGATTGTTGAGTCATGGAACCTATCAAGTCATTTTATGAAGAATCCTTGGGAATTAACATTGACATCAGAGTTTATTTATGTATTATTTCATTTTTTGCACTCAACTTCCATTCCCATCTTCTTGTTTGTGCTCTTTATTCTGAGTTTGAATTCTTAAACTACAATTTCCAGAATCTTTTTTTGAGTTTGAGCCCTTTCACTTTACTTTACATTGTAGTTGCTGCTTTCTGGACATTTTCCAGTCCAAATTTATGGAAGTGACTATAATGAAACATTTTAGATGAGAATTCAAAAGAGCATTTCACAGATTTTGCTGTCTTCATTCTAATTAAAAACTTCCACTGTGAATCCACCTTTTTCTGTTGCGTTCTACTGCTGCGTTTGTTAGATGAAATTATAAACATTCATACTTTGATCTATACATTTCCTGTTCATTCAGTACCACCCATATAATATTTGTAATGTGCATTTTGTTTTTAGCCTGTAGTATTTTTATTTTAATCCTCTAAACTCTCTCATATCAATTCCCTGATCAGAATCAAATGCCCACAGTCCCATCCTCCTACAAAAGCAAGCTTAAATACCAGTATACTAAATTTCTCAGAGAATGTATAATGAGCATTATATAATGAACAAAAATTTCATATAAAAAATTTAAGTATTAAAGATTCTACAAATACAATACTGTAATAATATTATAATTCCATAGAGCAAAGTCATACGTGTCATACATAATTGAATTACAAAAAACAAGAGGCCCACATTTATTCCAGTTCCTTTGGGGTCATGGGTTCGAATCCCACTGCTGCCACCAAATGTGATGAATGCCAAACCATGAGGAGTGTTAGGAGCGTGTGTTTCAGTAATCTGTCACTGTTGGCTTGTGGAACCCCACCAGGCTCCTAAAATGTGCCTGTGGTCCCCTTTTAGAGAAGCCAGCTCAGTCCCAAAACCCAGTCCTTCACAGAGGTATTTGTCCCCAAAAGATCTTCTGTTCCTCTTCTCATGTGGAACAACCTGTTAGTCCTCTATTCCATTGAGAAAGCTGGGACAGAGGAATCCCTGACAAACTCCTCTTCATTCTTCATTCCAAGAAGGCTCCACACCTGAAACATTGTGTCTCTTCTCTTTTCTGCATGGAATAAACCTTTACTTGTTCCTTTGCAGCCTACGCGTGCTGACACAGCTACCTACTTGAACTTGATTAAATGTAGTATCTCTTCAATGTCTTTTTGTTACCCATGCTACTGTACAGTATATCAATATTTGAAATAAATAAAATTTTCTCTGTCTTATGTTTATTCAGACAAAATGTATTTTCAGGTCCACAACATCATTAACTCCATAAAGAATATTGCTTTTAAACTAAATTCCCAGAGCTCAAAGAGGGTTCTACATAAGGTTTGTAAATTACCAGAAATAGTCTCCCTCAATAACTTATTCAGTTCTCATTCTCTGCAGATGCCTTTAAAAAGATAAATAAGATATTCATGAAAAGCAAATTTAGCCTGCAGCCTTCCTACAAATGCTTGTCACGGAAATCCCACTTGGCAAACCACTGATAAGTGCATTTGTCCTTGAAAACTTGAAATTGTTTTAATATTTTTTTTATTTTTGCTGTGTCCTGGTTTACATCTTCTAAAACAGAGCTGGGAAAAACCCAGTCCAGATCGAGAGTAATTCATTCAGCTACCGTACTGCCACTTCACTTTGTGAATTGAGATATAAAATGGCCTTTCTGACTGAGTGAGACGTGGGAAGGTGGCATGGTGGTTATCACTGCTGTCTCACAAATCTTGATTCCACGTAGGTCTCCCTGTGCTCATGTAGATTTTCTCTGGGTCCACTGGGTTCCTCCCACTTTCCGAAGCCTTGCTGACTAATTTGTATGTTAACCTTGCAATTGCCTGGAATCCCATCTACAGTGATACTTCTACTTCTCACCCTCAGCTTGACACTTACCTGAAATAAGCACTTTTCTAATTATGGATGCATGGAGTGCAGAATGGACAGAGTTCAATAATGTAAAATATAATTTCACAGTGATACTCAAGCTAGAGAAATGTTTACCTAATCTGTCAATTTCACTTTGTTTCAACTGATCTTTTATTTATTTTTTTCAATTGCAAGTTTTAGATACTTGAAATTTCCACGAATGTGGATATTGTGGGGGAAGGTCTTTTTAAGAGAAACTGTGGTTTTGGGGAAAGACTTTGGATTTGTGAAACCGGTTACCAGCATAACTGACCGGTTAGTGATAAAGTGGGACTTTCAAGAAGTCTAGGCAGAAGCTCAAAGAGGAGCGTAGGTTTTGGTCTGTCTGTGGGGTTATATGCAATGTAGAGTATTCTATAGAATAGAGTTGAGTTTGGCTACCTGCCTATTTTAAAGGTCCAGCTGTGGCACACCTGTAACGAAGTTCTTTCTGGACCCTATGCGGACGACACAATCCGACGGAGTGGGGAAACACTAGGGAAACGTCATGCAGGAATACGGGGCTGAAGACAGGGGGGCGTGTCCAAGGTGCGCTGGTGCACGGGGGAGGTGTGGCCGAGGCGAACAATCCAAAAGAGTAGTCCTTAAGGAATATCCAAAACACAAGGGTAAGTCCAAAACCAGGAGATCCATCAGAACAAGAAATTAAAACACGAAGGCCGGGTCGGAACCGGCAGACAAGGAACAGGAACAGGGGTTAAAACCTTAACGGGACCAGGCGCTTCCAGGTCCCGGACTCGCACGATATGGAAATCAGATGCAGAGCCCGGATGAGCGTCAGCGCCTGGCTTTTAAGGTGGGCTGGGAATAGGGAACAGGTGCACAGAATAAAGTCTCACGTGAAAGGGCTGGAGCACCCTTAAGGAGGGGGGACTATAATCGTGACAACACCTCCCCGTGGTGGTGTCGGAGCAGGACACTCAGAGGAGGCCGGGCCATACTATTCACACACCAGCTTCCCGATTGTCCTCAGGACATGCTTGCACTTTGCACTTTGCCTTATACTCACTCTTCATTCTAATCTTCCAATATCTCACTTGGTTTCCAGGTATTTAGCTTTTTTTACCCATGAAAATATCTGCTATACTAGGATTAACATAACCATTTCAATAATTGAAGTTCTTAGCCACCATATATCCTTGCTTATATTGCTAGAGGAATTCTATCAGGTGTGCTCAACATAACTGTTAGCATAACCAAGGTTGTGTGATTTAATTTGTCTTTGTTAATGGTTGTAACTAATGGTTATGTCATTACTTATGACAACGCACCAGCCTTGCAATCTAAGATCATTTATGTTTTTCATGTAAAACTGTCAGTGATTCAGTACGTACAGTATTGTTTCCACTCACCTGAACAAATAGCACCATCACAATCAATTTATAACATATATTTTAATAAAGTTAATCAACCATTAGCTGTATTCAATTAGTATTAAAATAACACCAGAATTTCTAATCATCATTTATACATAAACAGAGAAAAATGCTTCACTACTAATATAATAAATTAAATAGCAACAGATAGATACCAAATATTCCTGGCATAATTCTCACAGATAGGCTGACCTCTAAATTCAGGAAATACTACTTGTTTAGACGACTACATCACCTACAGTAGCAATTATTAAGGGTTCCAGGACCCTTTATCCCTCGCCATAGATTCCATTCATCATCCAGAATGCATGACCAGCAACAGACATGAGTATGGCTTAAGTGACATGACACAAAACTCCCCCCAAGGGGAGCTCGTTCCAGACCAGCATAAGTGCCCCATGGACACCGGCTACCAGAACTAAAGTCCTGAATCGCTGCAGTCCGTCTAGTTCCCTTGGTGAGCCGTAGGTGCCTTCCTCGGCCCTGGCTATCCTGAACACTGTGGTTCCCTCATGCTCCCGCCCACCTTGAGCTCTCTGTCCGAGTGCGAGTCAGGTGAGGGGAGAGGAAAACGGCGCTGGAGCCTTCCTCAGCTGCTCCCTGCAGAGTCCCTGGAGTCTGACTCTTCTCCTGATTCCAGTGCTGTAGTCTGTCCCGCAAGCCGTCCTTCTTCCAAATGTCCTGTGTTCTCTGCTCACTGGGGCTTTTTGAAGCTTCCTTAGTACGGGCTGTCAGCTCCCCCTGGGGGTGGAATCGTCCCTGTGGTGGTCAGTGTGAGGGCAGAGCTACCTGCCCAAGGCTTATTCAGGAAATCGCTGTAGACAAATGACCAGGTGTAACGATGCATTGTTCATTCTTATCCTGCTTTTGGGGCCCCCATCTCGATCATGCGTCTAGTCAAACCTGTTTGCAAATCCACACATTTCCCCTAGATAGTGTGGTAATTGCCCATTATCGGTGCAAAAAAGGATAGCCAGGGCAGGAGACGCAGAGGATAGGACATGAAACTGTCACTGGCTCATCGATGCAACTTAACATCCATACAGCCCTCGACACCAAGTCCCCCCACACCCATCCTTTTCACTGTGACACAATCAATCAGACCTAGGTCTCAAAAACATCAGGAAGAAGCCATTACTAAAGGATTTGATTAAAGGGCTGTCACCTTAACGAGTGGTCTGTTATTATCTCTTAAAAAGACCTTGTATCCTTCACTATCTTTTAATTACTTTGCCATCTCCAACTGAATTTGTTTCTAACCATCATTTATTTTAATAGCTCATTTATTTGACTGATTTCAGTTTTGTAACACACCTTAGAAACCTACAGTAGAACTCCTGCATATCGCTGTCACTTCAATCTTTCTGCTCAAGTATTATAAAAGCAAAGATATTAAGGGCTCTGAGGAAAGGTCCTCTAGTCAGCTCCATGAAATAAATGAGCAAGCAGTATTGAGCGGGAAGTGAATTTTAAAAGTCCGATTTTGATAATGAAGTTTAACCTTACTATACATCTTTGGAAATGCAATACATGAATACAGTACTCAAAACTTGTATTCTTATTTATCTTTATTATAGGATGTGCCACAAAATCTACATCAATTGTGCAACAACATTATTGATGCAAATTGAAGTTTTAATTGGAATTCTCAAAGAAATTTAATACCAACCCCTTTGCATTAATCCTAAGAATGTGTGGTCTCTGATTTCTATTACCCTGCATAGTACACATTTCATCAGATATCAAGCTATTGCTAAAACCAATTGAAAACTAATATTTCTTTGTTTTTGTGAAAAAAAATAGTTTTAATACTTTAATTGTTTGTGTAAATTCATCCAAACATTTCATTGCTGTACTCTATAGTGGGTTTTGATTGTAGAAGTTACAGTATATGCTACAAAATTGGTCAGATCAATATGTTGTGAAATATTTATGAGCATATCTTTTTGTTTATTTTGTTCCATTTGAATCTAGGAAACTTAATGAGGATTTTGGCAAATTAAAATATGAAGATATTATCATACAAAAAACACAAAAATCAAATATTTCTTTCACTACCTGTTTAACTGACAAGGAACGATTTAAACATCTTAATTTCTTTATTCCCTAATATAAAGCAGGGCATTTATTTCTGAAACTGTAGACTGAGCTGTCCCGCCAACTCTGAATCCCAGCAGCCACTGCAGAGATGCATGATGGGAGTGGACCAGGAGCACAACTCCCTCTCCAGGGCCGGCCCCTCCAGGCACAACACCACTATTATCAGCTCCCACCCCAGACTTATTTTACTATTTAGAACAAAATTTACAATGACGAAGTTAAACATTGAAAGTAATAAAAAAGATTATTTATAAAAAAAATAATGATAAACACTGTTATTTCAAAATTATAGCAAATCCTAACTTACAAATTACCGCACTGACATCTTTGAAGAAAGGAATTGTCATTAAGTAAGAAATAAGTGCACTCGATAACAAGGGAGGTGAGATAAAATAGGCTGAGCACATTTTTAAAGTTTTATAAAAACGTTCTATAAATCAATTCACCTAGATTTGTGGGAGGTAAAATTATGAATTACATCTTCATATGATAATAGTGGACCCACTATATGTGTGTTGCTCATGATGGCCAGTCCACTGAGGTGGTCTTGTGCCATGGCTGACCATGGTATGTTTTAATCCACTTGAGCTCTTACAATGTCCTCTCTGCTCCTGCTCCTGTGAATCCAGTCCAAAGGGCTACAGGTTGGGTTTACAATACCTCCATTTAATAAAATACTGGAGAAACTGCAAGGAAAACAACATGTTTTAATGCCGATTACACATAAAGGCTAAACAGTCTGTGTACTCTACATTCGCTTTCAAACTTTCAGTGGCGATTTTCACCCAGGTGACCCACACGTTGTGTATACAATTGCGGGAAACATGAATCGTCTAGTAAAAACACCTAAAGTAATCTATGTGTCCACCTTGAAAATCTGTCATGTGTAACGTTGGCTGAATCCATGGATCTGACAGACTCAAAGCTGAATGAAGGACAAACTGTTACATTATTGTGCATCATTAGGGTGACTTGATTCGGCCCTCCTCTGTTTTGAGATCGCTTAACACGCTCTTCTTTCCTAAGCTTCAGAAACATTAAGTGCTCTATTTTTTTAAGCCCTATGAGAACAGAAGGGAATTCCTCACTCAGATTTGAATGTGCTGATTAAAACCAGATATGTTGTGTTGCACAGTGAGGAGCCGCCCTGGCACCCAGTTCGCCCAGGCACACCCCTGACCATCACAGACTTGCAGATTTTACATTTACAAACCTGCTGCTGGAGTGCCCCTGTGCCTTCTGTTTCTCAGCAGAATAATGTTTATTATAATAATCGATTCTTGAGTTTAACAGATTGCTTATACAGTAGTTTTCAAACTGTTACAGCTCTCCATAGTAGAATGAAATTCGTAATTTGATGAAACTGTGACAAATGCTGGGTTTCAGATCTACTCTCACCTGAATGATTGAATTGAAGCAACGCGCCTGTGCATCACCAAGAACATGTGAGAGTTGGCCAGTGCCGTTCCCACCTGTCATTAACTGATAAATACTGCAGGAGTAAGGAAAGCTATACAGGAGTAACAGTTTTAAACCAAACTGAAGCAGAGTTCTGCACGCTGCATTCCTAGTAAGAAATTGAATTATTGGGGATAATCCCTTGTCCCAAGTACAGAAAAACAGTTCAAATTCATGAACTGGTTGAGTAAAGGGCTCAATAATCTACGAGAAGAGTATAATGGTGGTGTGGTGTTGAGTGTTCCTGCCTCACCTATCAAGGGTCCTGGGTTAAATTACTTCCTGGGCACCTTCTGCGTAGCATTTGTAAGGTCACCCTGTGGCTGTGGACTTTCTATGTTCTCTTGGTTCCTGCCACAGTCCAGTGATGTTCTGGCTTAACTGACATCTCTGAATTGTCCCCCGTGTGCTTATGTGAGTGTGCCCTGCAATGAACTGTGCCATCCCTTGTCTGCCACGTTGGATTGTGGCTCACTGTGACACTGTATTGGACTCAGTGGTTCCCTGGTCAGGGGTTACGTTTGCGGGATGAGATGTGGGGTGATTATCTATGATAACTGTTCTGTCTGGTCTGTGGATGCACCTGGTGGTTCTGGGAGATGGCGGGGGGAAGGGGTCCCAGCGCCCTTTATAACTGCTGGGTGGTTTAGCTCGGCTACAATGCCAAAATGGTTCCTGAATTTTGGCGTCGCTCGAACCGTGACAGTTCCACGTGGAGCTTACCTTCTGTGGCCTGCTGTGTCTCCAGTCTCCAAGGGGGCAGGAGGATGGGCACTGTAGACCCCAAGTGGATGCACCAGGCAGGTGTGTGTGTAATCCTTACCTCCTGCCGTGCGTGTGTCCTGGAAATCCCACAGCAGCTCTCGGAGCTGGTCTGCTGGCCCATAAGCTGTGTTGTCACAGGTCTGCAGCGGTCCTCCAGGTGATTGCGGACACTTCAAAGGCCTTGGGTGGCACTGGTTTTTTGGAGGGGTGACAGCTCCCCTGCTCCCGACCAGGGCAGCCAGGGGATAGCTCCCCTTTCTCAGCAAGCAGGTCAGAATTTCTAAAGAAAAACAGTTTCGCTTAGAAATCATATCAGAACAGAACTCAGTTTTCTTCAGAGAAATGAACCGGCATGTTTGACGGAAGCCCTGCAGATTACAGATGTTGTCTGATGAAATGACATTGAGAACACATCTGGTAAATGGATAATAAACTTGCCACAGTGTGCATTTAAATCCGATAGACCCTTTGCAAACTTATCCCACATCTATTGCCGACATACTTTTCTATTGATTATTTACAGGGTAGTTTAGCGAGAAGTTGGCGAAGATGAACTACTGAAACAAAGGGGTACACTGACAGTACAATGGTATTAGTCACTAGATGAATCTCTTATTTCTATTTTTCATTGTAAACTTTTTTTTAAATTTTTTATGTGTATTTCATATATGGCTATAGAATTTCATGGAAAAATTCAAAATTTCTAGCATATCAAAAATGAAATTGACGGTTCATCAGTCTATCAGTAAACAGGACAAGTAGGAAGATAAATATAGAATGACAAGCGTGTCCTAATCTGAAGGCACATGTGCCCACTTTCACCCGAGCAGCTGCAAGCCCTTGCAGACTGCTCAACTTCTGAACTATATTTACGGTAGAGCGCAGCCTGCTCAGTCTGCTTTATTTGAATCTGCAAACTATTCCATTTAAATTTGCTTTTTAGAGACTTTTCACATAAACCATAGCAATGAATACAGATGACTTTGAATTATGTGTTAGAGATCTATCTTTATATATGACAATGTCCTATTTCTACACGTTAGCTGAAAAAAATAATATAAAAATATTGAATGTTTTAATGTGATATTTTTTTTATCCATTTATAAATTTATGAAACTGTCAGGACATTTGATAATGTTATACTACAAAATTAGAAACCAGAATAAATGTAATAATTTACTGAACTTGACATTGTTTTCATTAGCATTAATGAGTAAACCTCACAAATGTATAATAAAAAAAATGTTAAATAATTATAAATTTATTTCCATTCATCAGTTGTTTCAATGTATTACACGGTGTGACAAGTATGTCCTTATTAGCTAACAAATGTGTCTTTAAAAGTTCACTGAATTTGCCCTTTGTGGCTTGTGGATCAGGTCTTTGTCACAGGGGCAGTCCCAAGGTCGGGAACTGGGCAGTTCAATAGCTTAAAGGCTCCTGCCAGCTTTCATAATGTGAGTGACACCTTTCCTGATGTGTTGGTAAAAATGATTAAGAAGGGTTATTATTTGCGAGAGAAAGTGTTTAATGTAGATAAAACATTTTTTCTAAACAAAAGCCAGATCTTACGTACATGTCAAAGGGAGAAATAACTGCCAGGTTGTAAGGCTGATTGGAGGCGATACAGCTAGTCACTGTAAGCTGAAGCCACTTGTGCTTTTCCATTCTGATCACTCGCAAAACTGCAGGGGCATCGGCGAAGTGAATTCTTTGACTTTTTGGACCCCCCTAAAAGCCTGGGTCACACTTGCTGGTTCATTAATTGTTTTATCCCGGGTGGAGAAGTAATGCTTAGAAAAGGGAATACCATTTAACATTCACACCTGGTTGACTTTCGCCCTAACATTCAGTTTGTGCGTCTTCTAGCCGACAAAACTACTTCACTGCAGCAGTGGATCTGACTAACGGTTATCTATTTACTGTGTGTACAAGAACATTTGCACAAGCAGATTATTGCTACAGCCTGGGTGGAGTTTTCTAAAGACCGTGCATTTCTTTGGGTTATCATAAAGATCGTGCCTTTAAGGAAGTGACCAACAAAATTGTTAAACTCACTCTGGAGGTGGAACTAGAAGTCGATTTGGCAATCATATCCTATTGTGAGAAGCTCTCACATGAAGACTTGGTGGAGTTGGAAGTGCAGAAAGATGATGATAATGATGAACCATAACCATAAACCTTGAAAAGAGCAAGATGAGTCATTTTGTCAATGTGTTACAGAGAATAACATGTTTTGGACTGCAATAGCTTCAGGGTAGCAACTGTCCAAAATCATCGGAATTAATTCATTTCACATTCACAGGTTCAAAAGATCTGAACCCAGGGTATGTTTTCCCAACAAATAACGGAGTAAGGTGGATGGGCTACCATTACTGCTTGAAATGTACACGTTTGATGGAGTCAGTGTAGTGTTACATTTGTTGTAGGATAGTCCCTTAGATCCCCATGGACACAGTTTAAGGTGAGCTACTTTTTACCTGTCTTGGCTTCAAGTTTTATGGTTTTGCCTGGATTGATCAGGGAGAGCTTGCACCACTTTCCCATTAATCCTAATGGCCTCCTCAAAGCTGAAGGGCGACGAGGATGTAGTCTGGTTTTACTCTCGCTCAATCAGCCTCATCTCCTTCCTGTGGTTTAATGGGTCTGTGCCTCAGATACAGGAAAACTGTGGGCAAGTGTGTCCCTGCATCCCACAATGAAGGAATCCAGGTATCTCCTTAACACTCAAGACTTTCCTCAGCATCAGATTTTATGGACTGATTTTCAAGCCTTGTTCTTCTTTCCTCTCTTTTCCTACTTCCACAGTGAGTGTCCGGTGCGCCCAGGTACAGTAATTTCCAAGGTAGCCATGTGTTGCAAGTAGTTTGGCATCTACAGTATGTGTCATTCAAGAGCAGCAAAAAACTCATCAACGGAATTTGGGTCAAACCAGCCACCCCTCTGCCTTAGCTCAGATGCATGTAATTCTTGTGAGAAAGAAATATTCGTACTTCAAGATGTTGCTGTGTCACCACTAGTTCTCTTTTAGGACTTGTACTAGTTCTACTGAGGAAAAGATAAGCATTCATGGGGCTGCCTTTTAAGCCAATGCTATTTTCTTTCTGAAGAAAAGCCTCCTGAGAGCTAGTTTTATACTGGTCCTACTTTCTTTAGGACACCTGTGTGTCATTAGAATGCCCTCAAGAGACATCCGTTTTCCCTTCTTAACTATTTAGAGAGGGTTTTGAGGCCCTCTTGTGACCTTAGGGGGAATTACAGCACTGTTTGAAGGACTACTTAATAGCGCCCAGTAAGAGCCAGGTCAAATTGTGAGTTGGGTGAGTGAGTTTGTAATTTGAGATTGAATGTTGATTTGACTTGATCTTAAGCTTGGTTGCTTGTTTAGGATTATCACAATGAAAAACAAAATCTTCACCCACAGACCTTTCTGAACATAATAATGCACTTTTCTTCATATCTCCTTGAACTGATGCTTATGGTGCAGTAGCTATCTGTGTTCTTCGTTCATGATTAACTATTTTTGAAAAAACAGAGCTTTACTATAGTATACCTACTTTTGTCCCTTTGCTTTCCTTCTTTGATGTAACTTCACTTGGTGTTATATGCAATGTTGATGCATTGGGCAGACTGCTGTGGGGTGTGAAGCTACAACCAGCTATCAAAGGGTGGCTGATGACCTTGTCAAGTTGGATTCAGGTCAGCAGAAAACAGAATGACCTTGACATTACTTTTTTGAAGTCATGTAATTGTAATTCTAGCACTCTGTGGTTTTGCATTGCCCTGCTAGAGAATTGACACATACAGTACGGATGATGTTTTCCAGGAATGTTTGGCAAGGTGTCGTTGTGCATGTAAGATTGTCCTCGAGGCGTGCTTCTTTCCAATATGCCACACTTCCACTGCTGCATGAACAATACGAGATTCAGCTTAATACTCTTCATGATGTGTCTGCTCATTATCTTAGAGCAAAACCACATTCATCGTGACTAAAACATGCCGCCACTTTTTAGGCTATACACCTGTTAATCTACTTTTGTAATTTTAACTCAACACGTAAACCAACCACTGAACACCTGGCATTTTTATGAAATCACATGATTTGAATTCAGTCTAGGTTTCAGCATGATCCTCCACTCGTTCAACTTCAAAATGCAAGAGTTTGATGTAATAATTTAATTTACATTTAAAATTTGAAGCTCCATTGTAAACTAAAATAATCATATTTATAAAAATAAAAAATGCATCACTCTCCCAGTTTGACAAATATCGGTGGAAGGTGTTTCTGTGGGATTAAAACTGTAAAATATAAAACACAAATTTATTTAATGTTCTCATATTAAATATACAAGCTTATCTCATTCAACTTTATAATTCTATTGACAGGTAACTAGCTACTCAAAACATTTTTGAAATGTTTGAAAAAACCAAAGATAAGTGTTTGGTTACAGTAATATGTGTTTTTCGAAATATAATATGCTGAAAAAGAGAAAGCTTACACATATTCATGCCTAAAACCTACAGAGCATTGAGAATGAGTTCTGGCTTCCTCAGAGCCTTGATGTGGTATAGCAGGGATTTGACAGGATGTATTCCAAATTGTGTTAGATTTTGAAAATTGAAATGAACATTTTTTCTCAAGCAAAATATAATGGAAATTTAATAGAGCCATTCAGCTATTGAAGAGCCCTTCTGGAAAATTGTGTTATTTGGTTATTGTCATTGCATGACCAGTAATTTAGTAAGGGTTTTATTACAAAGCGCTCTGGGATCTTTTACAGTAGCGAACTGTGATGTCAGTGTACCTCTTATGTTCAAGTGATGTTATTCCATGCCAACTCAAGCAGAAAAAGAGTTTGAGTTTGTCAAGCGCAAAAATATTAGTGATTTTTTATTTTTAGTCTTTGATTTTACATTCCATGTGGTTAGAGCTAGAATAAAAGGCCATAGTATGTTTTGTATGCTTTCAGCGATAACAGTTTGAAATGAAGGGGTTTTGAACTTGTACGGAGAACTTAACAATAATACATTTGAAATGACAAAATCCTCACTTAATTGCATTTTAAAACCTACAAACTGATAGGAAACAGAATTTTTTTTTCTGTGTAGTGCATACTAGCAACTCACTGGTCACTGGCTGTTACTTGGCCAGTTATGCCTTTATAGTATGTTTAATTGGTTTGACCATTACCCATAACCTATTGCATACCACTTATAGGACCCCACTTATTACACAGGTGATATATTAGTGAAGTACAACAGGGGTCTGTACTAGGACCACTGCTCTTATATCAATGATCTGCATATCGCTGTAAATAGTAGTCATATTTGCAGGTAATACCAAATTTGGAAAAATCATTAATATTGTAAAAGCAACAAATGAAATTAGAAAACTGAAAATGAAAAAGGCTGAGCTAAAATTCAAGACTTGCCAAACACTGGTTGCAGCCAAGTGTGCAGTTTTGCACACCGGTAGTAAAAACATAAACTATAACTGAACTAGAAGAAATATCTTATGAAAAAGATTTAGATAAATCAATCAATCAAAGTTTATTTATCAAATGCACAACAATACAGCGTGCAGCAGTAGATGCTGGCAATGAAATGTCTTTTCTACGAGCTCACCGGGGGGGAGGGGGAGGGATCACAAAATTAAAGTTACAAAATGAGGTGACATAATAATAGTACAATAGAAATTGAATAAGATAAACTCAGATATAACTCAATACAAGTAGAGCTGCGATGTGACCAGGGTGTATGCAATATATTATGTCCAAGTAGTGCAGTAAGATGAATACAATGAAATCTGTGTGTCCATGTAGCCATTACGGGTGATTTGCTAAAGGAGCTGCAGGTTGGCTATTTAGCAGTATTATTGCCTGGAGGTAGAAGCTGTTCTGTAGTCTGTTGGACTGGGACCGAATGCTTCGGTACCGTTTACCGGACGGTAGGAGGGAAAACAGTTTGTGACTGGGATGACTGGGGTCCTTGAGAATGGACCTGGCCTTCTTCAGACATCTAGCTGAGTAGATATCCTGGATGTTTGGTAGCTCACAGCCGGTAATGAGCTGCGCTGACTTCACCACCCTCTGCAGTACTTTGCGATCCCAGGCGGAGAAGTTCCCATACTAGGCAGTGATACAACCAGTCAGGATACTCTCAGTACTACACCTGTAGACATTGGCCTGGATGCTTTTATTGATACTGTACATCACTTACATCTAATAGACAATTTAAGGAAGCAACTAAAATAGCAAAACATTAGGAGACATTGTGCACAAAGTGCACAACCACAAAACTCAGATCTGAGCCTCAGATACTACACATCTTAAAGAAGAAAAGAATCACGCACATAAAAGACAACTCTCAGAAATCAAGGAGTCAATAAATCAAAACTGTTGCTGGGAAAAATGGAATAATTTAAATAAATCCAAACCAGGAGAATTTGAGTAAGAGTCAGATTGGCTTCCTACCAAACTGCCTCACACCTCACCACATTTACACCCTACACACACTTATAATCCAACATGTCCACCAAAAAAATCAACAGAACAATATTTGAATGCTTTACTAATTTCAAAAAAGCGACTCAATTTGGCACAAAGGATTGTTTTACAAACTCCTAAAAGTGGTGAAGCCTGGGACTGTTGGAGCAGTACTGTCTGACATGGGCATTGACAGCCCATCTGGTCCCAGAACAATGGCTGCAGCAGAGCCTGGCATTGCTGGAGCAGTACTGTCTGACATGGGCACTGACAGCCCATCTGGACCCAGAACAGGGGCTGCAGCAGAGCCTGGCATTGCTGGAGCAGTACTGTCAGACATGGGCACTGACAGCCCATCTGGACCCAGAACAGCAGAGCCTGGCAGTGCTGGAGCAGTAGGAGCAATACCCCTCTGACATGGGCAGTGACAGCCCATCTGGACCCAGAAATGGGGCTGCAGCAAAGCCTGGCACTGCCGGACCAGTACTGTGAGACCTGGTGACAGTCAATCTGGACAAGACCATAGTCGTGGTTTTCCAGAAGAAAGCCAGATCTCAAGGAAACAGGTGCCATTTAACACTGAACAACAACACAATGGAACACACAAAAGACTACACATATCTCCAACGGACAATCAGTTAATCTGGGAGTTTCAACCTTGCAGTGAAGGCACTGAAGGAAAAGGCATACAGGACTTTCTACACTATTAGAAGGAGGTTCTACCACATCAACCCCCCCAAAGACATTTTGCTGAGAATATTTGAAAGTGTAATCCAACCCATTACCCTATATGGCAATGAAGAGTGGAATCCAATCACAGACCCATATAACACTAAATGGGACAAACACCCCAGAGAAACCCTGTGCATAGAGTTCTGTAAAAACATGTGCAGAGAACAACTCCAAATAAGGCCAAATCTATTCTTAACCAGCATACAAGAGATCATTCACCTGGTTACACCTAAGAAACAATGACCAGGTTTCTTACCACTACAAGGCGCTGCTGAGCCAAGAGCTGAGCCTGGAGAAGAGCCCCCTCGGCCAGCTGGTCCTGAAGCTCACTGACACCAACCAGCCTCAGGACTGCATAGCTACAACAACAGCCATCAAAATCAACCAAATCACAGTGAGACCAAGCAACACTACCTTGGCCACTGGGACACACACACAAGCACAACACAAACTGGAATGCAGACAAAACACATGACCTGAATATCTAGCAAGGGTAAGAAACAGCAGGGAGAAACAGACCCCGACGAAGTACAGGCTCAGCAACCACAATCTGGCCCTAGAAACTGGGCAGACCTGGCTGCCCAGAGAGGACAGGCTGTGCTCCCACTGCCAGCGGGGAGAAACAGAGACAGAGATGCACTTCCTACTGCACCGTGACGAATATTCTGGGATCAGATAAACATTCTTCCCCAAATTAACAAATCTAATCCCAGAATTCCCACACCTGCCAGAATCAGAACAGCTCCCAATCCTACTGGGAAATGGGGAGGGAACTCAGTTGAGCTGCAGCCCAGAATGTGATCTGCTACAGCCTGAGGAACAGGGATAATAATCTTCAATGTCTTGTATGTTGTACTGTATGTAAATGTCCTATGATGAATTTGTATCATAAATGTATGTAGACATTGTATTGATTGTACAGTACATCCGTTGGTATCACTGTAACTTACTGGTTATGCCAATAAAGCTGCTTGAATTTGAATTTAAATGCAGTCAAGGGATGTTACATTAAAATTGCACAACACACTAGTAAGGCCTCATTTAGAATATTTTGTAGTGTTTATTACCTGCAATTGTAAATCTCATATGGCTTCATTAAAACATATCTCTGGGTGATTTTATGAAGTTTTGCCATTAGTTATTTTGGCCAAAACATGGGGAAAATAATGAAAATGCAGTTTATGGGGCTGCTAAATAACCAGAGATTAGAAATCAAAAGTGTTTCACAAATTCCGAAAGACCAGCTCCTAAGGCTCTTAAAGCAATACCAACATTTTAGCTCCTCCATTTTATACTGGTCTGGTAAACTGGCCAGAAATGCTTTAGGTGTCTTAATATTTTTCTTTTAATCTTCATTATATATTATGATTAGAAAGCATTACTATACTTGATGATCACATCTTATTTGAGCCCTTGAATGTTCAGTGATAATCAAGGTCACTTTCTGTTGACATTTGCCAGATTGCATGTCAGGGATTAAAAAAACAAAAACAAATAATGACTAGTACGGTTGATGTGAACATACCCAAAACTCCCCCAGTGAATTCAGTTCAAACTGATGCGGATGACCAGTGTGGGTTACTGCAATTCAGAAGCTATTGTAGCAGAGCTAGTTTGGGCACGGTAATGTCATCGCCCTCCCTGCGCGAAGCAGGGACCTCAGCCGCCTGGGCTGGGGGAGGTCTGCTTTAGCTCACTCGGCTGGTTCCCTGTTGCGTTACGCCGGAGACCCGGGTTTGCACCCCTGGGTGGAGCGGCGGAGGGCACGAGCCCGCGCGAAACTGCGATGGTCACACTATGACATACACTGAGCTATTCGTTGACAAAACAAGACAGACTCAAACAAAAAGACACCAATAAATGAAAGTATGGTAAAAGGCAAAGACGTCCAGTGATAACTGTAAGCATAGTAACAAATAAACACACTGTAAATTAAACAGATATCCAAAGAGTCGCAGTGTGAAGTCCAAACATTTATCGCACATTAATCACAGCCAACTTTGATAATGGAAACATCTTTAAATTATACACCACAGTGGTACTGTATTACATACGTCTCTGTGGCAGGCCTTTATTGCCTATAAAAAGACATTTGCTGAAGACTGAAGACAATATTATGATAGCCAAGCAGTAGAATTTTAGCTGCGTCTTGGCATTGATTGATAGTCAAATTGCTTTTGATATTGAACACATAAGGTGATAATTGAAAAAGTCAAAGTAGATCTGTGTGTAATAAAAAGGAGTCCCCTGGGGCATAATTCTCTGTCAATTTATTTTCTTCGTGTTTGAAAATATCTTATCTTTTTCTGCTGATTATATCATTTTATACTGCCTTTGTAAGGTACAACACTGTAAAATCATTGATTGCAGAATTCTAAAGGCGTCGTTTTTTAGTTTTCCATGGGTCTAAAGCTTTTACATTCATTGTCTGCGTTTAAGGGGTTATCGCGAATTTAACAGTGTTTAATATTTTATTTAAAATAAAACAAAATGGAATATATATGCCATACATAGCGCATTTGAACAACTTTGGTGTTAGCCTCTCATGGTGAACGTTTTTAACTCAAGATAAGTTCTTCTAAAGATGACTGTATAAATATAATTACTTTCAAAAAGGAATCACTACACATGGAATATTTGCTATGAATACTGTATCTTTACTGATTAAAATGGCAAAGTATTATCACTGTTCTTAACTGATTAGAATAACACATACAAAATAATTGAATGTTAACTGATAAAATCCCTGTCAGTTAAGAAAAAATATAGTGCTGTAAAAACATCAAAACTTCAATGGTAAACTTCAAATGATAAAACCTTCTGAGAAATAATAACTCACAATAATAAAGCCTGACTTTTAAAATCAATACCTTTTCACTAATAGCCTGCTCCTTAGGCTGATATTTTTAAATAATACAGAATGTACAAAACATGAAAGCACTAGAGCTTGCCAGAGCCCTGAGCTGACTGAAATGGTTTCATCCCTGTCCTGTTTCATGTATAGACATTTCCTACCTGACAACCCATTGGTAGACCAACAGGTGCTACACCTACTGTCCGAACATGAACAGGCTCATTTTAACTTTTTTTATTCTTTTATCCTAGATAACACATATAGATCGTCTAACCCTGTTAATGACTTTAATCTGCTGCACATGCAACCAGTTTAAAAATAGTAAAAGGAGGAAGGTAAATTGATAATTTGCGTAAGACTGTTAAATGTTTTAAGATGCCAAATTAATATTACAAGAAAAACAGAATTATCAAGAGATCTTGATCATGTAACTCAACACAAGATGTTATTGGTACTAAAGCTATCCATGCAGGTGCTGGTTCAGTTTCATGAAAAATTAAAAAGAAGTAATAATTCTGAGTGTAAGGCAGTGTAAAATTGTACGTTTGTACATGTTTGTGTGAGGATAGACAGTATGTATCATTGGAGACCCTGTCAAGTTAGTCTTTTAAGTCACTCTGAATCACTTGCCATTTTATGATTAAGATCAATTAAGAAAACGTAAAGGTATTCGTGTTTTTGTTCTAAATTATATCTAAATTACTTTTAATGAACACAGCACCTGCTTTAGTGACCATGGACAAATTGCACCAAGTCTTTTGAAATTGATTTAAAGGTTCTAATTGAATGGTTTAATCTATATACACTACTGTAGCCGTATGATTATGGCTCTCCTGGACCAGAGTTGGAGACCCCAGTTCTATATAAGGGAATATTTACAGTATATCTGGAGGGAAAATAATGACATTATTTTAACGGAAATAATGCAATAAATTGAGTCCGTTTTGCCGAACTGAATTAAAAACAAAAAGAATGTGTGTGGAGCAGTGTTGCTTCTGAATTGGTTACAGGTGTGCGACAAATGATTACACGGCACGTTTTCGTAAAATAACGAAACGACGAGTTGCTCTAAACTATTTCTCGATTTTACTGTGTCAAAAAATTTATACAGTATATGGACATGTTTACTGTGCGATTTATTGGAGACCTCCGCAGTCTTCCGTGAAAACAGAGTGACCTAGTCTTTTGTTTCTGTACCGCTGGCTGTGCTCTTTTAAACGTTAGTATCGCTCCAGTTCAATGAGAAATATGTTTTGTAGGTTCTGGACTCCTACACCTCCGCTTGCGAACCAATGGGCCCTTTCTGAAAAATATATTAACAACTCGATTACTGTCGTTAAAAGATGCTGAGCGTCTTCAGAAACAGAGGCTTGGATGAAACAGCTAAATGTGAATTTGACACAGAATGGAGTCGACTACAAACACTCTTTAAAATAAAGTACAAGATACAGCAGTACAGTTTATAGCTGCTACGTGATTATTTGTCTGAAAACTAATTTCAAGTTCATGCCACTAATAAGTGATTCCATTTAGACGATGGTACTTAAAAGTTGGGATACCAGCACATGACCTTGTAGTTAATCAAGAGGATAGCACCCGTGTTACTTGACCATTCGCAGCTTAATTTCAAAACCTAGCTTCAGGTACACAAAATATATCAACAATACTAGTTCAGCTACAGTAGGTTTTAATTTAGTTATTAATGTAAGGCATTTTAATCTGCAAATCTCGATGATTATTTGGTCATTTGTTATTCGCACAATTCCTCCATTTCATTTTAAAAATTAAAGCAAACATTTGCAGCAAGAAAATCCAGGTCTCATTGTCTATCTTTGTCCTTCCTAGGTGTTTCCTGTTCCAGAGACTTTAAAAAGAAGACGACACAAAGTTGTGGGGAACATTCCTGTAGCCGTTTTAACTGCTTTTGTCTACTAAGAAACCTCTCTTGGAAAAAATGAAAGCGGAAGGGGATCCTTTAAAAAACGTGGACCTAAGTTTCTTGTCTGCCGAGGAGGAATTTGCAATTCTCCGAGTTTTAAAACGAGATGCAAGACTTAGAAGACTGGAAGACAGACGTGTCAGGTAGTATTTTGTTTGTTCATGGTTATTTTGCATGGAGTTCAGAGAAGCTGCAATTTCCCGCCGATTCTTTATCAAGCCCATGTAAAATATCTCATTAGTTAAATTACTATTTCCTAATGGCAAGCAGTAATAGGCTTCATAGACCGAGAGTACGTTTTTTTAGATAATTTGAAACATCTTGATTCACATTGGGGTTCTGCTTTTTATAAAAAAAATCTAAGAATGAAGTCTGAGGGGCGTACAGTAGCTTAATTTCTTTTGGATTGTTGTGTGTTTTTGGACATTATGTTTTTCTCTCTACTTAGTTTAGGGCGTGTTGTTACTGTACATTGTGGCATTAATTCTGTATCAACTGGGCGTCTTCCTTTTGTTGTAAGTGTACAACACATCAAATACGCATCAGTATAATGTACTATTAGCCGTTTTGTAAAGCGATTATTACTGGGCTGATGCACTGAGTCAGTTACAAAAGTGAATTTGCCCTCTCATGAACTCTAGGCCATGTAGAGCTGCTGCCTGGCGTTTTGGCTTGGAGGCGTTTCCCACTGTCCAGGGAGTGGGATCGAATTCCAGCAGGGGCAGTGGGAGCAAGAGGGTGGTTAAGGGTCCAAAGACAAAGAACAAGGACTGGTGACCATGTGCATCCAGTTGTCATACAGTAGGTATTCCTATAACTGCGCCTGATTGTAGGTCTGGGATTAGCTGCCCAGTAGCCCTTAACAAACACATTTCCCAAGAAAGTGTAGGTTTAATATTGGTCATCTGGAATGGAGTAAATGGAATAAATTCACTTTGACGTCCGTAAATCTTAGAATACGGTTGCAAAGGGGTAGAGGCTATACACAAAATGCGTTAATGCACTCACATATTTGCAGATGAATAACTACAGGAATTAGCATTTAAGTGCCCAATATAAAATTTATTATTAGTTTATTAAATACAGTGGGTATCTTACCATTACAGCTCCATTGTAAATCACATTCAAGCTCAATGCTCCAGTCGTCATACACAGATCTCGAACATACTCATTAAGATAAGATCACTTTATTAGCCATATGCAGTTTCTTGCATTAGAAATTCATGTTTTTTGCAAACCCATGCTTGCTCAACATGAGACACACAGGGAGAGTGCAGGGTCAGCCATTTATACGGTGCCCCTGTAGCAGCTGGGGTTAAGGGCCTTGCTCAGGATCCCAACAGAGAAGGATTCCTCTGCCGGCTGCGGGATTTGAACTGACAACCTTCCTGCCACAGGCACAGATCCTTAGACACAGAGCCACCGGTCCACCCCCGATTAAATATCTTCTCAGCTTTTGAAGTACAGAAGAGGGACGTTGTACAGCTTCTATTTATCAGATGCTACTATCAAAACAAGTCCACATTAATCAAGCAATGAATGTCTTATGGAGAAGGATTTGAACTGCTTTTGGAGTAATAAATGACGTTCTCTTGGAATGGAGATGTGAAACTTGAAATGCAAGTGCAAATGACTCTATGTGGTAATTATTTAATCATCTCTGAAATTCCATTGACCCCGGTCTCTTTTCTTCAGTATGATAGTACAGTTTGTGTTTATGCAAGATGCAGCAGGATGACATGGTAGCAGCACTATGTACAGTACCTCTGAAAGCAGAGGGAACAGTTTACTCCAGCTTAACTTTCTCCCCTGGGGATGAATAAAGCATATTGAATTGAATATAGTTCCAGAGTGGGGCAGGTTCTGTGTGGAGAGTATACAGTATGTTCATCCTGTAGTTGTATGGATTTTTGCTATAGATTTTCCCTGGTATCTTGGTATCTGAATTGTCCAGGTATGTGAGTGTGATAGACTGGTATTCTGTGTAGAGTAAGGTCCTGCATTGCAAAACATGTGTTTGAAATGATTTCAATTGATTTAAAGCTGCAGAGGTTTTCCTACACTTCAGTTTTTAAAGTACTGCTGTTGCTGGCCAGTAGATTCTGTACCAGTGGTTTTGCGGACTGCGTTGAATGCTAATTTCAGACTCCCTAATGTTGTTTCATGTGTCAGGCTCAAGACTGTAAGCCAGTGTTGGGCTGTGAAAACAGCCCTTGGGGTTAAGACTTTAGAAATATTAATTAACCTAGACAAAGGTACTAAATTCATGTTAAAAAGCATTCCTGTGATTACAGTCAGTTAAGTCATGTCTGAATGTTGCAGTGTTTGACATTGAGATTTCTGTGTCCTTTGAGGACTGGTAATCGCTGTCTGCCATGAGCTCACAAATCCATTTCAGTGTGAAGTGTCTTACCAGTAGAATAGCTTGTTCGTTTGGTAAGGTGTCAGACCTCTTCAGTCTAAAATTGTTTATTTGATATCCATGCCCGAAGGATGGCTCCATTTCATACAGTAAGTGTAACCTTTTTTCCTGATCTATCCCTTTTTTTCCTAAAGCAGCACTGACTGGTTTCCAGTGTTCAAAAGCACCTGTATTCTGCATTCATTTTTAAGACCTTTTTTGTGTGGAGGGTTTTGGGATTTTTAGCAACTGTACATGCAGGATGTAGACATCTGGAGTTTGATGAGCTTGTTGAGGGGTTGTATCAGTCTGGTCTGCAGGCGCGGCATTCCCTCCTGTTTGCTTCTCTCCAGGAGGTTTTCCCACTTCCCTGCTGTGTGTGTGCAAGGGGCTGTACTTCGCAGGCAAGTGTACCCACATCATGTAAGGCACTAATTGACTGAAGACTTGTCTAGGTGAGATCGTCCATTGTGATAGTCACTTTAACACACTACGGGTCTTCTGAGGACATTAACTCAGTTCTTTTTAGATGTCCGTGGAACATGCATGCTTATTGCAAGTAGTGAACTAAGAGGAAAGATTGCTGTGATCTAAATGTAAGCCCAGATTATCTCAGTACTTTACCGGCCTTATAGTCTTCGAGTAAATTAGACTGTAGTGCTGAACTAGTACTGTGGTCATCCTTTTCGATTTGTAATTAATTACTTTAATCTGCAAGAGCTTTTTATTTGACAGATCTTCTCTGGGGAAATCCTTTCTGTATGAAGCCAAAACGGCAATTGATTTCTCTCGCTCCCCTTTTTATTAATTTTCTGGGTGGCGATGGATATTTGTTGTCTGTGTTTTAGTACTTGGGTGTTTTAATCTAAAGAGATTACTTCCATCCATCTTTCAGCAATTTGGTTATTTACAGTAACTAAGTAGAATCCTGCCTAGTATGAATGAGAGCTTCACAATTGTACAGTATATTACTGCGTTAATGCATATGTAAACATCTGGAGTATAATGTTTTTATTTAACAAAGGTCACAGAACGGTGTGTTCTGTTACTACTATTTTCTATAATTTTAAATTTGCAGAAGGACATAACTGTCTAAGAGTAGGAAGAAACCTAAGATGGATTTAGTTCTATATTTCTAAGGACCTTTGTAACCCATCTTATTAACTGCCACAGTTGCAGCTGAGATCCCTGTGAATTTGACCCCGTGTCTGAAATTCCCATTATATGTAGTTAACCTGCACCTTGAAATGAAGTTGACTTTTGTTGAAGTGAAAGGCTTGGTTTGAATGGTGTGTCTTGTACCTGTTTTTGTTATCCAGTCAAAGCATGAAGTGTTTGGAAGAAACTATTACTGAAAGGAAAGAACTGTGTTAGCAGACTTATTTGGTATAGTTCTTTATTTTGCTTTTGTGCTTAATTACCTTGTCTCTTCATGATGCATCTTCAAATACCAAGAGAAGATCTGCTACCACTCTATGAATTAGTACCAATTAATAGATCAGGTAATCCCCATCAGCAGCGCTTGGGAGGAGGCATGACAGCTTTTTCAGAGCTCGATGGTTTTTGTATGGACAGTACTGTCACTGAATGGTCTTTCTTGCATGCAGTGTAAACTAGAGTGTGATGGTACAAATATTGTGCTGCAGGTGCAAATTCCCCTATTACTAAACCAGTCAGAGTTAAAAAAGGAGCAGCAGAGAATGGCTGAAGTCCAAGAAGAGTTTCTGAGCGGATGAAATCTGCCAAGTTTCGGATGGATCGGTGGAGTGCTTCATGCGATTTTGAAAGGGGTCGGGCTCTTGTCTTGGTAGATACAGGATTAAATTGCTATAGCCAATCACTACTTGGAAGCCTAAAAATGAAGCTTGAAGTTATTAGTTTCTTTTAAATGTGAATGCTGTTGCATTGGACTCAGAATTGAGTTTTGGATGCATTTTGGCTTTCCACATTACGCAAGGTGATTTGGACACAACTTCAAAAGTAAATGCATGCCTTTTTTTGTCAATGGACTGGGTTTTGAGAGAACTGTAAGAAGGCTCATTCCTTCAGCCACAAATTGCTTAGGTCTGCTTGATTCTTGTTGATGCTGACAGGTATGAAACTCGGGAAAGGTCTGTACTGATATTTGAGTGTTTGAGCTGGTTGTCCCTTGAGCCATTTTCAGCAAAAGGCTAATATAGTTTTTTGTCTCCAGGCTAGTTTTGCCCCTGATGCACTTGGGAGATTCATTACATCAAAGAGCAGACACACGAATGATAATATGGGCTGTATACACGGTGCCTGTCAGTATTCAGAACCTTGCACAGTTTTCACTTTTTTTATTTTACTGTACTTTACAACTTGTAGTCATGGCCTTTTGTGAAAGAAATGGAAAATGCATTGCTGACTAAATATTCAAATGCTTTGCTGAGGCTAACCTAAATTAATTTGGGTACATAAATTTCATTTTATGAGGACCACAATTTCAGAAAAATCTCTCTCTCTCTCTCAGTGAATTTAAAGCAAACGGGAGCTTTTAAAACAACAGAGGGATAAAGTTGTATAAAAGCACAGATCAGCAGAAGGGTATTAAAACATGTCCAAGACCCTTAATGAACATGAGTAAGTGAAGGGCAGGCAGCCACTACCTAGATCAGGCTGCCCCTCCGCCCTGAGCAGCTAGTTAAGGCAGACTGTGAACAGGTCCTCCTTGCCGTCAAGTCCCACATGGAGTCTGTGACGAGGCTTTTAAATGATACTGTTAACAGGCGGCAAAAATATTAAGTTTAAAAACGGTTTAGGAGATTACTTCTGCAAGGTATCATACAGTGTCTATTCTGTTTAATGCTGAATCTTCTATTGTTGATCTGTGGCCAAGTGTAAAATGCACAGTGTACATTTAGCATATACCTGTACATATACTGTAGTTCAGGTGGGTAGCTGCGTCAGCATGCGTGGGCTGCAAAGGAACAAGTAACAGGCTTATTCCCTGCTGAAAAGAGAAGAAAGAAAACACAATGCTGGTTTAGTGAGCGTTTTATATACTGTGCAGTTTTATATATTAATGGTAGGGTGGACCTATCAAAATGAGCATTTTGCCTCGCCTCCACACTCCCCACATTAATTTACTTAAGCTTTGTAGATTCTTCAACTTGTCTGGGAAGGTAAGAAGCTTAGATTTAGCATCACTTCACTTTACCTCAGTGTAGTCATACCTTCGTCATACCTTTTCCTTCCTCCTTGGGCCACTTGCCCCCTTCTCTCACTAAACCAGCATTGTTTTCTTTCTTCTCTTTTCAGCGTGGAATAACCCTATTACTTGTTCCTCTACTGTAGTACTGTATGTAATGATTTCTTGTACAATACTAAATATATCTTAAAAATCTAAAGTTTATAAAATTATGGACTCCTCTTTTTGTAGTGGTACAAATGCCAAGAGTTGAGTCTTTTACTCAACTTTTACTGCAGTTGGGGAAAAAAAAATACATTTCTGGCACCGGAGCAGTTGAAGCTCCAGTTTGACATTTTACATTTTATAGTGTATTGGTTCACACATGGGGTATAAGTCTACAGAAAACAAAGTGGTATAAAAATGAAATGAGTTCTGTATCCAGTATCTTTCTTCACGTGTTTGTGCCAATGGGCGTTTCTGAAGGCAGACCACCACCTCTGTGGCCCACATCCTTATGAACTGGCAAGCACTAGAAAAAGGATATAACATTATTCAGACCACTTACCAAACTTCACTAAAGTGAGATGTACATTTTCAAACCCATTTAACAATTTTGAGAGCTGTTCAGAAAACCCTAATGGAATTTATTTTCTTGATAATTTGCAAGCAGTCTCTGCAGTTTGAGCAGCCTAGCATGAACTGCTCATTGCAGTCACAGTTTTCCCTCCAGATGGCTTTTAGCTTTGTATGCTGGTGTAAACGTCTGGGATGAATATGTGTGAGCTATTAACAGTGACGGTTGTCTTGGCTTTCTTTGTTTTCAAAAAACTAGATAGCCAAAATATAATGCAATTGACTTCCAAATGGAATTGGTTGCTGTGAACATGGGGTGTCATCATTGTGTGTTTTTTTTCTAGCTCGGTCGACTCCAATGCTTAACAGTATTTCACTTTTCTCTGCCTTTTGTGGGTTTTGTTTTTTAAGTTAGAAATCGGGATTGTATTTTGCAGACAACTTCTCTCTTTCATCGCCTACCTCTATTAGTGATAGCCTCTTCTGTATTTCTAGTAAAGGACCTCTGTTCAACAAGGCTTCGACTGCGTTTCCAGCAGGTCTCCGGGCCTCTGCCACCCCCTCACTGGCACCATGGTCACAAGCGGTAGAGAGTACAGTATAACTCGCGCCCGAGAGCGCACAGTCGCCTCTCGCCTGACGCCTCGGTCCAGGGTCCAGGATCACGCCCAGTCTCGCGGGTCTGGCTGCACAGTGTCTAGAGCTCTGGTGCCCTTCGGGAGATATACTGGGTTTTCTGAACCGTCCCTCTCCCTGGTTGTTACCCCATCCAGTGGACGGTTAGCAAACATTCTGGGAAACATGATGGTAGACGTGGTTGGCTGGAACGATGGAGGACTTATCAAGACTAATTTGTTCAACACAGTGTTAGGTGAACCTTCATCACTGAGGCAGAGTGTAGTGATGCTAAATCTAAGCTTCCTACCTTCCCAGACGAGTTGAAGAATCTACAAAGCTTAAGTAAATTAATGTGGGGAGTGTGGAGGTGAGGCAAAATGCTCATTTTGATAGGTTCCACTCTACCATTAATATATAAAACTGCACAGTTCCAATGTATCTTTGATATTCTGTAGAAGGCAAGGGGGTTATTTTTAGCAAATTGTGGAATGATTACTCAACAATATGGAATTCCGTTTAAGGCCACTGAAAGTGGAAATTTGTATATTCAGAAGGAAAACAGTTTTAATTTGAGGTATAGCTGCTGATTTATGTTAATTAATACAGTAATTTGAAAATTTACAATAAATGTCAATAATATGAAAGAGTTAGGGCACTGAGGATTTGAGATTTGCTAATGTCATTAAAATGTCATCTACATATGACATTATTTTATAATTACGATTATGACCGACTCCTGGGGTCTCTAGTTCTAATCCTTTCAGTTAAAGGTTTCAGCCTGAGATTAAATCGAAGTGGGGAGAAAAGACACACTTGTCCTCTACCTTTTAATTATAACGATGATTGTGATGTAGTTCAGTAGAGAAAGAAGCTCTGAGTGAATGGTGCAATATTTTAATCCTGTTAAGAAGTGTTTTACCAATGCCCATGTAGTGAATAAAGAAGGAAAGGCCATTCTATTGTGTTGAACACTTGGAGCGTCGAGAGAAAGGGCACACTGTCGCTAGCTGAAGAGTATCTTGGGAGGACAGTAAGATGTGGTAATTGTTTAACATTGTCAGAATATCTACATTCAGTGAAGTCCATGAAGCCCTTTTGATCATCGGAACAGGTTGTGGATAACTTCTTGTAAACTGTTTCAAGTATTTTGCGGTGTTTTTACAATGTTAGTGTTACACACATCTAAGAGACCTTTATCAGGTTAGGAGTAGGAGAGTTACTAAAGCATGTCTCGGAGAAGTTGGCAGCATTTTTTCTCCAAAGTTTCATGATAAACGCCTTGGAGTGAAGGTGTAACTCAGGTTGTATTGAAGGGGTAGATTTCAGCTGTGAGCCCATCGTCTCCTGGGGTTTTTCCAGAAGGGAGGGGGAGCAATAGCAGAGACTGTAGGATTTTCTTGATCCGAAATTGGAGTATTCAACATGAATTGCTTTTGTTTGTATGAATAGGGTTAGTTTTAATCACATTTTAATGACAAAGTGCTTCACATTTGTTACGTCCCAGTGTGTGTTCTGTGTGTGTGTTTTTTCTATGTTCCACACTGCTGACCCTTGATTGTTCTCCCTTCCCCATTGGCCCACCGTCACTCCACAGTTTCAATATGATGTCATCATCAATCAGCCTTCAGCCAATCAGAACTCATTTTATTCACTATATAACATGGAGGCTTTCAGGAAGAAAAGGCCTTTCGTTTGACTTCGGTCCCGGTCGGTTTTGGTTATCGCTTCGCTTCGCTCCTGGTTATTGCTTCGGCTTCGTTTGTTGGTTTGTTTTGCTTTGTGTGTGTGTATTTTCGTATAGCTTCGGCTTTGTTGTTTTGTTGGATTTACGTTAGTTTCTTTGTACTTTCGTTTGTTTGTGTGTTCATCCTTGTTTTGTCATTACCTTGCCCCAGTGTTACATGTTCAACTTTTGTGTTCTTTTTGTACCCTGCTCCTATTTATTACTCTTGTTTTCCCTTATTTGTATTCCTGGTTCACTTGTGTTTTTGTGTGAACTTTTGTATATAAGGTTAGTTTAGGTTGTTGGGTACACTTACCCACTTAGTTGATTTTGTATTAGTACACTAGTTTAGTACGGGTGAGTGCCGTTTGTCTTGTATGGTTTTGGGTAGGGTTAGCTAGGGTTAGCTAGGGTGTTGAAGACGCCGAAGACCGTGTGTTTCGGGTTTTCTTTTGTAGTCAGATTAGCTTTCCCTCACTGTCCTAGCCAGCTCCATTTTGTTTGTTATTTTCTTTCCTTTGGCACCACTCTAGTTCCTTACCCTTGTTATCATACTTCCTAGTCCCTCACCAAAACCCCCCCTGCTTCCAAAAGAATTATCCTAAATGGAAAACTATCTTATAACAAATAAATATTTCAGTGACAGTAATAATAAGGTGGGACTTTCACCTTTGATCCAAAACATGTTAATGAGTCTCTCCCCATGAATGTTGTTACGACCCCAAGTGTCTAGGGGAAAAGGGGTGTAATTTAACATTTTTACACCCCTTTTCCCCTAGACACTTGGGGTCGTAACAACATTCATGGGGAGAGACTCATTAACATGTTTTGGATCAAAGGTGAAAGTCCCACCTTATTATTACTGTCACTGAAATATTTATTTGTTATAAGATAGTTTTCCAGATTTATCACCCTTTTCATAGCATAGTCTTTTCAGTCTGTGTATTTTAAGACTTTCTTTATCTAACATAAGGGTTTTCAAATTAAATTTCACTTAAGTTCTCTAATTTCCAGGTTTGGGATTTTTAAAATGTCTCTTATTTAACCTGTTTTAATAGCTCATCAGTCTTGGCATTTATCCTTCTTATAAGACATCTATGAAATAATAAATTCTCTTATGTATACTTTAAAAGATTCCCAAAGGCTTGAGGATGATGGAGTGTTTGTTTATGTAAAGAAAATGCTGAGTTTCTTTATTAAAGAATTTACAGTATGATACAATTTATCGTAGGCAAGAGAGTTGTTACAGTAAAAAATCATCTACATTGTGTTTTACATACTGTATTGCCATTTATATCTAAAAGTAAAGATACAGGGTATGATCAGAGACATAAAGTTCCAGTTTTATCTTCAAAAATGTGTTCAGCTAATGATTTTGAAGTTAAAATAAATTCCAGAGAAAGATTTACAGTATGTAAGAAGAGAAAAATGTGTAATCCGTTTGAGTAGGAGTATAATTCACAATGCCCGATTCAGTTAAAAAAAAAATAGATTCATTGTCTTGAAGAGGTTGGAATATAGTGTAGACTAATCTGGTAAAGATGATCACAATTGATAGGTTTAATAATAAAGTCCACTGCACCGATGAGAAGAATTGAGGACCAGGAAGTAATATTAGTAAGAACACAACTGAAAAAAGGTGGTGTAGCCACTATTGGGGGCATAAACGTTAACAGCGTGCATGCGAAGTTTGTGAAGATTGCGTTCTGTGGTTATGTTCATTTATGTATTGTTTCTCAGTCAAAGTCTCTTAGTCTGGCCTCCTTCATCCCTGCTTACAGCCAACAGTTCATTATCGGTCCTTACTGAAAACCATGGCTTTTCTCACGGCTTCATGTGCGTGTTATTCTTTGTCTTAATTTGTAGACAATGCACACGAGTTAGCTGACTTTTTTACAAATCATGTGATTTATTCAAAGTAAAAGTCCATCTCAATAAAGTCTGTAGGCTGGCAGACCGTCGTACTCTATCGCGTATGGCCCATTCTGTATGCTTCTGGCATACAGTATGTGCATGTAATGCTTATGCACATTTTCTGAAGCATGAGCTGTGCTCCATGTTTTAATCAGAAAAAGGCACACTATGATATGAGCTGAAGTAATCATTTTGAAAGAATCCTTGCTTTATATTAATAAAAATACAACACTTAAAAAATGTTAAATTCTGTACTTTAGACTGAGATTTTGATCATTTTAACCCAAGAGATGGCTTCATCAATACATTGTACACATGAGCATGAACATTGTACCACATGAGCATGAACCATTGCCACACACATGGCCCTATCTCATCTGGACAAAAAGAACACATACACAAGACTACTATTCATCGACTTCAGCTCAGCTTTTAACACTATCATCCCAGAGAAACTAGTCAAGAAACTCAGTGCGCTGGGTCTCAACACCACCCTCTGCAACTGGATTCGGGACTTTGACAGGCAGACCTCAGGCTGTCAGGCTTGGAAACCACACCTCCGGCACACTAACTCTGAACACTGGGGTCCCCCAGGGGTGTGTGCTTAGTCCATTGCTCTACTCCCTCTATACCCACGACTGTAAGGCCAAATACAACACCAACTCCATCATCAAGTTTGCCGATGACACCACAGTTGTAAGTCTGATCACAGACAATGATGAGAGGGCCTACAGGGAGGAGGTCAATCTCCTTACAACGTGGTGTGATGACAACAACCTCACCCTCAACGTCAGCAAAACCAAGGAGCTGATCGTTGATTTCAGGAAACTGCAAACCGGACATGCCCCTATCCACATCAATGGGACTGAAGTGGAAAGGGTCAGTAACTTTAAATTCCTTGGCGTCCATATCACTGAGGACCTCACATGGTCTCTCAACGCCACCTGTCTGATCAAGAAAGCGCAACAGCGCCTGTACTTCCTAAGACGGTTGAAGAAGGCTAAGATACTGTATGTCCCCAGATCCTCACTAACTTTTACAGATGCACTACAGAAAGCACACTGAGAGGCTGCATCACAGTGTGGTATGGCAACTGCAGTGCTGCTGACCGCAAAGCCCTACAGCGGGTGGTGAAAACTGTCCAGTCCATCACTGGGGTTGCCCTCCCATCTATCCAGGACATTTATGACAGACGGTGCTTGAGGAAAGCTCTAAGCATAATCAAAGACCCCACATACCCCAGCTACAGACTTTATGATCTGCTACCATCTGGAAAACGGTACCGGAGCATTCGGGCCCGGACTACCAGACTCAGAGACAGTTTTTACCCCTGCACTATCAAACTATTAAACTCCCAGCCTCTCTCACTCTCACTCTCACCTCACCTCTCACCTATGATCTGAACCTCACAGTGCCTTCTTCCTTTCTTTCTTTCTTACCAAAAACTCAAACACTCATTGAAAATCTCCCTCTACCACACATGTCAAAAGCTCACTCCCCATAATTTCTATCCCTTTATTTTATTCTGTTGATGCATGTTTTTGCACATAACCTGTTACCTTTTTGTTGTTTTGCACATTGCCTGTTGTTGTTTTTTGCGCACTGCCTGTTGTCTCCGTCTTTCTTTTGCTACACAATTGTATTGTTGTTATTTTTGTTGTTGTTTTTTTTCTCTTTGTACTACTTATGTCCGAGAGCTAGCTAAATAGCATTTCGTTATACCATGTATATGTATATATGGGGTGGAGCGCCTGTGACTAGAAGGTTGCCGGTTCAAATCCCACAGCCGGCAGAGGAAGGCCCTTAACCCCAGCTGCTCCAGGGGCGCCGTACAATGGCTGACCCTGCACTCTGACCCCCAGCTTCTCTCCCTGTCTGTGTGTCTGTGTCTCATGGAGAGCAAGCTGGGGTATGTGAAAAGACGAATTCCTAATGCAAGAAATTGTATAGGGCTAATAAAGCAACATTATTATTATTACATTATTATATGAGTGTAATGACAATGAACTTGAACTATGGAACCACAATACATCTTTGAGCTCTTCTAATTTAGCACTCGGTGTAATTGGTATTCAGACCCCTGCACAGCTTTTGCATTTTGTTGCTTTAAAGGTTGGTTTGAAGTAGCAATTAATATTTGTTATACTGAAAACACAACCTACTACACGTATTCAATGCAAAAAAAACAGAGGTAAATAGATTATGAAAGAGACATGGAAAACTCAAGATTGAATAAGTCTTCAAACTGTTGCTGTGGCAAGCCTAAAGTAATTTACTGTAGGTGTGCTAAATTACCTCAAGGAGCCACACAATTAGTTAAATGGCCTTTGTCTGAATACAGTAAATGGTTCATATGATTCTGGGATAAATACACCTAGTTCTGTAATGTCAATCAGTCTGGTATTGAATATCAAGAAAAGATTCAACCATGAAGGAACTTTCAGAACAACTTGGGAGCAAAGTTGTATAAAGGCCCAGATCAGGACAAGGGTGAATCCATTTCAGAGTCCTTTAATCTCTGCTTGATCGTGAGGAAGTGGAAGACGCACAGATACCCCCTAGATCAGGCTGTCGCTCCAAACTGAGCCACCAGGTGAGGAGGGAACTGGCTGGGGATGCTGCTGTAAGGCCAACAGTGGCTTGGAAAGAGTCACAGAGGTCAGTAGTCGAAATGGAAAACATCCAGATTACTCTGCAAAGGGGGCTTGTATGAATTTTAAAATACCCCATTAAAAATCCTGCATTGCTTTTGCAACAAAGCACCTAAGTCACACTGCAAACATGGCAAAAGGCTTTATGGTCAGAAGTGATGAAATTGTAACTTTTTGATTTAAATGCAAAGCACTGCTTTTGACGCGAACGCAACATACAGTACTGTAATGCACCACTCAGTGAAACACCACAACCACATTGCACTGGTGGTGGCAGAATATATATTATAGTACAGCTTCCCTGTATCAAGACTAATGGGAACACTGTGAAAAGTACAGTACAGGTAAATCTTGGAGGAAAACCTGTTTCAGAACTAAAACTGGGAAAAATTCATCTTTCAGAGGGAGAATGATCCAAAGATCACTTGAGTGGCCTAAGAATCAGAAAGGGAATGTCCTTGAGTATACTGACTTGAATCTCACGGAAAATTCCCCTTGAAAACTGTTGCCCCTAAGTGATCCCCAAGCAATGTGAGAGAGATTGAGCAAATTTGCAGAGAGTGCAATTTGTGCTCAAAGCCAGTATGTAAAGTTGGTAGAGACTCGCAGCTATAATTGCTGCCAGAAGCACTTCCACTGAGTATTGAGTTCCCACGTCTGAATACATATAGTATGCAACCAGCATTTCAGTTATTTCTCTTTATGTTTTCTGGCATTTTCTGTAATTCATCAAACTCTTAGAAGTTGTCAGTTTGAGCATCCTGGTTTTGAATATAAAATATATATATATATATGTTTTTAAAGTCTATGTATCATTTTCTAATTTTACAAAGTTGGAGTCCATAGGAGGGATGTGAATACTTGAGCAAAGCACTGAATATATAAAATCTATGGTGCTTTCTCGATTCAGAATATACAATTTTAACAGCTAGTTTATCTTTGGCTTACATTTGTACTTTGGCTTGGAGATCAGTCATAATGTTCTTCATCTGAGGTTACTTTAATTTCAAGTATTGAATATATTACTTTTTCCTATCAGTGCTTAACTAGTGTCTCACTAATACCTACATTGATTGATCCAGTTTATCAATCAGAAATAGTCCCTTTAGATTAGAATGCCTCTTCTATGTTTTTCTATACTTTAACCTATAGGGAAATAAGCTTCCCCTTGACTTGAAATTACATATGAAAATCTGAGTGATAAAATGTATGCTTAAATGCTAATTATACTGCAGTGTTTTGACGTATTTAGTCTGTAAAGCACAAAGGTGTTTAATGTGATCTTTTAATGTGAATTTAGCCTCAGTTCAACATGCTGGGTCATGCAGTGAAATTGTAGTATTGTGTTATATTGGGAAAGAAATGCAACTCAACCCTTTACAGGACCTACATTTTATCTTGAGGTGAAGAGCTTTGTCTTGGCCTTGGTGCACATCCTGGTATCTACGTTCTGTGCAGTTTTGTTATTCTTTCTGCTTAAATGATTGTTTTTCTGTGTTTTCTTTGACAGTTGTTCTGTTCAATCCACCTATTCATATTTATCAAAGTGGTTTACAAGGCAGCGTGGAAGGAAAGCAATTTGTCAAGCTGTGCTCTGAAGTACATTGTGATGTGATAGAGATTTTTCTGTGGGGAGAAAAATTAATTGAACTTTTTTACCCTTTGTTAGTTTCTGTAATGCACAAAAATTGATATTTTACCCCCGGTCACGATGAACAAATGATTACACAGAAAATGTAATACACATTTGGTGTTTGTTTGCTCTCATCCTCCCCATACTGTGTCTCTCTGTAAGACCTGTAGATGAGACCCTGTGGTGTGACTTTGCCCTAGAATGTGGTTCATCTGTCAATAATTATCACACATCAGTGCTTCAATATTTTTTCCGGTAGTAGGGGGGCTGATGAGTCAGATGAGTGTATAAATTTTGTCACCATATTAGCCAAGAGGATCCACAGAGGTGAAGTTCGCCTTTCATGACCAAAAAGTTAGCAGCCATATCACCCTGCAACACAAACTGGCAACCCACTGAAGCTAAGCAAGTGTGAACCTGGTCAGTACCTGGATGGGAGACCTCCAGGGGCGCCGTACAATGGCAGACCCTGCGCTCTGACCCCAAGCTTCTCTCCCTGTCTGTGTCTGGGGTATGCGAAAAGACGAATTCCTAATGCAAGAAATTGTATAGGGGTAATAAAGAAACATAAACATTAACATTATCCTGGGAAAAACTAAGGTTCCTGCTGGAAGAAGTGTTAGTGGGGCCAGCAGGGGGGTGCTCACCCTGCAGTCCATGTGGGTCCTAATGTCCCAGTATAGTGACGGGGACACCATACTGTAAACAGGCGCTGTCCTTCGGATGAGACATAAAACCGAGGTCCTGACTCTCTGCGGTCATTAAAAATCCCAGGGTGTTTCTCGAAAAGAGTAGGGCTGTAACCCCTGCGTCCTGGCCAAATTTCCCATTGGCCCTTACCAATCATGGCCTCCTAATAATCCCCATCCTGAATTGGCTACATCGCTCTGCTCTCCTCCCCACTGATAGCTGGTGTTTGGTGAGCTTTCTGGCGCACTATGGCTGCCGTCGCATCATCCAGGTGGGGCTGCACATTTCTTCAATAGCTTCTATCCACAAGCAGTGAGACTGGCGAACACATTTAGCCATCCCCCTCGGACCACACCTACACCATCACCATCTACCTCATTGTAATTTATTTATTGTACGTCTCCAGTCATTGTTTACACGTCTGTATTGTTTACATTCAAACTGTCTGCATGTTTACTTGCACATTGTCTATTGTTTGTTTGTACATTGTCTTGAAGCACTGTTTGCACTTTGTTTTGTTTTTTTTACACTTGTTTTACAATCGAGAGACTTTCTGTAAGTAAGAATTCCATTGTACCAGCACCGGTTACATATGGCAATAAAGTTCAAGTTCAAGTTCACACTGGTGGTGGTGGTGGAGGGGAGTCCCCATTACCTGTAAAGCGCTTTGAGTGGAGTGTCCAGAAAAGTGCTATATAAGTGTAAGCAATTATAATTATTATAATAAAAGTTCCATGAACGACGTCCCCATGATCAAACAGAAGCGATGAACCACTATTAAGAAATATTAAGACGCATGCTTTATCTGCAAAGGAAATTTCCTTGCATTTGATATTGTAACATAAAAGGGCAATCTACAAAACTGTTTTAAGGTTTCATACTAATGAGAGTATTCAACAGAAAAGATAGAACAATAATAATTTTTTCCTGTGACTTAAAAAAAATCATTAAGAGGAATTGACGAGCAAACAATCTATAGCGTGAAAGAAGGGTTCTAAATATAGACGTTATCCGACGAAAGATACAAGTGGCTATACACCAAAGTGGTGTTTCTGTTAACATGAAAATAAATCAAACAAAAGGAAGATGAATAAAATGCTGCAAGGTCACAAGTTCTCGCGCTTGGCGTGTATTGACGCCTGGGCTGCAGTACTTGCCTCCACACCTTATTCACTCTTGCTGTGCCTGGAGGAATCTCTTGCGATTAACCTTTACCGAGATCACTAGCACAAATGGTAAATATTAAACAGAAGCTGTAAGTTGTAAACAGACTCGGGATGTCATAGGGCAGAATTAAAGATAACCATTAAAAATGGATGATGCTATTTTTGGGAACAAATTCAGATAACTGTTTCTCTGTTCCTTGATCATGTCAGTGTTTAGTATATCACAACATCACATCATTGACCTGTTACATCCACTGTACTGTACATAAAACAGCCAAAACTCTCTTTCAGTGAATGAGAATAAGCTCTCTACTGCCTTTCTTCCTTGTGAAAGGGTACAATTGCAGCCACAGATCTTGATTAATTATTGTAGTTCGCCCTTTCTGACAGGTGGTGGTAAGCAGTCATAAACTCCCATTGCCAAACTGAGCATAAACTTTACTGTCATACTTCCACCAGCAGAGGAACAGTTAGACATTGTGGTAATTTGTCTAGATCACAAGTTGCTGTCAGCCTGGGGAATATGTATGGCATTTTCATTGTTGTTTTTAAAAAAGCAAAGTTGTCTTCATGTTGCATATCAAAGGAAATAGGTAGATAACTCTTGATGCCTTGAATAAATTCTGTAAAATGAAACTTCGTGAATATTAATTATTTAGTCTGGCTGTTCAGAGCTCCTCAACTGTGCTTGGCCGTTCAGTGAAACAGTGGACACAGTACAGTCACTGAGGCTGACGACGGCATCTGTCCATGGATGTGTGTTTTAGAAGTGCAAAGCAGCTAATCGATATTGATTTTCCCATAATTTGTAGTGACTTGGATGATTTTAATCAATAACCTAGAAAAGAGTTCAGAAATAATGCAGTTAGTCATCAAATGCTGTATTTTATGTTTTATCAGTAATTTTAAAAAGCAGTGATCCTGCCATTACAAACATGGGACAGTTATCCTCAGTGCTATATTTTGTGTGAATATCTATTGCAATGATATATTCTCTTTTTAGATACATGAAGTTTTATTATACTGAACTTAGTGCAATGTACCAAATAAGATACACAGTAATTAGTCTATTTTATAAAATGATCAGGCTGCCTCTTTCCTTACAACCTCTTTCATGTTCTGGATAGCCCTGGGTTATAAGCATGCAAGGAGATTAATTAGCTCGTGCAGAATGGAGGGCCATTGGGTTTTTCCTTCTTGAGAAAGTTATATAAGGCACACAAATTACACATGGGCCTCTTCTTAATCAGTCTCTTTTAATACTGAAAGAGCCTCAAGCTACTCTTTTGAAGGTCTGCTCTTAAAAGTTGCATTGACCCTGTTATCTGTGTCAAGGCAAAAATAACGAATTGTTCAGTAGAGCTACTGTACATGCGTTCTGAAAGCAGGTTCTTAATGCTCTTCATGTTTTTATATTACTAATCAGCAGCTTTGATCATATTTTGTATAGTATGCTTTTAGTGACTAATAGTTTACCATATTATCAATTTAATGCAAGATATTCTCATGAGAGCTTTTAATACAATGTCTATAATGTAAAAACATGCCAACAGAGGAAAAAAGAAACATGTCCATAACCAAAGAAATAACTAAATTTAAGTTTTGTTTTCCATCTCTGAGAGTATAAGAGACGTTTGGCAGTTCATTGATGTGGGAGCTGAATTCCAATTTACTGGAGATGAGACAGTTTGGCCAGAGGGCGAATTAGAATAATTGTCTCATGGAAATTATTCACTGAGGGTTTTCTTAATCTCATCTTTCTTTCATAAAATCTGTATTTCACAAATAATGCCAGTGTAATGCATCTTACCCCAAGACATCTGCACCTTTAGTTGCATGGAGAGTCTTTTCACTCTTGTGTCTCATTCAAATGAAGTTATCTAAGATGTGGTACTGTATAGCTTAATTGCTTACTAAACTGATAATTGCAAGTGATGATCATGCTAAGGGGATAAATCTTTTACAGCAGTAGTCATACATGAAAAAACAATAATAACAAAAAACAAAATAGAATGGAGTCATAACTTGAAAATAATTGGAAAAATGACCTCACCTAGTCTGAGAACCAAAGCAAACAGATTAATAAAGTTACTGTTGGCGTTTGGTACTGTGCCTCATGCGCTATAATGGCCTTGAGTCACTGGACTTTCTGAATTTCAGGGGTAATACAATTGACTGACATAAGGAACATCTTCAAATGTAGTGGTACGTCCTTAAATACATAAGGACATATTTTTAAGTGGATTCATAAGGCTAAGGCAGTAACTAACAGTACCTTTGCAGCTGATACATTTTATATTAGTACAGTTGTTTAAGATGACAACAATTCAGTCATACAAAGTAGAATTTGTGCTGTTTCCTTCTTGAGTGTGTGGAGGGGTAGCCAAAGTTTGTTGTAAAGTACTTTACTTTCAGTGGTTAAGGTAAGTGGCAAATGTATTCAAAGGTGAGTTTTTTGACCCTATATAAAATTTTGATCACACCGCTGGTGATGTGCCACATCAGGTGGTGATGCATTTTTATATGAGGAGACAGGTGAGCCTTGGGGCTCAGCGCTTTCACAGACATGCACTTAGTTATGATAAAGTGCTGACCAAATCCTCAAATCTTTATTTTTGTTAAATGTAGTCTCTGCAATATGGAAACTGTTTTAATGATGTCGGTTTACCCCTGTCTTCAGGGTTTATTTTTTGAGGCAGTAAAAATCGGTCCTCTCCTGCTCCAGGTGTTTCCTTCCCTCCTGCCATAGTAATGTGCCAGAGTACAGACTGCAACACTACATCTAAAATAACAATAGAGGGCAATACGTAAGCTTGTTTCTTGAAAGCCCTAGGAATTTTTTATTAAATTTTTATGTGGGGGTTAAAAATAGTGCAAATAGAAATTTGCTTTAAATGACAATTATGCTTCTCCCAAACCTTATTCTCATTACCCACATACCACCCAAAACAGAGCTGTATCCCATTATCACATGAAAAAGTGCTTCTTGCTCCTTTGGGGAATCAGTTCACTTAAAAATGTCTCTGAGGGGTTAAGTAAGTTGTGTAAACAGAAGTGACTGATGGCCAGGGATTTTAGAAAGCAATTATTCTGACAGAATAGTATTTCCTGGGATTCTACGAGACATGTATTCCTTTTGCAGAAACAAACCAGATCCCTGTTGATCAGCAGTGGTTTACTGGATATGAGGACTTCAGTGAAAGTGTGGATCGAGGCTCGGAGGCCCAGACTTTGCCAGCTTCTGTTCGGTTTCTATGTAGAGGGTGAAAAGAATGCTGCCCCTGAAAACACTGTGAGCACATATTGCGGAGCGTAGATCTGAACAGGAAAAAGCACCAGCCTGTAATCTGTGATTTGACTGGTGGTTCTGGAAATTACCTAGAGAGTTATCTTTAATAAGATCAACCAAGACTGGATTCACGCATTTGGCCACTGAGGGAAAATGAAGGGCAGCCTTGTGGAACAATAAGAACGTTTATTAGGAAAAAAACATTTAGCCAACATTTTAGTTGGCTTTTCCATTAGATGCAATGTAGTACATCAATTTCCCTTCAGGATTAATAAAGTATTATCTATCTGTCTAGTAATCAGATATCTTAATGGGATTAAGTTGTAATTGACATTGTTTCGAAGATGAGTTGTAGAATGTGTTTCATGGTGAAATCCACATGAACACAGCAGTGTGGTTGGACAGCGTGCTGATGAACAGAAATTACTTTTGAAATGAATTCTTCACCCGCAGGAGGCTCCACGGCCGAAACGTTGTGTTTTCTCTCTTCTCTTTTCAGGAGGAATACACCTGTTACTTGTTCCTTTGCAGCCTATGCCTGCTGACGCAGATACCCACCTGAACTACTGTATGTAATAAGCTATCAACTTAACATGGAGCAGTGTGTTTCCTCTGGGGGTAATGCACTCTGCCAGCACATTGAAAGAAATCAATCATACAGCCTGTGCCCATCCTGAACTGGTCCCCAGTATTGCGTTTGGCTCTCTGGTGGCATTATTTTTGGGATTCCTGATTGACGAAACATAGCCAATCTAAATAGTTATTTTTGAGGTCACAAATACCATATGAAACATTTTCACAAAGACAGTTTGAGCTGTTAGGAGGATCTTACACTTCCTAGTATTGGTTGTTTTGGTACCAAGAACATGCATGTGTTTTAAGAACCATCTAATAACGGGTGAAATGGTTAAAAAACACTCTACATACTGTATGCTTATGTTTAAATTTCATCATTTCCTTGTGCAGATACAAATGTAGTTTTCCCTCTTTGCATATTCCAAGTAGAAGTATTTTTTTTTTTACTTATACGTGAAAGACATACAGTATGCAGCAGTGCAAAGTAACGTATTTGTAGATAGAACTAGGTAGCAGAATGTGATGTAACCTAGTCCTTCGAGTCACTTCTCACTCAAATGAAAGTCTCTGGATGGAAAGACGCATAATGAGACTGTCAATCTCATGATTGATTCCCCTATTGATCAATGCCAGACTATAAAAAAACGGAAAGGTTCACCATTGGCACCGCTCTCAAGGTGTATAAACTCGCAGACCCTGTCTCCCAGGAAGGAATCCAAGCGCAGTTAGGCTGATGCTTTTCTCCATTCCTGTCGCTGATATAGAGGTGCGGCCAACAAATGTACTGTACCAGCTTCTCCAGTGAAAGAGAAGAGGCAATGCAGTGGTGGAAATGCCACAATGGTGTGAAGTCAATAAACAGAGGACTGCAAAAATGCCCACTTTAGAGAGCTCGTAAACTAGAACATCACCGTACAGTATGTTGATGCCTTGTGCTGAATACTCTAGTTTGAAAGTGGTCCCTGCAGACCTCCAACACTGTGCAGTTCTAATCACTCAAGTCCTAGGACTGCTTCCCAATTTACCTGAAACAGTCAACAGGAGACAGCTGGTTGAATGGACATGTCGGAAGAAGAAGCTTGCTTTCAGCAGCTTTACTGCAAGGCACGTCTGAAAGCCAATGGTAAAGAGGCAGACAGCAAATAAATGAGACCTTTCCTCTCCGTCGTTGAAAACGGAATCATGTGGTGAATGTCACCCATGGGTCAACACAGGTGCCTTAGTGAAAATGGCTATTATCATGAATGGATAACATTAATTAGCGTGTTAATAATGCAATAAAACCTCTGCATCCAGGCATCCAGTGTTGGAGGATGGGAATAGTAACACAGTCCAAGGATGTCCATACAATCAAGCAGTCAAAAATAAAAGAGAAGCAGCTTAATGGGTAGCAGGAAAGGCGGTGAGCTCCACACTGGCCTGCCAGAAGCACGCCAAGAGGGGATCACTCAGACATTCCCTGTACCCTCTAATCTACAGAGGCTCTGGGGTTGGTGGCGTTCCACTGACGGGGGTTCTCTTCCACAAGGAGCTTTTCAACCTGCCTGTACCACCACCTAGACCTCCTGCTGGCTGCTGCTCCCCCCATCCAGTTCAGCTCAGTTTGTCATCTGCACAAGTGCAATGAGATGCTGATTTGCACATATGCTCCAATATAAAGACATAAAAGGAATGACCAAAAACACAGAACAGGAGCAGCAACAACAAGTTAAACAACAAACAACTTTTTTAAAAAAAATGGCGAAGCCCCCAGAATCCCGAGTCTCGCGCACTGACTTGCAGTGCCCTTCCGGGATCGCGTGTCCGGTCCCGATCCGTCTTCAAGGCTCAGTGGCTGTTACAGTAACATTGCACTGGGGTGTTTCAACACGGCTGTTTCTTTTTGGGACTGTGGGTATTAATGACAGTTTTTTGCATCGCTCGATCTTTGACACATTTGTAAACTGCATGTCAATCTAGACAAGTATTTCATGGCTTTAATGTGAGAATTTGAAATTGCGCTTGCAAACTATGCAAAAGGAGCTTAATTTGTCAGAAAGGAGTGGAAGTCCTTGTTTACATTAAAAAAAAAAAGCCAAACATAATTAAAGGCCACATGTTTGGTGTTAATAACTGCAAGGGTTATTCTGGAGGTTCACAATATTTCAGCAATAAAGATATCAGAAGCATTGAGGTATGTTCCAGTACTTTTGTGAGGCTCTAATGACCCTGAAAGTGTCTTGCATTAATTGAGTTCAACCGATTTGGTTGATGTGGAGTGTATTGGTCCCTCCTAACTTTAATGGCTTATGATGTTATTTAAATGGATTTATTTGAGACAGTGTGTAAAATTTAATTTTGTCAAATTTAAATGCTGCCAAGTATGATGAATATATAGCATGGCAAAAATGACTTAATTTACTTTCCGCATATAATATTACAGTTTTTCAGTGGATTTACATGCAAAAAATTGAGTCTCTCTTAACATGTCAGTTGGATTCAGAGCAATGCATTATATAATCATGTAGATGACAAGTTGAGCAGTTTAATCCTTTTTGCTTCAGAAATTCTGTTGTAGACTTGGGAGTTTAAGATAAGGTAGTGTGAAAGATATTGTGACAGTTCTTTTTCTTGTTTTATACCAAGGTTTTTATTTCTGGAAGAACTGAAACGGATTCACACTGATAAGACACAAAGCTGACTCGGGTAACTTTTTTGTGGGACTCATTTTAATGACCATTTGATCTCTGGTTCTGGTTTTGGAACCAACTTCTAGTTTTGACTCATTATGATGTTAAGGAACTTGAGGCTTGTCAGTGTATATTTTGGCTTGAGGTAATAAATGTATTTCTCTTTTTTGAAAAGAGGCTTGCAGTCTGCTCTAGTCTACTGGCTCTTTGCATTCGTGGGTAGTCTGGCACTGTTTTATAAATTAGCTTTGTTTCCTATATCTGTACAGTGCCATTTTTTCATGATTTGCTTATACTTCTTAATGAATGCCATTTGTTTTCTAACCTTGTTCTTTGTGATCGGCTCTTGCCCTTCTTCCTCCTGTAGGTCAGTTCAGTCCTTGTATTTTTTTCTTGTTCTTCTTTTGATGTTTTTAGCTCCTGGTCTTTCCCTGTTTCCTGTCTGCTGCTTCAGGTGCTTCATCTCTCCTTGGAGTTCCTGCCTGGTTCTAGATATTGGTTGTGGACTGTGAATTACACTATATTCTATTAGACATCCCGGTCTGTTGGAAGGTGCAAATGGCACACTCCTTTGCTTATTGGAGCTTTCTCGGCAGCCTCTGCACTCATTTTATTGTTTGCTCATGTGATATCAGGTATTTGTATCTTAGCTGAAAATATAATATCGGGTGTGGGGAAGGCTCCACATTCGAAACGTTGTTTCCTTTCTTCTCTTTTCAGCGTGGAATAAACCTATTACTTGTTCCTTTATCCCTTCTTTATACAGAAGGGAAAATGCTATTGTTTTGATGTGATAACAGCTCTGGTAACAATGGAATCTGCTGCTGGTGAATTGACTCAGTGCTGAGTCAAAGTGTAACTAAAATACAAGTGCTGTACAGTACGTGACCACTCCCTGCTGCAGTATCAACCTGCTTAATTAATCTAGTTCATTTCGACACAGTGTTTGTATATGAAACAGAATAAGCATCCTAAACTTTAACTTAAATACAAAACTAAGTACAATACAACCTATGATGAATCTCTGTCTCTAACCCAGAATGAACCTTGCTAAGAGAGCTTGCTAAGTACTCACCCCAGTGGGTCTTTCTGGATGGTCTCGAACACGGACCTCTCGCCTGGCACACACTCTGTGTTCTGTCTTGTGGTCTCTCCTCTCTTTCATGGTCTCTTTTTCCTTCTTCTTGTCTTCTGTCTTTTATCTTTATCTCCACTTTCTTTCTGACAGTCTCAATTGTTTACCTAAAACTTAATTAAATAAGGTAAACCAGATGGCTCTTTTGATCAGTGTTTCTCACCTAAGCAGAACTAAGTAAACATCCTTTGAATTGAAGCTCTAGGCAGTGGAAGTATTGACTCTAGTTAGGTACTGTATTACCCATTGTGTCTAGATTCTTGGACGCCTCCATTGTCACCTGCGTCAGCCTCTTACAATGCTGTTTACTGCGTCACATATTAATAGTAGCTGTGAAAAGGTTTAGTTGATGTAATTCCAGTAATTTATTTAATTAACAATAATTATTTTAAAGGTTTAGATATAATTTTGTTTAACAGGAATGTCTCTATAAGTATATTTATAATAATAATAATTGCTTACACTTATATAGCGCTTTTTCTGGACACTCCACTCAAAGCGCTTTACAGGTAATGGGGACTCCCCTCCACCACCACCAATGTGCAGCATCCACCTGGATGATGCGACGGCAGCCATAGTGCGCCAGAACGCTCACCACACATCAGCTATCAGTGGGGAGGAGAGCAGAGTAATGTAGCCGATTCATAGAGGGGGATTATTAGGAGGCCATGATTAGTAAGGGCCAATTGGAAATTTGGCCAGGACACCGGGGTTACACCCCTACTCTTTTCGAGAAGCGCCCTGGGATTTTTAATGACCACAGAGAGTCAGGACCTCGGTTTTACGTCTCATCCGAAGGACGGCGCCTGTTTACAGTATAGTGTCCCCATCACTATACTGGGGCATTAGGACCCACATGGACTGCAGGGTGAGCGCCCCCCACTGGCCCCACTAACACCTCTTCCAGCAGCAACCTTAGTTTTTCCCAGGAGGTCTCCCATCCAGGTACTGACCAGGCTCACACCTGCTTAGCTTCAGTGGGTTGCCAATTGTGAGTTGCAGGGTGATATGGCTGCTGGCTATTTAACTGTATAAACTATAGACTATGTTCTGAGAGGTACCGAGCACGTTTTGCTGACATGCGATAAATAATAAATAGTTCTCAAAGTGCCAAGGAACTCCATTTCAAAATGCAGCTAAATGGTTATTTCTTAAGATTGCAATTTCAGGCTAAGGGGAAAACAAGCTTGTGATGGTTTTTATCCCCAAAGACTTCTGATTTATGCATCACCACTTCTCTTGCAACTTCAACCTTCCTGATGTTTAATTTCATTATACCTCTGAGCAGTACCTGTGGTACACATTCATGTTTAATTCATTTACCGAGGCCCCTACAGTACATGTCGATTAACTTGTCGTTCGATTATGAAATGCAACCTTCAAACTAAAGCAACTAAGATGCATTGGATTCTACAGAAATTGTTTCATGAGATCTTTTTAATTTTTATGATGGATCTATTTTTATGAGGCTCCATGCAAGACCATTCCAGTCCTGGAGCGGTTAATGTTCGTTTGCATATCATAGGGCATTACAGGCTCGGAATGAAAACGCTTTAATTTGATTTATATTCTTTTTAACTTGAATGTAGTATCTTTGGACAGTCACTTAAAAAAGTTATATTGCTGTTAAAATGTGCACATCTTTGTCTTTTCAAAGCAAAACTCTGCTCTGTGCTTCCTTATTACAACATGTATTGAATGAGTTATGTCTGGTTGGTATATTTGTAAAAATCTTTAATAAACCTGAATATTTTCCCTATGATTTGTGGTCAGTTACTCTGTTTTCCCCATGATGATTGAAATGCTTGCCAGTGAGTATTCCTTCTTTGAAGGGGCTTTGCAGAACCAACGCAGTCTGTCTAGAAGACATCCCAAAGAGTACAGGGTTTGTGAAACTACCACATGCTCGAAGGATTACGTTAACTGCATTTATTCTTTACATATTAAAAGGGTAAAATCAAACAAAATAGTGTTCATGCTTGATACATTTTTTTTAAATTTTATTTTTTTTATAAATGTTGAGGATCTTTATATATACCTGGAAATTCTGTTTAAGTTTGTCCCATTATTTATACCTTTTGATAAAAGTTGAAAGCTATTCATATGCAGTTTGTATATACTGTATGCTATATAATATCTTGGGTATTGATAATAAGAGCCTAAACTTCTGGCTCAAAATATTTTTGCATTATTTATGGTTAACAATGAAATGGCTGGTTCACTTCTGGCTTTAGAATGTTCTTGGGAATGTATGATTTTACTCTGCTCACAGCGCTTCGTAGCTGGTGTGAAGTAATTTCAATGTGATCATGCATGACTGCCAGGGATTCCTATCAGATCCACATAAGCATGTCTTTGAAACACTACACTGTATACTTGCTGATATGGAACCTTTAACCTACATTAACGAATCATGAGCAGGTATTCATTTCAAGGCGCGATTAGAATTTTAAAAAGTCTTGGATAAGAAAAGGGAGACTAAACTCGATCTAAACCCACTTTTTTTACACAAAATGGCGTCGCAACCCGAGTATAAGCTGGATTTCAGAAGCAGTATTGGTCCTCTTCAGATACCTGCAAAAACCTACAGAACACGGAATTCTGACATTGTCTTAAAGACGCAGCAAATCGGTGATAAAAAATTCAACATTTGTATTTTAAAGAGGCAGCAGTACGGACTACTGATTAGACTGAAGGTTATGGTTTCAAATCTCAGGAGGGATAGCTGCTGTACCTGTGAGCAACATACTTTGCTTGATTGCTCCAGTAATACAACAGCTCAAATGGTTATGAATTAAAAAAAGTGTAATCTGTGTTTTAAGTTAAAACCTAATGCCCTTGTGGAAGGATGCACGTTACTAATTTTAAGACATTAGAGTTTCAGGTAAAGAGTCTGTGTTTTATCAGATGTACGTACATCCTTACAACTTTGAAGAAAAAGGAACACTATCCATGCTTTCAGCAGTATAAAAATATACTGTAGCATCACGAATAGAGTTAATCATAAGAAACCCAGCCAGTCGGCAGCTCACTAGAGTATTGATACAGGTCATAGAGCCTCTCAATCCAAGCGTTGTCTACAGTCACCTCTGCCAGTGCAACACCCTTGGGTCATCGTAGGGGCCTCGGTTCGGTTTCGTCACTCTTTTGTTGGATGGGTCCTACTGTACGTTAAGGTACTGCACAATTCTCCTGTCCCTGGGTACTACTCCCATCAAGAACAACTGCCTTGGCTTCGCGATTTCTCTGACAAGGTGATAATGTGGCTTTCTGTTATTCATCTCCGCAGACATACACTGTCCCCCCCCCCCCCCCCCCCCCAGTGTACAAAATAAACGTCAGGCAGCTTAAAAGAGATATACTGCAGGAGCCTGGTTCAGTCTAGCTGTGGCCTTTCATAGTTAGAATAAATACAGAATTCTGTGTTCCATACTGTATATAGGCTAGACTTCTGGCCGTAGAATAGGTAAAAGGTATAGTGTATTTTAGGATTAACCCAGCCCCTCTTAATGACATTTTAAGATGCCAACAGCCCAGCATCTAGTCTTAAATGATGACCAAGGACAATTTCAGTATTATCATTAAGGAGGAATAAAGCAAGAACTGCGAGTAGGTGAAAAGCAAAGGAGTAGCAGCTATACAAATGTCAAAAAGCCTAAGTGATACTTGTAGTAGTTGAGTGTTGAGTTAAGCAATGTTTGCTTTTCTCCATTTCTCTCGCATGTTTTGCAGTAATACAGCCCCTTCAGGAAGGTGCTGCAGGGCTCAAGACTGACCTGTGTAAATCATTTCACCTGCTGTAAGACTGCTGGTTGGATTGTGCTGCTGAATTCTTCCATCAGCCGTTTAATGTTGAGTGGTTTGTGTGCTCATGGGAGGACGGGTTGTCATATTTTCATATTGTTTTTGTTAAAGAATCTATATTTAAGAAAAGCTAGGAGGTGTATTGGAATTTCTGAAATCAAAGTTGGGATTGCTTTGAGAAAAGGTCCCATGCTACAGTGGGGGGAGGTCTTCTACACCAAAAAACTTTTCAAACCTTTCTGAGAAAGTGATGGTAAAAAAGCAGGGATGATACTAATGTTGTTGCCATAAAGGAGTATGTGGTGTGTTAGAATCCTGTAACTCGACGGGGGTGGCCAGTGTTTTGCTTAACAGCCTGTGTGACTGACCCTGATAACTGGGATAATAAAAAAAATGTATAAAATTAAATTAAAATTTTGAGTTACTTTGCTTTTGCATACGTAGACTTACAAAATAATTTTGTAATATATGCGTTTGTTATTGTTTGTTTTCGGTAACAGAAGGCCTACACTAGTTGACCATCACTCCTGAGTCCTGCAGGAGCGATGGTCAGTCATCAGGAGCTCAAGTTGGAGGGAGAAGTACATGTAGACAAATACAGAAAGGGATAACATTTTCATGAGAAAATGTTGCAGATAAATGCCAGAAAAAAAGCCAAAAACAAATCTGTATAAATCAGTTGCTTTAACCAGTTCTAGCTTTCAGCCATGTTTCTTGGCGTCTCCTTCCTGTCAGCTGCCAGTGTATAGTAGTAGGTTGAGCCTCAGCCTTCCTGAACTGAACTCTTGCTTGATTACCTTTTCTGTCCTGGTCTTAACTGGGTTCTGGATGGCCAGAACATGAGCATTTCAAACGGCTTGATGGGTTCCTGAGCCAGGGGTGTCCATTTTAGGTAACCTATGTATACAGTAGGTAACCTTTACTTTCAATCAAAAATAACTATCCCTGGTCTTTAAGATATCCTGGGTCTCCTGGCTGTGGAGAAAAAGGCTTTTCTTTCTGTTGGTTAAGGGGGTATATTCTGTTTATGTTCCAAGTTGTCAGGGCCTGAATTCAGTCAGGAAATCTTTTAAAATCAAATTCTGATCAGGTAAAATATTTAATGTTTTCTAGTGAAACATGGACGTTTTATTATGCTGTAGTATATACATCTGTATTCTATCAGCGCAATTCAAAGATTCAGTACTGCTCTTACAGTACATGTCCAGCACTGCATGGTAAATTGCTTTTCAGACCACGTTTATTCTTGAGGTAAGCATCTTTGAATAAAAGAAAACATTTTGCTATTAAACCAAATCATTCTCTTGGTTTTCAAAACCATTAAATACATTTGGAAATCAATTGCAACTTCCAGATATTTAAGGACGCTGAAAAATTACATTTCAGTGAAAATATAATAAATTTAAACCATTTTCTGCTTTTAATGTTGTGAAACAATCAGCAGCTGAAATACAATTTAATTTATTCTAAAGACACAATTAAAAGCCTTGAACATAAATCATTTGGATCGTAAGTGCATTTCGGCAATTATATTGTCTCTGTAAATTATTTTTACACTTTATTTTGTGCCATAAAGAGATGGTGAATTCACCTTAAATGTTTTGAAGGTTAAGGGTGCAAAACATACAGTAGGATTAAATAAGGGCTGTAATACATTGAAGTTTTTTGCAAGTTGATCCTATAAAATGCGCCCAGCCTTCAATAATGAAATGATTTTGGAGTGCCCTTTCCTACAGTAAGTGATAGAAATTTCTTCTTCTTGCTGCTCCTGAGGTCTTTGCTTTTTGAAGCTTTATGCAAAGCCAGTGTTTCACTGATTAAAACACATGCTAATTATTTCTGCCTGTGCATCAAACAAGTGCACATTTAGGTTTATTACATTTGAAGTCGGCTTCTCCAATGAATATATAATAGTTTTCATTCATCCAAGTCAATAAGTGTGCAGCCATGTAAGTCAGACTGGCGTATCTCCGTAATGAGCTCTGGAGCTGGCCATGTGCTCGCTGTCATTCACTCAGAATAGAAGGCTCAGGAGAGGAGAGAAAGCTTTTGAAGCTGCCCACTCGTTTTCTAAACTAAGTTGATGACAGCTGTCATATCATTCACATGAGCTCTTCGTGACTAGTGTTGAATTTCTGATTGCCGGGCTTGAAGAAATAAAATACAAAGACTCTAGTTATCTAAAATGTGCAATCTGCCTCATCAGGAGTCTTATTAGGAACAAGTAAAGGTTTATTCCATGCTGAAAAGAGAAGAAAAGAACCACGTTTCGGCTGTGGAGTCTTCTTCGGGTGTCTTATTAGTATCATATCACTCCACTTTAAACAAGGTGTCTTATTTTATATTGACATTTCGTCTTAAACTCTTTTTCATCTTTGCTAACCAGAGCCTTTGCCCAGTTGCCTTAGACAATAATAGAAAACGTGAATGTGGAGATTTCCTAAAGTGAGAAAATGACTTTGACCAGAAATATAACCCTGGGCTCACTTTTTATACTGTGATAATAGTAGCACCATAATTTACTCATAATACATCTTTTTTCAGAAAATACGTCGGTAACCCCTAAAACACTTTTGGCATGTTGCTGATACGGGGAAATTGAGTTGTATTCAAGTTTAATCCCAACTTTTTTCCTTGAAAGTGATGTGGAACATAAAATGCACATACTGTATTGCTTTGATAACCTTTGGAACAGGCTTTTCAAGTGTTGTGGGACTTGAAATCAAGTGGTTATTAATAATCTATTTAAGTAATGATCACGGTTGATATATTTTTCGATAGAAGTCAATGAAATCTATAAGAAGCAAACTTAGTAATTTAGGAAAATATAGTAAATTCAGCCACCCCAAAATCCTCAACATTGAATAATCCAATTACATTTTCTACACATTATATTTGATCCCTCACAGGCAATATCATATGAAGCTAGTTCTTAGTCCTTTGTGCTAATGGGTACATTTTTTACCTATTTTTGGAATTTTCTAGAGGTGGTTAAGTTTTGGTACCTAGCTCCATCTCATTTGTCCGTGAGTGCCCCGGATGATGACTCCAATTTTGGCCTGCTAGTGCAGCAAAAGCAGACCTGGTCTGGCCGCAGTTCAGGATGCTAGTGTTGCATTGTGTGCCACCACACATTGCCTCTCTCCTGGGATCACTGGACCCTGATCTTCCCAAGGAATTCTGAATTGTTGATAGATATCTGGAATTGTCTACTGTTCTGGTCTGTGTGCTTCTGATTTGGTCAAAGCTGGCTATGATAGACCTACTGTAGTTCAAACTGGACTGACATTTAATAATAATTGCTTACATTTATATAGCGCTTTTCTAGACATATTTCTCTTCCTATTTTCACATCTGTAAGAAAGCTACAAGATGTGCTTCCACTGACACTTGCTTAGCGCTGAGGAGTGATAGACTTGGATGTGTTTAAACATATGAAATGTTTAAAAGCCTGTGCTGTCTCCCAAGAGATAAGGTGGCTGGCCTCACTCACAGAGCAGGTAGTCTTTTAGCAAAAAACAGTGCAGTTTCCAAAATAAACCAGTGCAATTGCTACAATATGCCATGTGAAGGTAAAGACTGGGAATCTGTGAACCCAGCGACGCTGACGACACGGTGCACAGAGGAAGGCTGCATGTTCCTCTGCACTGGAGGCCGTTCCGTGGCAAAGGCTGTCGCACAGATGACGTGGTCTGCGTCTGAACGGGCCAGGTGCCAGCAGGCATGGCTGCACAGAGAGATTCAGAAGCATCTGAGCTATGATGAAAAGTGCAGAAACGCCAAGAATATCTGAAGGAGCGATGCTCAAGGAGAAGAGTCCTGAAGAGAACATCGGGCAAAAACAGGACTTCAAATGGCTAAGTAATGGAGAGCTTATATCTAAATTCCTTGAGTACCAGCACCATTAAAACAAAAAACATGCAACCTTGTATCATTGCAAGTACTGTATGTATTTGGAATTACTACGTTTGTGAATGTTACATTATACAGAAACAGGTAAGAGGCAAGAGACAGCTCTATACAGTACATCAGAAAAGCATCACTCTAACCTAGAGCAATCAAGTGTTTCACAATCTATAGGGAATTGATTTTAATCTTTTTCTACTTCATGCACCATTGCATTTCAGAAAACATTGAATTCATTAATAGAAGCCCTTTTGGTCATTAAATAAAAGAAGGGTTTCCATTTCAACAAGGGCATTATGTAAGTAATGGGCACTACAGTAATTATTGGGTTCACAAACTGCACAATAGCTTTGTAGTAAAACTTTGCGTCTTATTTCCGTTTCAGTGTAGCACATGAATGTATGAAAGACAGATGTAAAGTAAAAAAATCAAATGCTGAATGTGCCTACATGTAGAATAAATACTTGTTTTATTCTAGGAGACAGGTCAAGCTGAAGTAAACAAAACAAGGTTCAGGTGTGGAAAACTACATTTGGGTCGTTAAACACCTGGGGACATTCCAAAATAACTCGGAATTTCGTTCCGTGACCGTCTCAATTTTCCTGAAGTTTTTTGATCTCTCCTCAAGTCTAGTCTCGCAAAATGTCTCCTTCTGAGCTGTGACCTTGCAAATATCAACCTAAACTGGAATCATTCACACTGACAAGTAATGTCACCCTGGGCTCAACTGAAAAGGTCCCATCATGAGTAGCAACACCTGACTGGCTTATTAAAAGTTTATCTGTGAGAAAAATACCAACATCCCCAATCTCAAGCAACCTTGTCAGGGAGTCAGTTCCTAACATTTTAGCTATATGACCCATAGAAGATACTTATAATTCTTGTTAAAGATTCTTGACTCCTGATCATTACAACCCCCTTGAACTTTCAATTTATGATATTTTTACTAAGTCCAGACTAACCTACTGTAAATGGCCTAATAGTCCAAAATAAGAGATTTTGTTAGATTGCTGTTGCTAAGATCTATTTGCACTGTGTAAAATCAATTTGTATGTTGAGATGTGAACTTGCATTTTTCATGTGTTAACATATTGCCTAAGACTGCTTGGGTGAGGTTATAGTCCTAAGTGAAATTGTATCGTGTGGATTAGATCTAAGGCAGATCTACACAACATGTCCCATCCAATCTGCTGCATTGCAGTTCCCTGGTAGAATCAGCTTAGTTGCTGTTACTACAGTATATTGATTTTTCTGATGATCGGTTAAATGCTTACAGACTTGGTTGTAGCAACATTCTATAACTGAGAGGACTGGAAAGGCCCTCTTATTAGATCAGTTCTCAAAACTAAAGCTAGAAAAGAGACTTTTTTTTTTACAAAGACCAAAAACCTCATCTGGTTGTACTATTTAAATTATGTGAAGGCCGAAAAGGCAGCAGATAATGCTGGCTTACCTTAAGTGCTAAAGGTCTTACTCATTCTTTGATCTTCTCAGCTAAATGTCAAGAAGCCTCGTTGGGCTCATATCCTTCTTGCTCTTGTGTGGCAGGCAGTTAAGGACGTCCATCTTTGACCCAAGACAGCTGAAGATCATGACAGGGGAATGGTTTGATGAGATGAAGTCTAGACGCTATGGCAAACACTATGATGTGGTCCACATGGTCAGATCTTTATTCAAGAGGAAGAAAAATCCAGGTAGGTTTGTACATTTTTTGTTTGTTAATCAAAGTCATTTATGTTTTTATTGTTTTATTTGTCTCAATCAGTGAGAGGAATGCCTGTAATCCACAAAGGCTTAAAAGGTTAAGATTAAAAGATAAAAGCATTTTCTTGTTATTTTCTTGCTTTTGCAATTGAAAGGTTTTGTGCTTTAAATATTGCTCAGGAAAGCAAGCAGCAATTTTAAACTGGTGATAACTGGTAATTTATGAATGTGTATCTATTGAGAGATGTAGTTTGACAACATGAAGCTCATTTTAAAGGGCCGCTCCTCACATGCTGTCATTAAGATTTAAATTCACTATGTGTTTGACAGCCGTGTTTTTTTAAATACCATTTTATATGTATTGGTCTGTTATGAAAGGTCAGAGAACCTTTGAAGTGTACTAGATATGATCACCCTGTTTAGTAGGTAAATATTGACTCTAGGCATTGGAAGTTTAAATTCAACGGCTAAGGGCATTCCAATTAGCCAAAATGCTAGATGCTTCTTAAATGTCAGCACAGCTTTGAAATACCAAAAGAACAAGCAAGATTTATGGTAGCAAAAAAACATCAAAATAATTTGATGCAATAACAATTTCCATTCCATTTCCTTAAAATAAAATTGAATATGATAGTTATGCATTGCTAATATTAGAGCTATATTATCATGGTCACAATGAGCCTCGACTCACAACGCAAAGAGACCTTAGTTGTCGGCGGGACTGTAAATCCTTTTGTAATAATCTCCACAGATACAGATATGTTCATCCAAGTCGCAAATAATCAATAACCAGTTCATAATGTACTATGGTATATAGTGTTTATGGTTAAAGAACATAATTACCAGTGACTTGAAAAAGTATTTGCCCCTGTCTGAAAGTTATCAGATCTACAACCAAAAATAATATTAAATAAAAGGGACCCTGACTGAACCAACAACACACAATTTAGATACTTCATTTATTTATTAGTCATGCAACACCCAATGCCATGTGAAAAAGTAAAATAAATGGTCACACCTCTGTTAGCAGCAATAACTCCAGCCAGATATTTCCTGTAGTTATTGATCAGTCTCTCTTAGTGCTGTTTAGACATTTTGGCCCACAGTTCCATATAAAACTGCTTCAACTCAATGAAATTTGTGGGTTTTCGAGCATGAACTGCTCATTCTAGGTCCAGGCACGACATTTAGGTCAGGATTTTGTGCCATTCCAAACCTCTACATTTCTAGTTCTTCAGCCATTGCGATGTAGACTTGCTTGTGTGTTTCGGACCCAGCTGTCCTTCAGCTTCAGCTCACGGAAGAATGGCCTGATATTGTCCTGCAGAATTCTCTGATCCAGAGCACAGTTAAGATAATAAGTCTTGTATAAGAAATTTGTCTTTTCGCATACCCCAGCTTGCTCTCCATGAGACACACAGGCACACAGCCAATTCGTGGCTCCTTTAAGTTGTCCAGGTCTTGATGCAGCAAAGCATGCCCAGACCATGAGACTTCCTCCTCATAACATTCCTACTGTGGAATGCAGTGTTTCACTTTTGACTCCATGTCCACAGACCACTGTTCCAGATCTCTTGAGGATCACCCATGTGCCTTTTGGCAAACTTGAGATGAGCACTCATGTTCTTCTTAGGGACTGTGGTTCAGCCACACAGCCTTAGAAATGGCTTTGTTTCCCTTACCATAGAGATGGACATCAGAACCTTTTTTCGGAAGTTTGATCATGGCAAGATGTGACTCTAGAACCTGTATGCTGACAGCTTCACTCTGATGAAGGGCCAAAGTCAGTCAGATTTATGTTAGGCAGGGCTGGCCTAAATCAGGCCTGATTCTTAACCAGAGTATTCAAACATCACCGCAGTCACTGGTTATGTGCTTTTGTTCTCTATCGTGGTAGAAACTGTTTTTTAAAAAAGGCATAGTATAGTCCTGATTGTCCATTTTCCAAGCAGGAACATTTCTACCCTGCACTGGAGAAAATAGGGATCGCTTCTCAATGACAGCCTTTGGTTTTTCAGGTTATGCAGCCATATCATGTGGGATTGAAATATGCGCATATTTCAATTGTTCATTATCCTTCCAGAACACCCTTCACTTCTAAAGGATAATCATTGATACCTATTCTGAAAAATCAGTGTATTACTGTTTGAAATGATTTCCTCCCACTGTGAAGTTATAGAAATTCACTTTCTATGTTCTCCTTCTCTACAGTTTCCCTGTTACTCAGCCAACCAGCTTATGGATGATGTCTAGAGCAATTACCAAACTATCCAAGTTCAAGTTTGTCTATTAGGTAGATAGATACTTTATTGATCCCGTGAGGGAAATTGCAGATCTGGTGTTACTATTAACACCAGTACTAGTTTGATAGCAGAATCTGAGTAACAGTGCCAATAAAATATATGTAACATTACATTTCCCTTTAAGATGCATAATAAAATATTGCATGCACCATTTTTAAGTCTAGATTTCCCTTTTTACCAGGTGTCCTCATTAATCTGACCACTGGCCATGTGGTTCATGTTTGCTAATTGAGTTGACTTTAAAAAGGTGCAGGTTTTAATGGTGCATAGTTTTACTCATAATTGCACTAGTTACTGATGGGAGTAAGTTAAAGCAGATGTGATGATTTTGGAACCGATGCAGTAGTTATATTGTTGTAGCCTACATAATTGCTCAAGAGAGACAAAATGCTACAATAAATATTGGCAGTGCTTCAGAAAACTGGCATCCAGTGAAACTAGTTGCTATATCAAATAGAAAACAAGTCATTTAACTTTATCCCTGTAGGAGTAGTTCCCAGACAACCATACAGAAAGTAGATACTTTGAACATCAAGGCTGCAGGAGTTATGTATGTTTGCTGTGTTTGCCAAGCGAATTACTACCTTCTGCATTTCCTGAGTTCATTATTTTATTTCTGTGGTTGTTTTAAAATGATGCCCCTAAAGATTTTAATCCTGAAGGTACTTAACTTTGCAATACAGCCAGTAGTTACAAAATATATCATTTGGACACCTTATTGCTATCAAAGTACTATTTTGGCAAAAAAGTAGTTTTGTTTTGTGTTTGTAGTCATGCTGCTTCCTGTTTTAGTCCCTTGTGGGAGAACCAACAAGCTCTGTGTCAAAAAATATTAAATTCATGAAAAATGTTATCTTTATAATATAATTAAACTGATATTTCACTTTCTAGCCCCCTGACAGAAGGAGAATCCATCTTGATATTTATCACGAACAGTACTTGTTTTGTGCAAGAAGAAAGAAATATTAGGTATCAAGCTGTGGGGATATTGTTTTTCCATAATCCAGAGTTTATAACAAGGGGTTGTATTAATGTACTGGGCTATAGTACTACACTGTCTGGACCTTATAGCTGAGCCTGTATATACACAGTAAATGTGCTGGTGTTCCTTGCAAGAGCTAGCAACAGTTTTTGAATACAGATAGGAAAGAAATCTGAAGCATGAACTTGCATGGTTGTCTTCTTTGATTAACTTTTGAATGCTCTATCTATATGACGGCATGGAAGCAAGCACTTTCGTATAGAAATGCAAAGTTCTGTCCAACATAAATCTTTCTTGCTAGTATGTGCATTATTAACCTAGCAATACGATTTAAAATCTTATTAACAGGTACCTTATCTCGTAGACCCCATAGTAATGAACCAATGATATGTTTGTCATGTTTAATGTAAAACATGACAAATATAATACAGTACATTAAACTCGTTTATAGCTGTTATAGGAATAAGTAGCTATAATTTCTGTGCTACAAAAGTATCAAGAGAAACACTGCTGGGCTGTTGACCTTTTTTGGGGAGAGAGAAGCGGCACAGGGATGTAAAGCAAGTGAGAACACAAGACAGAGCATAAAAGGTGAGAAAGTGTTCAAGTGAATGAAGTGAGAAAAGCTTAGTGTGTACATGAATGTGGAGCTTGAGGGATGGAAGAAGGTGCGATCCAAGTTCAAGGATGATCTTGGGAATAAGAGTCAGGGAAACCCTGTGACGGGATGCAGAAGGTTTTGTAATCATGGCAGTGAGGGATGAGATGGCGACTTATTGGCTTGGAGAGCTCTTTGATGTCTGCTCTGATGTGTTCCCTGAAACATTCAGCCAGTCTTCACCAATAAAAATAGCAGGGCACGCGATAGGTGAGGTTGCTGGGTACGCATGATGCTCTCTGGATGATGCTGAACTGGCTACAGGGTTCACGTTTATGAGTGCCGAATACAGGTGGTACAGGCTGGTGCGGATGGTGAAGCTTGGGTAGTCAGCAGTGCAAGATGGCTGATGGGACTGGAAAATGGTTCCGGTCGGTTGAGTGGTCGTCCTATAAAATCGGCCATTGAAAGGGTTTTGGAGTTGAAGGGCAGCACAAGTGGAATGCAGATCTGAATGCAGGAATTTCTCATGACGTTGGATGGTGTTCTGTGGGCTGTTGGTGACACTTTTTTGTTTAGTAGATCAAGTGGGGAGCTGCGTCAGCATGCGCAGGCTGCAAAGGAACAAGTCAGGGTTTATTCCATGCTGAAAAGAGAAGAAAAGAAACAACGTTTTGGCTGTGGAGCCTTCTTCGGGTGTGACACCTACTTGAACTTCTTCAGCCCACTTCTGCTGTGACCCACTATGCCTTCCTCTAAATTTTTTCTAGATCTCTTCGCCATTCCTTCTCCTCCACCCTGGGCTACTTGCCCCCCTCTCTCATTGAACCGCCATGCTGTCTCGTCACAGCGATCTGTTCCAAGACCAGGCTTTCTCACCACCTCCTATTCTGCTACAGATGTCGTCGGGGCCCGAAGAAGGCTCCACAGCTGAAACATTGCATTTCTTTTCTTCTCTTTTCAGCAGGGAATGAACCTTTACTTGTTCCTTTCCTCCCCACTTTGAGCTCATAATACTTTTTAAATCTCCCCACCTTGAGCTCATGTTATTGCAATTGGGCTGTGTGACGTGATGTAATATCTCAGCATATTGCCACAGGTCTAATTTAAAGCCTTTATTGTACTACAGTAGAAAAGTATTAAACTGAAGCTGGGTAACAAAATAATTGTTTCTAAACATTCAGAATATGTTTTTTAAATTTCTGTATTTTTAATTTCTTCAAATTAGGGCTTTTTAATTTTATTAACATGGGAAATTTTAAGGTTTACATATGACCGGGGAAATATCTCATTTCTGGGTTCCGGCACAGTATAAGTTTTAATCCTGCAAAGGAAAAAGAAAGTGATACGGTGCATTTTACTGTGACTGAAGAATTTTAACTCTTGTATTTCCACCAGGGTTATTCTTGAGTTATCTATTGATATCTATTGATCGTCAGCTGTCAGAGAATTTTCACAGAGGAACTTGCCACGAGTTTGCAGAGTTTCTTTTTCCTTGATCTCTTCCACTGTCAACAGTACTGGTCTCACACACTCCCTGTTTGATACATCACTGTTTGAAACATGAAGCTGAGCTGCGGTCTGTCAATATGAACAGTGTTTACTACCTAAAAGTTTGATTTCTGTGCTTGTCTTGTTAGATTTCCTTTCCAGGAGCCACAATGTTTACTGTACATTTTAAAACCTATAGTGATATCACTGCTTTTATTTATGTAGGCTGTGAGGTGGTGTGGCACTCTCCGATGAGGTACCTGAAACCCGGGATTATTGGAACATGTCAGGGTATTATTGTGTGAGATATTGTAGCATTTTGGTTTTGAACAAACGCCAATCTATGGATGCAGCGATCTGGAATGCGCGACGTGTCAGTTGGTATACCATGGTAGGCACCGCGGTATTACGGACAACAGCACATCTGCTTTTATGATGCAGAAATAATTGTGATGCAGAACTCGGCTTCCCTGTGAAACTACCAGGTGTTGTGGTGAATCCTTAAAGTACTGCAGTTGCATGTGGTTGTGGGTACAGTGTTAACTGTTTATTAACCCATTAGTGCTTTCCTGCTCTAATCATACTGTATGCATAGTGACGATTTCCTTCAATATAATGACTGTTATACTTAGTGACTTTATCTGCTGTCGGGTGGAGCTGCTGGTACTCTACATGATGAGTGGATGGCTGCAGTCAAGGGGGTCCTATACTTCAGCGACAGATGCAGTGCCTCTCCCTTTACATGTAAAGCACTTTGGGAAATGTGCTGTACCATATACTATAGATGCAAGGAATTATAACGGCTATAACTAAGACAATATTATCTTTAATTTTAGGATTTTGTCTAATCATTCTAGTGCTTTCTTGTAACTTCAGCCTCCGAAGGTGATGCGAGTGAACCTGAGGAGAGAGAGAGCAGAAGGGATCAGCCCTTCAAGACACAGCAAGTGAGCTGGTCTCTGCTGTGGAAGAAAAAGACACCAGCAAGGTGAGCACAACATTTCCTGTCTTCACTCTGCTGCGAGATCAGCTGAGAACTGAACAAGTACATCACTTCATCAGGTTTCTGTAGTCGGATGGTAAATAAACTGACTACAATAGCTAAATGCTTTGAAATTGTTGTCCTAAAGAAGGCAGAAAGTTCATTTTAACAAACATATTGCTAAAAGGAAAGGCAAGCGCCTTATGAAACTGCACTGAAATAAAGTAATAAAGTTCTTATTCGAGATTTGAAATGGTCAGTGCTTAACTATAAACGATGTTTTTTTATGTCTCTTTTGAACAAAAAAAGGTAGATCTCAAGATAGTTGCTTCCGTCTTGTCAACACGTTTTTCTCTTAGCCATTCAAATATACTGTAGCTTTATGTTGTTCTTCAAGTATTTAGAACAGTTAAGGCCTGAATTATGTGTGTTTTATTGCCTTTCATTTAGTTTTATAACTTTTGTAATTATATTCATCTGTTGGATTATTTTTTTTCCTGTGAATCACAGGATTCATTGACCTTTAAGAAAATCTAGTTATTGTGATACAGTTGAATTCTCTATTAAGGAACAATAGCTCAAGAACGTTGTGTTCAGTGGACAGAAAATAAACATTGCTTTTCTTTCACTTTTGAAATGAATGTCAAATGACTCAGTAATAGTTGCTTAGCATGCCTGACTGAGCACCATTTTTGTTCAGTCCTTTTGACATTGACCACTTTGACATTGTATATTGTACAGTATATACATCATGTATTTTCAACTTATTAAGATACTTAAGATGGTAGAACATATTTAAAATTTGTAGGGTTTAATAATTACAAATTATTATTTTTAATTTGCTAAAAGGAAACTCTTACGAATCTGACAGCCCTTTTGTTTTCATTGAGTGATCTATTTTGAAATGCACCAGTGTTTGAAAAACACTGGCGGCACCAGAAATCCTATTTGCACATTTCTAGTCAGTTAACAGAAATACTAGATGGCTATAAGCTGGTCAGGTTCAGTAGTTATTCAGAAGTGGACTACTTTGAATAGTATAGCTTTAAGAGCGACATGGTTACTGCCCATGTTAAATAAAATAATGGCTTTTACTGGTGGCTCTGTGGCTAAGGATCTGCACCTGTGGCTGGCAGGTTGCCAGTTCGTATCCCGTGGCCGGCAGAGGAATCCTACTCCACTGGGCCCCTGAGCAAGGCCCTTATCCCCAACTGCTCCAGGGGCCCCGTATAAATGGCTGACCCTGCGCTCTGACCCCCAGCTTCTCTCCCTGTCTGTGTGTCTCATGGAGAGCAAGCTGGGATATGCGAAAGGACAAATTCCCAATGCAAGTAATTGTATATGGCCAATAAAGTGATCTTATAACACTTTACATTCCCAAAATGCTCCACACATAGGTGGGGATCCGCTTTATCCATCCTGTGGTTCACATTACTTCAGCCACTGAAATAAGAGACCTTTTAGTAGGCAGGACTCAAGGCTTAACCCCCTGTTGTACTGAGCAGTGCTGCGGGATGGTTAACAAACAGGCAGTTGGGACCCTAGCTTCCTCCTCCTCCTCAGTGTCCATGGCCCTGCTGTTGTACTGGAGTATTGGTTTGGCCTACTGGTCCGCCGACACCACTCCACCCGCTGAGCACACTGAGCTGGCTTTCTTAAAAGGTCCCACTACTAACCTGGATCAGCCCGGCTTGTTTTCTAAGATTTCTCAGGAGGAAACTGGAAGCTGGTAGATCCTTTTGTATAATTTATTTTTACCTCTATGTTTTTAGATGTATTTAATTACCAATGAATTGACTGTAACCTAGTGTGAAATTTAGTGACAGTATGAGTAAGGTACAGCATTATTTCACCCTTATCCGTGTTAATTCTTATTGACAGAATTATAATAAACAGGGTTTTAATATATCTAAACCAGAACAATTATGTATGAAGTTCTAGGTAAATGTAAGAATTATACTTTGTTTAAAAACTCATAACTGTAAGGATGCATTAAATAAATGACATTGCTGTTGTGACTTCATGGTGTTCATGGTCTTTACCATGGTGTTTAAATCTGGCGCGAGGATGCTGTGCTTAGACATGGCCTGTAAATTGGTGCTTGAAGTGCTGGCAGAGTGATTGCTGGAATGTGCAGTTCCATATTTCTTTGTGTGCGTGTGGGGTGGTGATATTTCGATTTTCACGTGTGGAGAACTGTAAAAGGATGAGGATTATTAGGTTTGAGTTCATGTTTCCTGTATATAGGAAATAAGTGGCAGACTTTGACACGGGGCCGCAAAGCTAGGAGGGACCATACATTAATTTAAACATCACAGTTACAAGTAAATGAAGATTCGCTCAAGAGTGGGGAAAAATGTGGTAAAAAATCCTACTCTACTTAATCACTGGATTAAATCAGGACTGTGTTGTAAATCGTATTTCTCAGAGAATGGCACATTTTGTAGCACTCAAAAGATTTTTTACTTCACAGTGCATGGCTATTTTTCAGCTCTTAGTCTGTATCTTTCTGAAATTTGAAATGGAAGTATTTGCATTTCTTTTATAAGTAGTGTACATAGCATTTTTTGTTTGGTACAGACGTGAAGCCTTGGTTAGTCATTCATATTGCAGTAATTTCAGATTTTTGAATTTTTATCTTAATTTATGAGCATCAGAGTTCACGAATGTCCATGTGAATTTGTCATTTGGTAATACATTCTGATTCTTTAGTTGTTGAATCATCTAAAACATTACTCAACTGAGTGTATAGTTACCTTAAACAGGAAATCATTAAATAATTGTACATGATCCCAAGAACAAATAAAGCTTTTGGACAAAATACAAATTTAACATTGCATTTGGCTGTTGTTATTTTTCCAATATTGACTAAATTTTTGTCAAATGTTTAATTATTTCACTCTGGAGAACAAAAGAGAATAACCCCTAACCCGTTCTAGTACTGTTACACAGCACAGGATTTGAGAGAGGCTTCCAAGTTTAGCAAAAATATGAGTACCATGAGTTTTTAAAATCCATCAGGAAAATAGCAATATTTTAAAATGTTCAGAGTCAGGGAATTGAATGAGCAGAGAGGATTACAGGGAAAAGAGTAAGAAGAAAATGCAGGGTCTCATTTCTCCCAGGTGTGTTGGTAGAGATCCTGAAAAACACTTGTTCTACCAAATAGAAAAAGCCGAGCTGAATAACCAACTCTGAAATAGTACTGAGCAGCCAGGGTACAAGAAATAAGACAGAAGGGTTGTAATAAGCCAGAAACCTGAGGAGAAACAAGTGGATTGAAACTGTGATTGGTTGCGAAGCCAGATATTGCCAATGCATCTGCTCTGTATGGACATACTGTAAAGCCATAAGACTTTAATGGCTAAAATGATCTTGGTCATTTTATTAGCTGTTATGGATTCTAAAAGGTTGGGTTTGTTTTTGATTTGCTGAAAAATATAAACACTTACACAGGGAATTATCAATATTATTAACAGGAAGATTGATATTTTTTAATCAAGATGATGCCACACCCCCCGACATGCTATACAAAGAAAAGCTAAAGTCTTGATACAAGATCTGTATGTGTTGTCATCTGTGAGTCTTGCTCAAGTGTATGAGCTCTGATGTTATTCAGTCGATGCACCTGGATGGGAAATGAAGTCAATGCTCTTGACTTAAATTGTATCTTCATTGTTATCCCTGAAGTGTTCAAGTAGTATCAAAAGCAAAACCTAAACTAAGTTTATTAGATGATGTCTGGATAGGAGATGTTATTGTTTTCTGTGCAGTACGTACAAGCTAAACCTATTAAATTTTCCAGTTTGCAAATACACTTACAAAAAACACTTGCATGATACATTCTCCATTTCATTTAAAACATTGTTTTCTTTAACCATATTTTGTTAAAGAATTAATACCATTTTTTTTTACATCTGAATTTTGACAAAACTGAAATCATACTGTTTGGCCTCTAAAATACCTAATCATTAGTTTGAGCTATTTGCACTCCGACATGTTTGCAGTACCAGAACCTTCTGGCCCTCCAGATTCTAAAATCTGCTTTCTGTTTAGCAATGTAGAATATATACTTAACTCGTATGATGGGTTGAAACTTTAAACATCTTGTGAATTGTATATTTATTTCCTAAGAATATAATGAGAAACTCCCTAGATTTACATCTTCAGTTTAAAAACTGTTAAACTCACAGCTTCATGATGTAGTATTATGTATTATATAGCAAGTATTATGACATGCTAGTTTTTGAGAAACTGCAATTGTTTCCTAATGTTCCCTTTTAAAGGCTAAAACACCAACTCTTAAACAGTTAATGGTACTGTAACATTAAGATATTAGAGAGAGATTTAATTTTGCTATTCACACAAACACAGAAAATACTCTTTCTCAAAATATCCAAAACGGACAGACATACTGTAGAAAGCAAATTGCAGCCGTTATTCTCACATTCAGCAATTAGCTACGCTGTTCACTAACGAATGCGACGGGTTGTATTGTTTGTGCTGTTTGCATGGCGGCCAGCTTCACGGATCTCCTGTACTGTAGATCCACCATTTATCGTGTTTGTATCTGCATACACATCTGTCTTTCAGTTCTCTTGTAATAATAGAATTACACTGATAAAATTAAGTTTTGTGTAGAGATTTAAGTGACTGTCGTGTACTATGCCCACTGCTTGTGTGCCTAACCAGAGAGCTCTATTTCTGTCATATCTGATTATAGCACTCAGCTCCAGTCCATGTGCTGGAGCCATCTTGCAAACTCCAGGCAGTTCTATTAGTTGGTTGGTAAAAGTTTTTGTTTTCTGGCAGCCCTTCCGAATCGCCCATTAGCTTGGAGGTGATGTCTGATTGTAGATCTGGAGACTTGTTGACCCCAAGAAAAAACCAAGTTCTGTAATTCTCCAGCTGTGGCCCTTGCATTATCTTTGCCTCCTGAGCCGTCTTCCTCACTGTGCCTGGGGGCAAGATACACTTGTTCCAATGGCTTTAAACTTCTTAATTATTGCCATAATAATGGTAAGTGGTACAGATGCATCCATCTAGAATACCCAAGGTGTCGGCTGGTATAATACTGTAGGCACTACAATATAATGGAAAGCGGTGCATCATTTTTTTCGTTTTTTTCATTTTTTAGAATAATTAGATGGAGGATGGCACTACTGTGTAAAAATGCCAATTGGCGCAGTCAGTCCCTTACAGGATGGCAGCTGTGAGTGGCTGTCCCACAAATCGGTACACTATGAAATATTTTTTAAGCCATTGCTTGACTGCACTAATGTGTGCTGTACATACAGTACAGTATATGTAGTTCAGGTGGGGAGCTGCGTCAGCATGCGTAGGCTGCAAAGGAACAAGTAATAGGTTTATTCCCTGCTGAAAAGAGAAGAAAGAAAACGCAACGTTTTGGCCGTGGAGCCTCCTTCAGGTGTGAGAAAGGCAGGGGAGGAAGCAAAGGTCATCTTTCATTAAATACAATGATTACTTTGAGGCATTGATATTTGTACCACATTGCTACCACTACTCCAAATGAGATAGATACAAACTTCATAACACTAATTGAATTACGTTTTTATACTAGAATTACAGTAATAGAATTACGTTTTCTATAGTGATTTAAATTACTGTTATGTACTGTACTATAAGTTGGATTGGGGCTGATACAAGACTGCACTATATCTAGAGCAATATATTTTAAAATTAATATTACAATTTGCCATTATGATGTAGTATTCACTGCTTGAACCATTTTAATATTTTAATGATTGCTTGCAACAGGGCTGTAAGTAATGGAATCTAGATGAAGGGAATCTGCAGGAGTGACACTAATACTATATAATCCATAGTTTGGATATCTGTAGATACTGTATTACTTCACGAAATTCATTCATGTGTGTGGTACATCAGGAAATGTAGTTTTTTTTGTCCATGTGTTTGGCTCATGCAAAATTAAATTCTACATGCTGTGAAGCAGATATTTCCTGTTCCATTTTAAATAGACAATTTTAAAAAAAGACCTTCAAATTATTTTAGAAAATTATTAAATGCCTCTCATGAAATCCAAAAGTTTCTCTCACAATTGGTTGAACAACAACATTTCAACATCATTAACACAATGACCATGACAATTCCAAATGAGATTTATCCCAAATCACATAATATTGTAAGTTATATAAGCACTCTATACTGTATGCAATAATTAATAACTGTGTACATGAAGTAATTAGAAAATTAGAAAACCAATAATTTTGTGTTGTAATTATTCTATATTTTTTATATTTCAGTGGCGAAATAAACTCTGTTAACACAATGGCAAATATATTAACAATTCTACTGTTTATCGACCGATATTGCAATTAATACAGTACGTGTATTGTACCAGTTATTTTTGTCTTAATAGTTCACATTTTTACTACTGCCAGGTGCTTGTCCAGATATTAATATTATGATTTTTTTTTAGTTTAATCTTCTGTTTCTATAGCTTTTTCCGATCCAGGCTTCATTCACGTCTCATACCCCCTTCAAAAAGCTGTACAGCCATGTGACATTTTAAACAGCAGCTAGGCTATGTGTGTTATATGTTTATAAAGCCAGGTGTCTCTTTTTATTTGTGAGTTTTTGGCCTTCCCCCATGGTAATTGTCGGCAAATGGATTTTACATGCCTGTTACCTTGTTTTATACAGTTTATACCCCAGTGAAACAGGAATATTTTTAAAATATTTAATACGGGGCAGTAGTTTGGTACTTATTTTCAACAAATCAATTTTAAAGCTTTACAAAGTATCACCCTTCCATGTTTGAGCTTTTGTTCAATTTTTTTACCTTTTCAACAACCAAGCTAACAATTCAGAGGAACCAAAATATCGGCATTGCAATGAACACAATTTTAAAATTAGAATGAGTATAAGTATGTAGTTATTAAATATAGCTTTCACTATCCATTCAAATCTGAAGAGCAGTGTTACTATGGAATACACACATACCCTTCTTTAGTTTTAGAAAAGGATATTATTTTTTGAATTTTTAAGATTTTATAAAATATTTTTTTATCTTATTGCAGCCAGTCAACTGTGGTGAAGAGTGGAGAATCATCTTTACCAGAAGAGGTCTGATTTTAAATCTTCTTCCTGTTTTAGTCAGTGACGAATTAGCATTAGTCTGTATGTTGTATTATTTTATTTCTATTTTCAGATGACGGATGAAAAGTACTTGAAGAAGATGGCAAAGGATCTGGCTGATGGTGAGTAACTGGCAGGATTTGTGACAGAAAGGGGGAGAGTCTCCTTTATATGCAGACATATACTGTAGAACTGTTTGTGCCATTTTCTGCTGTCTTCTTGGTGCTTTATAATTGGATCCGCTGGGCTCTCGCGGGATGTTTCAGTAGCTGTCATGTTGACCCATTTGCAATAAGACAGTGCAGAGAAGCATTGTTTGAGTTCTGGCCTGAGAATGCTGACATTCGGTAATTAGTTCTTGTTTATGTACAGGTTCTTACACTTAATTACAGCATTCGTATGAAGTGTATTAGGAATCTTGTAAGAAGCTGTTGTATAGCTGTGTTATGACATGATCGTTCATTTGATAGCTTTTCATTTACCTCCATTTGTATTTTGACTTTTGTCCTCCAAGATTCTGCTCTGGGTGTTTGTACATTACTCCCGTTCCAAGCATTATCAAATTTTGTGTCTGCCTTTTTCTTTTGTCAGTGATTCATTTTTCACCAGCTCCTGTCCTGTCAAATACTTGACCTGCACATTTTTAGCTTTTAAGGAATTTAAGGCTTCAAATTTTGCTGCAAGGCACCTAGGCTAGACGCATCCTAATTTTCTGCAGTGTGCCTCTGACAGTTGACTGATTGCAAGCATCGGATAGGAAAGCTTACAGATTTTTTTCATATTGTGAAATTAAATATTCACATAAGAGACATTTTTCTGGTTGAGGTCTGGTCTGTTTGAGTTTGGAGGCAATGTCTGCACAGCTTTATTATGTTATGACTTATTTTTCTAAGTAAACCAGAACAAGTGACCAGTGAGGTTTTTTAAAAAGGAAAGAAACTGTAAAGTGGGCTCCTGTCTTAGGCTTGATGGATGGTGTATTTTGGAAACAAACTGGATGGTTGATGTTGCTACTCATATTTTAGCAGTATTTCACTGTCTTCTTAGTATCATTATGTATTTTGGTATATCAGTACCATATTATACCATTCTACATAAATAAGGAAAGCTTCAATGTTTTATATTGAAGCCAAGCAGGTGTGAGCCTGGTCAGTACCTGGATGGGAGACCTCTGGGGAAAAACTAAGGTTGCTGCTGGAGAGGTGTCAGTGGGGCCAGCAGTGGGCGCTCACCCTGTGGTCCACGTGGGTCCTTATGCCCCAGTTTACGGGGACACTATACTGTAAACAGGCGCCGTCCTTCGGATGAGACGTCAAACCGAGGTCCTGACTCTCTGTGGTCATTAAAAATCCCAGGGCGTTTCTCGAGAGGAGTAGGGGTGTAACCCCCTGTTGTCCTGGCCAAATTTCCCATTGGCCCTTACCAATCATGGCCTCCTAATAATCCCCATCTATGAATTGGCTTCATCACTCTGCTCTCCTCCCCACTGATAGCTGGTGTGTGGGGACCGTTCTGCGCACTATGGCTGCCGTCGCATCATCCAGGTGGGGCTGCACATTGGTGGTAGTGGAGGGGAGTCCCCATTACCTGTAAAGCGCTTTGAGTGGAGTGTCCAGAAAAGCGCTATATAAGTGTAAGGAATTATTTTTATGGTATATCTGTCTAGTGTCTAAAGTGAAACAAACACTTCCCCTGCGAATGCTCCTGATGAATTACATTTTATTTCTTAAATTTCACCTCCAGATACAAAGGAATGGTCAAGTCAGACGTAGAACAGTATGACAGAATTACTGTGGCATGAGCACAGGGTAAAAGACTACAATCTAATTATCACTAGGCGTATTTACTCAGTGACTACACCCAGTTAAAGATGATAAAATTGAACTGGCTGATACATGTGCCTGTTACTCTGATGTAACCCTCTGGAGCTCTAAAGGTGTTTTCTTTAGTTTTGCTCCTTAAATTTGATACTCATTTTGAATTAGGACTCCAATTAGCTGTTTTCATCCTCTAAAAGTCTCAGTTCAAAGTATCCAGACGATAGTCATTAACAGTAGCCGTGGTATTTGTAATGTTGTATTTTGTGTTATTAATGTAGTGGATTTGAAAGCGTGGTGTTTCATATGTCTAGCGCAATAACCAGTAAATATCAAGAGCTCCTGCTCCTGGATAAATCTGGGAGCTTGTGTGCTGAGTAAACTTCAGGGCCTAATCAATTTGTTAGAATTGCGTAAATTTTGAATTAATTATCCACAGTCTCGCCACAGTGTCCCATTGGACTGCTGGTAAAGCCCACCTTAGAATTATCATTACAGTATGCAGAGCACTCTAACAGTAATGAAAGAGCTCATTTCAGAGGGCTCTCGGGGTGTAGAAATGAAGGGCAGTGTTTCCTATCTTTATGCACACTGCAGGATTATAATGGAGAGATCTTAGTGCTGACTGGAGTGCGTATGGACTTCTCTTCCAACTGCCTGTCCACAAAGGGGGCGGCCTCTGCTTGTAGACCAGAAGGGGGTGACCTCTGCTTGTAGACCTCGCTGGGGTGGGTGTGGAAGAGGCCACGAGGGCTGCCTTCAGACAGAAGCTGAAGCGAAGCTCCCAGCATAAGACACTGTGCCTCTGCTAGTGCAGGGAAGCTCCCCTCATGCTGTCTCGTACAAATTGCAAGCCACACAAATCCTCTGTGATAGTCTGAATAATTCTAGTTTCCCAAAATAAGGATAAATGAAAAAAGTCATCCAATTCTCAGCCTTCAGATTTTTCTAGTTTGAAAACTTTGTATATACTGTACAGGGTTAGTCAAAATGTTGTTGACGAGTATAAATGCCAATTATTTTTGTAAAAGTTTTGTTTTCTCCTCCACAGATGGCAAAGGATTGTAAGGTAACAGTTAGAAACTTTGACAGTTTATTGCAAGTTAATTACATGGATCACTGTGAAAAAAAAGGTTTCAAACAAAAGCATAGATATCAAAGTTGTTGATAGCATTTTGACTAACCCTGTATTTCTTTTCACTGAAGCGTGAGGCTATGGTAAGCAAATGTTTGATGATTTAAAATCTGAGATGCAGCTTTTCAAATTATTATTTAATTGGAGGCATTCAAGTCAAATTGCATGTAAATAGCAATGTGGCATGATTGATTGCATCTGTCTATGATATCTTTTTGATTGGAATGAGCCATTATTGTCCTGTTTTAATGGTGTTTTAATTACTTTAATGCTTTTTTGTTTAAATGGAAAAAAACAAGTCTTTGCGTCGGATTTAAAGGACTTTTTTGAGAATGCTAATTGTTTTTTTCACTTGAGCAATTTATTTCCTTTACAATGAATTTTACAAATTTGCAGCTCCTTAAACTAAGTGAAGATGAAAGCATTTCCCTTCAGAAGGCTGTTTAGATGACTAATTTATACTATCTTTAGGATTTTTCCCAGTTGCACTTGGAAGCACATGAAATAATTCCACTGGAAATGTCTCTTAAGAGTTGTGAAGATCTGGGTGTGTGTGATATTTAGATCAAATATGAATGCCTTTCTCCTGCCAAGCTCTTGAACTTCCTTGTGAAACAGAGGGAGAGGATTTAGGTTAGTTTGTGTGCCACAGTTCTGAACCTTCCATTGTTTTTCCTGTGCAGTAACACTGTGTCTCAGAAAAAACATTGGAGGGCCTTGTTGCCTGTTCTTCGACATGGGTTGGGAGTGAGACTGTGATGAGATTCACCAAGTCCACAAATGTTAATAATAAGTGAACAAATCACATGTCTGTTATTCTTTAATCAATGTTTTCACCACTGCAAGGGTTCCTAATCCTAATTTCAGGGACCAATACACCTGCTGAATTCAGCCCTTAACACCCTTGGTGCTAACCAAGGGCAAAGTCTGGGTGGTAATGCTGTTCAAAAGCAGCAACCTGCACAGCTCAGGGTGCAGATATTCAGTGTGTGTCAGCTGTAAGCTCCAGTTTTTTCAACAGCCAGTCAAAGCCTGCAGTATATGCAAATAAGAATAAAAATGCAGTGCTGTGCAACAGCAAGTCATTATTTATACCAAACCATTAAGGAATCTGTTTGATCTGGCAAGTTGCTTGAGTGAATGCCTCACTTTTAGCCTTGCCTATTCAAAAGGTGGAGATTTTTTAGATGATTATGATGAAATGCAATATTTAAAAGGCATCATCTAACATGTTCAAGAGCAGAAAACATTTAGTTTAAGTTCGTCTTATTAGTTCACTTTAGTGCTCAATTATGCAACTGTCAAATGTAAGGGACCGAGACTGAAAACCTGCAGACTGCAGAGGATATTGAAACCAGTGAAATATGGTTTCTGCAGTATGTTGAAAGTGTTCTCTGCAGTCAATAATAGTTCATTAGCCTAGGAGTTCTTAACTCCAGACAAGCATAAAACAGCTTGTCAATGTAAGGGTGGCGATTCAATCTATCTAGCACATTCAGTTTGTACATTCAGTCTTAGGGATACCCAGTTGTCCAATCAGTGCTTAATTTTCAAATCTACAGTGCTCAACAGTGTATGTAAATATATCCTAAATTATAACATAAATGAGGAATGTTTCACTGTTTTATTCAAACTTTAAAAACGATTAAAACTATTTTAATCAAAAAATAAGTTAGATTTGTAACAGTTATGATAAGCCTTAGTATCTTACAGTGTCTTGCTCTTTTTAAACTGTATATTAATAAGCTATTACAGTAGATGGAGAACACAGAATTGTATTGAGCCATCAATTAATGATTTACTACTTACATCCTTTTAAAGATGGAAAAACATTACTACTCATTACTATTTTTTCAATAAAGGTCATTGATTAAAGTTTAAAGAAATGAATGACAATCCTATAAAAATATATGGTTGACTAACCTTGTTTCTTAAGGGAAGTAAGAATAGTGCTACATCTCTTTTCTCATTACAGTTTTCTTATAAACCTGGTTTTCTAGGGTTGGTTAGAATAAGGAAGATTTCAATTTAGATTTAATTCACCTCTTCAAACAAGAAAGGAACAAGTATTGAACAATCCACTGTTTGATGAGTGTGTCACTTTTATTTGAATGTGTCTAATACATTTGTTTACTTAATTCATTTTATTATAATTGAACAGAAGCGTTTATCCCAAGGAATTTACACAAAACTTCAATTTGTTCAGTGAAAGATCAGAATTTTATAACAGTACCTAATGCAACAAGTAAAGTTAAGTAATGAAGCTAATTTTACGTCACATACAATGATGATGTGATGTGTTATGAAATGGGTCATGTGGCAGGGAAGGAGGTACAGTAGGTAATATGATTTGAAAGAAAAACTAACCTGTCTTAAAATGTCTGAGTAAAGGAATGGATAATACTGTTGATCTTGGCAGGGTCAGAACAGAAGGGGATAGAATCAAATAAGATCATGTGCTGCAAATGCAGTAATGCACTTGCTATAAGATATTTCTAGTCATTCAAGCATTAGGGAAAGGAGATGTTATTCATAGAACATTAACAGTATTCTTCCAACATTCACTGAGCACCGAGCTAGTACAGAGTCACTACAAAATTCTTAATGTAGCACCGTTGTGTCATAAAAAGGGTGACAAAAATGGACTTACGAACCATAACACCTTTCTTCCATTACATTACATAAGGTTAGGAGATGACAATTTGAATTAAAGTAGTAGATCATCTGTATGGTATTTCAATTTTACAGGATAGTCGAAATGGAAATAGAAAATACAAGTTGATGAATAAACTAAGCAGGTTTGCAGATGACGCCAAATTAGGAGGATTACCAAACACAGTAGAAGCTGCAAAGTAAAGACCAGATTTAGCTCAAATTCAAGGATGGGAAACACCTGGCACATGATATTTCATGTAGACCATTGAGGTCTGATAAATATAGTAAAGACATGAACATGATTTCAAAAGGAAAAACCCTGAACTTGAAGCAGCTATCTATGAAAAGCCAGTGTTTATGTTCACACATTTACATCATCTATGCATGGCGAAGATGCAATAAAAAGGCAGTCATAACATGAATAGTTAAAAACTGAAAATGCAAATTAATCAGTGTTGTTAGAATTGTTCAATGCACTTGTACAGGTTCATTTTGAATTGTTTATGCAGGTTTGATCACTACTTGATAAAAAGCTATTGTCATTCTAAATCAGACCACATAAGAGACTCAGAGGACTGTCCTACTCTGGCACTTTGTGTCTTAGTCTAGTTGATAAATGCAGAATCTTTTATCAGCTAACAATCAAGAATTTAAAACATGTCCCATACAAGTAAGTAAAAACATGCACATGAACTTTGAATTAAGGAGTTAGTCATTCTGTTTCTTCATATTTTTTAATTTCTCTATTTCAGCTTGATTCTGTCATGTCACAGAGACCATGCAACTATGTGTTTTTTTCACTTCAACCACAAAAGCAGCAGAAGATTTATGAACATCTTACTGCAGATCCAGATGCCTATTCATTTGTGTTGAATGTTGAAGTTATGTTCATGGATTAATTTGTTTTATTTAATGTTCTTGCGGTCCTACTTACTGTAGGAAAGACTTACAGCATCTAAAATTGCTTAACAAATATTGGAGAAATGGTGAAAGGTGTTAATGAATATGATAGCAGTTTTGAAAACAAAAATATTGGAAATTGTTTGGCTCCAAGACTAAGATGTGTTACATGTTGTGCAACCTTAAGAATAATAATAATACACTTTATTTTATATAGCGCCTTTAAAGGTGGGTTCTCAAAGCGCTTATGAATTGCATATGAACATTAAGCCCAGAATACAGTATAAAACACAGTTTTGAAAATGTGACAATCTCTTTGCTTCTCTAGAAAGTTACTTCTAGAGTGACCCCATATTTGTTTAAATTATGTAGTATTTTTAATTTGTTACAATTAAGATAACTAAGATTGATTCTGTTATTTAATGACTAAAATTAATTAAAGAACCACACAATATATAGTATGCTTTCTCTAATCAGAATGGTAGAATCAGTGGCAGTTACAGATACTGTAAAAAGATCCAGCGGTTTAGAGTTCTCCTGTATTTTGCATTGAAACACTGAGTCATGCAGATGCATTTTTCAAAAGTGCTAGAAAATTGTCATATTGCATAATTCAGGTTTATAACCCGCACTTAAATGACTGTTAATATACTGAGGACAACATACAAAATACCACAAAAGTATTTGTATTATTTTACCAATATTACTTTATTTTAGAAACTTGACAAGTGGAATACCTCAAAAAAATAGTTCATTTTATTGTCGTAAGGTAATGCTTAAACAAGTTTTGCTGGTAGAATTTTAAGAACAGACTAATGCAAAATAGTATACACAAGCTTTTCTGTGCTCCTCAACCTCTCAAAGCCTTATCGTCGGAAAACCATATACAGTATGTCTACCACGTTCTGAACAGCATCAATTCTGCTCTAATATTGTGGGAGACTGTCCGCATGTCCTTCTGGGAAGCGACCAAACGGGGGCGCCGACATCCTGCTGAGGAACAGGGGGTTCATGCAGGACTGTGGTATTTCACGTAGCAACGTCATGAACTAGAGACCCCTCGGGTACACAGCCATTTGAGGAGTGCATAATGAAACATGCGGAGCGGGAGGGGTCTGCTCCGAGTCTCGGCATGGGAAGGGGCTCGGAGAAGATGGGATGGGTCCACTCCAGAGCAGTGCTGAGCCCTGGACTGACTGACGGGAGGGGGTGACCTGACCCTGAACCAGCACTGACAGAGGGACAAATGACAGATGTCCACATCGGCACTCTTGAGGAAATATGATGTCGCCTCTGGAGGACGCGGCTGACTTGCTTTAGTTTGCCCTTCTTCCTTTTAGAGCGAGAGAGATGTGGAAGAGCTGGTGTCCCATGGCTGGCCATGAGAAGAAGAGAAGACGTGTGCACCTGAGAAAGACTGAGAAATTTAAATTCAATGTGATTAGAAAGGGTGAACCAAGGCATCCCAAAGACAGCTAGATGTGCTCAACAGCTTCAGCATGGAAAATCTGAGCCTGGTGTGCCAAGATGGAGTAACAAAGCCCCAGGACTGCAGGAAAACTACTGGACGAAAAAAGCCGAAAACAGCAAGTTACACTTGTGTGCGAGTTGCGGGTGGTGGGTAAAAGGCAGAAGCACATGCTACAGCACTACTGCCTGCTCATGAGCAGAGACTCTGTTACAATATTTATTCAGTATATTTGTCAATAGTGAGAGAAGGATGACAAGATAAGTGAACAGCCTTGATATGCAAAGACAGACTTCAGAACACTCTTTAGAGATGACCTGCAGAAAAAAGTCAAACCTTGGATGAAACGTGTTGCAACTTTTCATTGTGCTCTATAACCACTCGGTGAAAATCGATATCGGTTTCAGAATAAATGAGTAGGTGCTGATTGGATCAACAACCTGGTCCACCTGGAGTCCCTAGAGACTGAGCCTTGGAGACCCTAATTTAGCAGATGCACCTTACAAACTATTAGGCTGCGAATCAGGTGCGGCTGCCGAGACGTTTACCTTGTCTGTACGTGAGCTGTAAAGACAAGGCTTGGGGAGGTAAAGGGCTTCTCAAGGACTTCTTCAGAGTGATGCACAGTCTGTGCTGGAGCCAGAGCTTGAAACCTTAGTGACAAAACGTTTCATTTATTTTAATGTTTATTACTCCACTTCTTGTAAATCCTAATCTTAATCTTCCACTTAAATATTATTTTCTGTTACTTTGCCTTTACAACATCCTGTTTTACCCATTTGACTTGTGCTAGTAATTCACTTTTAGTCTTTAGTTGGTCTTTATCTTAATAATTACAATGACCATTTGTACTTAAACACTTTTCAAAAATGCACATTACTGTACAATAGCACACATTTAATACACAAAAGTAAAGAGAAAAAGAAATGGCATGAAAAATTGATGTAATGAAGTATACATCCAAAGCTTTATAGAAAACTAGGTCTTTAAGCAATATTTAAAAATGTGCATAATCAGAGTCTTTAATGGATTTAGGCACGAAGTTCCAAAAACAGGGCAATAGTCTTCTCCTCTGTAACACCATATGTACTGTATGTGTGCCTGGTCTTTGGCACAAGTGAGATGGGGGTAATTAAGGTGATTCTCAGTTTATGAACTGGACTACACACATTCAGTAAGTCCCAAGCTAGACGTGCTCAAGTCTATTTAACACCTTAGAAAATAACTCATTAAGTATGTTGTAACAGCAGTCTGATGTGATTGCACACAGGTACATATCAATATTGCAGCAGCAGAGAAAGGATCAGCACTGAGGAGTATTGCACAGCTCTAAGAAAGATAACATTTAACATTCCTAAAGTGCCTTCAATTGGAACACAAGGTTAAATGTAAAACCTACTGTAGGAGTGTAGAACTTCACTCAAGAAACACAGCGAAGAAGGCTCCACAGCCGAAATGTTAAGTTTCTTTTCTCTTTTCAGCATGGAATAAGCCTTTACTTGTTCCTTTGCAGCCTATGCATGCTAACGCAGCCACCTTCTTGAACTATTTAATACAAGACAGACATCTGTGGAGATGCACATGAGTAGGATCTGATTGTGTTGGCAAGTTTATCTCTGTTTGATCGGCATAGCATGAAACCCAGGTCAATGATAGCCAGCAATCTGATCGAGAGGCAGGATGTAAATATCACAAGGTAGAGGTTCCAGTACAGGACCTTGTGGAACACCCGAGTAACCTGGACAAAATCTCCTTTTAAATTAGCCACAATTTGCTAATTGACTCCTGGTATTCAAATTGGAAGCCAAACCAATGAAGAATCAATGATCCCTTGATACTTTTCTGTGCAATACAAATGCCATCAGTAACATTATCAGAAGCTACACCTAAATCCAGAAGAATGAGAATAGAATAGAGTTTTTTATTGCCACACGTCATTGGTGGAATCTGCTTTCAGTACAGCAAGATGACACGGATAAATCAGACATAGAATATACAGTGTATAATACTAAAAAAAGAGTTAGAAATTGAAATGCAGACACAAGAAAAACACATTCATGTAAACACTAACCTTACATTTGGCAAACAGAATTGTAAACGAGATGCTCATGGGAGGGAAAGAAGCTGAGGTTGAAGCAGGTGGTTCTTGAAAGAATCGGTGGCGTTTTCCCAAAGGGAGGAGATGAAACAGATTATGAGCTGGATGACAGGGTCTGAAATAATCTTGTAGGCACGACTGGAGTTACGGTTTGTGTAAAGGGATGAGATGGAAGTGAGTTCACAGCCTATTATTTCTGAAGCTTTGGATGCAATCCTTTTCAGTTTTCATTTTGAAAAGCCATCCAAATTCCCATGCCAAATTGTGATGGAAGCTGTCAAAATACTATGAATCAAGTATTGAAGTTGCTGGTTCACTGTTTCTTTTCTTGCCTGAGAAAGTACATTCTCTGCTGCGCTTTCTTAACTGTATGATATGTTTTGGTTCTCCATTTAATTTGTGATCACTATAGGGCCATAACAGGATATTAAGTACTGTATATGAAGATGACCTGAACATGACGCATTCAGGATTCATAATTTCCTTAACTTTCTAAACTCTGCTTCAAAAAGTTCAATGAGCTTAATAAATGCAAGATGTATAAAAAGAAATAAGAAAACTCTTCAATGATCTTTAACCTGTATTTACAAAATGCAAAATAAAAAATAATCTGTGCTCTTAAAACATGATTTTTCTTGCTAAAGTGTTGCAGATTCAGTCAGCAATTCTTTTATATTGAATTTCCCAGCTCTGCTGACATTGAGGCAAGTCCAGCAAGTCCCTCTTGGACCCCTGTTGAATGCAAACATGTTTCAATCCGTTTTAGCTGTGAGAACCATGCTCTCAACTAGCTATGGAAACTGGCTAATCATTTAAAGAAAACATGAGTTTATTTTCAGTAACTACAGCAGTTCTTCAGCAGTGGAACCCAAATCCAGAACAAGGTCCACTAACCAGGCATTTTTGTCCCTTTTTAATTCCCTTTCAAGTACAAAATTCTTCTTGGTCTCTCACAGCCCCTTTAGAATTAAGTAAACAGCTCAGTTTCTACCAATTGCTTTATTTTAATTTTAAGACTTCTGAAGTCAAAATACAAATGCATCTCCTATGGACCTTATTCCTTACATGTAAACCAGTTATAAGAAAGAAAAAATCATAATTATACAGCCTACAGTATATACAGTATATATTTAGAAGAAGCTAAGGTTTAATGATGACTAAAGATACTCACATTCTGGGTTTAGAAATCTGAAAGACACTTTCTTGCAATATCTCGGCTCTCTGACAATAACACAGGCAGGAAGAGGAAGAGCAACAAGAAATTGGGTTCCCTTGTGGAACGGAGTGACATCGCATGGTGGGAAATTCTTATCTTGCGCTCTTGTAAGCATATTTGACATATTCATGAGTTCTCAGGTGTGTATAGAGAATAATTATACATACCCCCTCCCCTTTCTCATACGTAAACTGAAATGATAACTTCAGATTACATTTAATTTCTGCAGTTCACTGGTTGAGATATATATATATATGGCTGTAAATTAATTTGTGCCAGTTGTTGGATGATACAGTGTGCAATGATCGCAAACATATTTTAAATAACTGGGGTTAACATTTCTAAATAATATGCCATATTCAGAGAGTTATGAGCATGTTTTGCTGAATTGGGATCTGGTGAAGATGAATTGGGTACAAATTGCATTTTAAAGGTAGGTAAACAAGAAAAACACTCCTAATGTTTTAGCATTGCCTGTGTAGTGGTTGTGCCTAGTATTACAATGGGTTTTATCCTGTATGTTTGATATTTATGTATGCATGGTATGTATGGATCACTATAAGTACATTTAAATCAAATCTGGCTCACCATGGCCAAGGAGTTTGATACCGCTTCATTTAACAATTGGAATGCTATACGAGTCACAAGTTTGAGGACCTTTTGTGTTGTGTGCATTAGCAATGGTAATCAACACTCCACTATACCAAACTACCAGTCGTTTGTACTTTGGTTTGTACTTTGAATTTACAAGTTTTCCATCATTTAAAACTCAGCCACAAAAATAAATGCAACCTCAATGGAAGACTGGAATGATAAAGCAGTAGTGCAAGATCACTTAACATGCTGGAACTTCCCTGACAAGAATTCAAACAGCAAACTATATTTCCACCAGCATTTTCTTTAATTACAGTTTGTAAGCTTCCTCGATGACTCAGTTGCCAACAGGTGTTTAACTTATGTATTGCACGTATCTGTGTGATACAGCCTTCATTGGGATACCTTGGCATTTAAGGTAACACACACATGGTCAAAGAGTACATAGAGAATATATATATTTTTCCATCTCACTGTGCATATACAGTATATACAGTGAGATGTTTTTCTTATTATATGTCGAGTGCAAGTTATTTGGACAGTTATCAGTCTGTAATCTTGAGGGTTTTGAATCATTATGCATCATGTAGGTCAGCACCTGCTGCTTAATAGGGCTAACCACTGAGATTAAGCTAAATATTTGTAGTGTTTTGTTTCTGTAGTAATTATAATCTTTCTGGGGAAATTTAATAACTACATACTAAAACCAGTGTAAATACAGTAAGACCTGAAAAGCACAGGGAGACCAGAAACCAAATGAAAGTTGTGTATATTAAGAATATAATCTAAATCATTTTGTGGTTTCATAACAGGGCATGTAAATCCTGAATGTGCAATTATTCCTTGGTCAACAGTCGATTTTTCCCTTTTAGTTGCCAGCAGGCTGCTGTTACTTCCACACTGTCGCTCAGAAACTGAGACAGCTGTCAGTCACTGTGGAGTCCTGGCACAGCCCTGAGCACCTGCTGCATTAGCAAGACTACTGTGTAGAAAAAAATGACTTAAACTACTTTTATACATGTATACGTAAGCTTTTCTATAGCTGTAAAACTAAACATAAAGTATGCAGTTATTTGATACACAGATATTCCTTAAATGTACAGTACTATTGTTGAAAATATGTACAGTAGGTATGAAAATAGTTCCACTGTTGGATCTGTGAGTTTTCTTTTATTTCTGTGTGTCTTGTGACCACGGTTTTGAGACCCAGTCCCAAAGTGCTCGCAGATATTTTTTTCAAAGAGTGATTAATCCACATCAAAACAGCCTGTCTTCAGTGAAGGGGATGATTAGTCTGCATACCCTTACAGTTGAGCCTGTGTTGGTCATGGCACCCAGATGCACCTTCAGGGTTCATCCAAAAGAGCTTCTCTAATCATTGCAGCAAGGCAGGGGACCAGGTCCTGACTGCAGTCCAGCCATCAATGGCACGATGTGCCTCTCTGGAGTGTGGCAAGGGTGATTTAATCCAGAGCAGCTTCTACCTGGATATCCACATGCTCGAAAACGGTAAAGATAAAAAAAAATCGGTCACGTACTGTACCTCCATTGAGGAAACAAAGCATGGAGGATGGGGTGGTGTCCCACTCTTGTGTCTTCTGTGTAGAGGGGCTGGGGATGGGGTACCGTGCTCTTGACATGTCTGGTATTGTGATACATCCTCAGCTCTCCACCCTTGGGGAGTTGTGATATCCCATTGCGTGGTGGATACTCCTCAAAACTAAATGGGATCCAGTTAATTGGGAGTTCTAAACAACATCAGCTGTATATATATTTTTTAAATGAGCAGCCAATATGAGTTGGATTTTCAGGGATATCATCTAAAGTTTGATCGCTGTGGATGTTTCGGAGTTGTGTTATTTTACTGCAGGTAAATAGAATGAAAAATGACTGGAAAATAATGAAACTTTGAATAATGGAAGGGGCTACGAGATCTTGCAGCTCTTTATTCGATAACTACAATGAATGTCTTGTTTCTGGTTCTGGTTTCTCTTCTGTACATTTCTCTGTGTACAGCCCTTACTTCAGTAGTTACCTGGGCTGTTGCACCATCTTAAACTCTGTCTTTACTTCCAAGGCTGACTGTATCTGTTATAACAGACCATGATAAATCCATGTTATGCTGCAGAAGGTGACAAGTAGCACCACGTAGAATACCATGGACACAGCCAGCTTTAATTCTGTGGACATACTGTACATGACCTTAGATTCAGAAATTCTGTGTTTACTTTAGAAAGAAGGTTTTGGAGAGAATTGCCACTGATGGTCCCTATCAGGTTTTTAATTTTTTTTGTTATTCATTTGTTAACTTTTAAGATAAGATAACTTAATTGGCCATATACAATTTCTTGCATTAGGAATTTGTCTTTTTCACATAGCTTGCTCTTCATGAGACGCACAGACAGGGAGAGAAGCTGGGGGTCAGAGCGCAGGGTCAGCCATTTATATAGCACCCCTGGAGCAGTTGGGGTTAAGGGCCTTGCTCATGATCCAACTGAGTTGGATTCCTCTGCCAGCTGCAGGATACAAACCAGCAACCTTCCAGTCACAGGTGCAGATCCTGAGGCACAGAGCCACCACTCTACCCCATAAATATTCAACCATAAAGACCAAGGAGCTTTCAGAAAAACTTTTAGAAGTTGTAGTTGAAGGTACAGATTAGGAATAAAAGCTTCTGAAACACCCTTAGACACCCACAGTGCCACCACACTGCAATTGTATAGATACTGTATAAACACAGTATATGTTTAGAATAACTAAAATTACTGTAATTATCACAATGTTTATGGCTATGCAGAAGATCTCTTGTAAATTGTTCAAATGAAACTCTTCAGTACAAATATTTAAAAGCCTGGTTTTTGCCTTTTCTAGTAATCATAGGATTTTTTGTGTGTGTGCCACTCATGTGTGGCACTTGCAAATTCAGTGGTTATGGAAAACCAGAAAATAACTTTTCTGTCACAGCCCAGCTACTGTAGGTAGACCAGATCTGTCAGCCTGCAGCTCAGATACTATTGCATTAAGGAAAGGTGCTATGTGAAATTGTTACAAGCTGCATAAAATGTCAGTGGTGTACTTATGTCACTTTTTACCTTAAGAATGGGAATTTTGAATGTTTCCTTTCCAGTACACAATTTGAGAAATGTTACTGTAACTCTTATTTTATGTACATACTAAAATAATCAATGAAGCATGTATCCTCAGTACATATGCCAACGATAGCCAACTGTTGGTGATCTTGTATTCAAAACTCTGTTGTCCTTTTATATGAAGGAAAGTTGTTACATTCTCCTTTAATTGACATTTCATGTTTTAATTCTTTATAAAAATCACTTATGGAGCTGAGGTTAATTTTTGATCTGCTGAAGAAGAAATTGAATGTGCATCAGAAAATTGACAATTAATCTTAGGGTAAGTTATATACATTTATAGTAATGGTCACTGGGATTTGAATGCCTTTGCTTTAGGCTACCTTTCTGTTTGAATGTGTGCTGCAGTTGTCCCAGTGGTTTGTTTTACTGCAGGATTTCTCTGCCAAGTGCACAGCTCCTATCATCCTGTGAGTGGAGAGCTGATCTGAGCAACACTTGCCAATTCAGAATTGGGCGAGAGTCCCACAATCCAAAGTTAAAATGAAAATGGAGTGAAACACATTTCTACTCCGATCTACCTGCAGAAACCAGAATACCATAAATGAAAAAAACTGCAGAAAGTACTCAGCTGTTGAGTATACACACCCTGGAGTATAAGTAGCTGCAAAACTATTAGGCTTCATATGTTTAAATCAGCCTTGAGGGTCTGTATTTCTAGCACAGACAAATCAGTGTCAACCTCATGCAGACATTCTGAGAAGAGGTTACAAGTTGTTTGTCTAAGTAGTCTTCAGTTCAAGTGTTGGAAATCCGTTCTGGCCCATTAGACATGTACTGTATTGAAATGAGTAGTTTAGAAATCGGGGTACCCTTCAGCCCGCAGGGACTGGAGCTGTGGGTCTCTACCCCTGGTCCCGTGGGAGCCCATGTCTTCTCATTGTTGTTCTAGCTGAGTTCCTAATCATTGGCTAAGTGATTTTAATATTCTGTTTGAGGCGAACTGCAAGATTTGCTTTAATCTTTTTTTAAAGTTTAAATGGGATTTGTAATTGGTATCAACCGTGTACCATCTTCTGCGTTTTTGGAACATTCCTCTTTCAGGTGTGTTGGCCGAGTGTTTCATACTGTGACTCTGCCACTTGTGTCTTTTCATTACAAGCATTGCCAGTCTTGAGACACACAGTAGATGATCTATAAGACTAACTTGATTTGGCTCTTCAGCCCTGTCACGGGAGACCCCAGCAGTTGAAGGCGGTGGCATGAGACATTAGAATTAATTCTGTACTCTGTGATCTTATTTGCCAGCCCATGAAAGATCCCATGTCCTTGTTTTACAAAAATATTCCAGTAAAACAACATTCCTGAATTGTCTTAAACAGGTTCTGCGCCAGGTATGGATGACTTTGAGGGTGGGATTGCTGCTTTCATCATTGTGTAAATATATTGCTCCCATAAAAAGGCATAGAAAATTCTAGCATTTTTTTTTTGCCATTTTAGTATTTGTAAAATCATTTTTTCTTGTATATCAAGATAGTTTACAGTGTTTGATAGGAGAATGACTAAGTTATGAAATATCAAAATTGTGAATGTCATATCTTCAGTTTTGATTTTCTGAATCTCCACTGAACAGTCTTCTCAGTGTTCCTTGCTGGCTTTTGCTATTGTCAGTCATGGTCTCCCACTCCAGAGCTCATGCTAGTTCAGGGATCTCTGGTCCTTTCTTCATTGGTTTGCCTGCCAGGAGCCAGTTTGTAATTCTTGACTGTTTTGAATCTGATGTTTTCCCATTTACTCTAGGTATACCACTAGGTCCTGCACCGAGACCTTTACTTTTTAGTGTTGCTCCTAGTCCAGATTAGTAACCATCATTATTGACTCATAACTACTAGATTTACTTGCTGACCAAGTGATACAGTACGTGTACAGTATACTATGGTGTCATCACAGTACTTTACAGGTGTCTGTCTAATATTAAGATACGAATGGCACAGAAATGTCTGAACTTTCTGACTGTCAGAGACAAGACTGCTTTTGTTTCAAAACTTAACAGGTATCAATTGACATTGAGATACAGTATGGAAGCAGCAGAACTTTAAAGCTAAACTGTGATGAGACTAAGCTTATGTGTCGGACTCTTGCCTTACCTGCCTGAACTGAAATAATGACTTTATCTGCTATAAGTTTAGACTGCTGTGATGCCTTATTTAGTGGAACATTTTAAGGCACTGGATAGGCTTTATTATGTCTGCAGCTTGTGTGATCTCTGAAAGTTGTCTGCATCAGCACGTACCTTTCATCTTGTGCAAATTGCATTGTTTCCCAATATAACTGGACCATGCATTTCTCCTGCCATAAGGAATTGAATGGTCTAGTTCCTGCTTGTTTTAAGGAGTTATTGCCTATTATATGTGACCATCTGATTTGGAACTTCTTACTCTGTCAAAGAACAAGTTCCTTGTGATGAATTATAGAGCTTTCTTGTACATGGAACTCAATACCCAATCTATTTTCTAACTCTTGACTTTTAACTTTCACTTATGAACAAATATTTTTACTAACACTTTTGTATAAATTGATTTTGTTTTTAATAGTTATTTGTTATTTTCTCTTTCTACTTCTGTGTATATTGTGTGGGTGTTATTTTGCTTTGACTTTCTTGAAAACTGCTGTTAAATAAAATTGTATTATTGGTCTTGCAACCTCACAGCAGAATCTTGTTTTCTGGACTGTTTTAAAGTCAGTCCAAACTTAATAAGAAACTAAAAGTCTATATATGCAACAATCAAATAATAATCAAATCTATTCCATTTTGTTTTTCAGAGAATGCTACTGTGGACCAAACGGGAAAGGAAAATGTGCAATGCAAATCTAATACAGAGTGCACAGTCAGTAATGACCAAAACCAACAAATTCCTGAGGTTCCAAGTACCACCTCTGCCCTTAATAGTTGCGGAACAGCACAGATTGACAACCAGACATTAAAACTGAGCATGTCTATGGAAGACAAAGTTGGTGATGCCTCACAATATAAGTGTCAGCTGTCTCCACCTTTGGTATCAAAATGTGGTTCTCCAGAAGAAAACAAACAGGCAGAAACACTTGAAATCTCAAAGGAGTCTGAAAGCACCCTGGAACCTAGCACACTGTTGTTTCTGAGCCCTGCTTTTCAAGAGGAGAATGTCCTGGGAAAGAGCGCCAGTAAGAAACTGGTGCAGGAAGAATTCTGGGTGAAGACAGTAACTGAAATAGGGGAGGTGGAAGAGTCCTTTACTGTGAATGAGCGCAAGCCACAAGCCACAAGTCAAGCTGGGCCTCGTCAGTCTTGTCAGTTGGAAGACACACATATGTGTCAAGATTCTTATAGTTTCCCTGAGCCCTCTAAACGTTTATGTTATGGTACTGAGATTCAAAAACCTGTGAGTCCTTCTCCTAGTTCAGCATTGGGAACTGGGACTAAATCTGCCCGGTTAGTTCCTTGGGTAGTAATGGATTCAGCTGAACGGATACAAAAAACACGTCTTGACAGTGCAGTTCTCAAACACGGTGAGGGATTTTATGCAAATGAATGTCAATATAAAGACCACATTGCAGACAGTGATCAAGAGGGAAGATCTTCCCTTCTGGTGACAGGGGATGCTAAAACTAAAGCAACAATAGACATGAGCTTGGAAACAACAGGTGGCACCCCAGGGGAACAGTCTGTCCAAGGAAATGAATCCTCAACAAAACTTCAAGATCATTCCCTTCAAGGTATGCATTCTCTTGATGTTTTGGAGTTTGCTTTACCAAGTGCACACAGCACGCCAGAGAAAGAGATGCCATTGGAAATGAAAGGAATCTCCAGGTTTAATCCAAGTAACAGCTTCAGTGAATCTGACAGTATTCAGAGAATGCGATCGGCAGAAGAGGAGTTTAAGAGCCTTCAGGAAGATTCCCCTCCATATTCTGGTATTGACTTATCAGATGTGAAACAGGTGCTCTTTTCCTCGAAGCTGGATGATTCCGATATTCCCCCCGAGGCCTCTGAAAAGCTGATAAATGAGGAAACAAAACAAATGGGAACTTATAATGTACTTGTGCCTGAATCCGTTCCTGACGCTTCTCAGTACAGCCTGGCAGATAGTTCCCTGATGCCACACGTCAGCATGCCTGAAGAAGAGCAAACAGTGAAGGTCCCCACAATATTGGTTACAGAAGCTGCAGGTAAGACCATCTTTTCTTTTTGAAAGGGTGTGGAGATCCCTCAAACTGTTGGACACCAGGAATTAGTACTGCACAGGGAAATGTGAGAATGGAAATTCATGTCGTTGAAAGTAATCAATGTTTAAGACCGCTTCTTCAACTTTTTGTAAAGGTAGTTTCTAGGGCAGATGCTATTTTGTTTAAACATCCAGGATTGAATGAAACCAGCAGATGTGGTAGAACCACCTGGGAATTGCAATCACAGTATGGTGACTGTTAATTTATAATTGATGGATAAAAGATAATGGATAATTTATATCTGCGAAAAATGGAGAGAAGACATACACAGTCTGTAGAAGAAAAATTGTTATACAGTACGTTACTTCAGAAATGTCATGTTAAAGGTTCAATACACATTAAACCCGAAAAGAAATATGTCTCATGGTAGGAAATTATGGTCTTACTCTGTGATACTGTTTTGATGAAACAAGCAGCTAGCATCCAAGGTTGAAATGTGCAGTCTCTTGCTTTGCATTTGCTTGTCTGTTTTGTCTTGCACTTTGAGCATACATGCAAATAAACATTTCATTGCACTTGTGCATATGACAAATTAACTGAACTGAACTAATGCAGGAATATCAAAGTCCTTCATTTACCCTTTGTTGATGATTTCCATACTGACATCATCTGGTGCTCGTGAAACCTCAGTTTTAGGAAGTTCATCTGTGTTGGTCACTGAAGCTCCTTCCCACAATACGCAAAGTCATTGAAGTATCCGCTTGCAGCCATATTTATAGGCAGTCACGTCTTTCCAGCATTTTTATGCTTGACCCAAAGCATGCTGGGGTGTTCTTTGCTAACGGTAATATACTTGGTGTCCCAGTTGTTTCCATTTACCATTGTCCGCCACTTGTAGAAGTATTAGTGGACGTGAAAACACAGCATGATGGTTAGATCTGTGGACCTTAGAAGTACATCAGGATCAACTAATTTTATTAAGTTGTGGTTTTTGAAAATAAAATTAAATTATTATGGAATAACTCACAGTAAAAGTCAATTTAATTTATTTCAGTTTCACCCCCAAGCGATATTGTGTGTTCCAAGACCTTGATCACATGGCAACTTTTTGAAATGGCACTGTCATTACTTCACTGGCAACGTGGGGTTTAAGGGAGATCCAGACTTAAAGGTTATCAGGCATAATCCCACAAATGGTAACTTCACGGCACTGCTCCTCAGCGAATCAGAGATACCAGATGTTCACAGGCACGTCAGCCGTGAATTGTCCCTTTTCATGACCATTTCGTACATTTTTGAAACTGTGACTTGATACTCTGACTCAAGTTTTGAAACTTTGTCATTTAAAATACCACTCTTTTTGTCTAATTTGGCATTTGGAATTATGTTGATATATGTTGATAATTTTAATTTTGGACAGTAACGATGTATATCACGATATAGAATTTTTTAATAGAATTATCACTAGAAAATAATCATAATTTCAGTAGAAATGTCATGCTTTAAAAGGAGTACAAGACTTGGATAGTAAGTTTATATTGCCTGGAGTTATTAGATTATTATTAACTGTTGGTTAGCTACTGTGTTGTTCCTTTAGTGTTTTTGAAATTTCACATTGAAGTAATGTGTAATGTCCTTCCACCGCTGGCTTTTCTTGTCATAAGGACAACGACTAGTTAATGACTCAGGCAGCAATGTCTGAGCTGTCTTTTCTTTTCACAACGACACTAGAACTGCTTGATTCAGAGCGTGGTCTCGTACTTTCCTCATATTCGCATGCGTGCTTCGTCTTTAAGTGATAGAAGAGGTCACTTGTTAATTACCGCCTCTAGCTAAAATCGTCGCCCGACATAGTTTGCAGATAACCGTTTTCTGCTCGTAGTCCAACTTTTTAAATCCGAACCATTTCCAAACGACCGACGACACACCCTTCTTTTTAACAACTTCGTGGCTTGTTCCCGTCTCGCTAACGCTGCCTCTCTCGACGTCTCCGCGTACGTGTGTTGGCAGACGGGCGCACCGACCACGTGCGTTTTTTTCACGGAAAAGGGAAGAGGACGCCCGCGTGTTTTTATTGGCTGCCATAACCTCAAACGCTTCATAAACGTGACATTTGACCCACCGAAGATCAATCATTCTGAACCAGATCAGATTTCCAAATATCAGCAAGATGAACATTTTCAGAATTGTATAACTGGAGCTAAAATCCGGCAGAATTTTTAACTGTGACGGGTCAATAGTAAAAATTTCCAAACCCCATTTTGCGACGATGCTGGCAGTGCAATCTATGTAAACATCAAAATCCATTCTCTACCGGTATAAATGGTATAACCAAATCCATATCGTGGCACATATTTTTACTGGTACACCATCTATACCGCCCACCCCTATGTTGATTTTTCTTTTAGAAACATTTTATACATTTTTAAAGCCATGTTGTATTTAATATTGATATGGAAAGATGCTAGCAGGAGAATAAAATGCACTTTGGATTTTTGTTTTACTCTATACTGTAAGTAAGTAGTCACAGCTTAAATTACAAATTTATTTACAACCTTATTTACAAACTTTAGACGTATACACCTGCTTAATATAACTCAGGTAAAATTGAATTATAGGAAAGCAGTGCTTATTTTATTCTAGTAGTATATCTTTTATAAACCTATTACAGAAATAGGGTGCTTTGACTCCTAAGGCTCAGCTTTCAAGAAAAATGTGATTGTTAGCTCTTCGGGAAGTTCCTATAGCAGATTTGTGCAATAGGACCTTGTTGTATCGCCAACCCCACACATTCTCTCTTATCAGACTAATCTGGAAGCTCATTGCCATTGCCCAACCGAACTGATTTGCTGGGATGGGCAGGTCACACTCTTTCACGGGGTGCTTCTCCGAACCTGAGCAGTCCGTCTCATTATGCACGCTGCCGGGTCATTCTCCGAAATGACGGCCGTCATTCTAGCAGCTCCTGCTCAGTAGAAACTCTTCCCCGTGGGACATGAATTACCTCTCCTGGTGTTGGTGTGGCTTAACAAGTTTGACATCCTCTCCTTCATGCTTTTATGTAGTAGAAGATATTGGGGGTGCCTGACCCAACACGGATCCGAGTTCTGCTCTCTTAGGCCGGTTCTTGACCATTCTCCTCTGTGCGTCTTATCGAGTCCAAGCCTCTGCAGGGCCATCACCACTCTAAGTGGCTTTGCATCCTTCGCATTCTCTGGTTGTTCCTTGAGAAGCTTCTGACTCCTGGCAGAAGCCAGGTTCTGTGCCCAAGACGTCCAACAGGGCAGAGTTCCGGTGAGTGAAGCCGGCTGCTGCCACCGTGGGCAATAGCGATAGCCGTTTCTATCTATCGTGGAGCGCTCTTACTGAAGGTGTTAAATTCCGGCCGATTTAAAATAATTTCTCATTAATATGTAAACAATGACCAAATGGAATTTATGTGTGTTAGTCGTCCAGAAAGTTGAGTTTTATCTACTGTTAGGACTAAGTAAGAACTAGATGATGTCTAAATACATGAAAACATAAAAAGTGTCCTTTTTCACCACACTGTAACTTCCTTTTAGTGACTTAGGCCTCACCCTCTACATTCATCTGCTCGTACAGGATCAGTGTTATGGATGAAGAGATACTTGTTAGATTGAAAGGCTCTAAATCCTGTTTTAGAGCCCATTTGTTGCCCTTCCTAGTGACCTCATACTGCTTACAGACTCCTGTTCTCTAAGAGAGACAGATTGCATTTTGCCTGAAAGTGAAGGCTATGCTCTCATCACAGCACGGGGTCTCTGAAAATAAATGCAGCCATTGTCGTTATGGGCTGGACTACAGTCTCAGAGGTGTGCCAGTTAAGCAACATAATTGCAATAAACTATTAGAGCCCAGCTCAGAGGGTGTGAATATATGGCTTTTCAATACATTTACGTTGCCTGCTCAGCAGAAGGGCAGTGACAAAGGCCTATTTCCCAAGAGGTAACAACCACATTATAGTCATCACCTAGCATTTAAGTTATTCCTATGTAATAAAAGCACAGTTATTTGTTGTTCTTTTTTTTTTTGCCTGCATGGTACTGGCTTGTTGATTGTGTATTTCTTGTCTGAGCACCCCAGTGTATTGGGTGATATGGCGGAAACAGCTGTCAGTCTTGATACTTGTGACAGAAGTTGCTAGTGTGTCCAAGCCTTAAGGTTTTAAACATGACAGTAATTTTAATTTCCATCATCATTCAAGGCTGGGTCACACTCTCTGAAATGTCACACTTCTGTGTTATAAATCTTTCATAGCATCAGACAAAATGCTAAAACGCTAAATCTGTGTCCTAGACCGCTGGAATGGAAATGTTTCACTTCTCTGTAGTTTGCCAATTATAGTCCTCAGTCACCTTTTAGCTTCCATTTCATTAAAGAAGCTGGAGAAGTGAGGTCCAGGGATATTTCACATACTTTTTGCGATTATAAAAGGGGTGGCAGTATTGATACCAGAATTTCACAACAGTGGGAAGGATTTCTTTCTGGGATAAAAATATTCTGTCCAGAGCTGATAAATGCCAAGGTTATGGTATCTGTACTTCAGAAGAATGTTTTCCAGATATCTGCTGTAGAAAGGGCATTTTTGCCAGACCGATCTAATCATACCTGTGTTCTCCACAGAACAGACGTGACAGAAATTCCTCTGTGGTGTTCAGTGGGGATTTCGTTACTTTGAAGAATGTAGAGAGACACGACAACAAAGTAGAACTGGAGACAGTCTTACCCTTCACCCTTGGAGCACATTGAGTAAAAACCACAAATGACTTTTCCTTTTGTATTTTTTTAACTATGTAATATCTCCAAGTGTGGTCTTCTCACAGCTTTAAAACATACCAAGAAACTTCTTTACAGTAAAAGGGATGCAATTGATGTAGTTTAGGATCATTATATGATCAAACAAATCATCAAGAATTTCTTTGAACCAATTTCTGAAATTGCATACTGATGCCTGTATATAGCCTCAAAGCTCAGGATCTGGTTTCTTGTCCTTGTCATAGTTAATAAATCATTAATCTCTGTATAGCAGTATACATTAGTGCTTTGGTATTTGTAATATGAGGTTATACCAAATAAAAATACAAAACGGGACATTTTGATCAGGGAATTCTTTCCCATCATCATTTCTCGTTTATTTTGCAGTTTTACAATGTCCCTGTCCAGGCTTCTAGTCATACAGCATCAGGATATTGGTTTCAGGATCCTTCTCAGTGTACTCAAGGGGGGAAAGACCTAAATCAAATAATACAGCCACCAGACAGTTTTTCTTGATTTAAACATTTTAGTCTTGTTAACTGCCAAAATATTTAGCATTTAGTCCAAACATACTACGTGCTGATGTATTTGGGAGATCAGAATTATGAAGAATTCAGTGGTTTTGTTTAATTGTTGTAAATTTTAAATACTTTTAATGTTAAATGTTAAATTATTTTTTTTCTCCGGAGTTATATTACAAATCAGTTTAGACACTACAATTGAAATACACTGTTAGTGTGTGTCAAATACCAGAGATCTTGTTTTTGTATAATAATAATAATTGCTTACACTTACTGTATATAGCTCTTTTCTGTAAAACCTCAGTAAAGCTGTAAAACATAGAGGTTAAACATAGGGAACAGGTAGGATTAGAGTAATACTTCTAAGCTTACATCTACTTTCTTTGTACCTTTAATGTTTTTTCCCTGTTAGGAATATAGCTTTTCCTTAATAATAACCAGAGCCCAAGTTCTATTGTTACTGTAATTGTATAGCAACAGGAGTCTGGCATTTCAATTGGTACAGTAATTTAATGATTTTGAACTGGAAATTAACTTTTAGAAAGAAAAGCGTACCCTTTTCATTTGGCTGTAAAACTGATCAATTCTTTTATGATTGTTATTCTTTACTTCTTTTTGCCCTTTGAAAATTGCTTCTGCTGCATGTGTAAAGCAGCAGTGATCTCAGGAGCCAGGTGAAGATGTTGATGGTGCACGGAAATGAATCCTTTCATGTCTTGCTTATGGAACCTACCCAAGGACAGATGTGATTTAAAAAGTGCCTTTTTTTCAGCGTGTAGTGCGCTTCTGTCTCCATTGAATGGTACGTTTTAACCATTTCAGATAAGATCACATTACTAGCCATATACAGTTTCTTGCATTAGGGATCTTTCTTTTCGCATACCCCAGTTTGCTCTCCATGAGAGACACAGACAGGGTCAGAGCACAGGGTCAGCCATTTATACAGGGCCCATGGAGCAGTTGGAGTTAAGGGCTTTGCTCAGGGGCCCAACAGAGTAGGATTGCTCTGCCGGCCGCGGGATTTGAACTGGCAACCCTCCAGCCACAGGCGCAGATCCTGAGCCACAGAGCCACCACACCACCCATTTCATATTGGTTTCCGTTGCAATAGCTTTTTGACAATAGCATTTTGTTTGACTGAGTAATAAAGAGAAAAAAATATTCCATGTGGATATGGGACTGCGACACTTTTTCTCTGTCGTGTTTCCAGTTCTGGGAAAGGTGAATAAATTCCATAACATTTAATATGCATGGTTTTATTCTGCTGGATTTCTGTCCTTAAATTGATGTCAAATTCATTCATGCAGTTTCGCAGGAGAAGAATAGAGCCCAACATGCTTGTCTGGGATTCAAGCACTTGGCCTTCTCTGTGTGGTCCGAGTTCGTATGATTTGTGAATACCAGGAAAGGTTCAACTGCTTCTTTCCAGAGACGCTTCCACTCTTCTAAGGCCAGTTTTACCTCCAAGAGTTCCCAATCTGTCAACATCGTAGGTCCTCACCAAACAAGGTTTTTGGAGGAGAGGGTGAACAGATGAGTTCTGATGGACCCAACCACTGAGACTGAACAGCCCCCAGTCCCACATCGGATGCATCCAGCTCAAGTTCAAAAGACAAAGAGGGGTCAGGGTGTCACAGAGGAGCTGTGGCAAAGTGATGTTTCAAATCAAAAGGCCTCTGTGCCTCAGGATTCCATCTTCCCTGACCAGATGCCTTTATTGCGACAGCTGTAATGGACACCACTAATGAACTAAAGTTGCAAATAGGTTTGGGGTAATAATTTGCAAGTCCCAAGAAAGGCTGAACTTTGTTCAGTGGAGTGGCAGTGGTCCAGTCTTGTACTTTGCTAAACCTGGTGACCACTTTGGAGCCCCTGATGGGAAATGTAATAACCCAGGAATGTTACTTCCAGCAAGTAAAACACACTTCTTTGCATACATGTAGTTTATGACAGAACCATGATAAGACTTGTTTGATGTTGAATATGTTAGGAGTTGAAGCTGGAGAAGATCAGGGTGTCATCTACTATACTGCATGTAGACGCCCTCAAATTTGGCCAATGAGCTATCCTTTACCAGTTTTTGAAAGACAGCAAGGGCATTACAGAGCCCAAATGGCATCACCAGGTATTCATCATAAGGGCAATGAGGTGGCAGAATTTCAGTCTTGACTTTGCTGAACACATTAAAAAAAAAACTTCCGGTACCCTGGAGAAAGCTGACCAAGAGGAAGCTCAGAGGCTACAGTCCTACAGGATGAGGGAATGCAGCTTTGATGACAGCCTGAATTCCAGGTGATGAGTTCCTTGCAAGACCAATCAAACTGAGAGTTGTGCAGTTCTAGCCAGGGAAAGGGGCAGAGTGGAGAAGAGATGCAGAAGAGAAATGGTCTAACAATAAACCACTGCCACAGTGAGGGACAGACTATTGATCTGAAAGGGTCTTCCATCCAGGGCCTGGACATTGGATGAAGCTTAGCAGGCCTCCCGATGTTTAGCTCCAGCGTCGATGAGAGTGTTCACTTGCACTGCAAAGCAAGCAATAAAGATAAGGCATTGATGGGACTGAGGAAATGAGACTCTCCATTCAGTAAGTACTCCCCTCTCCTTACTGATCTGAGGCATGTCCCAGGATTTCAGGATATTGGTCATGGAGGTGTCCCTTTCCTCCTAAGTAGATGAGCAACCCATTCATTCTGCATCAATGGTATGGCTGGAGAAAGCCTGGTTCTGCATGGGTTCCCCCTTGGATGGCTATAAAGAGGCCCAGCTAACAGGACCAGGTTCAGGTGATGCTCTGAGCAATGACACCATGAGGACCCTAGGTTAATCTGTTTGGATATTATGACCCCTCTCTAGCAGACAGGGCTTCTAGTCGTGATAGTAGACTGTTTAGGACTCCCAGGTCTTGTGGTATATCACAGCATGATAATTCATTTTTCAGCTATTAGGCAGTCTGGTGCAATATAAAGCAGTTAGGGCCCCCCATCAACTCTCAATGGCCAAAGTGCAGAACCGGATGACATAATGATCCGCTGACTGGTACCCTGTTTTACCTGCTGTAACCAGTGTGAGGAGTCAGCTGCTGTTCCAATAGATTAAAACACCCAGCGCAGTTCAAACTTAAACAGCAGAGTGTTTCTGCACCTCGGATCTTCCTCTTTCTACCACAAAGCCGTGGCCTAAGCTAAAGTTTCCCCAGTGAGCAGTGAAATGACGTACACCACTTTGGCACTTTTGCGGGTCGGAGGGGTTAGAAGATGATTGCATTGGGGGAAATAATGTTTCACATTGAGGGGAAGCCATAACAAGCCGAAGTGTCTCGTGAATCGAGTTGTGGAGGCTGAATCTGAGACTCCCGGGCAGGAGGAGGGTGGAGGCAGAGCTTCAGTGGTTTCTAAGGTGGATTCAGTAGGATCCAAGAGAAAGGGTGACTCGTGAATTGCCAGCCTCCTGTGGATCACATCTTCTGCCCCATTTTTATAGCTCCCTCTTTAACAGACCGTTGGTCAAACCTGAAGTGTTGCAGCAGCCTGGGGCAAGTGATGGATCTTATAATTGCTGTAGAGGATGAGAGGTAAGTTTGAGAGAGACAACCAGTGGGCAGGCAGCCTTACAGCTGAGGTGGAAGAAATGTAAGGACCAGGGGAAGATCAGAAAGGGGTAGTCGACTAGGCAAAGAGGTTGTAGCACTGCAGAGGGTTCGACTTGGGCTGTGGACGGGAAGACACTAAGCTAGAGAGAGGTCCAGGGACAACGTTCGAGGGAACGAGCAGTGATTCAAGCCAGAGAAGTGTTCGAAACAAGGGGAAAAAAGTGCAGTCAGGTAGCAAATGCAAAGACTGAGCACTGCAATGCTGCTGAAGATGGAGTAAGCACCCTGCTGGAAAAGACGTTAGTGCTGTTAATTACATGCCAGCGGTATTGATGACCTGTCTGACCGCGTTGTCAAGGGAACGGGCTGATTAGAAGATTGATTCATCTTCTGACCACCAGCTGAGGTGTGAGGGGAGCTTGAAACGGGACCTACCTGAGCGTGAGCATTACTGTACGTCACTGTTCTCATGCAAAGAGCTGTGAGAGCAGGACTCCTGGTACGATCAGTTCTGCTGTTATCTCTCAGAACTCAAGGTTAACTTTTCAGTTCCAAAAGGTCTGGCCTCCATCTCAGCTGTACATTACTGCATAAAACCTTGAATGTTTTTCAAATTTTGGAAAAATAAACATGAATTGCCTTAGTCTGTGAAACATTGAACTGGTTTCAAATAAGTAAAATAGAGCTTGGCCAAAAAAAGGCTTGTATTGCATATTTCATTAATTCTGTTCTTTTATCAAGTCTTAGATTAAGTTTTTTTAAGGGTTCCTGCGAAGACACTTGTGTGTTTGGTGTTTGCCAACTGCTAACTATAAATTAATGTTTGAAAGTATAAGTGCATAGTGGTATATTTTCAATTTGTAATTATTGAAAACTAAGACATTTTAAAAGAAATGATCTTCTACAAGCTTTTTTAAAAATAAGTTTCATAAAATGCATTGTATTTAAACAATCAAAGATTGGATGCTCACCTTTGTTAATGTGCAGTTTTTATTAATTTGCCTGTGTTTGTCTCCTCAGAAAACAGAATGCCCCTACCTCTAAAATCATTTTTTATTCAGAACATTTAGTCCTGGTGAAGGTTAAACTCTTTACACCCCTTGAAGACATGGCTAACATTGGGATACTTCACACAGATGACAGAATATCACTCCTCGTATTGATTGAATAGACTCGGAGTGTGATGGTAAAGCAGATGAGCTTCTAACGTCTCCACAGCCCTTTGCTAATCTAAGAGCAAGTGAGTTTGTCTCTCTTAATTCTTCCTATGGGAGGTCTTTTAAATCACACAAGTGCTGGTAAAAGCAAGAGTCAAGGTCATGATTATTGATTAGCAGATTTTTTTTAGTGCAGGGAAGATACAGTAGGTTCTCTGTCACATGGATTTCTTTTGAAGTACTACAGACTAGATGATTGCTTGCCTACATTACTCCTACCTCACGTCCAGACCCCTCCTCTTCCTGCCGCATCATTAAAATGTTAACTTTTGCTTATTGTGGTTTTTTAATGGTGTCAAGATCTGCTGATGATGAACAATGCCCTGCTGATTCAAAATAAGAGCTCAGAGAGAGAGTGCTCCTATGACAAGGTACTAACACAAGATGAGGAGGATGCAAGCATCAGAATCTGGCAGCAAGAGATGTAGTCATAAAAATAAACTTTTTTTTTATATAGCGCCTTTAAAGGTGGCTTCTCAAAGCACTTTACAGAATGACAACAACAATAAATAAGAATACACAAGATAAAACACAGTTACAATATATAGAGGAGACCGTGGATGGTGATACTAAGAAAAGCAGATGGGTGAAAAATGGAACCAGTTACGTAAAGCCTCTCTTAAAGAAGATGGTTTTGAATCTGGATTTGAAGGAGTTTAGAGAAGGTGACTCTCTGATATCCTTGGGCAGAGAGTTCCATAGCTTGGGGGCATAACAGGAGAAGGCCCTGTCACCCATACAATGTAGACGGGCTTGGGGGACAGTTAGGAGACCAGAATTAGAAGAGCGAAGGTTGTGGGGTGGGGAGTAGGGCGATAATAGTTCAGACAGGTACTGAGATGCCAAGCCATGCAGAACCTTATAGGTGAGGTTTAAAGTTCCTAAGTGTATAGTATGGAAGGTTAAATAAGTAAGACCACAAGTCTAGACCTACTGTGGGATAAATCCTTTAATTATGGAGTGCGTGTTTCAGTATGCCAGTACTTTGTGTGTGGACACAATCTAGCACTTTATACACCAAGTGTTAATTTTGTGATCTTTCCATTTTGTGTAATTTCTTGGGACCTATTTACTAGTGTTATTTCTTATCTGATCTTATAGAATACTGGTACACTAACAATGATAAAAAATATTAGTACTCTAGTTAAAAAAATTACTTTGCTCTGTTTGCGGACTGACCAATTTGGTGGACAGTTTTGCCCGGAGTCATTGAGTCGGGTGTTGTACATCTTCAGGTTCCAGTGTAACAGTTACTGTCACCATTTGATAGTCTCAGATCAGATCTTTGTTGTTTTTGAAATTATTTTTTTCTGTTGTGGACCCAGAGATCCATTTATACAGCCTTTATACAGTTTATTAGATTCATTCAATTCAACTTTGTCATTATGCTTACATGGGTGCATAGTATAGTGAAAAGTGTTTCCCATTAGTCTCTCAGGTGCAGTATGTAAATAGAACAGAAGACAAGACAATAGACAGTAACACAATAACAATAACAGTGTAATAACATACACTGGAAGTACCTTGCTGAAACAGCACTGGGGAAGCAACCCTTCTGGGATTCGAACCCACAACTCTCTGATCCTGAGTCCAGATCCCAACCATGCAAGTGGATGACATGATAAATTAACCCCCACTGGTACAGGAGTCACAGTACTAAGCTTAGATGATTGACAGCTGCAGGTTCCATTTCTGAGACAGTTAAGAGAAAATTAATAGGTATTTCCAGTCAGTCATATGAAGTAAGTAACTGCAAAATTCATTTTGGTCATGATAATTATAAAAAAAATATTTTCAGGATTCATTTCATGCAGTTTGTACAGTACATTTAGAAACAAAATTGCTTGGCTCATTATTGCAGTTCAGTACATACGGTAACCCATGAACATTGTCTTACTGATATCTATTTAGAAACAAACTGAGAACATTATCCCTTATTATTCAGTCAGTTTATTAAAGCTTCCAGGTGTTTACAGTAGAACCCTTTAATCCTTTTGATTTACAGTAACTAAAGTAGCAAAAAGTTAACAAAATATTTTGTTGCTATTTGCAATTTTTCGTCATGGATTGCCTGGCAGAGTATTTTGAATATACAGTATGTTACAGTATATTGCTAATTGAGCTTAAAAAATGGAGCACAAGCACTTATAAAGTACTACTTGTCTCTGAGATTTGTTTGAATGAGACTTGTTTATGTTTGGTACTGAAATTACTGTCCATCCTAAAAAACGTATTATAAGTGAATAGAAAAAATGTAAGTGCATTTTTCTGACTAGAAACAACGTGTGACACTTCAGACGACAGCATGTTGGTAAATGACACTGAGTCCTTGACACAATGGATGAGCTGCACAACTGGAGAGCCTGTCCGCTACTGCTCTGAAAACACCCTGAACTTGTCACTTGAGAGTTTAAGTGTAGTACGATTTATACTCAGAAATAATTTTTGGGTATAAAACAATAAACTGGGGAAGTTTTGAAGTCTCACAGGAAATATTCAATCCTTAAACTACTTTTATAGTTTTATAAAGTCATTTTTTAAATGTGCTATACTATACAGTACCTTATCAGTGTGATGCAGTGTTTAAATTAATGTGTTTACGAATGTTCCACTATTATAGGTTTTGCAGTATTATAATAAAAAACGTGCTCCTAATTTTTTATAAAATTGTAATTTTATTTTGCACCTTTGGAAATTATGTCCTTTTCTCATAATGTGTGTTTTGCAATCAAATTATGATTATTTTATGAAACAAGCTATTTGTGAATCTTGCTGTAGTAGACCTGGACTGAATGATCTTTTTTGTAGAACTGCAACCTCATTTTTTAAAATGTTTCCAGCCATCATTTAAAGATGTCTGTAACATTACTCAATTTTTTTTGCTGTAATTAATTGCTGTAGAGAAATGCAATTGGTTGTTTGCTGCAGTTGCAATTTTTAAAATAATTCACATTCTATAAAGTATGATGATGCTTTAAGCCCGAATGGCATTTACAGGATATTGTACTTGGTCTCATTTTTTAATCAAAATGTTATCCGTTCCAAAGTAAGCAAGGATAGTTGTAAATTATTTTTTGAATAATGAACATTGTTCATCTCTGTGATGCATACTTTCTTATAATGGTCCTTCCCCCTCAGTCATCTCATTTTGGGAAAAGATTTCTGATTCCATGAGTTTGGTCGTGGAAATCACTTATTTGTTTAAACATTATCTTACTTCCAACATCAAAAAGATAATGTAGGCAGCATGATGGCACAGGGATGAGCATTATGGTTCGGTTCAGTTCAGTTCCAGACCTGTGGTGTCATGGAGTCTGTATGTTCTCCCAGTGTTTATGTGGGTTTCCTCTGGGTGCTTTGGTTTCCTCCCACAGTCCAAAGACAGTAAATATATATTTTATTTATTTCACAATAGACATCTTACAGTGGGTACAATCTCTAACAAACCAATACTATGCTACAAAAGTTCTTAAAAGGCTGATTGTCCTTTATCAGTCTGAGCAAGTGGTTGCTGGGGCTGGCTTTGCACAATGACAGAGCCCCTCCAAGCCCTACCCCTTGCTGTTGTCCGTGCCTTTCCCCTGTCCCGGCTCCGAGACTGCGGTTGTCCAATCTCCTGGAGGAGCTCGGGGAGCAGGGATTTTCTCTTGCCCACAGTCCCTTCCAGCGCCCCCTCGCCATGGAGAAGCCCCGTTTGGTGACTTTCCTCTGAGGTCCGCCAGGATCCTCTCCTCCCGCTCCCTCGCTCCCCACTCTGTGTTGTGCCGGATGAGAGTGTTCCTTGTTTTGTCAGGGACAACAGTAGCCAAAGCAAGTCCTGTGCCTCCTTGTCCAGTCCGGTGGGTGCCAGCCCCAGCAGGATGCTCTGGTAACTGAGCCCGCTCCCGCTCCCAGGAGCTGCACATTGTTGTCCATTCTGGCGAAGGGGCAGCTCCAGAACAGGTGCTCCTGCGTCTCCTCGGGAAGCGCGTGTCCCGGGGAGATGCGAGTGTCTGGAGAGGACCTCTCTGATTGCCACCCTCTGGTGCGCAGCTATCCAGTTGAGGTCCTCAGTCCAAAGACATACAGGAAGGTTAATTCTCTTCTTTTGAAAACTGGTCCTGATGTGAGTGTCTGGCTGGACCCTGCGGTGGACTGGCGTCCCGTCCAGGGTGTATCCTTCCTTGCGCCTCTTGCTTGCTGGGACTGGCTGACTTCCTGTGACCCTGTATTGGATAAAAGGAAATGGATGGATAATATTTTGTTAGGAAAGATCATATCCCTCAAGTAAATAAAGCATTAACATCATATGTAGAAATACATTGCTATTCATTGTTAATTTGCATTGTGTAGATGTACCAAAATGGTGTATGCTGAAACATGCAGACATAAAATCAGCAGTATGTGTTTCTATTCTATTCAGAAACTGTATACCTGAAGCCTTTCCAAACCATATATACAGTAGGGTTAAATAATAGAAGCTTAAATAGGGAAATCATCAGAACAACGTTATCGAATTTTCAGTTTAATTCTAAATTTTAAAATACGACCATGTTGAAGTCCATGATTGCAAAACTACAGATTTTTTATTAATTTACACAACATATTACTTTAATTCTCCATTCCTCTTTTCCTAGGTACAAAAGAAATCTCTGCTGCTTCTGTGGTTGATGGATGGGTTACATCTACACTGAAAGGTAAATGAAAGAAATACAATGATATAGACATTTAAAGTGTGTCCATTTGAAAGCCAAGAGAATTGAAAAATAATTTTAAAAATATTGCTAGAATTATCCTGTGGTTTTGAATAGTCTCATTATTGATGCCTCAGAAGCCAGCAGCTAAGAAACCTTCAGAAGATCAAAGGCAGACTGCATCTCCCACAACTGCAGCAATACCAGTTGTATGGCTTCAATATTAAAACTGTTTAGATGGAATATTTATGGCATGGATAGTGATGAGTTGAAAACATTTACAGAAAGGCAAAGCACTTTTCAAGAAATAAACTTTCCCCGTAGTGGATTTACTACAACATAATATTTTCTTGTAAATTATGTAAATTCACGAGTTTGTTGTGAAACTCTGAGGAATTATTTAGTTTTTCTTTGCAATATGCAAGCATCCAGCTGGGGATACAGCTATACTCAAGACTGTGATGTCTGGCACATGATTAGAATAAGCTTCAACTTCTAATTATTAGTAGAGGACTCCCCCTACTCTCCAAAAAAGTTATTAGTGTCTGAGCAGGATTTAAACCTTCTAATCACAACATTCCTTTAACTTGCAGATCCTACGGCATGTCCAAACTTCCATCACATTTGTGTTATGGAAATTAAGCATTAAACCAGGGAATGCCCTCACTTGATTTAAATGACTGTCATGGCTGTCAACAGTTTATTGAGGCTGCCCTGTTCCCTTAATCTATGAAAGATATGAAGGACAAGGCAGAATAAGAAGTGAGCCCTGCTGAATGGGTTATTTATAGGAGGCAGTCCCTTGTACCCTTTTAAAACTCCGGTTTTGTTTGTGCATGAATGTGTGGTGTTTTTAATAAAGGGAAAAGTTGAGGTCGGGTTACTTGTCTTTTTCCCTTTTTAACTTCCATTTTCCACCTGTATTTTTGTTCTACAATAAGGTCTAGGCCTAGGATCAGCATGCTGCACTGACTGTTCTTCTGTTACTTACAGTGCCTTCAGAAAGTATTCACACCCCTTGTATTTCTCACCATTTCTGTTGCAAACATAAATAGAAATAAATGCTTATAGAAATTATATGCTTTTTTCACATATTAAAAGTCTTAATCTGAAAAGTATCCAACCGCTTTATGACACTTCAAATTGAGCACAAGTGCATCTGATTGCCTTGTGAGATCACTAAAAACCTTAGAGAAAACCATCTGTAGTCAGTTCAAATGACTAACATGATTCCAAAAGAAATACACCTGTTTATACAGTATATGTCCCTCAGCTGGTGGTGTCAGAGCAGAAACTCCTCTATGAAGATCATGGACCTGTCCGTACGTCTTCAATATGGAATTGTAGGGAGGCATAGATCTGGTTAGGGGTATATAGACATATCTTAGTTTCTAGTTCCCAGCAGCACCATCAGGTCCATCATTAGAAAATGGAAAAGTATGAAACCACCTAGGCTGCAGAGCAGGACCTCCTCCCAGACCGAACAGCCGGGCAAGAAGACCCTCCTGACAACTACAGAGATCCATGGCTGAGATTAGAGAACATGCCCCACAACAATCTCTGCAGAACTTCACAGATTTAGCCTCTATGGCAGAGTGGCTAGATGGGAGGTGCAGTAATAGCATCCCTAGAGTTCGCAGAAAGGCATGTGACAGACCCTGAGACCATATGGCAAAAAGATTCTGTGGTCTGCACAAAAACTGAACTCTTTGTCCTTAACGCAAAGTGCTAATATGTGGCGTGAATTGAACACCCATCTAATACCATCCCTACCACGAAACACGGCTTTTGTTCATCATATGCTTCTTAGCTCCAATAATAGCATCATACAAAGTAAAATAAAAGGCCTGCAATCATACTGTAGATGGTAATGAGGGAACCTTTTGGTGTTCAGAAGCTTGTTTATGAATTGGAGGGCTTCTGTTAATGTAGTCACATGGATTTTTCACTTCATGTAAGTCCTTGAGATCTGAGGGCCGTGGTGAGTGACTAGCCAGGCTGCAAGGCTCCCAGGGGAGTGATGCTGTCCGAGAACTGCAGCAGAGAAGGCCGGGGAGACGTAGCTTTGGAGGAAACCGTGAAAAAGAAAAGGGAGAAAAATGACCATCGTGAACAAACGGTGAAAAAACATTTGTCAGATGACCCTCTCAGTACTGCAAAGCTTAATACATTGAGTGCTTAGCTCAATGTTGGAGTCCTGGATAAGCGGGGGGAAATGTCCTGCTTCAGATTGGGAGGGTCCACCTGGTGGAAAGGTTTGGGAGAGGCGTCCTGAGTGAGTTCACAGGGGGTCGGATGGGGGCTGAGAGTGGGCAAGTGAGCCTGTTGCACCGATGATAAGCTTGATATTGTATGGCACCGATGATAAGCTTGATATTGTACGGCACCAGTGATAAGCTTGATATTGTATGGCATGCCCGAGATCATCTACCTTTTCATTTCACAGTGTTTCTTCTCTTGAGTTTCAAACTTTTGCAAAATGTATTAAAGTTCCTTATACAGTATTTTAACAGGTACAGGCAGATAGGAAACTTGAAATTATGTTAATGAACTCTTCAAAGTGGTGGGAATTTATTTTTTCTTGTTCAAAGGCAAGAGGGAAATTGAGGTTTTATTGAAATCTGTGCATAAATTAATCTCTTCCTGATGCTGAGAATATATTCCATAGTTATGGACTGAGAATATAGTTCATATAGAGAGAGAATATACAGTATATGAATACAATTGTTTTCACAGGACCTGCTCTGAGGCTGTATCTGTTGGTGCCACTGCACAGCTGATACAGATTGTCAAGAGCTGCTGGAGCTATAAAACAAGCGTTTAGAAAATGGATGGATGAATAAATGGACAGACGATTTCCAGTTAAATATATAATCATTATTCCTTCTCTCACATATAAAGAAATCAATGGTTTGGCACCAGCTCATCTTACAGAGATGTCTCCTTGTCAGTCTTCATGTTCATTGGGGTCAGATAGCTGTAACCTTCTCTGTATACTGATGGTAGATTAAAGAGAAACAGAGAAGCTGCATTCTGTATTCAGGTTCCCCTACATTAAAAGCTCACCCTAGGTGGCTAATTTGAAAGTGATTACTTATTTCTGTGTAGGTTTTGTATTTTAGTAGATTTATTACTGTGTATTTTTTATTCTCTAATTTTAGTTTCTTTGATTTTTATAAGTGGTGAAAGTTGTAAACCTGCATTTTACTCAAATTTTAGTTACACTTTACCAGGATTCGGAGTAAATTTGAGGTCTATAAAAGTAGTAGTAATACTGCTAATAATAATACTTTAATACTACTAATTATAAACTTTATTTTGTATAGCACCTTAAAAGTAGTTTCTCAAAGCTCTTTACAGTAGGCAAAAAATAAGGAGAGGAGATAACAGAATTAGCATTGTTAAAAACAATGGTTTAGAGTGGCGTAGTGCAGTGGTTCTCAAACTGTGGTACGCGGAGCGCCGCCAGCTGGTACGCCATATGACCCTGTAACTTTGTTTTGTGTGCTGAAAAATCGGGACGGATTTTCATGTTCTCTATTTTAAGACGTGTCAAATACACAGCCCACGCACTGCAATACAGCGCGCGCTAATACTTGAGTGGCCACAGAGCTACAATGTAGTCCTATACCACTCTTAGGAATGTGTGCTACGAACGTAAATGACCAATTGTATTTAAAAAAACGTATCTCCAGCAAATAGAGAGGTAGGAGAACGTGCGTGATTTTGGAACAATGCTAATGTTGTAAACACAGGAATGCATAGAAATGCATGCTAGGAACGCTGGTAATCTTGTGAGCACGGGAAAGCGTGATAGATAACAGAAAAATATTTAAGAACTGTTCTAGGTTATTTTAAGAAAAATACACAGAGCGTCTCTGTGTTTCGCTCCCATGCGCATGAAATAAAAACTTATTTTAACTTCTGACACAGACTCCTAAAGCAGGTAAGCCCCACACTATTTTTGAAGAACCTTATTTACCGTTGGCAAAAGAGCTGACACTTATTATGTGTGGAGAAAAGGCTGCTAAACAGCTCGACCTGCTGCCCCCTCTGAAAGACACAGTCATAGAATTACTGAAATGGCGGATGATATCAAAAGTACGCTGGTAGAGCACGTTAAGATGAGCAGATGCTCTTCACTGCAATTAGATGAGTCTGTTGTCGATTTGGCCAATTCACTTGTTTACATTCGATACGAGTTTGAGGGTACGTCCCATTAGGACTTTCTGTTCTTTAAACCGCTACCAACAGAAACTACAGGAGAGTACATATTTCAGCTTCTGAATGAGTTTATTGAAGAGAATGGCATCTACTGGATAAAATGCATCGGAGTTTCTACAGACGGTGCTAGAGCGATGACAAGCCGACACAACGGTGTAGTTGCATGAATTAGAGAGGTTGCTCCAGAAATGAATGGACGCATTGCAACATCCACCACGAGACCTTTGCCATCAAGAAAATGCTTGACAGTTTAAAATCTGTTAGACTCTGTTGTGAATTGTAACGAGGCTCGAAAAACGAATTCACGTCTGCTTTGCTCGACTAACCAGGCTCACCCCTCTCACTGAAATGGTGCTTTTTTATTGTTTATTTTTATTTGTTGTTGTTCCTGTTTTTTTCTGTAAAGCGCTTTGAGAAGCCACCTTTAAAGGCGCTATATCAAATAAAGTTTAGGATTATAATTATAATTTATTATATGTGTATGTGCGCACATGCGCGCTCATGTTGGTCATTGAGAATTTCATGGGTTCCTATGACTTGTAGGTGGTACTTGGTCCAAAAAGTTTGAGAACCACTGGCGTAGTGCAATTAGCAGACACAGACATCAAGTAAGTAAAAGTCTTTCTGAATAAGAAGGTTTAGAAACTGGATGTGAAAGCACTTGGGGAAGGTGACTCCCTGGTATCCTTGGGGATAGAGTTCCAGAGCTCTGGGGCAGAACAGGAGAAGGCCCTGTCACCCATAGATCGTAAGCAAGTTTGGTGGACAAACGGGACCAGAGTCAGAGGATTCAAGGCTTTGCGGTCGATATTAGGACGATAGTAAGTCAGATACAGTAGGTAATGAGGTACCAAGCCATCCAGAGCCTTATAAGTGAGCATGAGGATTTTGAAAGGAAGCCACTGCAAGGACTCCAGGACAGGGGTAATGTGATCACTTGGACATGACCTGGTCAGGATTCAGGCTGCTGAGCTCTGGACGTACTGAAGTTTGTTTAGTGTGGAGATTGAGATACCCCTCTAAACCCATATAGCAGGGGTAGTGCAGTAGAAGTAGAAGTAGAAGTACACTCATTCTAGAGAAGATGAATGTGTTGACCAGCGTTTCTGCTACAGTCAAAAACAGCATAGAACATAGCCTGGCGATATTGCCGAGATGGAAGAATGATGTTTTTATGGTATTTTTACATTATACTGCAGTATACAATATACGTCTTCACTGGCATTTCTGAATTATAATGGATTTTATAGGACTCCAACTACACTATCTTATTAAATATTTTAAATGTAATTTGTAGTGTTAGTACATACTGTAGCAAATCATTTGGGCTTTAAAATTCTTTTGGGCACTAGTGTGGAGCAGTGGTAGGGGTTCTGGACTTTAATCTCAAGTGAGACACTACTGTTGTACACTTTAGCTCAGACGACGAGGGCGTCGAGCTCCTGACTGGAAGGTCCCAGGTAGGGGATAGTGATGTAGCATGCTCTATTTCCATCAAGATAGCTCCCAGGTCCACTCAGCCTGCTTTCCAAATGAGTACCAATACCGGGGGTTAATCCTTCTGGGGGTAATAGGCCAGCTGGAGTGTGATGATGACCACATCACCTCCACCTGCAGTGTCAGATGGTCAAGAAAAATGGTGGCCCTTGCCCCCCCATTCCCCCAGGGGCCTTTATGGCCTGAAAAGGGACCTACCTACCTAGCTCAAGGTAATCCATCTTTTTAAACTACTTTTGAATAACAAAGCTCTGATATTTTTATAAGATCTGTAACATGTATTTACAGAAACATCTATACCCTCGTATCGAAAGGTTAAGAAAAACACCCCTGCCAAAAGAAATCCATCTCTGGGATTCTGATCTGTCCCTGATCCTATTTTTCCCCATAAGCCATGTTATTTTTATGTGTGATTTCGCATACCGCAAGGTTTTACAGGAACGCATCTATCGCATTATAGAAGAGATGCCTGTATCAGTTTAATTTTTTTGTACTCTCCTCTGAGTGTATGGATGTCATGTGTCATGTTATTCGTTATGTGTTGTGTGGGGACAATGCTTGAACTCGAGGCAAACTGTGTTCTGTCAGAGAACCTCTGTATCTCTCCATTTTCCTCACTTCCATCTGAACCGTGGCCAAACTAGAGTTCACTGAGATCTTCAATTGTGGTAGCCCAGGCTCAGAGATCCATTTGACAGATACAACTGCCCTCAAAACCACTCAAAACCTAGCCACATGCCAAACCAAAGCTTTACCAAATTTAATAATTATCCTGATAAAACTTCTAGAACAGTTTAAATACGTTAAATTCATAATTAATAAAAAATGCTACAGTAAATTTAGGACTTTACCTTGAAAAAAAGTTAAGTTCACCACCTGAAATTTTATCACCAGCAAGCTTCTTAGACACATTCTTGTCACCTTGTCCACCGATATTTACGGCAATGCAGAAGATTTAGTGAAAACAGGACAAAAATTGAGGAGCAGCTCCCAATTAGCACTTCCAAAACAAAGTACCTGGGACAACTGAGCATCATGTGTATTCCTCCGCGGACCGCCGCGTTCAGTTGTGTTACTCCGCGACGCAAAACGTAAACACGTCGGGGATGAAATGTGAGTTTCGCGTTATACAGACATCTTTCCCCTATTTACCAATCGCCTATGAGCCAATTTGCATTTTGGAAACTTGCCTAGTGGCGGAGACCCCTGTACTCAGTTGGGGCATCCTGTCAGGATGGACCTGCCTGGATCAGTGCCCCTGGTGTGAGCTGCCCTGCACAGAATCACAAGGAACTGCTCAAAAGGAACTATTCTTGCGTATTTCCCCCACAATCAGGGATCAAATAAGATCTACTGTGTTACTGGAGGAACATCAGTAGGCTTCCAGGATGGCAAACTATTCTGAGGGATACTGGAGCATAGGTCTATGTTAAAAATGTATACCTATACATGCACAAGTTTGCATTCTCTTCATGATGAGTGTTCCCTCCCCTAATGACAACCGTTTACATTACTTTTAGCAGGAAAATTCTAATTTAAAGCTTCTATCATAATTTCAGCATGTATTTCACAAGCAGTTGGAGTAACTGTCCCTAATGGATTTGTGTCTGATTTTTGTACTAGAAGCTGAAAACCAGCCTGCTGTTCTAAATGTGTCATCTGAGGGCTTTTCCGCTGTTCCACTCTCAAGCAGTTCTTCAGCACTAGAGATATGGGAGGTAAGTGTTACTGATGTGTTGGGATGGCAAGGTACTGTAGAACTCACCATCTTTGTTTTGTCAAGCAGTTTGTGTTTGTGAATATGACATTAGTATCAAAGATAAACAATTTTCATTTTATTCTGTGGTAATTCACATTTGAACATATTAGAAAAAAAGCATATTTAAAACATGAGAAATGTTAGAAATGAGAGGACGTCCATGTCTTTGAACACTTGGATCAGAGTGGGTAGTCATCTCTGTGTGAAACCTAAAAGGCTCAGCTCTTTTAGTCTCTCTGCGTAGAGAATTCCTTTAAGCTACAGAATGTATCAGGGTGCTCTTCTCTTAGTAATATCTTTGGTGACCAAAATGCTCATTATAAAATGTTTATGTAACATATATACTCTATATGTTCTACTGTATATCTACTGTATATTTTAACATTTAGCTAGAAGTAAATTTTCATAAAACCTCTTCTCAGCTCAGCTTTTCCCATTTTGTATTTATCTTGTTTTTGCTACCTGCATGGAACACCCTGTACTTGTCTACTTTAAGTTTAATCTTCTAAGTGTTTAGCTTTAGAGTTTATATCTAAATTATTTTAAATTTCATTTGCAATTTAAGTCTTTGATAATCCTTCTACATTGGTGTAACCTGCAAATTTGACTAGTTTTTTATATTTGTATATAAATATATATGTATATAATAATAGTTCTCAATATTGGAATGTATATAATTGATCTGATTTAGGAAGAGCAGTGGTCCCACTACTGATCCCTGTGGTACCCCACTCACACTAATTCAGTCATTCCATTTTCTGTCCATTGACTAGTGCTTAATTCAAGCACACAGTTCAGCCCAGTTATTTCAAGTGATAAGCCACTGGGAAATTTACTTTAAATTTCACAGTGTTAAAGTCAGTATTCTTATTCCTCCATTTACATTCTATAATAGTTTTACTAATTTTTGCTGCAGTGATGCATGTAAATGTATACCTATTTTCCAATATTCAGACATTTTAGTTTTAGTATTAGAGCACATGGGAAGCTGGTTCAAGGAGAAGAGACTGCATCTGTAACTCAGTGAAAAGTTTGAAAGTGGTGAAACTTTCATAGAAAGTCCCCTGTTGATCAACTCTGAGGACATGATGATGAATAGTTAATTGCCATCATGAATTTACATATATTCTGTCTGCTGAACTAAATATCAGAGCCCTTGCTACAAAATGATTTGTATTTTCTTCTCATAAGTTTGCAAATTTGTTATAAATTACTTATAATTTATTTTGATGCTCAGTATGTACAGTATGAATCATATCATATATGAACCACAAGGATGAATTTGTAAAATGACAATAAAGCGTGCACAAGATGAAAGTGAATTGCAAGTGTTGCGATAGAAAGAAATAATTAGTAAGAATTTAAGCACAGTGTGAATTCAGAGCAGTATTGGAAATAGTTTGCTGTTATTAGAGCACATGGGGGTTATCATTACAAAACAAATATTTTAATAGAGATTAATAATTAATTAGCACCTCTATAGTCACGTAATATTGAGTTACTGTACATACAACATGCAATTTCTAGTTTTGTCCAATACAACGTAGTAATGAAATAATATGTGGCAAACTTGAACAGCACAGATATTTATTTACAGTAAGAGACACGATTTTACCGGTTTCAGATTTTTACAGATCTGCACTTCAGAGTCTTGACTTCCATAGCCACAGAAAACACAGACCTCATCCCAGGACCTGAGAGACAAACTCAATAAAGGGGTCCCATTCGTGACTGGATACTCACTAGAATGTATGCTAAACAAATCGGAGCATATTTTCATATTCACAGTAATGCATCCCTCAACAGTGATTCATTTTATCCTAAAGGATATCGTAAGATATTGGTATTTCCACAAAAGCAAGACAATACATTCCTCTCTTAAAGCAGGGTCTCGTCCTCTTAGTGCTCCGATTACCCGGACAGATTCTAGCTTCTTGATTTGTTGAAGGAGATTTCTCTCTTCCTGTTTCGTTTTTCCTCTATCTCCCCATTGATCTTCTTTCTCTGTATCTGTTCTAAGAGGGTGCATGTAGTCAGCAATTGAACAGCAGTTGAAGTAGATTGTGTTGAAGATAAATACAGCTGTTTGGCCAGGTTGATCTTTGGCCATTGTGATGGCCACAAGAGAGACAATCAAAAAAGAGTAGTTTACAGAAATACCCTCCAAGGCTGCCCATTGTTTTACTTTTTTAGAATAGAACAAGTAACAGCTTTATTCCATGCTGAAAAGAGAAGAAAGATAACACAACGTTTCGGCCGTGGAGCCTTCTTCAGGTTCTTTCAGCATGGAATAAACCTATTGCTTGTTCCTTTGCAGCCTACTCATGCAGATGCAGCTCCCCACCGAACATTTTTAGAATGGGGTGGTTTTGGGAAGTGAAGTGTCAGAATACCCTTCTCCTCTCGCAGAGTGAATAAATGCGATTGGAAACTCACTTTCCAGTTTGAGAGGTAAGAGCAGTAATGCAATGTGCTGTAAGAGTGACTGAAGAATGTAATTGAGAAAGCGGGAGGTCAGAGGTGCTGTCTACATATCTGAATGTGGAGTAGGAGCTGGAAGGTGGTCAAAGGCAGACTTTTTTAATTCTGTGTGTAGGTCATTCATTTGTCAGCTGAAGAGCAAAGGTAAGGAATGAAGTTCTTTCTGGAAACAGATGAAAGGAAAGGGTATACTGAAAGATGTTGAAACGGACAAGTAAAGAGGGAGAGTAGTTAGAGACAACACACTGAAGATGCATACTAAATAAAAGATTCATATTCTCATTAAATGGGTGTAGTGGCTTTATAATTGTAGTGTTGGGTAGAAAGCCCCATGTGGGCTTGGCATTTAGATTATTTCAAATCACTTTCAAACTTTCAGCTTTTCCCATTTGAAGTAAGAAATAGTGCAAGTGCAATTGTGAGTCATTTTGGATGCAGCAATACAGTGTATGGCAAATATATTAATACGCTTTCACAATTGTCATATTCTGTTGCTTGAAAGCTTGAAGTTAAGACACTTTAAAGTAGCAGTTAATTATATATACATCCTACTTAATAATCAAACTTTGGCAAACATACACTAATGTAGGTGTATAAAATTATCAGAATTTGTTAGTGTCTTTCTTTGTGAAATAATATTGGTCCTCATGATTTCAGAATAAAAGCTCCTGTGTCTGCAAGGTCCCTCAGTCAGGTAGTGAATTTCAAGGAAATATTCAGAAATATTAAGACCAAGGAGCTTTCAGAAAAACTCAGGGAGGAAGTTGTATACAGGTACAGATTAGGAATCAAAGCTTTTGAAACACCTTTAATATATCTTCGAGCATGGTGAAGTCAATAAATAATAATAAAGAAGCTGAAGACTCAAGCAGGCTGCCCCTCCACACTGGTCAGCTGTGCAAGGAGGATCCTGGTTCGGAATGAGCGGCAGTTCAGTGAGTGAGAAGGGTCAACAGGATTGAGGCCACTTCACAGAGGGGGCTTGTACGAAACAGACGGATAAACATCTCATATCTCGAAAGGGATTCACCAGAAAGCACTTAAGTGATACAGCATACACGTAGTAAAAGGTTTTGTAGTCAGACAAGAAACAATGTAAACTTGTTGGTCTAAATGCAAAATGTTCATTGAACACAAACCCAACACAGTGTATCACTTACTCAACATCACCTGGACTGTCAGGCATGCTGGGAGCAGTGTTATGTTCTAGTCCTGCTTATCAGCAGGGACTGGAAAGGTTGTCCAGACAACTCTTGGACAAAAACCTGCTTCAGAACTAAAACTGTTACAAAAAATCCCCTGTCAGAAGAATATTAATCCCAATGACTAGACCAGAGCTACACTGGCGTGTTTTATGAATAAGAAAGTCCATGTCGTTGAGTACCCCAGCCACGATGAGAAATTGGTAACCTTGAAAGACTTATAAACCACTGTCCATACGTGATCCACTACCACTTGAAATGCTGATGTCTGTTTTGAAAACTTGTCACTGTCATCCTAAATGACACAGTGCTCAAGGTGTGCTGACAATAGAATTCCTAAATAAACAGCAAAAAGGCAGAAGTATTCAGTTCCTGATTTTCAACATTATCTATAGTATATTTTTTACTAGAGCCACAGGTAGGCATATGTGTTGTATATTACTTTAAAAAATGAGCTTTGTATAAAACATCTCCACATTATTTACGAAAACACTCTGGAGTAGCACTAGTCGCTGTAGTACACCCTCCTGAGGATCCTATTAAATCCTCAGAAGATACTCAGTACGCACATTTTTGTAGATTGCCCCCAAAATTTGAAACAAAAAAGGTTGTGTCCAAAAAAAAAAAACATTTCTAATGATAAAATGTTCAGTCTGTATAAATAGGGCTGTCTGCAATACTGCACTCTGCAGAGATCATCTTTCATTTGTCAATCCTGCTCTCATGAGTAAGAGTCAGTCTATATACAGTATATGGAAAACAGTCTCTCTCTTTCGTGATGTTCATTACAGCTTTGATTAGGGATCTTGTGTCTTCTGTTGCATTCTTTCTACATGAAAGAAACCTGAAGTATCGGGGAGACTTTCAGAAAAAGGATGACAAAATACAGTACATGCCATTAATTTACTTACTGACAGAAAGAGCAATTATAGGAGCAATTCAGCAAAGTGATCCCCCAGCTTCCACGTTTTCTGCTCCAGTCATATTTCAGATGTAGGAACGTGGATCAAAGAACATGGGAGTTTAAAGTGTGACACAATGGTGATGAAAGATTATGTAAAGCAACTCATCAACAGTCTTCATTCCTCCTTTCAAAAATTGTATGACACATTTGCTTGACTGTGCATTAGCTTTGAGCAGTACTTTGACAAACAGCTTAAAGATGTCACAATACTGCATGCAGCAGACTTGGTTACTGAGAAAGGTGCTTTCTTCAAACCAACATCTTGTAGCAGCTACCAAACATATGGTTCATTTGAAAGCATGTACAACGTGGCAAACAAACTGGAAGAGCATGTCTCGATAGCATGGTACTGGTCATTTCTAAGCACTTGGCTGCAAGCTCTATTCAGTCTCTTTCAGTGTTTTATCCTCTGGAAACGGTTGAACAGATTAAGAGTCATACCACAACACAAGTGGTATATGTAAAAAAGAGTGAAGGGTATCGAGTGTCACAAAAGTATATAGATAAGGGGCATGTTTCATTTTTCACCAACGGGATCACCGTGTGGTATGGCAACACCTCTTCGCGAGAAAGAAAGGCACTGCAGAGAATGGTCAATATGGCCCAGAAGATCATCGCCTGCGGTCTCACCGAGATTAAACAGCTCTATGAGGACCTCTGCCGTGGTAGAATTCTGGCCATCACAGAGGACAGTCACCACCCCGGGCATGAGCTCTTCACCCCACTGCCCTCAGGCAAGAGATATAAGAGCATACGGACACTTACCACTAGATTCTTCAATAGCTTCTATCCACAAGCAGTGAGACTGGCGAACACATTTAGCCATCCCCCTCAGACCACACCTACACCATCGCCATCTACTTCATTATGATTTCTTATCTATTGCACATCTCCAGTCATTGTTTACACGTCTGTATTGTTTACATTCAAACTGTCTACATGTTTACTTGTACATTGTCTACTGTTTGTTTGTATATTGTCTTGATGCACTGTTTGCACTTTGTTTTGTTTTTTTACATTTGTTTTACAATCGAGAGACTTTCTGTTAGTACGAATTCCATTGTACCAGTACTGGTTACATATGGCAATAAAGTTCAAGTTCAAGTTTTTTGCTGTGGTAAGTGCAGGTGGGACACATTTTCATGCAGTCAAACGTCTGCTGAAACCTTCTACTTGCTCATGTCCAAGTACTAGTAAATGCCACTTCTGTATATCACTCCTGTACAAATGGCAACAGGACACAACGTTCTGAAGATGGCACACATACTGTACCAGCTCTGTGTAAAAGAAAATGTGGAAGAACCAGCCAGTCTGGGAACAAGAAACCAGAATAACCGAATATGGTGCTGAACCAACAACAGACTCTTTTACCATGAAGAGAACTGATGGTGATGTAATCTAGATGATTAGTGGATTAGTACCAGACACCTAAAATGGAATTGCAGTCAAATTATATTCTGCTTACGTAGCTTTTTACAGCAATAATTACATGAAGTAATGTGACACACTGAATTACAGTAAAACATTTGAATGAGCCTCACATTTCACTGATGCTACCTTATTTCAGATGATTCTGGACACCTCCAAACTGAAAAACAATTCACACCCACATCAAGTTAAACACAGCAAGAGCATCCATGGAATATGTCTCAAATTCCAAGAAACAGTCAGGCACTTACTCATTGTGATTCCATCCAGTCATCGGGGTCATTATCACCCTCATATCAGACCAGTTAGGACATTCGCTCGATTCAACAGTGATTGACGGTTCATTTTTTCATCCTGTTTGCAATATAAAAAACAAATGATTCAAGTTTCCGTACAGTGTTAGAGATTAGAGAGCAGCAGCTGGCAACCTAATATTCCTATTGGGAGAACAACATAGTTAGGGGCCAATATACTGTATTATGTTCATCCCATTCAAAACTGATGTGTTCTCAATTTCACTGGTGTTTTGTTGTAGTAAACTTCTCTACAGATGAAATAATTATGCTTGACTCAAAACGAAAAGAGAGATCCAGACACAGTAAAATATTGGCAAACAGAAGCAATGAATAATATCAAATTAGCAATGCAGCCTTCAGTGGGCTGTGGAAAGAGCAGTAGAGTGTGTTCTTGTATTCTGATGCGTTCTGTAGCAAAAGAGTTCTTACGTCTGTGGACTTATTTGGATGTATTTACAGTTGTCATCATCAGAAAAAGCTATGCAAATCTAAATTATATTACTGTCTGCAAAATGATAACTGTTTCTGAACACAAACACTTCAACCACCAAAGGTTAAAGGAGCAAGGTGCTCAATATCATCCCAATACAAGACATGAGAATACCTCTAAAAATAATTACACACATACTTTCTCTACGTTTGCAATCCATGATGAGAGCAGGTGGTCTGCTTGTATAGACACAGGCAACCTCCAGATGTGGACAGCACGTATCTTCTGTATCTTGGCAGTGTAGGGAGTGGTACTGTACCTCAGGTTTGGTCCCTCTCCAACTTGAAACATGATGATGTATGTTGCCATTGAATGTTTTCCATGTGCTGCTTCCTTTAATACCCCAGGGAAATAGGAAACTTTCAGGGGTCTCTGTCATTGCACAAGGTATTATTTAGGGTTGTGAATAATAGTAACATATTGTTTTTTGGAATTCAATTAATTATTGATGACAGATATGCTATTGCAATTGCAGTATAAAATTACTTGATTTTTTGAGTGAAATGCATTATCCAATCTGTTACTCATTTTATGTGATATTTATGCTCCTTTTCAATCAGGGGGATCAGTAAATTGATATTGATGGATTACAAAAAAGCAATCTGCTGCGTACAATGATTCAATGAGATAGCTGCATCATAACCTTTTGAACAATAAAATATAAAAAACTATAGAGTATATAAATACAATAAATTGAACTCCCTGGGTGTAGTAACTTCACGTGACCTGTTACTTACACCTGCCTTCCATTTTGTCAGTTCACTTACTGTAAAGATTTGGGACTAATTGTCTGTAATTGTGCGTAGTAGGAGGTTTTATTGACACCTTGATATTGTTCACTGTGGCTTACACTATTATTAAAATCAAGTTTAATTCATATAATATTGTACGTTCAAGTAACGCAAGTATGCATATAATTCATTGCAAATGTGTAGAGAGCAAAAAGGTGGTTTGTGTTTGACACACCATGGACCTTTATATATCATGTGGTGCACATTTTTAACACCCAGCAGACAATTTCTAATTCGGAAATATATTGGCATCTTCAAAGATTTTTCAAAGTCCAGCTGGTGAAGTAGTTGTAACGGCCCTGGACCGGAGCGGTGGCTCTGTGGCTCAGGATCTGCGCCTGTGGCTGGAGGGTTGCTGGCTCAAATCGCGCAGCTGGTGTAGTAGTTGTTACGGCCCTGGACTTCAGACTGGAGGGTTGCGAGTTCAAATCCCAGCTGGCATCTTGCTGACATCTTTGAGTCAGATCTTAAATCTTTAATCGGATTGTCTGATTCAATCCCCTGAAATGGTTCTGAGCCCTTCATTGTAAATATGAATTTGTTCTCAATTGACTTATCAAGTTAAATACAGAAATGTTATTTCAAGTACATCTCATAATCTTATTACATTGCTTAAAATGAATATTAAAGTAGCAGAATCTTAGTTTGTTTTATTCTTCTCTGTTTGACCCAATGGTGAAAATGCTGAAATACTCAGAAAGCAACATAGTGTAGTGTAAATACAGTACTGTGTCTTTATAAGATGGAAATTACCATTAGGGGATATAGTCATCTTGGCATGATGTTAAAATGGCTTAGTTCCTGATAAATGGTTTTCCTATACTTGTTGGAATGGCTCCTACAGAATACTCACTTCCTACCACAAAGAAGAAAAGCATTTAAAATCGGAGTCCTTGCTTGCCAATTACAGCTGTGTCCCCAATGGTGCTATTGCTACCTTTATGTATAAACTCTTTTTTATAGGTACATTACTGTCGCAAAGATAAATGACAGTAATGGAGATCTTCTGCTCTGCCTCTATAAGTGGGGTATAAGGGCCAGGAGGTCTTACATAACTGTCAAGGAGAATATATTACTTCCAAGAAATCCTAATAATAAAAGAAGATTTCTCACAGGTACATGTATAAATACAGGATATAATAATATCTAGACTGCAACTCAAGGCAAAATTTCATTTTTAATAGTTGAGCCTTATACTCTTTCTGTATTGCTGTTAAATGTGATGCTGTGATGGACTGTGGATGACTAATGCTTGCCTGCTGTGTGGTAAGACATGACTTTCACAGAAAATGACTTTCGCAGAAGCTTCTGAAATAGCGTGGACAGGCATGATTGCACAAAGTTGCACAAGAGCAGCACTGACAGTTTGACCGCTGTTAGAAAAAGATTAGGTTATTCCCTCCAATGTAAGATGTAGTGCTGGAAAAGATAGTTTCAAAATGATATCAGCATTCTGGGGCTTGAAAGCAATGAGTGGTAATCGCGCTCAGTGGCAGCTTAATTTGCAGTGCAATAACTGTTTTAGACATCCTATTAAAAACGTTCCTTTGCATAAACTTTTTTTATGTTGCACTTGGTAGATGTAATTGTTGTTTCAGATGCTGTATCCAGACTGAGTAAATACCTGGCAGGTGACTTTTAATGTAGACAAGTGCAAATTATTACATGCAGGTACTGTAGCAAAGAAGAAGCTATAAAGACAAAATGGGAAATGCTGAGCTTGGTGGACTTCATTAGTTTCAACAGTGAAACCTGAACCAAAGTTCACAAGCAGAAACTACAGGGATGTGCATTTAAATCTGAGTACATGAAGCACTTGTTTACACAAAGGATTGTAGGAGTATGGAACAATCTACATCAGCCCTGTAGATTTATCCCTGGATTCCTCCAAGAAATATCTGCATCATTTAGCTACTAACTACCAAATGGGACACGCGTACTTTGTAACCTTATTTTATTTACAGTATAAGTCTGAAGAAAGGGATTTCTCATGATATGTTTATTTGTTGTTTTTTAAATTTTGCTTCATATCATAAATCTAGTTCTTTTCTGCAACGCACTATAATTTGTGAAGGAGTTAAACATATTTTTCAATAATCGCACATACTGTACAATATGTTCCCTTTGGATTTTCTGGGAATCTCTGCATGCTGTTTGCTACATTATCTTTACCAACTATCTGTCAAGATAAGATTAATACAATTACTTTGCATTATTTTTTTTTCTCCAAGTCGTTAATCTTTTTTACGGTTACCCTCAGGATAATAACCAGGACCAGGACAATGTCCTGGGCTCTGTATCCAGCATCGGATCTGATGCTTCACTGATGACAACAGGCCAGTCTTCAAGCCTGTTGTCTGTGTCAGGGGTAAGACGGGTTTGTTTTATCTGAAAAACATCTTCTAAGTATGAAGGTGTTTTTTTTTCTCCAGCAAAAGTATTTAAATAAAAATTAAATGACCAACTTGAGTTAACCTGTGCAGTTGACAACAAAACACTGTGGAAAAGCTCAGTGTCCTTATGCAAGAAAAACAGAACTGGCCACAGACGGAGAACTGTGCTGGAAGTCTGTTTCACAGAGATCCTCCAGAAGTTGGCAAACTCCTATGGTGATTGAACTAGCTGAGATCAGTGGTCTCACCTGCAAGCGTTTGTAGACCTTTATGTGAAAGTGGTCCTCTGCTCCCGGCAGGTTTGGAACAAGGTTTCAGGTTATTTTTTTCAAGGTGTACATTTGCAGTTTCTGTGTTTTCAGCTTCTTGTTTTTTAATTGTTTATTTTTGAGAACTATTTTTTAGAATAGATCAGAATTTCAAATTGTTTTGCCAGAATATATAGTAAGTTACAATGCAAATGCAGGTACTCCTCTGGAGTAAAAGTAATTTATTCACTGTGGAAAACTAGTAACATTACAATCTGCACGCCTTGGTGTCTTCATAATTACAAGCATTGTGCACATGTAAATTTGTTGAGAGGATATATAATTTAAATCAAACAAATTCTAACCGTCCTGCTTTAAACACGCAAAATGAAGTTTATATCATTGAATGATGCGTTTTTAAAAGGAAAAAAATCAGCAGACAAAAATAGTTGCAGAAGGAAATCCTGTGTGATTTGTGCTCTGGCTTTCTGCATGATCAATTCCACTTTTGCCAGCTGCATTTGTTTGCTTTGTTTTTGAATATTTTATTTTCTTTCTTAAACTCACTCAAAACTAAAAAAATAAAATAAAAAACTAGAAATAAAATCGTTTTCAGTTTTTTTCTTCCTGTTTTACATGATGAGCCTAGCTTGTAGCTTTGTATGGACAGAGCTGGCATACTGGCCTAGAGACGCTTGTGATGATCCGTATTCCTGCAGTAACACATCACTTTAACCATTCTTGTTGACTGGAGCACAGGCTTTCTGTCTCCATATTCTCGCTGATTTACCGTGTTCTTTTTTCCCTTTCAGCTCAGCGCAAGTTTGCTAAGTCTGTACAGTGATGCTGGGGATTTTGGAAACCTTACTGTCCAAGGAGCGGTGGAGTTCTCCATCACATACAGTAGCAGAGGAGAGCTTGTTATTCTGATTGAACAGTGTCAGGACTTGGCGATCGGGAACACGAAGAAAAACCGCACAGACCCGTAAGTGTAAGGAAGAGGGATATTATGTAAAATCATTGTGAGGTAGGATTTGAAAGTATCTTTTTAAAAGGAAATCATTTTTAATACGTTTCCTGGTCTTGTTCATTCGCGTGTATTTCTAGCACATGTTAATGGGGTTCAGATTATGTTGAACTGCAAGGTGCAACAATGAGAGATTGTAAAAGAAATAATGTATCCAGAAATTGTCATTTAAAAAGTCAAGACTTCTTAAGAATAAAGAAAACTAAAAAAACACTACGTTCAAAAACAAATTTAGAAAAACTATTTTTGAAACATTAGTTTACTGTGTCATGCGTAGCTGCAGAAGGCTTTTTGCCTGAAAAATCCTGGAGCAAATATTAAAAAAACACGTGTTCCCTTTCCAGTCAGTATACATGTATACTGTATATAAATAGCTGTAGAAACTAGACTTTTAATCTCTCAAAAATACTTGGTAACTGAGCAGATTTAAACAAAATGGCATTGTTCATAACCTTGCTTAAAAAATAATTATGCATTTTTGTTTTAATGTACAATTCAATTTGTAACAGTGAAAATTATCCAGTAATCCAACCAAAACTGAAGCAGTAATAATATGAATTAACTATGAAAAGTGATAGATTGTATGGGTATGTGAAATATGGTGAAAGCAAAGGAATGGATGCTTGTCTAAAAATATAGAAAATACAACTTGTCCTCGTGGTGAAAGTGAAAATAGAAAGAGGACTGGTTAGAATGACAAATTCCAATGTGAGATCAGCCCTACAAATATGGAAAAAGCACCATCTGAGTTTGTAAAGAACTGTGAAGTAACTGTTCTTGGTTGGATGACTCTGTTGCTGAACCCTGATACTATTGACAAAGGAAAGTAGCAAAGGAGCCAGCCTGCTAGAGCTGGAGCTCATGAATAAATAAATATTGACAGAACTTGCACCCACAGGATGTGAGAAGTTGACTTTAAAAAGTACCTCAGTGCATGGAAGTAGTATTACATTAAAAAGTAAGATATACACAGCATCCATGAAAGTCACAGAAATTTCCTCATTAGACACAAGACCTGTGTTGTATTCATATATAATAAACTATACAGCCAAACAAGTAATAAAATGTTTTAAAATGTGCGCTTATTGCTTTCTGAATTGTTAATAAGGGCAAACACCCTTCTTATCTCAGCACCTACAGTAAATCAGGATTATTCAACACAAGAATCTACTCCTAATTAACATTTCAAAACTGAATCTGGGGCAATTTGGTTAAATTTGCAACTTGCTAGACCAGCATAGAATAAGAGTTTTCCTAATTTATGAATAGGAATCCTGTATATACTGTAACATTTGAGCCAAGACAAAAATATATTTCAGATGCTGTGCTCTATTTGAAGTCTAGATAATTAAACTCATTGTTATGCCGATCACAAAGTCTATAAGGTGCTGTGCTTGAGGCACATCATTAATTTTTACAAGAATAATCTGAGAACTACATCTGAGAACCTCACGTTGAACTTTGAAACCTTTTGAGGGTAGTTGCTGCTTTCTTCAGGTTGGTGTTGCTGGTCAATATTTTTAATACACCTACTGCAATGCCAAAATATTATGAAGGGATTACCACATTTGTCATAGTTCCAAAAAAAACATTATTTAAAGGTTATCCTAAAAAAGAAAAACACAGTATGTAAGCATTTTTATCAGGTGCCATTTTTGGAAATGGAGGCAAAAGGAGGTACTGTAATTAGTTCACTAACCACGAGAGTCTTTTAATCACAAATGAAATGTGGTGGACCTTGAGGGTCCATAAACCTTTTCCTGATAATGCAGTTTTTGTAATTCAACTGAATGTCGTTACAAGGCCCCAGGATAGAAGGACAGGTGTTGTTTATATTTAGATTCATGTTTCTCATGAAAGAAAGTTTTCATAGTCTTCTTCATGCATTGCATCCTGTCAGCTTAAGCCTCTCCTAAACTATTATTTGCAATTGATTTACAAAGACAATATTAAAGACCTCAGATATATTATGTATATTTAATTTACTGTACATTGCTCTCCAAAAGTATTGACACAGCAAAGTGAGTATTGTTTTCACTTTCTGTAATCTTAGACTGGCCAAGTCAGAACATCCTAAGCACAGCAAAAGTCAGTGTGGGTCAGATTCAGAGAAGCATGGTAGGGAAGCACAAGGGTCCAAACTGAGTAGCATCAAGAAGTAATAAGCCAAGAGATGATCTGGGGACAAGGCCATAAATGCAAGCAGAGGTTGGGATTCCAAACAAGGCTTGCCTAGGGACAGAATCGGAGCAATCCTTAATTATCCTGAACCACCTGAAGCAGACAAGATAGTCAGTTGCCTCCAGGTGGTCCAGGTCTCCTGTCAGATAGGTATCCATGATAACAGGCACTGAGTGACAGGTGGGTGGAGAGAGGCCAGCTGCCATGTCACTGCTAGGTCGGCCTGCCGTGTACCAGCAGGAGAGAGCATGACTGCATACGTGTGTAGAACAACAGCATGCTTAGGGTAATACCAAGTCATTTCACCCAGTAAATCAAGTAAATTTCAGAGTGGACAAGTCAGCATTTGGTTGCTTGTCTCTTTGAGACGATAAGTGCATATTACCCATGAGCTCAGCAATCTCTTTGTGTCATCACTTTAGATGCTGGTCTGCAGCCAGTTTGAGTGCTTGCCACTTCATGGAGTGTTTTGACTTCAGTTCTTATTTTTAAGTGGATCAGATCTAGAATGTGAATATAATATTAGATGTATTATTTAAAGTCTAGAGTTGACATAGTCTCTATGACTGTACTGTACTTTATCTTCCTTGATGGGTATGAGTGATTACTCATGCTGAGCACAAGATCCACATGTTGCCTGTCCCAGTAGGTCTCACATAATTGCATGTTTGTAATGCAGTGCACAAAATACCACATGTAAAGAGATTTACAGTATTTTGCCTTCATCACATACATGTACATTATGTTCAGAGAGAATAATTGATTTTTCAATACTCATTAATTAAACAATTTAGGGAGGTAAACTCCTAATATAGCTTAATTTTAAATTTATAAGTTAAACGTCTAGGAAATATAATAATTTTCAACAGAGATAAGATCAGTTAAAGCAAAGTCAACAGGAGTTCATTTATTCCACTACAGATAAGGTGCTGTATCACAAGCTATACTATCTACTGTTTACATACTGTACAGTAGAGCCATTCTACAATAATAAGTGACACTGACATTTATTCTTTTTTTCTGTCTTAATTTCCATTTTCACTTGAAGAGAGTGGAACAGAATTGATCCTTACCGCTGATCCACAGTAATAATGGATACAGATATTTTTATATCGCTATATGTTTTACAAAGTAGAGCTCCTAGAATAATTGGCTTTAGCTCTCTGTTCCAATAAACCACTGTAAGGTCATAATCGGGATGGGAAAGGCAGAAAAAATGGAATTGCAAAAAATTTGGAGTTGTCCCTTGCCATTATCTGAATTTCTAACATGTCATTGCCGAGGCCAGGTTGTACTGGGTTTTTCAGTACTTTATACATTCATTACATAACAGAAAAGTGAAGACTTCGTGCTGGGCTATCCATTAGCTCTGTAATCTTGCTTCGCAAGCAGAAGGCTCTGACCTTTTTCCATTTCATTTTGCTGTGGTGTAGCAGTGAAAGTGCAGTCTCTAGTTCCATGCCAGTCCTGTTTCAACATGAAAGGTTGTTTAAACTGTCCCATGAGACTGATATGCCAGCACTATGATATTACACTCATTGCATTGTGTTAAGCTTCAAGGATATTCTCATTACTGATATAGGTTTTCATGTGATTTTACTTCTTAACAAATCATGCACAGGTGCATCTTTTAAATATGTTGTATATTTAATACTGTATGATCTGTTCTATCACTTTTTCAGAACCATCATTCATGGATTTCTGTTGTTATATATTTGTTTACAAATTGAAGTGTGGTTAAAATTCTCTTTAAAATATTATTTTTTTTCTTCACAAATGCAATACTCCCCAGGAGAGCTGAAGTTTAAGATTAACCAGCTATCTTTGTTCCCAGTTTGAATTTTATGGGCAAAATACATGAAAGTTTAATAACTTAGTTTAAAATATTTAACAATACTGTTCAATAAATTACATGGGCTCAGTCTGTTCCTTTCAACATTTTTTAATTTTGTGTCTATCTTGTGACGTTTTTTTCTGCATTTTCCATATTTTAAAGCACGGTTGGATTAAGAAATAAAATATAAATGTAGATTATAGCTAAATATTAACATTCTGTCATGCAATGCTATAACGTGCGTATTAGCTACCAGGATGTATGTGTTGTGGTTTCAGATCAAAACCGTACTGTTTCTCCTCTTTCATTTTATTTTTTCCTCTTACCTTGTTAATGTGTCTGCTTATTGTGGGAATAGGATCAATAACAAGAGAGGAAGCCCGAACTTTCAAGGGGACTAGTTAATTAAATTGGTCTGACTGTTTCAAATGAAAATTAGCAGAGTGGAAAGTTGCACTTAGAATTCCTCTCACCAGCTACACTGCTCCCCGCCCACATCTTTCCCAGCATTAATCCTGAAGTACAGAACACATCAATGTAATCTGGCGTTCGTGAAATGCTGCAGAAATATAGAAATCTTCCATGTTTAGGTATCTCCGAAACAGGATTATTTCAATGGCTGCTTTAATAGCACAGAATCACCTCCTTGTCTTTTTCATGTGCAGGTATGTTAAGACTTACCTTAACCCAGATAAATCCCGTCTAAGCAAGAGAAAGACATCGGTCAAGAAAAACACAGTAAACCCTGTTTTCCAGGAATCTCTGAAAGTAAGTCCAAAGGGTAATTACCAAACATTTACAATTACTAAATGTGCATTTTAAGGTTACTTTACAACTACAAATACAAAAGATCACTCTAGTGACCTAGCTTTAAATGAATAGTACTAGGTTGAAGTAGTTCAGGTGGGTAGCTGCGTCAGCATGTGTAGTCTGCAAAGGAACAAGTAATAGGTTTATTCCATGTTGAAAAGAGAAGAAAGAAAACGAAGCATTTCAGACACCTGAAGAAGGCTTCATAGCCGAAACGTTGCGTTTTCTCTCTTCTCTTTTCAGCATGGAATAAACCTATTACTTGTTCCCATGAATTGTACTATATACTTAAACTGTACTGTAAGATACCATCCCCCTATCCTAATTACTAATACCATTGTCTCACAATAGTTAGTCTTATAATTCATGTTTTCAATAGGTGCCAATATTCTGCGAATCAAAACTGCTGTTTTGCACATCAGTGAATTTAGTGCTGAGTCATTGTAAGCACTAGCCCATTTTTACAAACAATTAGCCATGTCCACCTTGGGCTCATGGTGTAGGGAGCACATTTGTAATCAGAGAGCAGATTTGTATTTTCCATGAAGGCACAGAGAACCTTGGCCAGCAGTTCAAAGGTGACACTTAAGAAATGTCAAGACATAGCTCATATTGCTTAATCTCCATGTCCTTTGGAATATATGATGTTCTTCTTTGACTGTTTAATATAATTACTCTGAAAATCACCCCTCTCCATCAGGAGGGGGATGTGTTACTGTACGTGTAACCCAAATCAAAATGACAATTTCCTGCAGTGCACAAATCAGCCCAAAGATGTTTAATACACCAGGCAGTGCCATGTATTCACTGGTTACTTATTCTAAAAAATATTCAAGACATTTGTGAAGGCCGCAGATTTTTGACAATTAAAATGGAAGTGAACAATGTATTTCTTTCTTATCAGGGTTCTGACAGGTCGACAAGCTCTCTTTAAAAACCCTCTAAAATTGATCTTCCAAAAAAGTGCTGGCCAGGCTGTTCAATGGTGTGTAAACAGTCTGTGTCCCCTGTAGTCCAGGCTGGAGTCCCACCTTGCATGTACTGTATTACTGATTTTTTCTTAAAAGTTTCCTAGGAGATTTTAAAGCCCATAATCATTCATTTGTCCAGGAAAACACATTAATTTTTTTTCTTTTTCAATGGGACAGGTCGGTAACATGGACTGGTACCATGCCAATCTATGCATAAAGTCTTCAGTGTTGTGTTTTTTCTAAACAAGGTTCTGTGATGTAGTTATATGTGCTCACACTGGCATGACTCTGGAGATTGACGTCAGTTAGCAATTTACATTACACCAATTTCCAGTTTATTCAGGGCCTTTGACATATTAAGGATATTGCTTAGAGAGCCAGAAATTGCATTGTGTGTTCCGGATTCTGCCATTTTGTTTGTTTCCAGCTCAAGGTATTTTCCATTAACTGATTAACTTGATTAATATTCTGGAGTACTCCTGTGCAGACCTGCTGAATGCCTCCTAAATCAATAATTTATCATTGTTGACTGAATAGTGCTGAAATGAACATTTTCTTCTTCACCAGTACAAGCTTGAGAAAGTGGAGTTGCAGTCAAGGGTTTTAAATGTTTCCGTGTGGCACAATGACTCTCTGGGTCGAAACGCCTTCCTTGGAGAAGTTGAAATAGACCTGAAAACCTGGGATTGGAATCACGAGGCCCCAGCCTGGTACAACTTGCAACCAAAGGTAACACAACAACAAATCGACACAGCGCAGGGAGTATAGTAAGGTCCTATGAGGGATCGGGAAACAGCTAAAATCGCTACTGTATGTTGAGGAATGTGTTCTTATTTCTTTTGAGTTTTAAACTTCTGTTGCTGCACGGTTCAGTGGTGCAGTTTAAAAATGGTAACTGTCTCCTCAGTAACACGACCTTCCAGTCCTCAAAAACACTTTGCATTGCCTGTTGCTCACAAAGCGTTGAGCAAGCAGGTACTGTACCCTGTCAGGTGAAATATCTGTGTTGGAGTTGTTGGGATTTGGAAGATGTATTACTGTTAAGAACACTAAAGGAAATATAAAATGATTAACTCTTATGTGTGTAATTACTTGAAAATGTATATCAATAATGCTGTTTATCTTTATTATTAAATGGCAGTGAAGTTATGCCTCTTAAATGTACATTTTATTTTACTCTTATTTTGGTCTCTTTATTACTTCTGTATACATCTGTGCTATAAACAATAATGCACATTTCAGTAAAATTAAGGCTTAGAAATCTTGGCTCAAAAAAGTAATATTGTACATACGTATTTTAGTTTTTTTAAACAAATACAGGTTGCAATGCTTATCATTATTTAAAGTCTTGATAATAACCATTTATTCAATGGGAATTATTGATTTAGGGGAAAAATGTCTAGAAAATAACAATTATTGAAGTTTTACTGTACAGTTTTACATATTAGTGTTTTGTCTTTATCAAAGGTGTTTTATTGTTTTAATATTCATTATTTAATTGAATACAGCCAAGAAAACACTGTAAACACGTGCATGAGACAAGTCCAGTCTGTCAGCCTACATCGCTGAGCAATAGGAAATGTAGCAAAGGAGGGAAAGGGAGAGAGAAGAGATGTTTTATTTGAAAAGTTTTTTTAACCTAAAGAGACATTTATAGAATAGAGATGTGCATTGATTTACCACATAGGTAAGCAGTATAAGATGTAGCACTGGAAGACTGAGGGGTGTGAAAAGACGAAGAAGGGAGGTGGGGGAGAGTTTGACATTTTAACAACTTTTAAAGTTTTAAATTGAAAACATTATTAACCTAAATAATGTTCATAGAAGTATTGCTGAAACGGTCTTTTACACTGACTTGCCCTGCTGCACGGAGGAGCCGTGCTATAGGCACAGTACGTCTGACTCGTGGACTTGTCTGTGCTTTGACATTGCACCGCGGAATTTCCTCACACAGCCCCGACCCCAGCAGGAACGCGTTTGTTCAGTATTGCTCTGAGTTTTCATATTCCTGCAGTGGGGGAAAAAAAGAAGTTAATGTAGCTGTCCTGACAGAATAGATTCCTTTGCATCTTCATCACTGTTCCAGTCATTTCTCATGTTTTTTTCATTTGTGATCTGGCACAGAGTAGTGAACTCAATTGTCATCCTGTCACGATGTGTGCTGAAGTTTTGTCCCCCTCAGTTTAAGTCTGTTTTTAGCCTGAATCTGTTTGCTTTGTGGTCTTCAGTGAGCTCTCATGGGGCTCTCTGCTGCGTTTCTCGATGGTTCAGCTCGAACCCTTGGCCAGGGTGTCGGCTGCTGAATTCTTCAGGATTTAAAATGCCTCATCAGGAGTGTTGCTTCATTCAAAAGAATCTGAACAGAACAGAGTTAGGTTAAAGTACCTTTACTTTTTTGGAATCTCCTTGTATAAGATAAAGCTATGTAGCCTACAGTATATAATACTACAGTGATTAAAATGAGTATTTCGGTATTAGAGTAACTCACTTATGTGATGAGGTTGTCAAGCCCTACCTGACAGATTTTCAAATGGTTATTGTTCTGTAAAGCAAGAACGCCACCTTTAAAGGTGTTGTATAAAATTACGTTTATTGGTATTATACTGTATTTTAATTGAGATTTTATCAATTTTTTAGTTCTTTATTTTTTTACCTTTGTCTGTGAAATGTTCTTTCACGTGTGCATTTTATTATCTCAGAGCCCAGAGGACCAGGAACCCAAAGGCAGCAGAGGACAACTAATTGTGGCACTGAAGTATGTCCCATCTGGATCTATAGGTAATTTGGTGCAGCCTTCCTGCTGTGGTTACTGTTAACGTGACGTGATTTCATGTTGGGCACAACAGGCTTGTGTACTTGTGTTCTGTTGTCATGAACAGATACATTAAAGGTTAGTGGCATAAAAAAGGGTGTCATTAAGCATGAAGGAAATTCTCATTTCACCATATAGAAAGAAATGTTGACCTGAGGTATAATGCTCATTGGTATTGTGTGGATGTTTCAATTCAAAAGAAAACAAAATCACAACCAGACTTACAAATATGTGGTGATAATCTACAGAAACAGTGCATGCTGGGGAGAGTTCCACAAAGAACAACACATTTCTAAAAATGAGCAATTTGATAGTTTTGCATCATATTCTTCTTTCCTGAAAAGCAAAAGGAGCAAAGCGGTATCTCTTTAAAAATGAACTAGGAGGCTCCTTTGCAGGCTTGTTCTCTAACGGTTACATTTCTCACTACATATCTACAGGTCACTCTATGGAGACGTTTTAGATTTACATTTACTGGAATTCAAGTAGCTTGAAAGGCATTTAAGTACGTCTTCAGGCTTCACGGCTCTCTTGCAGTTCGCTGAGTGTATGGCAGCGAGGGCTGTGGGACGCCTGTCAGTGATATTTACTGAGTCTGAGGCCTGGTGTTCTGTTGTTATGTTGTACTGACTGACTGAACCGTGCAGCCTCTTGTTGTGTAAAAACCCATCTACCCCCGGGCTGTGCACAGCACATTGGATTCATAGAGGTGCCTCAGGAATTCTGGTCAGACTTCAGGGTAATCAATAATAATGTAAGCAAACAAAATAACTACTATCCTTATTGTTTAGATGAAATAATTGTCTTGAATCTCAGTCTCTAAAAGGGATTTTTTTTGTTCGTAACTGAAACAGTTAAGTTAGGAATAAGGAATGTTATGACATGCTTTCAGAATTGATGTCTATTGTAAATAAAAAAAAAACACAATTTGGATCCTCAAAGATGTCCACAAACATAAGTAAATACAATTTAATTTAATGGTAATTACTATAAAGCTTTCATTGTCATTGTTACACTTTATATTTTAGACTTTTTTAACTTAAGTATTGGTAATTTAGAATCAAAATTGTTGGCGATCTTAATTTCTAAAATGTTACTGCAGATGGTACCAAACCTTTCACTGGGGAACTTCACATCTGGCTGAAAGAAGCAAGGAATTTGCAAAAAGTTAAACCCAGTGGCGTGGACTCATTTGTGAAGTGGTAAGAAAAAGACCTTTATATGCAGATCTTAATCATATCGATCTTGGAGTCGTTTGTCACTCTCAAGGCTGTGCAGGTCCATTGTGTTTTCTTTTATTCGGTGTAAAAGTCTCTTAGGGGTTATAGTGTGCCACTGTCTATGATGCAGTGTACAGCACTTTGTATACTACTTTTAGACTTTTATAAAGCAGCTCTTTGCTGGTAGTACTTGCAGTAAAAACCTGCAGTGTTGCTGATCGGAATCATCTATTGAAGAAAGAGGGAGAAGATCGTCACGTACTGTAATATCCTGTGTGTAGGAAACACTATAATTTGTAAACACGGCATCTTGGTATTTTCAATGTTAGAATTTTAATGGTGGAAGTTCTGAATTCTGAGGTTTATGTTGACATGCCTGGGAAATTCTGAAACCCATTCTCATTTTTCTGAAACACTTTTAAAGCCAAATTTTAACAACAGTGTAATATTTCTGGCAATAATGCAATTACCTTATGTCTGTTAAAATCTAATAAAAAATTTGTTGTGTTTTCCTTTAATTCATTTATTTTCATTATTGTAATAGTGATATGGTAAAGTAAACTGTATAAGGTCCACTGCATTTAATCTAATTTTTCAACAATATCAATTTCATCAACTGATCTATAGGATATAAAATTGTACAAAAGACGTGTTACTTGGGGCAATATAAATTATTGTCCAATCATAGAGCATAGAGCTAAATTTAAAATGAATATTATCTAAGAAATATTCTTGACAATTTAAAACTGTATACTATAGCGGCTGTATTATATATTGGAATATATATTCCCCCCAAAATTCATTTGGTTTACAAAGTCCATTTTCTTTTCTGTGTTTTATTTTTTAAAGCAAACCTGCAAAACCCCCTTATTGTTTCTTGCTTCAGTTACATCTTACCAGACACGAGCAAGAAGAACAGGCAGAAGACCCGAGTGGTGAAGAAGACTCTGCACCCTGTTTACAATCACACCATGGTGTACGATGGCTTCCGGCACGAGGAAATCAAAGAAGCCTGCTGTGAGCTCACACTCTGGGACCACGACACCTTCACAAACCAGTTTCTCGGAGGTGTTCATCTCAGCCTCGGAACAGGTACGTTCTTTCGCATTGTTGTGTGCCCAGACTATGACGGCACAGCAGGCTTCATGTTTTCAATACAGTGCCCTCCAGTGGTATAGTGACAACTGTTATTTTTCTTTTACAGTCATGCATTTTGTTTTGTGATCAGCAGATTAACATGCAGTTTATTTATGGGGTGATTCCATGCATAAATTAAATTGTATTAGAACAAATACATAGTTTGTGTTCAACCCGATGATTCCAAGTGATCATAAGTAATTGGACCCACTCCTAGTGTAAAAGTCAGTATTTGGTTGCATTGAGGCCATAAATGTATGGCTTAATCTCGGTAAGATCAATAAACTCTTTATATAAACAATTTAGATGCTTTCCTGCAGCCATCACGGATTCATGCCTGTTCTTGAGGTGGTTAAATTTTTAAGTTTAAGGTTTAAGTTTTGACTTAGTTTTGTAAAGATTCTCATCTCATTGTCTAACCACTTACTCCCAGTGAGGATCGCCGTGGTAACAGTCAGAGCAGGGCAGACCACACCTCTCTTTCCCAGCAGCAGTCTCCAGCTCCTCCTGGGGGACTCCCAGGTGCTCTCAGGCAGCTCAGAGATGTACTCCCTCCAGCCTGTCCTGGGCCTGCTCCTGGGTCTCTTCGCAGTGAGCTGTGCCTGGTACACCTCCTGGGGAAGGTGTCTAGGAGACATCCAAACCAGATGCCAGATTCCACCTCAACTGGCTCCTCTCAATCCAGACCAGCAGCTACTGTACTTTAAGGCTCTCCTGGTTTGCCAAGCTCCTTACCCCATCACAGAGAATAAGCGCCCAGCGGCTCTATGAAGAAACCTCATTTATGCAGCTTCTACTAGCGACCTCGTTCTTTTGGTCACTACCCAAATGACTGTGGGTGAGGATGGAGACATGCTGTACATAAACTGGAAAACAGAGCTTTGTCTGAAAACTCAGCTCCTGCTTCACCACCACAGTTTGGTAGTGTCGACATTACTATAGCCTCTGCATCAATCTCAAGATCCCCACTGTCCTTGCTCAAGAACAAGACACTGAGGCACTTAAAGTCCTCCCCCTGGGGCAGCTGTTCCCCGCTCACACCATATTTAAGTTTGCACCTTAAGACGGCTCCACGGCCGAAACGTTGTGTTTCCTTTCTAATCTTTTCAACATGGAATAAACCTTTACTTGTTCCTTTGCAGCCTACGCATGCTGATGTAGCTCCCTACTTGAAATATTTTCGTGTTTCTGAATACTGTTTTTAACAATGGTATTCAGCAGCTCTAAATCTTTAGTTAACACTTGTAATGATGTTTTGCTATAAAATAGTCACAGTCACAATTTCACAGATAGACTAATCAAACAAAAGAGCAAAATGTGCTAAATTATTGTCTCTTATGTATGTCTGTTCTAATGCTCATTTCCACGAGGAATCACAATGCCCAAAAATTAAAAGTATTGAAAAATGTTTGAGTGCTGAGGGCCATTCTCCTGGGCTGGGACTCCCTGCAGAGTGAGGTCTGACCAAGAGACAGCTGTGCAGGAGCAGTTGGGGTGGAAGATTTATAGATTTTAAATCTAGGAATTATTACAAGTTAAGACTATGGAGGTAAATTGAACTTGGCTGCTCTCATCTCTCCCGAATGTCTATTGTAAACTCCATATGTCCTGAATTAATCTCGGTCTATAACATGGAATAAAAAGAAAAATGTTAAAATGAAAAATTGGATGCATTTTCAAATCTATCTTCAGTCTTCAACAAGTCTAATCCTTTTGAGGAAAAGGACTTCAGTTGTGGTCAGAGTTTGATCTTGTAATAAAGCATCACATCAAAAACAAATTACAGTACCAAATACCAGGTAAAACACAACAATAATAACATTGAAAACAAAATGAATAGTAATGTTACAGAAGCATGTGTTACTATATTGAAGTACAGCTATGAAAATAAAATGTATATCACTGTAGATCATTGCCCTTTGCATACACTATTGAAATTGGCATCATAATAAAATCAAGGGTTTGCAGAAGTCTACACTACTTCTAGCAGTTTTCATAGACTGCTAGAATAAAAACAATTGAAGTACAGTATACATTAACAAGATATTTAGCACCATGAATGGGTTAATCCTGACTGCTTGTAACAGTGTATGCAGTTTTTGTCTGCAGAATGTGGGGGTGTTTGAAAAGCTGTAAGCCATTTACTTGAATGTTCCTCCGAAATGTAGGTTAAATGTTTAGATTGACATTGTAGTTCAGACACTGTGTGTACATGTAGTATGCTCCCTGACTCCCCTTTTCTTTGAGAATCACTGTTTGCAGTGTGCAGGACACCCTGATAGAAAATACTAATTTGTTAAGTGCAAGCAGACCTAAAACCCACCTTTTTTAATCATTTTGTGAGCCATAATGTTTTTTCATCACTGCTTCTTGCAAGAATGGAAACACCTGTTCCGGTGCTGAACGGGGTCCCCAGTGTCGAGCTATCTCTGCTTTTCACGGGGCAGTAGAACAGAAACAGCTGGGATACGGTGCCAGTGGCAGGGCAGGCCCAGAAGGCACTTCAGCCACATGAATGTGCAGGTGCCCAACCCGATTTATGGGCAGACTTTTGTGCAGTGAAATGAGAATTCCTCTGTGATCACTCCCCTGGCCAATTTCAGCTGCTGCTGGCAAAATTAAAATCCCCTCCACAAAAGCTTTCCAGATTGTAGTGTTCAGCCTGCACTTACCAAGCAGTGTTGTACCAGATGAGGCACTGGGAACTACTAACCTTGCATTTTAAAGCATGCCACAACCGAATTGACTGGAAAATTGGGTATAACGAAATATGAAAATATTTATGTCTAAATGCAGTTGTAAATCAGTTGCATTATGTTACCAAGGCCAGTAGCAGACAAGGAAATGGAAGAAAGAAAGAAAAGGAGTAAGAACAATACTGTGGTGGTAATTACAGGAGATTCTAAGTAAAATTAATCCTTCTGAAAAGGCCATTAAGGAAGAAAGGTTGAAGCGGATGAGTCTTCATTAAATGTTCCAGAAATCATAATGAGTTGTTTAAGAGACATATTTTTAACTCTGTACGCTCATTTCAGCTAGATATCAATAGTGCTTGTATGTGTAAATACTGTTAAGGTTTATTCCACGCTAAAAAGAGAAGAAAAATGCGTTTCGGCTGTGGAGCCTTCTTCAGGTGTGAAGGCAAAATGGGTTTTCTTCTCTTGTCAGCAGGAATAAACCTTTACTTGTTCCTTTGCAGCCTGCACATGCTGACACAGCTCCCTGCTTGAATTGGTGTAAATCCAGCGCCTTGCAAAACTATTCACTCCCTTTCAGTGATGTTTCATTTCACTGAATTCCAAATAATCCACATTTTTAGGTGAATATTTTTATTAAAACCTGAATGATCAAATTGAGCAATTCAAAGGTACTCTGCAAAGATATTTTAGTCCTTGATATTTCAGTACAGTTTTTACCTATTTGTTCAGTTTTCATGTATTTAAGCATTCAAATTTTATTTTTTTTAAAAATGCATGATTTGTGATTTAATTCAACAACATTGGACATCACTGGGAGTGAATACTGTGCATGTTCATTTTGAGCTATGGTATTAGATTGGGGCCATTGATACTTCTGTGTGATTTAAAGATTTATGAGGAGTTTGCAGTTCTTAGATCATCTTTGGCTACACTGGCTAGTCTGCCATGTACTGCACTGGTTTACATGGGTTACTGGTATCCACACGTGTTCCTACTATAAAATGTTAATCAGCTCATACCAATAATTTGCATTTCTTAGCCCTGTAAGTAACCAATACGGGGCATGATTAGAATGGGCAGTTACTCTCAAAATGACATAACACGCTACCTTGAAAATATTTGATTAAGTTCTTTAGACCTCTAAATTTAACTACAGTACGTAATACCTGCGCCAACAAGTGTGGGGTTTTAGTGCATGAGTTCACACTGTATATCAAGAATAAACTACATGTTGCTTTATACTGTGTATTTCCATGCATCATAGACACAACTGATGGTCACACTGAGCAGATTAGCACCTTTAGTTTGCTGTAGTTGTCCAGAGGAGCTTGTGTCCCCATAGTCCCATTTATATGTGTATGGAATTGAATTGCAACTTAGAGCACAACATTGTACAGTGGTTGAAAATCTAGTTTTCTACACATCCTGCGCTCGTATTAGTCTGTTCAATTAAAAAATGGTTATGGAAATCCCTTACTTTCAAAACTATTTCAGAAAAAAATAATCATGCCATTCATTATCTGACCTGTAGGTTGTTAGTTTGAAGTGTGGAACTGTTTACTAATGTAGGCTTGTCATAATCGCTCATTTTAAAAAGCTTTGAAGATGGATGAACCCACACTTTAAGGGAGAACTTCCCTGATGAAGAGAATTTTTTTTTATTATAAACTGAATTAATTTTATTCACACTAAGGGCTTTGAAAGATATAAGATTTCTAACAAAAAATAGTAGTGTGCACTTCAGTAATTATATTACTTAATCTTGTTTCATGCAAACTGTTATAAACAAATATAAATGAAGGTCACCCAGAAAGTGATGCCCAAAATTAAAAGGAAATGATTGTTTGCGATTATGCAAAAATAATGAACTTTCATTTTGTTTATTAAATGATTATACAAGCTATGTGGAAAAGGGTACAGAATGTAGCGACACCCTGTACAGCTAAGGTTGTTGGACATTTATTCCAAAATTGTCATTTAATATTCATTAACACAAAATGCATCTTTCAAGAACCACAAGTCTGGAGAACATGCGATATTTGTAAGACTTGAAATCTACGATCTAGATCTTGAAAACCCCAAGACCCCAACTGGTACCAGTTGCAAGGTGGAATAATGAAGCTATCGTTTCTTTGGAGGCTAAATTATTTCTGTTTATTTTTCACTGTAGGTAAAAGTTATGGAAAGACTGTGGATTGGATGGACTCCATAGACAAGGAAGTTGAACTCTGGAAAAATATGTTGTTAAGTCCTGGTGAGTGGGTGGAGGAAGAGCTGTCCCTTCGGCAATCCATGGCCAAAAGAAAGTAGCTTCACTATCATTTATTTTTTTCCTGTTTTCATTTAAATCACTGCTTCACTGGAATGTTGACATTTAATGTCATGAAAATAATTGTGATTGTTAAGGTAGAAAGTAGCTAGTTGTTGTACTAAAATCTAAAGAGCAAATTTACAATAGCAATGTTTATATCCACATTTTCCACGTAATAAAAGTTTTTTTTCACAGCACTTTGTACCTTTATGTTGGCTTTTTTCCTTTGAGTGGAGTTGTGTTGTGTGGGAAGTGAGATGCATGTTCAAGAGACAGGATTCTGAAAAGGCTCCGGGCTCATGGCTGAAGATGAGAAAGAGACCCAGGCTATCAGTGTGGCAGGAACCATGAGTACACAAAAAGGCAGCATGTCAGAAGACATGGTTTATTTCATTGGTGGCAAATATGTGGGAACAATTATAAAGCATATTATTTTAAATGAATGGCTGTTATGCAAACCATATTCTGTTAATCACTATAACACACAACGTTGGACCACACTTTTACATCTTTTGATACTAAATGTAGTCAATAATAAGTTAAACTATTTTATGAAAAACATACATTAATATACAGTACATATTTAAAATGTAAGGTTAACCTACAGTTACAGGTCAGACACTACTATAGCATTCTCACATTGTACCCTCTGAAGCTAAAAATGAGTGTTGTTGATGCAAACTAGAACCATTTTTGACCTAGTTTATTTCCTTGTGCATATTGAAAACTTTTTCAGTAGAGGGTGTCAGTTAAATTTTTGCATTCATTCTTTTTCAAAGATGCTACCTTGTTTCAAATTTTCTTTTTCAGGTTGAATCTAATAACTCAGTTTATATAGAGTACAGCAGGGAATGATTAGCTAATTGCATTGTTTCTAAGAATACTATTTTGTTGATGAATGCTGTCCATAGAGCACTGAAGCCACTTCTCAATAAAAAGTTACTTTCAAAATTAGAATAAGTATTAAATAATTCATAAAATGTAGTTACAGTACTTCCTTTTATACCCTTTCAAAACCTGAATCAATGCATTTTAATCACCATATTTTCACATACTCTGCCATTTTATTCATGCACTACTATAAATACAAGTTCTAATGCACTAATTATTCTTGTAAAAATACATGTTTAAACTACAAAGAAGAAATGGGTCTTTTTACTTTCATTTATATACAGAACAATCCAGCAGGGCCAGTGTCGCAAAATGGGCTGAGCAGTGGTCAGAGTAGGTCCGTTTTCTGAAATGATGGCACTGCCGCAAAGCACTCCGATATATCAGGTGCAATTTATTTATGGTGCTCCTCTTCCCAACAAGAAAAATTAAAAAAAAAAAAGTTTTACCAAAAAAGAAGTTCTGAAATCAGGAATGAAATCACCACAAAACCAGTTAGAACTCTGTACACATACTTCGACACTCCAGAACATTCCACGGTCTCCAACACACCCACCTACCCACCAACCCACCAGCCCCCTACTGGCCTGAGGAGCAGCTTATATTGTGTGTAAGCCCCTCCCCCTGGAATGGAATCTTGTTACATTATCTTTTTACATACAAAATTGTTCACAATTCTGAAGTTCATTCAGTCTATTCACAAAGGAAAGAGAAAAACAGATATATCCCAAACATGTTACCACTTTTTTTACCCTTTTCATATAGAAAACAAAAATGGAATTCCCCCCCTTTACACATGCATGTGGCTCTTCCCATTACAGTATAAATAAGCCTCAAACTGGGGATAAGGTTTGGCCCCTCGAAGCCACCATAGGCTGGCATACCTGGAAGTCTCGAACAACAGACAGACAGTATCATTCAGTGAGACCGCTCTCCATTCACACAACAGCAACACAAAAAAAAAAACGAATGGACAATTACCATGTATGCATCTGGTAATTAACAAATAACTAATAACAGCAGTCACCAGTCAAACCCCGTGTGCACCTTCAGGAAATAGCTAGCAACTGGTCTGCAGAAAGGGTGTGATCTGACTCCTCTGTCACAGCCAGGTTTGCATAATTAGTTTTCAAGAGCAAGAGGCAAATGCTGTTCTCCTGTGCTGGTGAGGCTTGGTTGAACCAGGAGAGTGGAATTTGACCAAAAATAGTGCCCAGTGCAGACAGAGAGCAATGAGCTGTAACATTAATCATTGCAGAATCATGGTGAAATTTGTGGGCCAATTGCGAGCCACTAACCTAACATCTCAGTGGCTTTTTACTACTATGCCTGACTGTGCAATAAAATGTTACACTGTCCTGCAAAAATAAAATTGTTTATGTTTGTTAACTAAGGTTATTTATTTAGATATTAATGTATGTACAGTAGCTCACTAATAAAGTGTATGTGAAAACTATTCTTACTTCAAACTGGCCTCTTCTCAAATATAATACACCACCATGAGCGTCAACACAAACATTTTAAGGCAATATACCATTTTGTAAAACCAGTTAAGTGCAATTTTATGTTCAGAGAACTGTTCTAAACTAAGTACATACAGTATACTGCTGTCCAGTTCTCCAGTAGGTCTCTGGGTTTCGCTGGGCCTGTGGACTTCCTCCCGTGTTGCTCATGGAAACGATCTTTGCCCTGAGACCAGACTACTGCGCTTGACTGATATCTGGACTGCTTTAGGACTCAAGTCAATGATGACTCAAGTCTGAAGACTAAAGCAGGTTGTGTGTGCTGCAGCCAGCCGCTCCAGACACCCAGAAATCTCCAACTGGGTGACCGATTCATTGGCCAGCAGAACAGTGACCTGAAGTACAAAGCCAGAAGCAGGGTGGCCAGAAGAGATGGTAAGACTTTAGGATTGAAGTCCATCACTTGTCCCCAACAAACCAGCAGAAGTGACCAAAAATGGGTAAAACAAAAACCAATTATTGTGCACAACTGCCAGAGACCTATCCCACAAAGACGCATAGCCGTATTTGCTGCCAAAATTGCATCCGTCATGTGTTGTCTTAGGGACCTGAATACTTTCACTTTGAATATCTACTGTATTAAAGCTGGCATTTGTTTTTCCTTACATTCAACCTTCTCAATTAAAAAAAGTCAATTTGAAGACAATAAGTATTAATTGCAATATATCAAAATGTGACAATACAAAACAGTGCTTATAACTTCAACAAAGTTATGTTTTTTTTTTAATCAGGAAAATTATTTTTGTTGCTGGCATTGTAGTGAGCTCATTGTGCTGATTAACACTGGTCATCAATACAGCTGAGCAACCTGGGGAAACTAGGTGACAGTCAGGGGATACTAGCATACAGAGCCATTTGTGATATGGAGACAATACAAGGTGTGTATCTAACAATACTGCTTTGCTTTAGGTTATGAAGTCTTGTACTTTTCCTGTCATACAGCCTGTACAAACATGTTCTTTTTCCACGGTCAGACCAAGATGACACGTATTGTAACAGCTCATCCCACAAACGTTCACTGGGGCTCAAGCCAGGCAAGCTTGGCATCTACAGCTAGCTGCTCCCCAGCTTGGAACAGACCTGTTGTTACACAAACAGCATGAAGACCTGTGCTCTCCTATTGAAATGTTGCCATGTCTCGATGAGCCTGCAGGTAACACAGGATCTGATCAGTGTTGCACCTTGCAGTTAGAAGCTAGGTGCCACATCACCATAGCTTACCCTGTAAATGTTCAATGGGGCTTAGATCTACCAAGCACAGCACTCCCATCAAAACATTAATACCAATAAACCAACACTGCAAGTAAGACAGAGAGTCACCGTTATGAACATCATGAAGATGTGCATTGATGACATCTATTAATCCTATTAACTTTTCAGTTTGATATTCTTCATGTCTGTCAAAACCATTGTTCTGTACTTCTGCTCCAGGCTCTCCATGTACTCCAAGTAATTGCTGATGCTGAAACCATGGATGGGTTCTTCCTGTTAAAATAAGAAAGAATACAAATAAAAAAAGAGTTCTTAATGTTGTGGCTGTCAAAAAAGAAGGCATTTGAAGAGAAGTGGCATTGTTTTGGTGTCATAAAACATTACACTCACCACCTTAATATTTCATGTTAAAAACAGTGTTAATGCTAATTTGATGGGGAAAAACACAGAAAGAAAATGTCATTAATGGTGTAGGCAATTATGGAAAGATTAACTTAATTTTAAAGTAATAATTTTCTTTAATTAGGGAGAAGAAAGATCTACCTCCCAGGCAGGTAATTATTTCAGAAAACATTTTTTCTGTGCCACTTAAGATAGCAGTTGACAACACACTTTTGCACTAGTATTATTCTGTATTGCCATAAAATTAATATCAAACTAATAAAACCTCCTTCATATTAAGAGAATCTATTGATGCTACAACATGCATGGACATGTTATTCCTTAAGCATACTGGCAGTCTCCTTAGTATCCAGTGTGCAACAAGTGAATCCCTTTTCTGTCTTGACACTACAAAATGTATTCCCAAAAATGCAAAAATATCTCTGAAATTGTCAGTGCATAAAATCAAACATTACTTTGCATTAGAAAATGCATCACCTTACTCTTTTACATTATCTGCCTGCAGCAATTTTTTCAGATGTCATATTTTAACCTTACTGAACGGAAATGACTTACTGTACTTCCCCTTCACACAAACCACTTTTTTATTCTTGATAATTTAGGTCAGCTTAAGTGCACTACATTTATGTTAAGTTTAATATTGGCTATTTATTGATGTGTTTCATAGTCACTCTGTGCTTATTTTTGAATGATCCTTGAAAGATTTAAAAACCAATGTGTTATGTTCCCCTACTGTATATTCTGCAAAATGCTGCATTCCCAACAGTGTGCATTTGCATTTAGCTGTTTAAGAACATAAGAAAGATTACCAATGAGAGGAGGATATTTGGCTCATCTAGCTCATTTTGTTTAAACAAAAGACTTGCAAAATCGATTTTTATTTGAATAGAAATCAATATTTTACTTTTTGCTAGGTAATAAAAGATCACAAACAGTAAAACCAAATGTTATCTTTATCTAGCTGCTGTAACATGTATTTTCAAAACACAAGTCACACGAGGTTAGGACTTGAGCAGCAACCCACAGAATAGTATGACTGCAGTAAAGAACAAGGAAGTAAGGATTGTTTTTGTAAAAACAGAAACTGCAATATCTTCTATTAAAACAACAGATGATTTATGGTCAACTTTAAATGCATCCCTGCCTCCAGATTTTTACTTCTGCACAGTACACACAAATGCCTTTATTGCTCATTTCTATCAAAGTAGACACTAATTAAGATTGTTAGACTATATTTTTCTGTAAACTGGATAATAATCCAGCAGTGGTGCTACCTGGAGAAATGGATCTAATTATTTTAATAAAAGTAATGTGCAAGTCACATTTTCATGCAATGTACAGTATAAAAGTTTATCCATATTAAAATATGTGAAAAATGAGCCATTTAAGGATAAAACATAGGCTCACAATACAAAGTGAAGCATACTGATTGTGCCCTGCGAAACTAAACATTGCATGTTATATTTTCCAGCAGCCAAGAAACTGTGCTCCAGTGATCTTCAAAATAACATTTTTAACCAATTTAAATACACAACAGAAGACTGCTTCCATTTCTGTTGATTTAAAATCGCATGTGCATTCAATCATGTTGTCAGAGACAGAGTAAAAAAACAACATCTCCCTAATGCGTTGTGTTAATATTTATTACAAATACATATTTTTAAACTATTTTCTTGCTTAATGTAAAATGCTCTCTACTGTTCATTTTTTCTTCCCTAGTTTATTCTGGTTCTGATTGCAGTTTCACAAAGCCTAATGTGATTAAATGCAGCCCATTAAACAACTGCAGCAATACTGCATAGCACCCTGACTGCCTCGATTTCAAAGAGGAATGAATATTGAATTAAGCTTTTAAACAGAGAAACTGGAAAAATAAATCACAAGCTGTAGATATAGAAATATACAAGTCCCTTTGCATTTCCAGACATCAAAAGCAGATTATATGGAACAATAAAAAGCCGTTCAGTAAGTGTTAAGCAACAGTCCTCAGAACATAGTCTCTCCGTTTAAGTGAAAAGCTCTAAAAGTATTGTGCAGTGACTGAATTTCTTTTGAAATCTGATGACAAATTAATTCTGACTTGTTTCATGGAGTCTAATATCTGTACCAAAGTAAATGCACTCAATTTTGTATTTCTACCGCACTTGCAAAACTTTTGAAGCACTGTTTAGTAAGTACTTCTTTGCTGGAAGTTTGTTTTTAAATTCCATTTAAATTTGTCATTAATGCAAAATGACAATAAACCCACAGTAAACATACAGTGCCAATGCAAAACCTGGCAATGAGTGGCCAAACTATGAGTCTCACGACAAGTTCAAGTTGTTTCTTACTGGGAAACACTATTGTCAAAGGGAAAAATAATCAAGCGAAAAGTATAGATAAGAAAACCTGCAGTATTATCAACATCATTATTGTCTTCTTTTAGTTATTTAGTTCAGGTAGGTAGCTGCGTCAGCATGCGTAGGCTGCAAAGGAACAAGTAATAGGTTTATTCCATGCTGAAAAGAGAAGAAACAAAACACAACGTTTCGGCCATAGAGCCTTCATCAGGTCCTGAAACGTTGTTTTCTTTCTTCTCTTTTCAGCATGGAATAAACCTGTTACTTTTAGTTATTTACAGTGCCTTGCGAAAGTATTCGGCCCCCTTGAACTTTTCAACCTTTTGCCACATTTCAGGCTTCAAACATAAAGATATAAATTTTTTATTTTATGTGAAGAATCACCAACAAGTGGGACACAATTGTGAAGTGGAACGAAATCTATTGGATTTTTGAAACTTTTTTAACTAATAAAAAAATGAAAAGTGGGGCGTGCAAAATTATTCGGCCCCTTTACTTTCAGTGCAGCAAACTCACTCCAGAAGTTCAGCGAGGATCTCTGAATGATCCAATGTTGTCCTAAATGACTGATGGTGATAAATAGAATCCACCTGTGTGTAATCAAGTCTCTGTATAAATGCACCTGCTCTGTGATAGTCTCAAGGTTCTGTTGAAAGCGCAGAGAGCATCATGAAGACCAAGGAACACACCAGGCAGGTCCGTAATACTGTTGTGGAGAAGTTTAAAGCCGGATTTGGATACAAAAAGATTTCCCAAGCTTCAAACATCCCAAGGAGCACTGTGCAAGCGATCATCTTGAAATGGAAGGAGTATCAGACCACTGCAAATCTACCAAGACCTGGCCGTCCCTCTAAACTTTCAGCTCAGACAAGGAGAAGACTGATCAGAGATGCAGCCAAGAGGCCCATGATCACTCTGGATGAACTGCAGAGAACTACAGCTGAGGTGGGAGAGTCTGTCCATAGGACAACAATCAGTCTTACACTGCACAAATCTGGCCTTTATGGAAGAGTGGCAAGAAGAAAGCCATTTCTCAAAGATATCCATAAAAAGTCTCGTCTAAAGTTTGCCACAAGCCACCTGGGAGACACCCCAAACATGTGGAAGAAGGTGCTCTGGTCAGATGAAACCAAAATCGAACTTTTTGCCCACAATGCAAAACGATATGTTTGGCGTAAAAGCAACACAGCTCATCACCCTCAACACACCATCCCCACTGTCAAACATGGTGGTGGCAGCATCATGGTTTGGGCCTGCTTTTCTTCAGCAGGGACAGGGAAGATGGTTAAAATTGAGGGGAAGATGGATGCAGCCAAATACAGGACCATTCTGGATGAAAACCTGTTGGAGTCTGCAAAAGACCTGAAACTGGGACGGAGATTTATCTTCCAACAAGACAATGATCCCAAACATACAGCAAAATCTACAAAGGAATGGTTCACAAATAAACGTATCCAGGTGTTTGAATGGCCAAGTCAAAGTCCAGACCTGAATCCAATCGAGAATCTGTGGAAAGAGCTGAAAACTGCTGTTCGCAAACGCTCTCCATCCAACCTCACTGAGCTCGAGCTGTTTTGCAAGGAAGAATGGGCAAGAATTTCAGTCTCTCGATGTGCAAAACTGATAGAGACATACCCCAAGCGACTTGCAGCTGTAATCGCAGCAAAAGGTGGCTCTACAAAGTATTAACGCAAGGGGGCCGAATAATTTTGCACGCCCCACTTTTCATTTTTTTATTAGTTAAAAAAGTTTCAAAAATCCAATAGATTTCGTTCCACTTCACAATTGTGTCCCACTTGTTGGTGATTCTTCACATAAAATAAAAAATTTATATCTTTATGTTTGAAGCCTGAAATGTGGCAAAAGGTTGAAAAGTTCAAGGGGGCCGAATACTTTCGCAAGGCACTGTATATTGTTATGGCTCACTCCTCTCCCTTCAACTTCTAACATGAAGTCTCGCACACTCTCCCAGGTGGGTGGTAGATGAAGTTGGCCTTCTTTAACATGTTAAGTGCTCTAAGATCATTGTGGTGAAGACCGCTATACAAATGCAAGTAATTGCATTCTTTTTGATTATTATTATTGTTCTTTTTATTGTATGAATAATTGAAAGGATGGGAAAACAACACTTTATTAAATTAGTTTGAATATTTCTCATACAGATGATCATGAAACTAAAATGTTAAATCTTCTTACAGGTCACATGGTACACAACACTGTGCAGAGATTTTCCTTGTTTTTCCATTCATTTATTAGCATGCAATTCATAACTGAAATGCTTAAGGTGTTTACAATTCATTTACATTTCAATTGTATTGTATCACAATCTACTCACCTGATTCAATTTTTAGGATGTTAATATATATATTTATATATATTTTACTTTCTATGATTGTTTCTTAGTTCTTTTATCTTGTTATACCTTATTATATACAGTATTCTAATATGACACCTATTGTATATAACATCACAATAAGGAAATATAAGGAACTGGATTACAGGATTTATGTAGTCAAGTGCACTTAACACTGTGCATAGTCATACTATAAATTAAGGTAGACCTGAACTAATTTTAGTAGTTTTTTAAAACTTTGATGAAAACGGAAAAAAATATTTTTTCTTTAAAGTAATATCAATCATGATGTCTGTACTACTATGTCTGTTATTTCCAGAATAGCTAAGGTTCTTTTTGAATGGTGGCTTTTTACTATATAAAGCAATCTGTCTAAGGATATGAATCATTTCTCACATATTACTTACATTTTAAGAACTGTATATAATACTAGATATTGACTTTTGGACTATTTTTGTTACAAAACAGTTATACCTGTCACAGCTGTAGAACTGCCACTCTGTCCCTTGTACTGACTGTGTGCTGCTGGTCGAAAGGCACAGCAACTATCCCACAAGTCTCTGATTTCTTTCAAGAAATTTCTGTTTGTTTTTTGTTTTAAAATAAAATTTGGCTTTGACACTATTGTGTCCTTAATGAAACCATAATTGGTTTGATTTAGTTTTCAGTTTTAACTTCACTTCAGTGTGGGGGTGTAGAAAAATGCATACAAATCTTTTCTAATTCTTTCAATTATTGTGTAAAATATTCCATAACTACCTGACATTGGAAATTTATACAACATTTTTGTAGTTTAGTGCATCTAAATTATACAATCATTGAGAAGGTAAATTTGATAACAGTTACACTGATGGATGATTTATTTTAGTGTATTTGTTTTGTTACAATGGTATGAAGCTAAACTGACACTTGATGATATATACAAGGTGACAAGTATATTAAATATTACTATTAAAAGATATTTCAGTTATTATTCTTTGTAAATATACTGATACCATGCTACTTCCATTACCACAGATGACCGAAAAGCTGAAACTGATAAATTATCAGTCACTTGTTCGGTGATGGCACACAAGACTGAAGCTAAAATCGCAATTTCTCATCAGGATTCTAAAACTGCACATTCGTGCACCTTCACCTGAACCAACAGATTAACACATGTGGTAGAATCCAGAGAAGCATGCAATGCAGAACTGGACTACAGCAAGGGAATGGATGGAAGGAAGGCAGGAAGACTCAGGTTTTCAATTGGCACAATGAAATTAAAACAGTTACTCAATACACTCGATAAGAAAAATAAATGTTGTCTTTTAATCAGATTATTAGGCATCCATTTTCAATGACTGCTTAGTGCATCAGGGCTGCCATGAGCCAGAACATAGCACGACAGGCAACTGGTGCAAAGCAGCATACAGGATGCCAGTCCAACATTTTTTTGATGCCAGTTAACCAAGACAGTATATTTCTGGGCCGAGGGAGGAAATGTGAGCACCAGTTCAGCAGAGCGAGAATGCTAACACAAGGCTCCCTATATCAGAATTGAATCTATGACCCAAATGCTGTACGACAGCCAGGTTAGCTGCTGCACCAACATGTTACCCTGTCAAATCTTCAATAAGGCGCCAAATGTTTTTTTTAGAAAACAGCAAGAACGTTCATTCCGCTTACAATGCTTTCTTATCACTACTCCAACAACTCCATTACTACAAAGCATTACCTTCGACAAGTACTGCATAAAATAAAAAAAATCACGACAGCCTTACTTTCAAAAACACCTGAAGGTCCTGGACCTGAGTGTGCTGAAGGATCTCCTCCTCTAGGTGTTTTAGAACAGCAATGCAAATGTAGGTCTGGTAATCAGGACCCATGACAATGCAGGTACAGATGTAATGGCAGATTTCTGGCCAGTCCAGGTAGTTCCAAAAGCATTGTCCCAACCACTGCAGACATATCTGAAAAATAAACACCACATGTTATCGTTCTGGAAGAACTCACAGATTGTTGTGTACAGTACGTTTTAAATTAAGATTTACATCTGCGTATATACACATTGGAGTCTGGAGTCTTCTGTGACCTTTTTTCAGTTCTGATGTCTGTATTTGCTATAGCTCTAGCTGTTTGAAATTGGTTGTAATGGCATTAAAGATGAGTGTTCTTGTCCAGTCTTGATAATGTCTTAAATTGGTCAACAGATGAGAAATACTTGATTAACCACTCAGCTACTGTAATATTCCAACATTCACCATCCTATTGTCGATTATGGCAATCTTGGAGATTGCTAAAAACCAGTAGGACACAATGTATTGTTTGTATAGGCTTGGAATATACACAACGCACTTATATCATTCCATACTTGCTCTAAATGATGTATTGTCATCAGTTCAGAAACAACATAACATTTTTTTTTATTTACACACTAAAACATTTCTTCCTAGATTGTGTCCTGAGTAAGAGTTTTTCTGACTTCAAGCCCCCAAGGGGTTAGGTTCCCTTTAAGCCCTGAACCAGGCCTCTTCTGTCTATACTTTCCTAGACATTGCAAGATGTTTAGGGGCACATCCATTCCAGGAGGAAATGGTACTGGACGCGTGGGTACTTAAAGGTAGGCCCTGGTGTGAGTTTGTCTTTGTGTGTGTGCCCGCCCTGCGATGAACTAGTATCCCATCCATGGTGTGTCCTGCCTTGCCAGGATAGACTCTGCCCCCACCCCACCCCCCAGATGTGTGACAGAATTAGAATTAAGATGCAGATATCAAAGAATAACTGGATTTTAACCAGTTATTGCTATCTCAAAAACTGGAGATAGCATCTCAGCGAGAACTATCTCAGCCAGAACACAGCCAAAAATCTATAAAACAATAACAATGTTATATGGATCCAATTTGGATTTGGTGCATAAGATCCAAAATATTTTACAAAATATATAAAACAATACAAAAAATATAATACAGTGCCATGTATATATATATGGTATATTTACAAGGTGGTGACATTCCAGAAAGATGACTATGATAGTTTGAGCAAGTTTGAGGAATGGAAACAGGACATTTACTGGTTGAGGATAAGGAAAAGCATGGTGAATTAAACTTTCAGTGACTTAAGATATACAGTGCAGGCTGTTAAAACTGCCCTGACAGAATAAAATAGAGGGACAATCAGTAATAAGTATAATCTTAACAACAGTCTCCACTGCTGTTGAGGCTATGAATTGTATATGGCCAGTCTACATAAACAAGTACATTCAGTATAATGGTTAATTCAAAATATGTACAATGTTGTTCTATGACTCTGAGTATGTCCCCAGCATGCTGTGTCTATCAAAATGTATAATGGTAGCTGTCTTAAGTATAAATCATTAGGGATGGTGTATTCTTGAACATACTACAAAACACCATGTCTTCAACATACTGTACTTCATTTTAATCATTTAGTCACCATCGTTTTTGTAGACATGATTATATTTTCACAAAATTAAATGATCAAGATATAAACAATTATGAAGTCTTTTTTTTTATGCAAGCTTTTTAGTTACCTGAAACGTTTTGGCAAAAACCAAAGAATCTGTCTCCGATATAATTTTAGATGGATGCCTATACTCATTCAATATAAATCAACTAAGCAATAATCCTATGACTGTTAAAGATATTCCATCAAAGGTATAGGACACACAAAATTAATTCAGTTATTGATGTATAATTGATTAAAAAGTATACTATACTTTTTATACAATGTTGAACATACCATAAGCCTTGTTACAAGGAGAAGGATTTGTTATAATTCTGTTGATGTCCATCCTTTGTTCTTTTCTCAAGAAAATAGATAATCTTATAGTTTTGAGATATTTCTCAGAAGGTATGAAGGTAATATAAATGTCTTTCCTCTATGGGATTTTCCAATTACATTGTAGAAAAAAACTATATGTATTAATCTAGACTGTTAGAAATCAAGGTCTTTCCAAGCGTATGGTATTACTGCTGACATCACCAGCAATACAATTTACTCTGAATGTTCTTCATCACAAGTTTCAAGCACCAGTCAAGACTGGAATTTAAAGTAGATACAGAGGCTAAAAGAAACTGCAGCCTTCATTGATGAAGGTGTCACTCAATTCGAACATATTTGCCAACCTTTTTTCTGTGCCCCATTTATATAAAATATTTACAAATAAAAACAAATATGACATGTGTACAAACAATTGTGGTGAAATTTTACTTTTTCACATTCAATACAACATTTGACATGCAATGTACTTAAAAACCTTTTTGAAAAGACCCTTTAAATACTAAAACCATGTATTTCTCAAAATCTCTAATGTTAAGATTATGATTTATGCATTATTAAATGGCACACAATTAGCATCAGTGTTATTTTACAAAACTGTAATTTTTCTACAGTTGTTATATCAAAATATGTACCGTTAAATAATAAAACAGTAAGACACTCAGCATACTCTTGACATAAAATGATTTGAATCAGAAAAACAAAACTGTAAACACAGGAATTTGAAGAATATAATAACATATTATGATTTCAGGTATATTTTGAGGTAGAGATAAAACCAAAGATTTAAAATTTAAAGCTGACTAAAAGAAGAAGAATGGGATAGATTTTGTAAAGCATAGAGACTGGAAACATTTCAAAGATATTTTACTTAATCCATAGACCAGATTAAGACCAAATGTAAGCAAATCAAAATCTAAAAGGAGACTGTTCAAATAGTTTTACAAATCATTAAAAAAATATAAGGAGAAAGTAAACAGAAAAAATAAAACTATATACAATTAAAAAGATTAAGACCCTGCGACAGGAATATAATGAAGTGCAAGCACAGGGAAAAGAGGTATTAGAAAAGCCAAGAGAGAGAAAAGAAAACTGCAACTGAGGTTATCATTCATTTCAGTTAGTTTTACTTGCATAAAATCTCATATCTAATATACCTGTATGTTAGATAATATTATTTAATATTCCCACATCTCTTAAAAACCATGTGTATACAGTAGTATTATTGCTGTGGTCCATTCTGATCTTTTCTGTTTTTAACACAAATCGTTCACAACAGAAATATTCAACTTCAGTATGAACATCTGTATCAGACCCAAATGTCCAAATTTGCGACACGTGCTGCAAGGTATTTTTTCACGTGTTTTCTCCATTTTGTGTTGGGTATTTTTCTGTGGTGTATTGTCCATAAGTAATGCTGCTCAATTTAATATTTCAGGATTCAGTAAAATCGAGAGCAGGACAGCTTGAGGCTGCTTTGTAAAGAGATCAATTCTAAGAGGTTAATACAAGCTTGCTTGTTACCTGTGAAGGGGTGAAACCTGACATTCGGAAAGCAGAGAAAACTAGAGGCACTTCTGTCTTCAACAACATCTCTACGTAATGAGCAGTGCAGGAGTAAATAGGATGGATCCCAGATTCCGCAATCTCAACGGGATGGTGGACCTGAAAAACATAAAAAAAGGGAAACAATGATTTCGTTAACTAAGTAATATCAGCTTCACACCAGGGCCAATTTTCCCAGACGTCAACCTACCAATGTGTCCTTGGACTGTGGGAGGAAACCAGAGCACCTAGAGGAAACCCCTATGAACTCAGGGAGAACATACACACTCCACACTGACAGCACTCCAGGTATGGACCTGAACCAGGGCCCCAGAGCTGCAAGGCAGCAATGCTAATACAGTGCCACTGTGCCACCCAAAAATGAAATTTGTTTGTTAATGTCGGAGAGCTAGAAGAATGTCTAAAACTATCAAATCAGACATTTTTGTGCTACAAAAATCATTTGGCAGTCCCATGTACTTGTGGCAGTGGCAGAATGTTGTTAGCATTACAATGTACAAAGGAATTCTTATTTTAGTAGTGCAAGTCTTGCTGAGAGGTGTGACTGGGACTAGTGCACAGCCACAGCTGATGGTATATGAATGGGCAATAACATTTGACCAAGTTTCATTTGAACAGAACTCTAGCAGTATAGGCCAATAGTTTCATTCTTTAACACGAAGTCTCAATCCCTTTACATCTAACACTTATAGTGACATGTACATCTTCTAAACTCCATTTTGTACCATAAAACAATGAATTAAATTTAAAAAAAACACTTTATTCTTTTAGCTTGAAAATATCTGGGCCTAATGTGTTACTACTCAACTTGGAGGTAGAGAAAGGATGAAATTCAGACAAAACCTGGTTTTAAATAATCATTAATAGCACCTTAACATTGTTGTAAATTTTCAGCATATGGATGGGTTTAAGAAAATAATTTCTGAGTACTTTTTAATACTTAATAAAATCTTGAATCTAATTTTAAAACACAAAGATCTGCTACTAAAACATAAAGCTCTATTTTATTCTGTGATTGCTGCCAAAAGTGAACATGAATCAGGTAAAAATTGTGTTCTACTGACTCTATCCATCAGCAAGATGGAAAACCTCTATTATTATTCACTATATTTCTTTACAACTCACAGAAGCATGTAGTCTGGGCAGCCACAAAAATGCTGAGGCAAGAAGGTTGGAGAATGGCAGTAGAAATTTTAATGCTCTCTCCTTGTCTCCAGACATTATCAGAAACACAGAAGATGCAAACCAGTCATGGCCAGGATAAGCTCCCTGCAGACAATCTGTAAAGCAGAGTCAAGGATTTTTGACAGCAAGTATCCAGCTCTTGTCAGAAAAGACATGTTTCAGTTCTCAACGGACACCTATCGACAGCACATAATCCATGATGAAGTTAGGAAGTTAAAACTGAAAAGAGGTTTTTTTTTCCCATCTTGGCCATTAAATGTCAGGTTGATCTTTAACAATGGCTTTTAACACACTGTTTTATACCAGGGAATACACAGAAAAGACTTTACTCCATGGTACAAATACAAGGACCAACAACACTGTAGGAAATCTATATAATGCAAAATAAAAAGATTAATACAGGCACATAATACTAATTCATGGAATGTAATGCAATGCAATCTTTTTTTCCCAGTGGCAACTGGAGATATAGTTCTATATTAATTGTTGAATCATACATTACATTTAAAAGAAAAAAAATCTCTGTGGCAAGAGTATAGACATAAATAAATAAAAAATATAGCTGTGTTGGTTATTGATGGTTTATATCACATCTCCATGATTAAAGAGCATCTAGTATATACAGTAGGCTCACGCTTTACATGGTAGTTAGGTTCCTGACATACAGTAGCTCCTATACCCCAAATCACATATAACCAGAAGAGCCCGTTAGACCCTCCTATTCCCCTGCCTTAAACAAGTGAAATCAATCGTAAGTGTATTACAATGTACGTAGTTTTAAATATTATAAAAACAGTAATAAAGCAAGTACAGTACTGCACAGTAGACAAAAGAGATCTTATAAGATTGAATAATGATAAAAATGCAGAGAGCACAGCAGATGCACAGCTCTCACGAATAGCCTTCTCCCTGTCTCTAACTGCACAAATCAAAGCTCCATTCTTGCCATACATACAGTATGTACCAAACTGGGTACTGTCATTCCATCCCTTAACCTTTTCAGGCACTTAACCAAATCAGGCACTTTTCTTGATTTGCCTTTCCTGTGAGCCTGTTTCTTTCACCTTTGTACTTGTATACAGTTTACGAGCCATATTGTGGGTGATGCCACACAATAAACAAAGCACCAGAGTGCTATAGGCTCTGTAACTGGTTCCCAAAGCATAGCTCAGGTGTATGCTGAGCCAGATTGGAATTTGTGAAATTGATTTTTCATCGCCGACTGCGTGTACATAAATTTTCATAAAATATTTTGCGTAAAGCATGAGTTTACTGAATATGTACATAGATAAATACAAATAAGAGCATCAAAGGAAACAATTTTCTATAATTGCAACAAATTCACAAAGTATTATCAGTAAAATAATGAATGATTTTGCTGCAGGTGACTGTATTGAACACACATGGATGATATACCACTGTATGTCAGTAAACCCACAAGCCAATAGTGAGTGGCCACCACTGGGAACAATACAAATAGTACATCTGTGACACCAGCTTGGCAGCAGGTTGTAGATGCTGTCTACCTGGATTCTGCGCCATTTCTCTCATACAGCTGTGACAAGCATGCAACTCTTCACTGGTCTCTGAGCCCTAGATCCCACATGCCATCCCAGCTCATCCATTAATTGTGCATTGAGCTCATGTTTGGTGAGTATGGCATTTACAAGATAATCACCATTCTCATCTCGCAAGAATGCTACTGTTACAAGTGTAGCATGTTACCTGAGTTCATTACCCTACCGGAATGGAGTCAGGTGAAGGTGTCATGACTTGTGCTCTGAAATGTGGACTATTAAAGATGGATTGTGTTAGGCTGTAACATATTGCCATATTTGAATTTCTGGGCTGTGAACAACCCCAATGGGTGAGCAACAGTACACTGACTAACAACACAGTACACTAAGGCACTGTTTTCATGATAAGTGGGCATACTGCTTTCTTTCCATCTTTGTTTCTGGATTTTCACCAGATTCGACTTGAACAAGTTAAATCTCATCACATCACATCATTGGGTTTCTGAGCAGCTCATCAATACATATCAGTTCTGGCAGTGAGTAAATTAGCTTTCAGACTTAATTTAGAACCAGTATCGTACAGATCTGATATGAGGACACTACCTCCACCTGCATTTTCGTTCTATAAAAGCAAAATATATTTTGTTTATATACATATACATATTTATTATGCTTGAAAGACAATAATCTGATATTATTTAAAATGTAGTTTAATTCTGACAGTTATGAGTTTAATAAGGATACAAAGAGGTGATTTAACTTTTATTTGTTGCTGACTCAGAAATGTCTGGCAGTGTTTCATAAGCAGACAAAGTTCCTGCTCCACGTCTTCTTTAATCAATTTTAAGTACATGCCATATCTGAAAAATAAATAAAGTTACCTTTAAAATAGATATTTATAACATATATGACAAAGTTTTGAGTTCACCTAAGTGTGGACATCAAATTTTTCTGTTTAACTGTCCTTATCAAATAACTTGCTTTCCAGAAAGACAGCACCATTTAAGCAAACCATACGTTGTACATGATTTGCTGATGTCTAATTTAGTTATTATTACAAAGCATGAAATAATTTGACGAATGTGCTCTTTTAAGCTCCTTATCATAGAACCAGATATGACAGATTTCAATCCAACACAAGTTGCAAATTATACGCTCTTAACAGTTAACAATTTGTTTCCAATAATGATATTGAAGAAAATTCTAAAAACAAATAAAATTGAAACCATGATCAAGTAATGAATTTGCAGTTTATAACTGACAAGACTACTGAGTTCGGATTTATTCATGAATCATACTTACAGTGTATAAATGCATAAATGTGTTTTTGTACAAACATGAATTCATCCAAAAACCTTTTTAAAATAAAAATGTACACTCATAATATGTATTATGCATTACATTTAAAACTTATTCAAATCTAAATTAAAAGTTAAGTATGTGATAATACCAGAAGAAGTTCATTACAATTAATAACATTTTACATTCACGACAAAAATAACAGTAACCAGAGAAGATATACTCATGAAAAGTACCTGATAGACATTTTAATCCCGAGCTGCTCCAAAGTTGATAGGTTTTGATTCTTAACACTGCTATCAAGTGCTATAAAAAGATAAAACAAAGATAGAATGTTAGGACCTGTGTTATCTACCAATTTATGTAGCTATGTAGTTCACATATAAAGACATCACAGCAGAAGTGCAAAACTACTTCAGTAAAAACACAGAATTAAATATGAACAGATCCAAAATCAAAAAGAAAGATTTCACTATATACTATTAGGGAATCACCTCTTTAAAAAAAGGTTATGGCAGATATGAAATAGAACTATTTTAAGTCACAGAACAGTAGGATTATAGCATTTTTTTTACATAGACTTACTGAAGATGAGTTCCAATTAAAAGAGATAGAAGTAACCAGAAAATATTAGTATTAATTACTATTAATTATTGTGGTTTTCTTAGATTTAGAATACAAAATAATGTTACAAAAAAGCAATAATAGTCACTTATATGAAGTTTGATTTCAGTAAATGCTTTTACTATTGAAAACAGCTTAGGAAATTTACTTGTCTTTTCTAATTATCAGATGAAAAGTACAATTATCACCTGCGGACAAAGCACCAGGTTGTTTTGTAATAGTAGTACTGTACCACTTTACTATTGTTTCACATATTAATAGTCCAATTTAGCTACAGCATAGCTACACTGTGGAGCTCAGAGAGAGTTAAACTTCAATGAATCAGGCTACACAGTGAAAACTGTCAGGTTGTGTCTAAAGTAAATCACTGAGCCAATTTTACATGTCAGTCACAGCAACAGATGATATGGGCAGTTAAGTGAAGTGAACTGAATGGACTATGACAGCTACTCCCTAGGTATTTCATCTGGTTAAAAGAATAACAAAGCGAAAGGAAGAAATGTTTCATTTTTTCACCACAATCTAACTTTCCATCTAAGATCTACTTCTATAAATAAGCAGCAGAAGACATTGGAAATTTGAACTTCTTATCTTTCTCTGCAGCTTATAAGTTTGTATTACATTGAAATTCAGTATGAAAAATAGTAAAGCTATAGTATTAATATTGTTGACCCAGTAGTCAGAGGAAAACCATAAAAAGATAAAGCTTGATTTGCAGCTTCCGTCTCTCACAATCAGTCTCACAATTGTGGAAAATAAAGTAAAGAAAAGGAAAGAGGTGACACAATAATCAAGCTTTGTGTGGCTTGAATGATATAACCACAATGGTTATATGCTTACACTATTTTAAAATTGCTTCAGACACACTCAAGTGCTGAACGGCTTAGTGGGTGAGCTATTTGACACAATCATAATAAACTATTTATAGATCACCTTTAAAGGTTTTACAAGGCTTTACAGAATGACAACAACAATAAAAAATACACAAGATATGCACAATGAAAATAGAAAATGAGAGGAGACAGCAGATGGGGGTACTAAATACAGAAGGCGCAGAGAGGTAAATAACACAACCAGTTAAGTTAAGGCCCTTCTAAAGAAGAAGATTTTGAGTCTGGATTTGAAGGAGTTTAGGAAAGGGAAGGGAACATATTTAGCTTTAATCTTCCTGGTTGAGGGAATGTTACTAATGAAGTGATTCAACCTGCAGAATCTTAACCCTGGTGATGATCTAGAAAGATAAACTGCCTGTCAAGAGAGCGACACCTTCCTGCTAGCAGCCTGCCGAAGACCTGACTTCAAATGGACTCACCAGCAGGGAAGCCAATTCCACAATGAATCCATGGTTTTGTGTACAGTAGATCACCCAGAGGGTTGTCACAAACTACGGCAGAGACGTTCAGAACGATACAATAAATGTGTGAGGTGTACAACAGAAAGTTTGATGGGAAGGTCCACATGCATTGTTCTAGAAAGGACCATCTAGTCAAATACAGAACTTGCAGTTTACATAATAATAATAAATTGTAAGCGAAGTAGAAGGCGCTACAGAGATACTGGATCAGCACTTTCTGCCCTTCATGGGGCTCATCCTGGATTGACAGCATTCCAGTCACACAGCACGTGTCCTCATGGTGCTCTCATGAGAGCAGGATGTGATTTACTTGTGCCTTGGAAGCCCTGCTCCTAAACCAGGATCAGGCCAGTGAACGGTTGCATTCTTGTCCACGATATATGAGAACCTCGCAATACTACTACTACTACTACTACTACTACTACTACTACTACTAATAATAATAATAATAATAATAATAACAACAACAACTTTTATTTATAAAGCACCTTTCCAAACTCAAGGACACTGTAAGTCTTGAATAAAGACAAATACAAGAAAAGCACGTTAAGAGTAAATGAACAAAAAATCAAAAGTACTGTATGCAGGTTCATAAAAACTGACTGCAGGCAATCAGACATACACCTTGGTAAAAAGGAAACAGTGTTAACATGGAGGAGTTCAGAGATGTACTGTATAGTATGATAGAGCCAGATTGTTTAGAGCCTTGAAAATCAGCAGCAAGATCTTGTATTGAATACGTGACTTTACAGGCAACCAATGTAGAGACATAATAGTAGGAGTGATATGCTGCCAGGGTCTAGTGTAAGTAAGTAGTCTATCTGCAGAGTTTTGGACATATTGCAACTTGTCGTAAAAAGTTAGGGAGCCCATAGAGTAAAGAGTTGGCGAAATCAAGCCTTGATGTTATAAATGCATGGATCAGTCTCTCAGCATTGGACACTGATAAAAATTGAATATTGAAATATTTCTAAGGTAAAATATATATATATAAACAAAATCACAAGAAAGCATTTGCAATGTGTTTTGCAAATGTACATTTGCAAATTCTCCAATGATGTTACTAGACTGTGACTTTCATAATAGACCACCTGTTGATGACAAATGTTAATGAGCATAATGAATTTATGTCATGTCTTTTCAATATAATGTCAGTACAACATTTACATAAAAAACGCCTTTTTCTTGATAACACTGTTGTGAATTTGTTTCAGTTCTAAGTGATACGATGACAAGAGAACGGGCCTGCTGCAAGCATCTTTAGATCAAAAATAGCAATTGAGGTGCAATAGAGGGAAATAAAGAGCTAAGGATAAGGAAATGATTAAAGAAGCCAGGTAAAATGTAGCTTGAAAACGCTGACATATAGGGGAAGAAAGGCAGTGCAAATAATCCAAAGAACATCTCTGAAGTCCTTATCTGGGCACACATGAGTGCTTCTGAAACGGACTCACTCACTTTGTAGGTTACCGAACTCAAAATGGTGATTAATGAAATGATTCTACCAGGACAGGTTTCCATCTTAAGATCACTGCTATGCATGAAAAGCACTCTGAGCATTTGTTTTCCAGAGCTATTAAACCTTTTACCTACAATAAATTAAAATCCCACTTGAGACAGAAACAACAGGATGATTTTCTAGAACAAATATGTTTTAGAGAAGTGAGATTTGGTCAGATTATTTAAATTTTCAAGGTGACCTTTTTTTTTACATTAAATCAGATGTGCTCCATTTGTTTCACTACAGAAAGAAACATTCGCACAGAATTCTTTTACAGAATTCTTTATTACATCCATACTATTTTCACACTATGCAAATAGTTTTTACCTGTTAAATGTTTTATTATATGTGTTTTACTGAATTCTGTGATCTGCATTATCTTCTTCTCCATCCTAAATATCAATATAAAATATAAAATATCAAAAACCACTGTAGCTCCTGGATGAATTTCTAAAATCTTGCACATGAAGGCACTGTGCCTTTTAGCCTATTGGAACAGAATTGCAGTGACAATGCCTTTCATTCAAAGTCTTTTTAGAAGCAATTGATGCTGTTAAAATAATAAGAGACAAGTGACAATAAAAGTTAAAATAATAATGGACAACTGAAGCACCAATATGAAATCACACATTTAAGGCAAAAATTAACATTTGATTTATACTGTCATTTTATGCAGTCTTTCAGAATCGTTTAAATGATCTAATTTAATACCGACCATACACCCTAGAAGGGTTTGTAGCTAAATGGGTAATACATTGTGATATGTGATAACTCTCCATCTGAATAAAAGTAATTTAGTTTACTGTTTAGACTATTTAATACTAAGCATTTTATTACTGTTGTGAACTTTAGCATCTTGTCTGCAGCGATTAGGTTGGGACAGCGATTGGCGTGCTTCATATAGCCAGCAGCCATATCACCCTGCAACTCACAACTGGCAGCCCACTGAAGCTCAGAAGAGGTGTTAGTGGAGTCAGCAGGGGGCGCTCACCCTGCAATCCATGTGGGTCCTAATGCCCCAGTATAGCGACAGGGACACTATACTGTAAAAAGGCGCCGTCCTTCAAATGAGACGTAAAACCAAGATCTTGACTGTCTGTGGTCATTAAAAATCCGAGGGTGTTTCTCGAAAAGAATAGGGGTGTAACCCCGGCGTCCTGGCCAAATTTCCCATTGGCCCTTATCAGTCATGGCCTCCTAATAATCCCCATCTATGAATTGGCTTCATTACTCTGCTCTCCTCCCCACTGATAGCTGGTGTGTGGGGACCGTTCTGGCGCACTATGGCTGCTGTTGCTTCATCCAGGTGGGGCTGCACATTGGTGGTGGTGGAGGGGTGTCCCCATTAGATAAGACTTTACTGATCCTGAAGGAAAACTGAGGTGTTACCTACCCACATAGGCCTTTCATCTAAAACTGCTTTCTGTAATTACAACTTTTTTTAAGGTACATTACATCAACATCTTCACATCATGATACACAAATATGATAGCCTAAGTATGTACTGTTTATTTATATAATTTAAAGCAAAAACTATACTGTATACTGTCTTGTACTAACCTTTGTAATCTTGAGAAAGGAAGAAGCACTCTGAGGGACTGGATGAAAGATGTATGGTAGTTTTTTCAAGTAAATCAGCCAGAACTGCACAGAAGAAACAAGAGTTTTTGAACATCACAAAATACATTTAAAAAGCTATTTCAGCTAAAGGTACAGTGATAAATCCTCCCTTAAGTACAGAAAATGCAGTGGTAATCAACATTATTCTTTGCCAATTCATACCCAGTGAAAGAAAAAAGGCAGGTATAATAGAAGTGTGTTTTGCATTTCAATAACCATAATCAAATAGCTCTATTTCCATTTACTTTTCCGTTATCCTTACAAGAAAAACAATGGTATGCCCTTGAAAGATCATATCAGGAATAGCAATTCATTTCCTACATCCCAAGCTCGTCTACAATTTATCTGTTTTAAAGGAAAGACAATGAATCTTGATGACTGATGTAAAAAGCTTAAATCAAGCATTATGTTAAATTATATGATTCACTCTTGACATAAACATTTCTCATAGAGACGACTCAATCAATGAATTTAACAAGCCCCTCATTATCTAAACTATTGGGATTTAAAGGAAACATCCTGTCAAGTAATTCTATTGAATAAGTGCAAAGATGTAGTCAACATCACATAAGATCTGTGTAGGGTTATTGGAAGCATAAGCCACATAATTTTTAAGCATTGCATTATTTACTTGTTTTGGGCTGAACATAACTGAAAAGTGTACTAAACTTAAAATGCTAGCTAAATGAGAAAAACATTTTTAACTGTTAATTTTATTTTAGGCCCTTAAATCTACTATACATAATGTATCCCTCTGCTACTGTAGCTGTGGAAAATCTACCACCGGTAGCAAAAAAAAAGAATGTGTGTCAGGACAGGACAAGGAAATACAAGAGGCAGACAATAATGGTCGCCTTGTTAAAGTGTCTTTCGTTTTTCCATTAGAAAAATGGGAATCTTTCAATTCCCAAAACCCAAAATACAAAACAAATTAGGACCTCCAGAATCAATTCTACCAATCCCAACAAAATCAATCTAAAGATTTATTAAAATATCTTAAATACATAAGATGGGTTATAAATGAGAGGAAGCCATGTGGCCCCTGGTTGCTACTGTAGTTCCTAAATGATCGGAGGGTCTCATCCAGCCATTTCTTGCAAGAAGCCAGGGTATCAACTTCAATAACATGGCCAAGTAAAAAAAAGATCTGTGCCTCCTCCTTTAATACGTTGTATACTACATTCTTACATGGAAATAAGTCTCTGGAAACAAGAGATTAAAGATTAAATTGTGTGATCATTTTACAGGACATAAATCTTAAAATAACTGCAACACTCTTAAGAAATTACACATTTCATTAATAATTATATTAAGTAAAGGTGTTTAAGTATTCTGAATACCAATGGCTTGCATGCATTAAATTTACAAATACAATTAACTAAAAAGAGACAGTAACCATTAAAGAGGACATAACAGGTTTAACATTATTAGACACTGCATCATATATCAAAGGTAATTCTACCTTTTTTTTTTGGTAATGGACCATATAGCAATACATACTGATTAACATTTATGTTTAGCACGGGTTAAGCTTCAATGTTCATACATCACCAGCTGGGGCTGAGTTATGTCATTTAATAAGAGGCAATACATTTCCATTATTACTGCAGGAGAATGCTAAACCACACAGGGTGAAAAAAATCACACAGATTTTTCCATTTTCACTTAGCGACTGATATGCACGACTAATGTGGACAAAGTGTTATTTCCAAACGTGGAGTTTGGAAACAAAAAAGGTACATGACAAAGCCTGGTATGTGAATAACCAGGAGTAGCACTCAACACAGTGCTAAATGCCAGTCCCCAGTGGCTTATGAAATCTCAGAAAATACAGGATAACCATAACTTTTCAAGTACAGTCAAAAGGCATCTGTTTGTCCCCGCTAGTATGTGCGGTGAATGCACTAACTCCACCACACCAATACTGGACAACCACACGTGGTTTTAGAAACACTGTAAGAACAGAGCATGCATTGTGAATTCTAAAACACTACGTATGCAAGAATAAAAAGCTTTGCCACACATAAAAAATAAGGAAACATATCGATCACAAATTGATATGAAAAACATGAAAGCATAGATCATACAGGTGAGAAATGTTGAACTACCATTAAGATTCCAGCTGGTAAATTAAATCCTACAGTACCAGATGTATTGAAAAACTGTCACCTGTAAACCTTAATTCTGTTTTTACTTTTAATTTTTAATTTAATTTAATTTTCATTTCCTATTCATAAAAACTGAACTTTTTTTATTACATCATACAAAGATATAGGAAAATAATGCAGAATGAACATTTATTAATACTGTATTCTTCAATTTATTTTTATTCTAACAGACCCAATTATTATTAAAAATTATGTTACATGAGAAAGGTACGCTAGTGAAAAACAGAACAATGTCAGTCTTATACCATTATTTTAAAGTAGAAACCACATAAAATCACTGATTCAAGATACACTCAATCCAAAAAACACTCAAACACTGTCACCACCCCAAGGAATAGACCACATACTATAGATCTTAATAGGAAGCAGTTTCACTCCGTTACTGTGCATTAGTGAGTGATGTGAAACTGATGATTCTAGTCAGGACTGTGTGAGAGCTTTAAAGACAAACAACCTCCTCCTGCAAACAGGATATCAAAATGAGGAAGAAAGTGCTTATGGATCCTATATGTATTGAATAAGAGAATAAAATAATTATCATCTTTATTTCTTGCATCATTTTGTGATACTTTCTAAACTATGAGTTATATGGAAGGAAAATTAAAAGTATTCATATGTAGACAGCACAGATTGAAAAGGATGGAGAAACAATGAGTAAAGAAAAAAAGGAAAAGAAAAGACAAGAACCAGAGAGAAAGGAAACACTAGCAGCCAACACTCTGGCTAGGATATATGAAAATCTCCTCACGTCTCTTTGAAAAGAACAGACGAGTTTAAAGACAGGCTACTCGCAGGGTTGTCTACTCAGAGCTGACAGGTGGTCAACTGTGGGTGGAGCGGGGGGTGGGCTCCCTCCAGCTGAACTCAATCATCTTGGGAGCTCATGTCTCACAGGGTTCAAGACATTGGAGTCCCAGTGCCATTGAGCCAGTCACTTAACACAAGACTGGGGTGGTGTTGCTCTGTCAGGTCTGCCAGTAAGGTTACGGTTGTGGCAGACTAGACCTTGACCCTTAGTTAATAGCAGCTGGTGACAAATTCCATCCGGATCCCCCACAAGAGGAGTGGTAACAATCATCGGGTTATAAATCAAGGAGGGGACTTAATGACCCCTACAGAGACAAAGAACTAGGTTTGGTCATATCATTAAAAATCAGCCATTTACAAATCTGGGGGGGGGGGGGGAGTTTAAGGTTAAGGTATTTAATACCACACCCTGCTAGGGGAAGATCATAGGGTACAAACTCCTGAGGGACAGAAAGGGTTAGCTCTTGGGTAGACTGAGGGAGAGATTATGTCCCCTCAGTCGTAATTCTGCTGCAAACTGCATCAACATCAGCATCAAAGGGCAATCAAAGGGCAAGGGCTGCTGAAGTTAGTCTTTCGATATTTGTGGGGTGGTTGGAAAGGGAACACTTTTGATTCAGTTACTAACAAGCTAAGCCCTGGTGTTTCAGCAGGCGGCTGAGCGGTGTCTGGAAGGGACCAGAGAAACACCTAATTAACCCTGGGGGAGGTTAAAGTAATTAGGAATCAAAGACACAGGTGCGGCAAGATGGGTTGCTAAAGAATCTTACCTTGCTGGAAATGGAGTCTCAATAGACTAACACAGTGGTAAGAGACTTTCCCCAAAGATGGGATACGACAGCAACTAGTCTCAGAGGAGATGAAAAACCTTAACATGAGACAGATTCTCACACATGGTTATGGCCTAGGGTTAGGGGTAGCTGGGTATCCAGCCCTGGAGTAGGAAGGGGTTTGACAGTCTCACCAGAGTTACATCACAACAGAACCATCAAAAAGTAAATTAATAACAGAAAAATATTAACTCGAACATAATTTCTTTATTGTACTGAAAAAGATTTTACCATTCCCTTTGATGATATCTGGCTTGGTGGCCATCGCCTTGCAGAACTGTTTCCTGCAGGTTTCCATCCAGTTTGCTTGTTTTTCTGGATTCTTTGAAAACGCCAGGAATTTACTGATCTCAGTTTCTGAAACACAAATTGCACAGCATGGTTCTTCCCACCTCATGTTACACTTTTACACTGCTATGAAAACATGGACTGAAGGGCAATTTGTGACAAAAGCAACATTTTTTCATCCTAACTGCATGGTTCATATGCATCAGTTACTTCATGCACCGTTTGTACCTTACAATTTTAAAAAGCCTATTATTTTTCTAATCAATTCAGAACGTTGTTTTATTTTGCACAGAGAACATACAGTAGTTCTCGTTAACAGTCCTCCTGGGCTGTCTGGGTTGTGAAGCTACTTTAAGTGCAACAGTCTACAATTTTAAAGTTAAAAAGCTTTTCACACCCCTTACTGAGCACACCAGTTTAGCTGGAACTGAACTCACTCCACGCAGTGATCACAACCCAGCCAAAACATCTCTGGGTGATGGAAGGAATTCATCAAAATGTCGACATTTGAGTCTAGCGCTTCCACAACTAATGTTCCTTTTCTAAAACACCCCAAAAAGTAATCACCAGCCCCCAAAATATAACACATTAACACATTCAAACATGTTCATCCCCTTCAGTCATTGTTCTCCTGGATTCAGCAGTAGCTTATTATATTGCGTATCATAAAACTATTTTCATTGATTTGGCTGCACATACCTGTATGAGTACACGTCTGGAATCATACTAGGATCATGTTTGCATCGAAGTTAAACCTTCGGTTAAAACCTACTCGATATATGTTAATCATGGTTATTTTAAGACTGAGTTTTTTAATCTCTTACTTTGAGCTTCCTTTTATTGTCACAGATGGGAAACTTGCTTTGCAGGCAGGTTAGAGACATACTGTAACACAATACACAACACAACCTGAACCCATGAACCTATTTACAAATAAGAAGCATATGTCTATTACAAGAAAGAAAAAAAAAACATAAATAAAGTATACAAACATTTGTTGAAATTAACCAGGTTAATAGTCATGGGAATAAAGGAAAACTTTGTTCTATTGCACATAAATCTGGGTAGTCTAAACTTAAACGTAATTATGTGTCTGCCCTCAATTATGTGTCTGTCTGTATACAGGATGTGGAGGATGGGGGACAGCACATAGCTCTGGGGAGACCAGGTGGAACAACAGAGCTGCTTTGAAAAGACCACTTACCCTCACCTTGAGATCTCTTGATCAAAACGTTTAAGATCCAACCTCAAATACTTCCTCTAAAGAGTATTATTCAACATCCAAGATCCTTATTCCACACATTCACTGACCACACATTTAGAACTAAAGATGTCTCTTGGATGTACCTGTTATCTCTATAGTCTGTGCATGCTTAGAACATGTAGAAAGTAGAAATGTGAATTTACAGGAACTTTCCATACAACTGTATATCAGTGAGGTGGAACTGTTAGTAATGGGTCTCAAACCACAAACCACAGAGATGTGCCTCCTTTACTAGTTAACATTGAAACCAGTAACTCTTGACAGAATCAAAACTTTGTAAATGGAAAGGTATTCTACAAATAAAAAAGTGACTAAAATTACATGTCCTGTATTATTTTTATAACATCATGTAATAAGTGACAGGTCTTCTTTAATCCTGTGCAGAATCTATTATATATTGTTGTTTGCTTCCTCACCTATAACATTATCTGGTCACATTCAACTTGAAGTAATATATTTTAGGCTACCACTGATAGCTTTGAGCTCCTCGGTCCTGGACTCAATTCCAGGTTGGAGTTGGAAAAAGAAAAATTTTCTTTTTCAATAAAATTTGCATCTCCCCCCTTGATGAATGTAACAAATATTTTTTCAAGGTTACTGTATGAGGTTTGATCACACAGTGCCTTAACATATTACTGTAAATCAAAATCATCCACCTGACATCAGCAAGATGCATAGTTCTGGTTAACCCAGAGTTTAGCCTGGAAACACAGGACAGACAGAGGAACTACAACCTGGACAGACATATCTTTGAAAAGTGGGAAAAAAAACCTGGAGCAACCACAAAAAACCTACAAGGACATGGGGAGGAAATAAATTCTAAACAAACGCTAACCAAACCAGAATCGAACCCTGGACACAAGAGCCATGAAGCAACAGTGCTGCAGCGGTGATGAAGGAAAAGTGCAGAAATCCATTTTCTCCATACCTTGTTTACAAGGAACTATCTTCGGAACATCGTGAAGGTAACAGTTTGGTAGTGGGTATGTTGAAAACATGGGCCAAGGATATGGGTCAGGGCCCTGAAAAGAGAAGGCAACGTGTACATGGCAACACGGGTGAGATGACATCTCTTTCTCAGTGTATTACACTGCTCCTGCATTACTGATTTTTGACATTGCTCTGAGGTTCTTTGCCCATGCTCCTCAAATTTAAAAGCACACATTAATATCTATTGTTAAGAAAAATAATATGTAAATATACATACATACAGTAACATATTCAGAGGTCTTATATTCAGAAATACTGAAAAAAAATCACAATTCCTAACTCTGAGTGATGTTTCTACAATCTCCCCATACAACTTGTGTGAGCTCAAACGTACAGCCGTGCATTTCGAACAGTAAAGCTTACCTTCTGTAGAACTCTAGGTGGCAAAAACCGCTCCGATGGCCCACCAATCAAGTTCATCCGTACAAGAATATGATTCCTTTCTATGGACAATCCGTCAATGATGAATTGCCTGCAGGAAAATCGTATTATTCCTAATATCATCTATACTACTGTACAGTATGTTTACATCTTTAATCAAGATGAGTTAGTATATTATTAATATTTTTCCTCAGACATTTTCAATTTTTGATATTCATGTTCTTTTCTTGCCTACATAACGATCCTGCACATTTTACTACAGATAATAATGCATGAGGTAATGTACAATCAGGTTAAATATGTATATTAACACAGCACCTATTTAATGCAGGCACAAACGTAGCAGGATCAGGATTCTCTGTAAATGAATTTCAGTTTACTTTGGTTTTTGAGCCGTGGATGAAATTAAAGTTGTCTTTCTGAACACATACTGCTCCTCCCACGTGTTCAGAGTTCCCTCTCCCACCCCCTTCACATTAGCAATCCCATTTCATCTTCCTGAATTCAAGCTAAAGGCAGATGGAATTTTATGATATACCGTAAAAGCCCTTTTGTGAACTTAAGTGAAGCACAGACAAAGTGGATTGCAATCTGGTAAAGTAAACTACAGTAGCTACCACATGAACAGCAGGAGGACTTTTGAAAAATATTTAACAAAAAGGGAAGAGCTTTATAGGTATGACAGAAACCAAGACAAATTCCAAGAAGCCATATTTACACAATACAATTAAAGGTTTTTTATTTACAACATACTGTAGGATATACAGTACACTCACAGGGCACATTATAAGCAAACCACAGCTCAGTCCTACTAAGTAAGGCACATTCAGTGCAATCCCAGTGCAATCAGTTGAAGAGTGGGATAGGATTACGCTACAAATATTCCAGAACCTAACTGAATACAGCAATATAAGCTGTTGTGCTGCTCACAGGGGCCCAACACGTTATCTAGTGAGGCTTGTAATACTTTTGTTAGTGAGAGCATACATGCAAAATTAACATGTTTAAATTTCTCAGACCAGTTATTAAATCTTGGTACTAAAATAAATGAACTGACTGCATCTCAAAATTTTACCAATTCTGAATTAAGCACAAAATCATGAATGTTATGAAAGTACTGTATGGTCTCCATTGTTGTCGTAAATAGATTAAAGTGAGTTTGCACAAACTGTGATGTGAAGCAGCCCTTCCTTTTCACTAGTCACTGTAAAGACTGTAAAGATAAAATGTGTAATGTGATCTACGAATCTTTACTCTTGGAAACCATAGAAGCTCTGAGTCACTTTAATCTGTTAAAATACTGCATGTTGTGTAAAATGTACACCATTTTCAAAATAGTTGCCTTGCACATCCACACACATCTGCCACCCCATCTTAACATCACGGATGTTTTTGTAATAACACGTCAGAGGTTTAGGTTTAGGAAGGGGGGTCTAGGACTTCAGCAGCAGATCCCATTTCAGCCATTGTCACTTACACATGACAACAGGAAATCAAACTTACAAAGCAGGGGAGGGGAGTCACAACTGCAGGAGGTCAGGAGGAGAGGTCAGTAACTGGTTATTTATAGTATGTACTTTGTGGTGAAACAATAGCATGAATGTGTTACCTTGTTCAGTAAATGAAGAAAAGGCAGACTTATTAGCTGCTTTAGGCATTTTATTCATAGAGGATAACAGGAGTGCAGGTTCACTGTGACCCCTCTCAGTAAGACCACACCAGAAGGTAGATCTGGCTGCCTTAAGCGAAGCCTATCGATGAACGGAAATCCCCATCTTCCACCACAAGTAGAGGTTCTGTCATCTTTTTGATAAATCAATGCTCGTAGTGTATATACTGGAGACTGCCAATATATTGTAGCTTTTGCTATTCGTAACCCTCACACTTGTGACTCAACCAAAAAGACGAATGGCCTGTTTAACTGTTTGGTTGTTTGTTTCAAAATTTTGAAAACTGAAAAGGACAGTGAATTCATTTTTTTCCTACGGCTCTCACTTTTGAAAATACTTCTGAAAAAAATAATGTATTGACAGAGTAATTTACAGCATTAAAATATGGTTAACCCCATATTTGTTACCTGCTGGAAAACATTAACCCAATTATCTTCTCTAAGAAAAGCCGTACTGAGTTGTCCTTTCCTTAAAGTTAGAGACAGATGACATTTATCTGGAGATCTAAAATCAACACGGTATTCAAAAGATTTACATCATATACATCTTTAAATTCTGTAAGACTTTATCTCTGCAGCTTTACCTACCCTTCACTTCCAGAAGATTCACTCACATTGTCCTTTTGGCTCTGAAGCAGTATTTCAGAGATTCTGTACTGTGATTCCAAGAGTAACAGTGAATCCAGATTACAGCACACCACATTCAGAATTCTGAAACACAGACACAGGATCTACGTCAAAAGAAAACCATTTAACAAATAAAATAGAAAATCAACCTTTATATCCATTACATTAGTTCACAAAAGTGAAATATAAACTAAAGTTTAAGAATCTCACAATAAACGACAGTGGTGCTAGAAGGTTTGTGAATTTTCTGAATTTCTACATAAATTTGACCTACAATGTGATCAGATCTTCATCTAAGTCATACAAATAGATAAAGAGAACCCAATAAAACAAATAACACACAAAAGGATATACTTTTTCATTCATTTATTGATCAAAATGATCCAGGATTAAATGTCTTTGCTGGAAAAAGTATGTGAACCTGTGCTTTCAGTAACTGGTATGACCCCCTTGAGCAGCAATGACTTCAACCAAACATTTACGGTAACTGTTTATGGCCCATTCCTCCTTACAGAACTGCTTCAGCTCAGTGATGTTGGGGGGCTTTCTTGCGTGAACTCCCCGCTTCAGGTCCTGCCACAACATTTCTATTGGATTATGGTCTGGACTTTGACTCGGCCATTCCAAAACACAAAATTGCTTCTGCTTCAACCATTCTTTGGTAGACTGACTTGTGTGTTTAGGGTTGTCATCTTACTACAAGACCCACCTTCTGTTGAGCTTCATTTCACGGACAGATACCCTGACATTCATCTTGCATGCATGTTACAGAATTAAGATCTGTTTTAATCAGTTAAAGGTTTTGTTTCACAACATTAAAACACTATTCATGCCTCATGCAAATTGGGGGAAAAATTGAGGGAAAGAAAAAGGCGAAAATGGTTATCACAGTAAAAACCTGTTGCTGAAAGCTTACTTTTCTGTTTCATTTCCTATATAGGATTCAAGTATAGTACTGTAAGCCCTTGGTTTCACAGACATTTCTTTAATGGGCAAAGTCTATTTAAGGGGAGCTTTGTCTGTAAATCAGAAAGACTTTCTCGGCAAAAACATTAGTGAATTGCTTACAGTGGATTGTTGTGCTTCGTATGCTTTAGGGAATATTTTAAAAATAAACTAAAAAGCTAACAATATGTAAGAAAACTGTAAAATGCACAATCAATAAAAAAATGTATAAAACAATACTACATAGGTATAAAATTAAGGAATATCAATGGGATTCTACAGGGGTAGCTCAGTTGCTTACAGTGGGTGTTATGTTTCATATTCTTCAATTCATGTTTTGCAATATATCTACGATACATGAAATAAAGAGCTTGTACTGTATATTTGTGATAAAAAGGCACATAAACAATTTTAAGAGTGTTGATTGCAATTGTTCAGGAAAAAGACAGAGAAAGCACATATATATTTGTTCTCATATAATACTGTGTTTTGGCGAAAAAAATGTAATTTGTGAATTTAACAGATATTCGGCAATAACAGACACCCCTTCGCTTCTATAAGTCCATTAAACCTAGGGCGTACTGTACAAAATATTTTAAAAAGCTATCTAACTTTCATACATATGGAGCTTATAGTAGTTTTGAGATGAAACCATGCAGTTTTAATTTAAGCAAAATGAGCATAATGTGTTGTTCTTCTGACTAGACTATGAGAATGACACGCCATATGACAAACAGCCCTCATTATTCAGAAGGGAGATAATTTTAACCTTTTCTATATTCACATAAAAGAAAAGACATCTATTCATGCTTCATTTGTATCACAGAACTTTTTTTATTATGCTAAATTATACCTCAGTATGCTGCAATTAAAACAATTATAAAATCAGCTGGGCTACATGGTTGATAACGAACACATTCTCACTGTTATTACAAGTCAAATGTGCTGTTCTGTTCCCAGCTGCTACACTTTTATGCATTGGTTCATACTTATTTTGTGTGGTCAAAAGAAGGACATGACATGCACAGTTTTTTTTTTTAAATGCTCTTTTTGGATAACACATATTAAGGTATGTCATGAAAAGCTTTAAGATATTTTTGCATGTAAATTTCAACATTAATTAGTGTCCCATAGCTTCCTCAGCCTAGGCAGCAGTGCAGTTGAAATACTGCAGGTAGGGTAGGAAAGGGAATATTGAGGAGTTTGCACAGCTTCAGTGGTATCCAGATAGATATCAGCCTAATTTGAGTAGAGCCAAGTTGGCTGAACTGTGTATCAGACTGAAAATTCCCAGAAAATAACCAACAGCTCACGTGACCTTGTGGTTTGCAAATGCTAGACACTAGGGAACAGGGAATGAGAATGTGAAGAGGAGAGGAGAAGAACCAAGAACAGAGAGACTGAGTGACGGCACAAAATTCTGCACAGACAGAATACAGTCTTTACCACTGGATTCCTGTTTGAGCCAAAACATTAGGAACTGAGCAGCATGGAAGATCCCTGTTGCTGATAAAAATAAGCCATGACAAAAGAACTCAACATTTAGCTGTATTTTAGAGCCCGTTCATTTTCTGGCTTCATTTCTAAAATATTATGACAAACACTATTAGCAAACTACTTCTTAATAAAGTAATTAATAATGGATTTAGGGTGACTAACACTAGCAGTAGCTGCTGTTGCTATTACTATTACTTTTTTCAGAACTATACACACCCCAACTTCATCTGTACAACTTCCCCAAACTACACCAAACTAGCACTGTGACACTAATACAAATGAAGGAATATATTTTTTTTATATTTTTGGAAGTATTTAAATTTCATTTTAAAATCTGTGAGGCAGTGTTTGTCACTCTTGTTTGATCTTGATGCATTTTTATTAAGGACCAAAGTTGTTTCCTTTTTAGGTTCAGATTATAATGCAGGCTCACCTGTAGAGGCATCTTTGTGTTATCCCTTATAAAGATGTGCATCCAGTGGGAGAGGGCTTGTTAAAAGATGCTGGATTCTAACTAATATCTTCTATTGTAAACAGTAGGCAAATTCCATATCTGAGCCATTTTGGCTCATCTGGCCAAAGATTATCCTGGTTTCTGTGGCATTAAACTAGGATACCGGTCCATCACTGGGCCTATCCCAGCAATGCTGGTCCCTACTTTATGGCTGTGTGGACTGGAGCAACTGGGGTGTAGTATTTTGCTAAAAGTACAACAGCAGCGTAGAGTCCAAAATCGTACCCACTATGCTACAGTGCCCTCACATTGTTAATAGCAGCCTGTATATGTTAGGTTTTGTTTTAACTGGGGAAATTTGATCCAACAAGCTAGTTGCACAGTCCTATGACAGAGGTTTGGGTATAGCATCTGCTGTTAATGATATGCAAACAGTGTCATATGATCTATACACAATAAGTACTTCTTGTTCACTGCTATACTCATACGTTGAATCTAGTGGTAGGCAGAACTTCATTTTAAAATGTTTCCCAAAGTGCACACAATTACTGGATGCCAAAGTCTTCCAAATATGACTGTCGTGGATGACACCCACATGCTGGAATTTATCTTCTTGGATACTCTGCACAGTTAACTAAAGAAAATTTTAAAGAGTTCTGTCACTATATTCTAGAGCTTTGTCACAATCTGGAAAATGTGACAATGACACAATACATTATGTAAATGGGGTTATTTGCAGCTGAACAGTTTTGCATTTACTAAGGGAATTTAATAATATTCTCATTATCTGATCTGCTCTTTCATGTACTGATTGTGTTTGCAATGTAAATTTCTGTCTGAAGAGATTAGGAGAACTGAGCTAAGAACTACCTCAGAGAAAGAATGTTTCACTTATGTACAGTATGTCAGGAAATGGTCAGTGATCTTAAACTTTCCCCTAAAAGAGTCTAGATGACAGTAAAGATGTGCAAACACATTTCAAGCAATTATACTTTGAACAACTGACATTGGACATCATTCAAAATCAGTTCAGTTCAGTCCTCAAAAGAATAATTACTGTAAGAATACTTTTACTGAAAGTATCTTTTTAAATATATAGCACATAGGCAGCACTTTAATACAGTGTGGCGCAAAAAAATCTGGATGCACATACATCTGGCTTTCCGAGAAGCGTATTCTGGTGAGATGTTCCAATTTTTTCCAGCAGATGTGTACAAATACTGTACAACAGGAGACAGAACTGCATCGTCTGACCTGACCTCCCCAAAACTATTTATTTTTCAGCTTCAGCAACAGTATATTTTTCTCCCCTCAGATGGATCAAGAGTTATATCGGGAACACCAATGGCAAAATCTTCTGTCGCGATTTGGTAACCATATCAGTTGAAAGCAAAGTTGAAAGACAAATTCTAAAATGATGTGAATAAAGAGTACATAAAATAGTTTTGTAGTCCAAGTAATTTAGTGATTAAATTTTAGATTTTCTTAATTATTATACTATAACGACAGATGAGTATAATTATATGAACAAAAAAAATAAAACAAAAATAAATGAATAAATTTAAAAACATATTGGAGATTAAATAACACATATTACCACATTCTAAAGTTCCTATTAATTTTAAAATGGATGAGATGAGCTGGCCCTTTCATCACAAAGGGCCAGCTTTGCCCAATCAAAAACAGTAGACAGAAATGGCTCAGAAAAGCCCACAAAGATCAGCATACAGAATCTGGGTAAAAAGCACAGAGCTCAGTTCAACTGTAGGAAAAAACTAAAGTAAAGGTGGAAGATGGATATGCAATACCTTGCAAAAGTATCCACCCCATCCAATTGATGTCCCATTTTCTTGAATTACAAATGGTATATACACATATATATATATAACTGTGAAGGACTTGTATCCCATCCAGGGTGCATTGTCTTAATTAAGTTGTTACATTTGTTCATTCTTTTTAGTATTTTAGATTCAGTAGATAGAGATAAACAAGGTCAAATAATTAGAAAAGCAAAATATCTGATAACACAATTACCCCTTTTATGCTGTAGTGATTTGTAAACTGTAAGCATTTCTCTTCAAAATAAGACTTTTTAATTGGTCCATTTTGCATATTACAAGTCAAAAGTCTCCCTTGAGGTACCAGAGATCAGCTCTTTGATCTAATTATTATATTCTGTGTTAAAGACTGTAGTAGTTAGTTTGCATTTAATTCAAATATAAACAGTCTCTTTTTCAGACAAGAAAATAAGTTTGTTAATTATAACACCGTGAGTTAATTTATCACGTTGTTGAAACATTACCAAATAATTATTCACTATAATTCCCATTGTTCTGAAATTAACAGACACAAAATACGCAAATAAATGGAACAACATAGATCTACTTCTTGTTAAATACACAAGCACTTTCTTTTTCCAGTTCTGATACAATAATAGCATTAATAGTTTTCTGACACCCTGCCAATACAATAGCTTCCAAGTTCTATAAATATTGATCTTAATATAAAAAGCTCTTACGCTGACAAACAAATTGCAGCAATATGTGGAATCATTATCTTTAATTATGAAAATGCTTTAACTTATGCTTATGTAAAATTTCTATAGACATAGCAATTATCATCTTATGCCAGATAAGGATTTCATTAAGGGATTACGCGTGTTTCTTAATTGCAATATGTTTTCATTGACAGATACTTTTAATTAAAAAAAAGTTTAACTAGATGGCACAGTGGTTGGCATTGCTGCTTTGCAGTGCTGGGGTCTGGGTTCAATACTTTCCCTGGAGTGCTGTGTGGAGTTTATGTTCTCCCTGTGTTTGTGTGGGGTCTGGGAACAATTAGCCTTGAGGTGTGTGTGCAGCCTGTGATTGACCAGTGTCCCGTACGGGATGGATCCTGTTGCCTGCTGGGATAGGCTCCCTTTCTAATCCCTTTACCCTATAATGGACAAAGCGGTAAGAAAATGGATGGATGTTTATTTCCATAAAACTGAACAAGATGAACTGCAAGAAAAGCCCATTAATGTACTATTAAGAAAGAGGTACATTTTTTTTAAGTGAGAAGAAGGCTCAGCTGGAATATTATTTTCAAAGCAGTGCTTCTGATGATTGTGATTAGTTATTTGAAAACGTTTTCCACCATACGTTTGAGCTTTTATGAAAAAATAATTTGTGAAACTCAAATAGCACACTAGATTCAATCGATACACAAGAGATATATCTGAAAACAAAAATACTACAATAATGTTTTTGGTGGTGCAGAAAAATGTTATGACCTTCACATCTCCAAGGAGCTTTTTTATTCCATCCAAGCAACAACGTTTCCCTCTGCTGAGTGATGCACTTAACTTTCTATTGGCCCATGGGAGCTGTGCATTACTTATTTCAAAGTAGATAACACCATATTTAATTGGAAAATTAGCCAATTAAACCCACAAACAGCAGATCCCTTCTAATACAAAGACTCTTCAATACATGGAAACACCATTTAGAAAGCATAGAGAATTAAAAAAACTATCTATTTTGATATGAACATTGACTTAATATAAGTGCAAATTAAAAGTCTTTTTCGACAGATCCAGTTCTTACATTGTGTAACGGTCATAGTGATTTCATCCATAATAATAATAATTGTTTACACTTATATAGTGCTTTTCTGGACACTCCACTCAAAGTGCTTTACAGGTAACACCTCAATTTCCCTTCGGGATCAGTAAAGTCTTATCTAATGGGGACTCCCCTCCACCACCACCAATGTGCAGCCCCACCTGGATGATGCGAAGGCAGCCATAGAGCGTCAGAACGCTCACCACACACCAGCTCTCAGTGGGGAGGAGAACAGAGTAATCAAGCCAATTCAAGATGGGGATTATTAGGAGGCAATAATTGGTAAGGGCCAATGGGAAATTTGGCCAGGATGCCGGGGTTACACCCCTATTCTTTTCAAGAAACGCCCAGGGATTTTTAATGACCACAGAGAGGCAGTACCTCGGTTTTACATCTCATCCAAAGGATGGTCCCTGTCACTATACTGGGGCATTAGGACCCATATGGACCGCAGGGTGAGCGCCCCCTGCTGGCCCCACTGACACCTCTTCCAGCTGCAGCCTTTGTTTTTCCCAGGAGGTCTCTCATCCAAGTACTGACCAGGCTCACACCTGCTGAGCTACAGTGGGTTGCCAGTTGTGAGTTGCAGGGTGATATGGCATCTGCACATTTCCCATCACTGGTAGCTGTTGTTTTGACATTTTAAATACCCCAACCCTGCACAGTGTTTTGTTATATATCATTTTTATTGTGAGATATTTATTCATCATCAGATAATGAAATTAATTCAATGCAGCCTAGTTAAACCCTTTCTACATTACTGCATGTCAAATGTGCAAAGTTGATCATTTCTACTAGATGATTAAAGAATGTCATCCACAACATTTTAATAAAAGCTACATCACTTTATGAAGAATGTAGCCATTCTTCACTGGTTGACATAAGCAAAGGGTTTTTCAGCACAGCAGTATTTTTCAAAATTCAAAACAGACTAAAATGTCACAGGGCATTTTTATCTGACAATAAACATATTTTCTTACTATACAGTCTATGAACCAAACATGCCATTGTGACAGAAACACTGACACCAAATTTTGTGATATTTTCACTTATTGTGGTGGATGTCATACCTTAAGGTGATCACATTATATTTAAAGTTTGCTATATCCTAAATAAATACATTCCATTCCATTAAAGCAAAAATAATGATAGAATGCACCATACTACAAATTTGTAAGCATGTCTCATTTGAACATCTATTGAGTAACTTAGGAATACAGATGAATACATATTCTGACATTTACTGTAGTTTTTAAAATTTGCCACTATTTGTTTTCAAACTGAGCAACTACACTGCATGTTAGATATGCTTTTCCTGTTTTAGAGCTTCATTTTTTGTCTGCTGACTAACAGAAAATTAAAATTATCTCATAAACAGATTAATTTATAATGACAATGATAATGATTAAAAGGCTGCAATCAGAAAAGGTTGTAATTGCAGCGACCAGCCACTAGAGGCTGCTATATGGCCTCTACTGTTTGTCAATCGTCACACTACAGGGTAATTTGGTAATTATGTGGTCAAGGAAAAGGAATTGCATATTCTACCACGGGTGTTAGTAGGTCTGGGTTTGGTATAAAAAGGGCATGCAACTGCTGGTGTTGTTAGGTGCTTTTTTTTAACCTGATTTTGTGTTGGTATTTATGCACAGAAAAGTCATAAACTTTCACTGTCATCATGAGCTTTTGTCAATGCAGACATAGGGACTGATCTGGTAGGGTTAGGGTCTATTACAGTTGGCTTTGGAGAAAATGCATTAGCGCTTATTTAATTATTCCTGTTCGTGCACCACAGCATAACATCAACCCTTAGATTATTAAAAGAACAAACATATATCTTAAATAACAACTAAAAATACTCAACAGAATTTACAAAGAATGCAATTTTCTTGTCAACCAATTATTTAAATACAATTACTACAGACAGCTAATCAAGACAAACTGAACATTATAAGGATTTAAAAACAGAGTGAACATTATAAGGATTTAAAAACAGAGTGAAATTATAGCAGGTGAATCAGTCGTGCCTTAAATAATCAGTCGATTATCTTAAACTTCCAGCTCACTCATTCTGAGAGTGAATTAGTATCTTACCTGAGGCCAAATGTGTGTGATTGCTCAAAGTTGAACAATGAGTGTATTTTAGCCTCTGAATTAATTATTATCAGTCTGTCAATTAAGTCCTGTAAAAGGAAAAAAAGGAAAATTAAACCATATTACAACTGGATGCATCACTAAAATTTATATAAAGCAGCAATTTTATTCCATGATTTGAGAGCACTGCTTCACATGGTAGGTTAAAGTATGAAAAACGTTTAAAACATGCAAATGGTCATATTTTTGTAAAAATGTATGTAATAAACGAAACCCAACACTTGGCAAGTCTTTACAATAGAACACACAAAACCATTTTAATCACTGCACAATTCTGATAACAAATAACAAGGTCTAATGGCTTTATATCATATTCCAATACAGGTAAAAATATGAGGCCCAGGCAGTAAGCCACAGATTACTAACTGTATACTTTTAAAGCAGACATGCAATCCAGAAATATACAAAATGTAAAATATTCCATAAAATATCATTACAATTATACTGGAGTAACAATTGTCTAATGCTGCCCTCATGTGGCACAACCTACATGTACAGTTGAAGAAATACAATTACACTATTGAAAGATTATTTTTTATTGCTTTAAACATTTATCTTTCTCCTGTCAATATTTATTTAAAATTATTATAGGAAAATATTTAATAATTCTATTTAGTATATTTAATATTAGTCTTAAATATGTCAAGTATGCAATCTTAAAAAAATGTGTAAGTGTAAAACAAGATGTTATATGTTATCCAACTTCACTACAGAATGCAAAATCGGATATTAAACAGTTATTAAGTGCTAATAATGTTTTTTATTGTAAACCTTCAGTCCAAAGATAAATCACAAGAAGGTAACACATTTTTATAATACAAATCAGGGGGTGATTTTTGTTTAATCAATCTGTATTTCTGAATAAATGCATATAAATTTATTACATTACAAAATCATAATGTAACCATAAATTAAAACATTTCACTTAATCAGTGTATGAAGTCATGATGACGTGATAACTTTCCCTCTATTATAACACTAATTCTGATGCTACATTTATAAGGATAAAAAAACTTCATAAATAAAAAGAGGCTATATAATTGTATAAACAAGAAAATTGAATTTAATTCAATACAGTGAATATCAACAAATAAGCCCTAAATTAATTCTCACCTTTCTATCCGTGCAATATGTTCCCTTACCTATACTACATTTCTTCTAACACTGATGCTCTCTGAAGCTTGAGATGAGTTTTATCCCTCAGTATGACTTTAGTGAGCAGATGTAATCTATACATGTCACTGACTGATCATTTGTCGCTGCCAGTATTTCATGCATAAAAAGCATACGACTTAAAAAATAACTAACTGTTAATAAAAAAAACATTATAACTGTAAAATTATACCTACTATAATTTAATTTTTTTTAGAGAAAACAATAGATGAATAAATGTAAACTACTTACTGTATCTACAAAAATAACCATAAAAGCATTTACTATTCAATGCAGCTAACTCACAATGATGGAGGTGGGCATCTCTCGCAGGGGGTATTCGGGCTTGTTTGGAAGCTCCTGCTTAGCAAGTAGCTCGTATACAGCAGAGTAAGAAGACAGCAGATTGACCAGAGCAAGAAATGACTGGGGATGAAGAAGAATTCACAATATGAATATTTTATTTACTTGGAAGAACTACTGTACTTTCTATTGATTTTAGTCTTTCAAAAACAAAATCAATAAGAATAACAAAACACTACAACGCTGTCCCTGACTCATTTCTGCATTTCTCAGAAAAGGACCCCTAAAGTAAAAATCACACAAGCTACAACGAGCGCCGTGTAATGAGGATGTGACAGTGCTAAGCGCAGCACTCTAGAGTGTAAAACCAGGTACCACGGAGCAGCAGAGAGCTCCACACACATCACGGCAGGCCCGCACCCAGTCATGCTAAGGGTTGGTTCTTATCAGGAAAATCACCTACACCTTTCAAGAACTTCGGAACGCATTTTGGCACGGTTTTCTTTGAAGGCAATCTTTTATCATCACACAAAATTATACCTTACAAGTGTTTGCAGGAGCAGTTCTGGTGTTTGATGCCAATGTATATGCACGTCATTTGACAGAGTCTGAATTTTATCCACTCCAATTTAATGAAATTTAATAAAACACATCTAGTACCCTGAGCAGTATGCTGCTGGTCAACTGTGGTTTACCAATTAAAGTACACATGTATTATTATTTTTTTAAATAATTACTTGTTATATTTGTATAAACGCCTCTTCTCTCTTCCCTCTGACTGGAGATGAGCTTGTTTGGGCTTGTTTTGAAAGACAGTGCTACCTTTGTTTCAAATCAGACGAAGCAACACTGTGTTTTTTACACAAATAAATATATTACAGACTGATATTATTTTATGAATACCAAAAAATAATGCTTTATTTGGAAGAAAGGGAATACTGAAAATATGTTCAAATACAGACTGAATGTATTCGTATTCACTAGAACATGCATAATACATTGTTAATATAGACAAAAAACTAGATAATGCACTGAGATTGAAATTCTTGAAATGTACTGTTTTGAATGAAAGAAGAAGAAAAAATATCCTCCAAATCCCAAATTCATCTCTGGGCAGGTTCTATGCCACAGCAGTTATACACAGACACAAAAAGAAATCTCCTGCAACCTGCAATAAGTCTCTTGACTGAAACCATATTAACACTCAGTACTTCTTGTACCTTTTGACAGCTTCTATCAATAGGATCCATTGGAGTGGATTTTGGATGAATCATCCTCACCTCATCTCTTCCACATTCAAGAACAGACCATAATTCCAAAACAATTGCTTGGACAAACCCTGGCACGAAAGAACAAATACAAGATAAATTACTACTACATAGTATTTATAAAACATATGATTTAGCAATTACAAAAACAAACTAAGGTTTTTACTTACTTTTAGTCCTTTTCTTTTTGTTTTTGCCATGAATGTGTGAAGCACGCTATATATACAGTATATAACAATTATTAATTGCCACTTCAACAAATGCAAAGAGTGTTACTTCAAGCATTCCGACTGCAGTTTATAGATCAACAAAATGTGAAAAAATATGTAAGGGTTTGAATACTTGTTGATTTTTTTTAATTTACTGTATGTGTTACAAAATGGCACATTGTCCATCTGCATATTTACATGCAGTCAGAAAAATAAACTGAAGTAACATTTTACTGATAGAGAAAGAAATATAGATAGGTTGAAAAGCATTGTGTTAATTCCTAAATATTTTTTTGAAAACTTTAACAAAATACAAGCAAAAGCCAATTAGCAAAACTTGATTTTCATATATTCCTGGGGTTTCAAAAATAGATTAAAATTTAAGTTCATTGAATGGATCTGAGTACTTAAAATACAAGTGGCACTTCTGCATCAGGTACAAATAACCAATACTTCTTTTCTAATTTAATTAATTAAAACATCTCTTGAAGAATGCTTTGTGACATAATTACAAATATCACTCTCAAGAAATGACAAAATATAAAAAACAGCAAATACCATAACAATGGTACACAAAGTGAAGAGAAATCTTCTTGCTGAAGGATCTATGTAAGACATGAACAATGTCTTTTTTTCTCATTATGAGAGATGTTTTTAGTAACAACCCTGCTTCCAGCAACGATGTATAAATATAACACTTGTGATCAGCAAGCAAGAGCAAGTAAACTTCTAAAAACTCAGGTTTAATTTACCAATAAGTCACAGATATGTCTTTTGCCAGTCAAACTTCTTGCAGCTACAGTACTTTATACAGAGTATATTATATATATTACAAGGAACACCCTTCAGGGTTGTCATGTTGTTTATGATCAAACATCTGCTATGAGTTATGGGAATATGAATAATAAGTGACTTTGGTTGTTTCACAATGTTAGTGAAATGCAACTTGAATATTTCTGTTCTGCATTTTTAGCATTGTGAAATTGAAAGAGCTAATTAAAATTCACATTCCGAAAACTCACAGAGAGTGCTAGCTCCCAATATGCACCATAAACCTGAAAGGTGCTCCAAAATGTAATGTAAAAAACATCAATTTCTAATGCACTTGTCAGTGTCAACTATGCCACATGAATCAACCCTAATTAGGGACAAATGGATGTCCATAGCTGAGAACTTTGATTTTATATATTGTATATAAACTACTTGACTGAGGAACCTCAAGGAAAGGTGTTTTCATTCTGAAATCATGAGAATCACTATCTAATCACTGTCTCTGTTCAGTCTGTTAAGATAGTTCTGCTTTCTAATGTTATCTTAAAAGTGTTGTGTGGGGTGGTGTCTGTATATACTGTATGCAGTATGTACTGTATTAGTTCAGATGGGAAGCTGCGTCAGCATGCGTAGGCTGCAAAGGAACAAGTAATAGGTTTATTCCATGCTGAAAAGAGAAGAAAGAAAACACAACGTTTCGGCCGTGGAGCATTCTTCATGTGTGAGGGTCACACCTGAAGACTCAGCTCACACCTGAAGAAGGCTCCACGGCCGAAACGTTGTGTTTTCTTTTTTCTCTTTTCAGCATGGAATAAAACTATTACTTGTTCGTATGTACTGCATACTGCATATTCGCAGTTTCTCAAAAAGAATAAAGATAACGTTAGCTGTGGCAATTAAATTGAAATATTTACCTGAACTCCAGATTGCTGCCACTCCAGGAGCTGTTGCTGCTACTTGTGTAACCATCACTCCATAACCAAATTTCTCACATCTGCTGACCTGAAATTAAAAAAATACTGTAAACGTCATGTTTTAAGCAAGTAATCATGTAATCGCAGCAATGCCAATACAACCGTAGTAGATGACTGTTCACATAATCGTTACATCTGAGAGAAAAAACTGCTTTGAAAAAAATCATAACTTGGTGTGTCTACCTGCATAGGATTTCCTTTAACAAATCTATCAAATAACAACTCAAATTAGAAGTTTCAAAAAAGTCTGTATTATGGAGACTAGCGGGATACATAAGTCATGTTGACTATTTCACCTAAAACAAAGCTTCAGCCCGTTTATACGGCTTTAGAGAGCTAGACAGTTGCCAAAGAGAAAGACACCTAGTGATTTCAAAGCCAGGCAAGTTAGGTTGGCTCAGTGCTAACTGGCCTGTGATGGTTTGTAATCTTTTATGTTCTTATGATGTATGCTATTTATTTTGCATAAAGATGGATTAATTTGGTACAGAGAAGACAACAGGACTTGTGGCAGTTGTGGGGAAAAAGGGTAAGAATTCAAATGGCTTTAAAATGGTCACACAATTGTTTATTTGTTCCTTACATTTTACTGGTAATGGTCAGTAAATCATCTTATTAATTCAAATTAGTAATGAAACATTATTATGTTGGAACTCGGGGACATAACTTTCACACATATAGACAGACAGACTCTACATATGAAGAAACCCACCTTTGTGACTGAATGTCAGCTTAATGTCCAAACATTACAGGAAGAGCTTAGTGCATTCACCTCCATTACCTAAGACAGGTTTTATACTGGTTATTGTAACCAAAGCATGTCTGCTGTGCAAATTGGAATATCTCCTGTAAATGGTATACCACTAGATATATACAAATGAAGTGTATTTATCCTAATTAACTCAGTAAATCAGACAAAAGCACAAAATGCTTTTTTTTTATTTCAGAGCCAGTATATTTTCCTAGGCAGATTATTGCAATCCACTTGGAAGAAAATTATTTACTATGAGTAAACTGAAGTGGATCAATATGACTTACGAGCAGTGATTTTACTCTTATAAAAGTAGGAGGGTCTTGCCAGTGCCAAGATTCAATGAAAAAAAGTTTTGCCAGTGTCCATGGATGAATCTGTGAGTGGATACTGTAATGTTTACTGGGTTTAACAACAGAAAGATGAACTTATTATCAAAGACAACTTGGAAACCACTTGTTTTCTTAGTAATATACTAAGATACACTGTAACAAAGATAATATGTAATGACTCCCTGGCGTTCTGAAAAGTAAATGTACCACTTAATATGCGATACAATATTATGCCTGCATGTGAGCTGAAAACAGAAGAAGAAACAATATTTCGATGAAGAAGCCTTCTGCAGGTCTGAGGGAGAAAGGAGGAGGAAGCTGACACACTTGAAGGCATCCAAAGCCATTCTGTTGTTCTTCTTCCTCCTTTTCAATGTGGAATTAAATTTTTTAACCAATAAGCACAAGGTTCTTTACAAAGAATACAGTGCCTTGCAAAAGTATTCACCCCCCTTGGACATTTTCACATTTTATTGTGTCACAGCATGGAATACCATAAGTATTAACTCTGGGGTGGGGTGGGGGGGATAATACTTATGCATTCAATTATTTTCTGTTTTTTATTTTTTATTAATTTAGTAAAATGTCTGGATTTGTTTTTCCACTTTGACATTATAGAGTACTTTGTGTTGATGAGTGGCAAAAAGTCTCAGTTAAATACATCATAGTTCCATGCTGTACTGTAACATGTTAAAATGTGAAAACGTCCAAAGGGGGTGAATACTTTTGCAAGGCACTGTACATGGTGTGAATTAAATATTTAAGTTAAATTACCACATTGTAATTAACAAGAGCATGTATATTACAAGCATATCAAGAATTTCAAAAACCTTTGTGTAAAAGGAGACAAGACAATGGCCAAGAAATTAGCCCAAATAATCAGAAACAAGGAGTGAATTACAGCCAGAACAAGTTACCTGCAGCTTTTTCGTGAATCTGCTGAACATATAGGTGACGCATTCATTGATGGCTCCAGTCTGCTGAAGAAGCAGAAGCCCCTTTGGTGTTGCAGCAAAATTTAAGAGATTGTCCAGTAAAGTCTCTTCCCAGACCATGCTAATTGAATAAATATGCAAACAATTACAACCAAATCCGCATTCATTTAGCAAATAACACATTCCAACTAGAATTTAGTCTTAAATATACATTATAACTCTTTATACTAAAAATGCTTCATGTGTTTATTATATTTATTTTTTGGTTCAGGCTGGTGTGTTTTCCATTGTGCTGCTTTACTCACTTATTTTGTGAATCCTGAGTAGCTGAACTTGAACAATCTCCTGGAACTGGAGTTGGAACTCTTTCTGACAAGGAAACTGTCTGAAAACGAAGGCAAATCAAATATAAGGCCAAATATTTTACATTAACATTAAACAAGAGCTCTGATGTGTTGAAATGGTTTCACTATAAACAAATCAAAAAGTTAAATTTCATTGTGGTCATTCTTTAACTTGGTATTCCATTTACCCTTCCCTTTCTAAACTAACATTCTTCTTATGAACAGAGGAATACCTTAGCAGCAAAGTGAATGGAAAATATAAATTTCCCATATCAGACGGCAATTACTGTTTTCAAAGAATCTATTTCCATCACACTGTTGAAGCTGTGACTTATATTTTCATGGTACAATCAGGTGAAACCATTCTGACAAACCCTCAAACTTGCATCATTGCAGGCCTAGCTGATGTACTGTATGTACAGATTACTGGGAGAAAGGCAGTGGTCAGAACTGAGCCAGAATGAGCTGGAAACTCTGGGATAGAAATGGAAAGTGAGGCTGAATATTTCAATATTCAGAATTCAAAACATAATTTTTAAAAAAGTTGTAACAAAACAAAAACATTTTTAAATATTCCAAAACAAAAATTAATTGTAAGTAATTGTTTAATATGATCCTTTTTGTTTTAAATTAAATAGTGAAATAAAAAATAGTACACTTTCATAGTACATTGTACATAATGTACATTTTTCATAGTAAGCTGGATAAATTATTGTTTGGCAGCACGGTGGCTAGACAGATAAGCCTGCTACAGCACCTTGGGAAAGCATTCATCCCTCTCCATAATATCCCTTTTCAATTAATTACAAGCAATGTATATAAGTTTCAACTGAATATTTTATTAAGAATTGTAAAGATTGACCTGAACTATGGTATTTTTGGAGGAGGCTGAATGTCTGCAAATCTAAAACAGAAGAAACACAAAGTAAAAGTTACTGATTGCTTAAGTACTTGGCTTCCTGAGTCAGTATTTCATGGAAGTACTTATGCAGCAGTTACTGCTTTTATTATTTTGAATACTGTACCAGTTCTGCACTGTGCTTCTATTTAGGAGGTCTGAACGAGTTGTGCACAGTGGAAAGGTACAATTCTTTCCTTTCTTCCTGGCAATATCGCTCCAGTTCAGACAAGTTCATTAGGGACAGCTGATCAACTGCAATCATCCAGCCTTCAAAAATGTTCTACTGGATTAAAGTCACGGCTCTGACAGTGCTAGCCAAGGACATTCACCCCCTTTTCCTGTCAGACCTCTCCAGTACTCCAGGCTTTGTACTTCAGGTCATTGTCCATCTGAAATGTGAATTTTCCAACCCATTACAGATTTTTTGGGGGGACTCAAGCACGTTTTCCTTTAAGATTTTCACATACTTTGCTTACGGTCCATTTTTAATCTTATTCCTGATAACCGTCTCAGTCCCTGCTAATGAGAAACATCCCCATCATGCTGCCACCACCAGGGTAATGCTGAGCATTTATAGAAAAAAAAACTTGACTGACCACAAAATCTTCTGGCGTGTGTCTGCAGTATATCTCTTGTGAGATTTAACACAAATATTTTTCAGTAAAGGCTTGATTCTTGCTACTCACCCACACAGCTCAGTTTTGTGTTTGTGATCAGAATATCGTCGATGTATGAATACTGACTCCCATCTGGGAGACAGAACTTTGCAAATCTATCAGAGCCACTGTTGGCTTCACAGTGGCATTCCTAACCAGCTCTCTGCTTGCCTGGCTACTTAGTTTGGAAGGAAGGTCTGATGGGCATTCCCTTCTTAATGATGAACTTCACTAAAAGGGATATTGTAACCTTCTCCTGACCTGTGCCTCTCTGCCACTTTATCCCCGATGAGTTTCTAAAGCTCCTTGGTGTTCATGGTTGATTTGACATATCACTATGTGAGTTGTGGCATAAAGTTCAATATCTGTCTCAGGAAACATAAAGATGCATAAACAGATGCATGTACTATGAAGTCAAGTTAAATCACATTGATTGCAAAGAGAAACCATTTCAATAATTTCTATCTTTCAAACTATTCATCTGGTAGGGTGGCGCAGTGGTCAGCATTGTTGCCTTGCAGCACTGGGGCCCTGGGTTCATTTCCTGGGGTGCTCTCTGTGTGGAGTTTGGGGAGAACATGGTTCTTCCTGTGTTTGCATGGATTTCCTCCAGGTGCTCCGGTTTCCTCCCACATTTCGAACACATACTAGTAGGTTAATGGGCTTGTGGGAAAGCTGGTCCCACTGTGAGTGTGTGCCCTGCAAAGTACTGGGTCCTGTCCAGGGTGCATCCTTGCTAGGACAAACACCGGCTCCACCATGAGGCTGTGTCGGACACAAGCGGTTAGAAAATGGATGGATGGAACTATTCATTTGCACCTCAACTGATTTAGGGTTGTTGTAGAAAAGGGGCTTCATACTAAGTGTTTTTACGTTTCTTGAATTTATTTGCTTTCTAAATATATCAAATTCTAATATAAATCCTATATGTCCAAGTTCTACATATAGCACATACAGTCAATACAATATGCACAAGTGCCGTGTTTTCCACCTAAAGTTTTGTGAACTGTCTGTTGTGTCGCTCTGCTTTGTTTTCTTCTTATGTTCTTGATTTTTTTTTAAATTTCAGTGTCTGCTCAACACTGTTATAGTCCATTTGGTGCCCTAGAGATTTAAATATGATATGGATACCCAACAATGGCTTTTATAACTCTAATTCACATTATGCCATCATCCAAAGCTCTTCAAATATATATTAATGAATCAACACCTAAATACTATATCAACCAGTGCTGATTCCCGTGGTTCTGAAACCTTGATCAAGCCATTTTTCCTAAATTGCATTCCAGGGTGCAAATAATGTACTGCTTGACCCAGACTTTACAGAACACACAGTGCCTTGTAAAAGTATTCATTCCTTTCCAAAGATATTCCATTTGCTACATTTGAATTTTTTATTTTGTTCACAGTTTTTGCTGTCGTCTATCTTTTGGCATATATGAAAGAGTTCAGTTGGAGCATTCAAGTTTTGATTAAAAATAGTCACATTAAAAATGTGAATACACATACTGTATCATTTGTAGTTCAACAAAATGGGACAGAATTGGAAGGGAGTGAATACATTTGCAATGCACTGGATATTCTTCTTTTAAATATTAAAATATTTGCAACATTCAAAAACTCCACAGAGTTGTTTATTTTTTTACAGTACTACTGAAAAGAGAAGCACCTGTTTCCAAGCTTCAGCTATGCAGTCGTGGAGGCCGTATGGTTTGAGCACCTGAAGTCCCTCACATGTGTTGTACATCTGACGGCAGACAAAGATGAAGGCTCCTTTCAAGCTGGTTAATGGCCCAGCTTCCGACAAAACAGAGATCTTATCAGCAAGTAGCTTTTTGGTAAACTGAACAATCACATGTGCTGCTGAAATGCTACATGCAAAAAAGAAGAAAAAAGAATAAGAAGAAAAAGTTGTAAATTCAGAGTTCATGAAAATAAAAATAATAAAGATTTAAATCTTTCTTCTTTTAATTGGAGGGCTCAAGAAAGTATACACTACCACAGACATTTCTTCAGAATAATGATGTAAAAAATCACATTTAAAAATAAATACAATAACAATTAATGCCAATTGCCTGATTTTGATCCTTTGTATCAGTTTAGTCACATTTCAAACCCCACCCACATCACTCATTTTTTACATGCAGTACATGGATTTCAAAACCACTGAAAAGCATAACTTTACATCTACTGGACACCAAATAAATTTGTTGATTAAATTCACCTACACTACAAGACCAGTTAAATAGGAATACATGTGCTGTGCAAAATCATTTTTAACAGCTGCATAACTGGAGTTAATTGTAAATGAACAAAACACCCTGAGACAATCTGATGTCTCTGGGACTGACAATCATTAAGAGTTGAAAGAGAGTACAAGAAGGTAGGTGCATCAGCATGCGCAGGCTGCAAAGAAAAAAGTAAAGGTTTATTCCATGCTGGAAAGAGAAGAAAAGAAACACGTTTTGTCTGTGAAGCCTTCTTCGGGTGCTCTTCTTCCAAGAGTACGGAAATGTCAGTATGGCTTTTTTTTTTCCTTCATATAATCTTTTCAGATCCAATTAAATTTCTTTATTAAAATGTAACAAAGACTAAGAATTATAACTACATTTAATGGATGTTGCTCTGTAGTGTGCATCAACCTTTAAGTGATGTCGATGGAGAAAAGACATTCGTTCGTCACATTTAAAACAAGCCACACATAGTAGTAAGGCTAGAGCCCGAAACTGTTGGTTTTTTTCCCACCGATTTAACATGTTTATGCCACACGGACACCTGCAGGCTTTAGCTTGGCATGTATTCAATTCCCATTTTCAAAGCCTTTAAGCAAAATCACGTGTTCATTGGTACAAAATGAAAACAATTCTCTTACCCTTCTCCTTCAGTGTAAATGAAGTTTCCATCATATAGAAAAAGGGAAAGACCCCGTTCGGTAGTTGCAATTCTTGCCAATATATCAGCTATGTGAGTCAATGTTGTCTCAGGGGAGGTTAAATTCACCTGTGATACAGAGATGCAATGAAATAAATTGTGGGAAGAAAATTTTATATTGCATATATTATTGCACATATAAATCATACACAGTACCTTCAAATATTCTGGAAAATAATATCTTTAGTAAAAATATAATAAATTATTATACATTAATGTGAAAAACTCAGTCTGGTTCAAACAGTAGGTATGAAAACAAAATATCACACATTTCACTGCAGTTTCATCCATTTTAAGGTTTCCAAACTTCAGGCTCTTAAGGCAAGGTGTTTCATGTGTGTTGCTATTGTTATGACCAGGGTGTAGCAAAATTTAGATATAATTTGTTTCAAAACGTCTTATGCAATAAAATTATTTTGAGGTGTTCACTTAGCTGTGTGTGGACTAAGAGGCAATTAAACTTCACTGTGAATCACTCAGACCAACATATTGGAGAATAAATATTCAACAGCAATTGAACACGGCATAAATACAGAGGCAAGGCAGAGTAAAGAAAGGAGACAGAAGGAGACAGAAAGAGAGAAGGGAAGGAACATGAACCTCATCATCAGCCTGTTATTCTACAGCTTGTCCACGATATAAATCCTTGTTCTGACCAGCCTTGGAGACCACAATCTGATTAAGTAAACTGAGGATTATTATAGATATTCCATCCATGCCATCTCATTTATTTTAAGAAATTCTAACTTCCTTTACTGTGGAATCCTCAGGCTAAAAATGGTCTCCTCTACTTTGGTGGTACATTGTTAGAACAGGATGATTGATTCCCATTCACTTTTGGGCATCTATGTTTTAAGAAACAAAATTTTGTTCTGAGTCAATTCCATGTCTATAGGTTTCTATAGAGGTTCTACTAGAGGTTTCTTTTTTTTCTCTGGCCTGCAAAAATGTGTATTTGTGTATTGTGTATTTTGATTTCGGGAACAGGATTCTGGACTTCAAGGCCTGTAGGATGTAGGATTCTGTAATGATTATACATTTCCAATTGGGTTAGCATCACACTTATGAAACAATAGACCAGATTTTGATCACTGGACAAAACACTAACATATGGGAAAATATCTTACATACTGTATGCGATTAAGTGTTACAAACATATGGTGTGTAACTCTGTGTACTGTACAGTTGTCTTATTTATTGTTAATAAAGACTTGTTTATCAAAGTCTGAGCAAGAGTAATTACTCTATGACTACAGATGTAGTGAAGAATAAAAAGAACTCAAGTGTCTCATACTGTTTGGTTATTTCCTGATGTACTATTGTGCAACACTGTTTAGAGTAAATATGTAAACTCACACTTTCTTCAACAATATAATTTGCACAAGTCTATAGTTTTTTAAACCTGAAAGTGCAACTGCTTCACAATAGCAATCTTATTCCCAGCATTCCAAATCATGTTTACCTTAAACCTCCATTAGCTTCACAAACCACACAGTTCTTTGAACCATGTAACCTAAATGCAAATAATTATACTGCATTATTGTTATTCTAAAGAACAGTAGCATTCTTTACTTTACTCATTCATTACTTCCCTTACCCAGAAGGGACGCAGATGGGAAATACTGCATGTTGCAGTGTACATAGACACCGGAAAGTAGCACTGAATATCATGTCCATCAGCAACAATGTAATTTCTAATAAAAGTTGTAAAATTGTCTGTAAATTATGTTTTACATATAAAAGCCATTGTTGAGTTATAAAAGCCATTGTTGGGTATCCATATCATATTTAAATCTCTAGGGCACCAAATGGACTATAACAGTGTTGAGCAGACACTGAAATTTTTAAAAAAAATCAAGAACATAAGAAGAAAACAAAGCAGAGCGACACAACAGACAGTTCACAAAACTTTAGGTGGAAAACACGGCACTTGTGCATATTGTATTGACTGTATGTGCTATATGTAGAACTTGGACATATAGGATTTATATTAGAATTTGATATATTTAGAAAGCAAATAAATTCAAGAAACGTAAAAACACTTAGTATGAAGCCCCTTTTCTACAACAACCCTAAATCAGTTGAGGTGCAAATGAATAGTTCCATCCATCCATTTTCTAACCGCTTGTGTCCGACACAGCCTCATGGTGGAGCCGGTGTTTGTCCTAGCAAGGATGCACCCTGGACAGGACCCAGTACTTTGCAGGGCACACACTCACAGTGGGACCAGCTTTCCCACAGGCCCATTAACCTACTAGTATGTGTTCGAAATGTGGGAGGAAACCGGAGCACCTGGAGGAAATCCATGCAAACACAGGAAGAACCATGTTCTCCCCAAACTCCACACAGAGAGCACCCCAGGAAATGAACCCAGGGCCCCAGTGCTGCAAGGCAACAATGCTGACCACTGCGCCACCCCACCAGATGAATAGTTTGAAAGATAGAAATTAGTGAAATGGTTTCTCTGTGCAATCAATGTGATTTAACTTGACTTCATAGTACATGCATCTGTTTATGCATCTTTATGTTTCCTGAGACAGATATTGAACTTTATGCCACAACTCACATAGTGATATGTCAAATCAACCATGAACACCAAGGAGCTTTAGAAACTCATCGGGGATAAAGTGGCAGAGAGGCACAGGTCAGGAGAAGGTTACAATATCCCTTTTAGTGAAGTTCATCATTAAGAAGGGAATGCCCATCAGACCTTCCTTCCAAACTAAGTAGCCAGGCAAGCAGAGAGCTGGTTAGGAATGCCACTGTGAAGCCAACAGTGGCTCTGATAGATTTGCAAAGTTCTGTCTCCCAGATGGGAGTCAGTATTCATACATCGACGATATTCTGATCACAAACACAAAACTGAGCTGTGTGGGTGAGTAGCAAGAACCAAGCCTTTACTGAAAAATATTTGTGTTAAATCTCACAAGAGATATACTGCAGACACACGCCAGAAGATTTTGTGGTCAGTCAAGATTTGTTTTCTATAAATGCTCAGCATTATGTCTGGCACAAACCCAATACTGCACATCTCCCAGTCAGCACCACCCCAGTCACCAGCAGTCAGACTGTTAACCATGGTGGTGGCAGCATGATGGGGATGTTTCTCATTAGCAGGGACTGGGACAGTTATCAGGAATAAGAGGAAAAATGGACCGTAAGCAAAGTACATGAAAATCTTAAAGGAAAACATGCTTGAGTCCCCAGAAAATCTGTAACGGGTTGGAAAATTCACATTTCAGATGGACAATGACCTGAAGTACAAAGCCAACTGGAGAGGTCTGACACGAAAAGGGGGTGAATGTTCTTAATGAACTTGTCTGAATTGGAGCAATATTTTCAGGAAGAAAAGAAAAAATTACAACTTTGCACTGTGCACAACTGGTTTAGACCGCCAAAATAATGACACAGTATTCAAAAATACTAGAAGCATCAACTCCTGCCAAAGTTGTTTCCACCATGTATTGACTTTGGGGGCTGAGTACAGTACATACACAATCAGTACATTTCACTTTGTGTTTCTTCTTTTGCAGCTGTTACAGACATTCAGCCTCCTTCACATGTAACAAAGTTTTCAATTGAATCTTTACAGATTTGAATCAGATCTGTAAAAATTTATTTTATTTATTTTAATTTAATTGAAAAAAACAAATATATGTATTACTTGTAATAAATCAAATTGTGATGTGATTATTAGTGTAAAAGCTTTGTGGTAGTTTGATATAATGTTTAAACATGAATGCAGCACATACTCAAAAACAGAAAACAAAAATAGCCATGCACAAAAATGGCAGTTAAGCAATAATATAAATGTAAACTTTACTAACATTGTAACAAATATGTCAAGAGTGTGTATTAATTCTAGCGCTGATTATCCACTTTTTGCTGTGAGTGGGCAGATTTATGCATTTTCCTTGCTTTTGCCTCCTGTGGACAAAGCCCGTGTTCAAGTGCTCTCTGGTTTATCTGCAAGACGTGTACTTGGTCTTCCTGCAGCACCAATTCTACAGTACATCCTCAGCACCACTGCAGGACACACAAAGCACAGCGTCATCGGGGGGTTTTCTCTTCCCTATGTCCAATTACTGCATTAAACTGAATCATAAAGGGTATGATAGTGGCTCATGAATGGCCTGAAAATGTAATTTCCCATAAAACAAATTTCACCACATTTTGGTTGTGCTGGGTGCCATTTTGATCCAAAACAATCCTCTTGTTGCAAGCCACTCGCCCCAACTCCATGGTGGAAATGAACAACTTCTGTGTGAAGTCCTTACATCCAGATGATCAATATCGGGCCCAACATCTTTATCAATGTACTGAGTGCATTCTTCACAATATTTATCTATTTCGGGTAAATCAAGGATCACAGTGAAAACGATCCAACCCTTTTGGGTTCCTCCACGGTACCTCTGTACTTCCATTGTTGTTTTCAAATCTTTGACAACAGATAAACAGACTTTTCTTCTTACCTGCTTTCCTTTGAGTAGGGCAATGATGGGAGACAAAAGCAACTCAATGACAGCAATAGCATACAAGCACTCCACTGCACACTCTTTACGGTCACAGAGAGTTCTCAGAACATCCATCACAAAGCATGCTGGTGAAAGGGAATCTACAAATAAAACATTAGTGAGCATCAGTCAGCATCTTCAAGACACAAATTGAAGGAAAATAATTTAATTCAACAATTCCATGCATTCATTTTCTGACCTCTTTATCCAAGACAGTAGTACAACAATTATTTGTTCTTAATTAAAAGTGTTTGTGTATATGATAAGTAAAATATCAGGGATGATTAGGATATTTTTCACTGTATACCTAACAAACCAAAAACTTTCTTTTACCTAAGATTGCTATGGACTTTTTCTAGTATGTCGGTAACAGATTTCCATGTAGCTGCTCTAGTACTGACAGGGCAGTCATCGTTAAAATAGGTCAGTCTTTATGTTAAAAAAATTCAATTTATTAGACTTTCAAATACATCAATCTAGTAACTACCATTGAAAGGTGCAGGGTTTATACCTACTGTAAGTACCAAACAATAATACATTACAACTAAAAAAATACATATTGTTATTAAGATAAATATTCAATACTTAAATACAAAATGTACTAATAAAACTGTCTTTTCCTAAAAAATAGGGGGATCTGATTTTTCTTCTGGGCAAATTTGCTCTGTACCTGTTTTATTTAACTTACATGTGTTTAGCTTTCCACAAGGAAAATAAGTACAAACTCTTCAGTTAACATAATAAAAATAAGTTTTCAGTCATTAAAACGACTTTTACTTTAATTTCACGATTAGGTTGAATATACTGTAGGTATGCTTAGACAACAGCTTACCAACATGTGGGATTTCACTGTAATATGGAATTGGATGTCTGTACATTATTCTGATTAGAATCACTATCAGGTCTGTCAGAGTCACTGGATCTGTCAATAAAAATAGTTTTAATACATATTAGAGATAATGTACTTTTTTCTGAAATACAGAATTTTCTGGGCATTCACGGATTCCAGGTATTTTTGTCAGATGTCAAGTACAACATTATTTTCATAAAATTAATTTATTTAAAACGTGGATTAAAAAACTCCCCTGTCAGCAGACAACGATGTAAAGCATAAGGCCGAAGCTACAGTGGAATGGCTTAATAAAAATAATAATAATAATAAACTTTATTTTATATAGCGCCTTTAAAGGTGGCTTCTCAAAGCGCTTTACAGGATGACAATAACAATAAATAAGAAGACTACAACAATAAATAAGAAGATTTCACAAGATAGGACACAATTATAATAACAACAATACAACAATAACAATAGAGGAGACCGTGGAAGGCTTAACAAGAACTGAATGCCTTTGAGTGTCCCTAGAAGCCTGAATTAAGTCCGATAGAAAATCAGAAAATGGCAAGACTTGAAAATTGCCATAAATTAATGATCTTCAACCAAATAGGCTTAGCTTTAGCAAGTTTGCGAAGAGAAAAGAAAACTGCATCATCCTGCTACACAAAGTTGGCAGAGACTTATCCAAAAACACTTTAAAGTTTAAAGTGTAATTGCTGCCAAATGTGCCTCCACAAAGTACAGACAGGAAGACTACATGTTGAAATTAACATATTTTAGTTTTCAATTTTTCTTTGCAGTTTTTGATATCATTTGACTTCTTTCATCCACAAGATTTTGTGAAGATTCAGGTTTTGATTAAAAATGTTTATTTCACAAATGTGCGTACACTATTTATAATTCAACAACACAGGGCATTGGTTAAGGGAAGGTGGTGAATAAACCTACATTGCTGCCTCTGTACATACAGTACCTATGGAAACTCTACAGACAGTTTCCACACCAACAGGTTCTGTTGTCTAACACCCTGAAAAAAAATATTTTACATTTCCTTACACATCATAACACAAAACCTCCACATTAAGGTCTCTGGTATTTCACATTTAATACTTAAAGTGTTTATAGAAAATGTTTTAAACAACTGGCCGCGCATTCTTTATTGAAGCGGTTTGCCTATTAAAGCACAATCCAAAAGAAGACAACACAGGTCGAAAACTTTCAGATCCAAAAATGAGGTAATATAACTACATATGCAGAGAGCAAAGTAAACCAAAGTTGTTACTGTTTTCTTACCTTTTCTTCTTTTCAGTTTTATGGGGAAAAGTTTTCTCCCGTGTGTGTACATAAGCAGCCTTCCCAGCAGACAGACTGAATGAACAAAATATGTATATTCTAACTGTCTGGCTGTGTAAAACATCCTCTGGGTGGTCCCTTAAGGAAAGGCAACAATATAAACACACATATGGATAAATGCACTAGATATTTTTTATTTAATCTTTTTAATTTTTTTTTTAATTCTTACACGCATCTATAGTTTATAGCTCTTTTAAATGCTTACTCATAGCTTAGGTGAGCATAGTTCCTTCTTTTTAAAAGCACTGTACAACAAGATGTACTGTACTTGGCATGCTTCTTGCTTTTTGATAAAAGCAAATGAAAAACTAAGACAGATTCAATATATCTTAATGAAAAAATTAAGATTTCCTGATATCTCCCCCAATTTATTTGCAAACCATTTTCTAATTATTCTTATGTGGACAGAAACATAAGCAGGATGGCAATGCAATTAAAAGGCAGCAATATTTAGAACACCGATTGTTCCAATCTCTGTCCCTCTCTGCTACATTATTAACAGAACTTGTAGAGAGCAAATAAAAAGCACAGGGCTGATATCGTGCTTGTATTACCCTACCGTTTCTATTCCCAAGGCAAAGCTTTTGAAGTTTTGAAAGTAATTTTCTAACTGATGAAACTAGGGAACCCTGAACCCTGAGCTTGAGTATTAACTGTCTCTTTGTATCTTTATTGGTTATATCCTGATCCTGGTACAGCAGAGCACAGCACAGGATTCATATAAACAATAAGCCACACTTTCACAATGGTGCTGAAGTGTGATGGATATATGGTTTAACTGAATTAAGTAACTACAAAAGGATACAGGGAAACATATTCTTCTAAGCTGCTCTAATCAAATTGAATTGAATCATTAAATCATTTAATTGCATTTCATATATAAAAGTTAGTAATTCTTGCTTTAAAAGTCACAACCCAGGAATGTAGTAGGCTATGTCTTACACAGAAAGAAGCAGAGGTTAATTTCATGCTGAAAAAACAGTGTTTCAGCTGTTTTTATTAAGTTATTTAAGTGTGGGGGAATGACAGAGCAGAGCAGGCCTATGAGGCAAAGGGGCGGATAAGCTAATTACATATTCTTACATATACACATTTTGAAAAGAAAATATAATTTCACCTGAAACAGTTTAAAGATCAATTAAAAAGGGATGTTAGTGTAGGATAACAGATATGAAGGTTAATACATACCTGTCTGCTGTTGTTGCCTCACATGTGCAATGTTGGATGTCTTATCACAAGAAGACTCACAGGATTCATAATAATTAATGCATTGCTGAAGAGATGCAACAATCTGTCAAATTGAAAAAATGAATTGAGGTCACCAGTTTCCATACAGTATTAATATATTTTTGTTCGATTTTCTTTTTTTCATGTCCTCTCAGTAGGATCATTCTAACACTTTTCTCATCAGATCATATAGGGTGTTATGCATATTGCACATGCTGTGAATGCTTTCTCTCAAGTTTAGAAGAATGTGTTAACATCTTTGCAGACAGTTCAATGCATTAACAGAATAGCATGCCCAACAGAAATCTAAAGAGTAAGGGACAGCAAAAAATAGAACTCACAAAAAAGATATCAAATAGGTATTGATATAGAAAGAAAAATATTGATGGGAGTCCAAAATACTTAATACCCCCTGAAAAAGCCTCTGTTACTTAGCTTTCAATAAGGCACCTTTTTAGAAACTAATCACAATAACAGTGGTCATTAAGGGTTGGACAGCACAAATAGCCTATGACAAAGTTTACTGTATGTTTCTTATATGAGATTACAAATAATTTCTGACAAGGTTTACATACCTAGCCCGTTTTGATAGTTACTGCATGTTGTATTATATGGGAGTTACAATTTTTACTTTGCCAGTCATGGACAAAATTAATGATACAGTTAAATACCATCTCATTTTCAGGTCCATTTGTCACCTGTAATCATTTTCACTCTTCATCTTCTCATTAATCAGAAAATTCAGGTAATATTGTATGATACAGAATGCCTTAAGGAATACTCACCAAAGACTTGTACTTATTTTCAAGGAGTCTCAAGACCACTGTCCTGCTGTAATAGCCATGCTAAAGGGAAACAGATAAAACACAGAAGGAGCCCAAATTGCTATGATGTAAACATAACTGAACATGTTTATATACAATTACATAGAAAAGAAATAATTTCCTTTAATATTCGCCCTAAAGGTGTTCAAACCCTGGTCCTGGAGATCCACATACCCTACCTGTTGGTTTTTGTTCCAGTCAAAATGAATTGACTTTTTCATTGACCTATTATGTTGCTTGACTGGAAATATTGTATTTTTATCTGCTTGAAAGCTAGAGATCTTTGAATTATGATAAAACACTATTATACATGTATACATTTGCTGAAGAGCCACTGTTTCATATACACTAATTACTAATATGTATTTTAGTTAAGACTGATGTAATGCAGTAAGTAATTCTTATAACTACCACTCTCCCTACCTTTTAAGGACCCAACTCCCAATCTACTTCAAAGTTTTGCTTCTGTTTCACTGAATTACGGTCGCAATCTCAAACAAATATAGTATAAAAACCACACGTTGATATATCGGTATAGTGAAAAACCAGAAGCAACAGGTAAAAAGAGCCCACTGCCCCTGAAAATCCAAGACTTTTGTTCCAGAACCTACTTACAGATTGGCACGGTCTAGATTTAAAGTGGTATATGGTTGGCCTATTGGTATTACAATAATTGGTGAGCTACTTGAGTTAACAATAACAATACAACAGCAGCTACAGTAATAGTTATATACTCACATAGTTATAAGACTTAATTTAATGTCTGACTTTTTATTGTTCACCATTGCTTACCATCCACTTTTTAAACCAATTAGCTTTGATGTCTAGCATGGAAAGAAAGTAGATGGGCTCCAGGATCTTGTCAGCGCTTGTTGTCTTTAGACTCTGGTCAAGATTTAATGACAAGAGCGACAGAGTGCTCTCTATTATCTCTTCCATATACCTACAAAAAACACATCTTAAATCATTAACACATAAAGCAAAATTCCACAACTGTATGTAGTTACTGCATGATGTTTGTATGGGATTTACTACATGATTTACTGTAAGAACATGAAACAACATTTAATTTGGTCAGAATATTAATACAATTTAATCATCCATGGAAACACAATTTATACGAAACATTTATAATGAAACAATACATTTGAACAAAAATTACCTAAGAAAATATACGATGCATTAGACATTTAATTTCTCCTAAAATATATTTACTCATATTTAAACTTGGTAGTTTGAAAACAGTTAAAAATGAATCTTGAAATTAAAACATGTTCACCAGATTATTTTCTACAAATGATGATAAGACATTGAAATTAAACCAACTCGCTCTATACAATGAATGTAAAATAAACCAACCATTACAACTATATGCATATCACTGAAAAAATATTAAAATCAGCAGAGCTCAAATTTCCACTTTACAGGGGTAAACAAGTACAGATTACATACTTCTCTGGGTTTCGAATCCAAAATGATGTCACCTCCTTTTGGAACTCATTTAACAATCTCATCTGTGAAAAAAACAAAGTATCAAACTCCCAGTTAAATATGAATTTATACTAGTTTTATTAAATATAAATTTTTATTTTTTTAATTTACATACTTTTTTTAGCAGGCGTGCAACATCTTGATTGCTTATGTCCAATCCAGCAGCAGTAGAAAAGCTTGTTTTCTGTGAAAGGAAGACTGACTCCAAATGTTTAGCTACATAAAAATAAACAAAATTGTAAATATATTAAGTGCACAAGTCCAGTCCTTGAGGGCTATAATCCAGCGGGTTTTCTAGATATCTTTAAATAATCAACAGCTGACCTTATAAAATGTTAAATTGGTCCAATTAAGCTAATGATTAGTTCAATTAGGTCACTGAGAACATGCATGAACAGAAACCCACAGACAACGTTACGTTTACGGTGCCAAAAAGTTTGTGAAACATCAATATAATTACAGGAATTTAATCCTATAATTTAATCATTATTTCCATAATAACCAATTCCATTTATTAAGGAAAATTAATAATTAAGAACCAGAGTATTTAAAATAATACACAAAACCCTAGTGTCATTAGCGCAATCAAGTGTTTTAATAGTTCAGTTACAACTAAACAAGGACTTTGGGCAGTCCTGTATTACTTAGTGGTGAGATTCTTTGTAAATTTGTCACCACACAGCTTACTGGAAACAAGTCATGTCACAATTAAGAGATTTCAGAAGACCTCAAAAAAGGGCTGTTGATGAGCATCAGTCTGGAGAGGGCTACAAAACTACATATAAACATTTGTTTCTCCAGTCATCCACTGTCAGACACAGTCAAATGCCGAAAAAACTAGAAAGACTGAACAGGAATGGTTATCATGGGAGGACAGACAGGGTGAAACCATTGTTCTTTATAAAGAACATTGCGTTCTATCTAAAGCTTAGCAAAGAGCACCTAGAGACAATCCACAAGACTACTGGAAGAATGTTCTCTGGACAGATAAGCCAAAATTGTACATTCTGGTCACAATGAGAAACATTGTGAGGTGAAAACCAAACACTGCCTTTCAGCAGTAGACATCATCATAGACAACATCATAGGCTTCAGGAATGGTGGTGGGAGTATCATGGTTTAGGGCTCAGGACTTAGACAGCTTTTTATAACTAACATAACCATGAATTCAGCACTTTATTGGCAATTTAGCTGAAGCTGGGCCTAAATTCTGAAGATATTCTGAAAGGTTAAAGAGTGGACTTAAACCGCACTGAAATCTTATGGCAAACTTTTCATGCAATGAAACCCTCAAATGTTTCTGACTCGAAACAGTTCTATAAGGAAGAAAGGGCCAAAATCCCTAAGTCAATGTCAGAAACTGATAAAAAGTTACAGGAAATTACTAGTTGAAGTCACGGGTTCTTGAGGAGGTACTTCCAGTTACTGAATTTAAGTGTTCATATTTATTCACACGAGGATATTTACTGTTCGACCATTCTTTTAATTGAATTGAAACAAATATACCTCATCTCTTTGTGTTAAGACAATTAGGTTATCTTGACCTTTCATTAAGTCTTTCATGAAGATCTAATTACATTTAAGGCTAAAATATATGAGAATAAGAAACAATGGAGCGAGTTTACAAACTTTTATTCAGCACTTTATGTGCATTACCAATCAGGGGATGTAATAATTTTCATAGACATTAGTCTATGTATTAATACAAATTCTAAAATAACCAAAAGTTATACTTACCTAAACTAGTATAGATTTCTCTTGTTATATTCAATGGTGAAGATGAAAAGGTCTTTGCATAGAACTTTAGAACCTTATCCTAAAAGAAAAAAATAACAGCAGTATAATAACAATAATATAAATAATGACTCTATTTATATCTGAATACAAAACTCCACAATCATACAGCACCAACACCACTGAAGTACCTGAGAGGAGGCGTCATCAAAATGCAGGTAGTAAGAATATTATCAATTCATTTGCTCCCATATTAAATCAAACAACAAGGACATTTTTATTATAATTGATATTAAGAATTGAAAATACTTTCCCTTTTATTACATATTTTGGAAAACCTTATTAGATCTTCAGCTAAGCTACTGCTTTAGCCCTCGACACCACAGGAAGCTCAAAGCAGGGCGGTTGTGATAAGTATGAGACAAACATAGCTCTTAATGATAATAGCAAGCCCTTCATTCCCCAAACCTAGACTGTCTGTATTTAACAGCCAAGGACTCTCAGATAACTCAATCTATAAAAAACCACTAGGCACAAGTGGTGTAGCCTGGATTTTAACTACATCTTTACTTCACACTGGGTTTTTTTCCTGAAAGATTAACTCCAGAGCCTCAAACAACATATTTTAAATAAAATGTATACAGATGGAAAAAAGAAACGCAACACCTCCTCCTCCACACTCTGGCCCTCCCGTCTACGTGGAACAGGCTGAAGAGTGACTCATACATGACGAGGACCTGATGCCACTGCTGACGAGTCCATCGCAGCCTCTGTCTGTCCTAAACAGGTCATCTTGCTCTAAGGCCAGCAGCATGGAGCCTCACTGTCCTGTCACTGATGTGGGCATTGTGTCTGCCTGCAGTTTCAGCAGCAGCACGGGTGGCAGATCTGCTACAGTCTCTCAGATGGACCAGTCTGATATGTCAGTCCTGCTCTGGTGTGGTCACTCAAGGGTGACCGGTTCTTGGATGGTCATCTGTCCTGCCAGTCTGCTGAAACCTTCTCTGCAGTCAGGACACAGTGGAGCGGCTTACTCCATAGTGTCTGGCAACGCTGGCATATGACATGCCTATCTGCAGCATGCCAATGGCCCTCTCCCATGCTTCTGGTGACATTCCAGGCATTACAGATTGCACACGAAACTGACTAAATGTGGCCTTTTTCTTGCAGTGACCTAAGCTTTGAATTAAGCCCTTTTTAAAGGTGACCTGATCAGACATTATTCCTCCTGGACTTTGTTGGGTAAAAGTGCACCTAACGAGCTTTTGTGTAATTGGCAAAGTTGCAATGCCTCACTGCACAAGCTATATTGCTGGTCAGAGGCCTTAAACAAATTGACAACATTTTGTGAAAATACATAAGCTTCAACTATAGTATTCTGATTCCAGAAAATGTTGCGTTTCTTTTCTCCATCAGTTTATATAACCACATACATTAGGGTGTAATTTTTATTTAATTAATGGAAATACTATATTTACTGTTATATCACATTTTTCATTTAAAACAATCAAATAAAACATGCCATCTGAACAATTCAAAGTGACCAATTCAAAGGCTGACTTCTTTAACTAGGAAATTGTATTTTCAAATATAACTGTAATATAAAAATAGATTTTAAAAAAAATTAGCCTATGTGTGTAACAGCACTGTTCAAATAGCAAATTTACCATTGCATGGTCTGCCGGAACAGTCCGGTAATAAAAACTTACAACATAATAACTCATTACAGGGTTCATTTAGAACCGTCTTTAGAATACTGGAGGAGAATATCCGCTGTAAAATGCTTGAAAAATAAAAAGAGTTACACTGAAGGCAGGGTCGGGGTCTCCCAGGGCGGCAGAGAGGTTTCTGCGAAGGCCAGTCCAGCTCTCACAGCTGAGCACGTCAGAGGGAGGGGCACAGCACAGGGTCTGCAGGGCCTCCCACCGGACCTGAGCACGAGGACTCGCACAGTGAGTGAGCTCGCACGAGCCGTTGTCACCCGGGGAGCTGGAGCTCCTTCTCAATAAACACACTCCCACTTTTTAGGCTGAAGCATATGTATAATGATACATAATCACCTCCAGAGGTTAAAACAAACAAAAAAAGCATTTGTCCAGATAAATCACTTGCATAGCTTCATATATCTGTATTACGAAAGCTCTCTGACCCAGAGAAGGAAATAAAGAAAAAATCATAGAATCTAATAAATGTACTAAATAATGTACTGCAAGAATTAATGAAATCAGTTAGCCCTGATATACAATACAAAATGATTCTAACAGAAACAATACTGGAGTAAATGCTGCAATATGGTATTAAAATCCACCTTACCTCTTTGGGTTGACTAGAGTCTATTTTTTCTGCAATAGCCTGAAGCTGCTCTTGCTTTATAAAAGCATAACTCTGTAAAAATATCAAATGAAAAAAGACAAAATGTTAATACTATTTTTGCCAAAAGGCTATAGTCATCAATCTCACTAGGACATTTTAATTACAAGCAACCAAATGAAATATGTATTTCTAATATATTTTTACTGCCTAATGCCTATGTCCAAATTTAAAATGCTCTTTTAAGTTTTTTAAAATATAGAAAAACATCGCTTGCTTCAGGGAAAGTCCTGAAAACAGTCCTGAAATGGGTCTTCTACATGAACGGAACACAAATTCATTTTCACTGGAATTTGAGGTCACACCAAAATATAAGAAAAAGGGGTTAAAAAGTCAAACCTGATCAATGTACTAATTAATTTAATAAATGTAGTGAAATTTGAATAAACGGTGGATTAACACTTTCTGCAGAATGGCTTTGCCTCACTCTCTTTAAAACGTCCATACTTGATTGAAAGAGCAGTCGCTGTCTGAGCAGTTATCGGTGTAATGACTGCTGAGCTGCTCATGCTGGCTTTTGACATGTGTCTCCTCTTTCCTCAACTTGTCTTCTTCAAATGTATTAATTAGAGACTCCACCGCCACCATCATGGTATTTTTCAATGACAGGATCATTTCTTTGTATCTGTCAGGAGGAAAATTGAAAAAAAAAAAAACATTCACAATACAGATTAAAAGATAAGGGAGAAATTCCCTAATATTCTAAAACTAACATATTAGAGAGCTTTTAATAAGCTTACTAAAATACCTAATATATATATAAAGTACATACAGGTATTTGTGTCTTTAATAAATAATTACAAACATTTTTATTGTAGCAATTTAACTTTCTTATTGACTCTTTATGGATGTACTGTAGAGTTTATTAAAAATAGGAATTTCACAAAGAATTATACATGATTATTTAAAATAGTACTAAGCAATTATAATTTTGATCAATTCAAACTAGTTTAACTTATCCGAGTTATTTAAAGAGTTGATGACTTCTTAAGGCTGGGTTTTTCAACCCTAACCCTTGAGCTCAGCAGTTAGGTCAAGCAACACTAATGAAATGCAGTGAGGAATCAGGAAGGCTTGAACACGATTCGGACTCAGAAGAACATACTCGTTGGATTCCCGGGTCCTCTTTGTGACAGCATGAACCAGCGTGTCCTGACCCAGCCCAACTCCCTGACCTTCACCACTTGCACAGCACTCTGTTTCTGCTTCAATGACTGAGCCCAGCATATTCTCAACATAGTGCCGTAGATACATGATGAACCCATAACTGAAACACAAAGGTTGTACTTCTTACATATACATACTGCACATATTACATTACATTTAACATTACATTACATCACTTTATTAGCCCTATAATAGGGCTATTAGGAATTCGTCTTTTCGCATACCCCGGCTTGCTCTCCACGAGACACAGACACACACACAGGATGAGAAGCTTGGGGTCAGAGCGCAGGGTCAGCCATTGTACAGCGCCCCTGGAACAGCTGGGGTTAAGGGCCTTGTTCAGGGACCCAACGGAGTAGGATTCCTCTGCCGGCTGCAGGATTTGAGCCGGCAACCTTCCAGCCACAGGCGCAGATCCTGAGCCCCAGAGCCACCGCATAATAATCATGATGTACTGTAAGAGCAATAGCTCCCATGATATGAGCAATAGTAACAGAGATTTTCCTTTGTGAGTTAAGCAGTAAAGGTGCTATATCATGTGCTGACCAGGACTGTGATTCTGCACAAGGCTGCACACAGCTGGTCCAGCATCACCAGGGTGGATCTGTGATCATCTGCAGGCTGAGCAATGACCCCTGTCATTTGCCAGGTGCCTGAGGGCTTCCTGTGTTGCCAAACAGAGCTGCATCTTCTCTGAGGCTCCGGGCCTCTCAGCAGAGCTGTGGGTTGAAACAGCTACACATTTGTGAGGATGTGTACATGGCCTTTAAACCCCCGTGCTAGTACGAGGGCTGTACACATGAAAAAACTCAGTTGAGACTTGGAAGATTGAAAACCGAGGTTGATGAATAGGAAAATAGCAGACGATTCTAATGTAAAGAAAAAAAACTTAACTGCTTATTATGGTTTTATACAATTGGCACAGTAATGGAAATATTAATAATTTATATTTAAGGAAATTAACTGTTAAAAATAATCTGTTTTAAGAACAGAATTACATAAGATATGCATCACCATAAGCTCAACAATTCTAAAACGAAATCAATCATATTTCTTTGTCCTCTTACTTATGAAAATTCTCATCCGTTTCCTCCAGATGGAGAAGAATCTCTTCTGCACAGTCAGCAGAAGGTGCACCTCTGATTCTCTCTTTCACACTCTCAAGCAAGTGTCTCAACAGGGACTGGAGCTCCGCTTCATCCTCGCTGGAAAAATGTGACATCTTTGGAACGTGGAATTTCCTGCCTATCAGAGCAAAACGACAACGTTTGTCTGTGATACAGGTGCACATTTATGGTACAAATGATACATGTTCAAGCAAAACAACGAACATATTTAAGCTATGACTGTTCTTACGCGTAGCAGGCACAGTTGACAATAAAAATATTTATACCTACTTTTTATTTAACTAGATTATCTCAACTCAGCAACTTTTTAAATGTTCACAGTTAAACTGTCAACTACTGAATTAAAAAAAATGTTCGACATTAAGATTTCAAACTGCGGCCATTGTTACAGTAGTTAGGACGCAAATATTTACAATCATACATTACATCGTACTTAGAATTAGGAGTGGAGTATTAACACAGCTATCAGATAACATGCTGGGGGAAAAGCATTTTAAAACACACTTGTTTTCGTACCTCAACACCAAGTTGAAACCAGCTTCAGTATTCGACATTACCGGAGCCAGTAAGACGTAAACAAAGCTCGAAGCGCAGAATCATTCTGTTTCCAAGATAAAGCAATGTTATCTTTGAGCGACGCCGCTTTGTACACCCAAAGTACACTTTTATGTCTCTTTATATAAATGAAAATACACAACACTGAATATTGCTTGCTAGGAGCTCCGGTTTCGAGTCATACCGTCTCCATAGAAACGAAGAAGCAGCAGCGCGACAGCGGAAGACGAACTGCGCAATGAATCATGGGAAGTTCGAGCTAGCTGGGAAATGATGCTGTTAATATGTTTGTCCGTAGGCTGGTTTCTAAACAATAAATAACAATTGTCTAATAAACGTGTAAAGTTAACGGACCCCTTAATTCATTTTCAAAATCATTTACAGTGCCAATAACCTATTAAATGCCCCGCTCATGCAGAGTCAGGTGGTTAGCAGCGTGGCATTTTCTTCCGGTTTCAGTTGTGTATTACTTTAGCAAGTTCTTATCAGTGTGATACAGAAGTGTGCATGCACTCACAAATTTAGCTTCATTAGGATATATCGTAGTGCGTTTGCGTTCAAACTGCAGCAGATAGAAATACAGGTCGAGGAAATATATTTTCAAACCCGAATGCCATGGCTGCAGTAGACAGCTTCTACCTTCTGTATCGCGAAATTGCCCGGTCGTGCAACTGTTACGTTGAAACGCTTGCTTTGGTGGGTGCCTTCTACACGGCCAGCACAGCTGTTGCCATTGCGAGGGACTGTTACAGCCTGATCAGGCTGCATTTCATCCCACGGCTGATGAGCAGGAGAGACCTGGTTCATCAGTACGGCCAGTGGGCAGTGGTGTGCGGTAAGCTCCAGGCTCCTGCCCAGCGAACGCAGGTCACAGCCAAACCACTTGTTCCCGACCGTCTTAAAATAACTGTGCATCCAATACAGGGGTGCTGTTGCATTCCAATAGGAATTTGTGAAATAAACTATTCTGGAAGCCTTTTATTCTAACGTGAGTTTCGTGTGTGTTTGTGGGGGGGGGGGGATGCAATTTGGTGGCACATGTTTGATTTGTTGTGAACTGTGATGCTGTCCCGTTAGAAAATGTCAAACATTTACGTGACTGGCCCTGCGTGTACGTTAAAATATTAGACAAAAGTAGTTGAGGGTTTTTCAACTTTTTTTTTTGTTTTAAAACACATCATGTTGTGCCTGCCTGCTCTTGTAATAGTTTTTGCATTGTTTCCTGTTTTTTTATTTTCTTGCAGGTGCTAGTGATGGCTTAGGGAGAGCTTATACAGAAGAGCTGGCGAGAGAGGGCGTCAGCATAATCCTGATAAGTCGCAGCGAGAGCGGCTTGCAGAGCTTCGCCAAGGCCATTGCTGATGCTTATGGCGTGGAAACCGCGACTATCGGAGCCGACTTCAGTCAGGGGCAGGAGGCGTACAAGCCCATTAAGGATGCCGTGAAGGACAAAGAGATCGGCTTTCTTGTAAACAATATCTGCGTGCCCTCCGAATACCCACAGCACTTTACTGACGTTCCTGAAAACAAGCTCTGGGACGTAATTAACATAAATATCGCAGCTGCAACAATGATGGTGCACATTGTTCTTCCAGGGATGGTTGAAAGAAAGAAAGGAGCTATTATTAACATCTCTTCGGGATCTTGTTGTAAACCTACCCCAAAAATGACAGCTTACTCAGCATCCAAGGTGAAATGCTATCCATGCTGGTCTCTAGAAGTTCAATTATAATGTCAGACAGATGTAACTAAGCAGCATTATAAGTTCTGGCATTGCATTGCATTGCATTCAAACATTTGGTCAAAGCAGGTGTTTTATATAGTGTCTTCCATGCATGCTTTGAACTTTTTTCCTCACTAAATTCCTAAGGGTGGGTCAGATCTTTTACTGTTTGTTTTAGATAAAGCAAGAAATATCAAAACTTTGAATTAAGTGTAATGTTACCGTCAAAACAGTCATCCTTAACAATTGTCTTGGACAACGTAACCCTGTCAGTGATTTAACACTTCATGTGGTAGCACATCCAGTTGCAGAGCGTCGTTAATTCATTGCTTTGACAGCAAACGGCGTGTCTGTTTTTCTGTTCCAGGCCTATTTAGATCACTTCAGCCGTGCATTGTATTATGAATATGCCTCAAAGGGGGTCTTTGTGCAGAGTCTGGTTCCTTTTTACATCTCTGAAGTGGGCGCTGCTTCTGGTGGATGGCTGGTACCTCACCCACAGGTGTACGCTCGTCACGCCATCTCCACGCTGGGCATTTCCCACCGGACAACCGGATACTGGCCACATTCCATACAGGTGCGCCAGCCTGCTGCTCTGAAGCTCGTGTTCATCAGTAATGTGTGGTGGGATTCACATTAGTATGTGGATTGACTGTCATGGAAACAAAACAAAATGTTAAGATTGTATTCTTTAAATAAGATATTTCAAGTGTTTCAGTAGGAATACCATTTTTTTAAAAAGATTGTTCTTTTCAGAGTCGGTTCTGTTCTCAAGTGACAATTGGGATGAAACATTTTAATTCCTCCAAAGATGTGCATAGCGCATAGTTATGCACATCTCAGGACTTCTGTTAGGTATTGCAAATATCTGACCTGAAATAAGTACTCCTTTATAACTGAAGGCTATACAATTAATGCTCCGTAATACTAATATATATCAGTACTACAATTATCCTTGTTTTCTTATTCAAAGTGGATCTCAGGTGTTACATATTGTACTGTGTACAATGAAAGCGAGGGGTTTCTTTGGAGCAGACGGTTAAAATGTTGCGCAGTGTCCCAACAGTGGCATCGCTGGAGAAAGCAGCAAACTACTATGACCTGCAAAATGCCTTCTTAAAGCTTTGGGAATTATTCTGTTTTTTAGTAATTAAAATGGAAGTCTAAAATTAAATAGTGGGATGTGCACTAGCCTTGAAGAAATTCTAACAGAGCAGTGGCGTTAGGTTCAGTTTGGCTATTTTTTCCAGTCCAGAAGAATGCCAACACTTCAGTCCAGGATTAAGTAATAACAATAGCCCGCTGTTACTGGTAATGTGGAATAAAGCATTTAGAACTAAAAAGTGAATAAAACAGTCTTCTGGCCCCCCTCCGTGTTTAATTCTGTCGTGTTGTGAACTGAGCCAAGCTTCTTTTTATCGCTGTTTGTGCTTGTATTTTCCAGTTTTGGCTCTCCCGGTACATGCCTGAATGGATGTGGGTCTGGGGCTCCAACATGCTCTCTAGGACGATTTGAAAGAAAACCTCGACTCGGAGGACAGCTGAGGAGCAGCGGCCAAGTGTGCTCTTCAACATTCGTGCTGTGCTGAGGACTGTGAAGTGTGGCAGTTGTCTAATTGCTGTGCATTATTGTTAGTACTGTATGTGACCTGTAATAAGTACTCCTTCATATCTTATTTGTTTGATGATTTACAGTTTAATAATTTAACTTCTTCATGGGTTTTCTCTGATAGAAATGCCTGCATTTACCCGATGGAAATAATCATTACTAGTGGATGCTGTAGTGTTGAGTCCATTTTTATGACATGAAAACATCAGGCAGGAAATTAACAAATGGTTACATTTAAATATTTACAGAAGCAGCACTTGAACTCGGCGTATTTTGTTTTTTCTCAATCTGCACCTCATCATTACACTTTTTTTCTGTGAGATGTGCCTTAAAATCTCGACAAGTTGAATTATTGACTAACTTAATCATTTTTAGTCAATTAGCTTTTTGTCCTCTAGCTTGACCTCTACATCTGCTGTAGAAAAATAAAGGAGTGAAGAGATTTAAAGAAAAATAAGCAACACAAATATTTAGAAGTTTTGTGAGCACCTGAACTTTTTGTGGTCTCTTTCTGTAAAAGCTCCTTCAGAAAGATGGAAATGACATCAGCAGCCTTCTGAAAATACAGGAAATATAGAAACTACATGTAGAATTTACAGTAACATTTACATGTTGTAAAATCATAAGCAAATGAACATGTTTCATTAAGATGTAATACTATAAATAAGGTGTAAACAATATTTAAAACCTCTTGTCTGGAAAGCTGTGTAGTTCTGCAACATAACTAACTATACAGAGTTTTTTTCTTTGTGAATCTCTTTTTAAAATATAGCAATATGTACTGTTTAAAGGTGGCATTTCTGTTTCTCCTGTTGTATGTGCATTATGTGTTTTATAATGACTGAAATATCTTTTTTCTAAAATGATGAAGATTGAATGATCTAACAGTCATTAGCTCAAAAGAAGACTTATATTCTGATGTATATCTAGGAAATAGGGTGGTGCAGTGCTGCTACCTTTGATCTCTTCTCTGCTGCTCGGTCTGTTTGTAGTTATTAAATCAGTGGTCGTATGTGGAAGATATTTTTTAGGTCTCCATGTATTTAAAAAGAATGATCTCTTCTTGATCTGTGAGTTGTTATAATCAAACAGCATAAAAATGGCATGCAAGTTTCAAACAGCTGTTTCTGAAGATGCGCGAATGATTTGCTTCTTATGTGTCAGAAGTGTCCTGGTCCACAATGGCTGCTGTGCATCGCCCAGATTGGTGCTGAGCACCGGTGGTGGAAGAGATGGGGCTCCCCTCCCCCTGCATTTCAAGCACCACAGAAGTACACTTTGACATTGTGAAATATGTCTAGATTAATGGTTAAGCTGCTACATCAGTTGATTGTATATGGAGCTAAACACTTGTGTAGCTTTGCTTTCAAATAAACAAGTTTTAGCCATCTGAGTTCTGTGAATATTAACCAGATTAACTGGCGTGGCCCATCTACGGTTCAATACCTGTTGTCAGTAAAGTTTTCTCTGATTTTGGGAATGTGTTGTATTCTTTGTTCATCAGGTATTATAAGACAATTCCTCTGTTATCACTGATTTGTAAAGTTTAAAAATATATGGTGTATTTCAGTAAAGTAGACCTGTCATGACATTTATGAGTGCCTCTGTATTTATCTGCAACTTTTCATCCCATACTATACAGTTGTCTACTTTGTTGTAACTTTAGTTCTTTTTTCCAAATATTTGTAAGAGGGTGGGGGATTTTGCCAGGCTTCTTTCTGCTACACTGGTTTACAGAATTGTTGGAAATACAGTCTGTCCAATGGATGACATACTGTATTCAATAGTGTCTGTGTGTGCCCTACAATAAACTGGAGCACCCTGCCTCATACCCATTGTATGCCTGGGATAAGACTCCAGTTCCTCTATGACCCTGAATTGGTTAAAGCAGATAGAAAATGAAATAAAACATTCAAGATACAGTATCGACATTATCAGATTGTTCTTTTCTACTGACAGAATAATTCACATTAAAGAGATGTCAGACTGTCACCTATCTAAAAGTCACTCAACAGGTGACCCAGCATAATTTCACATGTTACAAAAGTTTGCTTACAAAATTAAACATAAATGATGATGGCAGTCTGTCATAGAGCAGCTGGAAAAATGTAAATTAGTTAACATTGGTTTAACACAAAATTCAAAAAAAGCTTCAAATAAATTGAGGTTTTGTGTATAGTTTAGCTAGGGAAAAAAAAACAATACAAATAAATAACATCTCCAATCCATTTAATCCACTTAATCATCTTGTGAATAATCCAACATGAAGAAAGAACCATTTTTTAAGAACTATACTAGACGTAGGCAGGGAGTTAGACAGCCCCTGACTTCGAGATAGACAAAATGGATCATTCTGCCCCAGCAACAGCAGAGACTATCTGTACTGAACATGCTCTTAATACTGTCTTTCTCTCTATGTGTGGCTTCTGCCTGCCTGACCAGTTACCTTGTCTTGCAAGGTTTGGGTAAAACGTTTATCTAGCCCATTCGTGGTGAGATGGTATGGGGCACAACAGATATGCCTCACAGGATGGGATTTCAGAAACACCGCAAACCCACTGGATTTTAACTGAGGTCCCCTGTCACTCACAAGCTGTTGAGGAATTCCATAGCTGAACAGTCCTCACAGCAATGTCTGGCCACTTTGTGTCCCTCAAATGTCAGGTAACATCCAAACCGTAAAATATAGTTTCTAGCCAAAGCTTTCATTAGAGCAACTCTAGAACGTCCCACATGCATCCCGTCCAACATGCTGCAGTGCAGTTCTGAGGGAGTAAACACCTGGATGTCCTCATTCAACATTCATGTTCAGGTTCTGAGTCCTTGTTTTCAGTGGGGTTTATTATTTATTAGGAGTGTCAGGAGTGAAGTTAGTTTATTGGGATCATAACTGTTTTTGTTTCCTTCTTGGAATGCTGTTTGATTTTGCACTTTAAGTGTAAGCAGTCATTTGTGGAGATTTTTAAATAAAAAGACACTGGAGAAATGGGAGACAAACAGGAGAAAGTGTGATACAAGTTTAAGAATAATCTTAGTTTCTGATGTCTTTCAAGAGTAGGAGTCCCGTAATCCATTTACAGTAAAAGGACACAGAGTGAAAGGTTATTGTAATCATTGCCAGAGAGGTAGAATGGGGAGCTGTCGTCTTGGACATAGTTTTGATCTCTACTGCCTTAAGCAAAGAAATTGCTGTGATTTGCAGGCTTCTGTTAGAGCATCAGGTGGCTGTGGGCGTTTAAGGGAACTGTGGACACGAAGCTGCGCAGATGAGGTTGTCGTAGATATGGGATGATGGGTGGGTCTGGGCGAAATGTTCCTGTGGCAGGGACATCCTGCAACACGGAGAAGCTGGAAGATCCTGGGAGAGGAAAGGATGTTGGGTTGGGAGGGAAGCCCCAGTGGAATATGGTTGTGAGAATTCCCTATGGCGTTAATGTTTGGAGGGCAGTTTTTATCTCAGGTCCTGTCAACGCAGAGTGAAATGAAAAAAGAGCAGATTTTGTTTGCTTTTCACCTGTAAGAGCACTCAGATTGAGCACTCAGGTTTTCATGACCATCTCCACTTCAGGTGATGCAGTGGTTAGCACTGCTGCCTCACAGTGCTGGGTGGGCCCTGGGTCCAGTCCCTTGTTGCTGTCTGTGTGGAGTTTGTATGTTCTCATGGGTTTGCATGGGTTTTCTCCAGGTGCTCTGGTTTCTTTCCAAAACCAGAGACATGCTGGCAGGTTAACTGGCTTTTGGTAAAATTGGCCCTGGTGTGAGTGTGTGTGTCGTGTTTGAGGAAGTTGAATACATTATCTTACTTAACATATGCTCAGAATGTAAATGCAAATGTAATTTTCAGAAAATAGATTTTCCATGCAAAGCGCATAGTAATCTTTAATCTTGAGAAGTTAGTGAAGGTATCATGCACAAAAGTTTATTAAATATTATTGTACTCTTATTTTTTCAAATGGAAAAAAAAAACATTTTTTGAAAAGTGTTTCCTAAGGTTCAAGCTGTTGAAAGCTTTTTGTACATGTATCATAACTAATTTTTATCTAATGCTTTACGTCGAAGTTAACAAAGTTATATTCCTTTTAATAAGGACCTCCTTGTGAAGGGGAAAGGTCACTCTATCCCTGTCTCTAGACTCAGGGGATGCTTTGTCTGAAAGTGCATGATATCACCAGCTGCTGAGTGGTGAAGACCTGGATCTCATTGGGATCAGACCAGAACTGACCCGATTTCACATCAGACACTGGTTCCGGTAAGTAACACATTTTAAAATGTGTTTTTTTGGAAGTGAAAAGAGTGTGTGATTTACCCCACTGTGTATTCACCAGAATAGCGGTTTTCAACATTCGTCATACTTTTTATTCCAATTCCTTGAAATCCTTTGAAATCTAGTTTTTGCTTCTGTTGTGTTATATTTCTGCTATTGTTAAGTGCCACATGTTTATTGAAAAGCACTCAAAATGGAAGTAAATTGTTATGATTACTAGTATTAATTAGCCTGGCTAATTTACCAGATGTTTGATTGAACTACTAGCTGGATATTGTCATTTTTAATCATTTTCAGTTCCAAAAAAGATTAATAGCGTCAGAAATTAGCATGTACACTGTACCATTTCTAGGTTTTAGAAACCCTTTGATTTATGCCTCTGGAGTTTAGCTCATTTTAGGAAACAAAGATTGATTGCCTGATACAGCCCTCACCTGCGTAAATAATCTGATAGGAGTTGTTGATACAAAAACAGAGAAGCAACAATTTAATTAAGTTCAAGAAAGACTGAACATTCCAAGAGGCAGTACACCAACAACTAGGTATTTTTAAAACCAGGAACTGTGTGCAGGAACAGCCTGTAAAGGTCTAATCAAGCACTTACTGCCTTTCAATTACAGGGTTTCTCCTAAATAATTAGGACACAGGTCTTTCAGAAATAGCAATATGAACTGTCACTCCAAAACAAATCTTCCCTTTAAATGAACATCTACTATTTTTCTAAAAGGATGTATCTATTCTTTGAATTCACATGAAATCCTGAAAAATTACACTGCTGATTTTCTTTTTATTTTCATATAACTCACTTAGTCAGTGATGTATATATTTTAGATATAAAAAATCTATAAAACTGTAAAACCCGTTAGCAATCAGGGAGTAAATCCTCTTACACTGAAATAGGAAAAAGTCAATCATGACACAATAGTGACTGATTGCGATACACAGAAAGAAAGTGAATTCAAATACAATATCTCCTGTTAAAAGCAGTCTGTGTTTGAACGTTGGGGAAGGTCAAGTCCTTGGCTCCCATAAGATTAAAAATGTTGTATTAGTGATAAACTAGGACTGGCATGTAATCTGTCTTCTGTTGCCATGTATAAAGACATTGGTTTGTGTGTTTATTTTTACTATAATAATATGTTTATCAACAAGAAAGTATTTAAATTGTCATGAAGAAAAAGAATGTGTTTTGATAGCTTGGACCCCTCTGTTAAGATAGACATAAATACTGCAATCTCCTGTCCGGGACTCCACATCCAAAAGAACTGTGATAATAACTGCCTAAATATTTTTTTTAACTTTCAGTACACAACTAACTAGAAATCTTTATTATATATGGAAAACATTTCCTTTTCCTTCTGTATTGATTTTAACTTTGTTTAATTAGTTCCCTACAAGAGAGTACATTGAGATGTTTTTGGTTAAAAGTGTTTTCTATCACCCTGGTCTTAGACAATACGTAATTCAGCTAGTCAAAATATTAACAATCACACAGAAATGAACGAGGAGTGTCCTAGATTCAGCACACTTTAATATAAACGCGATGATCCTTTTTCTCAAAAAACACTGATGAACATGTTCACTTGATTTGGTTTCAGACTAATATTATTTCTTGACTGTTTGGTTAACTGTAGAAAAAAAGTGCAGGACAATAGTAAGTAAGGAAAGATAAGAAAAGATCCACTGAATCAATCAAAATAGAAAAGTTATCGATGAAATTTCAATATGATTTATATACTGTAACATTTAATATTTTTTGTAAATTTTAACACACAAATTATTTTTCTGAGTTTGTATGTTTTATTATTGTCATTATTGTGTAATGCCATGTCAATGAATTTATTCCAGACCGAAGAGAGTGAAGAATGGGGGACTGGACATTCCTGGGCAGACTGCTGGATAAAGTCCAATCCCATTCCACTGTGGTTGGGAAGATTTGGCTGACTGTCCTGTTTGTCTTCAGGATTCTGGTGCTGGGAGCTGGAGCAGAAAAGGTCTGGGGTGACGAGCAGTCAGATTTCTTGTGCAACACACAGCAGCCTGGGTGTGAGAATGTGTGCTACGATAAGGCCTTCCCAATCTCCCACATTCGCTTCTGGGTTCTGCAGATCATCTTTGTGTCCACCCCGACCCTAGTGTACCTGGGACACGTCTTGCATGTTATCCACAAGGAAGAGAAGCTGAGGCAACGCACGCTGAGAGAAGAACAAGATGAGTCTGACAACCTGCTAGAGAAGAAAACCAGTAAATTACCAAAATATACAAATACGAAGGGGAAAGTCAAAATCAGAGGGAGTTTGCTGAATAGTTATCTTGCAAACACTATTGCTAAGATATTGCTTGAAGTGGCTTTCATTGTGGGCCAGTATTACCTCTATGGTTTCATGCTGGAACCTCTGTTTGTATGTAACAGCTTTCCCTGCCCACATCAAGTAGACTGTTTCATGTCGCGCCCCACAGAGAAAACCATTTTTATTTTGTTTATGCTTCTGGTTGCAGTCGTCTCTTTGGCTCTGAACCTTATTGAAATCTTCTATTTTTGCGGCAAACAGCTTTATAACTGCACACAGAAAAAGCAGAAGACCTACACGGCTACTGCAGCTTCTCTGTGTGCAGATGATGGCAATTTGAAAAAGAAGGATGATGGATTCCCGAACTGGGTGAACCTGGAGGCTGAACTACATGGGAAGAAACTTGGGAATGGTTACACTAAGAGCTCTGATGCAGAGGAGGAGAGTACTTTGATTAAAGAACTGGGGTCAGCCCTGCAAAACGAGGGCAGCTCTCCCTGTGTTCAGTCCAGCTCTGTATGTGCCTTGAAAAATGTAGAGAGAAGAGTAACATTTATGTAGAAAATGTATTAGGACTGGTTTTTACATTTCAAATTTCTAAAAATAGTCCTCTCGGGTTGTTTTTCAATGCCAGGTATTAATGGTACTTATTGCAAAATCTGTAAGTTATAGAGTGTAAATTGTGTGTGTAACACTGTATGTGGCTCGTAAGAGTATTTATCTTTTCAAACAAAGAAACAGATAAGTTGCTGTTGATCTTTTTCTAAGAGCTTCTGTTTTCCCACTGCAGATTAAAAGGGACCAATAGAAAACAGCAAAGACTTGTACTCGATTCAATCAAGGTCCCACTGCTTTCCCTTTGGCCTTATTTCCTTCCATATGCTAAGTGCTTGTTCTGCGTTTGACACCAAAACGTTTGTGTCCCTTCTTAAGAGTGGTTGCTCTTTCAATGTATTGTGAATGATATTCTTGCCCTGTAATTATCAAATCTTATCCAAGCTGCATAAGAAAGGAATGAGACAGAGAGTTACAGTATATGGCTTTTTTTTTAATTAAACTACTTGTAAAAGCAAACATTGGGTGCATGTGTAATCAGATGGTTACTCACACTGTATGAAAGTGTTTTTGCATGTAACATAATGCATGTAAAAACTTTGTACTTGAAGAGTTTGAACCAGTTTTGCACTTACTGCTGCTTCATTTTTTGTGTTACACTCATCAAGTTTAAATCAATGTAAGCAGTCCTTCTGTGTTATGTGTCAATGCAGATTTGGTCCAAACCTGGAGCAGTATAAATTAAAACCTCATATTATTTATATTAATTATTAATAATCCACCTGTTCACAATCCCCTAACCCTCCATCCATTTTTATCCCCTCTGTCCAATGCAGGGTCACTGGGGAGCCAGAGCTTCTCCCAGCGAGTGCTGCTGCAAGCTGGGGTCCATCCCAGGGCACACTGGGACTCAGACACACACCAGGGCCCATTTTCCCCAAAGCCATTTGACCTCCCACTGTTTCCATGAACTGTGGGAGGAAGCCAGAGCTCCCAGAGGGGAAGCTCATTAAGTTTTCCAGGTCTGGAATTGAGCCCTGAGCTCCCGCTTTGCAAGGGAGCAGTGCTAACCACTGCACCACCATGCCGCTTTGCTCAGCACTTTTTTTTAAATAAAAGCATTCTTTTATTACATCCTATTCAACCTTTATACTGTTTATTACATACGTTACATATTTTTCATTGTGTCCTGCAACAGATCTCTCTTGGTGGTAGCGTAGCTGGGGGATCTGCACTTAGACCCAACCCAAACTGCAGGAGATTAACCACCCCCCCGATCTAGTGGAGCCCCCCGATCTAACACTCCCTTGACTTCCCTTCAGTCGCCCTTCCACTACGCCTTTGACCCCCCGTCAAAGTTCCCACAGCAGGGGGAGCTCCTCACCTGGTCAATTCTGTCCGGCTGGCTCTGCTCCTGACCCGCCTTCTTCCTTACCAGTGAGCCGACACGTAAACCACTGAGGCTGCTGCTTAATAAGAATCATCTTAACTTCACTGCACCAGAATATATATGGTAACCTTTTGTATACATATCCCTCGAGGATGTCGCCCTGACGTCTTCACTGTCCTGGGTCATCCAGACAAGGTGAATGCTTGTGCACGTAGCTGGTGTGCCAAGGTGCAGACAGTTTCCCTGATTTCCTCCTGAGAATGCAGGGAAGGTATCCCTGAGCCTTTCACAATGCCACCCTCCAGCAGTTCAACGCCATTTCCATAGTCCTGACTCATCTGCTCTGCTACACACACCCCCTCCCGGCTCAAACCAGCAGTTTTTTTCTTGGTTCAGCCTCATCCAGGTCGGAGGGGCAAGATCAACCACCAGTGAAAATTCACGGCCCAGCAGATAATATAGCCAGACACTTCTACATGCTACAACCACATGCTGTGTCTGCATTCCCTTGGTAGGAGCCTGTGGCTGAGAAACAAGACAGGATGTTCTTCAGAGTCCCAGACCTGGGAAAGTATTGCACTGAGACCCATGCAAAATAAAGAAGGCTTTTGAGAAGCCAGGACCTTGACACAATGCAAACTGCAAAAGAATTCTCAGCCTCCTGGTTCTAATCGTGCCGCATTAGGGGCAGTGAACTTTGTGAGATCGGCGAGTGGGGCGGCCCTCACAGCAAACCTGGGAATAAAACACCGATAATACCCTATCAGACCCAGAAGCACTTCGCCCAGTTTTTAACCGCAACCACTTTATCAATAAGGGGTTGGACCTGACCCCCTCCCACCATACACCCCAAGATTCTAATTTGCCTAAAAGTCATGCAACAGGGTTTAATGTTTCACCCCAGCATCTTCTAAACAGTCTACAGCAGCCTGGCAGGGCTGTATATGGGACTCCCAGTTGTCACTGAATTGTCACAGGAGCCAGGTCAGACTCCTGTGGAGTGTGGTGTCAAGACCCCATGTGCGATGGAATAATCTGGGAAAAGGCTGGAAACGGACATCAGGGAAAGACACATGGGGGTTTATTAGGGGAAAAGAGAAGAAAGGAAACAATGTGGAGCCTTTTTTGGGTCCACAGCCAAAACGCTGTTTCCTTTCTTCTCTTTTCAGCATGGAATAAACTTTTACTTATTCCTTTGTAGATTACGCCTGCTGACGCAGTGACTGTACCTACTTGAACTACTTGAATTATTTCATTTTTCCTGGCTGCAGGCACCCTATATGGTATTGACCATATTACAATGCTTGGTGGGGTTATTATCTCATGCTCTTCATGCTGGGTTCTTCCAGACATACTGTACCTCTGACATATTCGGATTTCGGCTTAAGAACTGCTTCATGTCCTGGTACTTAGTGCCCGTGAGTTCAGAAGTGATCTGCACCTGGTTCACAGTTTGCTCCTTGCAAACACACAGAGAAACCTGTATGACCCCCGTTTGAGTAACCAGGAGTGTCTGTTCCCATTCCTACCATCATTTCAAGAGGTTGATGTGGTAAATTTGTTATTTCTTTTGTTTATCAGGTTGGTATTGTTAGAAATCCCTGATGGAGAGATACGAGCATCCTGTGCAGACGCAGGAGTGGGTAGTTGACAAGGCAGGCGAACAATCCAATATGACAGGCGAGTCCGTGGTCCAAAGGAAAAGGGTGTTTCAGTAATCAGGAAGTGCAATAGAAGCGAACAATCCGAAGCAAGAGGCAAGGTCATGGTCAAAAGGAGTAAGGTAGGTCGTCATCTGGGGAGAACACAGGAGGCAAACAGTCCGAGACGAGAGGCGAGGTCCAAAGTCGAAAAGACAGAACGGGAGTGCAGAATCCAGAATAAACGAGGTATGGGAAAAACGCCAGGTAGAGCTCTCAAGGAGTAGACTTAATACCGAGCAGCGGGAAGCAGGTTAGGATGGTATAAATAGCACTGCGTGCCACACGGTCGAGCGTGTGCAGGTGTGTTAACTCGTGCGGCGGTGCTTGTTAATAATAACCCACTGCAGGTGCTGATTAGTTCGCTTAAGAGTTCGTCTCCGCTGGCTGGGGGTCATGACAGGTATACACCAACCCTACCCGTTCCACCACCTCATACGGCCCCTGCCTTGGAATACAATTTGCTCACACTAGACAGGAGCAGAACTAACACTTACACTTACACTAACACTTACCCCTATTAACACCTGAAGAAGGCTCCACAGCCGAAACGTTGTGTTTCTTTTCTTCTCTTTACAGCATGGAATAAACCTTTACTTGTTCCCTTGCACCTCTATTAACTTCTCTCTCCACAACCTTTTGATCATAATCAGACTTTGAAGTGTCCTGTGCTTTCTTGACATGCTCCTGAACGATAGTAATAATAATAATAATAATAATAAACTTTATTTTATATAGCGCCTTTAAAGGTGGCTTCTCAAAGCGCTTTACAGGATGACAATAACAATAAATAAAAGACTACAACAATAAATAAGAAAATTTCACAAGACAGGACACAATTATAATTACAACAATACAACAATAACAATAGAGGAGACCGTGGAAGATGGTGTTAAGAAGAGCAGAGGGGTGAAGAATGGAACCAGTTAAGTAAAGGCTTTTCTGAAAAGGAGGGTTTTGAGTCTGGATTTGAAGGAGTTTAGAGAAGGTGACTCTCTAATATCCTTGGGCAAGGAGTTCCAGAGCTTGGGGGCATAGCAGGAGAAGGCCCTGTCGCCCATACAATGTAGACGGGCTTGGGGGACAGTAAGGAGGGCAGAATTTGAAGAGCGGAGGTTGCGAGGTGGGGAGTAGGGCGATAAAAGTTCAGACAGGTATTGAGGTGCCAAGCCATGTAAAGCCTTGTAGGTGAGCATGAGGATTTTAAAGTCTACGCGGAATTTGACCGGAAGCCAGTGCAAGGACTCCAGGATAGGAGTAATGTGAACACTTGCACTAGATCTGGTCAGGATTCTGGCTGCTGAATTTTGGACATACTGCAGCTTGTTCAGAGTAGATTTAGATACCCCAGCGAATAGAGCATTGCAGTAGTCAATTCGAGAGAATACAAATATGTTGATCAGCTTTTCAGCCTCCGGACCGTTTTATGTTCTTATTATTAATCTGTTAAATATGTTGGCTGAACACTTCATCCACAAAAGTAAATGGTCTAATAGTGCCCCCTCTATTAATGCTTTTAAAGTACAATTCCTTTTTTACTTAAATTCTTTTAGAAATTTAAAGAATCAAAAGGCAAGACATACAATGGAAGTATGTAAAAAGTATAATTTTAAGCTTGTATAATTGTGAATTCCTCTGGATGTGTCTATTTCTCTGTCTTTTTCATATGCTGTCTCCGTTTTTGTATTTCTGGTGTTTAAATAAAAAAAACTTTTTTTAAAAGCCCACCGTCCACTATTCCATCTGGGTACTATGGAAGCCTCCCTGGCGGAAATGGGATTCCATAAAAATTAGTGTGATTAATTTGATTTGTATCAGGGCACTTGACAAGACAAGTCTTCAGGCCTTAAAGATTCTGTACGATTTATGAATATAGCGTAACTGAACAGCCGACGTACAGGTTGTACGATCTGGTTGCAGTGTGGTGACAGCACCACCCTCCCCTGCGCGTAACTGGGATGCTGGCCGCCGAGGCTAAAGAAGGTCTTTAGCTCAGCTGGCAGGACCCGGGTTCAAGCCACTGCAGTGAGGCACGAACTAGGGTGGGAGCGGCGAGGGCACAAGTCCTGGAACCCGAATCCGCTGCAATAACAAAAGGACAGACAATGAAATGTGGGCTATTTCGAAGTCGCAAATGTGACATATAAAGTCGCAATTACGAGATGCCATAGCGCGTTTTCCTTTTACTCCCTGGCGGAAACGGGCTTCCATAGCATTGTTTGCAAAGTCCCAGTCCCACAAATGTTTGACGTTCAGCTGGAAGGTGCTTGTTTAAGACCATTTCACTAAAGGACCATTTCAGTAGTTGGGTTCGACCCTAATAAATGCGAGAGAGAGACGGATGTGCGGTGTCTCTCGGGTTGTTGCAGCGTGTGGACTGTGTGGCAGAGAGAGATGCATTACGGGAAGTCCCGGGTGCGAGACTTAGTGTATACAAGGAGGCTAGCTGAAGTGTGTGAGATTAGGACCTGACCTCCAGTTTTTCTAATAAAAGTTGCTACATATTGTAACGCAACAGGGGCTCAGGCGGGCGCCCTTGCCGCATCTGGTCGGCCCCATCCGGACTGGAGGCTCGAACCCGGGACTTCCGCGTCTCTCTCTGCAGCGACCTAGCCCCGTGAGCTAAAGAGAGATCTCTCCACAGCCCAGTAGCTGTGGTCCTGCTATCACAGGGAAGGGCGGTGACGTCACCCGCTCTGGTACGCCGGCTCTTACACACACTGCTTGTCGGCCGTAAGCGTTACAATATATATATTTCCATTGCTAGAGAAATCGAGAATTTGGATTGGTTCTATTGCCTAAACAAAAACACACAACTTACAGTAAATTGTAAGAATAAATTGTAAATTGTAAGAATAAAGGGAAACTTGTAAAAGGCAGTGCTCGTCATTTTAAAGTGTTTTTCCGTGTCTCTAGATATTTCACCATCAATAATCGATATTCGTGCTGTTTTGAACATTATGCGGTACTTTGCACTGGTACGTTTTGTGATTAAGCACTGCATTTAGTAAGACTGCGTTTTGGAAAAAAAGATTAAAGTAAAAAAAATGTTATTTTCCATTTTAAAATAACGGAAGGATATTGAATATTATTGTATTGATGTACACATATTTTGCATTTTAAACGGGGATTTGTGAAGCACATTTAGAACATGAATTTTTAATGAGCTCCAAACGGGAGTATTTTCTATTACAAAAAATAACCTAAAACCTCCTATTATTGCCCTAGGTGACCTTTTAATTTTAATCAGAAGTTCATAACAAGTCAAGTGATGAAAGTCTTCTTCTTTGGATTGAAAGAATCCTGATTTAGATTTCTGGTCTAGTATGAATAAAGCATAGTATTAAAAAATACATTATTTTTTGTTGTAGTGTGCTATTAGATATTTCAATTTTAAGAACTGTGGGAAGAATGGAGGGCTGGAAATTCCTGTTCAGATGCTTGGATAAGGCACATTCCCATTCCACTGTGATCTGGAAGATTTGGCTGACTGTCCTGTTTGTCTTCAGGATTCTGCTGCTGGGAACTGTAGGAGAGAAGGTCTGGGGTGATGAGCAGGCCTTCTTCACCTGCAACACTCAACATACTGGATGTCAGAATGCGTGTTATGATAAGGCCTTCCCAATCTCGCTCATTCACTTCTGGGTTTTTCAGCTCATTCTTGTGTCCACCCCGACCCTATTGTACCTGGGACACGTCTTGCATGTTATCCACAAGGAAGAGAAGCTGAGGCAACGCAAGCTGAAAGAAGAACAAGATGAGTCTGACAATCTGCTAGAGAAGAAAACCATTAAATTACCAAAATACACAAATACGAAGGGGAAAGTCAAAATCAGAGGGAGTTTGCTGAGTGCTTATATGGCACATATTATTGCTAAGATATTGCTTGAAGTGACTTTCATTGTGGTCCAGTATTACCTCTACGGGTTCATGCTGTATTTAGGGTTTATATGTTATAGATCCCCCTGCCCACATGGAATAGACTGTTTCTTGTCACGCCCCACTGAGAAAACCATTTTTAGTCTGTTTATGCTTGTAGTTGCAGTTGTGTCTTTGGTCCTAAACCTTATTGAAATCCTGTATGTTTGTGGTAAACAAATCTGTAACTGCACACGGAAGAAGAGTAAAAACTGCACAACTAGTCCAGCTGTTCCACTTACAGATGTGAACAATTTCGGGAATGAGGATCATGAATTGTAGAAATGGTGAACTTAGAGGCTGAACTGCATGGGAGGAAACTTGGGAATGGTTACACTAAAAGCACTGATGCAGAGGAGGAGAGTACTTTGATTAAAGAACTGGGGTCAGCCCTGCAAAACGAGGGCAGCTCTCCCTGTGTTCATCTCAGCTCTGTACCTTGGAAAATCTAGAAAGACACTAACATTTATGACAGTAGAAAATATAGTAGTGCTAGTGGCTATATTACCAATTTCTAAATATACTCCTGTCAGTTTTATTCTATGCCATATACATGTATTTACTGGTATTATTGCAACATCAGTAAGATGTACAGTAAAAGTGTAACTTGTGCTTGTCATGCTGTCTGTGGCTCCAAGTACCTGTTTAATCAAACTAGATACAATCGAAGTTATATTGCTTTCCTTTCAGCATTTTGCACTTCAGTATGCTAAGTTTTAGTTTTGGGTTTCGCACTGTAGTGTTCCTTCTTAAAAGTGGTTGTTATTTCATATATTATGAATGCTACTGTTTTGTGTCTTTTCATTGTAATAAATATTTGTTTAACCAAGTGTGCCTGAATTATTATTGGAACCCCCCATTTGTAACAGTACAATATTAATATCATTTCTTGACACCTTTTTGTGTGATTTAAGTTTTTTTGTGGAACTGAAATTGCATGTACAGTATGCAGCAACATTTAAGCAAGCCAGTGTGGTGGCTCAGGGGTTAATACTGTACCCGTCAGTAGTCGGGCCCAGGTTCAATTCTTGACCTGGGTGTACCCCTGTACCCTGCCTTACCCTCCTTGCTTGCCAGGACAGGCTCCCTGGGCTGAACCTGAACTGGAAGATGTAGTTAGAAAATAGGCAGATGTGCATTTAAATATTGTAGCGTTTACAGGTTCTTTTCAGTACAAAGGACCAGGAAATTAACAAACCAAGCGCTAGCTTTATTCATTAACAACCACACAAAACCAAACACAGGATATACACGCACATGAGGAGACTGACGGAACACGTACACATCTTTAGGGTGGTAATTACTTAACAACACGTTATACTTTTATAAGACTACACAGGGCACTAGAACTACTAGGACATTATTTACACAGGTAGGGTCAGCCGCTGGTCATCGTGCTGACCCTCAGACTCTCCCCGGCTACCACTCCCAGCATTCCCAGCGGTACTACGAGCACCTAGGGGCGCTTCCTCCTCACCACCAGGCGTTGGCGTTACAATATTATTTAATTATTACGAATTAAATATTGATTTGAGTACTAAATAACAAAAATGAGAGAGGGAATTGAGTGGTACAAATCAATGTCAATCCTTTTTTTCTTCATGTAAATGTACAGGTAAAGGATAATTCCACGCTCGCTGAAAAGAATGAAGAGAAAAAAAATAAATCAGCTGTTGAGCCTTCTTCAAAACCTATTTTTCAAGGTCTTCATTTCAGTTACTTCTCAGGCTGCACTTGCCTGTCAAAAAGCAGCAGTCTGAGGCTGAAGGCTGCATCCAAGGGCAGGTAAGTAGTGACCTACTGAGGCCAATTAGGACACTGTCCAAGACCTTTAGAAGAAAACAGGTAAGGGTCGAAGCCAGGGAGACTTGAAATCAAAGACCCAAAGGGAAGTCGTAGAGAGCGGTAAAGTTCAAAACCAGAAAAAAACGTGAGAAAACAACCCAGAGGCAAATCCCAGAAGCCAAGTCAAAGAAAGCTCTGTCAGTAAAGTCAGAGAATGCCGAGGCTGGGATGAATCACTGAGATGGAGTGCTGGAGTATCGCATGGGCAGGTGTTAAACAGCCAGGTGTGTAAGTGCCTGCAGGTGGGACTGATAATTCCACCAGCAACTGGCTGATTGACAGGTCTGGTGATTCTAGTGCAATTTGTGAAACTTTGGTGCGAGCAGGTGTGATAGTTTGAACATTTGCTTTTCACTTGTGTAAGTAACGGTAAAATAAGTTCTGATTTAATGTGTCTTGATTTCAGGCTGATAGGCCACAAAATATGTTACTTTGGGAATGGTGTGTTAACTTTCTATAAACACTGTATGTAACAAACATAGAAGGATTAGTTGTTAAATTTCCATTTTTTTTGCAATGCAATTCACTTACCTGAACTTAATGAAAATCTGTAAGGTATAATTAAAGTGTAACTCCCGCTTCTTACTTTTTCTAGGTCCACGTATTTAATCGTTTAAACAGAGACCAATAACCTCCTACTGATTAATTCTAAGAGCTTCTGTTTTTGCACTGCCATTTAAAAAGAACTTGTAGAACATTGTCTCCACTTGATTTTGAACTCCAGGAGTTTTTCAACAAACATTTGGAAGTTGTGACATCAACTACGGTCGTCTTCACCTAATTCATAGTTCTCAATGATTGCACTTTCCAATACATTATAAATGCCATGGTCAGCCCCTCTCTCATGATAGGCTTCATATTTCTGCATAGACCTTGCACACGAGTTATTACTTGAATGATTACCTAGCAGAATATTTTAAAGAATGGAGTCTGCCCTGGAAAATGAGAGCATCTTTCCTTGTGTTCACACCAGTCCAGAAGAATAAACTGTAGAATAAAAAGAGTCAATTTAAGCAGAAACCGTATTACTGCTAAGTATAGTCCTTTTAGATTATGTTTTTAAATATGATAGAATTACCAGTACTTATTGCAAAATCTGATGCACATAAAGTGGAACTCTTGCCTTTAACTCTCTTGTTGCTCCAAGGATTTAATTATTTAAACAAAGAGCTGTACAGTGGAAAGCTCTAATTAATAATTGTCTCTGGAGCTTCTAGTTTTCCACTACAGAATTAGAGGACTATACAAGCCACAGTCCCAATTTTTCTTGAGTAAAATCAAGATCATACCCCAGTCACTACTGGCTGACTTTTTTTTAAATTGTGATTGTTTGGTGATACCCTGTTGTGCTCTTTATTAAAGGCGGTTACAGTTTTCTGCATTAGGTATTTGTTCTTGGGCTCTTATTTTTATGTTGTTTTTGGATTTCTGGGTGAAATTAAGGTGATATGTACACAACAGACCGATATACCTGCATCAATTTAAACATAAATATTATTTAATTGTAATGCCGCTGCTGGATACGGCTGGACCAAAGCGCAAGAGAGGGTGAAAAGTGAAACTGATGTCATGAATTACTGGCCGACCCAGGCCAGTCAGTAATGGGGGGAATGACAATCCCAGGAGAAGCCGGACCAGCTGCATCCCTGGCGGAAAGAAAGGCTGTTAAACACAGCGCTGCAGAAAAAGGAGTCTCGGGTATGGAAAAGACCCGAATAGCGAGAGTCCTGAAAGGAACCGAACGGGCTTGGAAGGGCAGCCCTCAGGAGTGTCAGGGGTGCAGGTCAGCACACTGGAGGGTCGACACAGTGAGCAGTGAAAGATAAGTGTGGAAAGAAGTCCTGCCTAGAATCAGCGACGCTGAGCGCCAGAGCCGGAGCTGGAGATAAGATCACTTTATTGACTATATACAACTTCTTGTATTGGGATTTTGTTTTTTTCACACTTGAAAACATGACATGTTTTGTTTCAATGACGTTGGTCCCATCGATTACGTTCGTTCAAATCAGCTCTTCAGGTGATGGCACAGGCTGTGGCCAGTTCTCCAAAAATATTAGTTAGAATTTTTAGGTGCATTTTACCATAAAATAACCACAAATGTAAATGATAGAACACGTTTTGCACACCTTGTAAATGAATATGAGTGTATTTTAGTTGGTTTGCAGGTTGCTCTTTTTTTGCAATACTTAGATTATGTACCTAAAAAATATACTGCCTTGTATGTGTCTGTAAATATATTTAAAATCAATATAGTAGTAAAATTGACTTGGTCTGGCTTTCACATCACTGGAAGTTTGTTGCCTCATTCTGAATCACAGACAATGAAGACAATGTGGCTCTACACACACATTGAAACTTCTCTTTTGTGATGTGATTTGGAGGTTGTACACATTACTGTATACTTGGTAGTTACATTATGGTTTGAAATGCACTCATAAATTCATTAATTCAATTTATTTTTATATAGCACCTTTCACAACAAGGTTGCCCCAAGGCGCTTAACATAGCTGTGTGACAGTACATGACATTACAATACAGAAAGAGAATTACAGTATTACCTCTATGGTTTCATGCTGAAACCACAGTTTGAATGCAGTAGTTATCTTTGCCCCAACCCTGCAAAGTGCTACTGTATGTGTCATGCCCAGCTGAGAAAACCATTTTTATTTTGTTTATGTTTGTAGTCGCAGTTGTGTCTTTGGTCCTAAACCTTATTGAAATCCTGTATGTTTGTGGTAAACAAATCTGTAACTGCACACAGAAGAAGAGTAAAAACTGCACGACTAGTCCAGCTGTTCCACTTACAGATGTGGACAATTTCAAAAATAAGGATCATGAATTCTAGAGCTGGGTGATCTTGAAAGCAGAGCTAAACAGGAGGAATCTTGGTACTGGCTACATCAATAACATTGATGCAGAGTAGGAGACTATATTGATGAAAGAATTAATCATTAGAGGCAACCCCCCAGGTTCAGTTCTGTCTGGAAGTATCCAGAAAAAAAAGATCAATATTTATATTTATGAAGTAGACAAATTAAGACTAGTGTTTAAATTTTACATTTCTAAAGATGTCCCTTTTGTTTGTTTTTTTCCCAATGCCATGCAATTCACCTGTTTCAAATGCAAAATCTGTAAGAACAGGGTAAGCCGTATTGCTTGTAACTCTGTCTGTGCCTCCAACTATTTTACTGTTTACAAAATGAGGAAGTAAAACTCCTATTAATCATTGTCCCAGGAGCTGCTGTTTTTCCTCTATGGATTGAAACAGACCTTATAGACTATAACTTCCACTTTTAATGCTAGTGACCAAGTTCCTACTGTACTTCTTTCTTTTTTGATTTCACGTTTGCAACGTACGTTTCCTTTTTCGGTATTTTTGAGGTGCTGTTGTTAATTTGTTCTTTATGAAAGATGCTTGCTGCTTCATGCAATAATGTTATTATTTGTGTCACGATTGTAGTCCCTCCCCCTTAAGGGCGCTCCGGCTCTTTCACAGTTTAGTTGATTTTCTGCACCTGCTCCCTGTTCCAGCCTCCCTACAAAAGCCAGACACTCACTCTGTTCCGGGCTGCATCTGAACACTGAGACATGGAGGCCCGCCTACCACCAAGTCGCCCTCCATTCTCTGAGGGCATAGGCCTCCTATCGGCGTCCTGACCCACCCGAGCCCGGGACCTGGAGTGCCTGGCCCCGTTCCCCCTTTTTTATCTCCCCGACCCCTCGCCGGATCCTGCTCCGGTTTTTAACTTTGTCATGTCTCTTGGATTGGATCACCCGGCTCTGGACTTTTGCCTCAACATGGATTTCCTAATGAACACCCTTCGGACTTGTTTGCCTGGACCACGCCCGCCTGAGCACCTGCGCACCTTCGTCACACCCCCCTGTTCGTCTACCAGCCCAGTTCCTCGTCTCCTCCCCGTGTCTGTTCACTCCCTTCCGGATTCTGCTGTCTGCATAGGGTCCTGAAAAGATGCTTCGTAACAATTTGACTCAATTTGACAAATTGAGGGAATTTAGGATATCTGTGTGAAACTGAGGTGATATGAGTACAACAAACAAATGCAGAAACATATACTGATGGGAAAAAAGAAACACAACACCTCCTCCTCCACACTCTGGCTCTCCTGTCTGCTGGGAACAGGCTGAAGAGTGACTCATCTGTAAAGAGGACCTGATGCAGAGTCCATCGCAGCCTCTGTCTGGCCCAAACAGGTCAGGTGTGATGTCTAGGAAGTGTGAGCAGAGGGCCTCAGACAGGTCGTCTTGTTCTAAGGCCAGCAGCATGGATGTTATGTTTAAGCAAATATTTTATATTTTGAGTTGTTATTAATTATTGCTGGTAGCTAATACCTATACCTTCCCTGGTCTTTGGAATGTAATTTGTGACAGTTTTATTAACTGATGTTACAAATGTTAAGCATTTCTCATCCTGAACATACTTCATAGTAATTAGTTAAAGGGGAACTGCAACACTATTTTTATTTTTCGGGGTTAGAAAGAATCAGCTCTGATTGTTATGATCCCTGACTCCTGGCAACGGAAGAGGCAGAAGAAGGCGTAGTCTTAGTTCATCAGTCCACCTATCAGTGTATTTATTCACCACCACACCTCCGTCTCATCTTGTATTTAGGCACTAGTCTTTTCCTACCTCCTCGCTCAGTATTGGTTTTCCTTTCGAGCTTCTTAGTTGCGCTACGCCTTCTTCCTGAAGGTTTTTTGGATTACGGCTTGGCTTCGGTACTCACTCCCTGTTTGGATCTCTGGCTTCCCCTGGTCTCTTGGCTCGTTCTTTCAACTACTGTTTTCTTTGGATCACCGCTAGGCTTTATCAGCTCCTGCAAGTGGGTTCATTACTTGGTTTCGGTTTCACTTACCGAATCCGTAACACTGATGAGTGCATTTCAAACCACAATGAAAGTGCTTAATTTGGAATTTGTACATTATTTTTCTATACTGGCGATTAATTTATTTTGTGACTGAGATTTAATAAGCTGTCTGTGAAACTGGGACCGCAGTTCCCCTTTAAAACCAGAAACAGAAACTGTCTGACCTTTATCATATACAAAACAGTTCTTGTGAATTTTCTGGTGAATTCATACAGTAGGGGGTGATTTTTCAAAAAGGTATAGTGAATTTCAAAAATGGAAAAAAAAAGACAAATATGTGCTTAGTGTTACACCCTGGCAGACCTCTGTCCCCACAGCAACCGGTCACAGTCGCGGGCAGAGTCAGACACTCTCTGGCGCCATGAGAGCTCAGTCAGGGTGGCTGCCTGTAACGGGTAATGATCTCATCTGGTCCAGGATATATGAACCCTGCGCTGTCCATGGTCAGGTGCTCTGTCATTGAGCTTCCTGTTGGTTTAGGGGAGAGCTCCTTGCACTAACCAGCCTGTTAGTGGGAAAAATAATCTGCCAGAATCAGTCTGACTCAGTCAAGACTGAGATCCCTGTCTGCCTCATTGCTGCTCCACCTCCACTGCAGCCAATCAGACCTGTGGGACTGTGCAGCATCCCTGTTCAGCCCTGCTCCGCTGCGCCATGCCTTTCCTGTCCTGTCCCGCTCCACTGCCCCTTCTCTGTTCTCCCGTCTTCTGTCTGCCTGCCAGAACATCCCCAGCTCTCCCCTCTCAGCACCGCATCATAACACTCAGGAACAGGTCTGGGTTTATTCCATGCTGAAAAGAGAAGAAAGGAAACAACTTTTTTCTGCTGTGGATCCTTCTTTGGGTGTCATCCTTTAGGAATGATACTATAACTACAACATCTATAGTGGAATAGGAGGCGGTTAGAATGTCTGGTCTTGGAACAGATCGCTGTGAAGAGACGGATTGCAGGTTTGGCGAGAGAAGGGGGCAAGTAGCCCAGGGAGGAGGAGAAGGAATTGCGATGAGATCTGGAAAGGCATAGTGGATCGCAGCAGAAGTAGGTTGAAGTAGTTCAAGTAGGTAGCTGGGTCAGCATGCTTAGGCTGCCAAGAAAAAGTAACGGTTACTCTTATCATAACACTTAGTACATCGTACAGGGTCTGTCCTCCCTGTGACTCCTCAAGGTCATGAGGAATCTTCCTCTCAAGGAAAGATTAGAGTTACCGAGACAGCACCATCATAAAACTGCTTTTCTCGACAGCCTTATGAGACCGCTGGTTGAAATGCTTCCCTCATATATCAAGGATACTAACCATGCTCTCCAACTTTTCAATGATTTCTAATTTCAGGGTCCAAATGCTACATTTTTACCATGGACATCACATCTCTCTACATCGTCATTCCCCACCATGACGGTCTTAGAGCCCTCAAGCACATGCTAGACAAACGCACAGGGCTTAATTCACCCACCCACACTCTAGTGCATCTTGCGGAATCGGTTCTCACACTTAATGCCTTCTCATTTAATAACATTTTTTATCAGCAGGTTAGTGGAGTCGCCATGGGCACGAGGATGGGACCTAGCTATGCCAAAATTTTTGTCGGCTGGGTAGAAGAACGTTTCTTTTAGAGGAAGCAACTATCTAGCTAGAGCTAGCAGCCATATCACTCTGCAACGCACAACTGGCAACCCACTGAAACTAAGCAGATGTGAGTCTGGTCAGTACCCAGATGAGAGACCTCCTGGGAAAAACTAAGGTTGCTGCTGGAAGAGGTGTTACTGGGGCCAGCAGGGGTGCTCACCCTGCGGTCCATGTGGGTCCTAATGCCCCAGTATAGTGACGGGGACACTAAACTGAAAACAGGCGCCGTCCTTCTGATGAGATGTAAAACCGAGGTCCTGACTCTCTGTGGTCAATAACAATACCAGGGCGTTTCTCGAAAACAGTAGGGGTGTAACCCCGGTGTCCTGGCCAAATTTCCTATTGGCCCTTACCAATCATGGCGTCCTAATAATCCCCCTCTATGAATTGGCTTCATTACTTTGTTCTCCCCACTGATAGCTGATGTGTTGTGAGCATTCTGGCGCACTATGGCTGTCGTCACATCTTCCAGGTGGATGCTGCACATTGTTAGTGGTGGAGGGGAGTCCCCATTACCTGTAAAGCACTGTGAGTGGAGTGTCCAGAAAAGGGCTATATAAGTGTAAGCAATTATTATTATTATTCTTTGCTTCCTACATTGGCTTTGTCCCTGACCTCTACAAGCGATACATCGATGACTGCGTCTGTGTTGCTACATGCTCTAATGACCAGCTAGAGCACTTCCTGCATCAATTCACCAACTCTCACCCATCCCTCAAATATACAGTTAACATATCTTCTACCACTTTTCCGTTTCTAGACATAAATTTATCTATTAACCATCCATGACTCTTTACCTCGATTACAAACCCACAGATTCACAAAGCTATCTCCTGTACAGCTCTTTTCACCACACCAAAAACTCACTCCCTTTTTCACAGTTCCTCAGGCTACGTCGACTCTGCAGTGATGACATGGATTTCCAGAGCCAAGCACTCAAAATGTCTCTTTTTTCATCATCAGGGGATACCCCACCCATGTTATGGATAGGGCCATCACCCAGGCCAAAAACAGCCCTCGGATTATCAACTCCCAGAAACTCCCAGTCTCACAACTGCATTCCTTTGGTGCTTCCCTACCACTCTAACACACTTTCTATCCCCAGGACCATTATTAACAACTACTCCATTTTACAGGGCAATCCTTCCATCGGTCCCCTTTTTTCTGACCGCCTGATCATCATCTTACCGCCGACCAACCAAGCCGACCAAATGTAAACTTCTGGTTCACAGCTCCCTTGACCGCACTCAGCAATCATCCCCACCAGGCACCTTCCCCTGCAAATGAACTCGCTGCATCACCTGCAAATACATATCTAACAACATGCTCATTCAGGGCCCCTAAGGTCAATTCCAGATCACCCAGACAACATCCTGTACCCACAGCAACCTCATTTTCTCTTGCAAAAAATCCCCAGCTATCTACGTTGAGGAAACCAGAAGGTTACTAGGAGACTGCTTCAGAGAACATGTTAGGGCTGTGAAGATTCAAGATTTCTCCAAGCCCATAGTTTCTCATTTCACTTCAGACAGTGAAATGACAGTGATTTCTCTGTCTCTGTTCTCAAAGTAGGGTTTCTCAACTCCCACAGCAGAAAGACAACAGAAACGAAACTCATCCTGAAACTAGGTTCACACCTTCCCCCTTCTCTCAATCACAGACCTATTTTCGTGTAATCTCCTCTATTCTCATGCAGGTTTGGATTTCACACCTTTCTCCACCCCTCTCCACTTTGCACTTCCTGAGTGGCCTCTCTGCCTCTCCCCTCTCCCTCCTCCTCCACTTTTCCAGCTTTTGTTCTCCTGTGCTATTTAATCTTCGCTGTCTGCTCTGTTTTTCTCACACCTGAAGAAGGCTTCACAGCTGAAACGTTGCATTTCCTCTCTTCTCTTTTCAGCATGGAATAAACCTATTACTTGTTCTTTTGCAGACTACGCATACTAACGCAGGTACCCACCTAAAACTACTCAGCCTATCCTCAGAGACAGGATAGAAGGGCCATTAAAGACATTTCATTGACAGTAACTACTCCTGCATGCTGTAATGTTGTGCATTTGATAAATAAACTTTGATTGATTAAACTGGTAAAGCATGCAAGAAACAGCCACTTCAGGAGGAGTACAAAATATCCTTTTGTAAAAGTTCAGTTTTAACATACTGGGCAAATACACCTTAAAATTGTCCATATTCACCATGTACCAATCTGTTGATAGTAAATATAGTAACAGCATGATAACACATACAAGAAATATAAACCACGTTAAAATTCAAGAAAGAAGGGATGTCCAAGCAAAGGCTTGTCCATGCCATTTGTTTGGTTTGAAATTAAGATCTATTTCTAATATAATGGATGAAACAAGTAGAGTTCTGATATTAATCAATAAAAAAGGATTTTGAATTTAGAGAACAAATTATTCAAAAATTTAAGACACACAGATTACTTTAAATACTGAGTGATCCCTCTAGTGGTAAAATGAGGTTCAACACCTCACATTTTTTCTACTCCGGATTAGAATGTAAACTAATAAAACAGCAGCTGTCATTCTTTATTGGTAATTGGTAAACAAGTTTGTGTCTGTTCTCTGGTCTCTGGGTCCCGGATGTCACATGTTATCCCAGCTCATCCCACAGATGTTCAATGGAGCTCATGTCTGGCAAGTAGAGCGTCTACTGTCACATTATTAGTTCAGAAGACAGACACTGTAAAAGCTTGCACACAATACTGGATATGTTAGGACATTGCTTATTTCTTTCCCTAGCAAAATGGTAAACCTAAAAAAGCAATTAAAACAATATTTTGTACCATACCTATGAAAGGAAGAACTATATTATGCTTGCTGTCAAATGAACAGGGAAAACAATAGTAGATCAGAAATCAAAATATGAAATCTGTGAAAGTTACACAATTTCACAAATACAGAGCATTTTGTCAGGATCTCCAAGATCCAAGATCTTCAAGGTCTGAAGATGGCAGTAGACATTCCTGAAGGCAGAATATTTAAATTTCAGTTTTGAATTGGCCAGCCAGAACCCTGGCAGACAAGACTTTGTAATGTCTTTGTTTGAGGCTAATAGCTCAAGCAATAAACCAAAGCTGGAATTCAGGGTGACAGGAAGGAGAAGTACCAGTGAAGAGCTCCACCGGACTAGGAAAGCAAAGTATGATCCGTCGCCCAACCCTCTCTTACTCACAGAGACAGACCTACTCGCACTCCAGAAGATGGATGAGCTCTGAAGCCCAGTTCACACTGCACCTCACACCGTAGAAACCTCAAGGACCAGGTGATCCCCATTCCCCGCTATTCAGAATATGAGCTAGAGCCTCACAGCAAGCTTCCTTCATTTGCACACTTCCTAAGGGAATAGATCATTCTCTTTTGTTTTAGGATTGGGTTCTATGCTAGATAGCAAAACCTTAAAATCTTTTTATTTCATATTTTACAGTAATTGAATGCCATGCACCTCGAGATAATATGTAAGTTTTCTAACATTTAATAATTCTTTTTCTCAGCAACTCACTTTCTCATTTTCAGGCCCTTTCTCAAATCTTTCCGTAAGTCATTTATTGGTATTTATTGTTATTTATAATTAACTCATACATATTGTAGTATTTTGGGGTTTGGCGAGGACGGACACAGTGACTCAGACACTCGTTTGAGTATTTTTCGGCACAGCCAGCACAGCACTCCCGCGCCCGCGCACCAGCAGAAAGAGAGACAGAGTGAGAGTGAAAGAGAGAACGAGCGAGCGCCAGAGAGAACGAGAGAGAGAGAGAGAGAGAGAGAGAGAGAGCAACACACTGGGGTCTATTCGGGTAACTACACAGGGATAGGGTATCAATTGGGATACAAGTATAACAGGGAATCCAGGCGATCTCACCAACTGTACGCCCATTTCACAGTGGGTCAGCTGCTTTCCTCGTCCCCACCCTGACCACTACTACCCCCGTCCTGCCCCTCGCCGCATACCCCAGCTAGGCGAATGAGCTACACTGCCCCCAACTGAGATGTCTGGTGTCCTGCCAGTGTCGAATAGCTGGCCTACGTCCAGCACGCAATCCTGCAGCCTCTGTGGCACCCGGTGAGTGCGCCCACTGTGTCGAGGTGGAGTCTGGCGGTCCGCCCCCTCATGCCCCCCCAGCCCGGTGAAAACACTCCTCACGGTGGCGAACCGAATGCCAAATCCACCGGGGTGCACAGTTCCCGGCCCAGCATGAGCGAGGCCAGGGTGCACCCGGTGGACTCCTGCACAGTCCCGCTGGTGCCGCAAGACCAAGGTGGCCAGTCGAGTGGAGAGTGTCCAGTTAAAACGCTCCACCAACCTGTCGCTCTGGGGATGCAGTATGGTGGTCCACGTTTTCTCAATCCCCAGGCGCTGGCACACCCCTGCGATAACACCCGAGACTCGAAATTGTGCCCCTGGTCGCTGTGGAGCTCCTCCGGCACCCCCAGCCTGACAAACATTCCCTCCAGCAGGGCGTTGGCTAAGGACGCACTCTGATCCGGGAGGGCGTAGGCCTCAGGCCACTTTGTAAAGTAGTCCAACTCCACCAGGACGTAGCAGCTGCTCGCCTCGGTGTGCGGAAACGGGCCCAGCATGTCCACCCCCACCCGCTCAATGGGCGCCCCCACCTGATGTTGTTGGAGGGGCACCCATGAGCGCCCAAAAGGACCCTTCTGGGCCACGCAGACCGCACACGTCCAGCAGAACTGCTCCACGTCCCGGTGAAAGAGACCTCAATAGAAGTGGCCCTGGGGTCACTGCATGGTTTTCGCGGAGCCGAAGTGCCCCGTGCCCAGCTGGCCATGCACCGCTTGGAGAACCGCCCTGCGAAGTGGCTGCGGCACCACCAACTGCCATCTGACCTCGCTGCTGGAGCGTACATACAGTACCACCCTCAGCGCAGCATGCTGTCCCTCACCAGCAAGGCCTCCCACAGTATGCAGAGCACCTTCATGGACTTAGGGTGAGGGCCGCCGCCCTTCAGCGGAGCACCGGCCGGATGTCTGGGTCTGCCTCCTGCTGCTGCGCCAGTTTCGCCAGGCCCACAGCAACTCCCTCTGGGTGACGCAATAATGTCTCTTGCCCATATTGAGCGCCCTGCTAAAGTATGCGACGACCCTTTCCCCGTCTGGCCCCTCCTGTGCTAGCACTGTGCCCACCCCCGTATCACTGGCGTCTGTATCCAGCACATAGGGCAGCGTTGGATCCGGGAAGGCCAGGAAGAGAGCCCCCACCAGTGCCTCCCGCAGCCCCCGGAACAAAACGCCCCCCCTTCTCCTGAGGCGGTGCAGCGGGGCAGCGCGGCTGGCGAAGTCCTGGACAAACCTCCGGTAATAAGACACCAACCCCAGGAAACTGCGGAGCTCCTCCACAGCACCGGCCAGTTGCGCACCGCGGCGACCTTCCCCGGGTGGCCCGCGGTCGTTACATTGGTGTTACTAGTGGGATGGAGCAGACAGAGGCCCTGAGCGGTGCGGTGAGAGAACCCTAGCCGAGACGGAGAGCCTGCCCAGACGGAGGGGAGCCCGCGGAGCAACCTGCTTTGCGTGTGCAGCCTGGAGGGACGGTTTGGGGTCGGCGGGAAGCTCGACTCTTCAGGCGAGGGCAATGTAGCGCCACGCGGGGCGCTTGAGCCATGCGCACGCAAGGCGGGCTGAGAACAGCGCCTGGTGGTGGGGCTACAGGACTGTATATAGTGGGACGGAGGCTGGGAGATGGTTCTGCAGTATGAATTCATCCTCACTAAACCAAGTTAAGGCTTGCAAATTCTAAAAAAAAAGACTCAAGCATTTAATACTGCTTTTATGGGCAAAATGTAATGACTTCATTAGACATGCAATCGTACAACCTCTTAATTACAGTTTGTTGCAGATTGCCTATTGTGTGTAAAGATGATGATGATCATAATAATGATAATTCCTTACACTTACGCTCCACTCAAAGTGTTTTACAGGTCATGGGGATCCCCTCCACCACCAGTGTGCAGCCCCACCTGGATGATGCGCCAGTCCGCTCCCCACACACCAGCTCTCAGTGGGGAGGAGAGCAGAGTAATGAAGCCAATATATAGATGGGGATTATTAGGCGGTCATGATTGATAAGGGTCAATGGGAAATTTGGCCAAGATGCCAGGGTAACACCCCTAATCTTTTTGAGAAATGCCCTGGGATTTTTAATGACCACAGAGAGTCAGGACCTCGGTTTTATGAGACGGATGAGACGTCCTTCCGTTTTTACAGTGTAGTGTCCCCGTTACTATACTGGGACATTAGGACCCACAGAGACTGTAGGGTGAGCAACCCCTGCTGGACCCATTAACATCACTTCCAGCAGCAACCTCAGCTTTCCCAGGAGTCTCCCCTCCAGGTACTGACCAAGCTCACACCTGCTGAGCTTCAGTGGGCTGCCTGTTGTTTGTTACAGGGTGATGTGGCTGCTGGCTCCATATGGGTGTGTGTCTCTGCTTTGTGGTGGTCATGTTATTGTGATATGGTTTGTGAATTGCACTGATCAATCAAGTGGTTGCCACATTCCTACTAAAGAGTTTATGTTTTGCCTCAGAGACATCCAAAAATAAAATTAAATGTACTTTTTTTGGTTTTGTTTTGTATTATGTACAAGTTTCTTCTTCCTTCAGTTTACATTCAGAAAATTGGGAAAATCTTTACATTTTCTTTATGCAGCAGCAGTAACAGACTGTTTTAGAGAACAGAAATGCAACTTTGCAAAACAGAACAAAAAGGAATGCAGACAATATCGAATGCATGATTGTCAAAATGACATATTGCTTGGCTGAGGGATGATAACTACATCTATATGGAGATAATATTTACAATTGAGACGGGACATTTCAGTCTGTCTATCTCCTTTGGTTTGTAGTAGCTAAGTGATCAAAGGCCCTAAACCAGTAATTTCTTGAAAGTAATTACATGATCTGTAATTCCCGGAGCATGTTCTATAAGCAATTTTCCTGAATTGTTTAAACTAGTGTTACCACAAACCTTCACTGCGAATATGTATTTATTGATAATTGTCACTGACTGTTCTCTACCTCTGGAAAGACAGAATTACAGATGATACAGTCACAATAACTGTTACTACCTGTATCCCTACTAACCCTAACCCTAACCCTAACCTTTCTCCTAAAAGATACTTTGAAACTAACCTTCCATTACCGTAAGGGCAATGATGGGTGTATTTCAGGCTAGCATGATGAATGATTTAAACCTCTATATCAATGCAGTGGTGTCGGCCTGGATGGGATATGTTTAATATTTTTTCATTTTAAAAAGTAAAACAAATTTAAAAAAAATGTTTATATCATTAAGATTGTAGCGCCATGCCAGGCACTTTAGCCATGCGCACACAAGCTGAGAACAGCGCCTGGGGGTGGGGCTATAGGACTCTCTATATAGCAGAAGCTGGGAGACAGTCTCTTCCCTTCGTGTGTGTGTGTTAGTGAAGGTGCAGCGCTGTAACCCCTGTCCCTGTGTGTGTACCTTTCCCTGGTTTGAGTTAATAAATGTGTTATTCAACCCCATTCCCTGAGTCCCATGCCTGCTCCATTCCATACCGAAACCCGCTGTCGTTGCAATACCAATAAGTCAAGGCAGTCCTGAATTGCATCCATAGAGATCAGGCTCACCTCCGTCTTGAATTCAGGTTGTTTACATGATTGTGTTTTCAGAGGACACAGTCCTTTAGTGTTGGTGTGATGATTATTACTAGATCATAAGACCTGTCTTAAAAATATAATTTTTACTGAAATTATATTAGGGCTAGTGGTACAATTTCCACTTTCTAAATATGTTCCTCTCAATTTATTCAAAGAGAAACATGAAATATGTTTACATGTTCTTATTGAAAAATCTGTAAAACATAAGCTAAAGTATAACCATTACTTTGTGGCTCCAGGTATTTAACTGTTTAAACAAAGATGCAGATAAAATCCTATTAATCATTGTCCAAGAGCTTCTGTTTTTTAACTGCTGAGTAAAAAACACCATATACAGTAGAAACTTATTTTTCCAAAGTGATTTTGAGCTCCATTTCCCTGATAATACAGTATATGTGTGTTTTAAGCTCAGACCCACCTACATCTTAAGAGCAGGAATAAATTAAAGAAGATGTTTTATATCTGTGTGAGGAAAGCAAGAAGGAGCTGTAGGATTGTTTTCCTAGAACACGCTGTGGAGTTGTGTGAAACATGACCCCAGCTCTGTAGGGGCTGTCATCAGGTCCCTACCCAGCTCACGTCTGGCCTACATGTTTTCTGTGTTTTATTTTTGTGTTGGCTTGGCAGAAACACTGTGGTGTTTCTTATTAAAACTGGTTGCAGTTTCTTTCTTCAGAGCAGTCAGATTTACAATATTGAAAAAAATGTTCTGTTACGTATCAAGATTTATGTTGCATTTACACTTGAAGATTCAGTAGGGATCCAGTTTTTCACTAACTGCACTTTTCCATGTAAACATAGTTTAGGCCCATATCTGGAGTTGTTTAAAAGTATAATCCATATTATTTTTCTTTGGAAATTAAATGAATTAATGTCAGATAAAAACAATGAATGTCTGAAGTTCCTAAGACGAGAATTAAGGCAAAATGCAGGAGCCATTAAAAATCAAATCTGAAACTTTTAAAGTGAAAGACAATTTATGTTTTTTTTTTATCAGATTATTCACAGGGTAATCTTCATTTTAGATCCTTTATTTACAAACAGGAAAATGTCATGCTCAATACCGATAGCCACAATCTATACAGTATGTGTATCACAGAATGTGATAACTTTGTCAATAGAAAACACTGATTATCAACAAAGCTGAATACATTCCCTTTACTTTGATGATTTAAACTGTTGGTATGAGATAAAATTGACTGTAGATGTTAAAATAAAATAGAGACAAAATTAAACAATCTTTTTTAGGTGACAAGAAATCTGCAGGATCAAATATGACACTGAGAACATTTTAAAGCAAATAATCGTTTTCAATTAAATTGATTGTTTTAGTCCCATGGGATAATTGCTTAAGATAGAGTTGGATACAACAAATGTTTGATTTGTAGTCATTTGAGGTTCCCCACCGTTTTTGTTATGTGTGAGATACTATAACTGTCTCATTCATTAGTAATATCAAGGTGTAGCTTGACAATGTGCTTATTATATAAATATATACAGTATATAATCTTTTGTTTAAGGTTAAGTGTGTTTTTTCATTTAAGAAACCTTTATCTTATATAATTTCAATGCTGTTTTAGATTTTAAGTTTCTATTAATCATTAAACAGCTGGCAGCCTATACAGTACAAGGTCTTTCAGTTTTAACTGGTGGCAGTTTTATTTCCAAAGACGTGGCAGTTCTTGTTCTGTATGCACCTCAAAATTGTCCAATTGCTCGAAAAAAAACTCAGAAGCCGATTGACATTTATCTCCTAGCAAAAGACTTTAGTGAATTCCCTGGCAGTTTCCGATCATCAGAAGGTGAGAAATGTGCTCTGGACAGTATACAGTATATCATTTTTAACAAGCTTTGTTATTCTTTACATAATTGATTTTCTTTTTAAAGTGTACTTAGCTGATTTGATCAAATCACCATCAATGGCTGAATCTGGAATTTGGATTTATATTATAGCTTAAACATTATGTAAAATTAAACTGCAAAAAAACTTGTAATAGATGGGCAATAGTTGTCTTTCTCTAAGTTTTTTCTCTGTCTTTCGATATTTTCCCATCACAAATCAGTATTTTGTTTAATGATTACACACCCTATAGTGCAGCAGTTTGTGAGTGTACAACACAGTTAAACAAAAATAGGACTTTCATTCTGTATTTAGGATATACTTTGCAGGTGCTTTATGCTCTCTTAATTCCATGAGTGAATAAATATTGTATTTTCTATTTTTTCTGAAAAAACATTAAAATTAAAAGAATTATGTTTTCCTATTTAGAGCATTGAATGGACATTAAGTGATATTGGATTGCTACTCAATTACTATGCATTTTTAGGGCAATGGCTCCAATGTGGAATTTCTGAACCTATTTATTAGATTAATGAGAGCTGACAAATTATCAGCTTTGTGTTTTCGTATTTAATTGTGAAACTTTGATTTTCAGTAAATGATTATTTATTTTCATTTTAAAGAACAGAGTGAAGAATGGGGGACTGGACATTCCTGGGCAGACTGCTGGATAAAGTCCAATCCCATTCCACTGTGGTTGGGAAGATTTGGCTGACTGTCCTGTTTGTCTTCAGGATTCTGGTGCTGGGAGCTGGAGCAGAAAAGGTCTGGGGTGACGAGCAGTCAGATTTCTTGTGCAACACACAGCAGCCTGGGTGTGAGAATGTGTGCTACGATAAGGCCTTCCCAATCTCCCACATTCGCTTCTGGGTTCTGCAGATCATCTTTGTGTCCACCCCAACCCTAGTGTACCTGGGACACGTCTTGCATGTTATCCACAAGGAAGAGAAGCTGAGGCAACGCACGCTGAAAGAAGAACAAGATGGCAATCTGCTTATGAAAAAAATCAGTAAGATCCCAAAATATACAGATGCTGATGGGAAAGTTAGAATCCAAGGCAATTTACTATGCAGTTATTTAATAAATGTGATCTTTAAAATTCTCTTTGAAGTGGGCTTCATTGTAGGCCAGTATTATCTGTATGGGTTTGTTCTGGACCCCATGTTTGTATGTAACAGGAGCCCTTGCCCCTTCAAAGTCGAATGTTATATGTCCCGGCCGACCGAGAAGACCATTTTCATTTTGTTCATGCTTGTGGTAGCGTGTATATCTCTGCTTCTGAATATCATTGAGATCTTTTACCTCTGTGGACGCAAGATTAGTTATGCTGTAAACAAGCAGTATCAGCAGCAGATTGGTGGCTTAAAGATTCCCCTGACTTCTGAGGTGGTTTCTTCTGGTTTTAAAGCACCTCTGGATTGTGAGACTTTCAGTGATAAGCATAGTGCGCTACAGAACAAGACTAATTTAAAGATTGAGCAGAATGAAGACAAGCTGGAGAGTGAGATGACAAGAAGCATAAGTGAGGAGGAGTGTAAAATGAAGAGGGAAGCTGACCCACAACCTCCTTGGTGTGGTGAAGCTCAGAGTACAAAGCACAGCACTGAAGGAAGCATTCAAAGCATGAAAGACGACGAATATTTATTGAGTGAAAAGTAGATCAACTACTGCATTTCACCAACAAATACATTATGTAAGAATGAGGTTTTATATTAAGCCTAACAATGTCAATAAATGTATTGAATATGCTTTGTGTTATACAGTACCTACTCTGTGTATGGGAACAAGTAATAGGTTTATTCCATGCTGAAAAGAGAAGAAAGAAAACACAACGTTGAGGGTCACACCTGAAGACTCACCTCACACCTGAAGAAGGCTCCACGGCCGAAACGTGTTTTCTTTCTTCTCTTTTCAGCATGGAATAAACCTTTTATAAAAAAACACGTAATAAACAAGTAAAACAATTACTTGTTCCTTTGCAGCCTTTGCATGCTGACACAGCTACCCACCTGAACTACTACTCTATGTATGTTTGAAATATAAAGATTATAGTGTTGAATTAACACTGATAAATTCAGCTAACAATTCACAAAGCTCTGAACTATACTGTATGTGTATCTAAAAATAAATTCAAAATATTGCTAGATTATTTAGAAAGTGATAATCTAATTTCTTTACCTTTATCTAAAAGACACAAACCTGTTATTTTAAACCTGTTATTCGAGATCTGCCTAAATAATTAGGATACAAAAAAGGGTAATTTACTACTTGAAAAGACACATTTTCTACCTTCTACCTTCTACCTGTGATAAAAATCAAGCATCTGCATGGCACTCTGAGCACTGTGCAAGAATGAGAAGAGGGACTGTATACATTGTATGCTGTACAGTATGTGCATGTGTGCACCACTTCAATGTGACAGGGCACACGTGACAAAGATAGGGATTTCTCTTTTTTACAACTTTCAACCAAGTAGATGATATGCTTTTTATTTATTGATTCAAGTTATTTAGCCAGTTTTGAATGTTCCATCTTGATGCTGTTTTGTGGGCAGATGAGTTGAAATTGGTATCCTGGGTGCGTTGTGTGCGAAATAAGGAATTGAAATTCCTTGTCCTTGCCGTTTTTATTGCTAAAACCTGCTCTAGTACCTAAGACAAATATAATGTCGTTACACCCTCATAAAATCCATACATTTCATATAAATTCACAGAACCTTGTTCATGCCTTACAACACCGTTTTTAACATACACATGGTTTTCTGCACCACATTTTAGATTGCTGTTTGACTACTTCAGCAGTGTTACCGTCTTCTAGCCTGACCTCAGAGGCTGGCCAGTGCCGGGGCTGGGAGACCTTTAGAAGGAGCTTGGTTGTGGCTGTGCTGGTGGTGGACTAGCAGGTGGCACTGCTCTCCCTGGTCAAGAACTTGAAAGCAGCAATTCTAGGAAGAGTTACAAAAAATCAAATGTTTCTAAGTACTATAAAACTCCTTTTAAGTTGTGAGCGTGACTGTGCCAGTTCCATGCAGGCTCATGTCCTCCACTAACAATTTCGTCCCGCTACACCTGGGGCGTGAACCCGGGTCTCTGATGTACCACAACAGGGAACCAGCTGAGTGAGCTAGAGGAGACCTCCCCCAGCCCAGGCAGCGGAGGTCCCCGCTACGCGCAGGGAGGGCGATGACGTCACCGTGTCCGAACTAGCTCTGCTACATGATAATTCATAGCTGGGATAAATGTGCTCTGACATCCTGTTGGGTTAATTGTGGCCTGTTGTGAGTGTGTGTGTTTGTGTCCGTGAGTGTGCCCTGCGAAGGACTTGCATATCATCCAGGGTGTGTCCTGCCTTGTGCCAGTTGCTTGCTGGGACAGGCTCCAGCTCTTCTGTGACCCTGTATTTGAAGAAGTGGTTAGAAAATGGATGGATGGCAAATGTAAGAATAGTCTTGCTGTTTGTATTCTTTTCCCTTATGGCAACACAACACTGTCATGTTTGACCCTCCAGTTCTTACACAAAATGCCCTCAGTTGTGTACAGCACAGTCTATGGTCTGATTGAATACTGTACCTTAGTAGCTACTGAACTCAAAAGCAGAAATGTTATTTTCTGAATCCATCCTACGGAAAGAAGGAGATTTTCCCAGAGACTCCAACTTGTACAGTACACACTGATCACAATACTTTCATTTTTATGTTTGTCTTTTCTTCTGTGTCCTTAACTTGGTTTCAAGGTTTTTGTGCATCCTTTCTCCACACATACCTATGATGTGTCTCAGTGTCGGTAGCAGAAGTTCTGATCTCAGCTCTCCTGTTCGCAGAGTGGCATCTGCAGAAACATCATGCCAGTTCTGGAGGAAGTGAAGGCCCTTCCCTGAAATATGTGCTCCAGCACACTGCAGCACCAGCAGTCACAGTCATGCTTGAAAAGAGAGTTCAGCATCTTTCCAAAATCACATTACATCATATCATGGCACATTACCGCTTTCCGTACACATAATGCCTGTTTTCCATCTATAATCAGGCACTAATCACCTTAGTACTACTGTTGGAGCGTGCCTTGTCAGAGTAGAGGAAAACCTGTTTTCTCCATTTAGTGTGATGGTGATGGTAAATCAGTTTTTCTTGGGTTATGTTTGCTGGAATAATTAAAAGTCCGCTCAAACTATTTTGATTGTTTATCTTAGCTCATGACTTTAAAATGAAATTCCAAGGTACAGTACATGGTATGAGCTTCTTTCTACTCTAGGATCCAATCACAGATAAGGAAGCTACTGTGTGGTACAGTATGTCAGCTTGAGGACACTGAGAAAATAAGATGAATTCCAGTTGTAAATACTGGAATCTGCAGATTTTTCATTTATCGGAAAAACCAAAATCATCTGTTAATTAATACAAAGTGTCAAGATGCGCGTACAGTACCTTTCATTACAAAGGACACTGAATATCATTTCTTTCTTTGACCTTATTTTATGCAGTGTGCAGGAGAGGGCGCTATGGCCACAGCAATATGACGGTTGGAGCGCAATGCAGAAACCCACGTTAGATTTGCGTCATATGATTCTGTTCTCATGTTCAAATGATCTTGTCTTAATTGATATAATGCACCACTCTCTGCATATGACATGCCACAACCTCATATAGCCTAATGTAAATCTATATATGTGTATTTAACTCTATATTGTCTTCAAAAATGTAATAAATATAATCAAATTTCACAGTAAAACCACTTCAACGCAAAGTGGAGTTTCATTGAATAATTATTGAATACATGCAATTGTGTAGTTTTTATTAAAGTAATGCGCTGATCACCGACGGAAGTTTTATATGAGACATTTATACGGGCCGGGATTATTTCTTTTTAGTTGTGTTTAGTGGAACTAAACTTCTTTATGAAAAATGCAAAGTTAAACATTTGAAATTGATTCTTACACAGGCAATCAAATGGAACTAAAATGGTATATGATCCGAAGAAATCATTAGTCATAATCTGTGTGTTTTTTTCTGTTTGCATCCTTAAAACGCATTACAAAACGAGTTTCCTAAAAAAAAAGCTCATATCTGACATATATTTGGTCATTTCTTTTCATGTACAGGTAGCTGCTGTTCTCTAAACTTATAAACTTTTGAATTTCAATATTAGTCATTTTGTCATTGAAAATAAAATGTAGGAATCTCTACTCTGTATGGTTGGAGTCTGCCCCCCCAAAAGTTATCCGTGATCCTGTTAATTTGTTAGGAGGTCTACATTACGTCAGGAATCAGGTGACTACAAAACTTTTTTTTTTTAAACCCCAATGAAGACTGTTATAAGCAGAGAAAGTTTGACAAGTCAGCCTCAGTTTCTCCCTGGTCCCGAACTTGGATTGTAAGAAAACGGTGATAGAATTGGACAGATTTTCGGGGAAAGACAAGCAAGGCTCTTTTGTAACTTCGTCCTTCAAGGTAAGTTTGAAAACGAAAACGAATCACCAGACCATCTATACATTGAACTGTTAATTTGAGTCCTCTGTACAGTATTCAAGTGAACGTCTGGAAGTCAACTTTTCCCAGTTAGTCACCCTTCCCACTCTGTAACATATGTGTTCAATTATTTTTCAGTTTTCTAACTGAAATCCGCAGTAAACATTTTAGTTTATCAAGTTTATAAAGGAGTTTTTATCATATTATTGCACACAAAGTTATCAGTGATTGGTGAAGTTGTATAATGGTTTTCAGAGACATGTAGTTCCATTAGATTTTCTTCTGTGTGTTAGCTGGTGCGGGGATTTAAAAAACGTTTCTCAAAAGTTTACTCTTTAACAGATTTAACAACATTTTTTTATGTTTAGTAAAATCATTCCAGACACACTAACAGAGCTGTAGAGATGTTCTGGAATAGTAATGTATTTCACTAAAAACACGAAACCAATAACGAAATTGCGCAAATAATCTTTATTATCATTTTCAGATGTTATAAATCTTTATTGCTTTGCCTAAGGCTGTAAACAGAGTCAAAACACAGTTTGTGGAAACCATCAAGGTTCTAAGTAATCGTCTTTCATAGGTATTTTCCAACAATGTAACATTCAATTTAATGAATATATCTTATTGTGAACATCTGGAGTGCACAGTCCTTGTATTGGTAAGATTACTAGTGTATTACTTTAATGTTATCTAAAAGTCCCTTGAAATATGAATACTTGACACAAAAATACAATAATAACATCAATAATAACATAACAATAATTCATCAATTTCCCTAGGGGATTACTAAAGTATTATCTATCTATCTAATAACTATTGTTAAATAATTATTAAAATATTATATCATACAAATATATTATTTTAAAATAGTTGTATGATTTGTCTGTGCTTTACAAGAATTAACAAAACCCCCCAAAATCAACTACCTTCAACAAGTGTAGAAACTGATTCAGATTAATTATAAATGTGTGTATGTAGATTTTATAACAGTTCGTGTACAGGATGTATACTTCTATACTGTATATAGGCACACAAAGATGTGACTGACTGTTTAATCTGTATATTCAGCTGGTTTCTCTTGCCTTCAGGTCTTCTTTAACCTCCATCTGTGACCTTTCATTGATACACTTCTGAATCGCTAAAGGATGCTCAAAGGAATTATTTTTCCCAAAATGCATTTTGCAGCTTTTTTTGGGTCCATTGTGGTCACAACTCAGACAGACATCAGAATGACTGTGCCTCCACCCCATACCCAGCAGACCCTGCATGTAGTAAATTATAATTGCACTTTTAAAAAAATTAAAAGCAAAGCTCAGGACCGAATTTTAACAGTGAATATTATAGGAACAATACTCTCAATTGATCTTTGTATTACAGTGTATGTGGAATGTTCCTCATGCTTCCAGCTGGCAGTTTGCACACTCGGCAGCTTCGTGGGGAAGGTTTAAATAGGTTTAAATAGCTTTGCCAGATGGACACGAGGCTCCACATACATTATTTAGACTAAGGCTAATGGTGGCTGCTGTCAATTAAGCACCTTCAGTTTAATTTGGATTACAGTCTATGGCACCTGTGTACAACTCTGACTTTAAGTACAGAACTACCATACTGGAGGCCTTACTATCGCTGTCATATATTACCAGTTTTTCTTTTACGTTTCCTTTATATTTTAATGAGCTGGTTTTCTGTTCAGTAGATAAAAAATGTTGTCAATAACATGACACCCAACATAATCATTGTTCTGATGCTGTATTTTCCTGTCACGTGTATGTACAGTATAGTCTATGTAATATTTTTTAAATGTACCAGCATGCTGTACATAGAGAGACTACAGGAGGCAATGTGCCTACTCGCTGAGAGAATTGCAGCCCATTGCTGGTACTGGAACTGTACCAAGACATCCCATGAGTGGATTTACCAGGAAACAACTGAGAACAGCTCATGTGTGATTATTAATGTTCGTACAGTATGTGATGACTGGCGAGTCCATGGCAGCCGTAATGACCTGACTCTCCCTCTGGCCTGCACATTGCAGGCTTGTTGTGCGCTGCTGTGTTGTCTCCTTTACAAATGTTGTTGCTCTTAGACAAATGACTGTTAGATCACACAGGCAGAGATCCGCTTAGGAGGGCCTTGCTGTATCAGATATCACCCCTACCACCTTTGCAGACTGGTCTGCGACCAATCACATCCCGCACCAAGGAGAGTAAGCACGTCACTGCTGTGGCCTAGTCTTGCCAGTCACTGGAAGAGGACTCCTTTGAGCAAGTGTCTGCTGTCTTTCACCAATCTGAGCAAAAGATTCTTGATAAAACTAAGTGCTGAGAAGTAAAGAGCCTTTTTGCCAGCAAAGGGAAGCAATCTTGCAGATCAGAATTTATAATCTCCTCCAAATAATGTGAGTGCAGTGCCGCCCTGCATGCAGCAGTATAGCATGATAGAGAAGCAGAGTGTCAGCTTCACTCCTGCTTTGGTAGTGCTATACATGCTTTTCTAATTAACAGATGTCTTTTCAAAAATAAGCATATTGTTAAGCTACCATATACTGCTTAACTTTAAAGATCCCCTACTCTGTGTTTTGTGAAGGCTTGTTGAAACTCTTGCTCATATTCTCTTGGGGTTTTTATGGATAAAAGAAGCAAAAAGGTAGAGAAAGACCCCAACCTACAATATGTTGATTGCAAGTATTCACCCCTGTGACTGAATCTTGTGCAGCAGTCCCAGCTGCAGCTCTTTTTGAATGTGTCTCTACAAAGTCTTCTCTCCAGGATGGTGCAGTTGCACCCAGTCGTCTTTGCAAACTTGATCAAGCTCTTCAGCTTGACAGCAGTTCTTCTCACAGATGTGCTATAGGATTGAAGTCTAGACTTTGACTGGGGCCACTCAAGGAGACTCACTTTCTTGTTCTTGTTAAGCCATTCCAAGTAGCTTTGACCTTGGGCTTTGGGTGATTGTACTGGTGAATATTGAATTCTCATCTCACTTTTAGACTTTCAGTAGAGAAAAGCAGGATTTCCTTTAGGTTTTGCCGGTATTATCCTCCATCCACTTTCCCTTCAGTCTTGACAAGCCTCCCAGTCCCTGCAGATGAGAAGCAGAGCTGTAACATAATGATGCACCACCACACTTCACAGCAGGGAGGCTGTTGCCTGAGTGATGCCCTATGTGGGATTTGTGCCAGATGTATTTTTTTGCATTTAGACTGGAAAGTTACTATTTTGTCTTATCTGACCACAAATACAATACAAATACTGGTGTATTTATTTTAAGATTGTGCTAAACACTATGATTGCACAAATTCAACTAAATATGTTACTTTTCAAAGTGATTTTTTGCACCTGAATTAAAATCTAGGTTTGCTGTCACAAAGGCGGTTGAATATCTCTGCAATTATAAGTAGATGTATTAAAATATAAAATAAAATATATTTGAGTTTTTGATTTTTCTTTGAAGTTTTCGTCGTTCTTTCATTCACTTGGAAAAGTGTGAAGTGGAAGCATTCACTCTAAAAAATCTGCAGATAATTTGTTGATCATTTGGGATATTATTAGAAGGGGAGAGTACGTTTTCAAAGCACTGTGTAGTTTATAAAGACTTGTATGGCAAGAGCTTCCACTTGATGAAAGCCTTCTGTCCAGTTAACTGAATGCCGAATCCCTCCTGTTTAATCCCCTTCTAACTCTTTGTGCTCTAGTCTTCTCCTTTTTTGTCTCTGTCATGATACACAAAACACTAACACCCATATTTCTCTAATCATTCTGCGCACACAAACCATAGATTTTTGTGTGTGAAAAATGTAAAAAATATCCGAATATGAAGTGTTTGATTGTTTTACATGATGTGTGCGTGTGCCTTATCATACATACAAATAAGTAGAATTTCCTGTGAAGTGTTCAAATGTAATATACAGTTAAAGCTTACAAATGTGAAATTTCCCCACTCAGATGTGTTCTACTGTACAAATTCTATTTTTGAAAGTAAAATCTATTTTTTTTTAATATCTGGGCCTAATATATTTGCATCTTTGATTACAGCAAGAGTGCACTCAAGATGGGTGACTGGAGTGCTTTAGCACGACTCCTTGACAAAGTCCAGGCTTATTCCACTGCTGGAGGAAAGGTGTGGCTCTCCGTACTCTTCATCTTTAGAATACTTGTCTTGGGCACAGCCGTCGAGTCTGCCTGGGGTGATGAACAGTCTGCTTTTAAATGCAACACCCAGCAACCCGGTTGTGAGAACGTCTGCTATGACAAATCCTTCCCCATTTCCCATGTGCGTTTCTGGGTCTTGCAGATCATATTTGTCTCGACCCCGACACTGCTGTATCTCGCTCATGTTTTTTACCTGATGCGGAAAGAGGAGAAATTAAATAAGAGAGAAGAGGAACTGAAAGCTGTCCAGAATGTGGGCAGTGACGTGGATGCACCCCTAAAACAGATTGAGATGAAGAAGTTCAAGTATGGGCTGGAAGAGCATGGGAAGGTGAAAATGAAAGGAGCCCTGCTGCGTACCTATATCGTCAGCATCTTTTTTAAGTCAATATTTGAGGTGGGGTTCTTGATAATACAGTGGTACATGTATGGATTCAGCCTGTCCGCTGTATATACTTGCAAGAGAGAGCCGTGTCCACATCAAGTGGACTGCTTCCTTTCTCGTCCTACAGAGAAAACAATCTTCATTATCTTCATGCTGGTGGTCTCTCTGGTGTCCCTTTTCCTGAACGTGATTGAATTGTTTTACGTTTTCTTCAAGAGCATCAAGGATCGCATGAAGGCCAAAAGAGATCCTTTGATGCCTTGCGGGCCGATGAGTCCGACTCCCAAGGACTGTGTCTCCCCGAAGTATACCTACTACAACGGCTGCTCCTCTCCCACGGCCCCCATGTCGCCCCCAGGGTACAAGCTGGCCACGGGCGACCGGACCAACTCTTGCCGCAATTACAACAAGCAAGCCAACGAGCAGAACTGGGCCAACTACAGCACCGAGCAGAACCGCCTGGGCCAGAACGGCAGCACCATCTCCAACTCTCACGCGCAGGCTTTCGACTTCCCCGACGATACGCACGAGCACAAGAAACTTTCGCCAGATCACGAGTTACAGCCTCTGTCCCTCATGGACCCGAGGCCTTCGAGCAGAGCCAGCAGCCGTGTCAGCAGCAGGCCTCGACCGGGCGACCTTGACGTGTAGCCCCATTCCCAATCGAGAGAATAAAACGGTACTTTCAACTTCACTGTCTTCACTAGAAACTCTTAATAAACACAGAGACATACAGTACAGATACTTAAGTGCTGGAGGTACTGTCCGTAAACAATGACATTAAGATTAGAGAAGTTAACAATCTGTTGTTCCAAAACACAAGAGAAGGGTGGCAAGAAAAAACAACAATTAAATAAATGCAAGGATGTGTTTGATACATGTTGCTGAACAGTCCCAAATTTTTGTTCCTATAGCTTTGTTTATATATTTTGTGTAGTTTATTATTTTGTTCTATATATTTTTTGGTGTTCCCACACAAGAACATTCCATTTAAAATTTTTGCACTTTGATGTCACATGTTCCCGTGAAACTTTTTTTCCAAGTCTGTAAAGTTGTTTCAAGCTACAACTACATCTTTTATTCCCCTTATGACCTTAATGATTTTCAAGCTTAAAATCCTTTCAAGCTTGTTGTAAAACAGGGTTATAACTAAATAATCTTATTCTGTACCTTGTACTTAACTTCATGAATTAATATTTATTTTTTAGATATACAGGACATTCACCACTAGACAATTGACTACTACCCTAGGTCATCTCCATATGAATAATAAAGCAAAATAGATCCAAAACCATATTTATTGAAAAAAATCCCAATTTCAGCAGTACTTTTTTCTTAATCGAAAGAGAGATCTCTTTTAATATTAGTGGACTGTCATTTCCTGATAAACTTTGAATTTATGTGGCGTCAGTTTTATTAATGTTTTTGTTGTCTTGGCTTTTGTGGAAAAGTGGACATGTTCACAGGATGGATAAGATCTGCTGTGAAACAAAGGCACAGCTTCATTCTTCACAAAAATGTCCCTAAGGCTCTTCAAAAGGGATGTGTTAATTTTTTTTCTCTTGTTGTAAATGTATGGTTATTTTGGAAAGCAGTAGCAGTTTTAAATTTTTTTGGTTGTGGATGATTTTTTTAACGATGTAATCATTGCTGCTTGAGTGATAGATGTTTTAGTACTGTAAATCAAGCTAACTGTCAAATGTGAGTTTTTAGAAGACTGCTTATAGAGCTGGACTAATATTTAGTCAAGAGTAATAAAATGTATATGCCAATGTAGCTCCACAGCCACCACACTCTTAGATAAGTTTTAATTTGGAGGTTAAAATGGTTGAACATTACATTGCAGTATTTTGGTACTCAAATACGAGGATTCGATGTCTTTTCAGCTACAATGGTGTTTGCACTGAAACTTTGACTAGGATATAATATGTTACATAAAGGGGATAAATGTTTCATAGCATGCATGTTACTAATTTATTTTACAATACACCGGTCAGAAAAATGAATGCATACTGACAATACATTTTACATTTCAAGTTTTGCAAATTATTCATTCACAGTACAAAACGTGAATGTACATTTTTTGTGAAGTACAGTGTGGTCATTTGGTATTCCCTGTTAATCCACTGTTGTACAGTGTGTTACTGCATGATAAAAAACAAAAATGTCATTAATCATACCTGCTAAAAAGCTATTTTAACCAATAAAGATTTTCTTTTCTTACAAATGCTTTTACAGAAATGTCTTCTGGTTTCATTTGAAACACTTGAATAAAATATAATGACCAGTGAGATGTCAGATCTAAAACAGAAGTTAGAATTCTACAATAGAAGACTATAACTGTATAATATATATAATATATATACATTATACTGTAAAATATAGCAGCTATTTTAATATTACAGTTGTTTATACTTGAAGATTCTTTGAAACATAAAGCTTTTTTGAATTTAACAAAAAACTTTTCAAAACCTTTTGTTTTCATACATCCTGTAGAATTAAGGATACACAACTGAACAACACAATTACACGCATACAGTACTGCTTGTCTGATAGTGGTTTAGTGTCAGGGGGGAATCTTATAGAAGGAAAGTGAGTTTCTTTCCCTGCTAGAGCAAATCCAATTTAGACTGAACCCAAGACAACAATCAATTATTTCACCACACCCTTTCCTCTCATTTTTGGGAAGCTGCTTTTCAGAATCTTTTTATGGAATAGTTTTCCATTGGAGAAACAAAAGACAATTGCTAAGGATACTTGCAACAGGGTACAAATCAAATAACCAAATAACATGAGCAAGCAAATGATGGAACACAGTTTTTTAAGGTCTCAGCGGATACACTGATGTTCAGTCACTCGACAGTCTTCTGGCTATTTATTTTTCTCACTTCCATTTAGTTACAAATGTAAAGAAGGTTAAAAATGTTGAACACACTATGTGAATTTCATCATGTGAAAAGCTTTAGTTCTTTTTTTCTTCTCCAAGTTTCCTATTTAACCTTTTCCACATAACTTAAATAAAAACACATGTTTTACTGGGCTCTGGTAGCCACATGTTGCTGGAATAAAAAGAAAATGCACTTGCTTTGATCTGGTGCTAATTAGTAGATATTTTTTGATAAATCAATTTTACCTGTATTGCTTTTGACAATTTCTCTTAAAGACGTAAAGCTACATTCACTAAATATATTACAGTGCTGTATTCATTAATAATTTGTTTATATAACACAAAAGATATTTATCAAAATGTTTTCCAAAAGCTTCCAAAAAGCTTAATACAAACAAAACAGAAATCTCCAAACTTAAATAGTCTAACTATAATTTGCATGTTTCTTATTCCTGAGGATCACTTTGGATATAAAATGGTTTTCTATGCACAAAGAACTTTAGAATTGGAATCCATCGTCAGTCCTATTTATTAACTTCCCATGAAACAGACTTTCTGAATATTCTCTTTCACTATTCATTTATGTAAAAAAGAGATAATTTACATCATACCCAATATGAGTGATATTTAAGTGTTCCTTAGAAAAAAACAGGCAATTAAGTCAGTGGTTCTAGAACAAAATACATATATACAAATATATGTGAAATTGGTATCACAAACAAGTCATTAACACTGACGTTACCATGATAAAATGTTTTTACTCCAGAATAGTTTGATTTTTGTTAGTCCATCCTTCCACCTACGGTATTTTCTAACCATTGCATCCAATGCAGAGTCGTGGGGGGCCGGGACCTATCCCAGCAAGCAACAGGCACAAGGCGGGGTACACCCTGGAAGGGACGTGCTAGTCCTATTCCATCACGGCACAAGCACACACACACACACACACACACACACACACTCACATTAAGGCTCATTTTACAGAAGCCGATAACATATCAATTTGCCTTTTAGACTGTGGGAAGAAACCAGAGCACATGAGTGCAGGGATAACATACAAAGTCCAAGCAGAGCGCTCCCCAGGAATTGAACCCAGAGCTCCAGAGCTGAGAGCTGCCATGCTGACCACTGCGTCACTTTGCTTCCCACCTTTGCTGATAGTAACAAATTCATCAAAAGTAGGAGCCTGTTTCTACCAGGTTATTTTTCTGTTCATATACTGTATTACAGAACATAAAGAATTTATAAATCGATGTTTCACCTCCTAATCTACAGTGTTCCACATTAAAGCCAATTAAAAAAGTGCCGCCAAAATCTGACAATTTTACATAGAACTAAGACGATTAACTTGATAGGTATATCTTCCCAATCTTACATGTATACATGTACATGTATAATATGCAGTATATCCTAAAATTGCACATGTATTTATCCATACTTTCTTTGCAAATGTGCATTGAAAAACTTGGAATGGAATTTGTTTTTGTGGGCATACGGTAATAGGTTATTACCTACTGTACTTACTAAGATTAGTGAATTCTTCATTGCACGTTACATGTTTTTTTTTTGCTACAACAACTTACACTGCAACTGTGAAGTGGTTCTACCACTTCAGCATGTCAGCTGCTAGTCATCCAATATTATCAGAAACCACTTATCCCAGGTCAGGGTCATGGTACCCAAGCATGGGGAGTAAGGAAGATCTACAGTCTACCTCTCAGGACACACACAGGGCCCATTCAGACACGCAAACCAGCCCAGCAAGTATGTCTCTGGGTATATAGAAAGAAGCCGGAGCCCTCAGAGAAAACTCATATGGATGTGCTGTCGGGGGAACTTGAAAAAACACAAAAAGATCCCAATCTGACTTTGAAACCAAGGACCCAAGAGCTGTGTGGCATCAGTGCTAACTGCCACTCCACCACGCTGCCATGGATCCATTACTAACTTAACTAAATAGGGTTAGTTAAGTGATTCTTTTCTTTAGGATGTTCTTTAGGACAGCTTAAAACAACAACTGGTTACACACTCATCACGTGAGACAATGACTTTGAGTTTCTCAAGTGATCAATACTAACATGAGACTAACATCCATTTTCTAACTGCTTCATCCAATTCAGGGTCACAAGGGAGCAAGCAACAGGCACAAGGACGGATACAGCCTGGCCGGGACACCAGTCCATCACAGGGCACACGCAGACAGAGACACACGCACACACTCACAGCAGGGACACTATTCCCAGAAGCCAATTAACGTACAGTACCAGTATGTCTTTGAATTTTAGCACCTCACATATAGAATTGAACTAACTCAGGCCCCAGCAAGGCTAAGCAGCAATGCTGACAACTGCATCACCAAACCGCCCTAGATTAACATGAAGAAGTCATTGAAAATGTTTAACTCATATGAATAGCCTTAAATAACCTTACTACTTTGAAGGACATGTTGATAATAATATTGTGATACTTTTTCAGATTTGTTCAACTCAAAGTAATCCAAGGTAGGGCATTATGTGCAAGCCTGACATTCCGCATGTGGAAATGATCATATGAAACATGCTCAAATACAATCCGCATGCCCACCTGGCTACTTCAGCAAAGAAACTGATAAGAATCAATAACGAATGAAGAACAAAGTACAGCCATTGAAAAAATAGCTTTAATTATGTGCAATCACACTTGAGTGGGATTTCTAAAAATGACTTTGAAGTTCTTTGTCTGCATCAGTAGCAAAGCCATGTACGAGCAGTACTCAATCTGTGCTTTGACGTAATCAGTCCCACACTGATCTCATCCACAATACTGTACAGTATCTGCATAGGTACTCTTTGTAATTGCGCAAATAAAAGCTCTTTAAAACTTTTATAAAGTCTACATTAACTGTATATATACTGTACTTGTAATGTGCATGGATAGAGGGGCAGCACAGTGGCATGATGGTTAATACTGCTGCTTCGCAGAGCTGGGGCTCTCGGTATTTTCTAACCATGTCTTCGGACTCAGGGTCGCTGGGAAGCCAGAGCCTGTCCCAGCAAGCAACTGGCGCAGTTCAGCAAAAAAAAAAGATATTTAACAAGAAGGAAAAGTCATAATTATGCAAACCATTTGCAAATGGCAGAACAAAATTGATTTAGGTGTGCCAAATTGCCTTAATGTGCCACACAATTAGTTGAGCAGTCTCTGTCTAGGTGCAATAACAGCGGTCCACATGATTTCAGAATAAATACATCCGACTCTGGATGATCTTTTAGGCAGAAAGTGAATTTTCATGCAAACATTTAGCCATAAAGTCCAAGGAGTTTTCAAATCTGCTCGCAGATAAAGTTGTATAAAGGCACAGATGAGAAGAAAGTTATAGAACCATTTCAAAGCACATAATGTTTCTCTGAGCCAGGTGAGGAGGAAACTACAGTAGTCAGGGATGCAACTGCCATATCCTCATTGCATTGACAATAAAGTACTTAATACTGCAAATATATGACAAATTAGGAACTTTTTTGTCTTAATGCAAACCCAACATAGGATTTCACTCAACAGTGAAAACACCATTCCTACTGTCAGGCATCATGAGGACAGCATTATGTTGTGGTTCTGTTTCTCAAGCAGACTTTAAAACTGCTGTCCATAAACAGTCGCCAAGAAACCTGGGACAGACTTTTGGAAATCTGTCAGAAAGAACGGGCTAAAACAACATCAACCTGCAGAAGGTCTGTACTTGTGTCTGAATACTTTTTAAAACATACATTTTTTTCTCTTTAGATTTTAAAGTCATTGGCTGTTACTTGTCTTATCCTTAGAAGTCTTCAGTTTTAGCATTCATGTTTTGAATAAAATTAAATTTAAATGTGTGCACCATGGGAAGGGTCTTAATACTTTAGCTAGGCCCTGTATACAGTATATTTATACAACAGGATCTGCTGTCCAGTGACAAAGTCAGCGTGCTTTTGAAGGGTGTGGTTTAAGTATGCAGTATATAATCTCTGGATATGTTTATTCATGACTGTTACTATTTGTGGTTTTCTGGAAGAACCCTTAAAGTGAAGCTACAGATACTGAGATACTGTACATATATATTATATGTAGTTCAAGTAGAGAGCTGCGTCAGCATGCATAGGCTACAAAGGAACAAGTAATAGGTTTATTCCATGCTGAAAAAAGAAGAAAGAAAACACAACGTTTCAGCTGTGGAGCCTTCTTCGGATGTGGAAGAAGAAGGCTCGCAAAGAAGGCTCCACAGCCTTTTTTTTTCTTTTCTTCTCTTTTCTGCATGGAATAAACCTTTACTTGTTAAAATGTATATTTTATGTCCTATGTACAATACAGTATATACTCAATATACACTAGTACAATGTACTATATACACTCACATATCTTAATAGAATTATCTTGCTATTAGTATTTACTTAATCAGCTAAGAAAAACAACTGCATCATCATTTTCTGCACATGATTCACAGCCCTCCACCTGGTTTATTAAGCAGGCAGCCCATGACCATGTTAGTCACTGTCTGCACTTGTCTCCATCTGCAGTTTGATTTGTCTTGGAAATTCCATTTGGCTCGATTGCCCATACATCTGTGTTATTCAGAGTGAACCCAATTCAGGAAGACCCAAGTGTGGTGAGACTGAGGAAATCCTGATTGCTGTAGATTGGATGGATGGATATGCTCATCAGAGATGACAGAAAGCTTTTTTAGCACAAGCAAGGCTCAAAAAGTGTTTCACCATGCTTCTGAAAAGTCCTACTGTAGTAACTCTAACCGCAGAAATTTGCACACATTGCAATTTGAGAAATGCTCAGGGCGTATTGACAAGTTCAGAATATAATGGCCATGGTTACTGAAACTATGTGGTATCTCCACAGCCATTTTAGGTGAGGGTCCTGATAAAAATATGAGGTGAAATTTTGAAAATTTGTAAACCGTGTAAAAAGATTGAATTTGGAGTGCAGTGTCAGGGTGATGCTGTTTTAAGCAATCTGACATAAACTGTTTAAAAAACAAATTCTCTGGAATGACACCACCAAGTAAGACGTTTTGAGTTTTGAGTGGCAGAGGGCTATATTGGAAGTTTTCTGAGGTTACACCACTATCATTCAGAAATTAGTAGCTGTAACCTGTAACCTTTAAGCACATCAGGTGCTTTGTGACAACAGCTCTTATTTATAAAATTGTTTCAATGCACAGGAAATCATTGCTTGTAGTTAAAAAATACTGTATGTAAGATCTCTTTCAGAATGCTATAGAAATGTAACATTTTTTACAGCCTTATGAGAGAGTGTGATGCGAGAGAGCATATAAAGCCCTGAATACGCACGTGAATATCAGGGCTGGTGTCAGCTGTGAGCAGCTGGTTTTCTGATATAGGTGAGGGGGGGTCAGCCGTCCCGGTCGACTCGAGGAGTCAGACCCTCTCTACCAGGTGTGGCAGCGAGTGATCAAGAAGGTGAAAGATCAGGCCCCGGAAGGGGAGGCTTCCAGCCGCAGACCCGGAGGGGGTTTTCCGAGAGAGTAGCAGCCTCGAACGTTTTCCGTGCTGGCTTGCTGGTAAACAGGAAGATGGGAAAAGAGCGTGACCACACGACAGACAGGGGCCATGAAGCGGTGCTTACCCCTGCTCTGACTTGTGAAAGGGGCAGACCTGCGTGGAAGCCCTGCAGCAGAGTGTGGCAGTGGTGAGGCTGGAGCTAAGTGTAACAGTACTGGCGTTGGACCACGTTGTAAATGTACATCTGCTCCAGTAATAAAGTGGTGTGTTTGTTGAGTGAAGTGCCCTTGAGTTCCTTTTTTATGGTAGAACGTTTCATCCATTTGAATATGTTTTCCTGTTATGTAAGACTTGTGGGGGCTTGTTCATCATGTCTTCTCATTGTCTGGGGGTTGATGTTTCTTGTGAAACTCTTGCAGTCACTATTTAATAAGAAGGACCCTTATGAAGTCCAACCAGAGGTCTTCAAAATAACTTTATTGAATATTTTGTATTTGTTACCTGGAATAAACAGCAGACGTGTTAGCATGTTTTCCTCTTCTCCTTTTTTACTTTTTTCATGAGAAAGTCTGAATTCAGTGTAGTTCAAAAAGAGGTCGATACTCCTTGCTGGAGTATTGCTAGATTTACCTCTTTTTGTGCTTTCTAAGTGGGTAATCTGACATGCCTAAAGTCTAGTGAGATAAGCAGCCACTGTATATCATTTTACTAAACTGGCCCAGTATACACCTACCCAGCTATGCTCTCAGTCTGTTATTACATGGAGTATGCTTAAAAATAGCTGGCTGATGTAATATTGGGGAATGATTAGAACTTTAAAATGAGCTGCCTAGCTTCTCTGAATTAACTTGTTTCTTTTATTACATACTGTAAAATTGTATTTCTTAAAAAATATGAAGGTTGGTGTAAATTTATCACATTACACATTTTTATGAAGCAGAAATGGGGAGTATAAGTAATAGTTAACATAAAAAAATCATAATTTCAACTCTTCATTGAAAATAGTAGTCCTGTTTTGTTTCTATGAGTTATCTTTTCTTTGTTACCTTAAAGTAAAACCATGGCCTAGAATTGTGAGCCTTCAAAAAACAGAAAATTGCAGTTGATGTTGAATTTTAACTGCACACAAGAGGCCTACTGCAAAAAGAAAACTGTGAACAGTATTGTAACTGGAATTTCTGTTTAGGTGACGAGTCATGAGTCATATTATCCAAATCATATAAAGCTGCCAAAAATTAATACTTTTTGGTTTTAGTGTGTATGTTAGAGGTTTCTGTACTGGGGTCTGTGAGGAAGTACCAGGGAGTCCTCAGAAACGTACAAATTTATATGATAGATTTTATGTATTGTGATACTTCAGGGGGCACAGACATCAGACCCGTGTTGGTGCCTGGCACACAGACACACCCGGAGACGTTCACACATTTCAGTGGTGTTGATTATTTTAATAAATACATTATACTGGGAATAATAAATAAACCAAAAGAAAGGTAATAGTTTGAACTTCTGACTGACTATTGGAAAAGTATGGAAGAGTATGGAAAAGTTATTTTTTAAGTTACTTTTTCTAAAAACTGATTCATTTACTTACTGTATGTCAGTGGAGTACTTCACTTCAGTTGCCTTTAAAATATTTATTGTACTTGATTGAACACAATTTTTTCCTTGTAAGGACAATAAGTGTTAAAAAGTTAAATAGCTAATATATATTATAAAAACCTTCTAGTAATAAAGGAGGTTCAGGCTATCTAAATTCCCAGCCTTAGATGATACCCTTGTTATCTTGATAGCTTATCTCTCTCTAGTAAAATAAGAACACAAGAATGTTTATAAGAGAAAACCATTCTGCCTCTGTTACTTGTTTTGTTGCTAGGCATTAATTATAAGAAGCTAGTTTGTATAAGGAGCGATGCATAAATCAACAAGTTATACATTTAATAGCTTATATAAAGACTTATTAAGGAGTGATTAACTCAACTATCTGGTAACATGGATAGCACAATATTATTTCCAAGAAAATGAGTTAAGGTCTGTATGTACATATACAAATTGAGCAAAATATAATATAATTTCCTTTCAGGGAATCAGTGCTGTTATGTAGAAAATGCTACTAAATAAGGAATGTTAGACTCTGCAAGATTACAGTCAGCACTATAAAAAAGCTTTTTGAAAACATTCCTTGTATCCTAGCAATACTAAAGTGAAATGAAAAGATCCAAATCTATGCATATGTGTTGGACTTAACAGGCTTTTGAAGAATCCCTCTTTCAATTTTAATTTAATATAATCATCTCCCCTCAAGACACAATCCAAAAAATGGAACATTACTTTCTTAAGGGATTGTTTTTAAATTGTACATCTGATCAGTAATTCAGATGAAAAAGCCAAGGTAAGACTTGTGTTTACAGTAGGTTCCATCTATCTATGTCTGTAGATGGAGACTGAATAATAAAACGCAGGATTGGGGTGGAATTTAGTTATAGAAGAGATGGAATTGTAACCAATATAAGTCAATATAAGTAAAGCTAACCTTTCATCCACATTACATAGTAGGGCCTCAGGGGACTGTCCTGTACACATGCTGAACTGTCCTAGCCTCTTCTGTCACATGTGACGTGCTATGGTCATGAACATTGTGCTTGGATCAGAATGACAGACATGTGGAAAATATTAGCACATGGATTGTCTTGTACAAGCATTGTCTTTTCAATATAAAAGCAATTCTGTTTTTATTTCTGTTTTGTAAAATCATTTAATTTACACTGAATTATTGATGCATATGCATTAAACTTTCTTATTAATAATCCTTCTGTACAGGCAGGCATATTTACCAATCAAAGAGCATATTGTCCCCTGCGGTAAAACTTGGAGGAAGGATTAAAGTATTTGCTTAAGCATTCTTGCAAAAGTCTTCAAAGCTTGTACTTGAATACCATACAATTAATTTAAAACAGTTTCTCTGGAAACAGAAACAAAAGACTGGTACCCTCTTTTATGTTAAGTTCTTGGTGCGAACGTTTTATTTGAAATACACAGAGGCTTACTACTTGCTGTGGAATAAATATAGTTTTATTTCCATTTTATTTTCCATTTTCCATGCCTTGGTTTCCTACAGTACCACTGACATGCTTGCTAGGTTAGTGAGCCCATTTAGATTGAGCCTGTGTGTTTTATAGAGCCTCGCAAAATTGTGTATCCCTCCCAATGAAGTCCAGATTTGAGGAATTCCACATGATGTAGACATAAAAAACTCAAACATCTTAATTACAGAAGTATTCCTTCCCAGGGTACTTAGGCAGAAACTCGAACTATGAGTTTTTTGGATACATCTCTACTAACTTATTCACATTAGGGATGGTGTTATTTTCACCCTTTCTTCATGGTAAAAATGCTGAAACTCTGTCAAGACAGTCAACTTGTCACATTGGTCAGGAATTGTTTGTTGACAAAATATTTCAAGTTCTGTTACAGGTTTTCTATCGAATTCAAGTGAGCCACTCAAAGACACTCATCACTTTCCTCTTTTCAAGCCACTTCAATCTTCATTAGACCCTGTGCTTTGGGACGTTGTCCTTCTGAAAGACAGGACACCTGTACTTTGTTCTATCTATTTTTCCCCAGTCTTGACAAGCATCTAAGTCTCTTCTGATGCCTAGCACTCTCACAATAAATACCTCTACCACCATGCTTCACAGGAAAAATATTCTTGACTGGGTAATGCACTCAGTTGGTTTTCTGCCAGATGTAATGCTTTGCAAAAGGTTGTAATTTTGTCTTGTCTGACCGCGAAACCGTTTGCCACATGTTTGCAATATCACTTAAATGCTTTGCTCAAACTCCATGTGCAATGTGAGATGGGTTTGCTCCTCTGGGCTACACAGGGCTAATACTGGGGCATTTTGGACCCATGGAGCTTTTCTCAAAGTCTCAAGCAGTAAACTCTGTAGCTCTTTCAGAATTACAGTTGGCTTCATGGTGATAGAACTATCCAATTCCCTCATTGCTTTGCTCCTCAGTTTGGTGGGATGTAACAAAGATTACAAATGAGAGGTGGTGAATCAGGAAATCTAACCAGCCTGATCTCTAGGCAGTGTCTGGGTGGTACCACACACCTTTTACTACTTAATGATCAGCTTCACTGTATTGAAAGGGTTGTTCAGTGTCTTTGAACTCTCCTCCTGATCTATGCTTTTCTACAGCTTCATGCCTGCATTGTTTTTAAAGTACCTTGATCTCCATCTTTGAGTCTTTGTAACTCACTACCTTAGAAAACTTACACAGATAGGTGTATACTGAGATCGTGAAACAGTATCATTGCACACAGACAGAACACAGAGAATTGTGTGCCTTGTCAAAGTAATTCTATGCACCTGACCTAATCTACAGTAGGTTTTCTGTGGCAAAGGGTGAGAATACTTATACAAGACAGTTTGTGTACCCCAAAAGGAGTAACATCCCACCTCCGGCTACACTGGGATAGACTGTGCAATGATGCATTATACAGTAAAATTGTAATACTGGACAGACAGATGGATGATTTCATATGGTGGTTCTTAGATTAATCTTAATCTTGAAAGTAAAAAACGTAAATATAAAAGTGTCATAAATGTTGGCTGCAATAAATCACACTAAAAGTGCACAAAAATATTTTTTATTGAGATTGATTAAACCTGAACTATTTATGGAAGCAGAGGGTCAGTTAATTGCGAAGGTTAAGTTACAACATTCTTCTTATATACTTGAAAGCACATCACAAGTAAAGTATGTTAACAGAATTCCAATGTCAATATTTAAACTTATTGGCACACAAAAGGTGTTTCCACATTTCCTCCTAAACAGTCTTAACTTCTGGATTTTGACAATTGCACATCACTAACATACCTAGTGTGGACCTTAGCAATTATTCTAAATATAGATAGCTGGATCCTCGTTTTCCATTGCAAGGTCCAAATAATGGAAAAGATGCCAAACATACAGTATACTGAGAATGGAGTGTAAGTGATATTTCACTTAGCTAATTGCAACCAGCACATTTTATTCGAAGTATGTCTGAGACTACATCTCATGGAAAGATTTTTGGGTCTCTCATAATTCCCAGCTTTGGCTCTCCAAAAACAGTTTTTGGACTAGTTACATAATGAACTTAATGAAAAAACTAAATTATAATGAATACTGAACATTTCACACGTAGTGGGATTAGCTAATTGATAAATGTGTTTAATTCTGGCCCTTGCAAACTCCAGGAATTTCACTGATATTACTCATATATCACAGTGATCAAAAGACATCAAAAACCAACATATTGTTTTCAAAGCATTTTAAACGAGACCATAACAAAATGAGAAAAGGCAACATACTATAGAAGTCCTGGCTGTTAAGCACATCTTGTCAGCTTGTTTGTAATTACTCAACCGTTCCTTTTCCACAAAGTGGGACTCTTCACAAAGCTGTAGCTAAACTTGTTGGTGGAATGGGGATATACAGTATTTAGTTTCATTGTATCTCAGCATACAAAAATTTAAATTTATCGTCAAATTCTTAAACACATTGACACAAATATGCAAAAATATACAAAAAAATCACCATTTAATTGATGTATTGTGATAAGTTTTTGTGTATTGGCTAAGTGCGTAGAGGTGGTTGTTTGTAGACATCTTACCCTCTCAATTGCAGATAATCTGCAATTTGTTTATGAAGAAAGCAGGGGGATCAAAGATGCAGCTTTGACTTTAGTGAACTTAGCAAATAGTCATCTGCAACAGATCAAGTCATATACGCATATTTAATTTATTGATTTTAGTTCAGCATTTAATACGATCCAGATCCACATAATTTTAGAACCTCTGGTAGGGTTGGATGTTAATTGGGAGGCTAATAAAATAGATTAATGATCTCCCACAGTGGGTTCTTATGAACAAAACATTTTCAAACTAATTTGTTTTAAACACTGGTGTTCCCCAGGGCTGTGTTGAGTCACCTTAACTGTTGGTGTTGGGCATGTTTCCCGTTAATGTTGATAAAACCAAAGAACTGGCTATTTGTGATAGTGATAGCATTAGGTTTTCAACCACTCTTCAACCATTAATCAGCCTGTGGAGGATGTTCAGTGTTTCAAATACCTATGAACAGTAATAGATGAACGTTTTAAATTTGCTGAGAATAGCAATTGCATTCTTAAGAAGACTAGTCCGCATATATTTTATCAGGATATTGAAAGGTCTGGGGTGAGTCAAAAAGTTTTAGTGAGGCTTTATAGAGTGATAGTAGAGAGCATCCCTACTTTTGGTGTCAATGTGTGGAATGGTAGCCTGAGTATTAAGAAAATGGGGAAATTGGCCAGAATTGTCAATGTTGCTAGTAAAATCATTGGTTGACCACAGACACAGTTAAAAAAGCTGTATTATACTGCAGTTCAAAAGAAAGCTCAGCTGATCATTGATGATCCCTATCTCCCTCTTCATTCCTATTTCCTGCTACCTTCAAGGGGGCAGTTTAGAAAGCCTGTGGCCAAGAAAAATGTCCACAAGAAATCCTTTGTTCCCTGTGCAGTCGGTATAATAAACACAGCTAAGTGACTGTTTCACATTTGGAGATTTTGGATAAATAAGATGTTACATGGTTAGGACTATTATGTGTTTTTACAGTGTATTCATTTTATGTTGATCGGTATTTGTTGTAGTTTTCATGGTGATGCCAAAGACAATTTTCCACACCTTCAGATGGATAACAGAGATATACAGTATAAACATCAGTATTAGTGATGAGTGAAGAAAGACATCCTGAGTAACGCATATGGTTGAGCAGCAAGGAAATACAGTATATATATACAAATACATATCTGATAATTTTCTCAAATTTAATATGCTTTTAATTATTTTTATGTAGTTTTTTGTAATACCAGAAAGAAACAAAGAAGTGTAAATTCAAAAAGGTTAAGACACAAAACATTATATCTGGTTTTGTTTGCATATCCAAGTATACACACTGCCTTACAAAAGTATTCAGTTTCACTTGCACAATTTTCACATTTTTATGTTTCAAAGCATGCAGTCCCTTTGAAGTAGCAATATACTGTATGTTACGAATACAGCTTACTCTACCCATTCAAAGCAAAAAGAAAGAACTTAAAAACTTAAAATGAAGGAAAATTAAAATGCCATGATGACATACTGTAAGTATTCAAATCCCCAAATCGGCCAAATTAATTTAGGTGTACAAAAATACCACACAGCTTAATGGCCTCTGTCTGTGCGTAGTAATAGGTTTTCACATGATTCTGGGATAAATATATCTAACTTTATAAGATTCCCCAGTCAGGTGATGAATTTCAAGCAAAGTTTCAACCATGAAGACCAAGGAGCTTTCAAAACAACTCAGAAAGAAAGTTATATTAAGGCACAGGTCAGTAGGGAGGGCACAAAAACATTACAAAGATCCTTAATATTTCTTTGAATTTCAAATATTAAAATGTGGAAGGCAACAAGACACTAACTAAACTGGTCTTTCGCTCCAAAATAAGCAGCTGGGTAAGACGAAACTGGTTATGGTTGCAGCTCTGAGGCCAGCAGTGATTTTGAAAGAGGTACGCATTTCAGTGGCTGAGATGAGAGAAAATAAACAAAGGGTCAACAATATCCCAGTCACTCCAAAACAGGGGCTTGTATGGAACTGAAAAAAACACCATGCAAACCAGCAACTAATACTGTAAGCAAAAGGTTTTGTGGTCAGACAAGACAAAACTGGAACCTTTTGAACTAAATACAAAGCATTACATGTGATGTAAACCCAAAACAGCGCTTCACTCACAAAACACCAGCGATACTGTCAGGCGCGGTGATGGCAGCATTATGTTGTGGTTCTGCTTCTCATCAGCAGGTACTTGGAAGCTTGTCAGAACTTTTGGGAACATAGAAGGAGCAAAGTACTGGCAAATCATAGAGGAAAATCTGCTTCAGACCTTAAAGTGGGGCAGAAATTCACCTGTCAGCAGAATAGTGATCCAAAGCACAAGGCCAAAACTACAGTGGAGTGGCATAAGAATAAGAAAGTGAATGTCCTTGAGTGGCCCAGTCGAAGTCCCAACTTGAATCCTATTGAAAAATGCTGTCCATAAGCAATGCCACCGCAACTTCTGAATATTTAAGCAAATCTGCTAAAATACTGTAAATGGGCAGACATTGCACTGAGCTAGTGTGCAAAGTTGGTAGAAGCCCACACAAAAAATACTTGCAGCCAAATATTTTTTCCATTAAATATTAGGTTCACAGTTCTGAATACTTAAGCAGTCAACATATTTATTTCATTTTTTCTATTTAGTTTTTTCTGACATTTATTATAACTTATCTTACCTTTAGAAGTCTTAGATTTCAGCATTTAGGATTGGAATACAATGCTAATTTTTAAATAATGTGTATGTATCATGTATCATTTTGTTATTTCATAAAATGGGAGGAACACCTTATCAAGGGACTGATTACTTTTGTAAAACACTGTGTCTGTGTCCCAGTCTCAGTATTTGTGTAGCTGGGAACAAAACCTCTTGACAACCAGAGGAAGGAATCATTAAGAGTAAAAAAATCAAGCCTTACCTACATGTCTTTAGGTAGAAGGATACTCATGCAGTTGTGAATTTACAGCCTACATTAACATGTGAAGAACATGGAAAGTTTTGTTCCCAGCAAAACAAGTACTGAAATTGTGATTATACAGAAATAGAGCCAGATGAGGTCTACTGTACCGTATATGTTGAAAGACTCCCTGTCATCTTTGGCCTTTCTGTAAATGGCCAAAGATTCATTTGTAGTGTTTTCCTGTTGTTTTAATTAGTTATATATGTTTGCTAATGATCTCTGTGACACTGTGGTATGCCAAATTACAGTTGGACAGAAACTTTTGGCTTTATCTTTTTGTGGAGAAATAGGAAAGTATTAAGGGAAGTATTAAGTGCAATCTATATGAATTCAATTTGACAGAATCACTCTCTCAGTACCCACAATTTTTACAAAGCTCATAAGGATGTTTTGAAGCCCACAATTCACTTGCAGTTCTGAGAACTATTTAGAAGGTTAGGTTGTTCCCCAAATTTTTTTCTCATTGCTGTTGCCTTTCCTGGTAAAATAAAGTGGTACATACTTCCCTGATGAAATCAACCTCAATTATTGAATGACTCCATCTTCAGCACCCAAAAAAACCTAGTTTTGTTACCTTTTTCCATTTATTTTACTGTTGCAAATACATGAATTAAAAAAATAAACTTCTAGTGGGATAATCAATAATTAAGTATAATTACCATGACCCCCAAATTGTAAAAGATATGCCGAGAATATACCCAAGTACTTGGTACAATTAGAGACACTTGAGACTTCTCTTCTCTGGTACAGGTTTGATGAAAGGGTGATAAATGAGGCAAGCTGGGATACACACATATTTATTAACTATGACAACAACACACACTAAACAACACACAACATAAAACATACAAGTTACCCTTTTTACGTGCAAGGTGTCTCAGAGGCCTACGTCCTGACTGTTGCCAAATATTCAAAAAATCCTACTTAATACCTAACAGACCAACAAGAGAGAGAAACCTAAATAAAACACAATACAGCCTAGAGCTAAATCTTGTCTTATAAATCGAAATTCTCCAAAGTGAATGAAATCCTATCTCCCCAGTCTAAGAAATGCATTGCTAACCAGGAAAGAACATTTTTTTGGGGGGGCTCGCTTCATAGAGGAAATCAGAGAAGGTTCGAGTCTGGTCTCTAAGGCTGAACAAGGTCCTCTCGCCTGGCACTCTTCTTCCTTCAGTCTCTCTCTCTGTGCATGTGTTATTCCTTCTCGTGCTGCTTCTGCCTGCCTGTCGCCTATCCCGGGGGTCTCACTGATGAAGATTCACCAGGGAGCCGATGATGGCAAACCAGAAGCTTCCTTCGATTCCTTTTCATCTGTTGTCTCTCAGATTGCCTACAGCTCTGCGGACACCTTTTATTTTATTTTCCTTTTGCATACAAAAAAAAAACAAAATTCTGCACATTTGAAATTTACAGCCACATTTTTGGAACCAATCTTACAGTATTTTAACTGTTTTTTTATTCAACATTTTTCAGTAGTTTTCACCATGTGCCAAAAACTGTAGCAGCTGGACACTAGGATATACAGTACTTTGAGATGCTGATGAAAAATGAAAATTGCAAGGCTATAAATTTCAGAAGCCATTACATGAAGCCTGCTTAATACCAGAGCTCTAAGTATAACATAAAACATTTCTTGCAGTCTGGATACGTTCAATAGGATTAAATATACATCCAAGTGTTTAAATGGAGTCTGTTCACAGTTCAAACGTCTAGGAAAAGCTGTAGGAAGGAAAATAATTTGATGTTTACCTTAATAACTTTTACAAAGAATTGTGTTGTGTTATGTTGAATGGGTGCATCAATCCTTATGTAAAACAAATAAAATTATCACATTGAGTGGGTCAAAAACAGCATTCTTGAAATCCTCCTAAACTGAAAGACTCAGGACACGTATGGTATTCCAAGGATAAGACATTCTTGTGGCCTGGAACAAAAATATATTTTTCTCAGTAAGTCTAGGACAAGGGATCAGATTAATTAATATTCCTTGGTTGTGAAATTTGAAAGATGTTCTGATTTATTTGACAAGGTTACCTAAATCCCTACATTACCCTGCTATGTTGTGGATTGTCCATTAGTTTATTTAATGGTTTACAATGCTTATTGTTTTGTAATGGACACTACTGCAGGGATGCCATCTGATCACAGATAGTCCTGCCTGAATGAGGAAAAAAGAGTCTAACACTTGGCTCAGACAAGCTTGAAGATGGAGTCCAATATAAGACTTACCAGTTCAGGGAGGAGTTTTTTGTGCTTTTTTAATGGAATTTATATGACATGAGCAATTGCTTTAAGATCTCCTCCCCACTGATAGCTGGTGTGTTGGGTGTGTTCTGGCGCACTATGGCTGCCATTGCATTATCCAGGAGGGTCTGCATACTGATGGTGCTGGAAACATTACCTGTAAACCACTTTGAGTGGAGTGTTTAGAAAAGCACTATTGTACTTACAGTATGTGTAAGCAATTATTATTATTATTATAAAGATTATGAAAATGCTGCTTTACCAATGCTGAAATGTATATAAGATTATATAATATACAAGAGAACTCTCTCTTTAATATCTTAAAGATTTTCAAATCAATTTTCGCCGTAGATTAGAACTTCAGTGTAACATTTATACTCCTAAACTATCCATTATTGTTTATATTTTTTGAGGGGGATATTCATTAGCATTATGACGATGAAACTCACATATATCTGCACAATATCGAGCACTCAGTTTATTCAGTGCTGCTGCGAGCAAGGGGCCCTGTCACCTATGTCTGTTTTCTGCAGACAGAGGGAGAGAGATTAGGAACAATATTGAAACCGTTATTCCTTCTGGCACCTTTTCCCATCAGGGTACTACACCAGGCACAGCTGGAGTATATGGGCATGCAGCCGACAAATTAAGAGAAAAAGAAAAAGTATTAACAACTTACTGGTGTGTATAAAAAGAGGAGACAGAACAGTGAGGAAACTGAGCAGGAAGTCAGGGGTAAGCTGTGCTTCCAGTAGCACAGTCTGCACAAACATTTCAGAGAAACATAAAAGAGCAGAAAGGGTGTTAACTCTGGGGCTCTGGACGAAGTCCAGAACGACTCCTGTTGAGCTTCAGGTTCCTTTTCTCTTGCATCTTCTATGGTTTTGCATATTTAAAAATAGAACAAGTATTCTTCCAGCTAAACCTAGTCTCTGTGCTTTAGAAAGATAATATTTTACATTTGGAGGCTGTAACACGTTAAAAGTAAGACTGTCTGATATCGGGTTTCATCTGTATGTGTGTTTATATTTCACGCTTACAGCAGAGTTTTTTTTTTTAAATGATGTTATCTAAATGATTTATCTATAAGTGTATAAACTAAATTTAAGGAAGACTAAATTTCTGTTAAGGAATAAAGCAGAAAAAATGACACTAATTATATAGATATTAAACATATCTCAGTCTATTAGGGCTGACAAAAATACATTAATAAAATAAAAAACAAAACATGAATGTTAAGAATGTAACTGTAGATCTGTTTATTTTTAAATTTGGTTTCTATTCTCAGACATGCATTTTCCAGATAATTTTCCCAAGGCATTCTAAAAGTGCATAATTCTTAGTTTAGGTACTGAGCATCACACGATTATGTGTAATAGTATACCATTTCAAGCACAAACAATGACTGATTGCTATAATAACTATCTGAAGGCAATTTTTGGTAAGTGCTTCAAGCATCAACACATAATTTTTGAAGCTTTTCAGTCCCCAAAATGTTAATTGTATGTTACAATACTTTCATAATCCATTGTTTTTTCATGTGTTTATTTTCTTTAATTACATGACAGTCTTATCTCAGGTACATTAAGTTTTGAGGCTTTGGAAACCAAACTTGACTGTATCACTTCATCACGTGTCTGTGGCATCATCCTTAGTTTCTGTTTCAGCCTGAAAATGAAGGAAAACATTTCTGTATCAGTAAGACTAAATTTGACAAAATACTGTTCAAGGAATAAAATCTTTTATCCACCTTTGTAAGAGTGAAGAATACAAGATGTTCATACAGTACACATGTTGTCCCATTGCAGCAGGAAGAGAGAAAGTGACCAAGGATAACCAATTCTTTTTTAACGAGATACAGTACGTTGGCAAGTTTTAAGTGTGACCTAGGTAGGAATATCTCTGTCTATTGTTTCTGATGGGTTTGCATATTTTCTAAAAACAAGCCCTCAGATTTCTGATTCTCTAGTTTACTGGGACAGTCCATTACTAGACAGTATTAGTTCCTTTCAGTAGTCTGCAGGGTTTAGCTCTGTCAGATTCTTTAGCAGCGAAACTATCTTCAGATGAAGTGTCGAGAGCTGTTTTTAAAACAGTATTACAAGCATTATAACAGCATGCGAGATTTAAGGCGTAAATATCAAGTGAAAAAAAAATAAACAAACCCACAGACTTAATTAGTAGTCATGTCACAGTTAACCTCCTTCTGAAAGCTTGATCCCAGCACAGTATCCTCCTCAGTTCAATGGGCTTTGACACACTTTAACTGTATCCGGGAGGAATATCCAATGATCAATTTCTTTTGTCCTGTTTTTAATATGACATCTTAAAATAAACAAGACTGTTAAGGGATTAGATAATGAAACTGTATTCTTCTTTTTCCGGCCAGTTTTTTATTTCATTAGAGCTTCATTAGAGAAAATGTGAAGTTTGAAATAAACTTTTAGTGGGATTTCCAGAAGTCAGATAACACGGTCTGCAGAGAAAAATAATTACAGGAAAACTTAATGAGGAGAATAATTAAGGGCAAATAATTGTATAGTTTCTCAATTATTGTTTGTGCATTTTATGTGACCTAAACATTTGTAGTGACCTCAAGTATCTGCAAGACAAAAGGTTGATTAGGCTTCAGAATAATGCCAAGCAGAGGATTATGAACATTGCATCAGCTACCTTTTTAATGTTCTTAATGAACAGACAAAAGTACAAAGTCATCTTCGCAATTACTGTATGTGCTCCCATTCATAGATCCAGTAAAGATAAATGCTGTTCAATCAAACAATTTTGTGACACAATTTTGGAACAGTAAAATACATACCAAAAGACTGAAAATGATCCCATATGATCAATGCTTTAATATCATTACTAAATTAAGGTAGTAAGACAGATAAACTAATGTTTTGCCCTAAATGTGTTTTGCTTTTTCAAATGTACACTGCATGAGTCCAGGCCAGGAATTTTGTTTCTATGCAACCTCACTTCACAGCTTCACAAGACTTTGAATGCCTGGCTCTCAGTCTTTGTGATATTGGCAACAAAGACTTTGACACATACTTTAACTAAGTGCCAAGATCTGGATGCTTTTATTACTGCCTTTAAAGTAAAAAAACATTTAAGGACAAAAGCATGCATTTTCTCACTAATGCCTATTTAAATTACAGCAAAATTTTTCATTTAAGTCTTTGAAATATGCAATCCGGGAGGTATGAAATAATGTCTCTTACTGATATCCACATCATTAAAGCACACTTAAATATAGACCCTTTCTGAAGATACTGCAGCACAATGCAATTACCTAAAGTATATATTGTGCTATACAGTAATTATAAGCTTAGACAGGCAGTCTTACTATTTTTGCAAAGCACAGCTGTAAATGGCAAAGTGAATGCTACAAGATGTGCTGAATTACCACCTTAAATGAGCCTCCACTCATGTCTGTATATAATGGAAACTGAGCAACGTAAGGTATGAATCAGAAGCCTTCTTTTTACAGAACAGAAGCTGAGAGGTGATTTAACAGAGTCAAAGATGCCACATGTGTAAGAAAAAATTAATTGGATAAGTTCAGTTCGTTTAGATTTTAAATAAACTGCAAATATTTTATTTTTCAATGCTTTCTGTTAGCTTAGAACATAAAAATCTTAAAGTAGTTTTTCATCATGACAGCATATTGTGCTTTTTTCTACCATGTTCCATTTGGTTGAATTACAAATCATTTAGACACGTTTTTAAAGTGACCATTTTTAAGCCACATTTTAATATGCTGAAAAACACATTTATGGGTAAGAGAGGTTAAAAGTCAGCAAACACTGCAAAAGAAAATTAAACATCAAAATGTGTTGATTGCAGAGGTATTCAGGCCACTGATTGAAGTGGCTTCTGGTGGAGGACTGATCATAGGGAACTGCAACCCTACCGATGTATTTCAGGGTCAGAAAGAATTGGCATATATGAGTGCGTTTCAGACCAACTTCAGAATGAGGCAAACAAAACTTCTGGTGAGGTGAAGCGGCCATATTACATTGTAAAGAAGCAGGCTTGTGAATAAATCTCTTTTAATCCAATAGAATTGAAGCTGTCGACTTCAAGACAATTTTGCTTGCTCACTTGTAAACTCTGCATGCAGATCACTTTGAAACATTTTTGCGGTAATAATGTCTGCTGCACAAGCTGTACTTTTTTGCTCGTACATTGCTGTACATTAGTCATTGTGACTAGTGAGCAGGAAGGGCCGATTCATTGCAATTCTTGCAAACTCTTTCTCTCGCCTGTGGCAAGACCAGGGGTTTGTGACAGCATGGCCACTATACAGTCCTTTCACAAAGTTCATGATTTTGTGCTGAATTTGGGCTAATGTGCGATACAGTCAATTAATTTATTTTATTACTGAGATTACTAACCGGTCTGAGAAACTGGGACTGTGGTTCTCCTTTAACTGCACCTTCTGCCAACTTCGCACATAAGAACAGCGCATCTCCACTCAAGCTCTGCAAAGTTAGTCGGGGATTATCAGGACTTTCAATGGGTTGTTCAAGGACGTTTGCTCACTTTTTGTGAAGCCATTCCATTGTAGGTTTTGCCCTGTGTTTTGGGTCACTGTCTTGCAGAAAGGTGAATTTTCATCTGGGTTCCCAGTTTCTGATGATGAATAGTTTCTCCATAACATTATGCAGCCACCACCATGCTTCACAATAATGGTGATGCACTGTGTTGGATTTATGTGACGCACTTGGTTTTACCTCATCTAACCACAAGATCTCAGGCCACATGTTTACAGTATTATTAAAACGGCTTGTCAATTTTTAAAAAATATTGTATTCCTTTTTGTCACTCTGCCATACAGGCTAGTGTTTGTATAGCATACTGTTGTCTCACGGACATCATCTCCCATCCCGGTTATTGAACTCTGTAGCACTTTCAGAGTTGTTGTTGGCCTTATGGTGACAGTTTCCACTTTACTGAAAACTCCTTGGTCTTCACTCGAAATTCACTATCTGATCAAGTAATACACCTGACAGGTGAACAGTATTTATTGTGAACTACTTTCACTGCACTCAGAGGCCAATTAATTGTGTTACTTTTTAAAGTCCTTTTGTGCACCTCAGTAATTGAGGCTCTCTATAGTAAAAGAGTTGTATATTTATACAATCAGAATATTTTAGTTTTTGACGTTTTCTTCCAGATTTTGTTGACATTAACTTTCACTTGTGTTGGGTTTGAGCATTCAAGTTTTGTTTAACATTATCAATTTAAAACATGTACTGTACTGTATACATAATTGATAATGGGTCAGCTTCAGAAAGAGTGAATTTTGCACTCCCTGCCTACTGTATTTAAATCAAATGTAATTTTTCTGTATACCTGTATATTTCTTACACCTCAATTAACAGTGAATAATAATAAAGAGATATTCTGCATGTTTGATGTTTTCTTTCTTTTTGTAATTAAAATATCAAAACTATGAAAATACACCATTGCTCACCTGCAAAGCTTGGAAGCAACAGAATCTGTTTGACCTGGAACAAAATTTTCTTCTCAGGAACATTAACAGTATGCCGTCCTTTGCCTGGTGCAAAACGTCAAATTAAAATTAAACTATGGCTAATAAACATGTAGTGGCATGCCACATGCATGTTAGAATTAATTCTCAAGTAAAAGATGTACAGTATATCTGATAGATGTACCGTGACAAATGATTTCAGTCACAGTGCTTAGTATTGTCATTTTTGCTACATCACTTCCATTTAAAAGCAATTTCCTTCACATTACAACATTGTGTGAAAAGCTGCAGGACAAAGAAAGGATGGTTTGTATAACAGCCACTATTTTGCTACAACACATCACTGGCCTAATCAGAGTCTGAATCTTGCCTGGTGGAATGGTTAACACTCAGGTTAGCACAGGGTAAGACTCACAAGACTGACCATGATGAAGAATAACATCCCAGAAATTTCTGATGATATTTACTTCTCAGTTGATCAGACAGAATTCATAATGATCTGTAGAATCTGATTCAAGGCTCCTCACAGTCTGTCAGCTCTGTGGAAAGTCACTGTCACGATTGTAACCCCTCCTCTTAAGGGCGCTCCAGCCCTTCCTCGTTTGTATCATTCCTGCCACCTGTTCCTTGTTTCTCCCCTGTTCTGTTCGCCTTTATAAGCCAGGCGCTCACTTCACTCGAGGCTCTGCACCTGATCTCCGCATCATGCGAGCCCGGGACCTGGTTGCACCCGGCTCCGTTGTGTTTTTAACTTCCTCCTCCTGTCCTTGTTCCCCCCGCCGGTCCCGACCCGGCACCTGATTTAAATCTGTTTAAAATTATCCTGTTTGGACGGATTTCCCAGCCTTGGACCTTCTGCTTTCGTTTTTGGATTCTCCCTTTTGGATTTATTCTGGACTGTCAGCCTCGGCCACACCTCCCCAGATCACCAGCACCGAATGGACACGCCCCCCTGTTTTCATCCCTGATCCTGCATGACTTTTCCCTAGTGGATTCCTTCCTCACTATTCTAGATTGTGTCGTCCGCATAGGGTCCGGATAGAACTGTTCGTTACAGTCACATATCGTCCCAGGTTTTCACTTCCTAGATCACAGTCACGTTCGGCAACATGGGGAATTGAAGATCTTACCTGTAGTTCTTGATCTTGATTTCTTACAGCAATATCTTTTTGTAATGTAGTGTCCAAAATTATACATAATATTTTAAATTAGAACTCAACGGTTTTTTAATGTTTAGTATATCTTATTCTGGTTAATTGTTTTTAGCTTTTCACATTGTATCTTAATTTTCCATTGTTTTTATTCATTGCGTCTCCATATTGCTGAAGTTTGAGCAATGATTGAGAACTGACTTGTGTTTTATTATGTACTATTATATATGTTTCTTTCTTCTGCAGTAAACAAGATGCTAAAGGGTACTTAATTATACACACTTAAATCCTGCCGAGGTCTCTTTTCTAGTGGTTTCCAATAACATCACTATCAAAAAGCACATTATATGGAAGGAAAAATGTCATTTTGAAATAATATAATGTCATATATTTCTATTGAGTGTTATTTATAAATATCTCCTGACATTTTCTACCAATGTTCAGAGCAGTTTACATACATTTAAATGACAATTTGTGTATTTTTAGAAATGTATTTTGTAACAGACATGAAGGCATAAGAAAATGACATTGTTATGTGAAGTAAAGTGGCTTGTGGCATTTTTTAGGAGGCAGGACACTGACAGAAGAAAAGATTTCTTAACAGATTAACAGATGAAAACAAATATGAAGATCATTCTGATGAAGGAGATAAAGACAGAAGGCAGCTGTGTGTCACCACTATGGTACAAAAGAAACCTGCCAGGTTATAATTTTATTTTATTATGTTTTTTTTTCCATTAGTTCTCACATGTTTTTAATTATTAAATTTATTATTATTTTTATAATTATTATTATTTAATTAATTTATTTTAATCTAAATATATTTTAATCTAAATACATATGGATGAGCAAACATACGTACAGTGCATATGGAGGAGCATATTATGTAAAATATGTTTATTAATAAAAAATCAATATTACAATCAGGCTGAAGTCTCTGAAGTAAGATAATACAATTTTAGTTTGAACTGCTATTTCAAACATTAAATTTATAATTGCTTGATGTTTCATTTCCTGTCCCAACAGATTCATACCTGTCCTACAGTACCACAGTGGTGTGATTTCCATGATACCTCCTAATGAAAGGTAGATAGGTGTCCAATTCAAAATTTTGGATAGACACTAACAAAGTGTTTCAGGACATTGCAAGCTATTCAAACCAATTTAAACCAATTCAAAACTATTTAAATTCAAATTTCAGGAAGCTTCTCAGAAGAAGAAATGAACACTTTAGTTGGCATTGCAGTGTGAATGTCATTCTTTGGACTCTAACAGATCAAAGTAATAATAATAATAATAATAATAATAATAATAATAATAATAATAATAATAATAATAATAATAATATAACTTGCTTACACTTATAAAGTGCTTTTCTGGAGACTCCACTCAAAGCGCTTTACAGGTAATGGGGATCCCCTCCACCACCACCAGTGTGCAGCCAACCTGGATGATGAGACGGCAGCCATAGTGTGACAGAACGCTCACCACACACCAGCTCTCAGTGGGGAGGAGAGCAGAGTGATGAATCCAACTCATAGATGGTGTACCAATAAAACATAATGCAAAGTACAAAGATGTAAACAGTACTTGTGGCTAAGATAGTCCTCAAAAGTTACGAATGATCTTGGTTATTGGTAACAAAAAGTACTGTAGGTAACAAGCAAAGAGGTTAGCACGGTTACAGAACATTTGGACACTTCTACACAGAGTCTCAAAAAGCAGATTGAAAGCTATAAATCCGTGATCAAATGATTGGGATTGAAGCTATTGTCTTTGTCTCATCAGTTGGTCTTATACTGAAGTTTGAAGTATATTAGCAAGAGAATACTGTACTGTACCTCCAAAGATAAGGACAGAAAATCAGCAGTCTTGAAGCTGGATGAAGTGTTCCCAGTGTTCCTCAGCTATTTCTTTATACTTCATACTTTGCATTTATTAAGCTTTTGGAAGCTTTGCTAGAGAAAGGAATAGAAACAACCTGGGCAATAATCAAATCCAGATCGCTAAAACAATTATTAGATTTCATTAAAGTGAAGAGTAGACAAAACTGGGGTAATAAGGTATTGAAGTTGCAGTAAGTGTCAAAATGTACGTAGAGGAATTTAAAGTTTGATAACAGTTTAATCTGGGAGTCTTGCCAGGGTATTGTAATAATCCAATCAAGATTTAACAAAAAATAAATTCAGGTTTCTATGGCAGCACTGTCCAAGGTGGAACAGATTTAGAGAAAGACGAGACTTTGTTAAGTCTCCCTGTATTAAACTTCTTGATCATAGAATTTGGCTAAAAACAACAGCTTCCATGAGTCAAAGAAATTTGGACAAAACAGTTTCAGATTTCACCAAGACCCCACATCTTTTGTTAACATTTAACTGTAGCAAGTTTTGAATGTCAGTCAACTATTCAAAACTCCTGAGACAGATCCAGGCACCCTTTGCATTGCAGAACAAATCCAATTCCTGGTTTCATTCAAAACCATCCTGTATCCAGAAGTTAGCATGCCCTGGAACTTCATGTAAACTTCAAAGCATGTGCAAATCCACAGAAAAGGACACACTAGGCTGAAAAGAAAGAAAATTTATGTGTTTTATTTGATTCTGCAAGAATAAACCCCGCACGAAACCTCAGACATTCCTGAAATTTGCTGAACGTTTGTTTTTCATAAGGCTAAAGCCATTATTCTACAGCATTTGTTTTTAATAAAATCAGTGTTGTGTAACATTAAAATGTTCCTCTTTTCTTTAAACTTAAATATTACTGTACATTTACAGTAGAGCTATAGTAGTCCATATTTATTGGATGTGTCTGCAATCAGTTCCATTCTATCCATTTGTATTTTGAAAAAATGAACATGATTTATCAACGTAAAAGTCTTTATGGCTGTTTTATTGTTCTTATGATGTCTGACATATATTTGTATTGGTCTTAAGATGCATAAGTTTTATTTGTCTAAAGATACATAAAAACAGCATGTGATCTATTAAATAATGAAAATAATAACAAACTGCACATATTATTTGAATAAGTAAAAGGTTAGTTTTATTATGCACACATGCATAACAGAACTGTACTGTCTAAAATACAGTATATGACTATGACAAAGATGCTAAAGGAATATCTTTACAGGATTATTCTATATTTACCAAAGCTTCTTTTTAGCATATTTCAAGAACTAATTTATTAACATTGACTCTATCACATATCTGTCATCTGTAAAAGTTCATTTGCTCCTCCATAAATAATTAATAGTAATGGATTAAAAATTAATACTTTCTAAACATTAGATTTTTATACCACCCTCATTATTCATTTTATCTCAAACGTCAGTTTCATTGTAAGATGACATGAATTGAACAGGTAATCTAACATTCATTGAACAAGAGCATTCAATTTTTTTTATAAAAAACAAAACAATTGCCACACACAAATTCACAATAGGAAGAAAATATAACCATTACATTTCTTTTTATAAATGAATGTTATGGGGAAAAGATCGCTAATTTTTTCATTGCACAATAAGGTTTTACATTCAACTATCAAATTCTCAACTGATAGAAGATCATAGATCATAGTCCACCACCTGTGGCCACCTACCATTTCATAACCTTTTTTTCTTTTTATAAATGAATGTTATGGGGAAAAGATCGCTAATTTTTTCATTGCACAATAAGGTTTTACATTCAACTATCAAATTCTCAACTGATAGAAGATCATAGATCATAGTCCACCACCTGTGGCCACCTACCATTTCATAACCTAGGCATCTAGTAATATTCACAAAGAGAAGCTTTTTCACAGGTGTTCCACTTGTTGAACATTTTACATTAATTTCAGACTTCTGTTTTAGCACGCAAAAAAATGTTTTACTTTCCAGTATCTCTCTTCCTCAAAAGTTTTCCAGTAACCAGCCTTAAAACTACTGTACATATGTTTAACATTTTAACTCATATCAGATAACATACACTTGTTATATACTGTATACGTCTGCATTTCAAATGCAAATTTTACATATGTGAATAGTTTGAATTTAATTGTTTTTGAAACATTCATGTGAAAGCTTTACACAAAACTATACAGAAGACTTGAAAACTGGGGTTCAGGGCAGTCACCATAAAGTGCATATACTGTAATCCTGAGCAGAACAAACCATTACATTAAGTAAACATCCGTCACACCTCATAAGTTGGATGGTATTTTATTTATAGATTGCCCAAAAAGAAATGCAACTCATATTTGGACCCAATCATAGAAAAATGTCACAATTGTACTTGTTCTTAAGCTCAGGTAAGCTTCCAAGGGTTACAGACATCTTTCCTGTGCAAGGCTCTTTAATTTCTGTACAGCCCGTGTTCAGTTTTTCAAGATCAGATCAGATCACTTTATTGGCCCTATACAATTTCTTGTATTAGGAATTTGTCTTTTTGCATACCTCAGCTTGCTCTCCATGAGACACACAGACAGGGAGAGAAGCTGGGGGTCAGAGCATGGGGTCAGCCATTGTACAGTCCCCCTGGAGGAGTTGGGGTTAAGAGCCTTGCTCAGGGGCCCAACAAAGTAGGATTCCTCTGCTGGCCGTGGGATGTGAACCAGCAACCTTCCAGCCACAGGCACAGATCCTTAGACACAGAGCCACTGCACCGACGTTTATAATAATAATAATAATAATAATAATAATAATAATAATAATTGCTTACACTTATATAGCGCTTTTCTGGACACTCCACTCAAAGAGCTTTACAGGTAATGGGGACTCCCCTCCACCTCCACCAGTGTGCGGCCCCACCTGGATGATGCGACGGCAGCCATAGTGCGCTAGAACGCTCACCACACATCAGCTCTCAGTGGGGAGGAAAGCAGAGTGATGAATTCAGTTCATAGATGGGGATTATAAGGAGGCCATGACTGGTAAAGGCCAATGGAAAATGTTGCCAGGATGCTGGGATTACACCCCTACTCTTCTCGAGAAACACCCTGGGATTTTTAATGACCACAGAGAGTCAGGATCTTGGTTTTACGTCTCATCCGAAGGATGGCGCCTGTTTACAGTATTGTGTTTATGTGAATTTGTACATGAAAGAATGTATGAATGGTTCAGCAGTCACAGTCCATTAAAGTGTATGATTTCTTTTATTTATTTGCATTTGTCACAAAAATGGTGCAGATTTTTCAAGGTCACATTACAGGACCAATACATTGAAAAGAGTAACCAAGCAAATGCATAAAATATTTCTTATGTTTTCAAGAATCTTGATCACAAAGTGATCTATTATGATAGTTAGATACTATTTAGTTATGCAAAGATTAAAGTTATTTTTATATATGTTGGTGTACTGTATGTTGCTCCGCAGTGTTTAAGATACTTTTCATATACATACATTTTTTAACTGTGATACTCAGGTGTTGTCATTTTTGTAATCTATAACTATCATTGAAAAAAAAACTCAAATGTTTTTCTACATTGTTGATCAGTGCCTAGAGACTTCGTTGTTGTGTATTAATTTTTTGCAATGGATCCACTAAAAATGTTGAAGTGCCCTGTGGCTTCAATGCAATCCATTGAGTTTGATGGATGAAATATGCTAGATCTTTCTTGACCTTTTAAAACTAGAGAGAAAAACTTGTCAGGACAGCATTTTTTTTCTGGTGAACCAATGAATTTGCTCTTACTGGCTACTTGCATACTTTATTTTAGAGCAAGGAAGGGTTACAAGGCCTAAATCAACATGATATAATGCTCTTAGAGGCACTGTTTTTTCATTCTGTTTAATGACTTTGTTGATGATGATAATACATTGATTCCGTAGAGACAAGTAAACAAATACAGAACATTCTTGATTCATTTAACTTGTTTATTTTATTCCTAATCACAATTTAACAATGTTTTTTACTGTTTTATATCATTGCCTTTTTTGCTTTTGTGACATTAGCTTCAGGTTTCTTTCTTGTTTTTAATGAAAAGATAAGTACTGTATACTGTACATTTTAATCAGCAAAAAGCACATCTCAGGTAAATAATTTAGTAGTAATTAAATCCATTCATGTTTGATTGCTTTCTTTTCTAGGGTTTTTGCTTACGGTAGGGGCATTACCTTCATCACAATTAAATGTCAAATGTATTCATGCAAATGAGAGGGATTTAAAAAATATGCTCCAGGTATTTTCTGAAATATTTCTTGTTAGCCTAGGCTATATGATTTTTTAAACCTCACATTTTTATAAGCAGTAATTACTGAACTTTTTGGACTGAGGTCTGCAGACACAGACAGACCCTAATAATCGTCTACATGGGTTTTACAGCCAATGAAATAGCTCAATAAACAGTAGCTAGCCGTACCGCATGCTGAGAGAATTCTGCCTGTGGAAACAAGCTGCCAGCTGTGAGGTACACCACAAGAACAGCTCACAGTCGGTCCCTGCAGATGTCCTGGTCACCATCAGTATATATTATGCTCACAATTTCAGCATTTAACAAGGCAAAAGAAAAGACCTTTGGGGTGATAAATTATTTATAGCACAGCTGCATCAATTTGTTTTAAAATTGGTGGCATTAAAATCCTGATAAAATCTGAACCATATTAATAGTGGCATAATAAAACCCCAACCAATACATCACTGTGAACACAATCCTGAAAGCTAACTGCAAAGCTTTCTGTTGCTTGAGGCCCGTCAAAGGAAAAACTAAATGTATCCATCCATTTTCAGAAAGCTGCTTTTGACTGGTGAACTGGAGTTGGGGCCCTGTTTTGGAATAATGGGGTACAGGGGAGGATGACACACCATCACAGAGACACCATGTAACAGAACAGTTGTATGTCTTCAGATTGCAGAAGGAAAGAGAAACAATCAAATGCCCACACAAACAAGGGGAGATTTTGCTAAATTCACACAACAAATTGCCCTAGCTTTTCAAAGCTTTTCAAACCTAGAGCCCCATGCCTCCCACAAAAGCACACACTGTGCTATTGAAAAGAAAGAGCAGATTCACCATAAATGCATAAAATTAACAAACATATTTAAATTCCATAAATCTCTTCAAAGACCATGTTGCATTGCTTTGAAGACACTCTTCTCAAAAGTGGGGCTTGAGTAGATTCCTGTTATGCAGCTGTGCATTAGGAGCAAAGGGAGACAACATGAAGTCCCTGGTGGCCTTTGAAGAGTTCCAGTGACCCAAAAACAATAAAGCAGCTGAAGCCCTGCTGTGCTTTGTGTTGTATTCCTTAGACCTCTGAATGTTTTGGCTGTACTGAAATGAACTTCCCTGTTCTCATGGCACCCCACAGCCATTCCTCTGCCTATAGTGGGCAACCAATTTCTCAGTGACTGCACTTGGGTTATTGTTCATGTGAAACAGATAATTAAGAAAACAAACCAGCAGTATACCTGTGATATTTTCTAAGACATAGACATGTACAATAACCGTAAAATAATTAAAGGTACTGCAGAAAAAATGTCTTTAAGCTATATCAGGCTGTATCTTTTTTTTTTTGGCAGATCCGTATAAGTAAATCTTTTTCTAAATATTTTTTTCAGTCTAAAAACTCTGTACAGTAGCTGTGAATGAATATGCCCTGCTCTCACTTAGACATATCTAAATATTATATTCTTTGGCCTTTCTGGATCAGTTATGTTATTTTTGGGTTGGACTGGAAAAATTTAGTAGAAATATTCCTGGAAGGATGTGGATACTATTTTCCTTCTTGTCTGGAACATACACACATAACTGAAGTACCAGTAACCAGTATGGAATACTCGTATGACAATTTAAAAAGACCCACCCTGAACTGTAATGCAGACATCACTTTTAAACTTCAAATGCTGGGCTGACTGTGATTATAAAAAATATTTTTACTAGCACCAAAATTTTATTTACTTCTTAAAAACCTATTGGCTTGTGCATAGTCAAAATGCTGTTAAAGCAATATGAGCTGTTACTGTACGTGAAAATACACAAACCGTATATTGTAATGTGCCATCATGCCCTCAGGACACAGTGACAGGGGACCATCCTGTTCCCCCATTGTTTCCACTCTGACTCTGACACCAGCAAGTGATTCTCTGGGAATGTCCTGGGTCGTTACACAGAGAAGTATCACATGGGTGTGTTTTGTTGCTTGGTTAGGAAAATGCCCCTACAATGGTGGCCCTGAGGCATAGCAGAGCTGAATTAAGGTTTATGCTGGTTGAGTCGAAATTGTTATGGAAGGTTGGGTTAAAAGCAATTATCTAACATTACGTGGTCAGGTCTCATTATGTGTGTGTATATGTACGCCCTGTATACAGAGAGGTTCAAATACTTGCCAACACCAGGGAGGAAGGGAAAGAACATGATTGATTCTTAGTCCCTGTTACTAATATTTGTGATCACTGAAAAATTTATTGATCAAACAAATAAAAAATCAAAACGGGCAAATAAGTTGTCTCTTAAAAAGGTACAAATCATTGTAACGTCATTACATTTTGGGAAATGTTTAGAATAACGAGACATAAATAAGTGTGTGCTGAGAGAAGCAGATGTCTTAAATTGGCATTGACTGGCCCTCTGAATCAGTGAACACAAGCAGATTGAGATGCGACAGACAGGTCTAAAATGGGCATTAAAAATCATTCCTCCAGTCTGGTGACGCCGAAGGAAGTCAGCTTTAATCACACTGTACCTGTGCTGTAACAACAAAAGAATGATGTTCACCAAAGATATGCCTTTATAATGACATGATGTTCTGGGATAATTTCGCAGCTAGGGGCGGCTGGGCATGAGGCCCCATCGCTGATCTGCTCTGTTCCCGTTAAAGCCTGGACTTTTCCCATCTTCAGCGCTAAATGCAATATAGAAAAAATTGTGCTCCCTCCCAGTTGGCTGTCACAAGATCTTAATGAGTTGCTCAAAGTAAGCTCTGTGTGCTTATTTGGCTACACTGGCCTGACTGCAAAGTGATTGCTGTTATCCAAGGAATGTGTGGCTGTGTCAAGAAGCTGTTTAAAAAATCAACGTACAAGAAGACAGCCATCTGTAAGGCTGCTGATTTAACACAAATCCAACTCATACACAGATTTATTCTCTGTCACTAACATCACCACATTCAATTTCTTTAATTAAAAGACCGGTTCACTCTTCCTTCTTTCAGTGCTTTCAGCAGAATACAGTGTCTGTGCCCTTTAGTGTTGCCATACATTACTTCTGTTGGTCAGAAAAAGGAAAATGTAATTGTGCAGAAGACTTATTATTCCATCAGTATTTGTTTGTAGAAAAATAAAAACATGGAAAACTGTATGACTTGGTATCTGTATAAAATATAACAAAAGCACATATGTTCTGAATAATTGCTTATGCCTCTATAGTAAGGCACCCCAGGGGCGCTTATTTTCTTGATTCAGCTTTGGAAAGGACGACATAAGTGAAGGCTTTTGATAGGTTCAGTCTATTATTGTCACGATCGTCATCCCTCCTCTTAAGGGCGCTCTGACCCTTTCGGATTTTAGTTTATTACATGCACCTGCCCCCTGTTCAGCCGGTTATTATTTAAGCCTGGCGCTCCCGCTATTCCTGGCTCAGCATTGGGAGATGGACGCCCGGAAGCACCAGATCACTGTCGTCATGCCCCCCTGTCTGTCAACCCGTCCTGATCCTCTATGTCTTTTCCTTTTTGTCCTTCTCCACTAACTTCCAGATTATACCGTCTGCATAGGGTCCTAACTACGCTTCACCGAAGCCTAGACTGGCTTATCTTTAGAATTATTTAAACAGTTCTGCTTACAGAGCTTATCCATCTTCTTCAGTTGGTCATGCAACACGTTTTTTTAGATTGATGCTGGTAGATTGCGATGGCCAGTTAAGAACATTGATTTTATGTTGCCTTAACCATCTGGCAGTAGATTTGTACGGTAGGTGTGCTTTGGGATGTAATCCAGCTGGGAATGTCTATTTGAGAGCTACCTTCTTAGAGGAGGGAAAACATTGTTCATGGATAAAATATCATGGTACTGTACTCTATATCCTGGTGTATGTTGGAAGCCATCTATCCCTCAAGCACCAGGACTAAAGGATGCACCAAAGTTCCACCTCCATTTTTAATAGTTTTCTTTATGAACATGGACTTTACCTTCTGTGTGAATCATACCACTTCTGAGATTGCTCAAGAACAGAATCTTGTTTCATTCAGCTACACCGTAGGGCCCCCTTTCATTTGGAATGGAATTAGTTCTTATTGGCAAATCCATGTCTATTTTTACTGTTGCCATGGGACTGTGGATGCTGGGTCAAACTCAAATGCTAATAATGTTTGGAACTGTATCCTGATGAAGTCAGAGGTTTTTATTTTAGATTTCTTATTGTTGCCTTTGGGTGTGAGTTAACCTCCTGAACCTCTTTCTGACTGCACTTGTAGATACAACCTTCTGATACCTTCTTCCTGGTGATATAGCAAACTTCCCATCCCAGTTACCACTGTTCTTCAGCATTCACCTGTGATGTCAAACGAACTGATACTGTAGGCAACACATTTTAGGAATATTTTATAGTTGTTGTTTACTTCTTTGAAATCTTTGAAAATTGAAAAGTGAGACATAGAACTGAAGAAATTAAGAAAATTAAATTGTTTTAGAAAACATTTTCAGTACAGGGAAGTACAGGGAAAATTTACATATTATTATAAATCGGAAGAGATATACTGTAGGCTTGGTTCTTTTGAATCTCCTTGTTTTATAAAAGAACTTTTAAATGAAACCTGAAAAATCAAGAAAGTGAAATATAATTTTCACTACATATATTACTTATATATAATAAAATAGTTTTTCATCCCTAGAATCATTTTGAAAGTGAATTATTTCAATATTTAAAAAATGTAAATTTAAGCAGCTAAAAATTTATTAGTTGTTAGGCTATATTTATACTTTATTTGACATGAAAATGTAAGCGTTTTCAGTAGGAGTGGCAATATTTTGATTATGGTGCTTTTATGCAAGAAGGAACTGAAATTACAGATTTGTATTTTTAGCTTGTTACTGATACCAATTTTGTATCAGTAATGACAGCCTAATTTTATTTTACAAACAGGATAGAGGAAAAACACTTGGCATGGCCTACAGTATTTAGGCACGTCGTTAGTTTAAACAGAGGTTCTCAGATCAGTGGACTAGCGCTAATTAGTTGACTGCAAATGTCAGTTAAAACTGAGGATCTGCACATGTGTTTTTAGCTATCAGATCTTTCTTTATATCGTTGCTTCCAACATGCCTAGGCAATTGCAAAGACAGGAGAGATAGTACTTTTGGTTTGCACTTCAAATGAAATTGTACCTATATTTAAGATCCATAGCAATCAAACCTTGATTGTCTGAACTATCCAAAAAGCCATTATCTAGGTTCTTTTGTAATTTGTAGCCACAGACTACAAACTCAAGAGTAACAGCCTGTTATTAATGTCAGTCATTTGACTCATTTATTTTTTCTTTGTTACTGGATTGATTTCTGTTTAAAAATTAGCCATTTTTGTACACATAATGGCTTTGGTCAGCTATCATTTATTTTTTTAATTACAACACTTTGATTTTATTAAAAACATAATAGCTGTGAGAAACAATAAAATGAAGTACTGCAGGTCAAAATATGTTTTACCATTGTTGCCTGTATATTTTTGTTTTTGAATACTAAAAATAACAATATTCAGAAATGTAACAACAAATACCACAATATTGTCATAGAGAGATTTCACACACACACAGAGATGCACAGACAGCCTTAATCCATTGAGCCACTATTGGCTACAATAGCTGCTTGGACAGATTCCTTATTTTTTCTTTGTGCCTGTACTGACCATGAGGAGAATGAAAGAATTAAAGTTAACAAATCATGATTTTTAACAGATCATAGATTTTCTTATTGCCCCTGGAGATCATGCAGAACAGAAAGACATTAAAATGACCAAATTCAATTATTTACATTCTCCAGTGTTGAAATAATTTGCATTCATAGTTCAAATGTCCCTGTAGAGTTGAATGTGCTTGTATTGTGTTTACTTCAATGTTAACTCTATGTTCTGCCTCTAAACTAGAAGATGAAAAGAACAAAATCAATGATTTTGCAACTGTTTATAACTGTTAATATTAGCATATATATATATATTTGATGTTATACTAGACTGTTTGAATTTGTTCAGAAATAAGAATAGAGAGTAGAGGTGCTTAGGTGGGCTGTAGCAATTATCTCTTGATAATCACACAATTTAAGCAGTGCATCACAACCTATTGTCATGTACTGTACTTATTTCTGACCATTTTTTTCAGCACATGTTGCTGCTTGCACTGTGATTTTCACTTTCGTGTTAAAATCATTCCATAACACCTCACAGAGATCACCAGCAATAAATAAAATATACATATAGCTCTTACAATAGGTTGTGTTCTGGAGAAAAAGAGTCATTATAGTTCTGTTAAAGGAGTGTTCCTGATAATGACATTTTTAAGCTATAATTGATACTGTATATGAGGACTTCATTGCATTATTGGTAATAGTTACAATACTGAGTTACAATCTGCATACAGTAACTGTTTTAAAAAAAAATATTAAGAAAACATCAGCCTCCACAAACCCTAAAATGTGCACCTTAAATTGTACTTATTTAACAGACGTTTTGGGAGAAGGTCAAATTCTAATCTCCCTCTTCCACTCTCTAACGTACACTGTATACTGTATACTCAACAGCTGTCCACAAATCTGTAAACATCTGTTCTAGTATTTATTTATCAGTTCTGTCTCATCAGCGCCAGATGTCTCTTTCACTCAGTATTGCTAAGACCTCAGCATTGCTAAGACCTCAGCATTGCTAAGACCTCAGTTTTGCAAAGACGTCAAGTTTGCCTCCTCCATGCCTGAACAGGAACACTTCTTCTCACCTCTTCCCAAACAAGCAAGTCTTCAATCTTAAATTCTCTGCACAAAACAGCTGGCTCTCTGCACCTGCCATGCTGCCAGCTCTTTTCTGCGTGCAGCTCTCCTGATGTCGACAGCCCTCCCTGGAAATCCCAAACAACCCTTTCTGCCCTCCCCTTCCAGCTTCCCCTTCCCGTTCTGGTTGAGCATCGACCTGTCTTGGTGGTTCCGTCTCTCCACCTTCCCCTGTCCCTCTTCTCTCTGTCCCTGTGGGAGACTCCCACAGTGAGAGCCTGCACTGGGCTCAGGCCCCCTGTCTGTGTCCAGCTGGCTCTCAGCTCTTTCCCCCCAAAGCTTGGGCCAGAGCCTTCACTTCCTCTCAGCTGAGATAATAGCCCCAAGTATCAGGTACGCCACTGGATTTCATTGTGATGGAACTACTGCAATTGTGTTGTTTAACAGAAGTTTGGAGGGAGATTAAATTCTAATCTTGCACTGCTGCTCTTCTACATTTAAGTGCTTGCCAGCAGCCCAGGGCTCTGTGTGAATTCTTTCTATCCCGACTGCATCCTTAGAGCATCTTCCCGGGCTTACTCCTCTGAAGCGAGGGGGTTGTGACAGCTCTGACCTCCACTGCTCTCCCTTTATGTTCAAAATCTGCACTGGTGGTCGGTCTTCTTATTTTTGCTACTGTTAATTGCAGCTTTCATTGTAGAAATTGCACAAGGAGAAAAAAGGTAAAATAAGGTAAAAGCAAAACGGTTTTGTTTAGTTTTACTTTTTTATTTTTTTCTTATTAAAAAGAACAAAGTACTATACGTTAAAAAAAAGTGTTTTAAGAAGGAGGCCTGCACTTCGTGACTTTAAAGAAAGTCCAACCAAAAATGTGAAACTTAAAAAGTGAGAGGTTTATGCTAAAAATACTTCAAATGCTTGCAGTGTTAGTTGTTACGACTCAGCCATTGCATCTGGAATTTAGCACAGAACTGTCTCTCCAGCTCTTGAACAAATGTATTTTGTTGGTGTGTTTGTCAGTTTTGGGGGCATCAAAAGACACCACAACTTCTAATCATAAAAGTGATATAAGTGTGATTGGATTTGTGATAGTAAATGCATTCCACATGATTTACTTGTTTTGATTTAATTTGTGCTTATTTAATTTGCATCAAGCATTCCTTTCATTTAACATAGTACTGTATACTATCATTGTTATGTTTGTGGAAGGCAAAGGTTATTTTTACTGTAAATAGGGAGTGAATTTACAACATTGGGATGTTTAAATACCTTCATAAATGCAGTACTTCAACCCCTGAATTACTGAAAATGTAATTACATTTTTGTACTCTGAATTGTGAAAAAAGTGAGTATCGTTCAATGGTACAAAAATACTGTACAGTATATGATGTATTTGTTAAATGTACAGTATAAGACATAATGTATGCTACAGTATATACACACATTTGAGCTATTAATCAAGCATTAATCAATTTTTGCAATTTTAATAAATAAGGCAAACAAAAAGTAGAGGAAATGAAATTCAATTACTGAAAAACTTTAAAAAAAATTAAAGGTGTTATTAAAAGGTTATTAAAGGGTTATTAAAGGTGGACTCACATAGGGACAGTCCTGTCAGTAGCTTTAATACTTAGGAAAAGCTCAGAGAAAGACCTTTAGCAAAAGCTTATCATTTTTTACAAGTTTAGTTATGAAAAAATAGTATAAAAATTGAGAAAGATGAATATCCCATTTTTCATTATAACATCTATTATAAAGGAATTCAAAACTATCAAGATGATTGGCATCCCACCAGGAAGAGGATGCAAGGAATTTCAACTTAAATATTTGATTTCTGTCTAGCAGTCTTGTGGGCTAATTTAGTCACAGGGGCAATAACTGAAATTCTTCAGGAACCTCTGGAAATTTCTCTTTGATGTTGACCTCATGAATTTGGTGCCCACAGCCGTATAAATAGAATGAGAAATTTGCAAAATAGAATCTAAATGACTTCCACATCAAACGGCACCGTGTGATATGACTGGTGGAAACACAATGAAATACTCTTTAAAGTCGCATGTTTAGCACCAGAAGGTGAAGCTTGCATTAAGACAAATGTCATCCTCTCAGTGAAGCAGGGAGCTGTGTCTCCTTTAGGCCTGTTTTGCATTCACTGGTCCAGATGTCTTTCAGATGAGTATACAGAACAGTATCTCTAGTATTTAACCCAAACTCTGGTGCCTTCCTTCAAGAGATTCAAGCTCGTGACGAAATTGATACCAATCCAGAGCACAGAGTGACCAAAAGGTTAATTCAGTGTTCTTGGTTGATTATCAAAGTTTTGAATAGAACATTTCCAGATTTACAGTATCTGAAGAATGCATGGATCATCATAAATCACAAACCCTATAGAAATCTTTTGAAAATATGTTTAAGAAGATCCACATAAATATAAATAATAATGTTGTGAATAAATCTGAACTTTGTGTATTTTAAAATACATCAGTTCATTTGAAAGATACAACATACATTTATTCGATTTAGTGATGATAGTTATGCATTGTATTACATTTAGTAAAACATTTACTTAAGTATTCAGTTCCTACATTTTCTTTCATGATTTGATTCTTTTTGAAAATACTTTCTGCAAGGTAAGTGTTGATAACAAGGCTAACAATAACAAGTAACAGTGCAGAAATCATTTGGGCACCTAATGGCTCCATTTTATTACAAAAGATTACCTGGTGTAGCAATGGATGTGCAAAGGCTCTTTATTGAAAACCATCTGTGAACACTTCCCATATTCACTTTAAATGGATATATACTACTTGAGAAAAAAATATTAGTAATTGTAGTGGGAATGGCAGAGCACATTGTAAACCTCATTAGGGACTGTACACTAACTAGCTGCATGTCAGCCCTTTCCCTTTGAGGAAAAGAAGGCTGCTGTAAGACACAAGAGGAAAAAATATTAGTGCCTTTGGCAATGCAGTATCTCTGCAAGCAAGTTGCATAGAGGTAGAGTAAACCCTTCTCCAAGGGTTTCTCCAACACCAGTTCAATTATACACTCAAACACCTACAGTAAGTAGCCATTCACTGAACCAAGGAAAAATGATTATAAGCAGTTACCTGAGGGAGGCCATGAAGGTTTTCAACTTTTGTTATATGATTGTTCCCCCACCCTCTCCAGCACATCTGCATCACAGTCTTGCAAGCGTCTCACCCACACACCTACGGTATCGGTTTCAGTGAAGTTCTGCTCCACTGTTTTTGCTCATTTCTGCCATTGAGCTGCCATTGTTGTTGGACAACAGGATACCAGCATCAAGGGATAGAGCTTCTGGACGTGCCAGGGAAGTCATGTCATCAGACGAAAAGATGGCACTTGTGAGTCAGTGAGTTGTGTGGCATTATGAGCGCATTGGCACCCGGCAGTATCAATCGAGTGAATCTATCACTCACACCATTCGAAAATAAGAAGAGAAGATAAACTGTGTTCAGGCTTCTGCGTCAATAAGTGCAAAGTCTGAATAAAATGGCAAATTGTAAAATGTGAGAAGGGGACAAATGAATCAAAGAGGCTTGGTTATTTATAGGAGCTCTGTGAGAGAAAGCTCATGGTTTATGTGAATATATGTGGTGACAAGTAAAAGTGGTTTTAACAGTGGAAGTAGAGTGCTGAGAATATGATTGTGAAGTTTTGTAATTTTTATATTTTTATCTTATATATGGTACATATTTCAATAGGAAAGTAAGAGATAACAAGGTAGAGGATGGTGTAGAAAGAGTATAAAGAGGAGGTTTCATTTCTTATGGAGTTTGTTTGCAATACAGAATAACAAAAACAGTCTTTAACTAACAGCTGTATTTGTGTGTCTGTTTTTTTAAACACACAAATACCTGCCCTCACCCAGGTGTGCCAAAATATATACAGTACGTGTCATATCACACGCACACACCATCTTTTGTGGAATCAATCTGATGATCAGGTGAACTCACTTTATAGAATGCTTGAATCTTTTTTCAAGGCTTGAAGCTTGACGTTTATATAGATTTTCCAAGAAAAGTGCAGATTCAAAGAGAGACTTAGCACTGGCAATCTTTCCTACTGTCCTCCATCCAGAAAATTCATATAAGTTTCAACTGTTAAATTAGTTAGGATTTACAGTACTTATCAGAAGAAATAAGCACAAGAGAATTTATTATGTACCTTTAAAAATGAATACCACAACAACTATGACTTAGCTATTCTAGTAAATTAGGTTGTTTTGGCATGTATATTTAGATATTGGCATAAGAAAAAGGTCAAAAGCTTCCAGTAAATGCCAGGATTTTGGGTTGTTGGGACATAAAAACATCAAAATGTAATGTCTGCCTTCTACTAGTATGAATCACACAAAGTAAAACCATGAAGCTATGACTTCTACTGACATAAAACCCTGTCAGGAGAATGTAAATGATTGTGTCCAGCTTTCTAAATATAGACTTTGGGAGGGAAAAGAAGAGATCACTCACAAATATTCACTTGTTTAGATTTTTTTTTAAATATCAGCTTTATACTTTCAGGACTGCAAAGTACATATATAATACATCATCATCTCATTTTGGGATCTAAAATTTCTCATTGTCAACGGCTACAGTAAATAAATTAAAAATATATGTTGTATGTACTGATGGAAAAAAGAAACACAACATTTAGAATACTATAGCTATAGCTTATGTACTTTCACAAAAAGTTTTCAGTTTTGTTTTAAGCCCTCTGACCAGCTATACAGTTTGTGCAGTCAGGCTTTGCAACTTGCTAATCATACAAAAGCTCGTTAGGTGCACTTTTACCCAACGAGGTCCAGGTGGAACAATGCCTAATCAGGTCACCTTTAAAATGGCCTTAATTAAGGCGACCTGTCAGAGGCCCTCTGCTTACAACTATACGTCACACCGGACTGGCTTGGGCCAGACAGAGGCTGCAATGGACTCGTGAGCAGTGGCATCAGGTCCTCTTCATGGATGAGTCTCTCTTCAGCCTGTTCCACGCAGATGGGGGGGCCAGAGTTAGGAGGAGGAGGGGTTGTGTTTCTTTGTGAATAAGCATTGCACGGCATTCCTGAGAAAAGAAAATGTCTCTACTATTGAATGTTTAAAACTCATACAATTTCGGTGACTTTTTGGTTAGTGGGTTTTCCAGGAAAACTACTTTTATATTAACAAAATGCAAAATCCTCCAGCTGAGAAGTTGTTTGTACATTCAAGGCCATTTAAATGTAGGAGAACATTAAGGTTTGGCTTTATCTTTTAAACCTTGAACAGCCATATATATTTACACTATCTTTTCTTTTATTTACCTACACATGACTGTCAAAATCTTTCTTTGTATTTTTAGTCCTGTGTTACACATAAATCATTGTCAGAGAAAAGCAAATAAAGAAGAATCTAAATGTCGTACACTCATGACAGAAAGGAACTGGTTATGTTGAGCTTTCAACATTTGTTTTAGATTTAGTACTGTATATCTCACTCACCAGTCAGAAACCCCATATATACAGTACAAGTGAAAAACCATGGTAAAAAGAAGGTAAAGTGTGACGACACACATAGAAAAAAACGGATAAAACCATGACAATTCAAAGAAAGTGCACTGTGTAAGTAAGAAAGTACCATGCAAATACAGAATCGCAAACTCTCACAGAGGCTGAGAGCTAATGTCTATCTGTGATGAACAACTTACGGAACAATCAACTCTTTGAAATAACATAGTTCTAATGACAGGCTTTGGAAATAAGCATGATTGGCATAGGAAAATAATTCTAAAACTATATCTGATTTTTAATCATTATTACTAAGGTTGCTGCTGGAAGAGGTGTTAGTGGGGCCAGCAGGGGGCGCTCACCCTGCGGTCCTTGTGGGTCCTAATGCCCCAGTATAGTGACTTGGACACTATACTGTAAACAGGCGCCGTCCTTTGGATGAGACGTAAAACCAAGGTCCTGACTCTCTGTGGTCATTAAAAATCCCAGGCCGTCTCTCGAAAAGAGTAGGGGTGTAACCCCGGCGTCCTGGCCAAATTTCCCATTGGCCCTTGCCAATCATGGCCTCCTAATAATCTCCATCTATGAACTGGCTTCATTACTCTGTTCTCCTCCCCACTGATAGCTGGTGTGTGGGGACCGTTCTGGCGCACTATGGCTGCCGTAGCATCATCCAGGTGGATCTGCACATTGGTGGTGGTGGAGGGGATCCCCATTACCTGTAAAGCGCTTTGAGTGGAGTGTCCAGAAAAGCGCTATATAAGTGTAAGCAATTATTAATTATTATTATTATTATTATTATTATTATTATTATTATTATTATTATTATTATTATTATTATTTAAATAAAAATTAATCTAAAATGAGAGCACTTCAAAGATGTATTTTAAAGTGTTGTGTTTTTTGCTCTCTTGTTTCTATATCTCTGCTGGTGGAGGAAGAGTATTCACAGTTCGTGGATACAAGTGGCTTGTGTCTCGAGTTTGTACAGTATATTCTCCTCATGGCCACATGACTTTTCTGTGGCTGATCTGGTTTCCTCCTGCAATGTGAAGACATACTGCTCAGGTCCATCGTTTGTCCCCGGTGTGTGTATGTGAGTGGATGTGTGTGTACTGTATGTGTGCCAAGTGATGGACATGCGTAATGTCCAGGGTGTACTGCCTTGTGCACTATATACAGCACGATGGGTTCTGTTCTGGCTCACATCACCCCTCTGTTGGATGAAGCAGTTACTGGAAATTGAGGGATGGGTTGATTTACAGTATATGGCTACTGAGTATGACATTATCCAACAGGCATTGGCAGGGAAGTAAAGTATTAATTATTGCTGTTGCTTTCATTACAGTCCTTAGAAACACTAAGATGTCTCTATGACAATTCTTCAGCCTATTGCAATTTATTTGAATACAAAAAAACATTGTATTTATCTGACTCAAAATTAGAAAATTTTTATAAGCATTGTCGTATTTGGCAGTTTGAGTAGTTTAGAAAATGTAGAGCTAGGGAGCAAAGCTTCAGTTCTTGGGGGTAATAATCCATCAGGTTCACTATGTGTCTTTAAGACATCAACTGCAGAAGATCTTTGAATTGTGTTAAATTTGCTCAATAGGTTAAATTAAAATTAATTGTTAAAACAATATCGGCTCTGATTTAAATTTTAAATATTAATTTAATTAAATTAAGCTATTGGTCCAATCAAGCAAATGGTTATCTCAATTAGGACATTTAGGGCACACGTGCAATGAAAAGCTACGTACGCTAGTTCTTCAAAACGTTGCAACGCTGCTTTAGAAAGAAACTAAATGCAGCATGCCATGTTCATGTTAATAAAGCGAAGTTAAGAAAAGAGAAATTGGAGAATGCTTTTGATGACATAAAGGAAGCTAAGTGACAGAACAGGCACAAGGTTCTTAGAAAACCAAACAGACCCACATTTCATTATGGTTTTGGCTGGAGACCCAGGTTACAAACAAGCAAGATGCGTTTTAGTTTGCAGTGCAGCTCCAAGAACTCCCTGATGGACTTGCACAACCTTGTGACATTTCCTGCGTAAACCTCTTCACTTCCAGGAAAGTTCAACCATGTATTTTTCTTCAATTAGGGTTTAAAACACTCTCTCTACTCAACGGAAAAATAGAAAGAAGAAACAGAAAGGTTCAATTGCCAAAATGCTGTTTCTCCTTTCTGTTTTTCAGCGTGGAATTAACCTTCACTTGTTTGCAGCAACTCAGACACGTCTACACAATCCTGGCCGATGATCTCTCTTGTAGCTATCGCACGTAACCATAGACAGTTTAAGTTGCTTGCCCGGCAGTCACTCTGCCTTCAGATTTGCTCCTGAACTGCTATTTGGAGACTCCTCCAGCTCTGTCATTCGAATAGTTTGGGAAGGTCACGGTACTATATTTGACAAAGACAGCAGTCAACATTATGTTTGCCTAATGATGAACATGGATGAGCACAAACCATTGCCAGACTCATCCAAAACAAAATACCAGCTCATGAAAACATCAGCAAAGACATTTTTTATGTAACTTCCCTTGGAGTAAGACTGCCTTATTGGTTGCTATTCATTCATCAGATGAACTCACAAAGTAAGGCTCTGACAAAGTAGGGTTCTGTGGCTCAGGAATCTGTCAGGAAGTCCCTGAAAAACTATATTTTATTAAAATTAAAACAAAACTTGAAAGATCCTGATAGATGAGATGACTAACTATAGACAGTAACTATGGTTACTGTTTTGCAAAGACTAGGCAGAGTGATGCTTCAACAGCACAGGCTGTTAGGGTGTTGGGGCTGGCTTGCAGGTTATAGTGATGCACTGCATTGCAACACTGAGTTGGATGCCATTCAATATCTGCGTAAATAAGGAAATTGACTTCATGAATTGGTTTAAGAATACACAAATCTGACTGATGAATACGAGCAAAGAAATGATTGGCATTCCAATCCTATATGATCTACAGTATCTGGAACCAGCCTTTTTTCTTCTCAGAAGCTCTATTTGTGGATTTCTATGACTACTGTAGGTCTGGAGTTCCACTGACTGTTTGAATAATATGGTATACTTAGTTGTCTTCCGTGAATCAGCAAGGTGTCAGACACAAAAATACTGTCTTTGGGTCTCTAAAGGTTACCAGGGCTTGTATTTTTTTAAGCAAGAATAAACATGCTCCCGCAAAGGGTACAGTATATTATATAAAAAGCAGACCCTTTCCTCCAAAGTCTGTTTAATGGGACAGTGCTTGTGTTGCGATTGCCAGCAATCTGTAAATGCAGCCTGTGAAATGTTTTGCTTACCGCAATGTCATTTTTTTGACTGCTTTGTTATGATCAAACTGTGCTGGCCCGCATTTGACTATTGGATTATTTCACAAAGTCGACTGTTTATTTAAATAAGTATACCCAAGTGTTCTCCATTTAAAAGTAATATTTACATTTCAGCAGTACCTGCCAATGCAAAGGAGAAGGCCTTGGTGCTGTGTGTGAGGTAAGTCAGGAGCAGGCTGGTATTAGTGCAGTAGGAGGAGCTCTGCAGTGAGGAAGCTGGTGCTGGATCCCCAGACGAATTCTTCACAGCACACTGACACATTTTCCAAGGTGAAGACATGATTCTGCATTTCTTTCTTGTTAATGTTGAATTTCACCAACTAAAAAGGGAATAAGCATATCATACTGCACAGTGGTATTAAATCATACAAATCTGTCTAGAAGGAAATTCAGAAGAAACTTCATGTTAAGCACTTTTACACCACGGTGTATGAGTGCTTCATTGGTGTGAATGAGGACCTTTATAAACATCATAACTGAATTAATAAAACATTTATCAAGCTTTCCAAGTGGATAATATGATATTAAAAGACCCATCAACTAAGGTAATCATTTAATCATTTTATGAAAGGACAAAGTATCAGTTTGGATAAGCTACAGAACAAGTGTCATTCAGAGTAATACAGTAGCTGCAATTTATTGAAAATGCAGAAATTATCATTAAATGACAAACATTCTCATGTTATTTGTTTAGTATATCACATTTGTATCAGCACTCATGTTTTTATGGCTGTTTAGTATTTAACATATGCATACATTGCCTTACTTAAAGAAAAAATTCTATTCGCCTTTACTGAACAAGTTCTGGATTTGTTTTTGTCTGTGGAATATTATGTACTTATACTTTGTAATGAAGTATTAGGTACCTGAGAAAAATGTTTTCTTTCTACACAATATAATTGTTTTGTGGATTTTGTGTGGATTTAAATGATGCTGTTCTGGTACTGTAAAATAACGGATCATGGAGAAGTTAAACAAGTTAGAATGTAAATTATATCATTCACTGCACATATAATTTCAGTAATGTCAGGTATAACAGAAAAGAGAGGTTTAGGATTATAAATACACTTCCTCTAAACATGCTTTAGCATCAAAGAACAATACCTATTTTAGTAGATCTACTCATGAATGTGAAACACTTTTTGACACCAAAACTGTTTCTCACAGGAAAGAAACTGTGGACTACTGAGTTTTACAACAGTGAAGTTTTGTGAAATACAGGATCTGAATGAACTTGATTGAACAGATTGCTGAGGTGTTGCTGATGTATCTGTGGCGGTGGAGGAGATTGGTCAACTGTAGATGCAGAAGGCCTTGGACTGTGGGGTTTAACACCTCTTCAATGTTGCCTGGAAGACAGGTACAGACCTCTGGACTGGCTAAAGAGGATGGTGGCTCCCATTTTAAGAAAGGGGGGCATGCTGAACTATATGGGGATTTACACTCTAAGCCTCCCCAGTAAGGCCTGCTTTTAAAGTGCTGGAGAGGAGACTCTGATCTATTAGAACACGAAGGTTACGATTCATGACCAACAGTGCAGATTTCAACCCGGCTGTGGAACGATGAACCAGCTCTTAGTTGTCCTGCATACCCTCAAGGGGTCATGGGGGTTTTCCTGTCCAGTCAACCTCTGTGGACCTGGAGAGGATATACTGTATGACCACGGTCTTGGAGAAGTGTTTTGGGGGGCTTTGTAGGAATATGAGGTGCTGGTTGTGTGTGCTGTCAAGTCTCTTGGAGTGACAGCTATTGTACGTCACTTACCTAGCATGCAGGTAAGGTTGTTCAAGGTGAGTGCTGTACACCACCCGCAGCGCGTCTTGTCTATACTCATGTTCAGCTGAGTTATGAAGAGTTATCTCGAAGGGCTTGGAGGTGACATCCCTCCTGTTTGCAGATGATGTTCTTCCTGAGGGCACTGTGGTTCATTTCATATGGTGTCGGTCTGCGAACGGTGAGAGATTGGGTTTGAATCCTTGTTCTTATCATGTATCTATTGTCCTTGTGTTTATTGTTATATTCTGCTGTGTGACTGTCATTATTTATTATTCATTGTGTTGTAATGTTCACATTGTGTGGTGTTGTCTATTGTACTGTGCATGAGAGAACAGCACAGGTAAGAATCCCTGCATACATGTACATATGGCAAATAAACTCTCTCCCTGCCTCATCGGACTGTGAAATAAAAATAGAAAATCACGTGCACAAGCAGCAGAAGTGAGATTTCTTTACAGGGCTATTGGGCTCCGTTTCAAATTTCTACGTTTGGAAACTGACAAAGAAAGATGGAGAAATATTCTGAGAATGCATAAAGTTAACAGTAAAGATATTTTACTCTAGAAATAATTCCCTGTTCTACTACTACATTGCCTGTAACGAAACTCACAGACTTTGTTTGTGTGATATAACACAGAGGCTGGCAAGCCCGGGCCATATGCCAGCACACGAAGCATGAAGATGTAGTGCTTTCCCTGGCAACAAGTGTCCTTTCCAGTGTCTACACCGATGACCACAAACACCTCATACATTCTTAAAGTATCATGGGAAAAAGTAAATCTTATGTTGCCAGCTACAGCAGTGAATCAATTATGGATGCTAAATCTTGCATTTTGTTTTCTGGAGTCTATTTATTTGTTTTTTGTGTAGTCTCTTAAGTACGGCACATGGTTTACATTTCCATATTCGGGTTTAGGTAACTGAGATTCACCTTAAAATGCAGTAAAACTAAATTGTTACCCTACCCCTTGTATATTATGTAAATGAAGAATTACAGTTTTAATAAATATCATATTCATAGTGCATACAGTATCATCCAAAATAATTTTGCGGCCATGGGCTCCTGGACTCCAGTGGACTCCAGTGGACTTAGTCAGCATATGGGTAGACCAAAGGGAAAAAACTATTAGTAAAGTGTCCTAAATGTGCCATGTACTGTAATCCCATAGTTATTTCTTAAAGCCCTGTTTTGTATGCTCTGTAGTCTTAGAGACTAAGGGTGCAGTCTGTCTTGCCAATGATTATACTGGGGTATCTGAGAGGTAGGGAGGGATTTAAAACACACTTTTCTGGGAGCCTAGATGAAAGTTTGTTTTCGCTGCTATGCTGTGCCCAGCTGCCTGGCAGTGCTGTGAGTGAACACTGGCAAACATCCTAACAACGAGCAACTCCATTTAAGAGCAAAAGACTTTGCGTCTTCATTCTTCAGAGCCCACGTGAGCAAGTGTTACAATACTTTTAAAAAGTCAAAATGTTTACAAAATCCTGAAATTCTTGACAATGTTGATCATATGAACTAAATCAATATGAATTCAAGGACGAAACGGGAAGCTTAAGGGAAAAAAAACTGAGAACAGATCATTTGGTAGTTTCAAATTGATAAATCTTCCAGATGATTGTATCAATTGTCCATCCTTTGTTCCTCCATATTTTTGATAGTCTGAACCAGACTGCTGTAAATTAACCATTTAATGATCAGTTTATAGACATTTCAAACAATGTAATTTTAATCATTTTAAATGTTTAAGCAGGTAGGTATGTCAGCATGTGTAGGCTGCAAAGGAACAAGTAAAGGTTTATTCCATGCTGAAAAGAGAAGAAAGGAGACACAACGTTTTAGCTGTGGAGCCTTCTTCAGGTGTACAAACATTTTTAATTTTTATTCATTTGTAGAATGGCAATACAGTAGGTTACTCCAATTACGAGCAACTGTGAGATTGCAGACCCAAACTATGACCCAAAACATACTGCCAACCCCTGGACGTACTATAACCCCATTTTACTCTGAAGGACAAGTTTAGGATTCAAAATACAGAGATATAATACCATCCACAGTGCATACTGTGCAGGTTCTGGGAGACGCTATATAAACGGGGTGGCACAGTAGTGCAGGGGTTGGTATTGCTGCCGTGCAGTGATGAGGCACTGGGCCCTGGGGTTCTGGCCCTGAGGTGCTGTCTATGTGGAGCTTGAATGTTCTTCCCAATGGACAGGTGTATCCTGCTTTGTGCCCATTGCTTAGTGGGACTGGTCTGTCATCCTGTGACCCTGTATTGGATGAAGCATTTAGAAAATAGGTGGATGGACTATAAAAATGGAATTAACAATACTATACAGTTTTAGAGTATATGCAGTAATAATTGCTAGATAGTTACAATTTTCATGGGACAGACCTGCAGTAAAATGACACCTAAATATAAAAGATTTTCTTAGAAAATATAAATGCAAATACAGTATTTTGTAAGTTCATTCCACCTTGATGGGATTTCTGTAAGACTGCCCTGATAAGCTCATAATTTTATAGGTTCTGTTTTGTGAATGTTATCAATTTTAAGTACTGTTGTGTAAAAATCGTAGGACACAGATTTTGCAGTCACGTTTTCTTCCATACACAACTATCTGAGCATACCGACATATTCAGAATAGAGAGGAAAAAGAAAAACGGACACTGACAGTGCATCGTTTTCCAGTTCTTTAGTAAACGTCAGGCTGAAGTTCAGTTTCATTGTGAGTGTGTTAGGATTGGAGGCAAGCAGTCAGGAAACCCCTGCAGATGAATTGGACCAGAGACAGGTGAGGTGAATCTTACTCCTTTATTCTCGATGTGCACAGCGGGAGTCCCATAAACCAAAGGAATCTCAGAGAATAGGAGCAAGCGCTAGGCGTTATATATGCAGTCAGGTGTGTGTGTGCTGGGGGGCTGGCTCACTGTTACCCACCTCTACTGCAGCATTCTAACCCTAATTGGTTAATAAACCGTGCACTGCAGTAATCCATTATTGTTCACCCATCCCACATACCCTCCTAAGTTGACAACAGACAACATCCCATAACACTGCTGCTCCAGACTTCCTTGTTTTCATCAAAGGAACTTATGGCCAAGTAAGGAAATTACCACGGCGACCCTGGGCCTCAGGGATGATGACCTTGGAGGCCCATACTTGCACCTGTGTGGGTAATTGACCTCATTAAAACCTGTAAAAGGCCGATATGTTTCCACCAGCCCTTATCTATATGGTCTGATACAGCTGCTCGCCAGACTCCATCCATCAAGGTCAGCTGAACATCTCCTAAACTTTCTCACAGGAATGGGTACGACGCAGCGAGTGTAATGCACAAGAAGTGAAGACATGCAATGCGGGTTATAAAAGCGATTCAATGACAGCAGAAATTATCAGTAATCAACAAATCGGTGTCAATCAATACTACAGTTGAATACATGTGCACTGATTAGAAAACATGCTACTATACATTTCTGGCTTTGTATGTATGTTAATTTTTGTCTTTGTGAATTTAAATCTTTAACCAAAAATGTTATAACCTGAAGTACCACTTGTTTATTACAATATTGTCTTCCCAGTACAAGACTTGAGGAAACTATTTGTCTGCTGTTTTTTATTTCAAGTTTTCCTTCCATTGCTGGCTTGATAGACGTGGCCTGTAACAGTGCAGAGGTTTCAGAGCTTTTCAGCTTGTTTTTTTTACATTTAGAGCCAAACTGGCAGGTTCTGAAAAAGTAACCATAAAAGCCCTCTTGCAACTATAAACTGACAACATGGTGTGACTGCTTCACTCCGATTGGTTGCTTTAGTAGAAGGTTGTATTTCAAAGGGGAGGCCTGGGAAGAGTTTCAGACACATTGTCTTGCCATAAAGCGCGGTTTAAAATGAAGCATGCTAAGAGGTGTTTTATAACTCAAATACTTCTACAGATTTTATTTTATTATTGTCTGGCATTTGGTTTTGGTTACCTTTTTTCCCCATCAAAACAGAGATCAATACAAACAATGTTAAATTATTGGCATTTATTTACTACTGCTTAGTCATTGAAAACATTCAAACTGAACAGATAATTATACTTAATTATACATTAACATTAAAGAGTACATAAATATTAAACTTCAAAGTCAAGTGAAGAAGCCAGTCCTTCACTATGTACATTAGTTTCTGATTCAGTATTTCACTGTAATGTGCTAAATGTTTCTTGTGCTTTTACTAAACAAAAACAACTAATAAAAAGTCCATAACAAGAAAATACAATTCAGTGTCTAAATCATGACATACAGTGTATAACACTCATATCACTAAGATTGCTGTTTCCCTTCCATAATATATTATTAGTTTTCACAAAATAAACAGGTCAGTCATGCTGACATTTATCACTAAAACAAAAACAGTGGTCTTAGCTGCACTTGTTAAAGAAACAATCTGTCAGACACTGAACCATTTTGAAAAGCAGAGGGGCTGGAGGGCAGAACTTTAGCCCTCTTTAAAGCAGGGTGGTAATAACTTTTAAGCACTAAAACAGACACTTAATGGGCCACTCACATTATTTATGTTTTCATTTAAGATTTTTTTTACAGAAAGAAATCACACATTCAAGCCAAAGAAGTTTTGCAAAAATAAAAAAAAACACAGAAGTCATCTCCAGTTTTATTTTGCAAAGAACATACACAGTACCTGTCTACTTTGTAATAATGTATTCCTCTGATAGAAAATGAAACTGCAAATTAAGAAAATAACACTTTGTGAGATGAAGCTTTCAGAATTGAATGTTAGCTTTTAGACTCCACATTCAATGACATACAGTATATTGATATTTTAAAACTGAAAACATCAGGTAGCAAGATATGTGAAATCCTATGCCTACGGCATTGCTTTGTATCTGTACCTTGTGGAACCAACTAATTAAAAGCTTAGAGATATTTTCTTAACAAGGGCTTCCATAATGTGACTTAATATCCTGGGATTACACAGAAGCACATTCCAGTGCACCAATTAATACCAATACAGATAAGCTGAAACAACCACATTCATTCTAAGTAGCTACATGTAGGTTTCCAAAAACAAAAGAAAAAAGCCTCATTTTATCAAGTCCACTGAGAACAAATTGTCATTTATTATCTCATTGATTAGCTTCAGACACATTTACAGTATATAACAGGGCCTTTATTAGAGCAATTTGAATGAAGTACCTTGCTCAAGGAAAGCGAAAAACGAGTAGAAACGTCAGAGTCTGGAACAGACATGGTTGGTATGTTTAATGACGGGTTTCTTACTCATTTTGACAGAACACCTGGGCAATGCATGTATTGATTTAATCCTTTAAAACACAACTAGGGGACATGTAGCACCAGCAGCCCTCTACTCTTCTGTAGTGAGTTGTGCCCTTGCAATTCATTCCTGTCACCTTTCTGGCTTCTCTTTGAGCCAGCATTTTTCTCCAGACCTTTAGGACTCTTGGCTCCCTGAGGATTCCCTTCTTACTGGGCTCTGACTGGGACTGTCCCCTGCAGCTGAGCTGACCTGGGATCCTAAGAGGGGACTAAAGAGGTGTTTCTTTGTCACCTGTTCCTTGCAGGTGTCATTCCCAGTTGATCCAAAGGACATCCAGGTATCCAATTTCATTCACACCTGGGTGCTTCTGTCAGAGTGAAGAACCAGAGTGGGAGACGTAGCTGACAGCACACACCTGCCCTGGTCTCTGAGGAGACCCCCAATAGGGTGTGCGCCTTGAAAAACCAGCTCCTGGGCGTTCCGACTGGATCACCGCATGGGAGTTTCCTGCCTCACCGCTGCTCGGATGTTGCGTCACTCACTGGACTCTTGCACTTGGGTTTTGACTCATCACCACCCACACATAGGTATCCAGTCACATTGTAACATGAAAAGCTTATTTTGGTAAACTGACAATACACATTTATGTATGAACACATACAATACACTTGATACCAGAGGACAGACGTAGGGTCTGTGTCTTTTTTTCTTAGAGCAAATATCAAATACATTCCTAAGATTCTCTCCCACCAACCTTAAAGGCATAAACTCTTAAAAATAAATAGTGCCTAAATCAACAGGACAAGTAGAAAAACATTTGCAAAATCAAATTATCACTTTGGATCAGAAGTGAAGTTATAATCTATAAAGTGAATTTGACAGATCTGAAAAGTATGTTATTTACAAAGTTCCCAGTATTACAGTGGGCACATTGAATAAACTGTTTTACTGCACACTCGAATATGCAAATAGAATTATAAAGAAGAAAATATAAAATACAAGAAATATCAAGAAGACAACCAAAGTGTGGGAGATATGATGAAGCACAATAACCCGCTTACTCACTGTTTCATGGCCGGATAATAAACAGGCTCTGTGGTGTGCAAATGTGCAGTGTAACCAGAGCTGCAAGACAAACTGCCCCTGTGTTGTCTACATAACTTGCTTCAGCAGCAAAAACAAGTTGCAGCAAGAAAAGCAGAGATAGCTACCAGGAAAGGATTATAAGAACTCTAGAAATAGGAATGTTTTGAGAACTTAGGGGATAAAATTATAATAAACAAAATCTTGAAATTGGATGTGGTTTTGTTGAAATGACAGATGGTTTCATTCCAGAATATCATGTTAAAGGCTCTGTGACACAAACTGGTACATGCACCACCAGACACAAACTTTCGGAGTGCCACCTTAGTTTTTGGTCCTTCTTCTGATCCTCTCTGATTCTTTTTTATACGTAGTTCCCCTTATCAGGGAAGACTGCACAGTCCTCTGACTTCTGAGTGTCTTCACTTGGCTCTATTCTCACACAGATAATCACACTCATGTGATCTCTTCATTAACACTTCACTCTCTGGCTTCAGTAATCAGGCACAGGGTAATTCAAATCAATAAATTCTGTGCTACTGAATTCTCTGTCTTCACAGCTCATTATTAAATTCAACTTTTCACTTGCACTCTTCACCAGACACTTGATATTCACTAGTAATCGCTAACGCTCCTGGCTGGTCCAGTTTGGTCAAGAATACCTCTGTTTAACAGGCACAGCAACAACTGGATTTATTGTTTCCTTTCTCTCTCTCCACAGGGCACAGGGTGTAACCAAGACTCCAAATGGTCCATCTAGATTCCATCATAAAATATAGCCAATGATGATCGCAAATGATTTAGAAAGAAAAACATTCAACAAGACGGTTTTAATTAGATCTTTTAAAAGATACAGTACTGAGCGAATTACCTATAAAAGATCTGATCAGAAAAGATCTTTACCAATTGGAAATACCGAAATGATGGAACACATCACATTTCAAACTAATAAGGCAGCGGATATCTATGGTGGTCAGCGTTGCTGCCTCTATTCCCCTCTGGGATCAATTCCTGGGATGCTGTCTGTGAGGATTTTGCACGTTCTTCCCATGTTCCTATGGGTTTTCACTGGGTCCTTTGGTTTCCTCTCTCAGTCCAAAGAGACTGAGTATGACTGTCCAAAGACATACTGGCAGGTTAATTGTCTAGTGGGAAGATTGGTCCTGGTGTGAGTGTCTGTGTCTGTGTCTGCCCTGCAATGGAGCAGCATCCTGTCCAGAGTGTATCCTGCCTTACGCCTGTTGCTTGTTGCTTGCCAGATCCACTTAGAAAATGGAAATGGAAAAAACTAACAATAGTTTATGATGGTCATATATTTTTTTTATATTTAATATTTATGTAAATCTTCTACAGGGTTATATACACATTGCAAAGAACATTTGTATTATGCCCCAAGTCACTTGGAGATTGTGCACATGTGCTAACAGTACATGATGTGTTGCATTCAAAATAGAGTCCCAGATATCACTTGGTATTCCATTACATATTTGCTTTATGTGATTGTGTTTTTCAGGTTATAATTACTTATAATTATAACACTTTTGACTTGACTTTTGTCTAGGATTTTTCATTTTGCCTACGTCTTTTTGACAGGTAAAAGTAGATAGACTTCATCAATGGACAGCAGTAGCTGTTGATTTGGTCCATGGCTGAAATTTTGCAAGTCAAGAACTACTTCCTAAATGAGGTTAGACAGAGAGATTTTTAGGTAAGGTAGAAAGAAAAGGTCTGGTAAGTCTGCTCTGTTATGAAAGAATGTATAATGACAAGAAACTGAAAAACAACAGTTGCTACAGTTATATCATCCATTCATCTTTGCTGATCCAGTCTGCCTAGACATTCGCTCAAGGAAGAGAGTGTTTAACTGGCACTAGACAGTAAGCGTGAAGGCAAGATGGTTTTTGGGGTAAATTAATACTACATCATAACATTTGAAATATTACCACTGAATTTCAGTGGTGTATCTGAAGTGTCTGCTGCCCCACAATACAGCAGAAAAGATACAGAACACAATGCGATTTTCAATTAAATTACTGTCCTAACTGAAGGATGGTATTGGGACATTTGTTTTTGGAAATCTTGATCTAGAGGGAATGCAGTGACCTACTTGTCCACTAACACCACTTACAGTACACCTGAAACCTGGTTTTCCTGGCAGGTCTCCCATCCCAGTACTGACCAGACCCAGCCTAATCTAATTGTACCAGGCAAGAATATGGTAACACTATTGTCATTTTTTCAAGCTACCTCTAAGAACCTCCATTTAATTATTACATTTCTTAATGTGTGATGAGAATCACATTCTATAATTTAAATCTGAATTATTAAAACAATTAAGAGATGCTTACTACTGCAGTACAAAGAATCTCCACAAAGAACAAAGGACTTTAGGACATTGTCCTTCATCTGCAAACCCTTCCTAACACCTGAGACATGATCCTCCCAAAAAAAGAAACAAGCAAGGAAGAAATAAAAAAAAGCAATAAAAAGGAAATATACAAAACCTGTGGGCAGGAAATAACTAAGATTTATACATTAGAGCTTTCATAATGGATTAATAAATCAGGCATAAACATAGACAAAAAATGTACAATATTAACAATATTTAACTAGAATGGAAGTCTTTATGAAAAGGGTAAAAACTATAAGGCATAGACATATATATATATTATGATGAGCCCTTAAACAATGAAGTGAATTTTCTTCATTTCCATCAAAGACACTGCATCATGACATATTGAGGGAGAAAAGAGTTGTGTCCCATACAGTGGTAATGGGGGCAGCTTGTTGTACTGGAAAAGCCTCTGGACTCCTAACTGCCAGGTTGTGGCTTCAGGTCCACCTGCAGATACAGCTGTTGTCACACCTAAGTGAGGCACTTGACACCGGTTTCTCCAGAACCTCCAGTATATAAGTGGGGACCATAACTGCTGGGAGGGGGGTTATCCCTGCAATGGACCGGTGTCATGTACGGGGGGGGTTCTTTAGTCTGCTCAACACTGCTGGAATCTGGATAAGCTGATGATCTGCTGTGTGCTCTGGTCTGGACTTTATCTGACACCTGAGGCAACATTGATTACTATTCCTTTGTACTGCATGTGCAGCTGTGGAGAGTGATGGAGAGTGATGTCAGTCATACTCTCTCATAGGGCTGGCTTGCATGGGCTCCCAACACTTGTATTTTCAATCACTAGAAACTGAAATGAAACAGGTCAACAGTTTATATGATCTTATTACCATACGGACTGACTTGTGTTAATTCATTAAGCTTTATGATGTAAATAATTCATTCGGTTTTATGTTACTGCTACAGTGGTCATGACGGTGGTACAACTGGTGGTATAGAGCTAAATATGTTGTTTCTTTCTTGAGATAATCTTGAGATAATAAACATCTTTAATGCATTAGATGTAAAATGGCCTTAAGTGTTCTCCATAATGATGAGATTGTTGTCTATGATTGGCCAGTAGCTGTGTTGATTACTTAATGTTTAATCAGTTTCAATGGCATGTCTTGACCAGCATGTGGAACATTCAAATTGCAGGCTTATTAGTTAATTTTAATTCACTCTTGCGTTTTCCAGAGCCCTTATTATTACTAATCATACCTTACAGATTTAGTATAATTGTGGTTTAAAGATAAGTGCACAAGCTTTGCAAAACCATGGGAAATTGTGGCAGAGACATACAGTAAGTGTATAAGACCAAAAATAATGGTTTAGTCAAGTAATAGTAGACATTTCATCATTGCGCTGTTAAGCCATGGATCATCATAGGTCATCATGGACATTATGCCAGGCAAGCAAGACAAGTGTCAGAAAAGGTTATAGTGCTTAAAAGAATCTTTACAGTTAGCTGAAGTGTACTGTATCTTTTCAGCATTTAGAACTCTACTGCAGCAAAGTGGCTTTGTATGGCTGTCCAGAATGTCATCTTGCATCAGAGGCAGACAGGCTGGCCAGACATGTGGATCAATTGAATTGTCAGCTATGGTCTGCCTAAAAGCCCACTCTGGGAAGAGATTGTTTGACTGGAAAGTAATAGCCTAAACAACTGACAGATTGAAGATTTACATTCCTGCTTCATTTGCTTGGATGTAAGAACATCCGAGGATCCATTTGCTTACTGTTATGAAGCGTCTTTCAAGACCCTATGCAGACGACACAATCCGGAAGGGAGTGAACACACACAGAGGGGAGACGAGGAACTGGACTGGTAGAGGAACCGGTGGGGGGGGGCGTGACGAAGGTGCTCCGGGGGCGTGGTCCAGGCGAACAGTCCAAAAGGGAGTCCAAGGGGAAGTCCAGTGCAGGCGAAGGCTCAGAGCCGGGTCATAAATACAAGGTGAGCAAAACAAAATTAAAAACCGGAGCAGGATCCGGCGAAGGGTCGGGGGCAAGAAAGGGGGAACGGAACCAGGTGCTCCAGGTCCTGGGCTCGGCTGGGTCAGGACACCTAGGAGGCGAATGCCACCCGAGCCGTGGACGTAGGGCGATTCCGTGATAGACAAGCCTCCGGGGGTCCGTGTTCCACTGCAGAGCCCGGAACAGAGTGAGCGTCTGGATTTTAAAGGTGGGCTGGGCAGGTGCACAAAATCAACTAAAAAGTGAACGAGCCAGAGCACCCTTAAGGGGGAGGGACTACAATCGGGACACTTATAAGGTGTCATACAAAGAGCAAGTAAATTCTTCTTTCTGGCCATTGAGAAAATTTGTTGCAAAGAAGTTTTGAATTAAAGCCTGACTAATTCTTGCCCGAGAAGCAGTCAGGCTTTAATTTAAAAATTCTTTAAACATTTCAGAACTATTACAGAATGCAGAAATTGTGTAGCTGTGAAAGGTTTATGGTTGATATAAAGAGAATCTCACCTTCAGATGAACTTCATTCGAAGTTTTTAAAGTAACATTTATTTTGAGCAAGATTGTGTATGATTCAATATTTCCTTTACTGCTGCAAAAATGTTTAAACATTAAAACTTTTAAGAGTCCTCACATCTGAAGACAATTCAACAGCTGAAACACTCTGTAATTTGTGCACTCACAATCGTAGTTTCTATTTTAAAACTTGCTTACACACATAAAATGGGCTGGTTCAGATGCTGCCTAATAAATAGACTAGACGTGGTGTCTATTTAGATTGGGAATAATTGGCCGAATGGGATTTTGTAAAAAACGCTGCTGTCTCATTAACTTATCTTTAAATCATTTAGTCAATGAACTGACAACTTGTAACAGACTCTATACAACAAATAAAGGAAAAAGAAGTATTCTAATTTAGTTTTATAAGCATTTTATTTCCAAACATTTTATACTTGATATAAAGATAACCAAGAATTAGAAATAAATAGCTGTGGTGCATTTTCTTTATTTTTAATCATTATTTACTAATGAAAAAAAAATCAATATCATGTAAATAGGACAGTTCTACACCTTAAAAACTTATAGTCTTCTTTCATTATATGATTCAGTATTTAGTAGAAACCTGTGTTGTGTTGGCAAACAAATCCTATTGTTCTGACATTTCTGTTTTGCTAACATAACACTCCACCAATAATCTGTGTACAGAGACACCTGTGTCTTGTGATTCTCACTTGACTTACCTTCTTATATGTAAAGTAAAGCCTGGACTTAGCAGACCTGGAACCAGCAAACTTGTTCACTCTGGTCCAATGGACATATCCAAGGATACTAATTGTCCAGCCTCTGTTCAGCCCAGTAACACCGGACTCAAGTCCACTAGGTCTACTATTTCAGACAACTGTCAGGATGTTTGTCATTTAGTTTCTTATGCATGTGTGAGGGGAGCATATCCATCACAGAATTTAAGGATGATGAGGAAAGAAAGCATGTTCATTGAGTGTAAGTCAGGAACTACAATTTCGAAAGACGTTTGAATCTAGTTGTCTATGGTGTGCCCATGTGATAAATCTGGTTGTCTATTGCGTGCCCCACGTGATAAGGATGAAAAAAAGAAACAAACTGCTAAAAAAGATAAAAGAAAAGCTCTTGAAATTTTATTTAAATTCGACATGGGTGCAAAAATGAATGCATCTGCTTTTAGTCCTAGTCAACATATGAAGGTGGCAAGTGACAATTGCAAGAAACTGTGTATAAATGGTAGGTACAAGCAGAGTGCTGGAGAGGTTACATTATTACATTTATTTATTAGTACATTATTTTATTTTTTTGCAAAATTGAGTTTAGTTACTTCTGTTACATGATGTGATGATTACAGTATATGTTCATGAGTACACTTTATGTATATGCGCTTCATGATTTATCAGATATCCGGCAATAAGGGCCACCACTTTCTCCCCATTAGTCTATTAGTTGAATTGAGATGCTACTGTCTTTTTCACTCAATATTATACGGATTTCTATGGTAATTTTCTACCAAAACCTTAGCCATTTTATTTTTAAACTCTCAGTTAATCCTGACAGATTACTGTCTATTCTGCAGGACAAAAATATAATTTTTGCTTTATAGATGTGTCCTGGGGAACAAATGAAGTTAATGATGAGGAACACTGAAATGAGTCAGTTAGATTTGATTGATGAACATGCTGGATTATCTGCTTCTAAACTTCATTTTTCTTGCCAACTACAAAACTTCTTGTTTATCTTGAGTTGTTGTAATAAAGATTTCTAAGCTTTCTAAGATTTCTAAGATTTCTAATTCGTGTGAATTATAGTTTTCTATTTTTTTTTAAATTACACCTCTCTAAAGTGTAGTTTCTTCTCACCTGAACTATGCTCTATTAATATTAAAGTGAAAATAGAAAAGTAGAAGACACTAGCAGATACGTTGAGTGAAATGTTGATGTAGAATGAACAACATAAAAAGTAATCCTATTTCAATGGCCAAGTTTATTTCAAGATGATGGCTTTTCCCTCATGATTTTCAAGTTGTTTAGTCGCATTGTACTGGAGAGCTGGAAGATGCCCTGTAAAAGCTGAGTGCGACCGTGAGAGAATTCCTGTGGTCTTCACGTACGTGTAAGTTATTGTTTGCTGTTTCCACTCAGGATGTTCTGTGGACCACATGTGTTTGTGTCAGCGGGGGAAGCAGCACGTTCTGCAATCAGATATTGGATGCTGACTATCAACAGGAAGTTAGGGAGATGGTCAGTTTTGTTAGATTAATGGGATTCCAATGTGTGTGACGATGTGATTAAAGTATAATAAGATTACATTTTTAAATGAATCTTTTCATCTGAAATTCTGAAATTATTTTAAGTCTTTTTATTGTTTTAGTTAACTCAAATTGAATCATTCCAAACTTAGGTGTTAATATAAAAAACCTATATATTTATGAACCTGTCAATTATGTTTCTTATGAAACAAATCTTTTGACATATTATTGCTATAGATTTCTAGGAAATACTGTATATAGAACCTGAGTACAATATCCTAATCAGTTATAACAAAATAATTATTGGATTCTGAACTTTTTACAAAAGATATTTTTAATTTTTAAGTAAGGCAAGAGAATTGGATTTGAAACTAATGATGGTGTCATTTCAACCTTTTCAATTAATAACTGTAATATTTCTTTATATCATTTACATGAAATGTTAAGCATTCTTTTATATTATATTTTGTTTCTGCTGTTTTCAAATAGGTATGTCTAAATGAAAGTTGAGTCACTCAGAGAGGGAAAGTGCAGCTGTAGTTCCTCCAAAACCACACATTATAGGCCATGCTTTACATCTAATTTTATTTCATCTGCAAATGACAGATAACAAGCATATTTCCAATAAATGAGCACATGCGTGTTATTAAGTTCTATCTCTTCACCTTTGCCTCTAATAACTGCAACCATGCAAATCAATTTAGAGTCCGGGTGAGAAACAAGAATATGCTACATGGTCACTAGTAAGATTCTTCAAGGTTTGCAGTACATGAATATCTGTATGAGAATGTCTCTGTCTTATTAATGGTTTGAAAAAAGAATTATAGGTCCTCCAGAAACTCCAAATTACTTTGGGATAAAATAAGATATTTATTGTATATGTCTCATTCTATCCCAAGGCGGTGTGAGCAATCCATTACTTATTTAAGTTTTTAATTTAATTGTGAAATACATTTGCCTTGTTGCAAAAAGGAAATTATAAATATTGTTGTTCCTGCTTTCAGTTAAATCGATCCTTAATATCCTCCTGACTTTATATTTCAATAATTTTGCTTTATACGTGTCTTTGCTTTTGTGCTCCTAAGACAAATCGAAATCCTTAAATTTTTAAAATGTTTTAAATTCTCTTCTTAGAGATGTTTCTTTATCTCAAATATATATTCACACCATATAGTTTTGGGCAGCTTTCAAGTTACTCATGAGTCTCCTTTCATGTATTTCCACAACATTTACAAAGCAACTAAAAAGGGAGAGTAACTCTTAAAATCCTGAGCACTTTTTCACATACTGAGAAACGGAATCACACTGTAACTGCTAAATTAGACTCCCGATGCTGAGCAAATAATAAGCAAGAAAATTCAGAAAACCACACAAATAAGGAAGCCTTTCTAATTTTCTGCAAAAATCCTGCCTTTTTTTAAACTTTTTTGAATTCTGCAATAACGCTTACCCATCACATTATTCTTGTCTTTGACAGTATACTCCGACTACCAGATCTGCAGGTCTACCCAAAGAGCAGGAGCCCTTCCAGCACGTACGTACGTAACACATTCTTGACAGTATTTACGTGTTCTGTTAAAGGCTATTTCATCATAAAGGGAGTTCCAGCAATTCAAATCAAAGTAAGAAGCACAATAAATTCATTTCAGTTCTAAACATCTACCTTAGTTTGAACGCATCTGGAATGACTTCGGAAAATTGCCAGCTGGAAAACAGGCTACCACACTCGAGATGTCATCAAAGACAAATGTCATCTATGTCAGCACTTCTTCAGAATAAGAAACAGGAAATAGCCACTGGCTGCCACGTCTCGTAAATTTAAGGGATGTGGAAGCTCTCAAAAGCATGTTTTCATGTTTCCCTCAATCATAGGCTTTAAAGGAACGGGATAATGAAGCAATAAAAAAACGAAACGATGTGGGTACATTATGGTACCTTCTAAGTGCACTTACAAAAAACAGAACAGCGAGTTTCCTGGCAAACGGGTGAAGTTTAACAAATTTAAAGTGATATTTACTGTTAAATATATGAATATTTTAACCTAAGGATTCCTGTGCCAAATCTATCTTTCAGAAGTGGGTTAGTTCCCTCAAGGTTCCCATGAATCTGCACATACAGTAAGTGGAATGTGGAAGTAATCAGGACAGTAATATGCAAGGTACCTGGGGGCAGTAAGGGTCCTTTCTATCTCTACTCTGCAGCCTTGTTAAAATAACAACTAACTGCTGTGATGCTGGCTAATTGTGTTAATTCTGCTTATGGTGTACAGTATGATTTATTCAATCATGACTGACATGAAAGGGAATCCATACTTTCTAAAATGCTTTGAGTTATCTTAATGTTAAGATGCATAACTAAATACAGAATGGTGAAAAAAAACACATAGCATCTACAGGTAAAAGACATTTCACGTCACAGGCGTATGGCCGGAGTCTAATCTCCTTTTATTATTTCAAAAACTGTCTAAATGCAAAACCTCCTTTGCTGAATAATAAATGTTTAGCTGCCATATAATATGGAAATTCAACACATTCAGAGAAGGCAAGAAATTATTTTTTATTCAGAGAAAACATCATCTAGTCAAAGCATGTCAGAAATATCTGGTAGGTTATCTATCGTTAAACAGATGAGAAATACAGGTAATAGTATACAAAAAAAAGTAATACAAAAAAATCATACATCTACCTGCATCATTCATGCAGACAAATGAATATGGTTAAGGAACACTTCAAGCAGAGTAGATCAAACACAAACACAAGAACTGCCCATGAAATACGTGTCACAGTAACCTAACTAGCCGGTGCAAATCCTTCTCTTTCATGAGCTTTCAAAGAAGCTAAAAGTCTGTTCTGGGCTAAGGATTGTCATTTCAAAAAGTCAATCTGACTTTCATCACACAGCACCACAAAAGGACTGACAAGCGAACCAAAATACCTTATGAACGTCAGTGTGAAATAATGGATGCACACCATGCTGGACTTATTTTTCAACTCAAAACGTATCTAGCTTTGCAGAGGAAATGTATTGTACTTACAGTTTAACATATGAACAACAATGAGAATTACAGAATAATAGACACTTTTTAATTCTGCCAACTGAAGTTTAGCAGGTGTTATACGTTATATTGCTTTGGTGGATAATTTTTGCTTTGACAAACGGTAGTCTGATTCATTTTATAAAGTCTTTTCTGAGGCTTAATCAAAATCTATTCTGTTATCTAACTTATAATGATAGTGCATAATAGAAAGAACGTGAAGACTCACTAACCTATTGAAGGTTAGTGGATAATGAATTGGTAAACTCAGAGACTGAAAGGTTGTAGATTATTTCATTTTTAAAGAGCATTGATGTGTCACTCAGAAACCATGTTATCATGTGTTATTTTGAGTTTTGTTTACTTATTTCACTTTTACAACAAGAAGGAGGGCAGTCAAAGGTCATTTTTAATAAAATCATAGACTGGTAACGTTAATTCGCATTTGTCATCAACAGGGGCCGATCAGCTAAGGATGAACAGTGAAAGTCAAAGGTTAATACAGTGTGTAGCAACTGTGGGAGGCAATACAAGCTGTACATCAGCAAGACATGATTTGCACTAGTTTGCAGATACTGTCTTGTGGGACTCTGTCCCAATTTATTCTCTAGAGAACTCAGGAATATTGGCTCCTTGCTTTACTCTGACTTTCACATGGCTTGAAACACGGTTCAGACCCACCTACACCAGGTTAAAACACCTCATCACTGGTTCTAAATCAACACTGTCACTAATGAGATTCATTGCTCATGTAACAATTAATGGTTCTTGAGTGTATGATGGTCAGTAAGGATTCATCAAATGAAATGACAGTGAAATATTTAAACAATATCCTAATTTCAGATACTTTATTATTCCAAAAACATGCATACATTCAATTCAATTCAACTTTATTTGTCATTATACTTACACAGGTCATTAGTATAATGAAAAGTGTTTCTCATTAGTCTCTCAGGTGCAGTATATATAGAACAGCAGACAAGATAATAAACAATGAATACAATAACAATAACAATGTAAACAACGAGTATGGTACCAGTGTGACAGTACCCATATCTGTTAAAAACTGTGCGAAAATACATAGAGCAAACAGTGCAAAATAATACGGCCAACAGTGCAAAATAATACAGCGATGATCAAATCATAGTATGAGAGATCATAGTTTGGTGGGTGGTAGTTGGGGAGTCACCAGCTTGACGGCTCTGGGGAAGAAGCTATTTTGGAGTCTAGTTGTGTGTGACTGGATTGTCCGGAAGCTTCTATCAGATGGTATGGTGACGAACAAGTTGTGACTGGGCTGAGTGGGGTCAGACATAATTTTGGTGGCTTTTTTCAGACTCCTGGTGTTGTATATTTCCTGGATGGATGGTAAGGTATTGCCGACTATGTGTTGGGCAGTTCTGACCACCCGCTGCAGGGCCACGCGGTTGGATGTGGTGCAGTTGCTGTACCAGACTGTGAAGCAGCTGGTCAGTATGCTCTCCACTGTAGAAGTTGGTGAGGATCCGTGGATGCAGGTGTATTTTCTTCAGCCATCTCAGAAAGTATAGCCACTTTTGTGCCTTCTTGATGAAGCTGGAGGCGTTGAGTGCCCATGTGAGGTCCTCAGTGATGTAAACACCTAGGAATTTGAAGTTGTTGACCATCTCCACTGTAGTCCCTTAGATGTAAATAGGGGAGTGGACTTTTCCTTGTCTCCTAGAGTCAACAATCAGCTCTATAGTTTTGCTGATGTTGAGACATAGGTTGTTGGTTCGGCACCAATCTGCTAGTTGTTTTATCTCCTCCCTGTAGGCAGTCTCATCATATGTTGTTGTGAAGCCATGTTTCCGTAAACACAAGTGTGCAGCAGTCTTTTATTTCCCGGAGAGTAGTGAGCCTGAGCTTTATTTTGTCCAGTTTGTTGTCTAGGGACCGTACGTTAGTGAGGAACAGGCTAGGTATAGGTGGTCTGTTCCGCTGTTACTTTAGTTTTATTTGCAGCCTGGCTCTCTTACGGCGTTTCTGTTGGCGCAGTCTCCTCTCCCGGCGGTCACGGTCAGGCGGCTCTGCGATGTAGAGGATGGACGAGCAGATGTAGTCCAGGTCGAGCGAACTAGAGGAGAAATCCTGCAGTTGTTTCTGTCCAGTAATGTTTGCCGGTCATAGGAGATGTAAGCTTCAACATTTTGAATAAATAATGGGACATATAACATAAAAGTAACTAACAAAATGCACCATTGTTTGAGAGCTAATGGAGCCAGTGCGTCCATGCGCGCCGCCATCTTGTCATCTTACAGCATATTTCTTTAGTTGCTAATCATATGCTATACATACTGTAGTACTGTACAGTATATACTGTATGCTGCAAATTTGGAAATGATACTTTAAAAGCATAATTGCAACTGCATAAAAAGGCGGCTTTAAAATATGGTTCATTTTGCTTTGCTGTTATGAACCGACAATTTGTGGCTTTGGCTTGAGAAGTGCATCACATTAATTTTTTTCTACTTGTTTTTGAGGTTTGGGTTTTTATTTTATTTTGGCAGTTATAATCACTTCATAGTCATGTTTCTCAGGTTTGTAGATCAGAATATATAACTCACATATAACCCAGCCTTTTCTTCATGTTTCCTTATGTGTTATTTGTGGCATCTATATCTTGCCACTCCATAATTGTGTGGAACTTATGTAAGTTCCATTTCAGGATGGAAGCAGTGAGCCTTTTATAAGCTTTTCCATGGCTATTTAAAGACTCAAAGGAAAGACGTTTTTCCTTCACTTTCCTGTAAATATCCCTGACCATAGACTCTCAAACAAAAATGTACTGTAAAACCCACTTTTAAACAATGCAAATTACAGTATGTGTCCTTATGTAGAGCTCACAATTAATAAGCTTACTTTAAGTACCATCAATACTACACTCCCTGTGTGGTCTTAGAATTGCATGATAAAACTAAACATCACCTAGAGTACTGCAAGCAGTATGCTTCAGCCACACAATACTGTACAGTATGTAGGCCAGAGAAATCACCTTACAAAATAACAAAGGGAGGTTTTTTGATGAATGCACCAATACACTTCCAAACAGTAAGTTTAGTCAATTTTGATGCGAGGGAAAGCTATTATTACACCTGTGAGAGAGTAGCTTTTCATCATTTCCCATAAACAGTGCACGTGTTGCAGTCCATATTTTTGTAAATGATACAAATCCCTTTTTGTATTCAAGTCTCTTAGACTCTCCTTCAGTGGTGTATGTTTTAGAATAATAACTGAAGTAAGTATAGGTATTACTGTACCACAAATTCAAATTCCACAGAATTGTTCTTAAATGTGATCTAGCTCAGAGAACATTGTGTTCAAAGCTCTCGATAGGGTTAATAATATTAGCACTACTGTATATGCACATGCACACTATACTGCCACAAGTTCGCTCAATTCCAAAATAAATCAAATAATGCAACCACGTCCACAGGAAGTGGATGTTACCTAGCAAAAGCTAGACTGCTAAACATTTTAACTGAGCCATTCCAGGATGAATCACAAAGAAAAGACAATGGAATAGCCACATTCTCTTCCGTTCACCATTCCACACAATCAAAAGAGGTGTCAACAGTCATTCACAGGCTCTGAAATCACCTGTAACTTCTCAGCCCAACAGCAATGACAGAAAAAGATTCACACTGGGGTACTGTACCTTGGGCAGTGAAAGACCATTACTTATTCACTGAGTTTTCCATTGGGTTAGGTTTGAGACCAACAGAAAGTATCGACTGAAATTCCAGAAATGCAAAAGCATTATTGCAAATTGACTGTTTTACAGTTATGAAGAAATGTTGATAACAAAAACAAACCATCAAAAAAAATCTCATACCAAAATCACCAGCAGAGTGTGAAAGAGATACCCTTAATGCACTGCATTTGCCAATGTTCTAAAGGTCTAAAGTTCACAGTTGTGACTTAAATCTTATTCAAAAACAGGTCTTAATAGATGTTTTTTTTTCATAAGACAGACCCTAGGGGAGTTTTGAATCTACTATTGAGGCACGACTATATTTTGATTAAAAATAATGAACTGTGATAATCCATGAGTCATTTCACGATTTCAATACTTCAGACATAAAAGAAAACCAAAAACAGGAAACTGTGTTGAATGAACATTTCGTACCAGTCCTTTTCACTCAAGTAGTTTAGGAAATACTGTACATTGCTCATATGGAATACGCAGAAGCCAGATTTCCACTTTAATTCAAATGATCAGTATTATCTCACTGCTCTGCCAGCAGAACAGACTCCCCCCAAACTCCCATAAAAGCTCATTCTCCATTACCCCTGCCCACCAATCAGTGCACACATTTCCAACAACACATAAACATGCACCACATTACAAACAGCAGGAATAGGTAACTCATAAAGGGCACAAGATAGCCGAATAGGTTGCTCATAGCCTGGGTTCCCAGCATGCCTGTTTAATGATCGAGTCCTCTGATGCTCAGGCTGCAGTCCCAATGCCTGCCACTGGGGCTCATGATAGTTACAACAGTTATTTCTTATTACACATTTTTCATGGTAGTTTGTAAAGTATGTATCCTAGCATGGAGATCCATACTGTATGTCAATCACTATTTTGTTTTTCACATTTGTGGCAACTGCTGATGAATATGAAATAAATTATTTTCACAAAAACCTTATTTTCATATTTTATTTATAAATGTATAAAAAAATCATTGCTGACATCTTAACTCTCTTTTTGTGACACATTTTATTTACCAAATTTCAAAAGTGTGCATTCAATATTGACTGTTTAAACACAGCTTCTTTATCTATCACATCATCAGTTGACCTTTATTTTATCAGATAACACAAAATGCATAGAAATGCTTGCTATAACAAAAAATACATCTCCAGTATATTTTATTAACTGTTTCACAAGCAAACTGCTTAACGTGAACACAGGATTGAATGACAGTGAGCAGACCAGATTCACTGAATATTCAGCTGTGTTCACAAAACTCTTGTCTAAGTTAAGAACCCTAGAAGTTCATTTTGTGAAACAAACTGAAGACTATACCATACCTTAGTTGAAACTATCAAAATACCACCAATGTGGTCTTGAAACAGCTTAAGTCATGAATTAAAGACCCAATCCTCTTAATAACATGTTATCATATACCTCCCACAGCTGTTCTTTTTATAATAATATAGAAAGCTCTTTGTATTATTTAAACAAGCAAAACGGTTCTGCAGAGTATATATTACAGAAATTCCAAAGAACATACAACATATTGTTAAATTTATGTACTTTGGGGGCCATAATCATGCAGTTGACAAGACTCCAAATTAAAAAAATGATATACACATTGTATACACTAGACAATAATGATGCATTTAGCGGTTTATGTTTATGTTAAGTGCAGGCATTCATCATCAACAGTCCAGTCCAGTCCATTGTTGTTTCAGTGATAATTCCAAAGTCCACATGTCTGTATTTCTATTTTCACCTTTATGTGTAAAAAACTAAAATATGCGCAGTAAATAATGAGACAGCTTATCCATAAATTCAACTGTTGGTCAAGAAAGAATAACTTTCTGAAATACATATTTCTGCCTAATGCAGATTTGCGATCAATACATTGTACAGTATATCGTGAAAAAGCCTTCTGGAGCTTTGAGAACATACGAATAATGTGAGTACCATTTTAGCAGGTATGGACTATTTCTCTTGCACAGCAATAAAATATTTCCTATTAAGATCGCAATGTCTGATAAGGATATATGTACACATGTCAATAGTTGAAGATAATTTTAGTATGTTATTCAGGCATAATCCTTATTGTAAATGTGAATTGGTTCAATCTCCAAGCATATTCTGTGGTTATGAAAACGAAAAACTTTTTTAGTGCTGAGATACACATGCACAAAAATATGCAGTGGAATTACACCAATGTGAGTTTGAACAATTTATTAAATGTGAATACAATAATAGTTGCTAGTTACTTCACGAAGATCCACCAGGAAATGGACAGCGGTAGTGAACAGAATAATATTAGCAGCTGCCTATGATGACATTATGAATCAAATCTGAAAACCAGGAAGTATAAGGCTGAACTCTGTGCAGTGCACATACAGTAATACAGCTTTGGAAGGGACCACACTACCATTCATACAACATGAGTGTATTACAAGGAAATTATGTTCTTCATACATTCAAGTGTGTACATTCGCAGAAAGCACTAAAATGATGAAGCTGATGAAGCAGAATTTCCATGAATCTTTGTCTTGTCAAAGCATCAGAAAAGCAACTCTGAAAAAAAAATAAGTATTTGTCAAGCTGTAAATCGTTTAGTTCTTAAAAGTCTGTAAATGTCACCAATTTAACACTGGTCTATGATATTTTTATTATTATGCATTTATTTATACTTATTTATTTCAATCATTTAAATATCCTCATTTACCCTGATACATAAAAAAGTATTTCTTGTTCTGTACTGTTCTTCTGAACTACACAAATGGCCTTTTATAAAACATCTGTCCTGATCTTTGTTCCTTTTTGTTCTTATCATGTTTTGAGCAGTCACAGATCTTAGCAATCAAGAACTGGAAATGACTGCTGTTAGAGGTTAAAAAGTGATTACAAGAAGAAATGACCTGAGTCTAATTTCCCAGTTACTCAGGCAAGGCATGAAAAAATATATTATGCAACAAATGAATCAACATCACCCTCCGCAACCCACAGGTGTTTCAGTTCTTGCTTTTACTGTACTCCTTTACATTTTAGTTTTGAATCACCGTTACCATGCTGTTAGCTTAATCTTTTTAGATGATTATTTTCTGAAAAAAATATGTAAAAGATAAGGATTTTCACTGTGTTCTTCATACTTCAGTACAGATTTCTGCATGTAAAAATACAGAATATTTCCTTTACTTTGTGAAAAAGATTCAGTGAACCATAACTCTGATTATTCAGACTATGTCTCATTAGTCCAGATTTTGCAGTGTTCTACTTCATTTATAATTATATGATTGCCAGCCTTCACAAGCCCCTATAGAGAACAACTAATGCTTAATGTGGCTTGCTTAATCTATGGCTGGCTTTGTACACGAGACATCACATGTCTGTCTTTCAAAATACTTACATGATGTCTGTGAGAAGCTTGCTATTATTGATCTTATTGGCTGTGAATCTATCATTTGTTTTGTGTCTATGGTTCTTGATGAAACCACATGGAGCTAAAGTACAAATACAGTGTTGTAACATTTTATTCAAAGCACTTAGAAAGCCCAGGCTGCCCAGTAAGGATCAAGACTGGAGTCTATGACCGCAGAATGGAGCAAACAAGCAAATAGAAATCATCAACAAACCTTTTCTTGGTGCAAAACTGGCAGATTGGTAGTCAATCATTGGTTGACTTTGGAAGCTTAAATATTTTACTTCTTGTAAAGTTATAAGAACATAAGCAATTAAGAAAGTTTACAAACAAGTTGAGGCATTTTGGCACATCTGGTTCATGTGGTTGCTAAAGGGTAATTGATCTAAATCTAATACAACTGTTTCTTGGAAGAAGCCAGGGTATCAGCTCAGACAGCATAGCTGGGTAACTTGTAACCAACTATGGTTTAAAGTCATACTGCACACATTACTGATGCAATATAATACATATCATAAAAAATCCAAACCAGATATTTGCTTTTATATATTTTATATATTATTTGCTTTCCATATGAATAATTAATGCCCGGTAGCAACATTAATGTTTTAATTAGCTCTAAATTACGATCTAGTATTGCACCATTTCTGTATTCTCTACATAGACTGCCTGTGAGGACCAGGGCTCATTTCCAAATCTAGCCTCTGGCTACATCGCAAAATGTTTCCATCAGGCCATACTAGCAATTGGTGGATGAGAGATTAGTTTCTTCTGTTTCAAAAATCTAATTAATACAAAGAGCAACTAATTTATTTATGGCACAGAGAATATACATGAGGGCTTTTTTTTACCTTATGTACAGGTCTCACCTTTCCCCTGTCCTTAGCTCAAGTGAAGTCCAGGGTGAAGGAAACATCACCTAATCAGGCTTGGAAGAGGAAATGTATTTGAGAGAGATGCTGTGTAAGAACAAGCAGGAAATGCACACTTAGAAACAGAAAACCTTCAAATAGCTACAGTACATTCTTAGAAACGTATGTCTTATTGCTAGGAAGTTAAGAAACAAGGTAGTGAATTTAAAAGCAACTTGGCTTATGCAGAGTGATGGAGAGACATTTTTTTTTAAGCGGGTGCAATATTGTTCAGGAAATAAACAAGGAGGTGGTAGGGTAACAATTTTTACCAAGAATTCTCAGAGGAATTTAAAAGATTGTGTCAATCTTTATGGATCAGAATTGAGAATAAAATGTAAAAAACACATTTAGTAATTGTCATGATGATGCTTTATACAGTGTAATTAGAATACCACAGATGTAACAAAGAGATAATATTATGGAGAGGGGGATTCAATTTTTCTCACATACTGTACACAGGAATAACCCAATTTGCTGTAAAATGTCGAAATGCATACAGCCTGTACAGCGAATCATTCATGTCCTTTGACTGCTTTGAATCTGTGGACTGGGTCGTGTTTAAAAGTTCATCAGCGAACCTGCACGAGTCGTCGCTTTTTCTCCAACCAGAAACCATGGTTTGACATTGATATCCAAAATAAGCTGTGGGCAGGATCGATGTTCCTTTAATTCTGGCAATCTGGACCTTTATCAGAAGGCAGGGTATGACCTGCGGAGAGCTATCAGGGACGCTCTGCCGATGTGCACCAGATGTGGCGGGGTTTTCAGACACTAACAAACTATAAAGCCAAAATAAGCAGCGTTACATCCGCTGAAAGTGATTTCTCTCCCTGGATGAGCTGAATGCCTATTGCGCTCGGTTTGAGAAGGGAATCACGAAACCGCTGGCGCCGATGCTCCAGGCCCCTGATGACACAGCTGTGTCTGTCATGGAGGCTAAATTCCTGCAGCCTCAGACGGGTGAACACACGGAAGGCGTCCGGCCCCGATGGCGTTCCTGGACGGCCCGTAAGTCCTGTGCAGACCACTTGGCCACGTTTTTTACGGATAGTTTTAATCTTTCACTTTTACAATCTTCCGTCCCCATGTGTTTTAAGAAAACTACCATTATTCCAGTGACAAAGAAAAATACTGCAACCTGTTTTAATGATTAAAGTCCAGTAGCACTCACATCCACCATAATGAAACGCTTTGAAAGGCTGGCACATTAACACAATAATACCTGAGTGCTTAGACCCCCTGCACTTTGCATGCCTGCGAAACAGGTCCACTGATGACGCTATTTCCCTGGCTCTTCACACTGCCCTGACTCATTTGGATGATAAAGACATGTCAGAATGCTATTCCATTAGCTACAGCTCTGCTTTAACACTATAGTTCCTTCCAGACTAATCAGAAAGTTTAATAACCTGGGCATCACCACCTCTCTATGCAGGTGGATTATGGATTTCCTGACTGGCAGACCACAGACAGTGAGGGTCAATGTGAAGCTTTCTTCCACACTGACCATCAATATAGGAGGCCCCCAGGGCTGAGTGCTTAACCCCCTGCTGTTCTCCTTGTCTACCCACGATTGTGTGGCCAGACACAGTTCCTATTCCATCTACTAATACTGTAAGCTGATGACACTACCATCATTGGCCGAATCACTGCTAATGATGAGACAGGGATGAGGTCAGGAGCCAGGTGGAGTGGTCCACTGAATAACCTCTCCCTCAATATCAGTAAAACCAAAGAGCTGGTCATGAATTTTAGAAAGCAGGGTGGGGACCACACCCCTATAAATAATGGGTGGCTGTAGAGATCGTTAGCAGCTTCAAGTTCCTGGGTACCTTCATTGCTAATGATATAACGTGGTCCCAGCATGTAACTGGAGCTACAAAGAAGGCACAACAGCGCCTTTACTTCCTCAGACAGTTGAACAAATTTGGTCTAATTTCCGCTGTCCTTACCACATTTTACAGGTGCGCTATTGAGAGTGTGCTCACATGAGATATTAAAGTGTGGTTTGGCAGCAGCTTGTTGTCTGACCAGAAGATGTTACAGGGGGTGGTCAGGTCAGCCCAGTCCATCATTGGTACAGCTCCCCTCTATTTCGGACATTTTTACAACTCACGGTCTCAGGAAGGCTGGAAGTATCGCTAAGGATACCAGTTTATCATTTTTCTCCCCCTTCCCTCTGGTGAGCGTTACAGGAGCATAAAGGCATGAACTGCCCCCACCACTGTTTCACACTGATGTGTTTATTTAACTTGTTGTTGCTGCCGCTGTTCTGTGTTGATACTTTAATGTCTTTGTATTGGGGCATACATGCAAATACACATTTCATTGCACTTGTGCATATGGCAACAAACTGAATTTAACCGACGTCCAGATTGTCAGAGCACCAAGAAGGGAAAGTGGTTGCATTGGTCACGTACAGCAGAAAGAGTAAGCGTGGAAGAAATGGGAGGTACTGTGGATGATAAGAATATGTGGCTATCTCATTACAACATGAATTCACAATTAATCACTTTAAAGATATATTTCAAAAGCAGGAGGGTGGAGTCTAACTGAGTAATTTATGATATTAGATAGGCAGACATTAAGAGAGTGAGACAGAGTTCAAGAGAAACAGATCGGGATAAATTCCACAGGGACTCACTGGAAAAATGTGTGACTACGCTTCAGAAAGTCAGAGGATATCTTGAAGCAAAGGGAAATCTCATACTAAAGACTGACAAGTTACAGTCTAGTAATGTTGTACTAGATAATAGTCAATTTTATCTTTTTTTTGGGAGATTACTAGGTTTGTAAGAGGAAGAAATCCAAACCAGATACAGATAGAGCATAAAATGCTGTACAAGATTTTTCTTATATATCTTTTTTGATTTCACCCTTCTCTACCTACTCATAGTCTATGGAGGCTTCACAGATTTGAACACTGAATACAGGATTGGTTTGAGGCAACTTAATTTAGCTAATGGTTTTCAAGGTGCATTTACTGTATGTAACTCCAAGTGTTTGTGCTTTTTAAATGTACTGTATTTAATGTCTATATTTTTCAATTACGTGGCAAAATTATTTTATACAGAGTACCAAATATTCAAGGAGGGGGCTGAAGAGCTGGTAAGGGGAGAAAAATATTGTTAGTATGCTAATGAATATACCTTTATGATTTCAAGAAGGAAAAATTAAACATATATAATGTTTTCAAGTATTTCTGTGAAACTATGTGACCACTTTTCTTCCAGCCCTCTCTAGACGTTTGATATTTTGGGGGGGCAGATGGGTTCATATTCAGAAAGAGAGACTGAAAATTAACCTACACTTCTTCACCCTTGTTCCTTCCTTTGTACTCAGTGGTCCTTGTCTTGAACTACACAGTGCAGGAAATAAATAACAAGTCCAGGAAGTTGCTCTGACATATTTTTGAGTGTAAAATGTAAATTGGCCCTTTATAGCCTCTCAGGAGAAAAAGTTTCCCACCAGTAGAAAAGGTCACTGAGTTTCACTACATCTAGAATCTGAACCTCTGGTCTGACAGGACTGCAAAGTCATGACACAATACATTTTGCTGCAGAACTGAGGTGGACAGTGATCACCTTGAACAAAAGAGTTCATCTCCCAAACAGCCAGATGCGAATCGTGTGCCCCTAAAAACATCTTTAAAGCTCTTTCCTTAGCTTCAATAAAATATAACGGCTGTTTAAGTTTCACCAAATATATATTTTTTTCATTGAATTGTTGAGTATTGCTTGCAGCTGAATCATCATTGTATTAATGCACAGGTAGCGCACAAATGAGTGACACCAATTATATTTAAATCAAGGGTTTCCACACAGCTGTGGATCACGAGCTCAAGCATTAATTAAGGGAATAACATGCCTGCATACTTAGGGCCATGTATAATAGTTCTGGACAGGCCTGGTTACCTCTAATAATAGATAGCATGCCACCAAGAGAAGACCTCAGAGATTTTGAATCCGGGGGGATTTTTTGGGTGTTTCTGGCAGAGGCGTCAGTGTCCGAGAAAGATCAACTTAATGATCTTTCTTTTTGGCCTGAGTCCCTATCCCCAAGTGACTTTGGTACTGTATTTCCATTTTTTTGTGCACTACTCGTCTGCCTTTATTTCTGTCAACAATGCTCAATATTATTTCTCTCTCTACACGGATGATATACTGTATGTCTACAGTTACTTGTGAAAATGGTCTCCTAGCGTGGTGCAGTGGCACAGTGGTGAGCATTGCTGCCTCACAGTGCTGGGGCCCAGCGTTCAGTTCCAGGTGCTCTCTGAGTTTGAATGTTCTCCCCATGTTTGGGCTCTGTTTCCTCCTACAGTCTAATGACGTTCTGGTAAGTAAATTAACCTCTGGGAATATTGACCCAAGTGTGCGCATGGGTGTCTGTGTGTGCTCTGTGATGGAAAGGCATCTCATCCAGGCTGTACCCTGCCCTGAGCCTGTTGCTTGCCAGAATAGACTCAGGCTCCCCTGCAACCTCGTACTAGATAAAGTAATTAAAGAATGTATAGATGGATGTCTTCTTATCAATGCCCTAATGCTATTAACTATTTTTGATTATTTTGGTCTTCTGTCAGGGTGTAAATTTAATTGGTCCATATCATTATTGCTTATAATTATGCTGCTGGTCAAAGATTATGATATGCTTTGGCTACTGTACATAATAAGACTAAAATAATTACTACCTGTTATTTAGTGGAAGAGATTCCCCAAGTCCTGGAACATGGTATTCATGTGCTTTTATTTTCTATATTCATAAGCTCCTTACAAGTCATTTGTCTTTCTTTGCTTCATTTGGCAGTGATAAAGTAATTCACATTGTAGCAGACCTTTCTAATGAGTTGGTGGTGTTGGAGATGAAGGTGGGGAAACTTATCTTATACTATTTTGTTCATAATTTATATTTCAGAAAATTTAAAAGTAGTAAAAACTGGTTTTTAATAAAAGAAGTACTTTCATGAACATTATACGCTATAATGTTAGCTGTCACAAAACTTCCAGAAGAAAAGGAAAGTAAAATCTAAATAATTCATTATGATATTTTGACTGATTACTTTGGAATGTCATACATGTGGATGTTTTTGGTTATAGTTTCAGTATTTATTCTAGTTACATTATTAACGTAACCAATTAAACATAGTTATTTAATATTTTCATTTTGCCAAGTTCCTGACCATTTTTATATTTGAGGAAATAGCAGTGATTCTCATAGTTCTGCTTATCTCATGAGAGAAAGGACGTCTCCTTTCATGCGGGCAACATAGTCTGATTTCTGCTGTAGTAAAAGCTTTTCCCATCTCATCGCACTTTTTGATGTCTGTAGCTCTCCTGAAGGACATCCTGGAAATGAACAATAGAGGAGAACAAAGCTCTGCTGCTTTTCCCATGATTTGTAAGCGATGGCTTCCTCATAGTATTGTTAAGCAGACCATGCTAATGGCTTAAGCACACCCTGTTCACACATTTGATATAGAAAGGCAACTGCATGCGGTGTGGCTCGCTCTTGAGCAAGAAGTTTCATATCTATGAACCACAGAAGAAAAAAACAACATAATAGGACAATAGTCAGACTCTAGTCAGACTCTCCTAAAGTGCGCTCATGGAAGGATTCTAGGTGTTGTTTTTCTTTTTGTTTTTAAAAATACAAAAATAGACCTGGAGCATTTACAGTATAATAAAAAAACAACTGAAATATGGAAAAAAAGGTAACAAGATTGCGTAGGTTAACTTACAGTAAATGTGACATTAGTCTCAGCACCTAAGTTAGTACCCGTATTCAGTAAATCAAATACTTACTGTACTACACTGACACAGCATCATATAACATCATATTCATAAAGTATTTTTCATGTTAAAGTTTTCTTTTATAAAGCATTGAGAAGAGTATCACATTCTAATAACTGTATAAAAAGTGCCCTTAATACAGTATTTTCATAAAGATGTATTTCAATATAATGTACTGTAGCTTTAATATGGTACAATGTCTATAACAGCAAAAATACAGACTTCTCTACTATATTAAGCATTTGATTTAAAACATAACTGTGGGATATTTTTCAAAAACAGATCTTTTTAAATTTAAGAAAGATGTATTCATACCCGAGTAGAGATCACATTGTGGGAGTTACTGAATTACTTTTTATATTTAATCTGTCAAAATACAAATATTGACAAATGAAACTTCCTAAATGTGATTAAAACTATTATTTGGTCACACATGAATAGATTTTTACAGGCTGGGAAGAATAAAGATGTTGGTCATACCACTTATATTTTAATATTTATTAATATTTATATACTGTATCACCCTTCAACAAACAACAGGCAGCCCACTGAAACTAAGCAGGTGTGAGCCTGGCCAGTACCTGGATGGGAGACCTCCTGGAAAAAATAAGGTTGCTGCTGGAAGAGATGTTAGTGGGGCCAGCAGGGAGCGCTCATCTTGCAGTCTGTGTGGGTCCTAATGAGCCAGTAAAATGGAGATCCCGACTCTCCATAGTCCTTAAAAATCCCAGGGCTGTTTCTTGAAAAGAGTAGTGGTGTTACCCTGGTGTCCTGGCCAAATTCCCCCTGCTCTTTACCAATCATGGGCTCCTAATAATCCCCATCTCTGAACTGGCTTCATCACTCTGTTCTCCTCCCCACTGAGAGCTGGTGTGTGGGGAGTGTACTGGTGCACTATAGCCGCCTTTGCATCATCCAGGTGGGGCTGCACATTGGTGGTGGAGGGGATCCCCATTGCCTGTGAAGCTGAGGCACCAGAAATGCATTGTGTAAGTGTAAGGAATTAATATTACTACTTTATGAATATGTGTCTTATTTGGATTTCGTGACATTTCTAATGTTCTTCTCTATCTGAAAGAAAAAAGACAGCTTTCTGGTGAATCAAGGAAAAGAAAACACTGTCTGTAAAATACTGTCAAACTCTGATAAACACTACATGGTATCCCTATACATTTACTCCCAGTTGTTATAATGCATAAACCCGACACTGATACCACCGATACCTGACCTAAATAATGTTAAAGCAATCGACCAACCTCTCATTAATCTGGTAATATCAAAAATGACTAATCGTGACTCACTGACAGTGCTGCATTACCTCTTCTTCATTATTCTCAGTGCAATTTAATATCCTCTAATTAATATTTAAATTTAAATTATATTTAAATTCTCACTTAAAATGTTTAGTCCTGTTATATAATTGTGTGGCTGCAAAAACCAATGCAAAACACATTTTTGGAATATTTACAAACAAGCATACCCGGCAGAAAATATTTTTATATTCTGTAAAGGCAACACTGGCATTACTGTCTTAGTTACTTCCTGTTGTGCAGAGCTGCTTCATTTTCGAGAGACAGATCTGTTCAGATATATTTGCTCAAGGAAATCAAAACTGTTTACAGCTGAACACTACATACCACATTTAATTATGTTCAGAGCCACTGCTATTTGTCAGCACATGGCTGGGAGTAAACAATCGGAGCACCTCTCACACAGGCCAAACACACAGAGCCCTGGAAACCAGCACATGAGGACATTATGTGCTGAGGGAAGCAAGCAGGAGCCACATGGCCACTCCCAGGAACAGCTGTCCTCTGAGGTTGTGATTTTCTTTTTAAGAAACATCAGTGGTTAGATTTTTTTTCCATTTTTCTTACAAATATCTTGTTTAGAATTGATAAGATTATCATGAACAAGAGCAGCTGTTCACAATGTTTGTCCTTGCTTTTTAATTTTTTTCCAAGCTTAGAACAATTGTTATCACTGGGCTAAAGTCACAAAGGTTTTTTTTGGGGGGGGACAGAGCCTTGAATTTTCTCCACTATCAATAGCTATGCTCTCACTAAGATACAATATAGGGTTCTGTCTTGTTTCTATGAACTTGTTTCTATCTTCACTAGCTGTTATTGGATATGAAAACTGCAGCTGATTTGAAAAAGTATTTAATTTATTTAAGCATATAGCTGAAGAAAAGAAGATATGAAAAATAATTGTTCATCATTTCTTTTTTGAAAGAAATCATGATAAAATCCAGTTCTGTCAGATCACTTATCTAACTGGATTTATTTAGAAGTGTTTATTAGAATTGCTACAAGCGTTTATAGGTATTGCTACAATTTATGATTTAAATTCATATTAACATTCCTTGGATTCCTGTAACAGATTCAAAGTTACTGTACCAAGATAAGTTGTGTAGATCCAGTCCTTAATATTTAAAATTAAAGATAACATACAGAAATATCAAGTGTGATAAAGGAGCCTTATATTTCCTTTGCTTCTAATAAAAGTAATAACTCTGCCCTACATTGTAGTATTATAAGCTAAAAAGGATTGATTTTTAAATATAATATTATCGTACTGAGTCACGATAGAACATTATATCAAATTTGATGTGTTATTTAGTCTTATAGCACACAGGTTACACCTGGGTTGTTGGATAATAAAAATAATAATCCAGATTAGTACTCAGCTTTGTTCTGGGGAGAATCAAACCTTCAATCCATCTGCCAGTCACAGATGAATCCTTGCTGTGGATTTTTGTATGCCAGGAGGGTCCTGAAGGAATGGGTTTAATTTCCAACTGGAATGTCCTGTAGATTCAAGTTTTGATTGGATTCGGGCTTTAATCAGCTCTCTTTATTAGTCTGTAAAGAAACAACCTCATAAGAAAGGAGGCATGTCAGAAATGCTCTATACAGTATGTCAAAACATATGATAAAAGTAGGAAAATAATTTCTGCTTTTTTTGAAAGGAGGGGACATAAGGTGATACAGTGGATAAGATGGTTAATGATTTACATCTCACTTTCAGCTTGAGCTTGAAGGAAAGAAAATAAAATCTGAGTGATGTTAAGAGGTTTTGCTTATCTGTAATGTTAATTAAACATCATAACAACTGTAATTGCACTTCCTGGTTACAACATGAGGAAGCCTAAAATAAATAGAGAAATAGGCTATCTCAGTGACAGGAAATGGGCACCGAGACATATTTCTATTACCGTTCCTGTCCAGAACAATCCCCAGGTATCACTTCTAGACTGTGGAGTAGAATCCCACTGTTACTCTCAGCACAACTTCAAATGAAGTGATGGAGGTGATCCTGCTAGAAGATTGGGTCTGCAAATAATTGAAAACATTGTATAAAATGGTATGTGTGACAACACAAGCTGTTCCTTTTATCTTCAGAAAACAAATGTTATTCCGTGGGGGTTCCTGACATTATCTGTATAGTTGCATTTTACAGAGAGAAAAAGATTTGGACAAACATTGCACTTACTCTTACTGTCAACACCGGTGCACAAATACCTGAAATCCATATTATATTTACTGCTACTGTTCATGTTTTGGTACACAATTTTCCTTCCTCCCAACACGTGTTAGGTTTGCCAAAAAAAAAAGCACAGCAACCAGAAATTTTTCACATCCTCTACAAGAATAGCTACTGCGAATCAAATGACATTGACCTCCTTTAACACGATCCATGTCTAAAACAACTGCCCTGCCAGGAAGAGCAAACTCCTGCACTATTCATCTCTCAGTGGACCTTCGCAAATAGTTTCAAAAGGAAGCCAAGCATTATTCCTATGGAAAGGGACATCTAGAACTACATGAGCTTCCCATTATTGTTTTCGGAGAGAAAGATCAAGCTTTTACATGACCTGCAGAAATGCTATAAACAATCTGCACTTACCTTTCCCCCGAGTATTGACCATAACTGGCATGCTGTATTTAGTATCACGTAGTGTGTGAAAGTCAAGAGAAGGAATTCTGCTCAGATTATATAATTATGTTAAACTTGTTAATCGCAGGACTTTTGTCGTTTTATCTCTACTCCTTGCCTGAAGAGCTAACAGTCCAAAAGTATAGAACATGTTGTCTTATTGTCTTCAGGCAGTGCTCCCTTACAGCAGACCTGGCACCAAGAGTTCATAATGTCAGATTGTGCCCCGTTTCTGCAAAAGCTAGTTTTCATTCCAGATTTATACACAACCCCCCAGAGCTCAGTCTTCTACAGAGAAAAGATTTTTAATTGATTTGCATTTTCATGTTCTTTTTATTTTCGAAATACCAATATTAGATCTGCACAGCTGCCAGATCAAACTTCTTTTTTCTTTTTTTTTTAATTTGATCTGGATCATAATAAAAACCCTTGGAAGGGGTAACTAGGAAATGTATTCTTTTTCCATGTTTTATGTTAAATAAAATATTTGTGCACACAAGTCCAGACTCAGCAGTCCTTTGAATACTAGTTCACCGTGAGAAAATCACAGCACCTGTTAGCAGCAGCAGATTCAAAAGCTGTCATGGTGTTTTTTTAAAAAATCAGCACATCAATGATCTTTGGATAGCTTCACGAAATAATAATTTATTCTATTGGAAAAGAAATTGAGCGTTTCTTGAAAAATATTTCACTGTTATTTTCTGAACCATGGCGTAACACAGGATATTGAAGGCTCAATGGAACACCTGTGACTCGGACTTTTAATTAGAATTACAATGCTATGTACTGTATATGATATTGTTCATTTAAAAGTCTGTAAACTGGGAAGCTATAAAATAACTGCTTAATTTATTAACAAACTGGTTATTTTATAAATTTAATATGAAATACCAGTCTGTCTGTTAATCTGCAAAATAATGGCAAATTTATTTGGAAAATCTCAGGGCTATTTTGAGACTGAGAGTTGTATTTTAGCTTTGATAAAGAATATTTGTCATTTGTAAAATTTGCATTGCACAAATATAGTTTTAAGCAAAATGTTTTAATGTAATGCCAAACAGTTCTGACAACTTTTTATATATATTTTCAATTAAAAATAACTTTAGCAAAGGAAGATTCTAGAAAAAAGGGGTCTCAAGGGAGTATTTTTGAACATTTTTTTAATGCTTACATCTTATTTACAAAACACAAGCAGAAGAGATTTTTGTTTCAGTTTTCCACACCGAACATACAACATCCATTTATCTGTATTAATCAATTGGAATTATTGATCAATTGTAGTTATTTTACCACTAAAATCTCTTAATTGTGATAACAGACATCAATAAAGAATAAGAATAATATAAATAATGCAAAATAGTTAAAAAAACAAAGAATATAAAAAACAGGTGATGCTTAAATTGTGATTTAAGGGATATAATGTATCCTTATTAATTATGCAATTAATTATTACGGTTGAGGATGATCATCTTCCATGATCCAGAATGGCATTGATAAGAACAGTATGTGTTCTGTACGCTCTCTGGCAGCCTGAACAGGTGTTGTGATGAGAGATAGTCTTATTGTTCAATGCCATGCATTATCTTTCACATTTAGTTTTTCAAAATGCTGACTTCGTTCCCATATATTATCCCTCTGTTTGGTTCAGTCAAGGTCAGCCATAATCTCCCAGGAGCTGAAGAAGACCCTCATCTTGAAATGCTCCTTCAGTCTTTCCCTGCTGGGATTGCTTTGGCTTACCTGGGAGAAGAGGCCTTTGGTGCCCTGTGTGATGGTGTGTCTGTCCTCCCACTTGATACATAAAAACTTCAGAAAACAGAATTGGTGGCATGACTCCGCTACTTTTAAGTGTATCCTTCATGTTGTTAATGTTTCCTACAGTGAAGTAGGAATGACTGCACAAGAGACCATCACTTTGGTTTCAGCTTTGATGTACCAATCAATCCTCAGACACTACTTCCCTCAGGCAGCTAAAGGCTGGTTTACAAATTTTAATTCTGTAGATTCTCCAGATGCTCGTCATGAAGCTGAATGTCTGTTCCAGATCTGTATGACTGGGTTCTGGAGATATAATAATAATAATAATAATAATTATAACAACAACAACAGAAACATCAATAATAATAATAATAATTCCTTACATTTAAATAGCGCTTTTCTGGACAGTCCACTCAAAGTGCTTTACTGGTAATGATGGATACTGGTAATGGATGATGTGACGGCAGCCAGAGTGCACCAGTACTCTCGTCACACACCAGCTCTCAGTGGGGAGGAGAGCAGAGTGATGAGGCCAGTTCAGAGATGGGGATTATTAGAAGGCCATGATCGGTAAAGGCCAATGGGAAATTTGTTCACCACTCTTTTTAGATAATATTTTGTACAGGGAGCTTTATCTTAATTTATCTTAATTTAAGCATCAGATTATTTTACGAAAACAGTCCATCATTCCATAGATAAAGACTTATGTCTACATCAGTGTGCTCAGATAGTGACTGCTAGTCTGTTGCTGTCACGATCGTCATCCCTCCTCTAGAGGGCGCCCGATCCTTTTGCGTTTTTGTTTCATTATCATGTACACCTGTCCCTGGATTCACTGTACTACTGTATTTAAACCTGGTGCTCCGGAAGCTCAGGGCTCTGCATTGGAAGACGGACGCCCAGAGGCCCGTTAAGCATCAAGTCCCCCTGCGTCTTCGGCTTGAGGGCACAGGCTTCCGATCGGCGTCCTGACCCGGCTGAGTCCGGGGCTCGGAGCGCCTGGCCTCATCACTCCATTTTTAACCCCCTGTTCCTGTTTCGGATCCCTTTCCGGAATTTACTCTTGTCTCGTCCTGGATGGATCGCCTGGTTTTGGATTTTGGGCTGCCCTCGGATTTCCTACTTGGACTTTCCCTGAACTTGTTTGCCTGCGCTCCCCCCTTACACCTGGATCACTGTCAGCACCGCCCCCTGTTCGCCATCCCTTCCATTCCAGACTGTTTTCCCCGTAGCCCTTCTCCAGTCACTTCTGGATTATACCGTCTGCATAAGGTCCAGTACTACGCACATCACGGGAGTCGAGACCGGCTCCCGTTACAGTTGGTACTGTTGGATGAAATGTGTCAGGCTCTATAAATCACTGTAATTATAAATATTAGATTTTGTGTTTTATGTCTTATTGATAATTTTTGTTATATTTTTCTTGTTAGGTTTTGTGGATTTATTGTCTGTACATCTTGTTTGTCTTGTGCTTATGAATTCTATTCATAAAATTAAACCCGTCACCAAAAATAATTTTGATCAGGGTGTTTGGGCGGTATTTTTGCTTTGCAAAATTAATCAACTTAATTCTGAAGAATACAATTTGATTGAAGAAATGTGACACAAGAACCAAACTGAAGTATTTTCTGAATTCCTTTCACCTGAATTCCGAATTCAGGTGAATTCAAACTGAATTCCTTTCACCTAGAAACGACAAGTAAATTCTAGGTGAAAGGAACAATTAGTTTATTACATTTAATGGTTCATTTTAAATGGATTATACAATGCAGGAATCAGGGAACTCAGCATTAATGCAACACTAGTTTTCAAATAATTAATATTACAGTCTGTTTTTAAATGAAACATATTCTGTGAAATGATCTACATCTGTTGCATTTCGTCAGGGAACCACAATGAGAAATAGCACCAGTAATTTACTGATAAAACTGTGCTTGTTTATTGCGTTGGAGGTAGTCTTCTGGGTTAAGATTCAAATCTTGCACTTTCAGATTTTGGAACATTTTCCTTTAGCTTTCCTTTGATTTTGTCCATAGATTATATACTTTCTATTTTTAATCCTTTTTAATTTACAAAGACACATATGATTAAGATGCCATAGTTCTTTGTTGCTTTGCAAGTGTATTTTCTTGGCCAAAGAAAAGACCACAAATATTTTTATTTAATCTTAAAATTATTAGCTTTAAAAAGCTGAAATGTGCCATTGTAACTTCAATTGTTATAATTTATTTTTATGTGGTCTTTAAACTAAATGTAAGAACTTTTTCATTTTAAAGTAAAAGAATAAATTTTAGGAGGCTGGGTATTTTGTACTTTGTACTGGGTATTTTTTATTTGAAAACAGATTGTTTAAAAACCATTTTATATTTGTTAAAAATAATTTTAATTACCTCCACGGTTTCAGAGTGTAAATTAGTCAGTAGGTATTCCACCTTGTAGCATGATCTCATCTGATTACAGGAGCTAACTGAAATTTTGACTGATCAGTGCTTGGATGAGAGACTTCTCAAGTCAGGTTGACACTGGTAGTGATGTACAATAGCTGATCATCTACTTTCAGCATTCCAAGTCAAATCCACAGTGTATTACTTGAGATATGTCTGTAGGAGGTACCATCTTTTGTATGAAACAATAAACCTGAGCATGTGATTACATGCAATGAAATGCTTCTTTACATTTATACAACAGGATACTTTTTCCCACCATACTCTCAACCTACAGAAGAGATCAAGAGTAGTACTGAAATAATTTTTGTTCTTCTAGATAAAAGTGTTAAAGTCCACGAAGATAATGTTTTATTAAATTCTATTTTTTTTAAATGAAGTTCTATTATTTTAGCAGACTGAACTCCATATACAGTTGATATACGGGTATGCAATCTGTGGGTATCATCTCAATTTTAACAGTTATTCAAGGTTTTTATGGAGTATCATGAAAATGTACCGATATTGTTACAAAGCGTTTTTTAGGACCCTGTGCAGACAGCAGAATCCAGAAGGGAGTGAAAAAGACATGGGGAGGAGATGACGAGGAACTGGGCAGGTTGACGATGGTGCACTGGTACTCAGGGGGGCGTGGTCAAGGCGATCGAGTCTGAGGGGCGAACTGGGGCGAAGTCCAATAGTCCAAAAACCAGGAAATCCAGGAGAGACGACAACACGACAAAAATTAAACACCGGAGTGGGATCCAGCGAGGGGGAGATAAAAAAGTAGTAACGGGGCCAGGCGCTCCAGGCTCTGGACTCGCTGGGTCAGGACGCCGATAGGAGGCCAGTGCCCTCGAGCCGCGGACGTAGGGCGACTCGGTGGTAGGCGGGCTTTCAGGCGCCTGTCTTCCAAAGCTGAGCCAGGAACAGAGTGAGGGTCTGGCTTTTAAGGAGGGGCTGGGTAGGAGGCAGGTCCACAAAATCAACAAAAATGTGAAAGAACCAGAAAGCCCTTAAAGTGGAGGGATTACAATCGTGACAGATATCACTTGAGATGCCTTTTTAAACTAGATGTTTTTTTATTAAAATGTTCTGTTCATTATTTAACTTGTTTTATGATCACTTGATCAATGCAACCCAAAAGAGAAGCATCTTGATGACTTTGACAGCTCTTACTGTTGAAAGTCCAGGAGAAGAACGTTAATTATTATTGACTATACAACACTCTGCAAAAAATACTTTTTTGGGATCTACCAGACGCGAACAATACCTGTGTGTGTTTTCAGCAGGGCCCTAGATGTGCACAGTTTTTACAACTATAACATACAGTAAGCACAACTATTGTTTAACAACCTGAACTGCCCAGTTCAAATAAGTTTTAAACTTCCTGAACTGCAACTCACTGGTGTGTAATGATTGAATGCTCTTGGGAAACTAGATGAATTGTTTCAATAATAATCTCATTATATGCTATAAACCTTATGAACCTTGCTGTATCTGCACATAATTTAACCTAAAAGTCCGTGAAAACAGTAAAAGCTCAACCAAGAATTAGAATTCCTCTGGAAAGGAGACAAACAGATTTTTGTAATAACACCAAAACCAAACCTATAATTTAGTAAAACATGCTTAAAATAAAAATAAAGTATTACCACTTGCACCAAATCCTAATTTGAATGTACACTGTTCATTGGACTGAGTGTTTTGGGACTAAGGGTGCACTGTACTTTTTATATCACTTGTGTTGTGAGTTAATGGAGATATTCAGTGTCAAAGGAAGAACTAGTTGTTACAACTGCTTTTAACTTTGGATTAATTTGAAGAAGAGTTATTATAACATAATTATGTAGCTTAAATGGTGAAATTGATTGTATAGTTGATTATGTAACTTTAAGTGGTAAAATACATAAAAAGTGAGTGTTTTACTGAGTACACAAGTTAAGTATAATTAGAATTAAACATGAGAATCAGATAAACACACACTGTAAATTACTGGAAAATGTTTTGAAAGAAAACATTACAGTGATTTTTAAATTCTGCATTATGTAGGTATATACAGTATATATATATATGGTATATCCTACATGTTCATTTATGACATCCATCCATTTTGTTTTCATTTCCAACAGCAACGGCCACCATTTGGGACAGTACCTTGTCACAGAGACAGGCGCAGTCAGTTATGATGTTTGCCTCACCTATTGCCCTGTAACATTTATTTCATTTTTTAAATTCCATAGTTTTCTATTGGAAATAGCTATTTTTTCTTTTCATCTCTCCTTTGCCTCAGAAGCTGATCTGACAGCTCAGCTATAGCCTGCAGTGGTACCACTACCACAAACCCACTGCCTGGGCTGTGGTAATTTCACACACTTGACCTGTAATTAAGGGACATTCCTTCTACTCTTTGGAGCAACTTCCCTGAAGCCTGAATGGAATGTGATCTCAAGCTCATCCCTCCTCTTGACTTCTGACATCTGAGAGCCTGCAAAGCAGACATTCGGGTGCTCCAAGCTGTCATCAGTGGATACACCCTACATTTCAGGGTAGGCCTCTGTCAGGGGCTTCTTCTGAGTAGCCAGAAATAAAGGGTCCCTTCATCCCATCCTCATTCTCTGTAACTTAAATACTGAACTTCAAAGGTAGAAGGTTGTGCATTCTGACCCATCGCTAGCTGTTAGAGACTTCTTTCATGAAATGGTTGTTTGAGATCCTCGAATCAATTAGCTACTAACGACCAGGATGCACTGAGGCAAGATGGACTGAATTGCCTCCTCTCTTAAATCTTTATTATAACTTTATGTTTTAGACCCTATTGGGCTTTTAACTCCAATTACTAGTCATATGGATTCCTTAATTTTGGGGTCTAATGACTGGATCATTTTAAACAGCATGGATTCTAGGGAGTGTAGCGGAGCTGGTTGCAGCGCAGTGACGTCATCGCCCTCCCTGCCTATAGCAAGGACCTCAGCCGCCTGGGCGAAGGGAGGTTTCCTTTAGCTCAGCCGGCGGGTTCTCTGTTGGGTGATGGCGGAGACCCGGGTTCGTGCCCAGGTAGTGAGGGACGAACTGGCAGGGCTGAGCAGAGAGGGCACTAAAGTCAATGGCAGATTATCCACCAGATCCCACTATGGTGGTAAATGGATAATGTTATTAGACATAGAGTCTGTTTAGTAGTTATTATCTGGTTACATGTTCTTTGCAAATCATCTTCCAGTTCTTAAAGCACTGCTAGTATCCAATATTATGTATAAATGCAAATATTGATAGCAAAGACATAGGGCGTCTTAAGCCCTAATAGGGTGTCACGGTGGTGCAGTGGTGTATTGGTTAGCACTGCTGTCTCACAGCACTGGGACCCTGGGATCCATTCCTGGGGTGCTATCTGTGTGAAATGTGTACTGTATGTTCTCCCTGGGTTCTCTGGTTTCTTGCCAAAGTTCAAAAACATAGTGGTAGGTGAATTGGCTTCTTGGAAAAGTGGCCCTGCTGTGAGTGTGTGTCCTGTGATGGACTGGGGCACAATCCAGAGTGTATCTTGCCTCGGGCCAGTTGCTTGTCAGGACAGGCTCCAGCACCCCATGACCCTGTTTGGATAAATTGGTTAGAAAATGAATGGAAGGATGAACTGATATAACTAAACAATTGGGCACAAACAAATCCACTTCCTTCCTGGTCAGAGACAGGGCTGCAAATGTACAAGGCTGGGCCAGTCCATAGGATGACCAGGGAGATCTACATAAAGTTGTTTTCCAGCATTGCAGAAGGTGAATTGGTTCCACCAAGATCTTATGCTGGTCCCCGAAGAGTACAGGGCTGGACACAGGACTGCACTCACACTGCAGTATTTTACTGTGCTCAATGGCTTGAGCAATGGCAAGGCTCCTGTCTTTATGCTTCCTGGACTGCACTGGGGCAGGGAGACCTGCTGCACAACTGCAGGACAGCAGTCATCACTCTGTTGCTCAAAAAGGGGGCCTCTGTGAAATGAAGAACTGGATACCTGATGGCCTAGTGTGTTGACACTGTTTAAAAAGTTCATCTGGAGTTGTGGGAGGAAGTGGACTGCACTCACGCTGCAGTATTTTACTGTGCTCAATGGCTTGAGCAATGGCAAGGCTCCTGTCTTTATGCTTCCTGGACTGCACTGGGGCAGGGAGACCTGCTGCACAATTGCAGGACAGCAGTCATCCCTCTGTTGGTCAAAAAGGGGGCCTCTGTGAAATGAAGAACTGGATACCTGATGGCCTAGTGTGTTGAAACTGTTTAAAAAGTTCATCTGGAGTTGTGGGAGGAAGTGTAACTCTTACGGGGTATCCTGTAGAGTCCACCTCTCAGCAAAAGAGCTAGAGATCTGCAGTCAAGGGTGCTGACTCTTTCATCACTGTAAATCTGTTTGTATTTGCTCACAGTCTGACCATCATCCTGTGCTCACAGAGAGAAGGCTCTTCATTGCTGCAGCACATGCTTTCAACTGACTCCCACTAGTCTTTTAGTTTTTAGTTTTTCACAACTTCAGCCTGACTTTCAGTACCACTGTTTTTGCATTTCCTGTGAGTTACGTTAAGTAAAAGAAACAAGCTACTCATCTGGATAAATGCTGGTACCTGCCAGGCTAAGCTCACCATCTTCATCTGTAAAACCAGAAAAGTGGTTTTCTGGTGAAGGATCTGTAGAGTTGGTGAGAGTGCTTGTGGAATTGGTAAAGAGAAGGATAAAATGGAATTCGTGTTTTACAAATTACTGAAAAATCTGTCATTATATTGTGTTGACAATGTTTGGTGTTTTTGATGTTTAGTGATGGATGGAGGACTGGCCTTTAATCTGTAACACTGTGAACAATGTGGTTTGTTGATGTATGTTGGTGAGGTTGGTGTGGGAGAGGATGCAGTTTATTTATTCATTTTTTTTCTTTAGTTTAAGTTAGTCTTTGTAAACAGGGCTTGAGGGGTTTTACTCTTTGTTTCTAGTTTTCTCTATTCATTATTTTAATTTTTTTCCACTAATTCATTAAAATATGATTTAAAACATACAATATATAAACTACAATTTAGCCATTTCAAGCCCTTGCTTTAAGCCCTTTAATAAATGCACCACTAATTAAATCCATGTGGTTATGTAAACGACATCCCTTCAGCGATAATCTAATTATTAACCTATCATCACCCCCTGTGCCTATTTACAATTGTCAGAGGTCCTTGGGTGGCCACTACTGGCAAGTCAACTGCAACTACAGAGTCTTCACATGTCAGTTTACAACAAAGAAGTAATAACTTCACTCGAAGCTCAGCCAACACAGTATTTCCATATTTTTATTTTTAAAAGTATTCTGAAGTAAACATTTCTCACCAAGATATCAGGCAATTGTACTTCTTTCCCTAATTTTATTCTCAAGTGTTTACCACATTTAATAATACTAATACAAATAATAATAATAATAATAATAATAATAATAATAATAATAATAATAATAATAATAATAAAAACACTTATAATAACAACAATAATAATAATACAATAATAAAGGATTATTTTGACTGGTAAAATGATATTAAATGTAAAAATATAACAACATTTTACTAACACCAACCTAAAAAGATGATAGCCCTAGATACTTACAGTACCTTCAAAGGTTTGAAATGAAAAAAAAAGAGTCTTTAGTTGCTGTTGACTTATCTGATAAAAAACTGTAAATAAATATTTGTTACTTTTCTGCCAAATTGCCAGCCATGCACATCCTTTCCGATTATGTAGACCTCTGATAAAAAGCATATAAGTAGTTCAAGATTTGAAGATATGGCTACGTTATTAGACAAAAGTGTTTTTTCCAGGTAAGCAGCTGCAATTTAGAGTGATTTTAAACATCCTGCCACATTCACATCTGCAAATCATACCCAGAAAACTGTAGCGTTATACTTTATCTTTCGCCTGTTTGCAGGCTGAACCTCAGCTGGATGCTATAATAAACACATAAGATTAACTCTTCTTAAAAAGGAAAACATTACATAAAAATATGTATTTTTATAAATATGTTATCTTATGAATACATGTGTTTAGGTTTATTTTAACCATCAGTTAATTTGAGATTGACTGCAAACAGACTTAACATAACATCACTTTATTAGCCCTATACAATTTCTCGCATTAGGACTTCATCCTTTCACATATCCCAGCTTGCTCTCCATGAGACACAGACACACAGACAGGGAGAGAGCCTGGGGTCAGAGCGCAGGGTCAGCCATTGTACAGCACCCCTGGAGCAGTTGGAGTGAAAGGCCTTGTCCAGGGGCCCAATGGAGTAGGATTCCTCTGCCGGCTGCAGGATTTGAGCCAGCAACCTTCCAGCCACAGACACAGATCCTGAGCCACAGAGCCACCACTCTGCCCCTTGGAAATAATCAAATAATTTCATTCAAAGAAAACAAAAGCTGTTGTTTTTTTTTATTATGATTAATTTATTTGGCTGGGATTTTTATACAAAATGACTTGCATTTGTACCTATTTTTACTGGAGTTTATTTTACAACAGCAGCCTCAGCAAAGCTCTTTGCTCAGTAGTTCAATAGAACTGAATCCACACCCTTTCAGTTCCAGCTCTGGTGAATGAACCACTGCAGCCTCAATAACCCTGCAATGTTTTTTTTTTTCAGAAAGAGAAACATTTGCTATTTAAAAAAATGAGTAATGAACCAAAAAACTGATAAAAGAAAAATGGATCAAATATAGGAAAAGAGCCAATTAAAAAAAAATTCTGAGAAGTAAACAACTTCTTGAAACTATCCTTATATCAATGGAAACACTTTATGTTAATTATTTCAATTATTTGACATAATACACTGTCATGTTAACAGAACAAAAAGTCACTACTAAAAATGAATTTCCCTAGGGAATAGCTAATTCTGAGTCCAAGACTAATGTAATTTGAAGAATATTCCAAGTTTGTGATGTATGCTTTTATTTAGGAATATATTCACCTGAGGACTGACTGAAATAACATATTTTAAATAATGAAAATCTGAACATAGGATCAACCCCAGAGAAGCTCACCCGAAGCTACATAAACTCAACAGCTGCATTACTCGGATGTGTACAGAATTTATCAAGACATCAAATTCAGGACTGGGCAAACACCTGATACAGCAGATAACACTCAGTGTCAACAAGTAGCAAAAACAAACCACATATATAAAATGAGGAACACTGAGCTTGAAGAGGTCAGCTGGAATTCAGGGGATGTTCTTTGAAAACTGTAAATTTTGCTGGTGAGAGCTACTTTAGAATACTGTGTGCAATTTTGGTCATGAAGATACGAATAATACAGTACATTGCTGGTCTGGAACCAGATACATTTCTGAGCTAAAGGACTAGCCCAACACTGACAAGCTGAAATAGCTGAACCTTTTTTAGTTTTGAAAAGAGACTACTACTCATTCAGATATTGAATACATAGATGCTCTGACTGAAAATGTGGACTTTCCAAGTTCAGTGGCGCTGTACTACATCAATCTCCTCTAATAGCGGCTCTCTTCTTCTCATGTTGTCAGAGCAGAGTGATGGAAAACTTCTCAAAGGAGGGGGGCTAAGATTATTTATGATTTTAAAACAGGAAAAGACAGGATAGTACATGAAAGACAGGAAAGTACATATTATTATCAAATGATAATCATCAGGGACATGTACCTTTCTGTTCTTTAGCTCCTCCAGTGTCACTTTGGCCGTGTGTGTGGAGTCGTAATTCTGAAAGGTGAACGTCTGTCAGAAGGCAGCAGGGTTTCCTGGAGCACTTTATTGTACTTCACTCCACTCATTTTTCCTTCGTGCCCTAGTTTCCACCAGCGAGAAACATCCCCATAACAGGTTGCAGCCACCACCATGCCTCACAGTAAGGATGGTGATCTTCGGGTGATGTGCAGTATTTGCATTTAGGCTATAGCTCTCTCAAAGATTACTTTGGCCTCTCTGATTTGTCCCCTTCTTGCCCAGTCATCCAGTTTGGAGGGACAGTCTAATCTAGGCAGGGTCTTAATGGTATCATACACCTTCCACTTCTTAATAATAACCATGCCCCAAGGGATATGCAGGGATTACTGTATTAATTTTTTATACCCTGGTCTATGCCTTTCCACAACCTTGTCCCTAAGGTCTTTTGATTGCTTCTCATGCTCATGGAGTCTATGCTTTGAAAGGCACAACCCAGCAGAACCCAGCAGAGGAAACCTACAGGAACTGCTGAATTTATCCTCAAATCACGTGAATCACTACAACTTAAAACACTGGAGGCCTGTTACATTGGTAGGTTTGAAGACAGTTGGTTACACACAATTATTGCTATTACAATGGGGCTGGATATATATATTTTTTTAACTTGGATGTTGTGAGATGATAGGATGTATAAAAAATAAATAATTAAATATATTAATATTATAATATAAAATATATCATGTTTAATACATAATTTAATTTTAGGGTATTAAGGCAACAAAAAGAAACAAAAATGAAAGGGGATGTAGATTATTCACCTCCTTTACAAAGGCACTTTGCTGTATATAATCAAACACATCTTATTCAAAATGCGGAAGGCATGGTGGGTGCCAGCAGAAGTAGGCTGAAGTAGTTCAAGCAGGGAGCTGGGTCAGCAAAAGGAACAATGTTACGTCCCAGTGTGTGGTCTGTGTGTTTTTGTTGTTATGTTCCACACTGCTGACCCTTGATTGTTCTCCCTCCCCCATTGGCCCACCATTACATCACTGTTCTGTGTGACATCATGATCAATTAGCTTCTCAGCCAATCAGACTACATCTAATTCACTATATAGCATGGAGCTTTTCTGAAGGAAGAGGCCTTTTGTTTGACTTTGGTCCTGTTTGGTTTTGCTTTGCTTCATTTCGCTTTGGTTATCGCTTCTTTTCGCTTTTGCTTCAGCTTTGTTGGTTTGTTGTTTTGATTTGTGTGTGTGTATTTTTGTATAGCTTCAGCTTTGTTGTTTTGTTGGTTTCTGTTAGTTTCTTTGTACTTTCGTTTGTTTGTGTTTATACTTGTTTTGCCATTACCTTGCTCAAACGTGTTTCATGTTCAACCTTTGTGTTCTTTTGCACCCTGTTCCTGTTGATTACTCTCGTTTTCCGTTAGTTGTATTCCAAGTTCACTTGTGTTTTTGTGTGAACTTTTGTGTATAAGGTTAGTTAGGTTATTGGGTACATTCTACACACTTAGTTTATTTTTCTATTAGTACACTAGTTTAGTATGGGTGTGCCATTTTGTCTTGTATGGTTTTGGGTAGTCAGTGGAGGTTAGCTAGGGTGTTGAAGACGCCGAAGACCGTGTGTTTCGGGTTTTCTTTTGTAGTCAGATTAGCTTTCCCTCACCTTCCTAGCTAGCTCCATTTTGTTTATTTTCTTTTCTTTGGCACCACTCTAGTTCCTTACCCCTGTGTGTTATTGTGTTTTACCAGTCACTTATTCAACCTAAAATCATCACTCTTGCATCCACCTTTGTTATCACGCCTCCTAGTCCCTCACCAGAACCCACCTGCTTCCAAAAGAATTATCCTAAATGTTACACCCCTTTACCCCTAGACACTTGGGGTCGTAACAAACAAGTAAAGGTTTAATCTGTGCTGAAAGGAAAGGAAAATAAACACAACGTTTCGGGTGTGGAGCCTTCTTCAGGTGGTAGAAAGAGAGGAAAGTCAGCAGCTGCACAGAATGCTCCACTGCTGAAATGTTGTTTATTTTCTTCTCTTTTCAGCAGGGAATAAACCTTTACTTGTTAGTGTCACTCCACTTTTCAGATATAACCTGCATCTGGAGTGAAATATGAACATCTCTGAAATATACAGCATGTTTTTCTGTTTACCTTTACAATTGAATTTAGCTATTGGTCTATTGGTTTTCCTTTTTCCCACTATTTTGAAATTATTCAGATTTTTTTTCACACTTCTAATTGGTGGTTTCATAATTCCAGAGCCTGGCATTCTGCTAACTGCCATGCACTGTGACAGAGAAAGTTATCCCCAATACATTATCTTAATTTGTGGCATCTTTTGTTAATATACTGTATATATACACACTTTAAGGCTTTAAAGTTAAGGATAATTTAAGGCTCCCAACTTTAAAATCCCAAAACACAGAACTCCACGATTGGAAGAAGGGAGCATTCTGATTTTGCAATAGACTGTAACCTTGTCTGACTTCCTGATGTTCTTCTACCATATACTCTATCGTGCAACAAAACTAGCTAGATGAGTCAAAAGGCCCTTTTAAAATCTTTCTTGCGTCCTTTTTTTGAAACCAGGACTTATTTACCTCATATAAAGACATTTTCTGAATTTTAACATAAATAAAAAGTCTCTTTAAAAGTTTCCAGAGATGGCGTTTCATGACAAAGCACACACAGGAATTCTTCTGATATGAAAGACCACAGAAAAGAAAACATTCTGTTTCAGAGACGGTCACTGGGAGAGCCATTGTAATCACAGTGCAATCACAATGTAATCACGATGCCCCTTGAGCTGTCCAAGTGTGCAACATGCATGTTTATTTTAGTGCATGCCTCATACCTCTATGATCTGGCTTCAGTAGGTTTTTTTCTTTTTCTAAAGGAGGAATGTGCTGATGGGTTGAGATTAGGAATAACACTTGCATTCCTCTCATCCAGCGAGTGAGGGGAAATGCAATTAGCACGTATTAGAGAGACCGGAGCCCGCTTGTCACAAGTAAAGCTGAGCGCCCCTGGGTTCCCAGCACACTGACCCACAGTTATTACTTCACAGCTCAGCAGCAGAACTTGAGAACTAATAATATATCTGTGGGATCCTAAGTATTGTAGTGTCCCTGAGGAAATTGCATCCAATGTATTTCTATGGGTATTCTCCCTTAAATTAGGCTTGCTTACAATCACATGATGAGTAAGATGGGTGAGACTGGCTTACACTTAACTCCTAAAAGAACAAAGGCAACTTAAATTTAATATCTGCTTGCTTAATTTAAAATTATATTAAATGTACACTAATTACTCTGAAGTCTAATCAGGTTGCTCAGATGTAGTATGATATATAACATCTGAAAACAATGTTTATTTTCAAAGATCACTTTTCTGTAGTAGTAAACAAATTGTAGTTCCCCCTTTATAAGAATACTTTCAATACAATACAGCATTTATTTGTAATAAATAAATATTATTCTAACTAAGGCTGTGAATGACCACACATAAACCACTCGGCAGAGTTAATCACCCACCACTAGCAAAATGTCTTGTCTTTGGTCAGTTTTCAGCGATTACCTCTCGAGTTCCTATGGTGGACTACATTTCACTAACATCTGCATTTGAAGAGCCAGAGCTTTGTAACCCTGACATTCCTGTGCAGACCTGATGAGAGGGAAACTACCCTCTTCACTTTTGTTTTTAAATTCAGGATCTGGAAATCTGATCCTCTCCCTAGATATTTCAGAATGCTGCTTCAGCAAATTCACACTCCTATACTTCTAAAAGTGAGACAAGGGGCAGGGCAGTGGCTCTGTGGCTCAGGATCTGCGCCTGGTTTGTATCCAGCAGCCGGCAGAGGAATCTACTCTGTTGGGCCCCTGAGCAAGGCCCTTCACCCCAACTGCTCCAGGGGTGCCGTATAAATGGCTGACCCTGCGCTCTGACCCGAACCGTCTCTCCCTGTCTGTGTGTCTCATGGAGAGCAAGTTGGGGTATGCGAAAAGACAAATTCCCAATACAAGAAATTTTATATGGGTGATAAAGTGATGTATACCCTCTTTTAATGAGATTTCTCCTTCTGTTGACACTACACATTCCTCACAATGTACTCTCATCTTGGTACAGCTGAAAAGAGGTCTTTGTAATCATTTCAAAACTACTAATAACATGCAAACTAGCTTAGCATTCAATTGCTTTGAACTGTAGCTGTTGTTTGGCAAAAGAACTGTGAGGCTTGGTTAAATGCAATGTATGAACCACATGAAAAATCTAAAACATGCCACCAATAAACAAACTCATCCAAACTGCAAACATTTAGCTGAAATAGGGTCTCTGTCCCATGGTGTTTACAGGTACATTGAAAGTGTAAGTAACCAGAAAAACATTTTTATTTAATGGTTTACCTACTGAGGCTGAGTTTTGTGAACGATGTACCAGACAAATGCCATTAACACCCCATGGATCTCCCACACATACACAAAAACAATGACAGCAATGACAGGAACAGAAAATGGACTTTATTGTAAATATTCTCCCTGACTCCACCTGCAGTATCTCCCTCATTACAATTCAAGCCAGGAAAGCATCAGAACAATAACAATTTTGATTGTATTTAATACACTTTAATTAACTCATTTGTTTGTGAGAATAAACCTTGCTTGTCATTTCATTATTATTGCATGACACCAAATCTTTAACTCACATTTGTCAAAACCTTCAAAATACTTGATGCCAATAACTTATGGTGAACTAAATCTGATAATCTAATATTTTATGACAAACCAAATGGGGTATCACACTACATAAAATATGAAATGTCAACTAAGGGGACTGTAGGTGTCTGTCATTCTTTTTTGTAAGCTTTCAGCTGAAAGATTCCCTGGCTTAAAAGATTAGAAATAGTTTGCAATTATAAAAGTTTCCTTTTTAACTATTTTAAGTAAATATATACTTACATATTTAAAGAGATTATAAAATCTAACATTTAATATAAATCCCATGATTAAATGACTGCTGTGTTAGGACTAAATATGGAAAAGAGCCGGGTGATTTGTACTCTTCCTGGCAGGACTTGATTGTAATCAAGAGGTTTTATACTGAATGGATAAAATGGCATAATAATTCCACCATGGGTTTCCACTGCCCACCATTTGGGTTTCATTTTTGTGTGTGAGTACTGGTTGTATTAATCATGTTTTATTAAGACCTCTTGGTCCCAATAAAAGATATCATATACAGCCACAACCTGCTATTAAGTGAAAAAGTTACTGGAAAGAATGAGGACCCTAGAGATGGAAGCATTTGCTGAAATAAAAACCCGCTGACAAAGGTTCTACATCATGATGCAAAACAACATCCATCCATATTCTGACCACTTTCTCCAGCTCAGGGTTGACTGGTTGTCCCAGTCAGCAATGGGTGCAAGGCGGGATACACCCTGGGCAGAATGCCAGTCCGTTGCAGGGCACCCCTGGACAAAAACACACACACACTCATACCCAGAAGCCCATTGCCCTACTGTACCAGTCTGTCTCTGGGCTGCGGGATGAATCCAGAGCACATGGTGGAAACCCACATGGACAACAGGAGCACCACGGGCCTGGAGTTGAATTCAGGGCCCCAACACTGTGAGGTAGCAATGCTAAGCACTGCACCGTAGAGCTCTATCTTTCTCAGGTTTTTATTTTCTGAATTAGAAAAGTATGGTACTTGGATCATAACTACTGCGAATTCTACAGTAGGACTGATCTTGGGATTTCCGTATGAATGTTTTAAAACACAATAAGTATGTACAAAGCCATTTAAATAATCTACAAAGCTACTGACCTTTTCACAGGAATGTTCATATTTCCTGGACAGTAAGTCATAATGCTCATTATGGTTTCTTTTGCATTTTATTCACTGAAAAAACATTTTATTAGAGGATGACTGTTAATAAGAAAGTTTACAATTAACTGAAAGTCTGAGGCTATGAAGACAGGTTGTCCATTCAGGAGAACACTGTATACTTAAATGATTGATTGCATATAATCATATTGCATATGATTGCAATAGTTGATTGCATGTCACTAAAGTGACAGAAAAAATCAAATCCCCTATTACTTTATCTTGATGAAAAGTGTGACAGAGATTATACAATAAATAAAAAGCAAATAACACAATGTTACCTCTGAGCATTTCAGTTTAAAACTGATGTAAATTTTATTGATTCAAAAGCACATAAAGTTTGAAACTTTTGAACCCCTTACTGCAGCTTATGGTAACTTATTTGGTTTTAGTAGCTAAACGATTTGAGGTCCACATCCATTGTTTCCTGAAAGAAGCCAGAGTATTGATGTTAGCAACATGGCTGGTTAGCTTGTTCCATACTCCCACATTTATTCGTGTAAAAAAATACCATCTGTTGTCAGATTTAAATACACTCATCTTAGTTTCTATTTATGTCAGTTTCATTTACTGTTCATATTTCACTGCTAAAATGTGCAAAGGTCCACAGGGCTAAATTTGCACTGACTGAAAATTCTGTGTACTTGAATCAGATCTGTCTGAGACTATAAAGATTAAGTTCTTTTTGCCTAAATTGTAACTTTCGAGCCAGGAATGTACAGTACCTGTTAAGTTTTCACAGGACTAATTTCAGAACAGTATTATTTGGTTTGTATTGTGGTGTTTGAAATTGTACATTCGATTCTCAAGAAGTCTTACTAGTGACTCGTACAATTGGAACATACCATTCTTATATTTAAATTGTTTTAAATATACAGTATTTATGTTTTAAATATACAGTATATCGTAAAATCGTTAGCATTTTTATTGCTTTGCCTCCTTTCCAAGAATATGTAAATGTTCAAACACCCAACTCTTCTTTATCAGTTGCTTCTTCAAGCAGAGTGTTTTTTGTTTAATACATTTTAAACAAAAATTCATTGCTTATACAGTATATTTATATTTATATTTTTACACCTAAATGCAACATACAGTACTGCCACACACCAGTTGTTAGCCCTCTTCTGTTTTCTTTCTTAATCTTTTTGAATTTCCTTGCATCCCTCCTAAATAAACGACCCCTGAAAAAAATCTTATTTTTCACTTTGTGTTCTATGAAAATGGCTGTTGATTCATATTTTACTTGATGAAAAATATACTTTCGGTGCAGATTTTTTAACAAGTCTGATCTATTCCGGCAATTTTATTGCTAAATAAGTTCAAGTAGGGAGCTGTGTCAGCATGCGTAGGCTGCAAATGATCTGTTGCTAAATAGATTTGATTTTTCTCGCACTCACTAGAACTAATAGCCAGTTTCAACATAGAGAATGGATAAATTTTAATCTTGCCCATTTAGGCATAAATATCTCATTCCCTTTCCTTGATTTTTTCAGCACGTCGTCTTCGACTTTTAATCCTCTGTTGCACCTTTCATTTCCCACGTCATCTCCCTTCCCATCTTCCCACTGCTTTTACTGGCTTTCTAGGACAGCTGGACATCCTGATCTGACTATGCCCCCCCCAGGCTGGGGTGCGGAATTGCCTTCTTGCTCCCCTTTTCTCCACAAGCCCTGTGTCATGTAATGGGTCATCACCTAAGTCACTATTTTGGGTTCTGCCTGGAACCTCCATACTTGGTGTGAATGGACCAGACAAGCAAGGGCACTTACAGTCAGTACTCCACTCTTAATCTCAACATTAGCCCTAATCTTAATACTTTCATCTCGTGTCTCCATATGCCATTCTGTTTGTTCACAGACAAGCACCAGCTGGTCTGGTTGCTACACCAGGCTGACTAAGGTTGACCACAGGGCCCTAGCTTTAGATAACTCTTTCTGGGCCAGTGCCGCGTCTTCCACAGCCTTCATGGACTCAACCAGCCAAGCCTGGATACCTTCAGCATCATGCATGTCCATGACACCGTGTGCTTTGCTGTAGCGTTTGTGGTACTCGTAGTTACACCCCTCTGTAGTCCACTGTTGAACAAAGCATGAATGATTTTTTACTTTGACTTGTCTGTAAAAAGCAGTGGTTTTCCACCCACTGATCATTTCTCAACCCCTTTCAAGCCTTAGTGTTCTGTTTCCTCTTCTAAGCAAAGATTTCCAAGTTCATGCCCATTAAGAACTTTTTTCACTAATATTGATGTATGTACTGTATTCAGTAGATACTGGGCGTAAAAGAATCAATTACTGATAACCACCACAATATCACAAAGTGTTTATCAGGAAAATGACTTGTAACAGGTGCATTGACATTTTACTGTACAGATTCAGATTAAATTCATACAGATTAAATTAATTGTGTTGATTAATATTTATCGTCATCAGGAGCTCTGCTGTGGAAGGCATAGGCTAGCAGCATGTTTACCCACCACTGGAAGCAATACAGGTTTTAAATGTCCAATACTTACTTTGCACAAGGTCACTGATTCTGTGTTGGAAGATTCTGTGCATTTCTTTCAGTAAAAACAGTAGAGATAATGCAGATTCAAATTGGGGTGACGTTTTTCATGGAGTACCATAAGGGCAACTGCTGTTCCCAATTCATATCAGTGACTTACATTCTGGTATATACTGTAGTAAGTAAAGTATGGAAATGTACAGAGATCTGTACCACAATTAGATGCATCATGAATTATATTGTAACACTTTGCATATTTGAATTAAAAATATGTACTTTATTTTTATTGTGATTCTTCTTTTTAATAGCAGTGCTGTGTGTTTTTTATAGTGTTGGCAATGTGATTTAAAGTGAGTGTAAATCATCCGTATCTCGCAACTGTTTCATATACACAAAAGACACATTAATTTAACAAAGACCTTGAACACACAACCATTTGAGCAAATAAGCATTGATTTCACAGACCATTATAGTTGTTAAACGTGGACTGCCACATTGTAATTTACAGCAGATAAGAACATCTAGGACTATTGCTCATCAGAGTCTATGAAGATAAGAATCTGCAGAGTGTACATGCATTAAGTACAGGTCAGTTTCCTGCAGCTGTTGCAGATTGGGGGATACAAATATTCTGAATACATGAAGGTTTTAGCAATTTAGCCCAGATAAGCCATTATCTGAAATGACTGTTTACCATACAATATCATTGGGAGCTACATTCCCAAATGCTAATTCTTTCCATCCTGGCAGAAGATGTGCAGTCCACAATTTGTAATGAAAAATATGAAGAAAAAAAAATATGTTGAATTTATTTCACAATTTAAATTGTTAAAAATATTATAAAGGATAATGTTGCATCTTCCTATCTGGGTATTTGTAGTTTGTAGCACTTTATTCCTGAAAAATTATAGCAATCTCTTTTTTTCTTGAATAATCTTGTTCTACCACAAAAGTAAAAAGAAGTTATTATTCTTAAAGATAAAAAATACCGTGTGTTGCTGAAAATGTTCAGCAGAATGAGATTAGTGCAGAATGATCTCCCAGCTGAGTCAGCAGTCCAAACAATATCATGGTGTGTTTTTAAAGGATATGGATGGCAACAGGAAGGATATTTGTGCCTGATGTATTCACTTGTTCCAGGGCACTGAACTAAAACATCAACTCAAATCATCCCCTTTCTGGAAGCCCGTGTATAGTCTATATTTGAAACATCTGCATCAAAAAACTTGTTGCGTGTTATCGAGAAGTAAACATGCGCATTTAGAAGATGTCTCCATAGTTCAGATTCTTAACCGAAAACTCATCATTAGTTCGACAAATTGATGGGACACACATGTGGTGTTATGTTTGCTTAAGTTTGTAAATACAGCTGTGAATACTAATGACCAGAGGCAGTAGGAATCAACCGTATTTTTTCCATTCCTGCAGATGAAAGAAATTCTGCCTTATTGGCCGCAACTCTTTGAGGACTGAAATTAAGTTTTATATATTTCGCTAAATGACAACTCATTCACTACCATAATTAATGTTAACAACAGATTGTTACAGATCAGCCTTCTCCTCTTTCCTAGGAAATCCAACTAGATATTTAAGTATCCACATGTAATTTGAGATTTAACTTCTAACTATGTGCACAGGAATCTAATTAGGAAAAAAATAAAATCTAGGAAAGACTATAATTTGTTTGTTGAGGGTTTAGAAAACACTGTGACTTGGATGTGGACAGATAAACCAACTTAAAATCTGAAATACAGGGAAGGTTTGAAAAGCTTTGAGTTGAATTGAGGGCCTAGCAGAGACCATTAATTTGGTCTAGAAAGGGCTGCACAATAGAGTTGTGCTGTGTCCTACTGTATCAGGTTTAGACCATTTTGAATTGGATTTATTTGTGCTATTAAAGAGAGGCCTCTACAAACTGCTAATTATGCAGTCAAACTTTTACCACTCTGCTGTATTCAAGTCCTCATTGCCTCTGAGACAGCAGGGGATTTTTTTTCCATTTTTAATGAGACATTGTACTTTATGCACAAGTGGTTTAAAAACCCTAGTTACCCTTGGTAAAGAAGCAAACAATTACAACCAACCATTCTTATTTCTTACACACCTAACAAAAATGTGCATCACATACTGTACTGTAAATGGAAACATATGAACAATCTACCGTGGCTTCTGAGGCACACTAAGTCAGTTTCATTGTGGATGATTTGCTTGAATGCCGTTGCCAGGGAAAAATGTTCTAAGGTAAAACCGATCAGTGCATTTTCTGTTTTTATAATAGAAACAGCTGAGGATACATACAGTATTCATTGCAGCACATTGGTTCTGATGTGTGGTAGGTACTGTACAATTATAAATCCATGTTTCACTTGACTTCCCCAGAACTTGCATTTAAAGCTTATAAAAAGAGTGAAGATTCACCAAAGTGACTTGGGGATGAAGTAGTAAATAGGATGTGGAATGTAGAACTGTTTTTAGGTTTACGTTAATTCTATCAACTACTGGCTCCCTTCTCCACATAAATAAGAGATATTGGACTTTCCTTCTCAGCATGATCTACTCACAAATCCTTTGCCAACCTCATCTTCAACATCCCAAAGCATCACCTTGGCGTAATCTCATTTTTGGTGGACAGACCAATTCAACCACATAACCAGCTTGTCCCCCCTCCTTTTAAGCAGCATAATACCAAAGAAATCTCTGAGCACACTCAAACCAAACCTCAAACCTCTTCCTTACCTCCTGATTTCCATTCTACTTCCATTTTGCAGTTTAGAGTTTTAGATCACTTTAACGCCTAGGTATCAACAATATTGTAGTATTGAGGGAGTCTGTGTGGAGTCTGCAGGAGCCTGTGGGATCTCCCCGTGTTTGTGTGGAGTCCTCAGGAGACTGTGGGATCTCCTTGTGTTTGTGTGGAGTCTGCAGCAGACTGTGGGATCTCCTCGTGTTTTGTGGAGTCTGCAGGAGACTGTGGGATCTCCTCGTGTTTGTGTGGAGTCTGCAGGAGACTGTGGGATCTCCTCGTGTTTGTGTGGAGTCTGCAGGAGACTGTGGGATCTCCCCGTGTTTGTGTGGAGTCTGCAGGAGACTGTGGGATCTCCCCGTGTTTGTGTGGAGTCTGCACGGTCTGCTCCTGTTCAGGGGAGTAACCATAAATGATATTGGACAGATTAATAATTTATCTTCACCATCCTCACCATAAAGAGTTGGAGATGGGGAGTGTGGCTAGGTAATGGTCAGGCTGAGATCTTGGCAAATAAGTTTAATTAAAATGGGGATAGCTTCAAGCAATAGTGTATGGAATAATGTTCATCCATTTGTTTCGTTATTAATAACTTCAGCATGTTGTCTTGTGAAAAGGTATGTACTTGGCTCATTTAGTTGAATATATAAGCAACTTCTAATTACTTAAAAAAAGTTGTATAAACACCTTTTAAAGATCCTTGGTTATACACAGTCACATATGACAGTAGCACCAAATTCACATGTGTTTTTCATTATGTCAGCAGATGAGAGCAATTAAAAAAAAGGTTAATCTTGACAAAAATGAAAAATGAACAATGCAATTATCCAATGTAAAAGAATGCATTACTAATAGGACGTTATTTCTTTCAAAATGCAGCAACAACTGTTGGAAGAGCAAAAATATGTTGGCACCAGTAGAAAAAAAATCAATGAAGTAAATAAGCAACTGAAAAATAGAGCAATTGCCCAGAAGCACAGATTACACCCTAATTAACAAGAAACACTTGAACGAGAATCTACCTTTGCTGAACATCTTGAATGATAGCTGTTGACATACTTGAATGAGACTCATGTAAATAATACTGATGGAAGAATTGCTATGGGCTGCTTTTGATTTTAATTGGGTGCTGTGTTATAGACCCCTAACCATTATGTTTTACACTGTTTATTTGCACGGTTATTTTAGTAGCCTGATTTAGGGACCCACCAGCATGCGTCCCCTGAAAGCTTTGTACACAGCATTTTCAAGGTTCTGAAAATGAATGTCTAAACCTCTACTAATCATCCAAAACAGATTTTTGCAGTTCTGGTAAGATCTGTACAGAGCAATTTCAGTATTCTTAATTTGACTGCAAAAAGATTTTAACTCATACTGTTTTTAAATATCATATGCACTATGTGTTTTTTCTTACTAGCTTTTTAGATGTCCATATGAACTACTGTATATCTCACTGCATGCCAATGAGAATATGATTTCACAATGAGCTCTGTATCTTTGCATAACTAATGATCCTAGATTACTTTATTTTTCAGCTAATGTGAGAAAACCCTCTCCTATCTGAAGATTTTGCTGCCAAACCTGCAAGTTACTTTAGATTACAGTATAAATACTGTATATTTTCATCATAAAACTCAGTCTGTTTTGAAGTTCGGCTCTCTAAAAGGATTGAGAATATTTTTCTGGTAGTAGATTTATGGGGCTTTCACAAATGTCTGAAGTAAGACAATAATAAATCTGACATTGCTCTTGAAGTTGTTAAAGAAATTACTTAATCTCCACGCAGGGGTTAGTCAGTCATCTATGAAAAAGTTAACATGACGTAGAAAACAAAGAACTACAGTGGGATTAAAGTGTCGCTCTCTCATGCTATGGAGCCCAGGGAATTTGCTGCTCCCGGTATAGAGGGGTCCAAGATCATCTGGGATTAAAATGGCACACTAATGACCTGAAAGACTGCTTCCAAATGGTCTGATGGCTTTTCATGTGCTGGGCAGGCAGCCAGTACACCTTTGCAAGCAAACTGTCTCAATTAGGCACAAACCCCTTGCTGAGTAAGTTTCAGGCTGCGGCTACACTGCTGTATTTCTGATTTAACTTGTATCCTTTTCTACAAATAATAAATCTGGGGATTTACCTCCAGACATACAGTATTATGAGATAATGTTCAGAGTGTATACACAAGGCCATCTTTGTAAACTGCTTGTTTTCTGTAAACATTTGTCTTTTTTAAAATATAGTTCATATCGTACTTTTAATGGTATATTTAACAGTTTAAAAATGTATTAATAATTGTTACTAATTTTAATAACAAATATATTTTCCTTATTCAGCAACATAACTCTGGCTGTTCTATGTGAAAGGAAATTTTGAATAAACATGTGAACACTAAAACACTCCATGACACACTTAGACACTTCTAAGCAATTTAATCCAGTGCTAAAGGAAAATAACTTTGGCAAATTTGAACAGTGATACATCACTACAAACATTCTGGAATATCCTGGAAATCTTATTATCCCCAAGGCATACAATCTCAGACACTAGAAAAAGCTCATCTGCCCCTCTGGAAGATCGTCATTCTCTATCCCATGTGTTGCACTATAGTAATCAGTGCTGGAGTATTACCACACTGCGCCCGATAAGCATCCTTCCATTTTCAAACTGATTTATCCAAATCAGCATCAAGTGGGAGCCAGAGCCTATCTCAGCAAGCAACAGGCTCAAGGCATGAAACAATACAGCCTGTATGGGATGCTAGTCCATCCCTAAATTGAGTGAGTACCGTACCATGGCATTATTGAAAAAATATTGAAATGGATGTTGGCAGCTGTTTTTTCTGTTTTTAACCGTTCTGCAGTTTTGTTGGTATGTATAGACTGGAATTCTGATTATTAATGAACATTTTGCTTTTAATCTTTGCCACATTTTTAAAGTTGAGCTTTTTAAAGGTGCCTTTCGCACTGTATTTTGACTCAAAGTGTATGCGTATTAAAATAATATTCACAACTAAGCACCTTACCAATTCTGAACCATTAACAAAACCAACAGCCAAAACAGATTTGCTGAATAAAATATTCCTCTTTATTTGTCACGTTGAGCAAATGCAATTAACTTAATACAGCACAAAGATATATATATATTTCCTCCACATTTCTAAATAGAGCCCCCATTATTTCTGTAACAGATGTTGAATAAACCAAACGAACAAAGCTGTTACATCTTGTCAAATTAATTCTGATTAATTCTTTATTCATGAGGACATTAAATTAATATTTTACAATACTAAGGTCCAAAAACAGCCATTACCTCGCTCACTCACCACAAGAATTGAGATAACAGTGCCTTTAATTTATCCACGATCTTGTTATTTGTTATGAATGTAATGTTTTTAAAAGTATTTTGTTGCAGAGTAATATGCTACAGGTATATATATTAAATTAATGTATCTGAAATATGGGTTTTGTTTCCATCAATCTTTTGAATTTTCCCATCTCATTCCCACCCGGTGTGGAATCACCAGTCACTCCTGTAGGTCTGGGCTCACGGCAATGACTGCTGGACTTCATGGGGAGAAAGCGGCATGGCAGACAACCCCTGGGACTGCTCCTCCAATGGCCTGATCTACTGCGCTGCGAGCTCCTCTGTGCCTTCAGGGAAGGCTTCTGCCAGTTGAATGAGCATCATTCAACCAGGAGCCGCTGTCTTACCCGGGCCCAGGGAAGCCAGGCTAACTAATCCCAGCCCTGCCTGGTGCTGGCAGCTCCCTAGGAAGGATATGCTGCCCACGGGGAATCCCAGACTTGGTAAGTTGTAGGAGACAGTGAAATGCCCCCGGGCATGTCTACACTGTTGTAATAGCGCTGTGTTGCAGCTAAGATGCTCAAATAAAATATGTTGTTAGATATTGATGATTTATTTTATACAATGCCATGAACAAATTATAGTGGAATTTAGTGCACAGTTTATTACTGTTACTGCACTTTATGTTTAAGATATAGAAACGAAGAGAACGCTCTCTCTATAGCGTAGGGAAGGAATAAAAACAAGGACAATAAATACCTTTCACAGGTGAAAGACTTCCTGCAATGTCCCACTCTTTCATTATTGCTATATAAAAATAATTCTGGATGAAATCGAAACCTTTCTCCTGGAGCTTTGATTTTGACCTCATTAGAGAATACCAAATATAATTAATGGCAGACTTAAATAAGGTAGCATTGGCATTTTATGAACTACTGTGCTCCTGCTCCATATGTTAAGTCTGTATTAAAAATTCCTTTCCTAAAAGTATACTTAATGTTGTTTGGGATTAATTTCCAGATGGATATGTGAAAAAAGGCTATAAAAACAATGTAAAAAGCAAAACATTTGTGCTGTAAAATAACAAATTCAAGGAATCACCAGATGTACAGTGGAAGTCCATATGGAGGGGTACTCAATGATTTTTAATGAGGGCAAGTTCTGTGGGATTTCTTCTCTAATTACTTTCCCTTCATCAAACTTAAGATTTCAAATCTCCCCTACTGTTTAATCTAAAATACTTAAACCCTCAAAGAATGTATAGGCTCTTGGGGAATTTCTTAAAGCTGTGTTTCAAGTCACCATAAAGAGCAAGGTGTACTGCTAGTTCATCTAAGATGCTGATACCTCTACAGTTTTCATGCTGTAATTTAGCTGTGACCAGATAATAACAAAAATGTTTTTAATATTACGCTATTGTGTTCTTTTCTTACAGCTGTTTCTTAAATGAAAATATGTTTGTGCAGCAATAGCTACTGTGTATATTGTATATGAAGGGTAAAGCAATTCAATAACAATTTCAAGATGGAGTACATTTTTATCTTTTATCAATGTTCTGTGTAACAAAAAACAACTAGAAAGTCAAAGGAGACATCAGGATGCTTGGCAATGAAGACTAATGTGTTATTCCGGAACGGTATTATGTGCACCTGCATATTTTCACCTTTTGCAGGTCAAGTTAGCACTCGTTTACGAACAGAGCAGGTGTCATTTTTTCACACTGTACACACCTGATTATTAGTTCTCTAGACAAGATATACAGTAACACATTGCCATTTGGTTTAAAAAGAAACCAGGAACAGAATGTTTTCCCCAATAATCACAGGTTGTTCAAGTAACGTACACCTACACGCAAATTGAAATGTAATAAAACACAATATTATAATGTAATAAAACATTATAACTTATAACAAAGGGAATAATGTAAATGTGGCAACAAGAAAATATACTGTAGGTGAAGAGCATCTGCTGTCCACTAACATTTGAGTACAGAGCTACATCAGAATGATCAGCAATAGTCTTAAAACGATACCTGTGTTATACTGATACCTGTGTTTTAATGATACCTGTGTTATAACGATACCTGTGTCATAACAACGCCTGTGTTAGGGATGGCAGGGTGGCTCAGTGGCAGCTCTGGAGTCGTGGGTCCTGCTGATGGACTGGCATCCTGTCCAGGATATCTCCCCTCTTGTACCTGTTATATGCCTGGTTAGGTAAGCTCCAGTGCTGGGTAACGTGGTTAGAAAATGGATGGTTACGTATTTTTTTAACATTTTTTCCCACCTCTTGAACATGCACATCAGGTTTAATTGGCAATTCCAAGCTACAAGGGACTGGCGCTGGGACTAGGAATAATGGTTTTGGTCACTGGTTGCTGTAATGGTATTGAGGACTGGTTACAGTAAATATCATGTGACATTCGTCGCAGTGTTTGCGATCCTGCTTTATGAATGGGCGTGAGGGGAGTCCAAGCATCAGCACGCGTAGGCTGCACAGGAACAGGTGAAGGTTTATTCCTGCTAAAACATTTTGGCTGTGGAGCCTTCTTAAGGTGGACTCTGTCGACCTCATTTATTACTGTTAACTTCAACAGCTTTAGCTATGTAGCTCTCTTCTTCATTGTACAACGTAGAATCCCGTGAACCTTTTAAACTGCATGTTTTTAGAGCTTCCACTGTTTTTTGGTTATGATTCATTTTACTTTACAGCGGCCAATGGCAGAAATTAGATGATGCAAAATATATAATTAGATTTAATCGCACTAAGGACAGTTTTAGTCATATTGTTGACTCATCACTTACTAATGTCAGCATTTTGGAGCTGGGGTTGAACTGTGAGCCATTTGCTTCTCTCCGCAAAGTACAATGATTTCAGTCTTCTACTGTCACGGTGTCCACCCTAGCTGGCTTGTCATATTTGACATCAAAGCAAGAGGGGGTTGAATTGCTCAATATAATTTTGTCAAAAGGCATAATCTGTTGGAAAATAAAGGAAAGTGAAGCATTAATTCATTTCATATACTTGCAGTGAGTGTAAAGAGTCTCTGAGATGTAATGGAAATGTTTTTGTGTTTGTGTCTACAGAAGGAAAAATGTATTTAAGAAAGTACTGCAATTGAATAACCGTCTGTAGATTAACAAGCTAATTAATTTATTACACGCTGAGCAGTTTTAGGTGTTTTTACTAAAAAATGAGCACTATAAAACAATATTTCTAACCCAGAGGATCATTGGATTGCACTGTCTTCCTAGAACCCGAATTGCATTACAAAAAGCATTCAGCAGGGATATAAAAAAATGTATTGCTCCATAATAAGTGTATAAAGAGTCCCCATGAGGATATTAGCTTGTTTAATCCAGTAAATAAAATATGAAATAACAAAAGGTGCGACATGTTCCAGATATGATATCCAAGTTTATTTTCTATAAAACTAGCATTTAAATGACATTTCCATCGAGGAATGATTGTGATAATTAGTCTGTTGCTCTCTCATATTCATGTCTCTATTTAATTTAACACCATTTGGCTTTTCTTTTTCATGGGAGAAACAGAACTTTATTGCCTGTGTGACACAATATCCCATGCTTACTCTGACCACAAATCCCTCAAAAGAGCTTTTTTAAATTGTTAGGTAGAGGCCAGCCAACTGCAGGCAACAGAGATCTAAAAGATCAAACTTCAGATTAAAATATAAAAATAAAAAGTTCTAAAAGTTGATTTGCTTGCCACCTAGTATACAGGGAAATTTATTTAATTAATGTATTAATGTGAATAAATAATTTAGCATGTGCACTTCATAGATTATGGTAAAGTACTGCAACACAAGCATCTCTGCTGCATGCAGACATAGTCCTTGTTGTGAGACTCTTGTAGCAGGTGACAATCCATCCATTTTCTAACTGCCTTATCCAATCTAGGGTCACAGGGGAGCCAGAGCCTATCCCAGCAAGCAGGGTGCAGGGCAGGATACATCCTGGATAGGAAGCCAGTCCGTCGGACAGCATAAACACAAACACAAACACACAAGGGACCTGTTCCTCCAGGAGCCAGTTAACGTACAGTACCAGCATGTCTTTGAACTGTGGGAGGAAACTGGAGCACCCGGAGGAAACCCACAAGAACACAGTGAAAACATGCAGATTACACACAGACAGCACCCCAGCTCCAGATCTGAACCCAGTGCCACTGTGATGGCAATGGAGTTTACCTCTTCCATAATTACAGGTTTTAAGTTTGAAACTAAAGAGCAAGAATTTACTGTACATGCATCGCATTAGTATTTATCTGTATTACCCAACATGAACTTTCATTATAAGAAAGAGGTAAGATAAATATATCCAACCAAGTATAGTCAAATAGTGCTAATATACTGTATTCTGTGAATTGTGCAATACCATGTTTATAAATCCAATATGTTTATAAAGTAAAAGTATTATTACAAATAGTAAGTATGGCTCAATAGAGAGAGATCATGTCTAACATACTGTACCTTCCAGGTTTATAATACACAAATAATATTGATTTAGAACTTATGACATTGACATTGTGTATCTGGACTTCTAGAAGACTTCTTTCTAAGGTCCCTGTGAAATACTCTTAAACGTAAGCTGTGCGGCCTCCTGAGTGGATCAACCATTTAAGACATCTGTGATCCAGAATGAGCTTTATGTCCCAGATATCATGGGTTTGAACCTGGGTTTTCTGTGTCAGGTCAGGTCTAAAACAGCCACTCCTGCAGACTGCGGGAGGGACCTACTTGGGTGAGGGGCACTTTTCTCCTCCAATTGGAACTGAGCCTCTAGTATAGCTCAGTGTTGCCTGATAAAAGACGAGTGGCTTGAAACTGGGACTGCAAAAGAGACTTGATACACATTTTCATTCTCCCCCGTGCGTAATCAAAGGGATCACAGCCACATGCCAGTATATGAAAAAAAACCTTTAGGTTATTCCAAATGTGGTGGATCTTTAAAAAAACAAATAAACAGATAGATACTTTATTGATCCCATGAAGGAAATTGCAGTGCAACAGCAGCTTAACACAGTCAACACAGCACAGTGTAATGTGTGATACAATAATACAACAATACAATACATACAATACAATCAGTGGTCAGTGTACTGACAACTAACTGACAATTATAAACTTGAAAATAAATGGAAACTGAGATTTAAGGTTGACCCACATAGATGGGCTCAAAACTGGCTTCAGCATTAGGACACAAAGAGTAAGGGGAGGAGGATTAATGTCTGGTGTGACCAGTGTACAAAGTGAAGCCCCACAGTGCTTAGTGTTGGGGCTGCTTCTCTTCTTTACAGTATAGAGATCAACGTGACAGTAACTTATTTTTCTGGTGATATAAGGCAAGGGAATGGCCCAGAATCAGGATGCAATTAGGTCCATATGGATTTAAATTGGTTGCAGCGCGTAGATAAGATTCAGAAACAGGCAGATACATAGAAAAGGATATGTGAGGTTAGTAAATGCAAAGTTATTGCCTGCAGCCAGGCCACCACAAAACTCACCCAACCTCTGTTCCTGGCTTTTGGTGCCCTGAAAGACGTACTGTATTTACGCATCTGTTTGAAGTATCGTATAATGAAATTAATTTCCTAAATATATGTATATATGTATGTATGTACGATGTATATATGATAAAAATAATAATGAAGTGACCTTTGTTCGATTTTTGTGTCTGATAATTTTATGACTGTAAGCCTTTTCACTTTTCAAACTGATGCATTCGCTTTCATTTAAGAAAACGACAGTATATCACACTTTGAGACCCCTGTAAAGTAAGACTATTGTTCAACGGGAGAGCATGAGACTCACATATTTCTAGTTTGTCCATTGTACAGTTCTGAATCTGAAAGCTGAGAACAAAAAACAAAAGTTTTATTTATTTTTTTTAAAGCAAATAATAACATTTTTAATTAGACAGTTTCTAAGTTTTCTGTCATGAAAAAATATACTGTAATTTATATATTTATTATTTACTGATTTGTAATGTATTGTCTACATTGTGTGGTGTTATCTGCTGTACTATGCACATCCTGAGAGAACGTTTCAAAAAAGAATCCCAATATACATGTTCACAGGGCTAATAAGCCAGGTTTTATAATCTCTATTTTTCTATATAATTAAATGTCTCTAGTAATGCTGGGTTACCTCCCTGAAGGCTTGATGTAATTATTGTTTGTATTATTTGAAATTTGCTGGCAATATTTAAACAGGCATTACTATAGTAAGATGTGGTTAAAATGTGATTTAGCACCCTGTAAATGTTATTGTACAATGTGCCAAACAGAGGAAGACCAAGCAGTATTTTTTTTCTAAATGTTCATTTCTAAATAGTCCTATTGGACTGAACTCAGCAGATTGGAACTTGTAAATGACAAAGCATTATTTCCACATTTAACTTTACCTGTGTATACAGAAACGTCTCCAAGAATTCAGTTTAAAAGGTTTTAGAGTTCAGACGGGTATAAATCATATGCTATCACATTATTTACAAGCCAAGATGTTTTAGAAAGGTCACCACAATTAAATACTTGTTAAAAAGCTTGTTATAAGTAATTATTGCTATTTGGCCCAGGAAGCAAAACAAAGCATATGTATAATCTAAAAGCATTGTGGCAAACTAACACAAAAAAACATTATGTGTATTTTTCCTTATCCACAAGTAATGGGGTTTAAGTTTATGATGTTATTCTCTCCATTGAACAGCCCAGGAAAACATTAAAAGAAATATTTTACTTTTGCCTGTGTATGACAGGGCAGTATTTAAGATTAAGATCACTTTATTAGCCATATACAAATTCTCGCATTAGGAATTTGTCTTTATGCATACCCCAGCTTGCTCTCCATGAGACACACAGACAGAGAGAAGCTTGGGGTCAGAGCACAGGGTCAACCATTTTACAGTACCCCTGGAGCAGTTGGGGTTAAGGGCGTTGCTCAGGGGCCCAACAAAGTCAGATTCCTCTGCCAGCCACAGGATTTGAACCAGCAACCTTCCAACCACAGACACAGATCCTAAGCCACAGTACCACTGCTCCACCCCAACTACCAGAAATTATGCAGTCGAGATTCCCACATTTGGGGAATTCGCAGGGGTCAGCACAGCCGGAGTGCAAGGGCCGAGCCTCGCCCTGGGTGAACCTCCTTCTTGATCAAGGTATCTCCCCTGCCAGGTAAGTACAGTATGTATAGCATAGTATAGTATAGTATACTGTATAGTATAGTATAGTGGGTGAGTTTCTGGACTCATGGCTCATGCTGGTTAAAGCTCCTGTGTACAGCCACTGTACACTATAGTACAAAGCACTTTAAGTACAGTGGAATACACCAAATGTTCCAGTCCACTCAGCAGAAAGGAGGAGAGTCACATGCTCTCTTGTCTGCTTATTGCCACAGAAACCAAATTGAGCTGAAATGCTTTAATTTAGCAACCTACCTGTGTACTTGATTACCTTTCAATTAATTACTTTGTCCATAGATTACATACCTACAATGAAAAAAGAAAATAAAGCCTTTAACTTTTAAAATTTTAAGGTGGTATATTCACTTTTCTCTTTCCCCTGTTAAAGATAATTAAGACTCCACATAAAAATCAGCTTTTAGCTTTTTCAAAAACATGAGGTTTTGCTAGTGTTATATTAGTGAATATACAGTAATTATCTGATATGATGTGATGGCAAGCAATGTATAAGATCATGTATAACTTCATTACATTACTTGCAAAAAGTCCTTTCTTTTTGTTTTTCAAATAACAAAAGGGGAACAATTCCAAAGTTATGGTCTGGCTTATTTAAAAAAATAAATAAAGGACTGTTACTATGCAGATTTATTAAAGATCTGTTTTCTAAATGTGAAAAGATCCTTGTGTCTGCATTAAACATCAATGATTTCCTGACATACGTCAGGAAGACTAATTCAGGGAACATCTCAGCTGTAAATAATTCAAGTGTGTTTTCCATTCCTTTTTATTTTTTTATTTTATGCTTTTAATTCCATGTGAATTATTCAGTGGTTTCTTTCATGGTTAGGTAAATATTTCTAAAATGTTTAGCATTGGATCATCTTATGGAACTAAAAGCAAACATTAAAAGAGGAGAGTTTATTTTGCTGACTGAACAGTCACCAGAAGGGAAATATTACAAATATTATTGAGACCCTAGTCACCTCTTTTGTTCTTAATAGCATCCATTTCACATTCTCTGTGTTTTTGCTATAGATTATTTAAAAATTTTGTACCACAAACCAAGGTTTATCTGTGCATGCATGCATAGTGTGTACCCGCACTCTATATAGGATAGGGAACAAGAAATAGACCAAATAAAAATCATATGCTGTATATGTGTGGTGCCTTGCAAATGTCATTTGGACCCTGCCTAAGGAGTCTCATTTTGTGAAATTACAAAATGAGGCATGAATATTTTTTTTCATAATTAACTTAATACTTTGTTCCAGACAACTTTGTTCTAGGTGTAGGACACATTGCAGTTACATGTCAGCAAAAACTGAAGAGAACAAAGAAATGTGTTGGATGCTTTTCTGAAATCACAGCAAAGTCAATAGAAAATAGAGTTTCAGCTCATGAACTCAATATTTGACGGCAGATACAGTCGCAAGTCTTTTTCTGTCAGTCTCTACCAACTGTGGACACCCGAGTGGCACTGAGAATGTTTTGCCCATTGCTCATTGTTTTCAATTTTCCACAGATTCCTGATATGTATCAAATAAGGACTTTGTGCCCATACTATATCATAGAATATACATTTTCCTATTCTTAATGTATTTCAGTGTAGCTTTGGATCATTGTCATTCTGAAAGGTGAATTTTAGGTTTGATTCTCCATCCACTTTCCCTTCAGTCTTGACAAGCCTCCCAGTCCCTGCTGATGAGAAGCAGAGCTGTAACATAATGATGCACCACCACACTTCACAGCAGGGAGGCTGTTGCCTGAGTGATGCCCTATGTGGGATTTGTGCCAGATATAATGCTTTGCAGTTAGACCAAAAAGTTCACATTTTTGTGTTATGGGACCACAAATCCTTTTGCTCCATATCTGGAGTATCACTTAGGCACTTTGTTGAAATCTCCATGTGGGATTTGGAATTTTATTTGTTTCATACAATTCAGTGTCTGGGTGCATTCCATGTCTTGATGATGTCCTAAAATGTACCTTTATATAATTTTATCCCTGAGTTGTTTTGAAAGCTCCTCGGTGTCATGGTTAATATTATCTCTGAATTCACTACCTGATTTTGGGACCTCGCAGAGATTGGTGTATTTATTCTGAATTCATGTGAACTGTTATTGTATATTTAAAGAGTCCACTAAACTAATTGTGTGGCTTGTTGAGTTAATTTTGTGGACATAAATTAACTTAGGTTTGCCACAATAAAGGGTTAAATCATGTCTATTCCCTTTCTTTTTCATCTAATCTATTTTTTATTTGAATTTGTGAAGTCATTTGTGAATATAAAACATATATAGCTACTTAAATGTGCCATGATTGCAAGCTTTAAAGCAACAAACTGTGAACACAAGGGTGTGAATACATTTGCAAGGCACTATACACTGTATGTTAGCATTAAGGAAGACATAGGAATCACTCATCTGATTTTGGGTAACAAGTACAACGATCGTTGTTCTTTTATTATTTTACTTAGTGCAAACCGAAGAAGTGCTATTAACTTTCTGATGCAACTTTCTGATTTCTCTTAACCTTCTGATGCAAATTGTTTTTCAGTTGAAAAATACATGTTGTGTATAAAACAATCTAGTCTGAGTCAGTGTGCAAGCTGCCAGAGAACAAGAGTATAATTCCTCACTGAAAAGTAAAAAAGGAAAAAAGGAGAAAAAAACAACATGCTTTGGCATGAGAGTTTTCATCAGCTGAGTAAGGAAGATAGGAAGGGAGCATTCATAAGAGGCAAAGGGCTGGGAAGAAGAGGAAGAGGAAAGAAAACATGAGAGTGGGTGCGGTTTGAAAAAAGAGACTAAAGAGATCAAAATCAGGGCGACGAATTCCTGGAGATGTGTGGAAGGCAACAATCTGTAAACAGACGGAGAGTTTAGAAAGACATTAGCTGATTCGATCATTGAGTGATGGGGGAATGTTTGAATCACGTTTGCAGACGAAAGGTCAGAGTAATCACTGTGAGCAGAGGTAAAATGGGGGATTATTGGCTTTGATCTTAAGTACTGTTCTTGTTGATCCAACCATATTAATGGCAAGGCACTTTCTTCTAGACGTACTGTGCAATAAGTAAGATAGATGGTAAGTAAGAAGCATGAAGCTTTTTAAGTTATGCTGAAATGGCCAAAGGAGCCATGTACATATGTGCTGCTTGTATTTGCGGGTGACACAGAGGTTCCTGTTATTCCTGGTAGCTTTGGGTGATTAAGGGTACTGTGGACAAGAAGGTTGCACAAATTAGATGGCCGATGACATGAGATAATAGGAGGGTCTAGGAAAAAGGTTATAGTTGAGGGATCATCCGATAAAATGTATAGGGTCTGATTGGTGACACTGGAACAGAAAGGGTGTTGGGGTTGAAGGGAATTACAGATAGAATGAGAGAATGAGGGAATTCCTCACAGGGTTGATGTCTTTGGTCCAGTTGACGGTCATGTCAATGATGTGCACATGACATGACAATTGCCTGTATGGAATGTAAACATATATTCTTCTATCCAGCCAACATTACTGGTATAGTTAGGGAACTAGTCAAGGTTTCCAATGATACCAAAATAGCAAGCTTAGCATTAATTGTAGAAGCTGCAAGTGAAAGTCAAATCCAGACAAAATTCCAAACCGGGAAAAAGCCAGGAATGATGATACTTAATCTAGACAAGTGCTGATCTTGAAGAAGCCATCTATAAAAAAAGACTTAAGAGCCAAGATTATTGTCCAATGGTAGACAAGGAATCTTCAAATCTCATCCTGAAGAGCTTCAATTTAGCAGGTCAGCATGAACTCAACAATTTCTAAAGATATGGAACAATTCTATTGTGGTCAGTCAAACAAGTTTATTTATAGATCATTTAGGGTGAAAATGTAAGTACTATCCAGCTCCCCAAAACAAGGTTCTCTTTAATGTACAGATTGCTTGCTAGATGTGTCAATAGCTTACAGGGGGTCCTAATCTTTAAAAACAGGTAACACACAACAATGGTGTTCTAGACAATATTTATATATTCATTTGAAAATACAGTGTTAAAATATGTTGTAAAAGGTGAAGAAATTTTGTCAACATACTATCAGGATGTCATTTAGAATATTTTTCAAGTAGGGAGCGTCAGCATGTGTAGGGTGCAAAGGAACAAGTGAAGGTTTATTCCATGCTGAAAAGAGACGAAAACAAAACACTCGAAAGGCTGTGGAGCCTTATCTTAGCCTTACCCTAACCCTCGACACCCAAAGAAGGCTCCACATCTGAAATGTGTTTCTTTTCTTCTCTTTTCAGCATGGAATAAACCTTTCTTGTTCCTATTTAGAATATTGTACAATTAATAAAGTTTTGCTCACCACATTGCAAAAAATGTTATTCTTCTCTGCCATCAGTCCAGAGAAGAGTGATGAGATACACTCCTGGGCTCAATGGAAAGGACCATTTCAGCCCTGAGTAAACAAATAATTATGAGGTGAACTGATTTAGGTTTATGCACTGTACTAAATTGGGGACAGTGTAGGACCCAGACACTGCTGCAGACACTGCTCTTATACAGTACCTTGAGTGAGGTACTTTACCACTACATTTATAGTCCAAGCAGCTGTATAAATGGGAAATGATCAACACAAACCACCATTAAGGAATTGTGTAATTAGAAGCTTGAAGATTTAAACAGCAGCCATAGATCAAAAAGGGTTTTGTAAGCATTGTTTACTTTAAATATTAAATTAAATACTGCCTGATTTTAATTAATTCTCACTAAAAAGAATAGAACATACTGTAATTTAAAAAGCACTAGTTTCAAGGGACTGGTGCAACATTAGGCAATGTCCCTACACCTTTCTCGCTTCATTTCTCCTACTGAGTTTGGTACCGCTGTCCTGCACAAACACACAGACAAGGTGACCATTCTGAAAAGAAAGTAATGACTAGAATAAATCAATGTGGATTATATTACACCATCTAAAATTTTCTTGTTGAAAATTATACTTGACAGTTATACTTGACATGTTTTGTTTTCTTTATCAACTTGATATATATCAGCTGGGACAGTCCAGTTATCACATTTTTGGTATCTTCTCTATTACCTGATTGAATTGGGCCCAAAGTTCCATCTGATGGGGAGGGAGTGTAATGCACCTGAAACTGGAATACTGAGGTACAGCAGCACTGTATATGTCCCTTCAGACTGGTCAGTACGCCAGGCCGGCAGGACAGAGGAGGAACCAGGAGTGTTTCTCCTCAACTGTACGCTGCTAGGCTGTGCTGTTACTGGTTTGCCCAGCCCATGTTCTGGCAGAGCCCGCGCCATTAAAGGTGCCAGCGTGTTCATTGTTGTGTTTGCCTACTATGATGTGGAGGCATGGCATCAAGACTGGTCAGCCCAGAGCCATGGAAGTGCAGATGTGTGTTTGTGTACGTGAGAGAAACTACAGCTTGTGTGAGGCAGCAGAGCTTGAGATGCTGCTGGTGTTTGTGTTGTGAGCAAGCAGGCTCTGTGGCTTAATTATTTTGATTTTAATTGTATGGAAGGCAACAGGCTATGCAACCTGTGCCTTTCTATTCCTCCACTGGAAGGGGAGCAATTTAATAGCAAGGAACCTGAAGGAGGCCCGTTTGTAAGTCTTCCTTATCTGTATACAGCTTCTGTGTGGCTATTGTTTTTTTAATGATGCAGCGCTGGCTGGGTGTGAGGAAGAGCAGACTGGCTGAGCACACATTGCTCTTGCAGTGGCCAGTATGGAGTAGGGCCTGAGTCCGGAGCGATGTCGATGCTGATGGGAAGACCAAGAGCAGACTGGCTGAGGCTGGTACTGCTAGTATTTGAGTGTTAGTACTGCTTGAGTGTGTGCTTCGGAGATGCAGCTTGGTGGTGCAGGGTGGAAGTGCCAGCAGCTGCATGCCGACACAGAGCCGAAGATGAGACACTAGCTGCTTGCGTGCTTTAGTTACACTGAGAAGCCAGGAGCTCTGAGATAGTGAAACAACAAGGAGCTGGGAGAGGCCCTGGAACAGTGACAGAATCGGCCGTTGGACCAATGGTAAGGTCAAAAAGGGGTAGAGAGGTTCCTTCCAAGTAGGATTGACTGAGGGGAGGTGTTAGCTGTCACAAACCCATGAGGAAATTTGTGTGAGAGACATCTGCTCGTGTCCCATCCATGTTCTGAGAGTGAAGGACTAGAGGCATAGGCAGTGACAAGCCTTAGCAAACGAGACATGCAGTACGACCTCAAGCATGACCTTGGAGGAGTTCCTAGAATCTGCGACCGAGGCGTGAAAGAGATCACAGGGGGTTATGTAAAGGCACGAAGGGTAGTAGCAGTAGTTTTACATGAAAATGTACGTTTTCAAATTCTTTACAGAACATTGAAGACACTAATCACTTACAGATGCAACAAAATCACAAGGTTATCAGGTAAAATGACCATCCATCCATCACAGGGCAGACAGACACAAACACAGAAACACAGCTGTACACACTCCCACCTACAGTAGGGCCAATTTTACCAAAGGCCACTTAACCTACCAGTACATCTTGGACTGTGGGAGGAAAACAAAGCAGCCAGAGTTACCCCACGTGAACATACAGTAGGAATTGAGGAATGTGTTTGAGGAATTTCAAAACTCATATCAGGTCCCCTTGTACTCTTTACTAAAAAGGTTGAATTCTGAGTTCGGGCCTGTAAGCTCTGGCTACATCTTGATAGGCTAATCTTTAGTGGATCAAGTGGGAATTCATCCTACACATTTCTCTTACTGTATAATAGATATTAGGATTATAGTTCCACTTCTGATGAATGTTTAGAGTAATGTATTGAAAGTGTAGAAGTGATGGTTGGTTTCTTCAGCCATTGCTGTGCTCCTGAATGTGTAAACCTATTTGTTGTGTAACAATGAGGGACGTGGTTTTTCCTCTCATTTTGAAACATGGCACCCAGACACAGTCCTTTTCCATCTGTTGTAATATGAACACAAAACTAATAATGCAAATCACACCTGAATGACAGTATAGAATATAATAAGTTGCAAGCTACTGGATCTTGTGACCTGGCAGTTTTATGATTGCATGATATTTTTATATTTTCTGGACTTCAATTCTAAACAAAAAATCTGTAACAGATAACAAAACAAAAAACAATATGATTAATGGAACCTTAATTAAATACTTAATGATAACATCAGACAAAAGCTATTTCTTTGAACTTATCTCAAAGGCTTAGGACTTAAAAAGAAATGAAAACATAAGGCTGAAACCAGGAACACTTTTCTATCTTAAGTAGGAATGGGTCAACAAAAACTTTATATTTAGAACTTTGATGTTTGAAGTAAATAAATTGCAAGTAAAGTCGATTACTATAGCAAGTGCATTTGTTAACATCCATAAAATAATATCTTTTTTTGGATCTTTTTAAAAAAACTTAGCAGGCAAGAAAGTATACTAAAGAAAAAAGAGTATCTAAAGAATTGTATCACTAATACTATAATAACAAATTCACAAAATGATTACTAGGAATTTTTTTTTCAGGTGCAATGACATTTTATTGAACAGAAAATATTTAGATAAATTACTAAAATGGTTTAATATTAACATTAATTAAAATTTGTCATCACCAAGGTGCCTACTGTGACAGTCACAGGCTTGTAGTGTGAGCTGCTGCAATAAGAAGCAATAGCAGCTGTAAATCTGTGATACTGGCTTTTTACCAGATTTCACATACTGTGTGTCATGCCCGACATCCCTCCCTAGAGGGCGCTCCACTACTCCTGTTATTGTCCTTGTGATTAAGCTCCCCAGGTGTACCTTCTTAGGTGTATTATTTAAAGACTAGCTCCTCCAGTCCTCGGCGCTCATCATTAGGGTAAGGATGTCGCGAGGCCCGCCCAGCACCAGGAAACCCTACATCCGTCTCCTGGGGGCATTGGCCTCATCCCCGACACCTCCCGCTCCCTGAGCCCAGGGTCTGGAGGATCTCGCCCCCGTTGCCCTTGGACCTCCATGTTTTGTCTCTCCGTGTGTTCCCCCCTCCCGGGGATTTTAACCTTGTCACGTCCCAGGATGGATTTCTCGCTGATGGACTCTTGGACTGCTCCCTGACCTGCCTTTGGACCCGTTTGGATTTGGATGCCGTTCTTTGTCTTCCCCGTTCACTGTCTCACGGATTGTCACTATTATTTTGTGCACTATTAAACCCCTGTGTGTTCCCTTTTACCACGTCTCCTTTCAGCCAGTGTTCGTGATACTGTGTTGTCGGATTCTGTTCGATTGCTTCTGTTCCAGGCTTCCACAAAGGCTGAACAAATGTGTTTATTGGTCTGAACACAAGTTGGCCTGTCCATGAATCTCTGAGCCCTAGATGTCCAACTCATACAACAGTGAGGCTCAGCTCCACAGCCTACAGTCCAGTCCAGCATACAGTCCAGCGATTGCACATTCATCTCTAAAAAAACCCACTGTGACACAAGCAGCATGAAGGCCCTCAAGGTCCTGCTGGGATGTGGATGCGTCAGGATGAGCCTGCAGACAGGACCTGACCAACATCGCACTGTGCAGTCTGACAATTGTCCACCACTGCTAATTGAGTTCTGTAGCAATGAGACGCATTTGCCCAGGACCATTACACTAGGAGTTCTCCGTCAATCGGTCTGTTGTGCGTGCTAATGAGCATATCGTTCTGCACGTGTGCACACTAGCTGGCATCTATCTGTATCTGTCTGCTTAGGTCCAATGCTGAAGAGTCCAACTAAGAAGCAGCCCAACCTCCAATAGACGGATGCCATGAATACATTGTGTTTCAGGTGAGCTGAACATCTTTTACATCTGCCTTGAGGCTGAGAACACTGAGCTCGCTATCATGGACACTGTGTTTTACAGCTCTCTAAACATGAAGTGTATAGAGAGTGGAAATCTGCACAGCAACCAGCCCAGATGGTGTCTCCCCTTGTGTCCTTAAAACCTGTGCAGGTTAGCTATCTGAGTATCTCTGGTATACACAGACATTTCTAATCTTTCTCTGTCCCTGTCAGTTGTACCAGACTGCTTCAAGAAAAGCACAGTTGTGCCACTGCCCAAGAAGACCAAAGTAACTAGCTTGAACGATTACCGCCCAGGGGCACTCACTTCAGGGGTCATGAAGTGCCTGGAAAGCATAGTATTGACATATATAAACTGCACTATCCCAGACTCCCTCAACCCACTCCAGTTTGCTTACTGCTCAAACAAGTCAGTTGATGATGCCGTATCTCTAGCAGTACATACTGCCCTAGAACATTTAGACAAATGGGGCATCTATGTTAGAATGCTGTTTATAGATTACATCTCAGTCTTTAACAGAATTTTTCTTGCCAAGCTGCTCCCAGAACTCATGAATCTGGGCTAATTTAACTGTAATTGCAACTGGATACTGGATATCCTGACGGGCAGACTTCAGGTGATGAAACTTGGCAACAATATATCCTCTACAGTGATCTTAAACACTGGAGCTCCACAAGGCTACTGTCTCAGTCCTATCTCACCTAGAACCTTGTTCACCTATGACTGTACAGTAACTTACAGCTGCAACCACATTATTAAGTTTGCAGCACCCTACATTATTGGGTTGATCAACAACAAGGATGAGTCCACATACAGGAGTGAGGAGGAACATCTTACAAGATGATGCCTTGACAACAATCTGAGTAAGAATGTCAAGAAGACAAAATAACTCATTGTGGACTTAAAGGAAGTCATGACACAATCAGCATCGATGGCACAGCAGTGGAAACTGTCAGGTGTTTCGGGTTCCTTGGTCTGCAGATCTCCACTGACTTGCCTTGGTCTCACAACACTGTAGCCAGTCTGGAAAAGCCACAACAGTGCCTGCACTTTCTACATGGTACAATGTTACTACCATGCATGACAAAAACACAGTACAAATGGTGTTGGCAACAGGACAGAGGATTATAGGATATGATTTGCATAAATCGGTGAGACTCAAATAATCCGTGTAACGATCCATAGTTTAGGACCCTATGTAGACGGTATAATCTGGAAGTGACTGGAAAAGGGCTACAGGGAACACAGTCAGGAATAGAAGGGATGGCGAACAGGGGGAGGTGCCAACACTGAATCCAGGTACAAGGGGGGAGCTCAGGTGAACAAGTCCAAAGACCGTCCAATGTAGGAAATCCAGGGCACAGCCCAAAATCCAAAAACCAGGGAATCCATCCAAGACAGAACGATTAAAAACAGGAAAAGAGAGATGGAACAAGGAGATAAAAAATGAAGTGATGAGGCCAGGCGTTCCGAGCCCTGGACTTGGCTGGGTCAGAATGCCATTAGGAAGCCTATGCCTTCAAGCCACGGACCTGTGGCGACTTGATGCTAGGCGGGCCTCTGGATCTCCGTCTTCCAATGCGGAGCCCTTAGCTTCCGGAGCACCACATTTAAATAATGAACTGAACAAGGGGGCAGGTGAACGTGATAATGAACTTAACACAAAAGGGTCTAGAGGAGGGATGATGATCATGACAATCCGCTGTTGCAATGAACCCCAATTCATCATTCAAGATCCCAGCCATCCTGGTCACAAACTGTTCTCTCCCCTGCACTCTGGCAACCAGTACTGCATTATAATGCACAGACCATTAGACTTAAGAACCAATTCTATCCTACTGCAGTATGCATCCTTAATAGCTAACTGCTGCAGACTCAATGCACCTCTGCACTATGCAATTTTTGCATGATCTGCCATGTTTTTTTTTCACTATTACGTATTTATTGTTTTCCATAACATATTTATTGTTGTGTTGTTATTATTTATTATGTTTGTAATGTACTGTCTACATTGTGTGGAGTTGTCTGTTGTACTCTGTGTGTACCGAGAGATCAGCACAAATAAGAGTTCCAGTGTACATGTACCTATGCAATAAGCACCTCTACTACTCTACTAGTGTATCCAGTACGGGGTCACAGGGGAGCCAGAGATGATCTTGGCAGGCAATGGGCACAAGGCAGTATACACTGTGGATGGGATGCTAGTCCACTGCAGGACACACACGCAGGCACAAACACATTCAGGCCACCTCAGGTCTAGAATTGAACCAGAGACCCCACCATTGGCAGGCAGTGATGTTAACCACAGTGCTTCCTTAATCAAATATAATGCCAATCATTTTTAAGATTTTAGGCACAGTTAAAATGAAGTTTGTGAGACTATTATTGTATCAGGATGATAAAGTTGTGTCTCTTTTTTTATTAAGCATTAACATTTTTTCAACATGCAATACACATCTGAGGAAATTAGAAATACAAAAATAGTATTATGTGCACTTGCAGAAAATCCAACCAAAAGCTAATAATATTCCTAGATATACTTTGAATATTTAGGTTCTCCAAAGAGAAAGAAAGAAGGCTGAGAGTGTGGGCAGCATGATAATTTTTTGCCTGGGAAACCTTCAAGAGCACATAGAGGTCTTTAACTATCACATTGAGTCTTTTCAAATCTTACATTGGCTGCAAATGTGCCAAAAATAGAATAAAAACTTGTTCTTCTCAAACACACAGCCTATTCAGAGCACAATCTTTTTTTCAGAAATTCATTATATGCTCTCAAAGTGCAGTACACTCAAGAATGAAAGATAATACACAACTGCTCTGCTCCTGTGTGTGCATGTATATATATTATATGAATAGGAGCTGCATTTAAAAGGTTTTGCTACTCTCTTGCTTACACCTGCATTATTGCATGGTTACATATCATTGAAAAATATATACTTATGCATACAGTACATCTGTGGATAACTAATGTAATTCTTTTCTGGGTAACTGAGTGATAGGTTTTTCTAACTTAAAGCAACAAGTGTTCATCATTTCATTTTTTGTGTACAAAAGCATTAGGGACCCAGTTAGGGACTGGGTTTGACTCAAGGGAGCAAACCCAGTGACTAAAACATGGAGTGAAGCAGATGCAGGACTTAAATCCCATGAGAAACAAGATGAATGTAAATTAGAGGAAGAAGGTACTGATAATCACCCATATTGCGTCTGTACAGCACCTGTGGATGATTCAGTCCACATGGAAATGTGGCTATTTACCATAGTGACCTGCTAGTGCGAGTCTGCGTTTACACAGCTATTACATACACAAGTAAGGATATGATCTATTAAACATGACTCTGTAGGTATTGGTGGTTCCATGGTAGAATTCTTGCATGTGTTGGGGGGCCTGGGTTCAATTCCTAATCAATATAGCAGTCTTTTATGTGTTCTTGGTAGATTCTGGCATGCAAAGTTCAATGTGCCTTTCTATGGGTCATATATAATGGAGTCTAGACTCTTCAGGACATGGTGTTTTCAAAAACATGTGTAGCCTAGTTTAGGTGACTTTAAACAAGGCAGTTGTTTTAAGCTGTTGTCGTAGATGGATCGGTGATTTAGTGGTAAAATTCTTTCTTGCCACTGGAGAGGTCCGGGTTTGATTCCTGGCCACTGCGTGTCTCTTTTACTGCTTCTTGGCAGATTCCGGCATGCAAAGTTCCTTGTGCCTTTATACTGTATGTTGCATATGTACTGAAATGGCGTCCAAGCTCCTCAAAACATGTCTATTTCAATACATGCTATGTAGCCAAGAATAGATTACTTTAAAGAGTGCATTCATTGATTTTTTAGCCTAACCTTTTTTCCCTGTTGTGGGAAGGCTTAGGTTGCACATGTGGCCAAGGCACTTGAGGGTGGCATTCAGGAGGAATTGGTGGTTCAGTGGTAAAAGTTTTGCCTGGCATGCGGGAGGCCTCAGTTCAGTTCCTGGCCAATGCAAGTGTCTTTTTATCCTTGTGTATTAGATTCCAACATACACAATTCATTGTGCCTTCCTATGTTGCATACATATTAGAAGTCCAAACTCCTAAACATGTGTCTGTTTCAAAAGTATGTGTAGCTGTCATGAACAGTTCTTTCCGGGCCCTATGAAGATGACATGATCCGGATTTGTGAGGAAACACTGGGGAAAAAAGTAATGCAGGAGAGGGTATGGAGACAGGGGGCGTGTCCAAGGAGTACAGGTGTCTAGGGGAAGTGAGTCCTGGGCGAAAAATCCATATAGAAAATCCAGACGGGTAATCAAAAACAGAGGCAAAAGTCCATGGCCAGGCGATCCATCCGGGGGGATAAGGAAAAGGAACCGGGTCGGAACCGGCAGGGGGAATAAGGAACAGAAAATTAAATTCATAACGAAGCCAGACGCTACAGGATCCGGGCTCTCACGAAAAGGGATTCATTGAGGAACCTCGAGTAACGGCTACATCTGGCTTTTAAGGTGGAACTAAAGAGGGGCTGGAATAAGGAACAGGTGTGGGGAATGAGGTAGAACAAGGAAGGGCTGGAGCGCCCTTAAGGGGAGGAGTTCTAGAATATCCGAATATCTGAAAGCATTTAACTCTCTCTTTTATAAATGTGTTTTCGAAGCTTACTTTTGCAGATGAACAAATGTCCATGGTGTCACTGAGTTTTCCATAGGAAATGTGCTACAACCTCTACAAATCTGTCAAAGTTACAACAAGATCAGTTGTAAACTCAAAAAGCCTTTTAAGGGCATGTCACAACTGTCTCATGATGCTGGTTAGATAAAAAATGTTTATTTTTGGTAAATGCCGAAAGTATCTGGAATTGCAATAGATTTTGAAGGTAGCTTTTGATTATATAATTTTTAGCACCACAATTTGCAAACATTCTCCCTCCACTTGAAGGGGGATTACTAGAGATTATGAATCAGCATAGTCTAAAAATAATAGATTGAGTCAGAACTTGACTCCTGCGGTAGTGAGCGTGACAAAATAACATACTAGGGGAATATTTCATATGGAATTAAAAAAGGTAGGTTGTTAGAATTCTTTGAAGAACAACAGTAACAGACACATATGGAACATATGACACGGTATATTTAAGTATGCCCTGGCTGCACTGAGTTCTGCACACAACTTTTCTAGTACTTGACATTTTGTTATCATTAGAAACAGACTTGTCTCACACTTGGCATAACTAAGACCCTTCTTATGTTCACCTCCTACAAGCAGGGACTGGAGTCACTTTCTCGCTTCTTCTTGAGAAGGAAGCTCTTCTAACTCAAATTCTTCACTTAGACCAATCAGTTCTGCTCCTGCCAAACACTCTTCTCTTTTCTTTCAGTAAGCGTGATGTTGCCAACCCTCCATAGACTTCTGTGCTCTAGAACAGCTGCAGCCACTTCGTCACCCAACCCCCTCTTTACCCTTCTCTTTAGTTCTAATCTTGCTCCCCCTGTTCTCTTGCTTCCCCCTTTTTTCTTTATTTTCTGGTTAAACTTAGATGTAACCCACCCTGCCTACAGTCCAATCCTATATATGTTGTATTCTTCTCCTCCCTGTCTCCAATCTTCCTTTTACTTGCCCTCTTAGGAGCCCCTCAAACATTTATTCCACCCTGCATTAGTTGGCACTGTCATTAGTTGGCCCTTCTTGTACACATCCCTTATTGTCCCTAATTCCCATGTCTCAGTCACAGCCCGGTTGCTACAGTGATGGGTTTTCCTCATCCCTTTATCCCCTCTGTCAGTTGGTGTCCAACTAGTGTGGTGTTAGCCCTCTACTCTTAACACTTTCAGCTTCCACCTACAAACATATTTCTTTCTGATATTTCTTTGTGGTGGGTCTTCTGGTTATTAAATTTAATTAGTTAAATTCTAGTAAACTTTAGCAAGCAGTATCCTTCTACCTGCTCCTTCCTACTTCTGTGTCACTCAAGGTTCCTGCAGTCTCTTCTGCTGCCCATAACAGAGTTCCAATTCTCCACCAATGCTCCTTCAACCATGATGAAAATCTCCAAATCTACTCAATCAAACAAGCTCTGCATCACACTACCTTCTCATTCATTCCATGCTATACGTACATTTTCCTAGGCTCCTGTGAAACGTTGTAGCCGTACCAACTCCCTTTAGCTTATGGTCTTTTATTTGGGGGGTTGAGACAGGTCTCTGTCAGATGAATAAATGCCAAAGTTTTAAGTACACTATCACTTTTAATATCTGTCGGCTTGTTTCATTGTTATAAGCGTTTAACCGGTTTACTGAAAATATTGTATGTTTTCATTTATTAATAATGTTTGATTTATGAATGCTCAAGCAACAGCTAACCCTTGTGAAACTGACAAACTTAAGTCTTTCTATGACCTAACTTAAAGTTCCTGTATCAAAACTGCTTACTAGAAAGTGTGTTTTACAAAAATATGCATCATTGCTTTTTGAAATACTGGAGATATTAGAATTTTCAAGTGCAACTATGAGTGTAATTCCTGTAATATCAACAGCAACATGTTATAAATATCTTAATATAATATTATGCACGTTCTGTGTGATTCAATTAATTAATGTAGTTAATCAATTCAATGTAAATGAAACCTGAGTTTAGTGAATCGAATAATAATAATAAGTAGAAGAATTTCTTACACTTATATAGGACTTCCCTCCACCACCTCCAATGTGCAGCCCCACCTGGATGCTGCGGCGTTAGCCATAGTGCACCAGTACACTCCCCACACATCAGCTACTGTTTATAGAGAAATTTCCATTGTAGTATAGGTTAATTCTGCACAATATTAGAGCTCATCCTACTAATGCCCTGTTTCATTCTTCTGTTTTATATGCTTATTTAACATGGATATGCCAGGCTGGGTACCCTACTCTAGTTCCTCACTGCTGTCGTGTTTTTGCTTTTTCTTTCACTTCACCACCAATGTTCATTTTGAGAACAATAAATATATGTCTATCCTAGGAAATCCAAGTATCTGACAGGTGTAAAGACAAAATGTCTATCTAAGGTGTCTATCTAACATTGTAGCACTTAATTGACATTGATTATTTTATCTAGATTTGGAAATGAATGGCTGTTATAACATATCATTGGCAATCTGTTAAATAGGGAAGGCACAAAGTGAGAGTGTGTTTTAATCAAATGACTGAGTTTCCTTTTTGCCTTCCAAAGCATTACAAGGGTGTCCTTACTCTGTCTGACTTTCTTTTGCAACCATCAAGCAGATTGGAGTTATGGACTCACACTCCTAACACTGTGAAATAATTATTTATATATTGTAGTGAAATGCTGCCACATTTAGCTTAATTTTTTTTTAACAAGCACATTATGTAGATTCATTAACAGTCTTAAAAGGTTCTGGGAACTACAAATCAAGAGATAACCTTCTCAAATTAGGATTCTAAATATTTTTTTATGAATGAAATGGTGAGTCATAATGCTAAATAACATATAGCAAAATCAAATACATGAAGTAAATTTAAAAGCTATTTTTGGCTGCAATAACAAATATAGAAAAACAATTAAATGAGTGTTTACTGAAATCAGTTAAATTACAATTAAGAATGTGTAGTGTATATAGTTACTTACATTCATACAAGTTACTCTATTGACAAACAAGGGATCTTGGACCAACCCAAAAAAATGCAGACTGTTATCGAGTATTCAAATCCTATATAATACCTACACAGGCCAGATAAAGCCAATAAGCATACAACCTGCAGTTAAATCTCTCTATATAAATCTGGATGCTACCAAGTGAATGGGAACCTATCTCTCTATTATAAAAACACATCCACAAACCAAAAGAGACCATTTTTTCCCTAAGGATTCTTTATAAAGGAAATCAGAGTTTCCTAAAACAAAAGAATGGCCAAGTTTGATTAACTGAATTTATCAATGCAAATTATTTGAATAGCTCAAATATAAAGGATACTTCCATTTCAGCAAATATAAATATGAGATAATGTATGAACATATGTGTATACAGTGTGTATATATATATATTTGAGATGCATTGATTGTTACTGTATGTATTATATGTTAATGTGTTATCTTTTATTTTGTATGGGAGGGGCTGGTGGGGGCAAAGTGGGATCATTTTTATGTACATATCTCTATGTACATATATTTTTATTATTTTATTGTTCATATGAAAATTGTGACAAATATTTGATGACAGTAAAAACAAATTTAAAAAAGAACAGAAGGGCAAGCTCTCTCAACAAGTCTCAAATAATTTGAATCTAGTCTTAAAGACTGATAGGAACAAGAACCTCCTGCCACTAATGTCCCTTCTCTCTCTCTCTCCTTGGGTCTTTCTGTTTGTTCCATGTGCTTTTTCTGTCATTGCTATTGTTGTCCCTGTGGTACTGGACCTTCTATTGATGATTGTACTGATAATTAAACTCACAAAGGTAAAGCAGAGGATGCTTTTGATCAAAGTGTTACAGATCCTCTACAGCTCAGTAAACACCTCAGTTTTTTTCTTGATCTGGAGAACTGCAAATGTTGACACTAATCATAATAATATTTAAAGAAGCCTTTAAAAGGTGGCTTCTCAAAGCGCTTTACAGAATGATAACAACAATAAAATATATACAAGATATGCATGATGAGAATACACAGTTAAAGGAGACAGTAAATGGGGGTACTGAATACAGTAGGAGCAGAGGGGTAAAGAACAGAACCAGATAAGTGAAGGCTCTTCTAAAGAAGAAGGTTTTGAGTCTGGATTTGAAGGAGTTTAGAGAAGATGACTCTGATATCCTTGGGCAGAGAGTTCCAGAGCTTGGGGGCATAGCAGGAGAAGGCCCTGTCACCCATACAATGTAGACGGGCTTGTGGGACAGATAGGAGACCAGAATTAGAAGAGTGAAGGTTGCGAGGTGGGAAGTAGGGTGATAATAGCTCAGACAGGTACTGAGGTGCCAAGCCATGCAGAACCTTATAGGTAAGCTAGATCTAGCTAGATCTCATCCACCCCCCCATCCAGCTATAAAAATGTCAGTAAAACAATAAAGCAGAAAACAATGTGATCAGTAAGTTAAGAATAAAACCATTTAAATGCAATTTCAGAAACTCCAAATAAAATCTGAAGATGGGAAAGTACAATATCAAGATCAACAGTGTCAAAAGCAACTTAGGTCTAGAAGAATTACAATTAAGAACCAAAATCTGCTGCTTTAAGAAGACCATCAAGAAGATCAATAGTAACTGTGTAATCTTCAGCAACCATAAGGGCACAGAAATGGTTATTAAATTGTATTAAAACAGCACATTCAATAATTTTCGACAAAAAAAGCAAGTTAGATATGTGCTAAAAAGTGCTGAAATTGTCCAGAACCATGTTTGTTTTTTTAAGCACAGGCGTAACTAAAGACATTTTAAAGGCAATTGGGACCACTTCAGTACTCAAGGACTCGATCAAGGAATGTTCTTGTGCACTGACAAGAACAGAGACCAGCAGCGAGTAACCACTTGTTCATGGTTTTCATTAAGCATATACTGTAAGAAAGAAGAAACACATAAAGCTAACAATTGTGTTTAAGGATGTTAATTCACTGCGCAGGTCAGTTTCTAAACCTGAATAGATTGAGTCTCTGAATGAAGATGTCTGTCTCTGACAAATGTGAGGAAAATGAGCTCAGGTGCTGCTGAGCAGGACAATATTTCTTGTATGTGGAAGAATGAGATTGTGGAAGAATTTGACCTTCTCATGAACTTGTGGTTAACATATAGCAGAACATTGTAAAGAATAAATTGTATATATCACATAATATAATATATAAAATGCATTTACACACATTCTGATGCTAATTACATTAAAAGAAGATCATAATATCTTGTAATTAATACGAAGTCATGATTAAAATCTAAGAAGTGTGCTCATTTGGTGTGCTGTCAATAATTTTTACACTTTCTGCTTGCAGTTATCTATCATCACAAAGTGTGATGCAAATCGATAATTCACAATGTAATGTAAAAAAAATGTAAAGCTGTCAAATAATGTAAAAGTAAGAGCTGGGAAAGTAAAGAAATCAATGCATATAATCTTGTACAGCTTTCATAAAATGATACATTATTGTTATGTGCTGTATATAGCTTTTATTTTCTAAAAGAATGACTTTAGTGTTGTCTAGGTATTAAATTTAAATCTCGTGTTTTATTACACATACCACATTCTGTCTGTCTGCCAAGCTGTGGGTTGTGTTAAAGCTGAAATGTGGCAAGCTGTCAAAAAACCACAAATGCAGAGTAAATCACAAAGTATTACCTTTTACCAATTTCATAAGCTTATAACATATTTATATGCTCAATATAAGCTCTGGATAGATTTTAGATGTTTAAAATAGCATTTTAAATGCTTATATTCTTTTAGTTCAAATTCCACTTGAATGAAGAAGAAAAAAGCAGCAGCGAAGGTATTTTCAATTCTACAAAGAAAAAAAGGGACGCACATTCACTTTCAAATACACTTTTAAGCCATACTCATTCTGTAAGTGTGGTGTACTCTACTCAGTGGCTTTCAGCAGGTGTAATTAATTGTATTGTATTAGGCTTGGGGATAAGCACAAGGTCTATGGTGGTACGAAAATTTCAGGGGTGGCTATGACTGTATGTTAACTTTGAAGTGTCTTAGTAAGCTGTCGTTTTCATTTTTTTCTTTCCATTGCTCAAATCCAGGTTTGGAATTCTCCTGCACTGCACTCCACACACAACAACAGCCTTTCCAGGCTTTCCCAAACTTGTTCATTCGCAATTTGGTCTGGCCAGTGGCACCCTGGACGAAAGAAGGCCAAAGCTGGATTGAATCTAGCTGGTGCCCAAGCCTTTTCCTGCCCTCCTACCCACTGCCTCACCTCAACATGCTTTTGTTTTCATTTGTTACTGTAACAGACGCTCCAGGGTCTGGGGAATGTTGCCCATTTCATTACAGTGGGAAGAACTCATCAAGGAGGCAGAGAGAAAATGCAGGCTGGACATAGAGGAAGGATTCATGTTGCTTATTTAAACTGATTGCTATACTGTATGTTTGCGATTACTGTTGTTTTGCTCAGTTGATCGACATTATTTAAATTAAATTCAAGCTTATGCATTACTTACTTTAATTATCATATAAGAGGGGAATGTCTTCTAACCACATATAATATATACTGTAGTACATTATGCAGCGGTATAGGGGTGGATTTGGTTATGTGCAAATTTGGCTGTTTGTGATGGTTCTCTATACCAAACCCTCTGTATTGATTTAATCCATGCGAAGGGTGCTACCAGCCATTAGCTTGATAAAAGAACCTTACAAGACAACTGCCAAGACACAGAAAAGAAAAAGAAAGAAGCAGAAATAGGGGGATAGATTTATTGTGCAGCCTCTATAGACCTGAGAAGAAGGATATGTTTTTGTTTTCTTTTCCTGGGACAAGCTATTTTTTCTAAACAAACTTCAGTACATTGTAGGACCGGGAAGAGAAAGTGCTTGGAGAGCGGCTTTAATGCACTCTGGAACTAGTTAGCGAGGCTCTCCAAAAACTTGCTTGTGGTCAGAATTAAGGAATAGTTGTTCACAACATTTACATGCACCAGAGCTCCTTGCAAAAGCCCATCTGTGGGCAATGGGGTTATCCTTGCACATGGCTCAGGCTCCCCTAACACCTCTGGACTGCCTAAAAGTTGCTGAAACTATTTATCTGAAAATGACCAAATGTTCTCCATTACTACTACTGTATATAGCGCTACAGTTGTCTTCTGGTTAAAGGCTGGGCATGAGGCTGAGGTGTTGTGTCAAACAGGCTTGTTTGGCAGCATTGGATGGAAACATAGAACATATCCAGGCCCTTCATCCTCCTTGAAGATTCCAGGAAGGTGTCATATTGTCGTTTCATCACCTGTTCCAGGTCCTGCCGAAGGGGTACAACTTAATGATTTACTGAAATCTGAGCAGCCTGAACCTGTGATGTACTGTACATACAGCAGGACTGCCTGGTCCACCAAAGGTCAGTTTCAGGGTAGGTTAAGGGTTTACACATTTTATTGCAGCCTCGAGGACATGGCTATTTTAGCAAGGATGGAAACAAATAGCATAAGGTTTATGATTATATATTAATTGCAATTTAATTAGCTTTACTTATACTGTAAGTGTATAAGCATTTTTTCTTTGTCTTTCAAATTGTGGTCCAGGATTCCAATGCACTGCACCATTACACACCTTTCAAGGCCTTTCAAGTTAAAGGTCAAACCTTCGTTAACCTGAGTACACGGTTCAGAAACACTGGGAAAGTGAAAGAGAAAGAGATTATTTTGCTATCTGGTTCGGGCTGTCTGGGGTAAACCTGTTTGCTGTGTTAATGCAAAGGATTATTTCCTTCTTGCTCTCAGCACAAAAAAGCACTTTATTGTAATTTGAGTAGATTGATCTTCCTTTGGATTCACATAGTCTATTGAATTAAGTAGTGTAGGTTAATTGCTAGTACTGATTCTATTCAAAGCTGGCTAATTACTTCCATGTTTTATCATACTGCAATGCATATTTTTATTAGTGAAGAAATGCTGGCTTGTACTGTACATACTGTATGTAGCTTTTCTTGTAAAATTCTCTGTAAGTACTTTTTTCCCAAGGGAGTAGGTCTGTGGGTATGATGCTCTGTCTCTCCTCTATTATTGACTCCATGGTTGCTTTTGGGAACCTCAAAAACTAAAATTTAAAGGCTCGATTCCTCTATAATACTGGGAGGTATAGGCAAGTAAATGTATTCCTTTCTTATTTAAAGCTATAGCATACCCTCAACAGAAATCTTCAACCATGATACTATAAGTTAAACAGGCTTAAAGCAGTGTCACAATACTTTAAAATGTCAACAGTGTACAAATATATCAAAACTATTGAAAGACACAAAGTACTGTTTTTCTCAAGGATGATTCCTGAGTGGTTTTGTACCCCTGAGTCATTTTTATTGAACAAAGCTAAAAATGGTTTTGCAACATTTATCTGTCTAAGGGATTTTGCCATATATTCAACTTCCATTAACAACGTGATGTGAAGAAGGTTGACGTGTTTGTATAACTAACGTTAGAATTAAGCTGCTTTCAGGTACACTCTGTACTGCACAGTTAGACCACGCAATAACCACAGAAAAGTACAGTACATTCCTTGTTTCTTCAGGATTAGAATGGCTGTCAGACTTCTGCTTTGTCAAGCTGCTGTAGCAGGGCAAGACTATGAGTGTCCAGCAGGTGTCATGTAGTGAATCTGAAGGTTACTGTATGTTTTATAGTAAGACCTTTCTTGAGTTTTATATCTTGTAAATATGATGTGGCAAAACATAGTATTAGCATATACAATTATTTTAGTTTTTCATCTTTTATCAGCAAATTATCTGGAGTTAGAGATATTTAATTATTTAAGTATTTTCTTAAAATAACATGCTCCAGTTAGCCTGTGTTTAAGAAATTGAATGGTTTGAAAACCAGATGCAAGGCGTGGGTTGGGCACCACTGTTTTAAATTTAAACCATAATTCATTTAAATGTTTATTTATATGCTTTCTATAAATCAATGGAAACTTAAATGGTGCATTGTTATTTAAATAGTTTCAACTTTTGTACTTTAATATATGCATTAGGAGAGGTGACCACATGAAAATAATATGAAAATAAAGACATTTTATAAGCATATTTTGGGGGATTATTTCACTGCTTTAATTTGAAAGCCGATGTTACACAAAAACCTTCTACCTAAAAAAAGTTAGGTTATTGTAAATTTAACAAATAATTCAAATACAGTACCTCCCATTAAAGGTCTATAGAAATATCACCACTAAATATAAGAAGTAAATTTCTGCTCATTTTCTGCATACCGACAGGCCTTCTGAAAACTCAGTGCAGAGAAACATTTGAAACGTCTTGGAAAAAGTAGAATACCACACGTCACGTGTCAAATACCACAAAATGATCAGTCATTCAGGAACATTCAGCTGCTTTCACATTTTGTAAAATGATTATATACAGTTCTGGAAAAAGAATGTCACATGCACAATCTCTAAATGGGTATTAGGATTTTTTAGAGTAACCTTCCCGGCAGCTGCAGCTCTCTTGAAAACTCTGGATGTAATTCAAGTGTTTTCTGTTAGTTCATACTCTGACCCCCATGGAGTCACTGATTACCTCAGTTACCTCATTCAACCCCGCTGTGATGAAACTTGTGACTTCCTCCCACTATTATTTTAGCAAGATATATGAAAATATTTTTATCACATAATATTTATTTAATTCACAATATTTCAAATACTCTTATTCTATAATAATGCACCATTCACATATAAAATTACAATATACTTTGTTTAGCAAGTTTTTTAGTTTTTTGATATGTTCAGAACATATTAGAAAAATACATTAATGTGAATAAACTGATTTAAAATGTATATTTCCTGTTAGACTATAAACATTAAATATTCCTTTTGAACTTTATTAAATATGGATTTATTGATATCCTGAATACTAAGGAAAATGTTCAAGTGCTACAAAAAAGAACTTAGAATGTATCAAGTTAATTAACAAGAGAACACCTCTGCTGATTAATGTGGGAAAAATGTCTTGTAAAATGATAAACAGTTGAAGAGTTCAGCTTTGACAAATTTGTATTTAAAATTATTTCTAAAAAACAAAGATTCATGTTCATTCCGTGGAGGGGAACTTCATAGTGCCTTCACAATGTAATCTAAAAATGTACAGTACACCAGTGTTTTTAATCACTACATTACCTGAATGACACAGATATGGTCTGTACTACAACTGAAAAACTGTAGAGGATGTTTTTTAGCATTGTCTGGATACTTAAATTTGGTTAATAAACTTAATTTAATTAGCCATTGTCAATTATTTTTGTTATACTCACCTAATCTTTAACTACCAATTGTATTTTTCTTGTTTTAACTTTCAGGCCTCGAACCCCATGACTGCACACAGGGAAGAATGAGGGAGTGTAATCAGACTTCCCTGAGGTGCCTACATCAAGCTTAACATAAATATGTCTTTGAACACCATTAATGGTGCCGCAGTCCCTTATCAGAGGTTTGGAGCCAACTGAAGGAGAGACACATCCGTCACCAGCAGCACCGCCTGTCAGTGAGCACTGAAAACCAACATTTCACAACTAACCTCATCTGCTCAACAATTCCTAGCCTCAGCAGTGGTCTGTGGGAGCGCCACATTGGTGCTCAGCCAACTGTGCTCTACCATTTGGGGAAACCAAGTCATAGTCGGCTAGTGAAAAGGCTCAGGCTCAAACCCACTATCAACTTGTGATCAGTGAGCACCTTTATCATTTTTACCTTGGATGCCCCTTTCAATTAAATTTATTCATGATCATATAGAATAGCTCAACTCAAGTATCTAATTAAGAGTGGCAGCATATCATTCCTACACTTAAATCTCTACATTGTTTGACCATAAGGTCACATATTCAATAAAACATCTTGTTTTTTTAAGTTTTAAGGCTTTAAATAATCTGTCTCCATCATTCATCTTTGAACTCCTCCATGTTTACATGCCCACCGGTAGACTCTGGTCTTTTGAGCCCGGTCACGATCGTCATCCCTCCTCTAACATTATCACGTTCACCTGCCCCTTTGTTCCGTTCATTATTTAAACCTGGTGCTCTGGAAACTCAGGGCTCTGCATTGGAAGACGGACGCCCAGCATCAAGTCCCCCTGCGTCTGCGGCTTGAAGGCAGAGGCTTCCTATCGGCGTCCTGACCCAGCTGAGTCCGGGGCTCAGAGCGCCTGGCCTTATCACTCCATTTTTAATCTCCTTGTTCAATCTCCCTGTTCCTGTTTTTAATCGCTCTGTTTTGGATGGATCACCTGGTTTTGGACTGCACCCTGGATGTTCTACATTGAAAAGTTTTCTGGACTTGTTTGCCTGCGCTCCCCCATGGATCACTGTCGGCAGCGCCCCCTGTTCACCATCCCTTTCATTCCAGACTGTTTTCCGTGTAGCCCTTCTCCAGTCACTTCGGGATTATCTGCACAGAGTCCTAAACCATCATTACAGGTTCTTTGCTCCCTGTACCCAGGACTGAATCTTGGACTGTTGGTGCTTTTTCTGTCATAGCTCCTTTGTTATGAAATGTCCTTCCTCAGACTCTTCGAGAGACAAATATTTTGACTCTCGTCATATCTAATCTCAAATCTCACTCTTTTGCTAGAGTTTATCTATGATTGCCCTTTTGTTTTTGTTTTGTTTTGTTTTATGTTTTATTGTATTTTTTTTTCTTTATCAAGGTGTGCAGCATCCTTGGGTGCTTTAGAAAAAAAAATATTTTTATTATTATTAACTATCTCAAAATCATTCAAAGTGCAAGTTGCATGTGTGTGTGTTTTTCACTGTATACTGCCATTTTAAATCAGCTCCAGTTACTTCCACAGCTATGGGAAATGTCGAGTCCTTTAGGACTTAATTTAGCTTTTCCACAGCAGTGTGGTTACACAAATAAGCTGATAGGCCAATCTTTTCAGATCAAATGTGAGACTGCTGCTTAAATAAATGAACTGAGTCATGGCAAGGCAATGAGGTCCCCAGTGGAACAAGACTGCACACAGACCCAGCGCAGCCCTGCACATAGTCACTAATAAAGTGCTGCTGGCCAGACATGCAACTGGGACTGGCATGCTAATTGAAAACAGCAGGGCCTGGGTGCCTTTATATTCACCCTCTGAGAATCCCATAACACACAGTAACAGCCTGAACAATAGCATTGTTGTGTATGCAATAAAACTACTCTTTATACTCAATTTAGTATTTTAATATATGGAGCTTTGGTGCACTACTTCAGTTTGGCAGTTACAAATAAAGTTTAGGACTACAGGGCAAAGAAAATAAGTAAAGGTCTTGCCAGAATCCCCCTTTCTTTTAATAGTCTGACTATTCTTTGGCCTTGTTTAAACACAGATTTTCTCAGAAAATAAGTACCAATCGAGTCCAAGTAAGAAAGTAGAGGTTTGAATTATTTGTCATGAGACAAAAAAATATTATTTAGTTTAAATAGACGCCTTTTGAAATTCATATGCTGTACATACAGATTTCTATATTAAGATAAAAAGTGCAGTAATGTAACTGCATTCATGGACAAAATAATTCATGTGGTCACTTGGGTTAACCTCTATAAACAACAGTTATACATTAGGAACAAGTAATAGGTTTATTCCATGCTGACATGAGAAGAAAAAAAAACAATGTTTCGGCTGTGGAGCCTTCTTTGGGTGTGAGAAAGGGCAGTCAGCAAAGGGAAAACACAAGCCAGGAGAAAGGAGGAGGCAGGAACAGGGGAGAGGCAGTGGCCAATCAAGTGTTGCAAGCTCGCGAGAGGTGAGGAGAGGTGTGAAAAGAAGCCTACAAATGAATAGAGAAATAGTTACACATAAAAGTTGTACATTAGGTATATGAATCACTGATTTATTCTATTACACTTGAATACTTTCATAGAAAAAGAGTATAACACATGGAAATATCATTAATGGTACAACATATTGCTGATTTGCTTTTGCTGATTTATTGATATTTGGAAAATAAAGAAAATAAATGCCGCACGGCTGTCTTGCACCCCCAGCAGAATTCACTAGTTAAATTGTGTGTATAAAGCCAAAAGATAGAACTGATTCAATCCATCAGCATCTGATTATTTAATTCACTCTTTAGTCCACCTAAGTCCATCAACCAGAGACTGGGAGCAGGGGCTACCAGGATGTCGCTTTCTTCTGGCCAGGAAGCGAATTCCTGTGGCCTGGCTCCCAGGAATATGTGTGCATGGTGGACACAGTTCCTGCTGTGGCTGCTGCTGTCCCTTACAAAACAAGGCCTGTGGAACGCAAGGAAAACTCTCACCCGGCACAGTGCAGAGTGAAGAGCGAGGGAGCTGGCGGACCTCAGAAGGAGGATGAAGCGCGACGTCGCCAAATGGGGTTTCCCTATGGCAAGGGAGCTCTGGAAAGGACTTTGGGCCCCTTACAGGGTCTAATGGACAATAGCAAGTGGTAGGGCTTGGAAGGACTCTTTTAATTGCGCAAATCCGGCCCAACTTGCACGGATTGATAACGGACAATCACCGCAGTTTGGAATGTCTTTATTGCATTTTTGAGATGTTACAGAAATAAAGTAAATTTTGTAGAAAAAAAGAATGTGTGCATGGAGGAGGCAGACATCAGGCTGGAGTAACCCGGGGTCCACGCAAGATCGTGCAGGGAATATGTATGCATGGAGGAGGCAGACAGCACGCCTCGTGAAGAAATGAGTCACCTAGGTCCAGAGCGTCACAGGGCAGAAGGGCAGGGAAGTCTGAAACCGGGACAGGTCGTTTCCAGGCACATCTTCATCTATGGAGTGGCAGAGCGAGTGGAAAAGCTATAAACACAAGAAGAGACATCGTATACATCTTGCAAAATATGTGGTTATGGCTTGGTCAGCAGCTGCTGATTATTTGCAAAGCACCCTTTTAATGGTATGTTTTGTGCTAATTACTGAATACAAAAACTTCTAAGATTTTTTTCCATTACAGGTGGCACTGTGGAGGCACTGCGCTGAAGTGTGAATGAAGGAGAGATATCACTACATCCCCAGAACAAGCTCCTCCCCTATACAGTAAACCAGCTTTGAAAAAGACGTGTTTGAAGGCGGACATACAGTATCTCTCATTCCGTGTCAATAATAATGGATAGAAAAGATAACAATGTGTGCGCATCACGTTTTGTGTGAAAAATAGTAAAAATGGAACAGAAATCCTTCAACTGCCTTTGGTGATATGTGCTGAAGTCAGGCTGTCGTTTGTCAGTGGATAAAAGGTTTCCAAGATGCCTGAGAATCTGCTGAAGATGACTCATTTTCAGGATGACCTCCAACATCAGGCAACGATGAAATCATTGCTATGGTGTGCGATAAAATTCGATGTGATCAACAATTAGAAATAGGGATGAACTGAAAATCAAATCAAATCAAAGTTTATTTATCAAATACACAGCAATACAGTGTGCAGCAGTAGTTGCTGGCAATGAAATGTCTTATCTGCGAGCTCACAAAAATCACAAGAATCACAAATATCACAAAATTAAGGTTACATAATAATAGATAGTAATGTAATAGAAATTGAATAAAACTCCAAATAAATAAACTGCGATGTGTCCATGGTGTATGCAATATATTATGTCCAAGTAGTGCAGTATGCTGAATACAATGAAATCTGTGTGTCCATGTAGCCATTACGGGTGATTTGCTAAAGGAGCTGCAGTTTGGCTGTTTAACAGTCTTATTGCCTGGAGGTAGAACCTGTTCCGTAGTCTGCTGGACTTTGACCGAATGATTCGCTACCGTTTACCAGACAGTAGGAGAGAAAACAGTTTGTGACTGGGATGACTGGGGTCCTTGAGAATGGACCTGGCCTTCTTCAGACATCTAGCTGAGTAGATCTCCTGGATGCTTGGTAGCTCACAGCCGGTAATGAGCTCCGCTGACTTCACCACCCTCTGCAGTACTTTGCGATCCCGGGAGGAGCAGCTCCCATACCAGGCAGCAATGCAACCAGTCAGGATGCTCTCAATAGTGCACCTGTAGAAGTTGGCCTGGATATGTGATGGCATGCCGAACTTCTTTAGCCAGCAGAGAAAGAATAGGCGCTGCCGTGCTGGTCTGACCACGATGTTGGTGTGGTGGGTCCAGGTAAAGTCCTCTGAGATGTTAACTCCCAGGAACTTAAAACTGCTCACCCTCTCCACTGCAGTACCATTGATATAGATAGGTGTGTGATCTCCTCCCTGGTGTTTCCTATAGTCCACAATCATCTCCTTAGTCTTACTGATGTTCAGAGAGAGGTTGTTCTCCTGGCACCATGCTGCCAGGGTTTCAACCTCTTCCCTGTATGCAGACTCTTCACCATCTGTGATCAGGCCAATGACTGTTGTATCGTCCGCAAATTTGATGATGGAGTTTGAGTTATGCCTGGTGACACAGTCATGGGAAAATAAGGAGTAGAGGACAGGGCTAAGCACACAGACTCGGGGGGCTCCAGTGTTTAGAGTCAGGGTAGAGGATATGTTGGTGCCCACCCTCACCACCTGCAGACTCTTATTATTTCCGGCAGCTTCGCGGAAGATCTGCCAGTCAATGGTAGCAAAACAGTGATTTAATATAAAATCCGATTCAAATCTCCTTTGGATCATGTCAGGCCATTTTGAAACAAGACCTTTTCACACGGAGAATGTCTGCAAAATGTGTTGCAAGATTATTGAGAGCTGATCAAAGGTTCATCGTCGAGAACTGCGGGAGGACCTCATAAGAAGGGAAGAAATCGACTCTGTTTTCATCAGTCGTATTATTACTGGTGATGAGACATGGGTCACATCAAAATGAAGCTCAAAGGAAGGAGATCTGATGACATTCCAGCCATCCATAAAAATGTGGAAGTGGAACTCAAACACCTCACGGTTGCAGATTTCCAACATTGCTTCCGAAAGTGGCAGGAAGGCAGGGAGAAGTTAGCATCTGGGGGCGATTGCAATGAAAGGAGGAGATCATAAAATGTTGTTTGTACACTGTTCTTTAAAATAAAGACTAAGTCTAAGAACTTTTGGATCACCCCTCATATGTAATATATTGTATAACCACAGTGAAACCTGAAGCAAAACTGTGATGAAACCTGGTAAGGAAACTGGTTTAGGGTTTGTTACCACAGATAGGTGTCAGTAATGCCCAAACTAAGGTTAATAGCTGGACCCTGTGCTTGGCCAGAGAGGTGGTTGAATGAAAACCCGAAACAAAGCAAAGCAGGTATCCAAATCGTTTGACATAAGAGGAGTCTTGGACGTAAAGCAAAGGTCGTTATCAGAAGGGTCGAGAGAGAACTAGAAATCAGGGTTGAAAGGTTGAGTAGCTCTAGCTGAGAAAAAGTCTCAATGGTGAGTGAGGACAGATTGAGGAGAGAGGGTTTAAATAGGAAGGAGCGTGGTATCAATTACTGTAGTGCACAAGTATGTGCGGTGCGGAGTGCGCGTGGGTATGTGGTGATGCCTGCGTGCTTGCGTGCGATTTGTGACAACAGGGGAATGACCCAAATGACATAATCTTCCTTTTTTTTACATATTGGCCCTGAGTAAGCCATTAAGATTCTAGTCCATAAATAAAAGGTTTCCTTAAGATCACACACATACTTTTGGATAATAAAAACTGTAAGTAAAACCAACATTATGTTTACTTTATGTTAACTTTTTGTTCTCGTTTGTTATTCAATACATACCCTTTCTGGAAAGATTCTATTTTATGTAATTAAAATGCCATTCCCTGAACAGAAGCCAAAGTGCTGTATCTATTTGTATCTGCAGTTGATCAAGATGCAGGCACATATTAGGTATGTTTAAATTAAAATTTAAATTGTTTGTATTTGACAATAAAGGTAAATATGAAATAATGTGATTAATCAATCATTCCCCTTTTATTGCACTGTTATACTTTGTCTTTTGTGTCTTTTGTTTTATTTATCTGCTTGTGTTTATGCTAAAAACATTTCACCTTTATGACCATGGTTTTCTGAAACGTAAGTTGCAGCTTTGTTTGCATCACAAATGCATACTTTATCTAAGCAAATGCAGGGAATGTTGGGGCAGAACTTTGATTCTTTCCAGAACCTGTTGTTTCATTACCTCAGCAACCCTCAAACATCCAAAGATGAATATAGTTTTGAAAGGCACTACCACATGAAAAGCAGCAAGATTAGAAGAGTACCTGTTCAAATACAAAAATGGTGAAATGTTTTAGCCCATAACAATGTGATTTATAACAATGTCACAATGTAATATAAAATCTGTGTATATGAAATCTAATGTAAAACACATCCCTGCTGTGGTTTTCTTCCTTTTAGAATTACTATACTCAAACTTAGGTTACAATGAACACAATTACCAATTAACAGGCAGTCTTACTTCCTTCAGACAATACAGCTTCAATGGTTGCTGCTGTCTGCAGCAATACTGACCTGTACAGAACGCAGAAACTTTGCCTATTAAAAGAAGGTTATGCTATAATATAGGTGATTCAAACATTTCAATGGATTTGAGAGGCAGAAAAACAAGCATAAGTGGCATTTTAGTATCAACGTTCAAAATACATTCCGAAAATAGGTGGACTGTAGGCTATAATGTGCTATTATATTTTCAAATGATATAGCATAGTCAAACCAGGGATGACATATTTCACTTTTTAAATAAAAACAAAGAACTCTTGAACTTCTTGATTCTTTAGAATGTTTGAATGCTTGTAGAGCTGAAAAATAAGCCAAATATATTTCTATTTATGATCAAAATAACAAATAACCTGAAAGGATGCTCCTGTTTGTATATGTGTGAAGTCTGTCCTTTTCTATTCAGTCTCCTGTAAAGGGTGGCATTGGTTACTTGGGTTGGAAATACCAAGGAAAGACAAATCCATTGTCCAGAGTCACACGAAAGCCAGTGGAAAATATGCAGTATTATAATATGTTTCTCACCGCAAATAAAAACAAAAATAAAAGACAGGCGTTTTCTTTGGTAATAAATCCACAAATAGTATTCTAAGAAAAGCACCAAAGGCTCAAACTTTCACAAAAGAAGTTTTGTTTATGTATCTGCTTCCTTGTTTCATTACAAATCCAATTCAGCTAGTGAAGTCTTCAGGCTTTACACAGCACAGTTCTAAATTAAATACTGTATAATTATGCAAGTCTCTCCTTGAAGCATATACACATCTACTGCTACATCTGTTCTCTTTCTTTTTCTTTTTCCCGTTTACAACCACTTTTGTGCAATATATGCCAGGGACCTGTGCAATACATTTATATTTATATTTATATCTATGGTTACATCTATATTTATATTCATACGTGTGATACGATTTTCTGTGTACTGTTCTGTTCTAGTTTCCTCTTGTGTGTCCGGACTGTGAGTAACTCTTGTATTGTATTGTATTGTATTGTACTATTAGTATATAATTCGTTACACTGTGGCTGTGTTGTGTGTGTGTTAAGCTGCTGTTGCACTGCAATTTCCCTCACGGGATCAATAAAGTATCTATCTATCTATTGTACGATGTCAACAGAAAATAGATTGCAGGGATATGTTAAATCATCCCACATCACTTGAACTCAGAGGTCTAATGGGACACATATGAAAGTGCTGTTTATACCTTATGAAAAGTTACAGACAAGAGGATCAAAAACCTCCTGAAAAGGCTTCTGAAAACTTCTGGCTCTTCTATGTTAATTGTAAGAGGTCAGTAGGTTCAGGCAAAATGGAGATCATTATCTGAACCACATTCCTCAGAATGCTGTGGGCAGCGAGAGACCCTCAGTGTGCAACATTCACCAGATGGAACAGAGAAGGAAGTGACTGACCAACAGCAGCACTAAGGAACCTGTGAATATTTTTTTAAAAGACAACAGTCTTGGAGGGAGAAACTAGAGTTTGTGAAGAGTCTCAGGGAGGGACTTCAATCTGTTTTAGGAGAATTAATGGTGTTGAAGCAAGCAAGAGGCTTAGCTGCTAAGTTAAGGAGGGGCTTAATGTAACAAATCCAAGTGATGAAGAAGAAGGATCCTAGGCAGACGAGAGGCAGAAATAACATAGGTGTCCAATCCGAATCGACAGGCGAGTTCATGGTCAAGAGCAAAGGTAAGATCAAAAAGCCGAATGTGGTCGTACAAAAGAGGTTCTCAAAAGAGGCAAGGTAGGAGCTGTCTTGGAAAGAAAGCAATACTGAGCAGAGAGTAGTGAGTTTAGGGAGTTTAAATAGAGCTGTGTGCAGAAGCAGGTGGCGATGGTTTAACTCGTGCAGCGGCGCTTGTTGTGATTAGTCCACTGCTGGGACAGGTTAGCTCATTTGTGGGTTGATCTCTGATGACTGCCGGTCGTGACACAAGAAGTCAGTCAGGAGCTCACAAAAGAAACGTAGGGTCTTGAGTTTTGCAGTAGATATGCATTCTGTGCCTGTCTTCCAGAGACCTGCCTAATTTAAAGATGCTGTCGCAACACACTGGTGTGTCTCATATGGTGGAGAATGAGGGCATTGGTGATCCGGGCATAGAGAATTGGTAATATGATCTTGTACATAGTGTAGATGACATACAGTAACAGCGCAGTCCAGCCAGAAAAAATGTTTATGTACAAGCCATTATTAAACAAAAAAGGGGAGGGAACCCTCAAGTATGGCAGAGCACATAGTGTAATCAATAGCACCAGAGCCAGATGTGTAAAAATAATTATATATTTGTCTATCTATGTCCCTATGACAGATCTCCCTGGTAGTGTAGCGGGTGTTTGCTCCACATAAACCGGCACTATAATAGTGGCGTTTAGGTGACCTCTGGAAGAACCCTGATGTTACTTTACCTTCCCTCCCTATATTTGTACAAATAATGACTCAGTTCAAGTGGGTCAAATAGAGACTCCCCTAACTCCCTCTTCACTTGAACCTGTAGCGATGGTTATCCCAACCTGGTCAATCCCATTCAATCACTCAATATCTGTCTTCTTTCTCACTGGCAGGCTGTCACGGACACAATGGAGTCTGCAACTCAAACTGAAGCTAAATATAATACAGATATATTGTTATTTTCCGATAACATTTTTACTAAAAATTAAGGATTATTCCCTGATTGTGAGGCTTGGTGATAAAATATTTTAAATGTTCACATGAGATGAGGCGGGAAGGTAAAAATCACAACTTCACACTGGGCACTCTTGTGCACTCTCACGGCCATTTGATGAAAATGCTCAGAACTTGCAGCAATTCTACTCCAAAATCCTTGTACACTGCTGAGCTGCTCATCCTGTCATGGAGAGAAAGCCCAGCAGCCCTATGGAGAAACGTCATTTCGGCTAGTACCCACAGTCTCAATCTTTCGATCACTAGCCAAATGACCAAATGTAAATTGACTGTAAAACCAAGAGCTTTGAAAGCCTCCATTTCACCACCACAGTTCGATACAATGTCCTCATTACTGCAGCTGCTGTACCAATCCGCTGATCAATCTCATGATCCCCTCTACCCTCGCTCATGAACCGGACCCCAAAGCACTTAAACTCCTCCACATGCAGAAGCTGTTCCCAAGTATGAGCAGGACAGAACTGGATGGACGAGAACTTAAGTCTCTTCTTAGAAGAAAAACAAATACAAGGCAATGTTGGATTTGTAATACTGGGTGACTGGCTGCATAACTCCACTCTGGTTGAAGATGGAGAACAGGAAACATCTTTTTCCCAAATTATGGATAAAGGTTTTCAGAGGGGTCTCCCTACTTAATAAAATCACTGTAGACTGGGAGAAGATACAAAGATCCTTTCATATAAACACTGACTCCCTTCTGCTCCCAAGGTATCTGTACATTTTTAACTTCTTATTTAGTGAACACCTGAATGAAATATATAGTGAGTAAATTAGCCATTTCTATTTCATTTTCTTGGGAAATGTCTAGGGTACATGTCTAATATTACGTTTCTGGGTGAATACCAGGGGGAGAATAGGAATGGATATCAACAATATTACAAGGAAAGCACAAGAGTGAATGCAGGTTTTGCACCAACTGAAAAATGCTGGTGTCTCTTAACCAGTTCCGATAGTTTTATAGAGTCATTATTGAGAGCATTCTGACTGCCTCTATAACTGTTTGGTTTGGCAACACGTTTGCTCTCTCCAAAGGCAAACTGCTGTGTGTTGCTCACTCTGAGGAGAGGGTCACTGGCTGTCATCTGCCCTCCATTGATGATTTCTACAATTCCAGAGTACAGAAGCAGGCAGGAAAGATTGCTAATGACCCCTTCCACCCAGGTTATCACCCGTTTCACAAACTCCCCTCAGGAACATGCTACCAGTCTATTCAAACCAGAGCTACCCAGTATCTGAACAGCGTCTTTCTATGGCTGTCTTTTTGCTTAACCAGAATTCCTACTCATGTGTGCTCTTATGTGTCTTATTGATGACTATGAGTCTTGTATATGTGGTATATGTAGGTATATGTATTTACAAAACCAGGTGTTGCCACACACTTGTACGTGAAATGTACTTGACGAACAAAGATGACTTGATTTTGGAGGTGTTCATAGAAACAAAGGCTGTAAATGTTTGCCCTGCCAACATTACTTTTTGCAATATGTGTGGTACATTTTATTGTATTGAAATGGCTTTTCATTTTAAAAAAACATACAAGAAAACCTTGCATGCTACTATACTCTGGTGGCACCCTTTTACTGTGAGTGCAAGCAGACATTAAATTAAATACTTCTGGACAGGATGTTTGCAAATCTGATATTTCAACATAAAATTAATCATCAGCACAATATGTTTTTTCAGTAGCACTTTTATTAATTTTTAATCAATATTTTCATAGTATCTGGTGTATATGCGGTGTATATTGCATTTTATATAATATTTTCTAATATTAATCAATTTCAAATAATATTCTCTAATATTATTTAATTCAAATGATTCCCAGAGAGTAAAAGTTTAATTTGTTTGTTTTTTTTATATGATATTTCACAGTTACTGTAAATATCAAATTATTACTTATTTCAATACATAGAGAGCACATACATTTAAAAAGTGGAAAGAAGCTCTAACTATACTCCATATGATACAGAACATGCAGTAGAATGTGAGACCAGAAAACAAACACTATACAAATAAAGTTTTTTTATGGCCTAGTAATTAAAAACATCTAAGAAAGGTTAATATTAAGTTTCATAAAAGAATTTAGATAAGCTTCTTTGTCCAAGACAATTCAAATTAAAGAACATCATGTAGAGTGGGAGAAGCATAATATTTTCATCCTTAACTTTTGAATAAGTTAAAATATGCAGATTATACGAATACAAATGCATTGTACCTTCTTAAACTATAATCTGTTTTAGGGAAAATTACTTTTAAAAGAACATTACAGCTTTACAGCTACAGTACATATTTAAGAGACTACAAAATCAATAGCATAATTTGCCAGAAATAGTTTTAAGTGGTAGTAATTTATAAACAATACTCAGAATAGTATATCTGATTAATTTTTACATTGCTTTTAAAGATAACTTGAAAATAAAAGTGAAAAACTGTATAGCGTAGTTTCTACAGAGATACACCAATACAACATAGAAGGAGGATGAAGAGAGAATACCGTGGTTTATTTAGCCATCACTGTAATCCTAAAGTTTACTAATATGCCTTCCTTACTCAAGAAAAACTGTACATCTGGGGAGGATTTGTGTGTTGCATGATGTATGTTAAGATAACTATTTGATCTCTTGCCTATGCTTTGAGAGAGCTTGTAAACTTTAAAAATAAAACTTTTTCAATAATTAGAATACTGAATGTGTGCTCAGTGAAAACAATCTGGTTTGGAAAGAGTGTGTTTCTGAGATGTTCATTTGGCTTTTTTGGAGTCATATGAGAGATTTCAGTTCTTTATGTAGTAAAATATGTTTTGTGCATTTTTGTAATTGGATTGGATTCTGAAAACGAGACAAAATGCAATGGGAAAAAAATTAAATGCAAAAAAGTTCAAACTCTGGGAGTTCACAAGACTTGTTTGTTTTGATGCTTTAGTTTGCCAAATGACTGGAAGGCTATTGAAAAGGTTTGTTAGGAGAGTTAGATTAATGTGTGTGTAAAGTACCAGAGTTATATTGCATTGGTATTTTATCTAAGTTATATTAAACTATCACCCTTGATGTGAAATGTACATTATCCTCCAATGTCTTGGCTGCATGGGGAATTCTTGTGGTGCATCACCATAGGTTTGATCACTTGAGTGATAAAGCAGTGGCATATAGTCGCCAAACTAATGAGCAAATAATGACAAACCTGGTTTTATTCCACAGAAATAAAAGCAGTGAGAAGGAATTAGTGGTTAGGTGTCTGGACTATGGTAAGGTTTCCTGGGTTTGATGCTGCTGTTGTATCCTTTGATCAGGGTACATCACTGAAATGGCTCCTTTAAATTTCTCGGTTGTACAATTGGAAGATACTTTCCAGAAAAGCATCCATTTTTATGAGCAGCGCCACCCCCCAGGGAATGCTGTGCTGTAGGTGATATTACAGACCCAACAGCGATAGTGTCACGGTCCAGGGGGAGTCACTGGCTCATTGCACATGGGCGCAAAGCAAGCTGGCACAAAGTCAGCCCGAGGCGATACTATCTGCAGAAGTCTGTGGCCGAGCTCCCTGAGAAAGGATGTGGCAGCAACAGTCCAATGGAATCACTCCAGATGCAAGCAGGTGGGCTGGAACTAGAATGCAGGAAAGGAGTGCAGGGGAAGCAGGTGTGAGGCAGGGAGGCCACCGGGGTCCGGAGCTGGACTGAGGAGTCTGGCTGTCACGGATGTCGGAAAGGCATGCCGTGGAATGGCAAGAGAGCGAAAAAAGACCCTAAGCGTAGCGGCGGGACGGGGGTTAGCCCGGGCTCAGCTGGTCAGACAATGCCGTATAGAAACCTATGCCCTCAGGCCGCACAAGTGGGGCGACCTGGTGCTAGGGGGGTCTCAGGACATCCGAACCTCAATGCTGAGCGAGGAGGAAAGCGTGACCCGGAAATAAATAGCCCCAGACAGAGACACACTGGAAGGACAAGCAAAGCACAGGAAACTAGGGACAGGCCAGAGTAGCGCCTTCTAGCTGTAGAGGACGTGACACTGGCCCTCAGGCTGGGCAGGACACCCCCAGTCTGGGCAATCACCCTCAAGGCACGTCTCTTGCCTTGCCAATAGAAGCACACGCTCATTGATGGGTCCTCTTCAGAGACCGCAGGATTCGAGTCAGAGTGCCGACCTCAAGTGCACACCCAACAATCTAGAAAAGTCCGGACAACACAGCTGTGGACAGAGCTCCCAGCCAGAGCCCAAGAAAACTGGAAAACAGGAAAACAGGAACAATAAGGGCTCTGATGGGACTCCTCTGCATATCCTCTCTCCTTGGTAATCAAGGGACAGCAGAGGTGCGGCCATGGGCTACTATACTGTAACACGCCTGCTGAAGTGCAGTAGAGAGAACACAGCATTAATCACATAAATTAATAACAATAAAGAAATAATGGACTGCAACAAAGCAGCCAAATCACATACTGTAGCTCCTTGAAGATCAATGATGTTCAGGGCTAAACTTTTAGAAAAATACGATTTTTCATTGTGCCAGCGCTCACTGACAACCACATAAAAAAAAACTTTTAAGTGTGGAAATGGAATCACATTCAAACAGAATTGTTTAAAAATATTTATTACTTACCCACTCATGTGTATAATAGTTCAATAACCGAATTCCACATTCGCATATTTTTTGTAAATGTCTTTAATTTACCATTTCAGGGTTTCATAATCCTGGTAAAGACATATATACTTTACTTTATATCTGTTTATTAGCTTGGCTGTCTCCATGCATTCTGGTTCCTACCACCTTCATTCAGTTAAACTGAATAGGTGCCTCTAAATCAAGGGTTTTCAACCCTGGTCCAAGTGGGACCCCAACCCAGTCAGTCTTATACAGTAGTGGGTCACCCTGAATCCTTTTTGAAGTTGACAAGAACTTGTAATATATCAACCACTTTAGCAAGTAATTTGCCAGGTTAAGGGAAGAGCTAAAGTATTTTAAATTATTACCTAATTTAAAAAAAAACATCACCTCTGTAACAGATCAAGAGTTATATTGTTCCTAGTCTTGTGAAAACTCATGATTTAATGATTTCCTCTTTAATGAGCCTGATGGAGTCTCTGTAGTGCAGGGTTGATGACCCTTGCTCTGAACAAGGACACAAACTCATTTCCTCATTTCTTTTATTTTGTGTTACACCCACATGCTCGGTTTCCTAGTCCATCTAATTATTTAATTAGGGAAACCAGAATCAGTTATGTGAGTAATATAAATATATAATTTTGAAACAATAAGGTAATTGTCAATTGATAAATCAGGTTGGAACACAAAAACAAATGCTCTTCCGGGAATTGGGGTTGAGACCACTGCACTCAGCTGGCAGTACATGTGTGCCCTGCAATAGACTGGCTTGCCACCCAGATGTAGTCCTAACTTGTACCTTTCGTGATTTTCTACCACAGTCTTAATGTAGTAGTGTGTTACCCACACACTTTTGTGTATGTTAATCATGTTTTGGACTAATTATATTGGATTAGTATGAAGTATGGACTAATATCCATTAGACTACTTTGTAAAACAGATCACACGAGCCATTCATATTTTTTAGGAAAAAAACTGTTTAGGTTTAAACAGGACATAAAGTAATATTTTGCTATGTGGTAAACAAGTTTTTTAGAGCTGTTATGATTACATCAGCAAGTTCATGAGACTTTTGCGTGCAACAGAATGAGATGTTATGCTGCTTGAGAAATACTGCTCGGACACAGGACTGTCAGATAGCTGGTTTGGCTTTGGCATGTTGCCTGTGTGCTGACGAGGATCGGACATGCTGTAAGCTAGGAACTACTTCACTGGCGAGCAGAGATAAAATAAGATGACCATACTCCTACTGTACATCCAAAGCAAAGAAGGGGATTTTCAGAGGCAAATGGTAAGAGAAAATGTTTTTGGCATCAGTGGAGTGTTGACTGCAGTCAAAGTACACAGAAGAACTGGCCTTTGAGCAAATGAAGTGGCTTAAAAGTCAGAGGAAAATAGTTTAGGAGATGATGAACTGATTTTCCATAAGCCACTGGCAATTTCTTTGCTAAGAACCACTCAGCTAACTGCTTGTTTTAGTTCTGTATTAAACTACTTCAAAATAAATAAAACAAAAAGAAATCGGTCAAAATGGACAGGATGGTTTTCAACAAATTAAATGCTGGAACTTTTATTTCCTAGGTATTACGCAAGGAGAAAGTGGCAAGGAATAAAAGAATGTCTGAGGTTTAAATCTGAACAATATGTAGATCATACATCCATGTACAGTGCATGGTACTATAGTTCACTACCGTCACACTAAGGCCTTACACAACCTTTTATAGCTCGTCATGTTGAGTTAATAAATTATGACAGAACTGTAATGGAATGGTAGTTAATTACCATTAAAAAACTTGACTTTGGCATATTCCAGGGCAGGATCCACACCAGTCTGGCCAACCAGTCTGTTCTAGAGTTTGCACTAGAACAGTGCATTGTTTTGTAAAGGCCAAAAGAAATGTCTGGCTTAAATTCTGTTACCCATGATATCAACACAAGTGTGTAAATGTATCCACTGTACATAGAGAACTGCATGCACAAGGACTTTGCAACTGGATAGCTTACTTTAAGCCATCTTCTCACATCCTGCTCACAGTATGAAGCAAGAAGAGTGCAATGCATATGTAACTTATCAGGTGTTAATACAGGGTTTGTTCCAATGGTGGAGTCATTGTTCCATGATCAATACAAAACCCTGACTACCATTTTCTCAATAAATCATAACAAATGTAATTGGAAAGAATATTACACTTGATTAAAATATTGTTAAGGCTTAGCAATATCATATAGCATCTGGAAACCATAGGAATGAATTGTAGTTCAGTCTGTTGCCACGCAGTTCCATTGGGATTTAGTTGTTTAATAAAGGGTTCTATTTGTGTTAAAGGTCACAGAAACGGGAGGTCTTTGCACTAAGAGTGTCTGGAATGGACAGTCGTTTTCTTCTGAAACTAGCTATTATGTGTAATGCTTTCCTTTTCCTCTGGCAGGAAGAGGAGCAGTGAGTGATTAACCACAGGCTTCCCAGATGCATGCATGTCCAACTTCAATGCACTGTCAGAAGAGATCCTTCCTTTGTGGGAAAGATGAGGAGTGTGGCCCTCCCTTTCCCCTCCCTTGTCTGCATGAATGATTGACCCCAGACTCCTGCGGGGCGGCTGCTTTTAAATTCAGTCAGCAAACCGCCTTCAATACATCTACTCTTACATGTAATACTGTAATTAGACCAGAAGGTTTTAAAAGCGCATTAAGAACTTTGAAGGACTCATGTGATTAAGCATAATTCAGATGAATGAGCATGTATTCTGATCATTTTTGAAATGTCTGTTCACTCATCAAATGTCTCAAGAATTGCTGAACCCATTATAAATCTACTGTACAGAGTATAGTAATAGCATGACTAGCTGCTTAGTAGTTCAGATGAGAAAGGTTGTTAAAATACATAAAATACATTTAAAGATGTTACTGTATCTTTGCAAGCACTAGAATTAAAATAAAATAGCTTAAACAACTTACAAAACAACTTGCTTACTGATCATATGGCCCTGAGATGCAATACATTTTACCCTCATTTATATAATATATTATTGATGTATACATTTGTATAATAATGAAGAAGAATTATAAAGCATTCTGTATCAACAAACGTATTTGTGTTTTGTTTCTTTTATATTGCACAAAAACTCATTAAAAACATTAGACCTAAGCACGAATCTGAGCAAGTTGGGATGGAAAGCTTACTTGTAACCTACTAGGTTACAAAGGCCAACTAAAAGGCTTATTTGTTATCACTGTTATGTTCCTATGAAGTTATTTCGTATCAGACTTGGAATCCTCTCAGTGCCCTCTCCTGGTAGAAAACAAGAAAAAAGTAAGGGAAGGTCATTAGAAAATAACATCATTAAATGACTGTTTCAGATTAAAAGGTGTGAATACTACATATACTATACAATAGTATAAAATGTGCTAAGCTGAAAAGGTTTTCTAATGAAAAGACGAAATGAAAAAATAAAGTTTTGGGGCATGAGGTAAGACACTATGTTTATGAAAAGTGTTTTCAGGATTTTTTAACACTATGGAATTTAAGTTTTCTTATTTTATAATAATAATTATTATTATTCCATTGATAATTAATATTATATCTATTAAAACGTATGTGTACAATGCAATCACAAACCACAATTTCTTGCAATATCTGTCTCCATGAACTTTTTATTAAGACAAGGGTCCATCTCATAAGTGAATTCTGTAACTGGTTTAGACAGAAACCTGTGGGTTCAGTTCTTGTTTATTTTTTGTTAACTAATGAGTCACACACTTGCGTCACCTTTTACAAGTCATTTTACAAGTGCCAGGACCCTTTGCCACACACAGACTGTTGTACTTCACAATCCTCCAGAGCCGTCGGTGCACCTACAGACCAGCACACGACAGGCAGCTTACAGTACACATTGTATTTATACCCTACTTGTTGGCCACTGTTACTGTGAGGTCTCACTGTAGAAGATAATGCAGGGAGCACTCCCTGCAGGTCACACGGTCCCATTGCTCTTCCCAAAAAACTCTGAAACAAACCCTAATGCCTGTTTTGTATCTTGGCAACACCGCCTTCCAACCCACCTAAGACAGGAAATTCCACATTGTACTTTGGTTGTCTCTTGCATCCTCTTCGTTCCCAATAGATCCCAGATAAGATTCTCTATTTGACCTCTCCCTGCCCTGGCCATGTGCAACAATACAGGGTGGGGGAGAAAGCGACTGAGCCCAGTGACTTCACTGGCTGCGGTTTTAATGTGCCATTTCTGGCCAGACCTCCAGGACTGACATGAGGGGTGGGGATGTCTGTTAGATCACTAGGGGAAACCAAATACAAACAACATGGCTGCATCTTGCAGATTCAGCAGCTACAGAGCTTTCTCGAAAGGAGTAGGGGTGTTACCCAATGTCCTGGCCAGATTTCCCCCTGGCCTTTACCAAAAATGGCCTCCTAATAATCCCCATCTTTGAACTGGCTTCATCAATCTGCTCTCCTCACCACTGATAGCTGATGTGTGGGGAGTGTACTGGTGCACTATGGCTGCCGTCGCATCATCCATGTGGGGCTGCTCACTGGTGGTAGTGGAGGGGATCCCCATTACCTGAAAAGCGCTTTACAGTGGAGTGTCCAGAAAAGTGCTATATAAGTGTAAGGAATTATTATTCATTATTATTATGTTTGTATGCAGATTATCAAGTATCTGCAGATTTGTTTCTGTCTGCCTGCTCAGTCCCTGCACACACTTCACGAGTCTGATTGTGTGGTAATTAACAGGCATCTCGTTAAACAGCATGTTTCTCAATTCTGTGAAAATCAGTGTCTGCCTTAAAGAAGAAGGAAGCAGACACAAGTGGAAAATAAACACACCATACCCAAGAAAAACACTGGCCGTCCTATGCATAACTCAAAATACGCATATGGAGCCCCAAAACACTGCACTACTTCCACTTCTGTCATTTTGTGATACCAGTTCATATCATGGTTAAGACTGCAAGCTTTCTAGTTGCTTGACTTGCACTGTTGGTTGCAATGTGAGTGTATTGTGAAGTTTTAGTGAACTCAACCCACTAGTGTGCAGTGACACAAACTGTAATGACCGTATCTGTTGTACATGAGGAGTAAGCTCAGAGAAAGCAAATAAATCAATTTGAACAGTAAATACATTGTAGTTCAATTCAAAGTTTGAACTATTTGGTGTCCAGGGGAATTTGGGGATGAACACTTCTCCACTCATGGATTAGGGACCCCTGGGTGCTGCCATGGCTACCTGGAGACACCATGGAAACATCCAGTTATGCCAACTGTCACTTTCATCTCCACTGCAGGACAGGCAACCTAAAAAGTGTGTTAGGGTGGAATGCAGTTGTTAGGCTGGGGGTTCCCAATCGAGTTAATGGTCCGGCAGCTGTTTTTGGCTCGGGTGAGGGCCCTGTCAATAACATTGCATTTTGAGTGCTTGGTTCTGGAAATCCATGTCATCGCTGCAGAGTCATTGTAGCCGAAGGAACTGTGAGAAAGGAAGAGAGTTTTTATGGTGTTTGGGGTGAAATGAGCTATACAGGAGATAGTTGTGTGAATCAGTGGGTTTGTAAGAGACCGAAGTAGAGAGTCGGGGGTAGTTAATGGAGAAGTTGATGTCTAGTAGTGAAAAATATGTTAACTGTATATTTGAGGGATGGTTGGAGGTTGGTGAAGTGATGCAGGAAGTACTCAAGCTGGTTGTTAGAACATGTGGCGGCACTGACGCAGTCATAGATGTATCGCTTGTAGAGGTCCGGGACAAAGCCAGTGTAGGAAGCGAAGAAGCGTTCTTCTACCCAGCCAACAAAAATATTGGCATAGCTGGGTCCCGTTCTGGTGCCCATGGCAACTCCACTAACCTGCTGGTAAGAAAGGTTATTGAATGAGAAGGCATTGAGCGTGAGTACCAATTCTGGAGATGTATAAGGGTGTGGGTGGGTGGGTTATAGACAAGAGGAGTGAAAGAAGCAAGAATATCAGGTCCAGAATTAGCTGTTATAGTTTTCTCCATTCAGGACAAAAAAGGCTCAATTCCAATTCACCCTATCAGAGAACATTCATTTCAGCCCATAAAATCTCTGATTGTGCTTTCTTGTCCTTCTTGTGGAGAAGGAATTTTTTTGTATAACATGATGACCAAAACTGTACACAGATACCAGTACCTTTTACCTTTTTATTGGGTCCTTATTGTCTAGAAGGTGTAAAATATGTGTCAGCATGAACATTTTTACAAGTCTTTTTCAATTACTAGCCTTTACTGTCTCAATGTTTCCCATTTTTTATACGTTATTTTGTGTTGGTAACTGTACCAGAATCTAGATTATGATATGAATTAGAAAGAGCAGTGGTCCTAGTACAGATCTCTCTGGAACTCCACTAATCATCACCCCAGTTTGAGTATACACCACTTACAGTATCTGTACCCTTTGTTTAATCATTCCTCACTCCAAATTTGTCTTTCTGTTCATGCCTATTGCCTGTAATTTGAGAATTTAATCTTTTGTTAATAACTTTGTCAAAAGACTTCAGAAAATTTAAATAAACCATATCATATGCTCTGTGTGTATCCATTACTGTTGCAGCTTTTGCAAAGAACTTTAACAAGATACTCAGACAAGACCTACCTGTTCTAAATCCATATTGACTATCGGTTAGGATCTTTTTTTCACTTATGTGACGATCTAGATTAGTTCTAATAATTGTTTCACTACCTTATATTTTACAAAAGGTAGCCATATTGCCCTGTAATCACTAGATTTCTTACCCTTCTTATGGGGTGACACTATATTAACAATTCTCAGGTCTTTAATGGTTCTTTTGGATTTGTAGTACCAAGCAAACCTTTTATTATATTTTATATATATTAGCTTCAATTGTTATATTACTTTTCATCTCTTTCTTGGACTTTAAAAAATAATATCCTTTCAATTCAATTCAATTCAGCTTTATCGTCCCCTAGGGGAAATTTGTTTTACGGCACAGTCAGAAACAACACAACGACAAATACAGTACACATCATCAAAAGGGAAAGGAATACAGAAGTGTTACAGGAGAAAAGAAACAAGAGACAAGGTAGTTACTTTGCATTGTTTAAGAGTGTGATTGCAGTGGGAATGAAAGTTTCCTGAGTCTGTGGGTTTTACACCTGCCATTGCTTTCAAATCATTTTACTCCTCTTCTGTGTCCTGCTTTTTTATTATTTTATAAAGTGTTTTCTTTTCCCTTATTATTTCCAAATTGGTTTGTTGCAGCATTTGTGACTGTCATGAAACAGTTCTTTCCGGGCCCTATGCAGACTACACGATCCGGAATTGTGAAGATACACTGGGGAAAAAGTCATGCAGGAGAGGGTCTGGAGACAGGGGGGCGTATCCAAGGTGAGCAGGTGTCCTGGGGAAGTGAGTCCGGGGCGAACAAACAAAGACAAAGTCCAAACGGGGAATCCAAAACAGAAGAGTAGAGTCCAAGGCCAGGAGATCCATCCAGGGAATAAAAGCATGAACCGGGTCGGGACCGGCGGTGCGGGGAATCAGGAACAGAAGGTTAAAACCATGACGGCTTTTAAGGTGGAACGGAAATAGGAAACAGGTGCAGGTAATGGGGCAGAACAAGGAAGGGCTGGAGCGCCCTTAAGAGGGGGAGTAGAGATCGTTACAGTGACGCTGTTTTGTATCTTTTGATTAACGCACTCTTGGAATAAATCCATTTTGTGTTTCCAATAGGATCTGTTTAAACTTATGCCATCTATTTACCCCTGATTTCAAACCTATCTCATTTCACTCAATTCTTAAACTTTTGATATGGACTCAGCCTGCGCAGTTTCAAAATATACTTCAAAGCACACTATATTACAACCACAGTTTCCTAATTGTTCTCTTGTAGTGTTTGCCTCACTCTGTCTTTATTGTTTGAAAGATGAGATCAATACAAGTATTTCCCCTTGTAGACACAACAACAAACCGGGAAACAAAGCAGTCACTAACCATATCTACCATTTTAGTTTCTGCTGTTGTCATTAAATTCTTAAATTCAGTGTATAGTGTTGAATTATAATCCACATCTGCATTCAGGGATGGCAGAGTGGTGCAGTGCTTTGCATTGCTGTCTCACAGCCCTTGGGCTTTGGGTTCAATTCCAGACCTGGGGTGCTGTCTGTGTGGAGTTGGTACTGTAGGTTGCTCAAGTGGGTGTCCTCACGATGGTCTGGTCTAGTCCCACAGTCTAAAGACATACTGTTAGTGTACTGTAACTGGCTTTTGGGAAAGCTGGACCTACGTGGGAGTGTGCGTGTGTAGTGTTTGTGTCTGTCTGTGCCCCACAATAGTCTGGTGTCCCATCCAGGGTGTATCCTGTGTTGTGCCCATTGCTTACTGGAATAAGATCTGGCTCCCAATGACCCTGTATTGGATGAAACGGTTAGAAAATGGATGGACGGATTTGCATTTAATGGTCTATTGCAAGCTCTTAACCTATGGATTTTTTTTTCCGAATCTGATCCAGATAAATTCTCCTAATGCCTCTAATTTTGAATCTTAAAATTAGAATTACCCGAATTAAAACTTTAATAACCTGAATACTCATTTTAATATAGAGTGCTACACTTATATCTTTCCTGTATCTCCAGAACATTGTGTACCCATTGACATCGCCTTCATCTTAATTTTCAGTTAGCCATGTCTCTGATTTCTTTAATTCCAATAACATAATAGCCTGCTACAATAGTAGCTTTAATCTTACATAGTTTATTTCTAATACCCTTAGCATTTAGACATAAACACTTAATTACCTTGTTCTGTTTTTCCCTTGAGTTCTGCCTTGATCTTTAGCTGTAACTTCCATTTAGATTTTCTTTGGTTTCTTCTTCATTCCATTTGAGTTTAAATGTTTCCGGATTTCTTTCTAGATGCTTGTGCCAAGGTGACTTGTGTCCTTCTCATTTAGGTATGACGTTAGTACAGATGACTGTTGTCGTGGAAAGGTTTCCAGCAGCCAGGAAAGCTGAAGCCTTCACCTGTCCTCCCTCATCATGTGTTGTGTGGTTTGAATAGCTGGTAAAGTTGTTTTACTGCCTAATTAGTCAATTGGTGGCATCGGTTGACTGAAAAAAAAAACTATATGACTGAAGAACAAGTGATGCCAAGAGATGAAACATTAAATTGTGATATATGACATAGTCTGGTATCATGTGTATCATAGTTTGTTTTTTGGTTAAACCTATTTCAGTGACATAACCCTATACCACACCCAATACAATTGACTTCTCTTGTAATGGAAGAGCCAGGTGTTTGGCATAGTGCGTTTCACCTCTGCTTGCTTCAGGGGTGGGAATCTACCTGAATAACAGTGATCAAATCCAAGGTGGAGATGAGCTGCGCATATTGTGAGACTTTGATCTGCTTTTGTTTTCCAATAGGCTATTCATGAAATAAAAGATGCCGCTTATTTAGTACAATTGGTGTTAATTTACCTTTTTTTAACACTGTTTAGCACTGCTGAAAGACAAAGTCTTTTATGCTTCTAAATTGTCTGTTTTTAAGTCTCTTAAAATATAACTTTATGTTTAAAAACTAACAATATATGTTTCATGTACATCATAAAAATCACCTCTGTATTTATCACAACATCTGATTATGTTTTTTGTTTATATGCTAATGCAGATGTGGTTAAGCCTGGTTCAGGACAGCCACAACCACCACAAATCATCAGTTTCTAAACTTGGAAATTGGAACTATATCGTTTCAAACACTTAAGCATCTCTTAATGTATGTTCAGAGATCATATGAAATTAAATTAAAATACCAACTCCCTATAATTCTTTAGAATCACGATCTGCCATTTTTGACTTAATTTAGTATATAAACTATAACAGTTAGGGGTAACAAGTTCTGTAGCTTTTCTATAACATATCTGAGGTTTTAAATAATTTTAAACATTTGAATCCACAGGAGTTATTGTACAATTTATTAGTACTGACACATGTTTTTGTAAAAGAATAAAAGAAAAACAACACTGGAGAAAAGGTTCTTTTGTGATTTAAAACATCTCTTTGCTATTTTACATTTTTTAAGCTGCCATTCAATCATGCAATATTAACTAAAAGCAGAAGTTTTCCATCCCTGCAGTGTTCAATGAGGGATCTATGGTACAGTACATTGACTCCTTAATATGCTGTATTAAATATAACAATGGACAGAAAAGCATAAAAATGTGCTGTATATATCTGCAGATATGAACAACACGTTTCCTCAGAAAACATCAACTGGACTGTTGGCTATTTTTCAGCTGACTTAAAACTCGTCATATTCTATGACACACAAAACTGTTTACTGTTTAAACTGTTTACAACAAGAATGTTTGTTTAATTGACCATTAGAAGAAGGATGAAAGTACTCTGAACCAGACCACTCCCCTGCCTTACTGTAGGCCTGCATCAGATGCTAATGCTTATCTTTCTGACAGACATGATTGAGATTTGGTTTTTTTTATGACAGTTATATAAATCATTTAGATGGCTATTGAAATCAGAGACTTTCTATAGTTTGTATTTTTTTTCCATAGGGTTATGGTGGATGTTTTTGCATACATCATGCTGTGCCCATCATGGAAGATACCCTTTAACTGAAATTAAGCTGTAAATAAGAGAAGTAAAGAGCTCATGTTGGATATCGCCCATGGACATTTGTGCCTGTACTGTGAATTACCAGGATACCTTTTCACGGTTGTGCTGAACTCTGGTTTCACACATAATATAATTTTGCTGTGAAAGTATTTTGGACTGTACTTCTCATCTAGGTCATGCACAATTGCTCCTAATTGCCTTCACATCAGGGAACTAAGCCATGCCTGGAGTGCATGCAAAATAACTTTGATATTCACCGTTTATGTAATTAACAGACAGACAGCAGTGTGTAATGGTTAGGGCTCTAGACTTATAACTAAGGCAAATAAAATCCACTACATATTCATCAACTACTGCAGCACCCTTGAGTGAGGTACTTCACTCAGATTGTGTTGATGAAATTCTGGATAAAAATCTCATTCATTAATCAATCAGACAACCTGACACACTTACAGGAATCACATACCAGGAACTAAGTAACATAATCTACTTATTAAGAAATGAGTGAAAAGATTTTAAGGATTACACATTTACAGTGGAATTAACGGTCCAAGGAACTGGACGATTACAAAAAATGTAAAAAAAATGAGTTGCACAAACAAGCAAATGTGAAAATCGTACATGATTTCAGGTGAGATGTTTTTTTTCACCTGAATGATAGACTGGTTTTCTATTAATCCTGTTCCATTCACAAATATTCTGAAAGAACTGCCTTCCCTGGATCGTGGCCTAGTCAAGGTGCAGGGAGTCTTAGAGTTCTGTTGTTGAGGACATTGTGCTCCTGGCAAATGGGTCTAAGATGCAAACTTGGGCGGAGCGGTGGCTCTGTGGCTAAGGATCTGCGCCTGTGATTGGAAGGTTGCCAGTTCAAATCCCGCGGCCGGCAGAGGAATCCTACTCTGTTGGGCCCCTGAGCAAGGCCCTTAACCCCAACTGCTCCAGGGGCACTGTACAATGGCAGACCCTGCGCTCTGACCCCAAGCTTCTCTCCCCATCTCTGTGTCTGTGTCTCCCTGGAGAAAAAGCTGGGGTATGTGAAAAGATGCATTCCTAAAGCAAGAAATTGTATAGGGCTAATAAAGAAACATTATTAACAAAGAACAATCCAAACTGGATCCCATGATGGTTCCATTTAAAATGGAGAGACCCTGCTTGGATCTGGGACATGGCGACCCACCCCTGGAGCCAGGTCTGGGGGTGGTGTTTGCCGACAAGTGCCTGGTGACCCACTAACCCGGCCGGGTTCAGCCTGAAATGACGACATGGAGCTGTTATGTGGGCTCAACACCTGCAAGGCAAAGGATGGGGGTCAGGTGCTTTGCCAGCTATGTCTAGAAGGACTAGACCTTGGCACCTGTGACATGAAATGCCACTTCACTGGTGGGGAAGGAGCAGAAGCTGGTGCAGCAGGCTGAACAGTACCAACTAGATATATGCGGTCTCACATCTATGCACAGCATTGGATATAATAATAATAATTGCTTACACTTATATAGCGCTTTTCTGGATACTCCACTCAAAGCGCTTTACATGTAATAGGGATCCCCTCCACCACCACCAGTGTGCAGCCCCACCTGGGCGATGTGACGGCAGCCATAGTGCGCCAGAACGCTCACCACACATCAGCTATCAGTGGTGAGGAGAGCAGAGTTATGAAGCCAATTTATAGACAGGGATTATTAAGAAGCCATGATGGGCCAATGGAAAATTTGGCTAGGAGGCCGGGGTTACACCTCTACTCTTTTCGAGAAACACCCTGGGATTTTTAATGACCACAGAGAGTCAGGACCTCGGTTTTACGTCTCATCCGAATGATGGCGCCTGTTTACAGAATAGTGTCCCTGTACTGAGGCATTAGGACCCACATGGACCGCAGGGTGAGCACCCCCCTGTTGGCCCCACTAACACCTCTTCCAGCAGCAACCTTAGTTTTTCCCAGGAGGTCTCCCATCCAGGTACTGACCAGGCTCACACCTGCTGAGCTTCTGTGGGCTGCCAGTTGTGAGTTGCAGAGTGATATGGTCAGGAGCTCAATCAGATGTGGTCTCTCTCCTTCTCTGGAATCTCCTGCATGAGAGTACAGTTGGAATCTATCCCAGTGGACGAGAGGGTCACCTCGATGTGAGCACGAGTTGCAGTGAGGAGAACTGACTGTGCTTATGCACCTAACAGCTGTTCAGAGTATTTGGGCCTTCTTAAATTCTGTGGGTACAGTGTTTGATAGGGTGCCGCCTACTGACTCCATAGCCCTGCTGTGAGATTTCAGCACTCACTTGGGGAATGATGGAGAGACTTAGAGGGGAGTAATTGGGAGGAATGGCCTTGCTGATCTGAGCCAGAGCAGTGAGTTGGTACTGGACTTCTGGGCTAGTCATTGACCATCCACAACGAACACCATGTTCGAACACAAGGCTGCTCATGAATGCCTGAGCTTATTGAGCTGTGGCCAGAATGTGGTCGGTGCCTGTTATGCACCAGCTGCTGGAAGACACCAGCAGTGAGGGAAGCCATCATGTTGAAGGAGCCCTTCTGTGCAGTGCTTGCAGGGGCATTTCTAGATGTGAAATACTTACAGGCCAAACGGGCTGCAGCAGCAATCTCTGAAGTGATATATAGGTCTAGTAGGTATAGTATGGGAGGATTCAGAGGTGCCATGGAGAATGACTCTCAGGTGGCCTTGAAGATGGCAAACCATTCAACAGCTCAGGAAGGGAAGGAAGGAATTCACCCATGCTGTTCTCAGTAATGGGGATATCTTGGAGAGAAGGAGGGAGCACTCCTGAATCCAGTGGACATGCCCTCCATTCAGTAGGAAGTGCCAGAAATCTCTGATGGGACTGTGTGCATTTTTGTGACTGATCTACTGTATAGTGGTAGGGGCGGCAGGGGTGGATGCGATCCAGCCTGAAATGGATATTGTTGGAAAGGAGACTTGGATACAGGGAGAACAGAGCAGTTTCGATCCTGGCTGTGGAAGAGAAGATCATCTCTTTGTCCTCACACGGATATTTGAAATTGCATGGGAGTTTGCCACCCCTTTCTATATAAAAATATACAGGAACCTGAAAACAATCTGGTAATATTTATTATATCTTTCTTTTGTGAAATTCTCTGAGACTTATTACTCCTGTAAACTACCAGTTAGTGGTACTCTTTATTATTGAGGAAATTATTTAATATAAAACAGTTTTGTGTTCACAGAGTAAACTTCGTTTGTGATAATCTAACAGGAAAGGGGAATCGGTATTTGGTCTTTCATAAAAAGTAACTTGGACTTAATGATAATCTGAAATGTGTGATATGGTAGTAAGACAGACAGATTTAACAGTGACCCCAATCGGTGTGGCAGACCTTGGACTGTCTATTTATACTGTGGTTCAGCCCCTTCACAGTTTCTCAACCTTTTATTCTTCTGGAGTTGATTTCTGCTGTAGAACAATCCACCCCTTGAGGGTTAACTGGAAAATTTACATAATTGCTGCACACATATGCTGCTAGATATGTCAAATGGACCTGATTTACCACTCTCATGCGATGCCTCTGGAACATCTGTGTTTCTCAGAGAGCAGCAGGAACTGATAGAGAGAGCAGGCTTAGTTCACACACCATCCTGTCCCATAATATCCAAAGAGGAAGCCTGCCAAGAGTTCTGTAAACTATAACTGGGCAGCTGGGGAGCACGTCCCTCAGCCAGTTTACCCCTAGTGAATATTAACAAACTTGCAGCAAAACTGAATTATATCAAGAAGTAATTTCTGGTTCACAGAATATTCATCCTGGATTGCATGTACTGTATGTGTCTGTTTTGCAGAACCTGATGTGGACATGACTTTCTGACAGACTATTTCACCTAATCCAATTTTATACAGTAGGTGTCACATACTAAAGGAAGGATGAAAATCCAATTATACAACCCTAATGATGTTAACAGGGTCTTAGATTAATGCAGAATTACCTTAATACTACCTTCTAAGCCTTTAGAATTATTTCTTCTTCTATAATGTCTTTTCCAGCAAGAGATGTAAAGTACCTGTTCATATCTATAGTCCAGGAAGTCTAATTAAGAAATGGAAGATCCCGGTTTATTCTCATTTACCATTGGCCAAAAGATGGTGTGTACCTAAAAATAACATAAGAAATGCTGAAAGAAGAATCCTGAGATGACCAAATTAAGATGTCATACTGATTCACCTGTAGTTTTGGAAAAATGACATGGGACAAATTAAGTTAATCATCTGTTTGATAGAAAACTGCCACAATGTGCTGTAATAATATAAAATAATGAATTTGATACTGCATTAAATACTACATTAAGTAGATTAATTTAAAGACTAAATATTGAACTATATTGAAAGCTGACAGTTTACAGTCTTCCTTTGCAGGAAGTAAAAGCTTCTTTCATGTTCACAAATAGCTACCCCAAGGTCCAAGACAACAGATTAAATAGAAAAATGAGAACTACACAATCAATGTTAAATATACTAAAAGTATTACAGTCAGCTCATTATCTTAATTTTTTTAACATAGGGATCCTAAAAACCTCCCTTAAAAGAAACTAAAGAACTACTTATTGTACCTTGGCATTATTTACCAAGGGCAGAAATACGGATGTAGATATATCTTTGTCTTTTAAGATAAGCAAACAACATTAAATGGTTGGCTTCTATCTTGTAACACCCAAATATTTGAATAGACACAAAATGAACACTTGTACTAATTGTTTTTATGCCAGGTTTTTGCTGTCAGTAACAGATATGAATATTTAATGAAATAAGATTTAACAGAAATAACATATTAAATGTCAATGCAGTGCTTTAAACGAAGAAGACAATGATCAAACAAGGAATATACTGTATCAGTCAGAGAAATTATTAAATAAAAATCACTTTAAACAGAATGTTCTGGTTTGGACATACCGTAGGTGTGTTCGCATTCAGCACACAGCTCCCGGGAAACAAGAAAAAGAAAAGACAGAGGAAACATCAGGTGGCGACTTCACAAGCTGGTCACCTCAGCTTCCCATAAGGCTCAAGAAAGCAAATTATCTGTTCTTGTAAAACTTAGAGAAATGTTGTTTTTGTCTTTAATTCTGTGACATGTATATTACAATGAAATGCAATACATTCTTTAATGTGCATCTTGTTTGAGATTATACTATATGCTTCATGTCTACCAGACCGTCATAGAATGTAGAAATAGAACATATATAATAAGATATGTAATACAGTATATACATGTAAGAGTCATGGCACATAAGTCAAGGGTCAGTACATGCACAATACTGTACATTTTGCTCTGTCAATGACTGATAATACTCTTCAGTCCTAGTGATGATAATTACTGTACATATAACCTGCTGGTATTAACAACAACCCAAGCTTAAAAAAGGTGTATTTTTATTTTTCTGTTGATTTGAAATGTAGATTAATTAAATAGATTCTGTATCTTTGGCAGTAGTACTAATACTGCTTGTGATTAATTGCATCAGTGCAGATGAATATCAGACTTTACTTTGCAATATTTTTTGCAATAGATAGATATTGTGATAAATGTATTACTTTCTGAGAGGATGAAAAAGATGCACAAACTCTAATAAAAAGTATGTTATATAAATTACAAATTTAACACATTTCAAATATTTAATGTTTAAACTTTACTATTTTTCCAAAAACAATAAAACAAATGGGAAAGGTGCCCTTCTAAGCTTAGAATATATCATAACTACAAGAAAGGCAAGTGAGAATTAAAAGTTTTGTGTCAACCCCATCAGTAAAAAAGAATTAAAATTAACTGCAGATTTATCCAGAGTATTTAGAGCTCACATCTGACAAGAAAGCTACAGGATCGTGCTTTTATTAATCTAATACCTGGGTTTATTACTTTAACACCAGCACAAGTAGTAAAGTTTAATACCTCCGCCTCTCAAGGAATAAACTGATGCTGAGCTAAATTCCTTCAGGAAACTGCAAACACAGCCTCTTCCAAGAACATCTGTAGAACACATGATAATGCATTTCAGCACCTTCAGCGTTACTAGATCTAAGGGTTGTGGGGGGCTGCACTCAGAAAACTTGGAAAGGCAAAGGAAAAGTACAAAAAGTGAACATTTGACATTAAAACATTCTCAGGATAAACAGATAGCCAGATCGTGGGATATGAGCTGCCTGTTAACACTAAGCGAACGGTCGTGCTCATCTGGTGTGAAACATGAAAGCTCTGAAAAGACAAGCAGTTCACTTGCTGTCATGCTTTGCAGCTCCTACAGATCAAAAAAGGTTTGAGTTCACATCCAGGCTCCCCTCGTAAAAGCTAAACTCAGCCAAAGGACCGACAGCACGAAGGTGAGAAGGCCTGGGCCTCTAGTGTGCAGAGCAGCTGTCTGCCACAGTTACAGCACATTAGCAAAGCATCCTTTTTCAGTTAATATTTCACATTTTACTGCAGGACTCAGTAAAATCAGTTAATTCACCTCATATGACAGGAACCTTGGGGTTTTTGTAATTGTGTCGTTCGTTCAAATTCAATTTGTGATTTCATAAATAAACAGATTTCTTGTTCTAAGCAACCAGCCATTCTATAATCCAATTGCACTCAGTTACACTACTTTTTCCTGCTCCCACAGCACCTAGCATTATTGTTTTCGGAAGTTTCAGGATTGTGTTTATGTTTTAGAAAAACAGTATAATTTGTATTTTTTTTACTGAATCCATTACCAATACAAGCTATTTCACATACTTTTTCCTGTGTGACAGATAAGGTTTCAAAGGTATATTGAAGGTAGATTATGGAGGGTTGGTTTAGCACAGATGTTTAGTTTTGATTGCATTTCTGTTTGAACAGGAATTAGCATGTTTTTGGCGTGTCTGCTCATTTCTCCAGGTTTTTGCCTTAAGAATAAATGTCAATGGGTGGTGTGTTGTTGCTTTTTATTTATACTTTGTCTTCTGGACTAATGTATTTGGCAACTTACTTGAAATACATACTTTCTTTCTGAAGCTTTTGCACTATAAGATTTCATTCTCCTTTTTTTTTCCATACAACTCTGTCTCCTGTCTGATCTTGCTATGGAGTGCTTCCCAGTCATTAGCCCATACTTAGTATACCATACTCCACTTCAGCAGAGTATGTTAACACACTCTAATGGTATAAAAATCCTAAAGTATGGAGGATTTGAAAAAGATAATTGGTTGGTTGTGAAAGACCCTATGGTTAGAAACACACCGTGAGAAGTGCTTTGACACGCAAAGGCCGTGGGATTGTACACGGTGAGACAAATGATATTATCATGAACACTACACTTCATATATAGAACAATTTCAAAACCTTGGGAACAAACTGAGGAATAGGATCAAATCAGTGGTTTCCCAGGGATTCTCTGCAAGTGCCAGACAAAGTTAAACAACATCACATGACCGAGGACATGATGCACTGAAGAAGGCTTCAGTGTTCTCAATATCTTGGAAACTCTCTATGGCAAAGACCATTTGTACAAATGTGCTCGATTAAATCTGAAGTACATCTACACCAATAGGACTAGGGCAAGAATTCATAGAATATGAAAAAAAGTCAATTTGAATGATATTGAGTACATTTTTTTAAAATCTGCAAAGGTCCTACAAAGATTAATCCAAGGGATTAAAAATGTGGTATAACTGAATACCTAGTATTAGAAACAAAATGTGAAGCTTAAAAGAAACTGCATTAGCATGCAGTTCGGATGGATATATTTACTGAAACTGGACTAACAGCGGTGAAAATGTCACTGTCCTGGAGAGCAGTGCAGCAGTGAGGTGTTGTCACACATCAACTCCTCCATCAAGGAGTCCCTGGACCTCTTGCAGTTCGCCTACCAGAACAACAGATCAGTGGATGATGCTGTCTCCCTGGCCCTATATACAATACAGCATTGGACACTAAGAACCTGGACACTAAGAACTCATATGTGAGAATGCTGTTTGTGGACTACAGTTCAGCATTCAATTCCATCATACCCAGTCAACTGGTGACAAAGCTCAGGGGACTAGGAGAGTACAACTCTGTCTGCAACTGGCTGCTGGAGTTTCTAGTGGAGAGACCATAGATGGTGCGGAAAGATATTAAAACATCAACACCACTCACCCTGAGCACTGACACCCCACAAGGCAGCTGTCTCAGGCCAAAGTTGTACTCCCTGCTCACTCACAACTGCACAGTAAGACACAGCAACAACCGCATCATTAAATTTGTGGATGACACCACTATAATAGGCTTGATCAGCGATGATGAGGAGTCCGCTTACATATATGAAGTCGTACAGCTGCTTAGGTGGTGTCGTAGCAATAACCTGGACTTGAACATAAATAAAACGAAAGAGCTAATAGTGGATTTTCAAAGACACAGGCCACACACTCACAGCCCACTCAGTATTGATTGAACGGAAGTGGAAACAGTCACCAGCTTTAGGTTTTTGGGAATTCACATTTCTAACGACCTAACCTGGTGTGACTGGAGGCTCCGTTTCCAGATCACCTGGCACTCGTGAGGTAGCCACATGAACACATACACACACATACGTAAACATTTCACTATCTAAACAAAGGCTATAACTCTGGTTTCCAATGTAAACACACTAGTCCTGAATTACAGGGATAACTTTGCTTGCTCTGTGGGTGCACACACAGAGTAAAGTAAGCTGGTTCCAGTATTATCAGATTTAATCATTAACTTAAACCAAACACCTGTTTTCCTTTGTTTTAGAAGTGAAATGAACTGAATTGGTAATCAACTCACATATCTCAAATAAATAAGCTGTTTGGATTTCTCACCTGCAAAATGGTTTCTCCAGCAAATCTGTAGGACCCAAACTTTGCCATGGCAACAGGGGCTGGCTTAGTAGTGCCTGTTTCAGGATTGCGCATGCATGGAGATACCATTAAAAGGGGGGTAGTATTTGCCTAGATAACAGTTATGTACATAAAAGGAGTGTGATGTTTTATTGTTGGTAATAATATGTGCATTGTTTCATTGTATATTCACTGAAGAAATGTTTATATCAGAATTCTGATTATTATTTTGTCAAATTCTTTTTTGTGCTTTATAGTGGAATATTCTAGGGGGAGCCTTAAACAATTAGTTCATTTCATGGTGTGATGAATAAAAAGTTATTTTATTAATAACTGTGAGACCACAGCCGATGATTTTCTGGGTCACATTCACCATTCTCTGCAGTGACTTTCTCTCTTGAGAAGAGGTGTGGCCATACCACACGGTGATCCCGATTGTAGGGATACGCTCGATAGTGCAGAGGTAGAAGCTCACCAACACAGGTACTGGCATCCCCCATCCCTTGAGGCACCTCAAGAAATAAAGACGCTGCTGAGCCTTCTTCAAGATAGAGTCCATGTTCACACATCATGTGAACATGGACTAAAAAATGTGTGACCTCGTAGGAAGGTAGGAAGGGGCTCTGAAATTAAAATCTTTTTGCTCGGCAATGTATTCAATCTTTCCATCGAAGTTTAAAATCATTTATTCCAACATGCAGAACAACAGCTCCAGTGCTCCTGTCGTTCTTCAGAATGGCAGGGACATCCAGAACTCAAGCACCAGGAAAACAGGGAGTGGAAACTTTACCCTGCTTCATGACGACTCTTAAGCATCGGATAATGGAGTCTCCGATGATAAAAGTATTTGTATCCTGGACAGAGACGGTGAAACTGGACTGCTTAGACGTTCAAATCGGTTGCTGGTGGTAAAATAAATAACCGGTGGTGGAGGAGCATGTGAGGATCTTGTCTGAGGCCTTGCCCGTATCTCACGGGTCTCATCCGGGGTCCATGACAGGACGGCGCCGGAGTGAAGGAAACCTGGGCTGGTCTCGTCCGAGGTGCAGCTCGCACATGAGGGAAACTTTTGGCGTGGATGTAGATGGGACTTCGCCACGTTGCTGCTCACATACACCGGATCCAGGTCTGGACGTGGCATTGCTTTGAGATGCACCAGCAGAAACCCGGGTCGCCTCTAGCGGGGCCTGCTTCTTCAACAGGTCATGGATCTGCTTCTCCACGGCCGTCAGCTCCACCTGAACCGCCTGAAAGGTGTCTTCGCCAGCGCTGGCGGGTAAGCATAGGTCTACAGCAGCTGCCAGATTAACCACCTCCACAGACGAACACGGTCGACCAAGTGGGGCCTCTTCGATTTCTTTAATATCCGAGCCCCGAGGAGGCTCCCCCCGCTTTGGGTGAAACACTGATGAAGGCCAGTGAGGCTGCTGGTCTCTCTCCGCTCCTTTTTTCCAGCGGGTTACCCTCCCTTCAGGGGTCTCCACAAGGGTCTCCACATGTTGTATAGTACTTGAGAAACTGGAACCTGAAAGCATGATATTACTGAAGCATCTGAATCATGTAAGGATGAATGGAGGAATAAAAAATTAATTATTTTCTATAGAAAAGAAAGCTTCTCTATAGAAAGACAGGCAGGACAGAAGAGGCAGTTGTGAGGGATTATAGATGAAAAATACTGGAAGGCCAGAAAACTAATTCAGGGGGTAAAGGCAGTTTGGGAGCTATTTGGGTTTAAATGGAAAATACTGTACTTTCCATGCATAAATTATTATATTATGCTGGGGAATACAGAAAGTGAAACTGATATAGTTGAAGTGGTTAATGATTCCTTCTTAACGCAGTTTTGAAATGCACAAACCAGGAAAGATGCCCAAATGTACCTAATATTTCAAACAACCAGGATATAATTAAGAGAACACATGAAATAGAGGTTTTAAGTTTGTGACCTTAATAAAGTATCATTTGATGCATAATTGCAATCTCTAAAACATGAGTCAAGTACATGGGTTATAATTTTATAGAAACAGACAATGAATGAGGTAGAACAGAACAGATGGCTATAGAGTTAATTGAAGAAAGATGGTTATACTTCAGAAACATCCAAACATCTGAAAGCTTAAAAGTAATTAATCTCTAAATCAATGAAGTCCACGTCTTCAGTAAATAAATATGGCACCAATAATTTAACAGAAATATTGAGAAAAAAATGAGAGAACAGTACTCTACAGATTGCGTAAAAGGACCCAATAATATACAAAGATTGGAACACAGCTGCAAAAAATGTAAGAACAGACAAAAGAAAGAACAAATATTGCTTTTGGGCAAAACTTAATGCAAAACATTTTACAATGTGGCAGTACTGTAAAAGAAAAGTAGGAGTGGTTCATGAGATAACAGGATGTAAAAATAGAAGACAGGAAAAGGTTTCATTATAAGAATCAGCACTTTATTAGCATATTTAAGAGCCCTACAGTATGAATACAATGTTATGTTCACACATAGATTAATGACTTTTCAACCAACACAAAACCAACATTCAACCAACATTTATGGGGCACAATCTGTAATGGTGCAGATGTAAGCAGTGTGGCATAAGGAACTGTTTTAGGGCTATTGCTCTTCCTGACCGATATAAATGACTGAAATTAAAGATTTAAATATGGATATAGATAGCAAACCAGTGTAAAGTGCATATGACACAAAAAGGGGGATGGTTTGGCAAAGTGCAATTTTAAGCTGCAGGAAGTTACTGTATACTCAAAATATTGCTGGGTGTTTATGTAGAATATTCTATATCCTCACAAGACAATGTGAGGACACAAAGAATAGAAATAAAAAAGAATAAAAGAAATAGAATAATAGGGTATATATAGTAATACAAATTGTGAAAATTAAATTCAGTATTTACTCCTGAAGGAGTGCTGCATTGTGAACTTGAAACACCACAACAACGGATTAAGCCTTTACTCCACCTGTTGATCCACTTGTTGCCATGAAGACACAGTTTGGTCAGAGATCGATTCCACCTGTGTGCAACTAATCAATCACTTACCTTTAGCCAGCAGGATATTTAATGCAGCCTGTGCTGAGACCTAGGCTGCATTTTGTGCAGAGAGGGGGTGGAAATGCAAAAACTGAACTACTCACCATGCATGAAAGTCGCTTTTTGCTGCCCTCAGCCATTCTGTCAACTACCAGTGCCTGGCAACTGTCGGGCTCCCCTGGCAGTTCATTGTGTGTGAGGTAACTTGCCAAGTGAAATAGTACATTTTGAGTTCTGAATTGAGGAATTCATCTGGACCTGAGTGGCAGAAACTTGTGTTATTTGTTACAAAATATGTTATTACAATATTACATTTGTTCAAATTTATTACCTTGTTATTACTATTACAAAATGACCACATTGTACCTTAACATGCTGGTAGTCGTTTGAATTATCATTTGGGTCTGGATCATCACTGGAGATGAAACTTGCTTTCCTCATGAAACTGTCTATAGAAACAGAAGATTAAGGGTGAGTTTCCCATGTCACCCCATATCGGGGTGACATTTTTGTAAGACTTCTTCTTCACAAACTATGACCTGGACTGCCTAATAATTTCACAGCAAACCTGTACCATACCTGATAAATACTGGGTCAAGGCAGGATGCCAGTCATCTAGACTGTCTAATCTAATGGACAGAGAATCCCGCTCAGGAAAGTGCTTAAGTTAAATAATAACAATAACCAGATAAACCAAACTGCATATGGCAAAAATAGTAAAATATCTCCTGGATCACATAAATATAAACATTCTGAAAAAAGCAAAGCTGAGCAAATGTATTCAAAAAGGTAAGCTATTAGCCTCATGTTAAAGCTCTTGCAGCTTATTTTTTTTGTTTGTTTCACTGCTCCACACCAAAGTAAATCCTGTAGGATCTAACTGATTTTTTTCATTAAATTATTTTTGTCATGTGAGTTTCCAATGATCTACTTTTATTTCAGTGATATTCAGATAAATGCTATTTTAGAGGCCTAAAGTTTTCTATACTTGAATCACATGTGAACTTGTTGGTATGTGAATGTGTGTAAGATCAAGCGGTATGAGGGCTGATAGAAATTGTGCAGTGTTTCATTATCCACTTATCCACTTACAGTACTGTACCTCCTGCATTATTGTACAGTATGTGGAGATGCATGCTTTCTTTAAATAGAAAAACGCACTTTATTTTTAATTGCGAGGCCTGGCAGGGAAAAAGAAAAATACCATGTGAACCAACAATCAAATACAAGAAAAATAAAAATGAATGGAGAAAATGAAAAATGAAGCAGATGCATAGAGGGGAAAAATATATTAATATTAATACTCAAACTGATTCTGTACACGCAATAAAACACCATCTGTAATTCAATTTGCATGATTAGGTCGAAAATTATACCCTAGATGAACACATTGATACCTATAAAGTTCCATATAATATGATAATTTGACATTTAGGTGGCATTACTGTATACATAGTAACATACTGTACACAGAAAAGGGGGATTTCATATGTACTGTACTAGTAATTGCTGCTATACAGTCACTTACAACCGGACCTCGATTTAACACCCAACACAAAGGATAGGGTTTAAGTAATTTTCTCAAGGTTACACAATTACATATTACAGGGAGCCAGGGCTTGAAGCAGGAACCTGTTGGTGATAAGGCCATTTTTTACCACTGGAGCAACTAACCTTCCCGTGAGATTGTAACTTATTACAATACAGTAGGTTTACCTAATCTTTCCTGTAATGGCTGGTTTGGCTACAATATTACATGCCTTCAATGACCCAGAAATCTTCCTTCTATGTATCAGACATGGTCCTTCTATGTTGACGTAAAGGAGTGTGATGTCATAATGTTACGCACCACAGGTGCCCAGCACTGGTCCTGTAGAGCGGTATTCCAGACATTCCTGTAGGTAAAAGGTCAGTGAACAGGGATAGGGGAAAATGTGAACTCATTAAGCAACAGAGTGATCCCATTAGGCCAGTCAAAACTCAGCTGGAACACAACTAGTAGACAATCTGGCTCTCCAGGACCATAGTCAGATGCCCCTAAAGCAATCAAACACAACGATCAGTCCTCTAAGTGATGCAACCTCATATTTATTTTGAGGACCCACTGCCAAAAACAGTCAATGTCAAAAAGACGGTTCTAAGTGTATGCAAAAGAACCACAATGTCTACTTGTGTTCTGCAAGAGAGCTAAAGAGAGAGAGAGTATGGAGTCCATTTTTAATGCAAGAAGGATCAAAGTCTTTCATCAGTCCCCTAATTATTAAAAATATGGCACTTAAAGATAATGGCCATTTTACTTTCACACTAAAATAGACAAAACATCAGCCACTCATTACCTCAGTGCTATCTTTTTGTAAGTTTTAATCTTTTCTTTAATTATGTTTTGGCAGACATATTGCAGGAATGATAACTGTTTTCTGTTTGGTGTATAGCGTCCCGTAAAATATTTAAAAATAAAATTATCATCATAATCAAAACATTAATTTAATTTCCCTGGGTGAAGGAGTCCCATAGCTGAAGCGTAGTCCTTCACTGCGGTGTTTAACCCCAGACTAAACAAGCTTGGCAGTGTCTGGCACCAACTGGTCACACAAAGAAAATTCAACAGGCTCTCAGGCTTTTGTGGCACATTTAACAAAGACAAAAGAGGGGAAAGAAGATAGACATAACAGGGAGATGGGTAGAATTAGGAGACTGGATAAGACAATCATAAAATTAGAGAGGAAGGAGTTTAAAGAGAGAGAGGCTGATCAGATCTGAGTTGATAATGGGCACTTCCTGACAGCTGAAGTGCTGCTGGTAGATAGACTAGCAACTTCATGTTGCAATGTTCCTGCCAACAGTAATTCTTGATTATGTTTGCTCTGTCTTTCACTGAACCGTAGCATTACTACAGAAGAACCAGAACTGGCTAACCTATGTGCCTTTTACACACCGTGAAGCTGTAGCAGGAAAGGAGCAACATGACCACTACATCAATAACAGTCAAGAGCAATCAAGCAGTTACTGTATGTTCTCTTCTCAAACCCCCTACAAATTAATACATTTCTCCCAAGCTTTTATACTTTTGATAAAGAAACAATTGTAAAACACACTGAAAGTTCCTCATTTGAACCTTGAATAGTTACAAGAGAGAGGATGAGGCCAATGAATTTTACGGGTTATCTTATCTAATGGGAATCTTATGTTACGGGTGTAGCTGGGCCACTGAATCCTTCATTTTCACTTTCCAATGACAATTCCTGGATCATATCAGCCTTCAGATACAATGTTGTTTGTACGTGTCTTACTGCAGCTAATAATTTTATGAAGCTGGCTGGTTATTGTTTTACATTCATTTATGGATGTTGTTGTGTAAAGAAATTTGACTACTTTACATTCGCTTGTGCAAAAACTGACGGAATGGTTCCTGCTTTTTTTAAACCCTAAGAACTTGTTTAGTTAGCCCCCTTTTCTCCATTTCTGTGCGAGCTTCCAGATTTATTGATTTTGTTTTGCCTTTGGTAATTTTTTATATTTTAAATAATTGCCTTTAGCTTTTTTACACTTGCCAAATGCTTCTTTAGCTCAGAAGATCCTCTAACCTGCCACATTTCATGACAGTTTAACGGTCCGTTGTCTTATGACAGATGACTCAATGTTATGCACGAAGAATTAAAGATAATCTTATGCTACATTTATTAAAAGCATACTACCTATTTGGAGGGTGAAATGTGTCAATAACTCCATTCTACATTGATTTAATCAATTTTACTTATTGTTGAAACATTAAAAGGACTGTCGATGGTTGAGCCACACTCTTCTTTTTTCGTTTTTAATACAATCATGTTGAAACAGGCGAGAAAAAGAAAAATAATGGCCCAGTGGGCAAATCCTTCTGCCCCATCTGCTGCCTTGTCCTGGACAAGCTCAAACAGTACAGGAAGTCCTTAGATGTTTTACAATGCTAACTTTCAGAAGACTGTCTCCCGCAATTGCATTCATCTTCCTGAGCATGTGAGGCTGCTTAACATTTTTGGTTCAGAGACATATTGTTGTTTTTTTTTAATGGATCATGTGATTTGTCACAAGAAGTAAAGATCATGTTATTAGTAGTTTTCAAAATCCTCACTTTCCTAAAATTAGACACACTGATAACACCATAGTCCAAAAACAAGCTCTTTAACGCCATTATTTCTCAGGTTTCTCATTCCCAGCTTTCCATGTCTAGGATAAATTAATATTACTGATGCCATACACATTTTGAAGAAAAAATTCAACCTTGAGAAAAAATTCAACCTTGAGACCAGTTGAACCTGATAATGCAAAAAAGATAGGAAAACTCAGAAAACATAAAGTGAAGAGATCTAGTAATGTTCCTGATACAGTACCTATGCTTACAAATAAGAAAAAATTGCAGAGATAGTCATCTGCCATGAACATTATTTGCTTTGAATTTTTTACATAATTTTTAATTTAATTAATGAAAATATAATATATAAATATAATGAAGGATTTTGGTTTTAAATCTGAAATACTTCATTGATTATTTTACGAATGGGACCTATAAATAGTTAATTGAATTTTTAAATCAATTAACTTAATCAAATTTTAGGATTTAATTCAATGCAGATGTCAAATTAATTGAAATTAAAAATAGTTTAATTCATAAGTGCAAAACACATTCCATGGTTAAAAGCTGATGCATAAAATCTCTCCATCTGGAAATTTTTGTCATTTGTATCGGTTGGGTAATAAAAAGATGTGATTTAAGCAGTGTCAAGTTGAATGTACAGTACATACAGTAAAGGAGTCATCATAAGCTGGATAGCTTTTTCAATATATGTGTTCATACAGTATGTAAAACAAATGTTTTCTATTTTCAGGGCATTTTCACTCTTTTAAAATCATTGTGTGTGATTTTTTTCAGAACTGAAAAAGGGAATGTAATTTAATGTGAGAAATCATATTTTAACCATAATAATCAGACATACTGTAAATGAAACAGAAATCAGTGAAAATCTTTTATTTTACCAAACAACATGTGCACAACTGAATTTGTAAGATCCAGAGTCCGTTCAATACTAACTACGGCAAGAAGTCAAGGACATACATCACAGGCAACTTTTTCTCTAGGTTTAAAGAGTCATATCCTAGGAACTGTTAAGAACTGACTACTAAAATTGTTTGTTGTTTCATAAAATTGTTGGTTTGATTGATTGTTTCATAAATTAATTTTTCTAGGTATAAAGAGGTACAGTATATCCCGGGAACTGTTAGGTACTGACCATTGTTTATGGTTTCATAAAATGTTTGGTTGATGGTGTCATAAAATATCTTTTACAAATGCTATGCCGATTTTTCCAAATCCGGGACATATGGCGACATTTTCACCAAATGCTAACTGATTTCATATGAAATGATCCACAATTTAATATTAAAGATCCAAATTGATACCATGCCTCAATCACAGCAAAGGTTCAGCTGAAATGCCATGTTTACACTGTCTCTGGCTTTAAGCCCTGCAAAGTAACGAGAGCAACCGAAGGCTCAGCCTGTTCCAGAGTCCCTTGAGGGAATTCCATTGAGTTTAAGAGGACCTTTATCTAGGTGATGTCTGTGCTGGCTAAGGTTCTGAAAAAAAGTTATCATTAGTTTGTACAAAGTTATAGAACGCATTATCACATCTATTCCTTAGTGCAAATAAGGGCATTCTGCAAACATGTAGGATATGTATAATATACTGTATATTGGTCATAGATGATACAGTAGATACTTTATTGATCCCGTGAGGGAAATAGACAGCAATTGCTCATTAAGTAAGTATGCCATTCATAAATAGACAGAATAACAACAGAAGCCATTCTAGCATGTGGAGAAATTGGACTCAAAGTCAATGGGCATGGAAGGGGAGAAGGGTTCCAGAAGATTGGTGCCAATTTGGAAAGAGAAGGGAAGTAAGAAAGACTGTAGCACATACTAACAGAGGAGCACCATTAGAAAGCCACACAGGAAAAATGTATTAAAAAATACTGGAGCAACGCGTAGATGAGAGATGTACAGATGGGTTATATGAAAGGAAGAGGATGCACAGATGCCGTCTTTGCTGTACTACAACTGAGCGAGAAGGCAAAGGTGCATAACAGAGAACTTAACTTGGTATTTGTTGATCTAGAAAAAGCTTTTGACAGGATAAACAGAGAGAAATTGTGGAGGATATTGGAAACACTAACTTAACACTAATAATAGGGGCTCCATACTTACTTTAAATGGACTAACAGACTGGTCTGAAGACAAGTCTGAAATGAGCCTGAATGTGTGTTGTCACCTCTGATTTTCATTGTGTACATGAACCAAATTACCAAAGAGGCAAACCCAGAACCAGAAGCCTTGACTGAGATGCTGTTTGTTGATGACATAAGGCTTGTATATGAAGATGAGGAGTAAATGCAGGTAAATACCATTTGTGAAGAGTAAAATCTGCAGATCAGCATATACAAGACTGAAACAATGAAGATGAGCAGAATACCCAGCAACATCAATATCAACATCAATAGCACTCAGCTTTAACAGGAGAGAACTGAAATATCTGAAATATCTCGGGAGCATCTTTACAGAAGTCTGAAAACTCAACAGAGAGATAGAGGTGAGAATATCAGAAGCAAATAATGTCAACTATAATCTCCCATCTCTCCTGAAACACTCACACGCCCCCATAGAGAATAAGATAACACTAATTCATTCTCACTCTGATGTACCAGTGGCAAACATGGACCCTGACAAGGAGCCTAGAACGTAAACTCACTGGTTGTGAAATGAGATGTCTAAGACGAACTGCCAACAAGACCTGATGAGACAAGATAAAAAATGAGGAATGAGGAAGTCAAAGAGATACTGAGAACACATGGCATTTCCCCTGGCAGGCCACCGACAGTCGCTTATCCCCACGAAACCCTGTGGTATTACCGAATGGATAAAGTAAAGTAAATAAGCAGCATTCAAATCTCACTTGAGTGTATCATAGTCAGTAATGAATGATTAATAGAAAACATTTGTTTGTTGACAAAAAACTATTTACTTTATTTTTCTAAAAATGTATATAAATAAAAAGATCAGTCTCTCTGAAGGCTCAGTATATTTGAGTTTACAACCATATTACAATAACTGCAAACCACATCATTCAAAAAATAGTGTGGAATTGTGTAAAATAATCAAAAGAATTTGACTGGTTTAAATGAATCAGATCTGCTTTGCAAAGAAATCCAAAAATTCTCTATAGCACTAAGATTATCAACAAACAAAAAGTCATACCTCCATCATTATGAGGTAGTGCATCTAAATAAACTGTATACAGTAGTTGCATGTTGGATGAACTTGAACTTGAACTTTATTGCCATATGTAACAGATACATGTACTGGTACAATGGAATTCTTACTTACAAAAAGTCTCTCGATTGTTAAAACAAGTGTAAAAACACAAAGTGCAGACAGTGCATCAAGACAATATACAGTACAAACAAACAGTAGACAATGTACAAGTAAACGGTTTGAATGTAAACAATACAGACATGTAAACAGTGACTGGAGATGTGTAATAAATAAGAAATCATAATGAGGTAGATGGTGTAAGTGTGGTCTGAGGGGCATGGCTAAATGTATTCGCCAATCTCACTGCTTGTGGATAGAATCTATTGAGGAATCTGGTGGTACTGTAAGTGTCCGTATGCTCTTGTATCTCCTGCCTCAGGGCAGTGGGGTGAAGAGCTCATGCCCGGGGTGGTGACTGTCCTCTGTGATGGCCAGAACTCTACCGACCCAGCGGTCCTCATACAGCTGTTTAATCTCGGTGAGACCACAGCCGATGATCTGGGCTATATTGAACATTCTCTGCAGTGACTTTCTCTCTCGAGAAGAGGTGTTGCCATACCACACGGTGATTCCGTTGCTGAGGATGCTCTTGATGGTGCAGCAGTAGAAGTTCACCAACACAGGTACTGGCATCCCCCATCGCTTGAGGCACTGCTGAGCCTTCTTCAAGATAGAGTCCGTGTTCACAGTCCAGGTTAGATCTTTAGAAATGTGAATTCCCAAAAACCTAAAGCTGGTGACTGTTTCCACTTCCGTTCCATCAATAGTGAGTGGGCTGTGAGTGTGTGGCCTGTGTCTTCAAAAGTCCACTATTAGCTCTTTCATTTTATTTAAGTCCAGGTTACTGCTATGACACAGCCTAAGCAGCTGTACTACTTCATCACTTTAAGTGGACTCGTCATCATTGCTGATCAAGCCTATTATAGTGGTGTCATCCGCAAACTTAATGATGCGGTTGTTGCTGTGTCTTGCTGTGCAGTCGTGAGTGAACAGGGAGTACAACTTTGGACTCAGACAGCAGCCTTGTGGGGTGCCAGCGCTCAGGGTGAGTGGTGTTGATGTTTTATTACCTATCCACACCACCTGTGCTCTCTCGATTAGAAAGTCCAGCAGCCAGTTGCAGACAGAGTTGCACAGACCTTATCCCCTGAGCTTTGTCACCAGTTGACTGGGTATGATGGAATTGAATACTGAACTGTAGTCCACAAACAGCATTCTCACATACGAGTTCTTAGTGTCCAGGTGGTCCAAGGCTGTATGTAGAGCAAGGGAGACAACATCATCAACTGATCTGTTGTTCTGGTAGGCGAACTGCAAGGGGTCCAGGGAGTCCTTGATGGAGGAGGAGTATGACAACACCAGCTTCTCCGGGCATTTCATCACCACAGATGTTAATGCTACTGGGCGGTAATCGTTCAGGCACGTCACTTTTGCCTTTTTGGGTACTGAAACAATAGTGTTTTTTTTTAAGCAGGTGGGTACCATGGACTGTGATTGGAAGGAGTTAAAGATGTCCGTAAACACTATGGTCAGCTGGGCTGCACATGTCCTCAGGACGCGAGGTGGTATCCCATCAGGCCCTGCAGCCTTACGGATTTTCACCCTGCTCAGATTCTTCTGTACATCCTGCTCTGAGAGTTTCAGAACAAACTCACCCTGCACACTTGGGGTCTTCTCAGCAGTGCCCGTGTTCAGAGCATCAAAGCGGGCATAGAAATGGTTCAGCTCGTCCAGCAGGGATGCGTTGTTCGTGTCAATCTCCTGGCTGCAGCCTTTGTAGCCTGTGAATGACTGTAATCCCTGCCACAGCCTCCAGGTATCAGTGCACTGCATTTCAAGCCGCACTCTGTAGCTCCATTAAGCACGTTTTATGGCTTAATCTAATGCATACTGTGACTCCCTGTACAGCTCTTTGTCCCCCAATTTGAACGTGGTGGATATATTTTATTGCAAATGTCGTTGTTGAACCACGGTTTCTGGGAAATGTCCTAATTTTCTGGTACACAAATGTCGGTGCAATATTTAATATAGCTGATGACCGCGTCCATATACTCATTTAAATCTGTGTCGGGAACTCTGAATGCGCCCCAGTCTGTATTATCAATGTGGTCCGACTTACCGAAACTCGGTTTGGGAAGCGCTTTGTATTCTCCTTTTATTGTTGTTTAGCAGTGGTCCAAAATATTGCCTCCTCTTGTCGGTACAGTGACATGCTGAATGTATTTTTGCAGTACTTTCCTCAGAGTGCAGTGGTTGAAGTCCCTGACTACAACTGAGACGGTTTCAGGGTGGGAGTTTTCGTGCTTGTTGATAATGTAATGTCATAATGGATGGGCTGCTGATCACTAAGAGATTTTGTTTAAATATGAAAGCAATTTAAAAGCCAACCTCATTCCTTCAGTGAGACTGGTATTAGCCAATTTAGGTAGAGATTAACAAGATGCCAACAAGACAAAACTTAAAATGACAGCTAAACTTTCCAAACTCTGGTTCTGGTGCTATCTGAAATTACTTGGAGAATTTCCACACACTATGTTTGTCAACATAGGGACACAGCCACAGTAATGTTCTCCTCCAACTGCTGAAGGAAGACAGGATTGTTCACAAAGTTATGCAGACAACTTTATCTGTAACTGTAAAGAGTTTTTCAAAGAGTCCCTAAGGCAACCCACTATAAAATTACTCAGCAAACAAAACTGTGTATCAGAATGTCAGGACAGCATTTGTTCTGGTGATTCATCATGAGAAAAGCCATTGTCAAGAGTTATAAACAATGAGGTAGGGAGCTAATTCCTGACTTTCTTTGTCTTTTTAAATATTCTGGGGGGTGCTCCACTCCATGGCCAATTAATTCTGCATGGTGGCTGTAATGTGAGCACAGCCCTAAAGTAAAATTCATCTTGTTTATTAAAAAATGATCTTGAAAGCTCTCATAATAATATGCTTCCTTGATCCTGCTACTTAAAAATAATTACTTTTTCTTCCTTCTTGTTCTTCTTGACAGCGTCTTTTGATATAAGCTGGAGACAAATGTTTTCGCTGAGTATCCAATATATTGTCATTTTAATCGAAGCCAATCTTTTGTTTGTTGTACTAAATTAACAGATTCCTCAAATGCACTATGACAGGCCCAGTCGCTCTGCTTTGAAAACTGCTCCAGTATGTTGTTCAAGGGAACAAGCTGCCCAGCCATAGTGTCAAAGTCACTACTATTACATCTGTCAACAAAATGACCTGATAAAATTTGCTGATTAATTAGGTACTACAAAATAAACAAGATAGATGGAGCAAAAGGCCAACTTTGTTATACTGCAGTCTCCTTCCCCTGTGGGGTACTGCTCTTGTTTTGAACAGAATAGACAAAGACTTGCTAGTATTATTGAATGAGCATCTGTATGCCACATTGATGCTTCTTGATGTAAGAATCAGGTAATCGGAACATCCACATTGTTTTTGATTGACAATGTGTAGTTTACATTCTGATTTGAATGTTCAGACGAATTCTAGCGTATGCTAAAGTAAATTAATAATTTAGGGAGTTACTAAGCAAGAGGAATAATAAGGAGGTGAAATATTTAGGGTTTTCATGATACCAGTTAAATGGATGAATATTAAACTGTACAAAAAGGACTTGCTAAAAGTAATCATACCTGTTGTTCACTGTTGAAACTGCAATTACAATGACATATCATATAAGAATAGCTACAATGTCTAATGACATAACATGTTGGGTGAAACTGATTTTAAGAGTTAGTGTTATAAATGTAAAAAATAATCCCATACACGAGTTTTATCTTTAGATAATACATTAGAAAAAAGTATTTCCCAACACTGCTGTTTTTATTTTCATTCCTATTTGTAGTTAATTTCTCTAAAATACAAGTACAAAACAAAGTATCAAGAGTAAAATTGGAAGACAGGCATCCAAGCTGAATTTGGAAATAGTCTTCGCCTCACTAGCAAACCAGTGAATGCTCTGTAAAATTACCTTCAGAAAGCAGGTAAATATCAAAAAGACAAAAGCCAAGAGGAAGACCTGGCGTGACTGAGAAAGAGTGAGACTTGGCATTTGCAAATGAGACGGTCTGTTTTTGATTAGACAAATAGAAGTGAAACCAACCAAAGCTTTGAAGACCAGCCTAGCTTGGAATTGTCACTGAAATGAAAAGCAGCTGTAAAATTACAGCTGTTTACACAAAAGTGACAACAGCATCAGAAAATTATTTTCCGTGCAAACAACAGCAGACTCAGTGCTGTGCTGAGATCTAACCCAACTAAGAGATGACTAGCTACAGGAATTTTACCATAAAAGGAAGGTCTGACAGCTTCTTAGAATCAAGGTAGGGGTTCAAAAGAACAGAAGTGAAGGTTAAAATTAGGATTACAGAGCTCCAGAGAAAAAGACAAGATTTATGATGTGTTTGGCTTTCAGGTCGGGAGTGTATATCTGGAAATTGAGGGAGCTGTAGATTTAGGCAAATATCTAGGCAATAATAGACCTTTAAGGGTTTTAGTCACTAAATGGTTTAGTGAAAATATATGTTTAATACTACTGATGTGTAAATGCCCCTAAAAACAGCAGCACGTGTGATATGCAGCACAGTATATAGGAATCATAGACACTTTACATTGAAAAGAACTGCTTGTGAGTCACTTAGAAAGGTGTTTGTTAACTTAGCTTAGCTTATAGACATTGGAGCAAGGTACTGTGCCCAGACTGCTGGGGCACAATTCCTAGCTATATCAACTGGTGCATAGGTGAGTTGCTTTGGATAACAGTGTCAGCCAAATAAATGGGTGATATCATTAACGTGGGGGTCCCTACACCCCCACAAGTTCTCTCAGGTATTTTAGTGACTTTCCATTCACATGAGCAGTGCTTTCCTTTTCAGGATACAGGTATTTGTGGAAGTGTGGAAAAGCTACCTACACCTACAAGCAAGCCTGTATAGATTATATCTTTGCCTTTATCGGTACAACTGTAATACTGATATATTACAGGTGCTCTGCACATTACAATATTTAGTACCATTTTTTGAAAGCCAATTTTTTTTGGTCTCAGCTGTTTTCTTTTTTGTTTTGATCCATCAAACCAGTTGTGTAACTCAAGCTTGACAGCGAAGTGTATTAATAGGATAACTTGCATTATAGGCTTACCTTGCAACTTGCCTTTGAACACCATCCATGTCTTTTTTTCATTTAAAAGCAGAAAAACAGCCCATGCTTGTGATCCAGACCCGATCCAAAGTTTAGCTTTTTTAATGAAGAATATTCCAAATAAAATTATAACAGATTAATTGTAAAATAAGTGCTACTATTTTAGAATTTAATGATTGAATATCATAATAGAATGTACCATAGAAATGCACTTATGTATGGAATTTCAAAATTCTTTTTTACTTATGAAAAACAACAGCACCTCAGTCTGTCAGAGTTCAGACGTCCAGTATGTGAATTAAATGCCTTCTACTACATCAATGAAATTATCCTTTAGAAGACAATGGGAGCATCTAACAAAAACAACTAACAACTGAATGGACAAATAATACCTGAGCACAATTACTCATAATTATTTCAATGACTCAAAAATATTTTTGTTCATTTCTATCCAGTTTGTTTCTTTTTGTGTTTGAATAGTACTTCAAGACTGTATTCATTCACAGTATAATTAGACCTCACACGGAGTTCAACCTGCGGCACACATTGTTTTACAGGGTCCAGAAGAGATTTGTTATTGTGGTGGCACAACCTGTTGCGCTGGATTCAAACAGAGCTTGTAGCCTGCAGTAATTTTAAATGTCATTAGCCTAAGGAGCTGGCTGGTAAATAATTAATTGTGGTTTCCCCACAACATGCAATGAATCTGGTCTCTGCTGCTGTTTGATGAATGTTACTGTGGCACTTTTAAGTTCTGGAAAGGCTTCTAGGCAATGAGCAGACTATAGGATGGAATTTTAATACTCTTTCTTTGTTGGTCACAATCGCGCAGCAGGCAAACTGCTCTCTACTGTCTGTGGCTGACACATCCCTGAGACAAAGCAAACCACAAGCCGAATGGCCCCGTGCGCTCGCTCAAGCAGGGCGGGGGAGTGGGTATTACCTGACCCAGCCACTCTACACCCAGGGAACCCCACACTGGGGACACAGGGGCCATGGCACATACACAGAACAGCTGCAAAAAGTAATTAATAATAATAATTCCTAACATTTATATAGCGCTTTTCTGGACACTCCACTCAAAGCTCTTTACAGGTCATCGGAACTCTCCTCCGTCATCACCAGTGTGCAGCCCCACCTGGATGATGCGACGGCAGCCATAGTGCACCAGAAGGCTCACCACACATCAGCTCTCAGTGAGGAGGAGAGCAGAGTGATGAAGCCAGTTCAGAGATGGGCATTATTAGGAGGCCATGCCTGGTAAAGGCCAGGGGGAAATTTGGCCAGGACGCCAGGGTAATACTGCTACTCTTTTCTTGGATTTTTAATGGGCACAGAAAGTCAGGACCTCAGTTTTACGTCTCACACCTTTTTACAGTATATTGTCCCCGTTACTATACTGGGGCATTAGGGCCCACGCAGACCGTAGGGTGAGCGCCCCCTACTGGCCCCACTAATATCACTTCCAGCAGCAACCTCAGTTTTCCCAGGAGGTCTTCTGTCCAGGTACTGACCAGGCTCACACCTGCTGAGCTTCAGTGGGCTGCCAGCTGTGAGCTGCAGGGTGATATGGCTGCTGGCAATTACACAATTTAACAAAATGTTTCATTTCTGCCATCGGTGAACACTCTATTTACAGGACGTCCTAGGACTGGTTCGAGCGTTCTCTGACACAATGCCCACGTCCACTAGATCTCAGGTAACCACAGACTGTTCTGCCATTATTGACATAAAATTACAGTTCAATACAAAATCTCTTGGTTTCAGGGAAGGAGACACAAGATGGGTAACGAAAACACATTTTTGGATAAAATGGAAATGTTATTTTGACCTTTTTAAAAAAAAAAACTTCATGACTCCTGGAACAAAATCACTTTTGAGTGCAAGAGAATCTATGCTTTTACAAAAAGCTGCAGACCAGGTTTTTAATTCATCCATACATTTCATTACTTAACACTGTTTCACCTAATAAATGAAACATTTCTAGTTGAATCTGCAATTTTTCATCCTTTGTGTTAAGAAAAGAAGACTCTCCTGTAAAAAGTAAGGTTTTGGTTATTAATAACACACGTGCATTATAATAGCTGGCAAGTGAATCTAGTTGTCATACAGTTAAACTAAATTAGAAAATCAATTTTCTCAAGTTAAAATACTCTATTTGAAATCCTATGAATGTGATTTGAAAGCTTAGGGTTTCATTACCCTGATTCAACCTAATTACTCATCACCAAAAGAAGAAAAAAAAACTGTCTTAGTTGGCAATCTAATACCCCATACATTTTCATTCAGCTTCATAAAATACTGTGGGCATAATAAAATTTATTCAATTGTTAATTATTGAGCTATTCACAATTTTACAACAGAACACGGGGTTCTTTTTATTGGTTTCTAACTATTTTCATTAAAGAGGAAAAAATGGACTGGGGACTTTTATTTTCTCTGATCAAAGGTGTTCAAAACCTGCAGGAGGCCCATTGCTAAGAGGAATTTGCTCTAAAAGCAATGCATGCACTAACTATGAAACCACTGACAAAATAATGAATCCCTGCATTTGTGAATGTGCATGTGAGAAAATGTGTGTGTGTCTTCCAAGTGTAACCATTCTTGTCCAGGAATCCTAGGTAACTTTAAATATAAATATCTTTTTTATGCAACATGCCAGACAGTGTTACTGGATTATTACTGTCTGGTAGAGATTACACAGTGCCTTGTTGTCACAAGGAAATAATTACTAAGACATTTAAATATACCCCTTCATACTGTATGCTGATAAGGGCAAAAGGAAATGGATAACTGCTCCCCAGTTACTTGCAAGTATAAGAGAAACACTGTAAGAAAAATAATACTGTACTGGTATTCATTTAAATAACTATTTTAACTGTGAGAGCTATAAAGACCTGCAAATAAAAACCAGGCAAGAGGAGCATAATTAAGATATTTTTCCTGCTATGCTGCTTACACAAAGCCTTAGACACATGGGGTGTTTCACAAAAATAAAATAAAATAATGTTATTTTACATAACAAAACCCTACTATGCACATAATGTTGAAGTAAGGATTTAAATCTACATATTTTGGAGATTAAACTTTACAACAACCTTTAAGGAAAATGTGCAAAAAGCATTGTATTTGAAATAGGATCCTGCACTGGAGAGTAGAGGATAGGAGCAGAAATTAAACTGACATATTGGTCATCATAGGATCAGCATCACACAAAGATTTACCAAGAATATTACACATGAATGTCCCATTTACAGTGCTTTGAAAATGTATCCACTCCCTTCCAATGCTGTCCCATTTTGCTGAATTACAAATAATGCATACACATTTATTTGAAGGTAATATTTAAATTAATTAACTTTATTATTTTTATTTAAGCTTACAGTAAATGCACAAATTTTAAATTTTCATGACTGAAAGAAGTAAAATGTCAGCAAAAACTGAAAAGAAAACTCAAAAACTAAAATATGTTTAGTGCATAAATATTATTCTCCTGTTGTATGATGAATATGTTCAGATGCACAAAATCATTTTGACAAGACACTTAATTAGTTGAATGGCCTCTGTGTGCAATAATAGTGGTTCCCATGATTTCTGAATATGTACATTTGTCTCTGCAATGTCCCTCATTCAGGTAGTAAGTCAATATCAATAAACCAATAAAAATCAGTATCAAGGTTAAATTCAACTACGAGGACCATTTTATTTTAAAAACATTAAATTTTAAATTAAATAAATATCTCTGTATTAAAAATACAGAGATAAAGTTCTAGAAAGTCACAGGAGGAAAACAGTATAAACATTTCAGAATTTCAGACACTGAATATCTCTCTGAGCACAGAGAAGTCGATCGTTCAGAATGAAAAGATATTTTGTACCAAACAAACACCTGTTCTTCCAAACCAAGCAGCTGGGCAAGATGAAAACTGTGAAATTAGGGAGGCTGCCTCGATCCCAGTGGCAACTTTGAGAAATATACAGACTACAATGGCAGAGACAGTAGATAATGTCCATCAGTCAACAACGTCCCAGTTACTCCACAAAGCTATCCTGTATGGAAGACTGGCAAGCCCATCTCAAATCGCATATGACTTTTACAAAAAAGTATTTACGAGATCCTGCAAACATGTGGCAAAAGGGTTTGTGGCCAATTGGAACTCAGAGAAAAACCTGATTCAGTCTGGCTAAAAAAGGGATGAATCTTGAGCGGGACAATGATCCAAAGCACAGGGCCCCCACGTGGGGTGAATGCAATCATTATATGTAAGTTTAATTTTTCTTACAAGTTTTTCAATAAGTGTTCAGTAGGTTCATTCAAGATTCACTTAAAAACAGTCACTTTAAATAAATGGGATCTGTAAACAACATTTCAAATTTAACAAAAGGGGACATCACTGGAAGGAGGTGAATGCTTTTGCAAGGAGCTGTATATGATGATAAACCTATTCTAACAGCAATTAGAACAGATTAATGGTGAATAGTTTTGAAGAAAAGATCAAACCAGTAGAATATGCCATAAAATGTTATGCTAAGTTCTCATGAAACGAAAGGACAAACACGTTTTGTAACATGAGGTCCCAAGAGCTTCATTCCAAAGAGCATCTAAAGTTTCAACCATATCAAACAAAAATGTGAATTTGTTGTAAAGTCAAAGTCCCAGTTTCAGGTTGTGCAACATTGTGCACAAACAAGAAGACTGCAGTTATAATTTATAAACCTCACCCTGACATGCCAGGCTTCACCTAACAGTGTCTTGAAGTAGCAGTCAAGGGGAGGTTGCAGTGGAAACTTTTTGAGGATAAATTTTCCATTTCACATAAGATTTTTGTTATTATTTTTTGTAGCAAAAATGTGAACCACCTGCAAAAGGAGCCCTCAGGGTTCAGCATAACCAGTGTGCTCTGCAAATGAATGTATTGGACTCCTCCAACTTCCAATGCAACCCAGGCATTCTTTTACATGGTATTCAAAGCCTCTTCTGCTAATTATATGCAATTCAGTTGTAATAAATGCCTTATGTTTTCCAGTGCTTAACTAAGGCCAGAATCTGCTTTGCTTTTTGTGTGGCCTAATTCCACATCAATAATACCCTCAATCAAGAAAGATAAACTTTTTGAGGCGCATTGGGAATTATTTTAAATAAAGCATGATAAAATAAAAGTGTTCTTCTATTTAATTATTTAATCTAAACTCCGTGATTACATACCGTAAGTTTCCATCATAGTCTCTAAATTGCATGTAATACGTTATTAACATTTTTATGCTTTAAAAGCTTTCAAACAGTTACAACAACAAAAACTAATACAACTTTGTAATCAGATATTTCACATTTTATTTAATGCCAGGTCATATGTACTTTATAAGCAGTTCATAATTATTAAAGGATTACACATTCTCACTGAAAGACTTCAACTCCACTGTATGAAAATCAAACAAATAAAAGAAAAGGAAGCCAATAATTTGATGTACTGATGTACTGCTACTGAAAATACATACAGTATGTGCATGTTAGGGAACAAGTAACAGGTTTATTCCTGCTGAAAAGAGAAGAAAGAAAACACAACGTTTCTGCCGTGGAGCCTTCTTTGGTTGTAAGACACCAAGGAAGTGTACTTACACCCGAGAAGGCTCCCCAGCCGAAACGTTGTGTTTTCTTTCTTCTCTTTTCAGCAGGAATAAACCTTGCCTTGTTCTTCTGCAGCCTACGCATGCTGACGCAGCTACTGTACCCACCTGAGCTATGTGTATGTTAGTTTACAAAAAAGTACAGTATGTGTATTGTGGGTGACTATGAGTCAGAGTTGTTGTTCACATGCACAGGCTGCCTCACTGCTCCTGGGTCCTGGATTCAGCTTCTGAGTGAAATTGACATTTTTATACGAAGACTTTTCCCAGCGCTACAGTTTGTTTCTGCCTTCCAAAGACATGCTGGCTGGGGTCAGTGGTGTCAGCAAATTGCACCCCATGTGGCAGAGTTAGGCTCTCGGGTGGTGCAACCCTTACCAGGAACAATTCTTTCTAATAATGAAGAAATTAATAACTTGCCAAAGAAAATGTTACAGATGAAAAACAGCAAAGGGGAGGGGTAGCCAATAACAATCCTGACATGGATACAGTAGTCATAAGCGTGGAGGAGCGTTCGAAAAACACCAGGAGTGAAGGAATTTCTGATAAAGGATAGATGGAAACTACAAAATACTCACCATGAGTGTTTCTCCTCTTCTGTGTTGTTGTCTTGGTTAAAGCTCCCTGGAATTAAGAGAACCTGTATGCAGAGAAAATAAAATTTCAACTATTTCCTTGAGGATGTTCCATCTTATTTAGGGTTTAATCTTATTTAGGTAAAGAGAAGCTCAAACCATTTCAAACCAATCATGTATGAGTGTTTTTGTCACAACACTCCAATATTCAGATATCAGTAAACAATTCACTGAAAGTGTCTTGCATTATTCCTGCTACTGCTTCCACTTTGTACTTGTTATTCTAATTTAATAAATTAATAATAGATGAGAGACTACCATCAGCATAAAACTACTAATGGTACAAATCTTGATAGTGTCATGAATGTGGACATTTTTGAAACTTTTTGAGAATGTGGACATTCTCAAAAATTACTGTACTTTGCATGATTGGAAACAAATGCGTGATTGCGAAATGCTGTGGTGTTACTTTTACAAAGACGGTCAATGAAAAAAAGAATGTGGACCAGGGCAATACTTTGAGTTTACAGCTTGTCCAAGGTCATTTATTATTAATACTATTAATAATATCTTCGTTAAAGACTTTGATGGCGACAGCTCAAACATGAGAGGTTGAGCTTTATTAGCTCCACCTTGCAGAAATTCCGGATACTATTATTTTACTTGCAGTACCACGTGGTATTATGAGGTACTATACGAGAATTTACGGTAACTCGCGGTAGGCTGCGTCAAGCGCACCGCAAAATAATGCGGTATCGCCTGCTCGTTTTGAATGGCTGCATCTGTACATCTAATAGAATACCATGGCTATTTCTTCTAAATGGGTTAGTTTAGGAAAAAGTAACAGGATGTTCCAATGACAGCACAAAATAATCAAGAATTCTTAAACCAGATGTGGAGAAATTTGATGACAAATGTAAGGTGATAGGAATCATGAGTCACATCAGCAATTAGAAGCTAATTTCTAATTAGAATTGTGTAGCCTGACATTGTGTATAATGCCTGACACATCACCAAATTAATTTTCTATAATTCTTAAGGGTCTCCATCCTGGTTTTGACTACTTCATGAACTATGTTGTGAAGTGAATTAACACAATTGCAATTTCATATACATTTTTCTCTCAATTGTAAAAAAATTGATTTCAATAAAGTCATGCTGCAAAGAATATCCACTGCATAAGAAAGTAATTAATTTCTCTATAATTGTTTTTCAATAATGTGTCTCAGAGAATCCATACTCCTGAACCAAACACTTTGTATTCAATTATAAAATGGTGTGAAACTGGTTTTCCCAAAAAAGATAAATTAGAATATTGATCAGTAGGCTTTAAAAAGAAAAAAAAGGGTTTAAAAAATCAAAATGAGAGTTCATGTTCACGGAAAGGGAATTTAAATGTTTATTATATGTTTTCTATATTTAGCATGATATCCTTATATATTATGTGGGTTCTAGAACAATATCTTATTTGGGAGTTCTGCACTTCACATTAGGAAGAGGTCTGTGGGCACAGACAAGGGCATTTTTTCCATACAGGACATCCAAGATGTGCTCAAGTGTAGCCTCTACCCTATATTCTCTGAAGTGTTATAACAGTTTTACATTTGACCTTTACAAGAGGTCAGGGGTCACAGCAAAAGGCTTTTCTGGATAGAACACATGTGGTTTCCATTGTGTTCTGAAAGAACCATGACACTACCTACAATCCGTAAGGAATTATTCGACATTTCAGCTTGTGACCTTTAGAAGATGTCAGAAGACACAGGCAATGTCCTTTTTTTCCTAGATCACATGAGGTCTGTGTTCCCTAATACCCATGACTTCATCATGGACTGAAAAGCTAGGTCTTCACATGAAAAGTAAGAAATATTTTCAGTTTTATGGTGATCAACTCATGTGATCAAACAGTCTTTTGCTGTAACCTATCAAAATTATAGTCCACCATTCCTCTGTGATTATGAGCAAACTCTGCTACAGAAAGAGTACGTGTCACAACATATGAAAATGCATATTAAACACACACGATTGAGTTTTTGTAGCGGTTTTTAATGTAGCAGATTGGGTTGAACAGATCTGAGAGAACCTGTTCTAGTTTATGTACACTAAGATTTTGTACAAATCAGCCAAGTAGTTTCAGAGAGAGCAGAATGTTTTTCAGCAAATCTAAGTGTGGTGTGGTGGTTCTTATTTTCACCTCGCCATGATTAAACATTTAAATATTCACCACTCTGCCTCACAGAAAAAAAGATCAGCCTGCTAATCTCCCCTGGAGGCACTGTGCTGACTGGTGTGTCTAATACAGGACTCTAGTGAATATCACGGATGCCCATATAAAATTAAGAAAAGGTTTATTTTGTCTAGTAAAAGTATAATATTTCATGCTGGGCTCTAGCCATGTGTTCATTTGTTTAGTGTGTTATATGTTGTGTAAATTTACCTTGTTTGCACAGTGCAGCATCTGTCTGCGTGTGTTGCTTGTCCCTCCTCCAGGCAGATGCATTGCCTATGGGACTGGGCTGGTTTACTGTTGTTGTCCTGTACTGTGTGTCTGGCAGCAAAACTCAGTGTAGGCTATGGGTAAAAATGGGGTATTTGTCATTCTATAGGGAATTTCCAGCAATAATTTCTTGGTTTGATATATATTTTCTTTTTCTCAACTAGTAAAATATAATGTTAAATTACTTGTGTTGCCTGCACTGAAACCCCACTGGGTAGGGTCATGTGAAAGACCCTGTATAAATTCAGGCTGTGCTAAATTAGGGCAGATTGATAGTCGAAGCCTTTACTGGACTGAGTCTCATACCCAAAGCATTTTGGCTGCTCTATGCCTTTACCTTTTTCCTCAGCTCTCTCTGGAAACTTTTTCACCAGAGAAGCTACTTTATGATTTATGGTCCTTGTTTTGGAATCAGATTGTTTAAGATACATACAGTACAGTTGCATAGTCTTTTTTTTATAAAATAGGTTTTACCTCAACCCTAACCACTCGCTCACCTTACCAATTCTTCACACCAAGATGGGAGCTGAGCCATGTGATCCATCGAGCTGTCCTGTACCAGTCTAAAACTTGGATGTGCACCCAGCTGGGACATCGAAACAGCTGGAACACTGGAACTTGGAAGTACTGTGCACTTGGTGTACTTTCAGTGGTTTCACCAACTTATTAAGTTTTCACCAACTTATTATTCAAAGTTGAAAAAAAGTTTTTACAGGGTTAACAGGTAGCAGTACTAGCTAGTTTGAGATGAGAACTATGTGGTGGGCAGCACTGACAACTGGAAGAGCTATGTCATGGAGGCCAGACGCTAGCCGTGGAGAGAGACTGGCAAGATGGGAGGACCCTATGCGAAGCGCCAGAAACAGAGCAAACACGGGGATTCGCTCCGGGCTCAAGGTATCGGGCAGAGTCGGAATGAGACATAAGCCCTCAGGTAGCAGACGTGGGGGGGCCTGGTGTGGCGAGTCTCTCGACAACTGATCCCAGTGCCAAGCGAGGAGGACAGGACAGACAGGAAATAAACAGCACACCTCCACCAGATGCACCGGAAGCACAAGAGCAGGCACAGGGAAGCAAGGAACAGGACAGAAAGGTGGAGCGCCCTCTAGGGGTAGGAAGAGGGTCGTGACAAGCAGCCTGATCCATAGCACGGAAGAGAGCTGCCACTTGTTGAATTTTACTACATAAGATCAAATTTCGATCTGAATCCCTGAAAAGAGGAGTATTGGCAACGTATGCAGCTAGACGCCTGGGAGAGAGAAGAGTTGAAGGAAGGTACAGACCAGTTGGACTCCTATATTGTCTAAAATGGACACCTTTATCACAGCTATAAGAGTAGGTACTGTAGAGTATAGAGAATGGCTCCTGTAAACTGTAAGATTAAATATATAGCAATGCCCCCAAAACAGAAAAGCAGAATGAATAGTTATATTTTCTTGAGTTAATTTAATATGGAATTAATGTGGAAATTAGAAACCATTATAAGAGATAGGTGAATAAAAAGATTTATCGGATAAACAAATATAATCAAGAAATACAATATTAAAACATCACCAGTTTCTGGACCTGCGGTTTAGATCATCTTTCCCAGTCTTCTGTTTTTTTTCCTGGGGTGATGCATTCCAGCTGGAACAGCCAAGGTAAGCGAAGGCATTTGGGTGCATAAGAAAGGCCTTGGCGGCACTTCATAGAACATGTCTGGCTTTTCAATTCAGCAACAGGAAACATATCTCGTTCTACAAAATTACAAAGATCAAAAACTATATAGAAAACAATGACTTCTATTTTATAAACAGACTGTACAACTAATATATACAGTCAAAACCACTTTGTAGTTAAATATATATAATAATTATATCTCCACCCTTCAACCACTATTTATTTTTTAAATTATTACTATTTATTTTGAATAGTCACCTATTTTTATTTGAGAATTTTAGCTCTTCTTTGGTCTTTTAGCTCTTATATACTGATAATTGAGCTATTTCAATTATATATAGTTAAGTCCATGCATACAGTGTTTTTCATCCCAAAGAATCACAAAGCACAAAACACACAATACTACAGTACTAGACCCACCTGGGTGGGTGATACACAGTCCCCTTTATGGACTAACAGACTGACTGCACAGTTGATCAAGCACAAGTGACACGTGGCTTCACCAGCTGAATACATTGTAGCTAGGCAAGATTGAGAAAACCCAGACAGTAAAACAAAATTTTGAGATCTTTAATGGTCAAGTAGTCTGGACCTCACTTTAACAGCACTGTCCTACAGCACAGTGTGCCTGAGCATCGTTCATTTTTAAACCCTGACCCACAGAGAAGATGATCAGCTACTAGTCTACCAACATATTTGCAACCTGATTTTCCTTGAAACATACCAGGTTTTAGTTTGTGCGAATTGACAAGATAAGGAAAGAAGGTGATAATGCTGTTGTGAAATATGATTTGAACTACTGTGTATGTGTTTAGAGACACAGGTACAGTACGTAACCATCTGCCTTCTTCCTGGATGTGCTCACATCAAACTCAGCTTTTCAAATCTAACCTTCCCTATTCCCCTTCTTACTTCACCTGTTCTCTTTTATCTCTGCTTCACTTCCATGATCTTCCTACTCTCGGGAAATCCCTCCCCTGACACACTGGACAACTGTAGCACTCTGCTAGATGATCTCCCTGCACCTAAAGACCCACTTGTTCAGACTGCAGCTCCAGATCAATCTGTTCGACACACCACGCTGTTTTAAACAGAACATTGATTTGCTTACTCTTTAACACACTGCATTATGCTGTCTAAAATGTTTTGTAATATCCTACTGTATCCACTTTTTCCACTATAAATATTAAGTGGGAAATACAATATAGTGGCAGTCTCGTAATAAATTAATATTTAAGGAAATTAATATTATGCAATATATTTTGTTTTATTGTCCTTCGATAATACATATGTAAAAGACTCTTACACAATTAGCTGTATTCATCACATTTACTGCAATGTTCCGTAAGCCAGGCCTGCAGAATACATACTGTAGCTGAAAGATTTTGGCATTGTTTTCTTCAAGCATTCTGCTCCACATGTAGACATTCACGTACACAGCAATACAGAATGAATTTAAGTGCTTGAGGTCGCGGCTCTTCAAGTGGAGTCAAGAAAGGACAAGTCCAGATTTCACAGATTAAGAAAAACAAGAAATGTACTGGCCCTTTGTATGCTGGATACATAACAATTTTTTGTGAAGTCTGGTGACTATAAAATGTGTGTAGATTCTGGCTCTAGTCAGTCAATCTCGACAAACTACTGAGTATGCACTGAAACTCATCATTTTCCACAATTGTAAATTCATATACTTTTTTTTATAAATACATATGCTGTATTATACTGTACATATAATATGTCTGACTCCAGGTTACATAATAATGTTTTTCTGGAATTGTGCAGCTTCTGATTACTGATAATCACTGCTAGCATTCTACTGGAGAGCAAAGGAAATGAATCTAATAAAAGGCTGATTCTCAAATTAAAAGGCATAGGAATCCATGATATCAAACAGGGGAAAAGCATCACCTTAAGAGGCACAAGGTCTAATCAGGCCTAATTAAACAGTTCAGGTGGGTAGCTGCTTCAGCATTCGTAGGCTGCAAAGGAACAAGTAATAGGTTTATTCCATGCTGAAAAAAAGAAGAAAGAGAACACAACATTTCAGCCGTGGAGCATTCTTCAGGTGTGAGAGAGACAGGGCAGTAGACCTGATGAAGACCCAATTAGACATTAATACTGTGTACTGCAGCTTTTTATAGAGAGAGCAATGCTGTTTTTTTAAGATAATGAATGAACACACCCATAACAGATCTTACTCTGTTTCATGCAAATTGCTGCACTTTCTCTCTCTCTGAGAAAAGGTTTGTCACGAAGCTGCACATCCACAGCGCAATATCACAGGCTGCTGAGAGACACAGTTACTTTATTACATACACCTAAGAATTATGCTTTGTGAAATGAAAACTTAACAAACAAATACATTTTTTGACCAGATCTTTGTAATTTATTTAGTTCAAGTAGGGAGCCGTGTCAGCATGCGCAGGCTGCAAAGGAACAAGTAAAGGTTTAATCTAGGCTGAAAAGAAAGGAGACACGCAATTTATTTAGTTGGCCAATAGTTCTGTCTAAAGTGAATTACATTTGTACCTCTTTTCACAGCTGAGCAACTTACTAGAGCAATGCAGGAGAAGGACCTTGCTCAAAGATATGCAGTAATATATCAGCAAAATCTAACCTTGTATTTGAATCCATAACACTTCCGTTGTGAGTCCTGAGCCATAACAATTTCTCCTTTTCTGCTGGTGCAGAAAATACAGTTCTCTTTAAAATTAGTTAGAGAAAGGCAATTCTGTCTGTCCATCTGTATATTTAAAATATAAAAAACAGTCTCAGATATTGATCTCAAAACAATGAACAAATAAATAGAGTGCGTGAGAATTGCTTTAATTATCATTATATGCAAAGCACCTACAGAAAACAGAAATATTTTGCATGAAAAGGACTAAAACCAAAGCTCATACAGTAGGGCACATTCAGACATTTTTATGTTATACCTGTAAAAGCGCTTGATGACCTATTATTTACTAAACAGAGTGCATTTTTCAGCTCTTTTTCCATGACCATCACACATTCATTAGTCCTTTGTAAGTCTTTCAATGTGTTAAAGTAACTTTCACCTGCACATTGAACAGAATGCACTGCCAACACAGCATAAACGGTCACAGTACCGTGGCATTTACGTCCAGACTACCAGCTGTAATTTAAACTGGAACAGTTTAACCGTTTTAAAGGAAATCTGTTCGTGTTAGGTAAGCAATTTTACAAATGGAAACTGTTCTTGAAGAATGTATTCTAGAAAGGAACTGAATGTGATAATAGAAAATAATGGGAATCAGCTTTTGAGCTACTGGGCAGGAGTAACGCACAGGCTAGACAATCCTTTGCACTCAATCTGTGCCTATGGTTTCAAGATGTATTCAGAAAGAATTTCTCTTTCAGTTTTTTTTTTCTATATCACGTGAGCTTCACACACAACTGCGGTTTGAGATATGTTAATCCTGTTTGTATTGTCCGGACCGCTTAATTTAAGGTATACAATTTACTGTGTGATATATGTGTAAAAGCATATTTTATCAAGGATTTTTTTTATTTAATACTGATGTCTTTAACTTAATTTCACTGACTGTAATTTGTAAAATAGATTTATTCTAATGGAAAAAAACACAACAGAGAGGGACTATATATACATGCCTATGAAGTAATTCAATGTATTTATTAATGAAACAGTAATTCATTATTTAAACACAAGAATTAAATCCAATTCACATTGGGAAGGCAAGGTCAGTCCATACGAAAAGGCCGCTTTGTCTTTGAAATGAGCAGCTGCTGCCCTCGTGACAGGAAGGCGATTGGTCAATAGCAGGAAGCAGTGAGTGAGCGAATGGCAAATAATCTTAAAGATAGAGAGCTGAAGCAATATGGTGATGGGAGTTTTATTCTGTGTGGGTAAAAAAAGGAAAAAAGAAACGCCAACGACTTAATACCAGGTGTATGCTTTTGAACACCTAATGCCCACCTATTCTCCAACCCATTGTCCCTTCCAGCTAGGAAACATGCTTTTATCGACTTAGTCGTTTCTCACAATCCAGCCAATAAACTCAACAGAATAGACATGCTCCATTGGGAAACCAAATCAAGACCATAAGACGCAATCTTTTGATAAATACATCTTACGCCTGAGTTTAATATTAGGTTACAGGATTTTAGAACACACTACTTAAGAAAGAGGTCAAATCTTATAAACACTGAATACTGAAATACTGAGTCAATGGAAGAAGGGTGGCCATCCATCAAAAACATAATACTGAAGGCTTAGAACAAATTCATCGCTTAAACTCTGAAGACCACATCAAGGAACATATGGTCTAGATGATTTTATATGGAAATAAAGAAATCAGTCTGAAAGAAAATATTACTTTATAGACTACATAAAAGGCCCAAGATTTAAATACAGTAAAAGAGAGTACTTAACTACAGGTGCAGTTCATTAAAAAAAAAACATTATAACGGATGGCAAATAATATCGGAAAATAAGCAAAAAATAATGTTTTTTTTTTTTAAATACTGTGTAACAGTTCTTGGGGTTTCCACCCTTGCTGCTCCTGCCCTGCCAGTTTGTCTCTCACTGCCTGGGCTCGAACCCGGGTCTCCAGCATCACGTGACAGGGAACTTGCTGGCTGAGCTAAAGGAAATCTCCCCCCCCCGGGCAGCTGGGATCCCTGTTATACTCAGGGGCGTATTCGTTACAACTGCCACAGCACAAGTAGGTGTAAAATGCTTATGAGATAACAGGGGATTAATAATAGAAGATGATAAAGGTGTAGTTAACATGTTATTTTACAATATTTCACAAAGGCCTTTATGATAGGCCTCATCAATAACATGACTCACATTCTCTCACAAGTTCCAGCAGGACAGTTGGCTCTGACATGGCTGCAGCTTTACGCGATTGGCTTCAGAAAATAAAAAATATTGAAAAACTTTTTCAAGCACAACGTCTACGAGAGCTAGCTAGTGAGCCTATATAGTCACCTTATATATTTTTTATTTACTGTTTTTATACTTATATCTAATATTTTGTATTAGCATAAGAGGTACTGTAAGTAGGGGGATTTCGTAATGGTTATAGGGTAATTTGACTAATCAAAATCCCTAACCTTGGCGTGAGTTACAAGTCGCCTGTATTGGGGAACTTCAACACAGCTGACCCTGAGCTCCAATGGGGATTGACAGTGCCTGATTTTCTCAGCCATACTTGAGAAACTAATGAACGTTATTCATAGGCCCCTAGTAATGACATTTCAATTCTCATTTAGAGGGGGAGCAGTAGCCACGGATCGGAGGAGTATTTTATTTTGTTACGTCCGCCCCGCTGTGAAACTACAGGGCCAGTGTCACCCTCTCCTGCCTGTCCTGCTCCTGCTGCTGAGAAGACAGCATGCTCAGAGCACCTGATTGTAATGAGAAGTCATTCTGCATCAGCAGATCAGGATATTTAAGCCCTGTTCAGGACAACCACCAATGGGTTCCCAGCAGTGATCTCTCTGCCTTCTGCCCATTGTCGTCATTTTCCAATTTCCCATTCTCCTGGTTTCCCGGTTTCCCTGGATCTTCCCTGTCTCCTGTCCATATCCTGACCTGTCCGGACTCCGCCTGGGGAGCTGTACTCTCTGCCAAAACTCCAACCTGCTGTGGTTGCTTGCAGCTGGCTTTTTGGCTGTTAGCAGCATCGTGTGGGGCTGTGGGTCGGGTGTGTTGGGTGCCGGCAGTCGGTACACACACTTCTCTCCTTCACAGTGGGAGGTGCACTTCCCCCTTTAGTGTGTGCGCTGGCAGTGAGGTTTGATGCGGCACTGGCCTTGCAGTCCCCATGTTGACATGTGCCCCTGTCCTGCTTAGCTCCAGCTGCAGACTGACCAGCCCTGCCCTGGCCCTGGTTTCCAGTCTTGCACTTTGCTCAGTAAGCGGAGTCCATTCTGGAGAGCGCCAGCTACTAGCCCTGGACTGTGACGCCCTTGCTCTTGGGAACAGAACACTTCCTGGCGTGCCCAGCCATCCTGGTGGGTGGCACAGCATAACAAAAGCAAAATCTTTTCAGCTTTCTAGCAGCCAATGCAATTCTTATACACTGCAGTGTGCATCACCTGGACAATCTGCTACATTTATCACAATGTGCGTCCTCTCTAACCTGAATGAGAGCAGTGGTCTGAGACAGTGAGGTGGATACAGGTGCAGGTGAGACAGGGAAGCAAGCAGGCGTAAGCAGGCAGGCAGGCTGACATGGCACATCTACAGAGCAACACAGTCCAAAGACGTAGCTGCAGTTCATTAAAAAAAAAACATTATAACGGACGGCAAATAATATCGGAAAATAAGCAAAAAATAATGTTTTTTTTAAAATACTGTGTAACAGTTCTTGGGGTTTCCACCCTTGCTGCTCCTGCCCTGCCAGTTTGTCTCTCACTGCCTGGGCTCGAACCCGGGTCTCCAGTGAAGTTTGCATTCAAACTTTAAAGACAAAGCATGTGGGAACCCAGAGACCGGAGACACTCTGACTGAGCAGGGATATGATGTGAAGACGGGTCTGAAAGATTCTGTTCTTAAAGAGGTAAGCTATGGTTAATTTTGTGCTGATGCAACTGATATTCCTACAAGAAAGTGTTGTCACAGCGCTCAACATGAGCAGGTGTAACAGTTACATATTATGTTATAATTACTGGCCCCTTGTCTTTCAGAATACGTGCTATTAGTTGACAACATTATTGCCTTTTCCAGGTTCTGTTGAAAAATAATCTTTAAATTGACTTATAGGACACATGTTTCAAAGATTAATTAAGATGTTTTTAAGATTGTCTTGAAAATATTGAAGCTCTGTCAACATTTTCTTTTTCTATACCTTCCTTGTGTTATACTTCAAATAATGAGCTACTGTAGGTAATGTGTAATACTACAAATATTAATATTTACTATCTGTAAAAGCAAAATCTCAAATTTCTTAACAATACCTTCAAACCACATTACATAATATACAACATAAAATTTAAATAAATAATTAATCCAAGAAAACAATGTAGATACAGAAACATTTTGCGATTGTTTTTTTTTCTGAAAAAGTACATTTCAAAAAGCCCAGTGTGACTGAGTACCTTATTTCATTTGGGATGGTGTTCCAGAGGTTACAGATACAGTCAGGAAAAGATACAGCCTGGAAATATTTTTTTTGATGGAAGGAATGTTCTTCACCTGAAGTTCAGAAGTCAGTTCAGGATTTAAGTTTTATTTATGGATTGAAATCCAAGCACAGTTCTGTCATCAAGATTACAGCATTGGTTTCATGTAACTGATGGAAGGAACTCAAAACCATGACCTCAGTCTTATTACAATGAAGTGCAAAAAATTCTGTCAGCCAAGCTTTCACATCAGAAATTCGTAGAGTACTGAAACAGTTACAGCAACGTCAGGTTAAGGGAGGACATAGATATGACTACTCTCTGCATAGAAAAGGTCATCAAAGTATCTGACCAAAGGGAAATATAAATATGTAATATCAATACTAGCAAAGGCGTCAATATGTGTATCTGATAAATAAATGCATGGGACATTTAATGTCAATGACAGGGCTTTAGTTGGGATTGGAAAAACAGAACACCTGTCTTTAAGCATTTATTGGTTCTAGCCAAAGGTTAATGAAAACTAAATATTTATTGATGGGAATATAGCAAGAGAATGCGACATTTTGGTTGTTAAGGCATAATTAACAATCCCAATACAAACCTAGACTAGGTTAATAGCTAGTTAGCCAACGGCTGAAGTGGTATTTTGTAGAAAATATTTAACTGTAATTACATAGTGCATTTAGACTAGGTCTTTAATAAAGCTGTTTTTAATATTTTGCCCAAAGAATGTCCTGATCACGATTGCTGATGGCTTTCCAGCTTTCTGCCAAAAAAAACCCCAACACATCACTGCAGAACCGTGCTTTTCTGTGGTTCTCTTCACACGTCAATAAAGTTTCCTATGGAGAGGCACAAGAAATGCTGCATTTCCTGAACCCTGAATGTTCCAGCTTAGCAACAGCTTTGTCTTTAAGAAAATAATTCCACTTGAGACCGCTTCATGAATAAAACATAAGGAACACAGGGTACTGGAAACATCCTCACACTATTTACGGACTCTGTGTTACATAAAATGTGACAAAGCCATTCTGTAATGGGATTGAATACCCGCCATACTGGCAACACATTAAAAGGACAATGACTTGACAGAAGAAAACACACTTGAGCTTTGTATTTACAAATAAATTCCATTTGACATAATTTTCGTCAGATGTTGTCCTCAGCTATATAATGCCAAAAGGTTTGATGCTTTGAAGAAACTTTGATGGAGCTTGAAATTACACTTTATGAATATATCCAAGTATGTTTTTCTTTTTAAATTGCTCGTAATAAAACAGATGCCTTAAATAATTCAGTACACCCACTTAATTCTGATGCACATCTGAAATAAAAATGACAACTGTTTCTCATTGTCTATATTGTAATGCTTAGCCTGTAATGCAGATGTATGGTAGATAAAAGCAAAACTGGGAGCATGAACACATTGAAAATCTATATGTAACAGGTGTTAAAGTTGCAGAAAAATAGAAAGAAAAATCAGGCATACACAATTTTCCATTACGTCACTCTAACATTCTTCAGTTCCAGATACAGTATCTTCTGTTCTGTTTTAGGTCCTCTATTGCACACTTAAATTCTGTGCCATTTTGCTATTGTTTCTCATGAATATATTTAAGAAAACATTTTACTTAAGAAGAGGTGGCCTCTCTATCACTATTATCATCTGTTCAAAACCTATAGAATTTTAATCATTTTGTTTTTAAAAAAACATGATATAGTTCTATCACAGCACTACTTACATACTACTTACTGTAGCAACATACATAGCTATGCCATGATGTATTTTTACTGTTTTTCACTGTTCTGCTCTGCTTTGGGAGAAATAAACATCACAACAGTAATGCGTGCTGAGGTAATTTGTCACAAACCGCACGCAGGCACGCAGGCACCGTCGCATTCCCACGAGCAAACGATCGCTTATTAACTTCACTCACCTTGTCTATTTAAACTCCCACTCTGCAACTTGTCCTCGCTCACTGTTGAGGTTTCCTCAGCCAGAGCTACACCTCCAGTTCGTGACTTAGTCCAGCCCCCTCGTTGTTCTTGTGACCCTCTGGATTTCTGACCCCAAAAAATGTTATCAGAATATTGGCGACACACAGCTTCCAAAGTTTAATTCTGCCTCTGTCAACAATCTAAGGCAATTAAACCCACGTGTTTTTTTTATTTTTAAGTGTGCCATTGTTCCATACAGAAGGATCGGTTGAAAGGACAGAAGTATGGATAAGAGGGTTTGCATGAATAATACCACTAGTAGAGAGCATCTCTGGCTAAAGCAAATTTTTATACTGGTAATTTAACTCCATTAACCTTTATATGGAAGAGACCTCTGCACTTTTCTTTGGTACGCGTGTATTCCACAAAACAAGCCCTTGAGCATGACTTAGTCATATCTTATGTGAGTCACTGTAAAGGGTCCTTCCTTCATAGAATCCCAGCCACCTACAGTAGTTGTAATTGGAGCGTTTTTGTTTTTTCAAATGTATTAGCTATTTGTCAAAAACTCAGAGGAGACCGTCTTTGTCTCCTAAATACAAATTATCTCCATTCGATCAACAGAAACATAACACCTGTTTTGTTCTCATGCAAGGAACTGCATACAAGGTACAGTAACTTAAAAGTCAGTCTGAACAAATAAACTGAACAATGATGACAGCATTATGTTTCTTGAGGGAATGAAAAAAACCTTCTTAAAATACTGTACCTCCACAAATAAACATACCTGTTGCTGTGACCACAACCTATGATAAAATTAGGCTGCTGTATGCATATAGAAATTAGTGTCACCTATTTTAATTAATTCTAATTCGACTAAAAAAAACTTCATTAAATCGATTACATCACATATGCAAACCATAAGCGTATTTCATGAATTACAAAAATCAAGACATTAAAATTAAATTAAATAATTCATTCAGTAAATGAAATTCTGTCATGCCCTTTCTTATACAGTAATTATTTCAAGCTGTTATGTTCAGCTATCTCTGACCCTGTCCTTGAGACTAGTGCGGACACAATCTTCAATGGCTTCAGTGACGTGCTAGTAGTGACAACCCGACACACAGTAGGCCTGGTAAGGCAGCTAAGTTCCCTGTCGAAAAAAAGAAGAGAGAAAACACAACGTTTCGGCCATGGAGCCTTCTTCAGGTGTGGAGGATTCTTCAGCCTTCTCCACGCCTGAAGAAGGCTCCACTGCCGAAACATTGTGTTTTCTCTCTTCTTTTTTCAGCATGGAATAAACCTATTACTTGTTCCTTTGCAGCCTACGCATGCTGACGCAACTACCCACCTGAACTAAGTTCCCTGTCTTGGAGGGCTAAAGGATTTCTGGTTGTTTTCCCACCTGAGTCCTTAATACTTACTTCACTTAGCTAATGATTTACTTAATTCGATAAATTGAAGCTCTTGCGTATTCTTAAGAAGTTGGGGATTTAAAGACATGTATAAAGCCCGCCGGACATCGGCCTCTGTGCACCAGTACTGTTTCAGTATTGGCATCAACTTCATCATTTTCAATCGAGAAAGCATTAATTAAGTGAATAAGGCTACGTATTTTTTTTCTGCTCACAAATAGAGGACTGTTTCCCTTCCATTCGGTCCCAAAATTCTTGTAAAGTCACTAGAGTTGTCAATGACTCACCCTTAGCACACAGAACACCTTGGACTCGTTGTAAAGATTGCACAAAACAGTAACACATGTACAATGAACACTGACACTGACTGATTTTTAATTATTTGATATATTACTTTCATCTATGTTTCTCAAAGACAGTAAAAATGTCAAATCAGCTCTGTCTCATGTGAGAAAATCAGACTTCATCTATTTGGTCCATGCGTTCATCCTTCAGAAGTCTGATTGTTCTCTGGGATCTTGGAGTAATGTACTGTTATATTCTTGCATTCCTGTGTAGACTGGTACTTGATAAGATGTTTGCTTTCACAGCGTTGAAACATCCAGACTTTCTCTTCATTTCTCCAAGATGTTATCATCAGAGAGGAAACCCTTTCCATGCATGCATTGCTGAATGCTAGTGAAAATGCACTCTCTCATTAAGACTGCTGTCACTACCCACTCTGGCTCATGTAGAATCTTGTTGACTTGTCTCATGCTACTCCATTACTGCAGACATGGGACCTGTATTGCTGCATGCTTCGAATACAGACCCTCGTTCTCAAGCATGTCTCCCTGCACGCCCTGTCCCCCTCTCTGTACCCACTCCTCATTCTGTCACTCCCACAGCTCTTTCATCCTTTATTTCTCCTTACTCCTTACTCCTCTGTAGTCTAATGAAGTCCCCACTGAAAGCAGCATGTGTAGTTTCTGACCCTTTCTGTGTTTGTTCAAGACTCGTTTGTTTACAAAGCACTTGTGATCTTTTAGCTTCCAGCTGCATCCTTCAATATCTCTTATGCTTCATTGCACTACTGACATTTTTTTTTTCAGCTGATTGCTGATTGCACTTATTCACTGTATACTAGTAATACATATCAACAGGGTATTTACATTACTACTCTATACTGTTTTATGATTGGTTTCATGAAGGGTTAATGATATTTCATTTTGTTTGTGTGAAATTTTCTATGTTCTCACAGTTTTTTTTAAATCTTTATCATTTTTTAATTTCGTTTTATTTCGTTTAATTTTGCCTTGCAGTACCCACACAGTTGTTCCTTGTACATAATGCAAATGTTCTATATTGTAATGACCAGGGAGTGTTTAAATGACAACATACTGTACAGAGCTTATTAAATTATTAGCTTATTAAACACTTGTTTTCATGTGTCAGGTACCAGTTGACAGCTGTTAAAATACAGAGAAACAATATTCATTGTTCCAAACCATCAAAACAAAGTAATTAAGATCTGAACTATAAACAAGCTAATCCCAACTGAATCTCACCTGCCCCTCCTTCATAACAATATTCTAAATCAACCTGAATACGGACATCTTCTAAGCAATAAGAAATAAATATAACATTAATAAAAGTTCCTGAAATTTTCTTTTGCTTTTATAGGGACCTACCTACCTTTACTGTCATGGTATATGATGAAATTAGGATTTATACATTCCCGATTCTTAAAGCTCATCCGCCTTCATTTCTTTCATAGAGAATGTGCTAACAACATCAATACAAAATACAAACCTTACAATGTTTTCAAGAGCCATCCTGGACACTTTGGTTTAACACTGTTTTTATTGAAGAAACACATCATTCAGCTTCCTTTGCACCCTCTCACAAACAATGAAATGCTATGAAAAAAGGTATGAAGTGTTTTTCACACCTGCTAGCAATACACTGAGTAAATCTTGTAAATTTCCAATTCACTGTGTATTCAAACACTTGCCTTTAACTCTTCTCTTTAGTCTCATATTCACTCAATTCATGAGCTCATATGGTGCAAGAATGCTAACAACTTCTAAAGCTTGAATATCTGTGAATACCATCAGACAGACAGACCTCTTAAACCAGGGACTGTCCTGTGAAAACACAGACGACTGCCCATTCCACTGCCCATGGTGGTCTACAACAAAGGCTGTTAGTCCAGGTGACATCTTCAATGACAATGGTCCGTGTACATTTCTGAGCCTTGGAGAAATACATCAGCTCCCTGGGTTTACTGTACTACTGTATAGTATGCATCTCAGTTCCCGCTGAGCCCTTCATCACTGCATGTGGCTGATCTAATTATTCTACAGGTACCGCATGGGTGCCCGTCTCTTCTCTCTATGGCTTTCTTCACCCCTCGTCTTAAATCTGTCCTCCTGGAGAGAGGAGTTACATGGTGGTCCTGGTAGAGACGCTGTCTGCGATAATACTTTCTCTCATTTCCAAAAATATACCACACCAGCTCATCCATGATAAACCTAAAGGAATGAATGGATGCAACCCCACATTGATGGTTCCCACTGGGATTTCTCCCAACTCTCTTTATCATGCAGAGTCTCAGAGTTTACCCAGCAACTACTTACACAAAACTTTCTAGTTTATGAATCTAAATGAATACTGCAAAGGATAAAATGTATACTATGTATACATTTTTTTCAAATTGTTTGGTTGAATTATAGAGACAGAATTACCATGTATAGATTTATTTTTCATTAGTGTGTAAAATGCCTTAAAAAGCAACAGTAAAACAGCAGTTTATATTATATGTCGTTTTCAGAAATACACCCATACACTTCTTGGTTTTGTGTTTGATCACATAGATTATCAGTTTTAAATGCATTTTTGGATACAAAGCAAAATTTACAAATTAAATATAAAAAACTGTATGTTTTTCTTGTTAGACTTTTTTAGAAAAATGTAGTTCTGCACAAAATGGCATTTTTGTAAGTAATTAAAAACACTGCTCAAAATTCATGCACGTAGTAACAGAATTACAAGGGGGAATTTAGAGAGAAGAGGAGTACTGTGTGTAACATACAATAATCCTTTAATATAGTAACAAGTTCCATGACTGCCTTGTACTGAATAAGCTATCAACAGCAGTTTCAATCCAATTAACTTTTTTTCATTTTCATTTTTTTAAATCAATGAAATAACCAAAAACAGCAAGTCTGTTTACAGCTGTTTAACTTGCCTCAGTTCAAACAAACCAAACAAGACAAACAAACATCCATCTCATTAAGCAAACAATGGGCTTTTAACTCAGACATATTGTAATAAATGATTCAATTTGTTCTCAGAAATTATAAAATGTAAGGAGCCTGAATGAATGAGACAGTTAAAGTCTTAAAACCAATACAAAGGTATTAAAACTGTTACAACCATCATTTCATCATCATTGTTTAACATGAATAACAAAACATCTTGAACATGAGTTGCATGTTCATTCTAATTTTCATCCACCCATTTTCTCACCATTTTAAACAATACAGGGTCAAGGGACAACCAGAGCCCAGTGTGGCACGCTTCAGGCACGGAGCACTGGACAAGGTGCCAGTTGTGGGTCATAGGGCACACTCAGACACACGCACCAGGGTTAATGAACACAGGGAAGACGTTCGAACTCAGGGATCCAGTGCCCCAGCACTGCAGAGCAGCACTGCTAACCCCTGCACTACCATGCCACTCCTCATTCTCATTTTTTAGTAGTAATTCTTTCTGCTTTTTTTAACTTTGCTGTTTTTTCTGTAGAGCCCATAAATGTTGCGCCACCCTCCCGGTTGGTGTTCCACGGCTGAGAGATGCAATAAAGCACAAAATCACTCCCACAGAGCAGATAACAGTTGGGCTCCCTGATGTAGTCTACACCATGCTGAAACCAGCTGGGCCATTCAGCCCCACGTATTTCTGTGTTCTGTATAAAACGGTCCAGTGCATCAGATTCCAGGAAAAGAATACATGAAGCCTGCAGTTTTCTCTTTTGTGGCATAACAGAACTCTTTAATAGTGTCTTTTGATTTATTTGTTCTTAATAAGAAAAGTATGGTTAACTATACCCACTGAAGACTTCAAATACAGTACACCAACACATCCAGTTTGTATTGCAGCTCTGGTAGTGGTGTGCAAGCAAGCACTTTACTATAAATGTTAGAGCTGAGAATTCTGACTTGAAAGCTGACTTGATTAAGCCACTGTCTCACCTTACAGTCGTTGGGCTCAACGTCATGACTTCTGTACACCCTCATTTCCATTAGAAAACTGATAAAAGAAGGACCTCTGCTGGAAACGTATTTAAATAGCTTATCTGGAACAATGCTCAGGAGCTGATTGAATCAAAAGCAAGAATGGTAAGCTATTTCCAGCTTTTAGGATCCTTTTCGGTATTATGAAAAGGACATATTTCCTGACTGCAATTTTTTGGAAGCCCAGTGAACATCTCATAATTTCCATTGCACTGATTGCAGTTTCTCATTTCAATGTATAAGCACATGGAGCAGCAGTCATGTTGTTGTAAACCAAACTCTTGCTCTGAGAACATTCAAATAGGAAATAGAACCTTCACAAAAGTAACGTTTTTTTTTGTTAGTCTTGCAGTTCTTCAATTATAAAAAAGGAAATTCAAATTGAAAACATTGAAAATATTAGAGTCTGAACATAAAAAGAAAAAGGACATATTTTGTCCTTTAGTTTTCTTTTGTAAGTGTTCAAAAGTACAGGATTTCTCATCCTGTGCTCCCTTCCAAATACAGAATTGTCTAGAAGCACTGTGCAAACTGTCTCTATCCCAAGATTGTAGGAATTTTAGATAATCTGCTGGAATTGAAATTCCACTGTTTTTCCCACAGTACTTGGTTTCTGCCTGCTATTATACTATATTAAAGAAGATACAATAAGAAATGTGTGAAAACTCTTACCTGTAATTATATGTTCTTGAATACAATAAGCCCTATTCTGGGAATTTGTTTTAAAATGACATTTTGTTATACAGGAAAATTACTGACAGCGCAGCGAAAACCTCAAGGTTATCAACTAATTTAAAATAGTTTTGATTATGCTCAACAAGTTTCTAAATGTTCTTTGAAGAAGCACTCTTTAACTTGTACTGGGGACTTTGAATTTACTGTTTTCCCACACAGCCATCTATACTATTTCCTTTCTGTTCAAAATTACATGTTAAATCTGTATATCAATTAAGGCTTTATCTCCCACATAATTATCATTCCTCATATGTTTACAATTATTTATCAAAGTGTTCTTTCCTAAGAGCCTGTGATTATCCCTTAGCCTGTCTTTTTATAAATCAAGTTGATTTAAATAGCATTATTACTTTAAATATTGCTATGACAGAGTCTTAGTTAGTGGGACTGAGTTGGCACATTTAGCTTAAATGTCATGCTTCAAAGAGAAGAAAAGAAACACAATGTTTTGGTAGCGGGGCCTTCATCAGGTGACACACGCACATATTTTTTATACTGTATATGTGCATGGTATTAACATAAATCACAAACTATATTCTTTACACTTTCTAAATCAGCAAAAAATATGCTGCATATCTGGAGAGCTAATACATACTGTATATGATGTAGTGTGTATGGAAAGAGTAAATGAAGAGAGAGAAGGATAGATATGTGGATATGAAGAGTATTCTCCTGAAAACTGATGACTGGGAATGCACCTGCAATCTCATTTAAATGAATCATCACACATCTCCATATCTTACAGTATGTTCCTCATTCATCTGCAAAACGGACACTTTAGGGATGAGTGGTACACAATTTAAGAAAATACTAAAGAAATGTTTGCTAGAGGCACAGCATCAAATTACATTCTTACAGGATTTTATGGTATTATGCAAATAAAATGTCGGACAGAAATGATTTCCAGATACAGTACCATGGCATTTATGTAAGACCTTCACCGTAGCCGCAGGCAATTCACTTTGAAAACGTAAGGTGCAGGACACAGGGATCAAATGAGGTGCTGCTTCAACAACTCTCAACAAGTATTTACAGTCATATCACAAAAATTCTATACCAAATACTGTAGGTTCTGAGTCTACTGCTGTCACAAATACGTCGTTACGAGTAAACCAGCTGTGTTTTGGCACCCCAGAGATGCAGAGAGGGTATATCCGGCTGGCTGTGATCACATATGTTTTACAAAAACAGAACATTTGACCCTCCCTTACTTCTCCAGCCAAATGTCACCAAAGCATCTGGATCTCCTGAAAACTGCAAAACCACAAACAAAGTTCCCAGAGACAAAACACCAAATAAATAAAAGGAAGTGGATAATTTTGTGTGTTTTTTTCTTTTCCCCCACTCTGGATTCTTGCACAGACTGAATCCCACAAGTGCTGACAAGAAAGGATAAAGAGCAATGTTTACATGAGGTTGCTTTCGGGATAAAGCAGCTTTCCTAAAAACAGATTTATTATAAGTTTTATTGCAATTTAATTTAGGAAAAAGGAGAAAGTGGCATATAAAGCAGACAGAAATATAATTTCTTACAGTGTAGCTTCATCCTGCTTACACATGTCATTGCAATAGGTCTGTCTGCTTTATATGGGGTTGTGTGGTGGCTCTGTGCCTGTGGCTGGGAGGTTGCTGGTTTGTATCCCGCGGCCGGCAGAGGAATCCTACTCCATTGGGTCCCTGAGCAAGGCCCTTAACCCCAACTGCTCCAGGGGCGCTGTATAAATGGCTGACCCTGCGCTCTGACCCCCAGCTTCTCTGTCTCTGCCTGTGTATGTGTCTCATGTAGAACAAGTTGGGGTATGCGAAAAGACAAATTCCTAATACAAAAAATTGTATTTGGACAATAAAGTGATCTTATCTTAAGTAAAAAACCCAAAATTTCAGGACTCAAATCTATGTAAATTCTGGTGTTTTATAGCTTTGCTTTTATATTTTTTCCATCAGTTATGTAAATTAACCATAAGCAGTTAATGAGTATTTCATAAAATTTGCAAATTGTTGATATTGGGTTTTAGAATTGACTGTTATTATTGCATGTTTTCTGTAGATTTTTCGGTAAATTTTCATGGATTGAAGTAGTTTCAATAACAACTCTGAGGACAGAATTAGGAACAAACCCATGGTGCACATACCAGCCTAGGAATGTAAATTCATCTTTATAAACATGAAGAATAAAACATCTAAATATACATAATTTTAAATGATTAGCAAATTATACAAGCTATTGCTTCGAGGAAAAAATAACATTAAAAAATCAGACAGCCATTTTTTGTATTTTCAACACTGAAGGATAATACAAATAATACAGCACCTACAGTGCACACTATACTGTATAAAGATAATTGTGATGAACTCTCTTCATGTTTTTTAGAATGTCTTTTCCTCAGTGTCAGCCAGAATGACTTGTTCAGCCTTGATGTGTGTGTTGGGTAAATGAAGACTATGGGTTGTTCTGCATAGTGTATATGAAAGCCATTATCCATGACCATTATCCATGTCAGTGGCTGGGATAGTATGTGCATTGTTATCCCTCCCAGACCACAGTTGATAACTTCCATTAAAACTTTAGGTAATCTGTCAGTAAATTTCAAACCTGACTACTTATACACCTGAAAAAAAAGCACCTGTTCTAAAATTTTTGTTGACAATATTTTTGCTCCAGTTTCCTTCCACAGTCCAAAGACATGCTGCTGGGTAAATTGGCTCCTGGAAAAACTGGTTCTGATGTGAGGGTTAGTGTGTGGATCTGTGTCTGGACTGGCTTCCTGTCCAGGGTGTGCCCTGCCTTGCGCCATGGCCTGCTGGGATAGGCTCCGGCTCCACTATGACCCTGAGATGGATTTAGAAAATGGATGGATGGATGAAGTCACTTTAAAGCATCAACAGTGCCATAAGTGAAAAAGTCATGAGCCTTGAGTCATGCAGCAGAGCACTCTTCAAAGAAAAAACATTTTTTATGCAAATATAGTCCAACATTGTTTATATTAACATTAATGTTGTCCATAATATTAGTCCCTATCCCCGTTAATGAAAACATGAATGAATGATAACTTTTTGCCACTTTATAATCAGTTCCTCGCTGATAACACTGTGTCTTTTGTGGACATACTGTATACACGCACCACTCAGTTTGACTTTAACCATTGTAATATTAGAATAATGACTGATGAAAAACATAAAAACGATGAAGCTTCACTTGTTTATTCCTCTTTTCCTGACTAAACTAGATAATATTTTTTCAGATCCCTATAATTTGATCCTCCAAGGATATTACGCCATTAGCAAGAATCTGAGCAGCTTTACCCTTCATTAGTCCATTCTCTTTGCGCTCATTTAAATGTCCCAGCAGTTTTGCCAAAAAACAATTTCTGTTTTTAACAAGAGGCTTGTAGTTTTCTTAGTTGAAAGATTAGAGAAAGCTGTGATTTCAAGCAATAAACAACATTTTCAGGAAATGGCTCTTCTTTGGACAATTTATTTTTAATTCTCCAGACTTCATGATTGTTGTGAACTTCAGCACATAACGGTATCATCATCTCAAACAGTTCTTCTTTTTTTTCTTAGTTTTTTTGTTCTATCCAACAGTTTCTTTCTTTTCTTTGGCTGCACATATACTATTTTCAACAAGATTTTGGCAATTGGCTGATTCTGTCAAACCATTACTTCACACGCAGATTCCAATAATTTTGTGACCATGCAATTAACATATCTTGTATTTTTTAAACTTTGATGGTTATATTTCACACCCCTCTGTTCTACAAGTCTTTGAAAGGAAATCCTTGATGAAGCCTTCAGAGTGACACCAGGGTAACAGATATACTGTACTCGTTTAAACCTAAAACATTTTTGGATGAAAACCCATGTGTACTTCTACTGTATGTGTCTGCCATTTGGGCCTTACCTCCTTTACTGATTCATGCTGTTAAGCAGCAATACCCAAAGCACAAGATTTTGCCAAAAATATAAAAGTGCTTTTGGGAAGCAATGATCAAACATTAGCATGAGATTATATACCAAACTGAAAATCGCAGGCTACTTCTGTAGATTCGTTGATTTATTTATTAGTCATTAAAACTGAAATGAAATAAATGATAAATGTGAATGTGTTTCATACTCTCTGTGTATTTATATTTTTGTAACTGTACCACTGAAACTTCCTTCTCTTTTCTTTTATTGACTGCACCTCTGTATATGTTTCTGATACTGCATAACTAAAGATTGATTAAATGTGGTGTTTTGGGCTCAGGAAGTCATTCCAATTGTAAAATGTTTCTAAATATTACTTGGTATGTTTCGTGTTAGTAGTTTTGTGAAACAAATACTTGTCTTTTAAGATTTGCATGTTTTTTTCCACCACTAAATTGTTTATGGAAAAATAAAGCAGCCGTGTGGCCTGGTTCAGTATTCCCTGACCAGTGGGGGTGTTTTATTATTTAACTTTCTTAATTTGCTGGTACTGAAACTGATGTCAGGACTGACCGACATTTAACCATTAACTGCTACCACCTCCCAAATTAATTTTGCGCAATGTGATCAGATATAATTATTATTAATAAAGTACTAGGTGTCGGAGGATTTGTAGGAAGTTTGACTTTTTTTATTTTTTATGTACTTCTTGGTCGCCTTCACTATGTGGTACATTTGTGAGTGTAGCAGACATTGTATGTCGACTTCAGTACTCTTCCAGAGATTCCTGGGATCATTGCGTCCACATTTACCGATGTCTTTTTGTTTGACATTAATTTGAATTGTGACGTTTCAATTGACCTGTAGCAGGATTTTCCTCCTGTGATCCAGGGGATTTCCTGCTCTGGGAGATTATAAACCCCAGAGCCTCCCAACTGAACACCAACTCCCAAGGGGCCACACATGAAGTACGGGCTGGCTCTCTAGCTGCTGGCCTCTGGCTGTAACTCTAAGGGGTGTAGCGCTGACCTGTGCAGGACGTGAGAGAGTGTTGCTTCTCCTCAGGCCACTAGTGTGCAGTAGGCATGTGGGAGCAGTGGGATTGTGACGGGCGTGAGGGCAGCGGAGGCAGGGCCTGAGGGAGAGTGCCAGCAGCTGCTGGAGGACACAGCCTGGGGTATGAGGCTGAGGCGCTGGGGGCCGTGAGTGGGCTGAGAGAGGTAGACTGATGGGATACGGGCGAGCCGGCGACTGTGAGGGAGTTGTGTGTCAGTGATGTGTAATGTGTGTGAGACGCAGCCGGGCAGGCACAGGGCGGAGGCAGCATGGCGACTGTGAGCAGACACAACATCCGAGCAAACTGACAGAGCACAAGTGAGCTGCAGGTGTCAGGGTGAGAGGGTCCACCAAGGAGAGGGGGCTCTGTGGGAGTGACAATGAGGAGCAGGTGCAGGCTCTGAGAGAGAGGATTAGATCAAGGGGCCTTAGCGATGTGGCCCCCGTCACATGTGGCATCACAGTACTTTATATTGATACAGTACATTGAACATTATTTTAGCAGTAAATGAAATTAAATGTATAATGAGCGTCATTCTATATGCATGTTTTGGAAAAATAAAGTTTATAGATTTTGGATACATATTAAATGTTTTTGTCATCATTGTGAGTAATTAATTATTTATTACTGACTGTGATACACATGAGTGACTTTTAACAGAGAACCACTTTTGCAGAAAGACACACAACATCACAACAGTCCAGCTGAGCTGAAAGAGTAAAATAATGCAACATGATTAGAATTTAGTTTTTATGTAGGAAAAGACACATTTGTTCCATATAATTAGTTACGTAACAAATTCAAAGACTTATTTTTAAAGCATTATCAAATTGCATTGTTTAACAAATCATGTCTGCAGAATCTTAGCTTCTAAAGCTGTTGTTTGCGATATTGCGTGTGTGTTACAATAATGCTACTTTTGAAAATTCCTCATCTAAAGAACTGTTTATTTATTTTTGGCTCCCGAGGCAGTTTTTTTTTTTCTTTTAACTGTTATTTATTAATTTTCCAAGCCCCTAGTGAGGAATTTATTTTAATTCCCAAATTACACTGGCCATGACTGAACACTGTGTAGCCAGTTAACTGAAACCAGGCAGGTACTGTGCCGGAGACATGGCAATTTTACATACCAGATGACAGTAATCTTAGCCTTGTATTTGAAAACCCTTTCAAATGATGTTTTCTTGAAAGCCACTTCCTCAATTGAGTTGAAATGTGTAAGACTCCTTCTTTCATTTTTTGTCTTTTCACTGTAATCATTTCATGAGCACTCTGGATCATGGTATTCTCTCAATACTCTGTACGAAAAACAAACTGCTCCCATTCAGAAAACTGTTTGGCCTCTTAACTCCAAATATTATGTGTTTCGCTATAGTCGTGATACAATTAAAATATGGAGAACTACTTATTTTACATGTGTTTCTACTGTATGTATTTCAACTTCCCTGATTACAACTGTAATCATGCTTTAGTTGGTATAGTGTTGTATTGAGTAATATAAGAACAATTGTTCTTTTAAGCCTTTTCTGCTCTCTGATGACTATTATTAAACTGAAGAAGGCAACATTTAAAAAAATAAAAGAGAACTTTCTGCTCCACCAGGTCAGCAGTTTTGAATCACATACTGTACCTGTCTGTTTAAAATCATTTAGCAAATATTTATTTTGAAGATATTTTCTCATTCAAAAAAATCTCTAATTTTTAAAGTCCATAGTTAGTACCCTTGGCAATAAGAAGATTGCTAAATTGATGATTCAAGATGATTCACACCAAAAATCTTACAAAATCTTACAAAATTATTTCAAAGGCAATTTGAGTAGAAATGAAAATTAATCAGATCTCAGAGATTATGTTACTGAAAATATGTAATAATTGTTATGTTACCACATGGGTTTTTACTAAGGAATTGGATAACTATGATATTTTTTGTGTGTATTCCATTAATTAAGATAAAACTCACTCTTATACAATTTTCTAGTTTGCAAGTAACACTTATACCATAAACATCTTATTATCACATTACTGCAGCATTTTATTTCAATGGAATTTTAAACTTTATTTTTGTTTTAGTTTATAATTTATTATTTTAGTTCTCAGGCCAGTGATTCTTTTTTTTCAATTAAAAGTAATTTCATTTTACTTGAAAGGATTTCTACACCATCTCATGTACTGTACGTCTTCATGTCCAATTCTTGATTGAGCCAGAAAGCACTGACATAACAATTCATTTTCAATCCATTTCCTTACCAGACATTTTGCTTTGTTTATTTCCTGTTGGGAAACTACAATTCTAAAACGCAGTAAGGGTGATGACCCCAGATTTTTTTGTCATCATCTTTATGGTAAATTAAATGAGCAAATTCTGGGATGTTTTATATATGCTTATTTGGAATGTTTATAAATCAAACATTCATACACTTATAATTAAAAAAAATAGTTGAAGATGTATTATGTAGACTTTACTCAGGAGAGAACTCGCTGTAGAATAAACTTTTCCTAAATTTGGAGGTTGACTGACAAAACAGAATCTCTGAATATGAAGAATAGAAACCTCATCGTCCCATTCCAGAACTGCTTCAATTTCTCTATGTTGACATTTCATTTAAAATTAAATGTTGAAATAACTGCATTCTGTTTTCGGTTGTAAAACACGTCATCCTCCTTTAAGCTTTTTTATTTCAGATTATCAAAGTTCCAGGTGTAGTTTAATGTAAACCATGATGTGGATCATCACCTGTGGACCAAGGAAATAGTTCTGAAACTGATTTTTAACAAGTAGAAAGCAAGGTTTCCACAGCAGATCACAAGACGTAGCTCATAACTCCAACACTTCAGTTCAAGAACACTCAAATCATGTGAATAGTGTTAAAGGGTATCAACTTTTTATCATTATTCTCTTTTATGTCCATCTTTGGCAGCAATACAGTTTAATCTGCTTCTAGGTTTGGACCCACTCTAATCTTGTCAATCAAAGTCTGTAATTCTTTGACTAATCCAACAAATTAAAACAGCAAATGTTAGGTTATTTAGAAAATGACATGTAAACCCTTAATTTACAGAACTCCAAGGATGTGGGATAGGTGAATACTTCATTGCACTCAATGGCAGCATGCACATAAAACAACAAAGAATGTCCTGGAGGTTTTAAATCTATTCCAGTTGCTTGGATCCAGTTTCCCTTTATCTGAAACAGCCTCATTATTTCTATGCAAAGCTGCAAATGACTTGTAAAAGGGAAAGTACTTTCTCTTGTTAAATTCCTAACCACTTAGCAATGCTTTCAAGTTTTTAATGTTTCAGGTGTTTTAATCTTATTTCTTCTTTGTTTCATTACATTTCCTGAAGAAATCTCTGTTTAGTGCATCACCTCTGTTTTATTAATAGGCTTAGTGCCATGAATTGGGCACTTAGGGACAGTTAAAAATAAATGACAAGCAGTACAGTTTGTGAGGTTAATAATCTGCGGCTGTATGTTTTACGAAATCTAACTCTGTAAATACTTGTGGCATAGCAGTATCGGATAACAAAACTGTTCTAAAGAGAAAGCAAGAAAAAGGACCGACAGCAGCTGTAGGTGATATTATTTCAACAGTTTTCAAATGATGCAGTATTCTGTGGTTATTCATGCTTTTTTTGCCTTCAGGTTCTAAAGAGATAAAAATGTTGTAACATCCCTGGAGGTCTAGAGCAAGCTGAGTATAATTAGTCTTGCTTGGACTGGACTAGTTTGCTTTCTGTGCCGCCAAAAAATAGACCCAAAGGTATAAAAGTATATTTTAGTGATGAAGCAGAGTTTACATGTAGAAGATGACTCAAGAGTGATATGCCAAGAGATGCAGATGATGCCTAAGAGACAAATCAAGTTGAAAACAGCAGCAGACTAAAAGTGGACTCTTACAATTAGGTTACCTTTGAGCTGAAGTGTTGTACTTTCTTACCACTGTTAATAAAGTGATCCCAAGTTTTTCCTCAGGCTTACAATTGAGTTACATGTGTAAAATGTTTGTCTGTCTGGCTATGTTTGTCTATTTTTTTCTGAAAGCTCCATATTTCTGTATTCCACAAAGTAGCACTCCTGCAGCACTGCAGTAATCCAGATTATGCCCGAAATGCTTACAGGTTGACATAATCAAGGTCTTTCCACTTTTCATGAAATACACGCATCCCTTCCAAAGTAGTAGCCCATCTATCCAAATTTTCCACTTCTTGCAATTCAGGGTCATGAGGAAGCTGGAGCCCATCCTGCCAAGCAAAGGACACAAGGCAGGTAGATACTAGGATGCCAGTCATTACAAGGCACACTCACACCATGGCCAATTTTTCCAGAAGCCAATTAACCTACCATTACGCTTTTGGACTGTGGAAGGAAACCAGAGCACCCAGAGGAAAACCACACAAACACAAGGAGAACAGACCACCTTCATGCAGATAGCACCCAGGTCTGATATTTGAACCCAGGGCCCCAGATTGGTAATATCTAATTTCTAATATTATTGGGGGGTTTTGCCAGCATGGGAAAATGTATGTACAGATAAAATGCAGATTGTATGTCATGGATCCTGGTGAGAACATATCTCGCAGGTGCAGGAACCATTTTAATCACACTAGAAATTGACAGCCTACCTTGACTTGAACATGGGGATGATGTTCACTCTATCTTACCATCCCTGGAATCAAATGTCTCATCCATACTAGAAATAGTGGCTTGTCAAACTCAGTGTGACATTCCTCTGTTTTCTGTTACTGATCAAAGAAAAAAATTGGCAGATTCATTGTCAGCATCTCCATACTCATCAGACATCTATACTCAAAATTAAGGGCCATCTATTTATTTATATCATTGATCATTTATCAAATGCACAACAATACAGCGTGCTGCAGTAGTTGCTGGCAATGAAATGTCTTTTCTGCGAGCTCACAAAAATCACAAGAATCACAAAAATCTCAAAAATCACAAAATCACAAAATTACAGTTATGAAAATAAGGTTACATAATAATAGATGTAATAGAAACGGAATAAAACTCAAAATGAATAGAGCTGCGATGTGTCCATGGTGTATGCAATATATACAAGTAGTGCAGTAAGATGAATACAGTGAAAACTGTGTGTCCATGTAGCCATTACAGGTGATTTGCTAAAGGAGCTGCAGGTTGGCTATTTAGCAGTCTTATTGCCTGGAGGTAGAAGTTGTTCTGTAGTCTGTTGGACTTGGACCGAATGCTTCGGTACCGTTTACCGGACGGTAGGAGGGAAAACAGTTTGTGACTGGGATGACTGGGGTCCTTGAGAATGGACCTGGCCTTCTTCAGACATCTAGCTGAGTAGATCTCCTGGATGCTTGGTAGCTCACAGCCGGTAATGAGCTGAGAATGGCTTTATCAATGGGTTTTTGTTTAAGCGCTGTCCTGAGAGAATGGTAAGTCTTCACTTTGTTAAGGGTTTTTTACTATTTATTTACTATTTTTTACCTAGCCATATCTCTAGAAAGGTGCTGCAATTTCCAGACAAAATGTTATATATGAAATAAAAATAATAATAACAACAAATAAAATATATATTTTTGTATTTCTGCATACAGATCTACATGGGCAATTGTTCCAAGTCAGAGTGAACTGAAGCATCTTCTTTGTTCACATGATTTCATACTTAAACATCCCAGAGGTTCTATTTAGGTTCATGACCCTAATTTAGAAAAAGCCAGAAAATATTTAACCTAAAAAGGAAAGCTCAAAACCATTTAACCTTATAGGAAAGTAATATCCAGTCAAATAGACACAGAACAAAATAGCATAGTTAAAACAATTCGATAAATGATATATCAAAGTAGACTAGGTTTGAAAATAAAAATGTAGCTTCTCATAGCTTCAAAATAAATTTTCAGTAGTCTTGTGTTTGCATCTTTCTACTAAACTACAGAAACAAAAGCACTGATGTGAAACAGGAAATCCTTCCAGTTTAAGCCAAGCGCATTCAAGAAGCAGATTTTCACACAAGGCTGTGAATAAAAAAGTTCTGGACTTACTGACAGTGTGACTTTAAATGACTGAAAAGCTTGAGCTGCTCCAAAAAGCTTTCTGAATGCATCTCTGCTTGGCTTCAAACAACAAAGTCGAAAGACTGTGTGGTGGAATAAGGAACTGCCAAAGTGTTGGGTGGGAGTAATGGATCCCAGCTAGATGGTCATAAAACATAAAAATAACTTTATTACTTTGTTTAACTTTTTATAACATTTTAGACACCTTACATAACATAAGGTTTATTTTAATAACTACGTATTGTCTTACTGTCCTGGATTGCCTTAACATGAAGATAATCTTCCTCCAAATATGGTCAGTTTCTTTCTTACCAAGCTTTGCAGTCAGTGTCTGATAGTGTATATTGCTTAGTCACTTTATGGTACTTACAGATATGACATTGCTCTTTTCTCTTTTCCTGGACATAATTGATCCCAAATTCTAAGTAGCAACTTGTTGGCATGAATTGAGGTACAGTAACTTTTTACATTTTCTTAAAGCATTTTATGAAACTCTTTTTGGTTTCACTCAACTGTGGAATGCACCTGGAGTCCACAAATAATTTTATGTAACATCTAGAAAAAGAGCACACAAACCATTGAGTGGATAAGAAAATTCTCTGAACTGAGTATTGGCAGAGATTAACTACTTTTACTATTCAGTGGTGTCTTTTAACATTCATCTGACTTAAAAAGTAACTATTTCCTATGAAACTGAGAAACTTTATTAGATATACAGTAAGATATTAGTGGAAGTCAAGTAGTTTTAGTTCTGAGACAATTTTGCTGTTTTATTTTCCCATTCCCAGAGTCAATCAAAACTAGAACTGCTTCACAAGCATATAGTATTTAGACTGCATTACCAGTTTTGTTCAAGACTTGGAAAATTATGTAGCTGAATGTCAACAAACAAATAACTGCACAGTCTTCACTCTTCCCCAGGCTTTTGAAGGTGTAGAGTAATCTTGAAGTAGTTCAAGTAGGAAGCTGCGTCAGTAAAGGTTTATTCCATGCTGAAAAGAGAAGAAAGAAAACACAAAGTTTCGACTGTGGAGCCGTCTTTGGGTGTGAGAAAGACAGGGAAGTCAGCAGCTAATATAGGAGAACAAAAGCCAGGAGTGTAGAGGAGGTGGAAGCAGGGGGAGGCAGAGTGGACACTGGGGTGATGCGAAGTCGAGAGAGGTAAATAGAGATGTTAAGTCGAAACCTGCAAATGAATAGAGAGGATTAGAAAGAAAGAAGTCTGATGTTAAGAGAGACCAGGGTGATCATGACCGTTAGAGTTGAAATGATAAACTGTTGTCTTGGTGAAATTGTCACAGCCCTAACATGTTCCCTGAAGTGGTCTCCTTCCTGTTTCCCCAATGTAGGTGGCTGGGCATTTCTGCAAAAGATGCAGTTAAAAAGGTTGCTGGAGGTACAAGATGTCATCTGAGTGATCCGGAATTGTCCAGAGAGGGCCTTGAATGGGTGTGTTGTTAGATATGTAATTGCAGGTGATAAAGCGAGCTCTGTTGCAAGGTAAAGTGCCTGGTGTGGATGACTGCTGAGGGCAGTCAAGGGAGCTCTGGACAAGAAGGTTACGTAGATTAGGTGGTGGGCGATATGAGATGATGGGGTGGTCAGAAAAGAGGGTACCGATGGAGGGATCATCCTGTAAGATAGAAAAGTTGTCATTAATAGTTCTGGGGATAGAAAGTGTGTTAGGATGATAGGGAAGCACCAAGGAATGCAGTTGCTAGGCCGGGAATTCCTGATTGGGTTGATGATCCGACAGTTGTTTTTGGCTCTGGTAAGGGCCCTGTCAATAACGTGGGTAGGGTATCCTTTGTTGATGCTTGGTTTTGGAAATCCATGTTGTCACTACAAAGTGTTGAAGCCTGAGGAACTGTGAAAAAGGGAAAGAGTTTTTACTATGTTTGGGGTGAAATGAGCTGTACAGGACATAGCTGTGTGAATCTGTGGGTTTTTAATAGACTGAAGTAGAGAGTCAGGGATGGTTAATGAAGAAGTTGATGTCTAGAAATGGAAGAGTAGTGGAAGATATGTTAACTGTACAGTATATTTGAGGGATGGGTGGAAGCTGGTGAAGTGATGCAGGAAGTGCTCACTTAGAGCATGTGGCAGCACCGACACAGATGTATCGCCTGTATAAGTCAGGGACAAAATCAGTGTAGGAAGCAAAGAAGCATTCTTCTACCCAGCCGATAAAAATATTGGCTTAGCTGGATCTTGTCCTGGTGCCCACAGTGACTCCCTTAACCTGCTTGTGTAACTAACCTAGTGTAATTTTGGCCCAGTTGAGATAAAATGACTGGTTATACAAAACTGGGGAATAAATGCTGAATGAACACTAAAAAGTTTATATAATTATTACCTCTGAAGTCAAACACTACAAAGCCAACAAGGCCTGGTCACAAAGCTACTCACTCACATAGAAAACAGACCTCAAAATAAAATTGGCATACAGACAACATTTTGTTATATACAGTATACAGTATATTATAGTAATGAATTACTGTTGCTTAAGAACTAATTATAGTAGAATCCATGTTTGTGATTTGTGTGATGGATGTTTTGTTATCGATATTTTACTCTCTGTGATGTCTGGTACGCTGGGTCTGTAGGGTTAAAAAGAAAAAAGGGAAAAAACAGGATAAATACTACACCCACAAGCGTGGGCAAAAAACAAAACATCCAGTTATGCATAAAAGACACAAAATGTGTAAAAAAATGGTATACTTTTAAATTCTCAAAAATGATGAAAAGATGTTGCAAATGCAAGAGTGTCTGATGAAAGTCTTTTCTTTTGGGCATGTTTACGGGGAAGAGAAATATCATGTGGTGCAAGTGCTTTAGGGAACACCATCCAAATTTAAACTAGATTCCACTGGTAATATTACCAAGATGTTCCAGAAAACACACCATCGCCAGCTGGAGCCCTCATGAATTGTTCACAGTCCAGGAGAAAAACAAATCCATCCATTTGCTGGATTATGCTTAATCCAGTTCAGGGTCTTGGAGAACCCGAAGCCCATCCCAGGAAGAAAAGGGCACAAGGCAGGTTACTTCCTGGATCCTGGATGGGACACCAGTCCTTCGCAGGGCAGGCAAAGCACAGGGGAAAGCAAATATTCTGGAAAATTCTCCGTTCTGACTCAGTAGAAAAGAAAGCACTACATGCTTTGGGTCTTGGTGGTAGCAAAGGGTGTAGTTAAACATCAAAAGGCTTAACAAATCTGTGAGATTCATGCACAGAAGGAAATTCATGTACAATACAGTCAGGGCGTAGAAGACTTCTGTTTTACAACTAAACACTGATAAATTATCATGAAGCAGACAGAGTTTCATTTAGGAGCAAGAGGATGAAGTGAAAAGTCAAGGAAGATCATGTCCAGGACACCCCCGGGAGATCTTGTCATTTCTGAGAATTAGGAAGATTCCAAAAAGTACGTGCAAGTTGTGTTGTGTAGCAGGCCAATGCAGGGACAGAAGCTGGAGAAGATAAGGAGTGGAATGAGGAGGAGGGACAAAGATGTTATTGATACCATAATTTCCAAGGGTTGCCCTAACAAATACAGCAGGTTTCCTGCATCTTATAGAGACTTTATGCAGCAAAGGCTGAACTGTCAAAAGCAAATGATCTACTTTATCAAGACAGAGTTGTTGAGGGGGAAATCGACAAGACTCATGAGAGGGTCACCTGGAACAAAGTGCTGCAAGAAAGGTGAAGACACCAATTTGCGGAACAGATATGAGCCACATTTCGCAGATTAAGTTATCTGGAGTGAGTTTTTTTTAAACAAACACAGGGCAGAAGTAATGAAAGCTTTGTTAACCACTCTATTGTCCTACAGACCACAGGACAACACTGCTTCTGACGTGTGCTAGGCAAAGAGGTAGAAATACATGGCAGAGGTCGATTACCATTTGAGGTGCATTGAAGTGGATCATGCATCAAACATGAGCAGCTTTCAGTTGATCGACAATTGGACACATCTTGCTACAGCTGAGTTCCAGGAGCTCAGTGAAGAATAGGAGTTTTGCCACATCATCACCTCATCAATCCTGCAGAAAATGCAAATGGGCTGTGATGTACAGTATGAGGGTAGTTATTAGAGTGGTGAGAGTGGAGTGCTTGTGAGTGTACTGTATGTCACTGCACAGCAGCTGTTCATTTTTAATTCTCTAATAGTTAATAAGGGTTCAGAAAATTAACAGTTATTTCTTATAGTAGTTATAGTTATTTGTAGTAGTACGTTCTGAGCAGCAGGTCTAAAACAGAACCAGAAGAAAGATATAACATGGACGAGGATTCAACTATTCAGACAACTCAGCAGTGTACAATGGAATAAAATCATAGTGCAAACTGGAAGAATGGTGGAATGTGATGACTCAAAAGAGGATTTAGATTCAGACATTGAATGGTTAGAGCTCTGACTGTCAGCCAAGGAGGACATGAAGGTCTGTACATTTTTATCTGTAGTAAGTGCAAAAGTATGTTGGAATACTTAATGTTTCTGCCAAAACCCAGTACAAAGAGTACATGGATTCAACAGAAGCTTTGATGGCATACTGTAAACCACAGCCTTTAATTATTTTGGAAAGATTCACTTTTTCAGCCAATGTGAAAGTGAAAATACTGCCAAGTGTCTCATAGCTGTGAAGCAGCTCGTGACGCATTGTAATTTCGGCACTCTCATAGAGGAGGCCCCTCATGGTAAGATAGTGTCTGAGGAAGCTCAGAAGGAGCTATTATCACTATGGGATTCGACATTCCAGAAAGCTTGTGACACGGTGCTGGCCATGGAGTTAGCAGCTAACAATTCAAAGGCACTCTCACACAAAGGCACTCGAGAGACACAAGTAACGCTGAAAGTACAGTAGTGTATGTCACCCTAAATATCAGTAGGCATTACGTTTGCACACCTGGTGCAAAAAACTGTCCCATGTCCTTGGGATGGAAATGGAGGAAAGCAAAACATGGCTATAACCGCTACCGCTTTGAAGGAAAATATAGTGAAATGAAAACTATGTTCAAATGTTGGACACATAGTTCAGGCGTGCTCAGGGTAAAATTAAAATAGAAGCAAAATGCCTGACATCAAACTGAAAAAACTGTGGCAACCGAAGCGAATCTTGCTGCACCCACCCAGACTGTTTCTGTGATACTGTAACTTGTTAAAGTCTTACTTTATATTCTCACAGATACTGACATTCAGCCAGTTGGGCTGTTCACATATCTGCTCATTGGAGATAGAATTGGGAGCAGTAGCACTATAGTACAGAAACAGCAAGCCCACGTCTTACAGTCAAATACATTATTCCTCAGAGAATTACACAGTCCTGCACGGGATGGGTTGCACGGAATGTTTCTTTTCCCAAAGAACAAGGTCACTTCCCAAGTCACTGTGCAAAATGGGAAAAGAAGATCTGAGAAAAAAATCTACCACAGTGTTTCAACCTCTCAGTCTTCATTAAATCAAGATCTGATCTGAATGATCTGCAAACAAAGAACTGCACTCTGAAATAAGAGATTATATGATCATTTGAAATCTTAAAGCTGGGAAATTGTTTCAACTGCTAGGTGAAATACATATTTGAAAGAAATGTCATTCTATAGTTACTTCCAAAGCTGTTTGTCAATATACTGTACATGTTTTACTGATTTTTACTGACATTTTTCTAGCACAATTCTCTTTTCATTAATACATTTACAGTATGTTGTTATACAGAGGATACACATTTAAACATTTAAAATGTTAAGGGAAGCTTTCTCAGAATCATTTTCAGCTGAGTGCCATTACAATTCAGTATAGAATTTAATCTCGATTATCATATAAATATTGTTGTTCTCTTCCCTTTAATTTTTAAGCATGTCTGTGGTCTGCCTTCCTTTCCATCATCCATTTTCTAACCACTTCATCCAATTCAGGGTCCCAGGGGAGCTGGAGCCTGTCCCAGGGTTCACCCTTAACAGGACACGAATCCATCACAGGGCACACACACACACAGACACACACACAGACACTGTCACACCCTCATCCCACCACATTCCCACACAGAAGCGCACTCGTACTAATCACACTCAGGCCCCAAACACATCTACCAAACGACACCACTTCTGCCAATCAGCCAACCACGACACTCCAGCAATAAACACACCTTCTCCCTCGCACAATACTTAAACCCTCCAAAACCCTCTGCTCTTCGCCCGGTATTGGTCATTCTTTGGAGCTCCTACCTCGCCTTCGTTATCCAAAGCGTCTCTTCGCTTTCTCGATACGAACCACGGAACTTAACTTTGACCATGTCTCTGGCCTAGCCCTCGCTGGCTCTGAAAGCTACCTGCTTGTCTCCTGACCACCTCAGGATCACCCAGAAGAACCCTATTTGAGCACAAGAAAAACTTACTAACTCCACAGTGACAGCGCCCCACGAACTGAACCCAGAGGCGCAGCCCTGCAAATCAGTAATACTTACCACTGCACCTCCACGCCACACTTCTATCATAAATGATATTGAACTTTTCAAACATATTCATATTACTCATTTTAAGTAATTTGCAGTATATAAGTGTAAGTAGTTGATTGGAAATATGATAAATTGTGCATTACTGTCATTGTCAGTAAACATTTTTAACACAAAGCAGAAAATAAAAGTGAAATAAACCAAATGAAAGCATGAGCACAAATATATACTTTTTTGGTGTGAGGTGTTCAGAAACATTTCTGAGAACCTTATGGGAAGGCAATTTCTCCCCAGCCCTTCCAAATTGTACTCCTATAATACAATAAACTTAGGAAAAACTTCATAATTAATTCAGCAAAATAAATTAATAAAATTCCACATACGTTCATTGACTTTTAAAATAAAGACAAACATTTTGTCTTCAGTCAAAAAAACTGTAATTATGTCTGTCTTTGTGTGTGATTTTTTTGTACTGCACAAAGACGAAACTCGAAATTTGAGCATTAGCAGTTTTCTCACATATATAGCTTCTGAAAACATCCTGGGACATTTGTTGCTATAGCTTCCCAAGGAGGGAGCTCTGATTGTTAATGCTCTTTTCAGCTGCCCCAGCTCTGCCCACATTCACCACTAAGTAAACCTGTTGCCATGTTGTCGGTTCTTACTGTGCCTTGCAGTCTGCTTATTTTCACCACAAAAAAGGTTAAGCTAGCACATGAAAGATGACAGTGTTAATAATAATAACTGTTCAGTATTGCTCTTAACCTTCACATTTTCCCTGCCTGATATGTACATATATTTAGGAGGGCTTAGCCCAGTGTCACACCATTACATTAACATTAGTCAAACATTAGGTTTGCATCCTCACCTCTGGAGATTTGCCAGTTAACAAGAATAAGTTTGACAGAGCTAAATTGACCAAATATTGATGGGTTGCAAGTGAAAGGCGTTAAAAATAGGTTAGCGGGAAATGGAAAACTCGACTGTGGGAAAAATATTTACTTTACCAACCTTACTGTTGAAATTGTTAGGCAGCACGGCAGAGAGTGAAGGCCATGCCTCTTCTCTGCCCTGATCGCCAAGTGGGGAGGATCCGACATTGACGTTCTCTCCTCTTCGCTCCTGAGCCACCTTGCGGCATCCCGGCGGAGCCCTTCCCGTTCCCAGGATCCAGTTCTCTTGGGCTCCGCCTGTGGCTGTGCTGTCTGGGACGTGTCCAGGTTGCTGAATGTGGACCAAAGGTGGGGACCCCACTTTGGACCCGGACCTCAGCAGACGACTCCCTTGGCCCTGTCTGTGGAGCGTCTCCTAGTCCTGCCTGAAGGCACCTCCAGGAGCTGGCCTGGTCCGTCTCAAGAGAACCCCCCCCCAGGAGCGAACACGCCATTCAGCCCAACAACAGACGCATCTTGAGGATGATCGCCCCCGCTGGGAGGGTCCTGCCCAGCCACAGTGCCAAACACCTCAGCCTTCCACTGCGGCCTGAAATGAAGCACAACTCTGGTTCCAGGTGCCCCTTCCCTTCCTGCACGTGTTTCCACTGAGCTCCTTCCCTGAGTTCCAGTTCGAGTCCCAGTCTGCCTGCATGCATCCCGGGTGATTCCAGCGGACTGTCCGCTGCCCCACGTGGTCTCTTCTCCTCTGGAGCTCAGACAACAGGAATCCAGACCCAACCTGTGGAGTTTGACATCCTGTTGGGTCTCAGTTACTGGAGCCCAGCTGCAGACTTCTTCAGAAAGTAAACAGGCTGGCTTTGTGCCCACATTGCACCCACATTGCAGTTAGCCAGCCATTCTCCCTGGACTGTGGGGCCTGAGCTCTTGGGTCCGTAACATTTCCGCCACCGTTTGTCCACTGATCAGTTTCCCTCTTGCTTGGTCACGCTGTGTAGAGGGATGACCTGATCTAGGCCATACACCTCACGCTTTGTGGTGTCATACACCTCACACTTCTTAATAATCCCATTGACCGTGCTCAATAACCTGTTTTGCTTATTATAAACAAAATTGTTGCACACAAGTGAAGAAAGCTTTAAAAAAAGTCCTACTGATTAAAAATTGTTCTGCAGAGACACATTTTCTCCTTCAGATCCTTATGAGATACAGTTTAATTGGTTCCTTGATCTAAACACTTTTTTACCAATAAAAATACATTTTTGATTTAAAAGTCATAATGTCTTAAGATTGGCATTTCTACACATACCCTTAGAATATTAGAAGCTTACTCTCCTCTGGTCTTCTATTAAGTTAAATAAATCTCAGTGTGACAGAGTTCATATGTTATAGGCCTGTAAATCATGCACCGTTCGTTAATGCTAGGCTAGATATATTTAAAAAGAACTGCAATATTTACAAAAGCAAATCAAAACAATCAGATGCCTTACTTCATACGTCCAAATGAATGTTTTCAATGACAAAAGACAAGTTAGGCAAGTTAGGCCTAACACTTCAAAAACACCCTAACTCTGCCTAAAAACGTGGGGTACAAATACACTGATTAATGTCTAAAAACTGACTGAATATTTGAATTACCCTGTCAAATCTATTTATCCTTTATTTTATAACTATTACAAAAATACATAATAGTTATGTAACAGCCTATAACAGCCAGACAGCAAAGGTGCTTATTAGCTTCTAACTACAAGTCTCTCCAGGACCTTTTGAAAAAACTTGGGATGTTGGTCAGTCACCTCCTTCTGCTCCACTCTCCTCAGACACAGAGTACAGCAGGAGCTGTGCTACCTCTCTAGGCGATAGATTTCAGCAGCTCACCTGGAAGCCCTCTGACTTGAGGTTCTCGCCTGACCTGCTGCCTTCCACCAACTGACCACATGACCAAGTGTGGCAGATTACTCCCCATTGCTTTTTTTGGAAATGTGGTTCCAGACAAGAACCTCCATCTGGCCTGGACCAGCCATCCTCTGACTTATAATTATTAATTTAAAACAACTTTCTGATGTGGTTAGTGTAAAGGTGAGAACAGCACACATCGTACTCTCTTTGCTCATTTTCTGGCAGGTGCCATTGTAGGTACAATATTCCTTGTTGTTACCCGGCAGCTCAGGGAGGCTACTACTGTGGCACAGAAAAGGTGTTTCCTTTGCTTGATTGTACCAAACCTCACAGGAGGAAGTGTAGCGGAGCTAGTTTGGGCACAGAGATGTCATCGCCTTCCCTGCGCGTTGCAGGGACCTCAGCCGCCTGGGCTGAGGCAGGGCTCCTTTAGCTCATGCAGCTGGTTCTCTGTTGTGTTATGCTGGAGACTTGGGTTTGCACCACGGGTGTTGCGGGACAATTGGATGGAGCGGAGCAGCGGAGGGCACGATCCCGCGCAAAACCGCGACGGTCACAGAAGCACATAAGACAAGCACCTGGCAGGACAGCCCGAGAGCAGACACCCTGAAACTCAGTGTACCTCTTTAATTTTCAAGACCCACAAGCCTCTATCCTGAAGGGCTTCCTCTCGAACTACCATACAGGGGAACTTCAGGACTCTCTATCTTAATGGTAGCCAACCAGAAACCACAGCATTTTTATTTGTATTCACTATATACTGTACGGTATCTGTGCAGTGATGAATTCATAATGAGTGGAACATCTTTTTAAATTGTATTTAATGATTGTTTTCGAAATTAATGTGAATACGTTAACTATAACTCATATTTACCATGTGATGTGACTTATTTATGAATGACTCTATGAATTGGCTACATTACTCTGCTCTCCTCCCCACTGATAGCTGGTGTGTGGGGAGCGTTCTGGCGCACTATGGCTGCCGTCGCATCATCCAGGAGGATGCTGCACACTGGTGGTGGTGGAGGGGAGTCCCCATGACCTGTAAAGCGCTTTGAGTGGAGTGTCCAGAAAAGCGCTATATAAGTGTAAGCAATTAATAAATAATTAATTATTTGCAGTTGTGATCTGATTTTGGTTCCCCTTATTTGCTTATTTGCTTTTAAAATAAAATCTCAAGTCAGCAAGTTTTCTTTGTGCGAATAGTCATGTTTTGAATGAGCATTTTGAAGTCATATTTTCAATTTGAAAAAGTATTCAAAGCATTGTGTCAGGCCACACTATAAGTAGAACACTGGTGTGAATAAACTTTATGTGGGTTCAAGAAAAGTTGATATAAAATATGATATACTGTAGACTAGCGCTATGCCAGTTGAGTTTCTCAACGTGCTGACAGCACGGCTTTAAAACAAAGAGCTGCTGATGTCATAGGACATGAGAACTATAAAACACTACAGTTAGCAATGGTGGCAACAAGATGTACTTGCTTATATTTTATATTTATGGCCTTTAGATTGCTGAATGTGCATAGAAGCACTACAGGAGGCCCAAGCCTGGCACCACAAAATTCCTGCTTCTGAATTCAGTCTTTGTAATGAGCCTCTCAATGAAGTGGAGATGAATATTACTGCCCTATTAATACAATCAGAAACACCTGGCAAGGTTCAGAATTGGCAAATGGCAGCCTTTCCCAACTGATGAGAACTGCTACCAAGCTTTTCCAAGAATTGTTCCGCTTTAAAATGTCCCTAATATAAAACACAGCAGTAAATTATAAACAACAGGCTTCACATATTGTACTTCTAAGATGTACAAATGTTTGCATTTTTACATTTGCCTTAAAATATAGTCGCTTCAGTTCTATCAATCATTTTTATGTATTCATGATATTTATTTTATTTGGACTTATAGTACAGGGAGAGCAGAAACGGTGTATCAGATCATAATATCTCTAACTTCCCTTTTATTCAAAATAACATTCAATTTCATGTGTAGGATGCATTGCAGGCCTTCAGTTAAATGCTCCTCCAAAATTACCACAGGAAATACACTTCTGTGTAACGTGCAAAATCACTGGTAAAACAACACCATCGATACTGTATATAATCATAAGGTACAGCAGAGATGTCAGCAAATCCCTAGACCTAGCCATGCCTGTAGGGATGAAGTGATTTCAGTATGAGGCAGCAGGGCTCCTTGAATGATGCATTCAGAGTCCAGGTTAAGCCTGTCCAGAGGTTGCGGATTCGTACTGTTACCTGGCCTCCCCACAGGCAGCGATGCCCAGGTGTCCACTCACCACCAGAGCCGGGCGGGTCTGTAATCAGCCAGGGTAGTCTGAGTTTACGCCACTATAATGATGTGATTGACATAAAAATGCTCCATGAAAGCAAATTAGATTTTTAAGACATCCTGAAAATACTGTGCTTCAGTCTTAACAGCGTATTAAAACCCAAATTTATGTTAGGTTTTATATGTTAATATACAGATTTATACAGCTTTTCACAATATAATTTTGTTTATTTTCTGAATGTTATGACAAACTTGGAGGCAATAATATATTCTATCAAGAGATAGAATTATATGTACATGATTTTTTGTATATGTAGTATTTTCTGCAGCACAGTGACTGATGATTTCAAAGCTATAAAGAAATACAAGACAACTTTAATGTTGGTGCTCATAAATGCATGTACCAGATGTTCCTTACAGTTACTGAAACACTAGCACTTTTATTTATTTATTTGCTTTTTTTATTACACTTGGCTAGAAGAAATGCAGCTGTTGAAATGGGTAATGTGGTATTTTGGGGCCATATTGTTTTGTTTAATTGACATAAAAATGCGTCAGAGAAAAAAAAAGAACTTTGTTTTTGATTGGGGTTTTAGACATTAAGAATTAAATTTATATTCTCAAATTACAAGGACTAAGCAGTTAATAGACTCAACGTACAGAATGCTTTCTGTCCGCAAGGCTTTTATGATAGAAGGACAGATGTGTTCCATCCCTTTGTGATCTCAGGCTTTGTGCTGATGAGATGGGAGATAAAGCAATGGCTTCTACAGAGACATGTGTTAATAGCTGTGGAGTGATGTCACTGTACGTGCAGCATGATGTCATTACACATAAAGTGATGGCATCTTGCACAAATGTTTAGAGAATAAAATACAGATACAGCCTGAAAAACATGAATGGAAACAGATGCTCACCTGGATTTGTTTCTTTCTAATTGTTGAAACAAAGAAAAATGTACAATACAAAAAAAAAACCTTCTCTTTGATTTTTTGCAACTGTTGACAATTAGAAAAGCTAAAGATTAAGTGCCAAAAATGTTTGCTTTCCATCTGCAAGTTATTTTGTCTCTTTTGTGAAAACATATGATTTTGGCATATACAGCATTTAATTGCTTCATAGATACCATGAATGCATTAACATGAAGCACTCTGGCTTTATTTCTCCTTACTTTAACAACTCACCTCATAAAATTCAAAGGTTTGTTGGAACACAGTAAAACACAGATTCCCTATCTAGAATACACCTTAAGAAATTCTCATTTATTTTGTTTTTTAGAGAACTGCACCTTTTAATGAAGAATAGATTTTAACATTCACTGTATTTTCGTAATTGGGTCAGGATCAATAAAAACCATACTACAGGACAATCAAGCTAATTACTTTGCACAGTTTACTTGACTTTTTGTAATTACAGAGTTTTGTAATTACTAGAGTTTAACTCTAGGCAAAAATTATGTTTTAGTTTATTTTTTATTGTGTCTCTGGATCTCTACAACGTTTCAATTGCTTTTTACTTCAGCCTGGATTATAATTGTATTAACAGTTAAAAAGATGTGTCATAGAGCTTTGGCACTGATAGCTATTAATGTCTACACAGTTCTCTTTAAGCAGGCGACCAAGACCAAGGCAGAGCTGCCCATAACTGTCTTTGCGTTTTGTGCACAAAGAGAAATTGCTTGCTTGGGTTATTAGGAAATGTGTCAATGTCTCTGGAATTGAGGTGGGGAATGCAGAAAGTTTTTCTGTATGGTGATGATATATTTTTCAGCTTAACAAACCCAGAGAGATCTGTTCTAGCTAACTGTGTTCTAACTGTATTAGAGGCTATGTATCATTATAGTGAGCTCTCTAGCGATGTAATGAACCTACTGTAGGTTCGTCCACATCCCTCACAGAATTAACTTTCAACTTTTCACTCCTTTTCAGTGGGTCACGGAGTGATTCACATACTTGGTTACCTTTAAAGGTCACTGTACATTGAAATTAAAACATATGATATTCCAGCTTGCTGTTCTTTTTAATCATGGTATACAGTAATACATTTCTGTTTGAAAGCGCTTGTACTGTATATACAGTAGCTACATTACAAGTGTACCCAACCAGCAACATCATTGCTACCTCCTGAGCTTTCCAACATGCCTTGTTGTATACCTCAAAACTGTGTGGCAAACAGAGTTGGTGACTGATGTTTCCTATCTGGGTGTTGAGCAGAAATATGCTATTCAATTCCAAACTTTTTTTTGTGTCATCAAGCTGCGTTTTGCCAGTTGAGTTAATGGTGGTGGAAAAAAAATTAAATGAAGGAATAAAATTTGTATGAAAATATATAATACAGCATGTAGGGATCACTTTAAAATAAAAGATTGATACAAGACATCTGTGTGTCTACGTTTTGAATGATTGTTTGAAAACTGTGGTGAAACAGCAACCAAGACCAACCAACCAACCAAGTTGCTAATACCTCTTTACTGTATGTTATAGTAGGTGAGAGGGGAGGACTAGCCACACAGGGAGGAGACATGCTGTATGATGATGCTCTGTGATTTGGTGTACAGTATGATGATGCTCTGCGATTTGGTGTATAGTATGATGATGCTCTGTGATTTGGTGTACAGTATGATGATGCTCTGTGATTTGGTGTATAGTATGATGATGCTCTGTGATTTGGTGTACAGTATGATGATGCTCTGTGATTTGGTGTATAGTATGATGATATTCTGTGATTTGGTGTACAGTATGATGATGCTCTGTGATTTGGTGTACAGTATGATGATGCTCTGTGATTTGGTGTATAGCAAGCTGCTTATGTTCCTAGACTGTCTACCTCATCAGCAGCCTATACTGTATAAAAATCTCTGAGTACAGCGGGATGTATGAATGTTTTAGAAGACACCATCTTCTTTGTCTTCTATCTCCAATTGTTTGAACCAGATATTAGTCCAGTTTGTAATACTCCTGTCCTGAAATGAGCCTCTTGCTGTTAAAAATCACTTCAAGAAACAAAATGTGGCTTTTTCAGGCTTCTTTAAAAGTTTTCAGCTGTATCATTTTACAGAATTTCAATTTAGGGCTAAAAACCTCAGATGTCAGTCTGCCAAGATTGAGGGCTTGTCACTTGCAACCACTTCCCTTAAAAGATATACATTTAATACATACAATTATAACAATGACTTGCATTTCTTCTGATAACATGAAGATGGTCTGGGACAGAGACTTGGATCATGCTTTTGAGGACGATTCCTGGCATGCAGTTTGTGAAGAGATCAATTCTTTTCAATTCCTTCTGTTAATACGAGGAAACTCGGATTTAGGTTTCAACACAGCTCATGGCAGTCAGTAACTTTGGCCGCACAACAAAGTAAAAATAATGCGATTGCATTTACAAGATGGGGAGCAAATTTTGCCCTGGAGCAAATAACTCAGTGTCACATCCTCCAACGAAAGTTTTGTTTACCAAATCTCCGTAGTGTCAAATTATTTCTTCCTGTTAAGCAATAAAATATCTCTGTGTATTATTTACAGTATTAATGCTCTGTAACAAGAACATCTGAAGCCTTGGCTCTCTACCAAGATGCCTGCTTAGGTCAGGGACTCTCACAATCAGCATCCTCTTACAAATCAAGAATAAATTATTTTTCTGTTATAGGATCCACAAAAAGTAGGATCTGCTGGCTATTGAACCTGGAACAGTCATACCAAAAATTAAGGGTAAGAGAACAACTTCCTACCATGCCCTCAATTAAAAAAATGTCTCCATTATTGCCAATAAGTCTGTGGTGTCTGCCCATAGTCTTATTTTTTCTTGAAATTATAAAAATTATGTAGAGTATTACAAGAATGGAAAATGCGTTTGCCACAGAGTAAAAGGATAGAGGAAATCATCTGCCCTCCAGCCCACATGATGAGACTGTAGGATTGTCTTTCTGGGGAGACATGCCAGCGGTCAGCTGTTTTCCACTTCCTGCTCTGAAGAAACTGTGTCTGTGGTCTGGCTGAGTGATCCTCAGACAGCTTACTAGTCTTTCTACTTGATCTCCTGGATGGATGTATTTTAGACATGTAGGAAACACTGATTCTTTGGAAGTCGGTAAGTCCGCAATTTATATCAGACTGCCCCTTTACCGTTTTGCATTAATGATCTATTTGCAGGCCACTTGAGGGCACCCCAGCAGAAAATACATTTTTTAAGTCTACTTGGCTTATTAAAGGGTTCTATGATTTCTCAGAAACCTTCCATTTCTCAGATACCAACTAAAAAGCCCAAACATAATGTTTAAAATTAATCACAGCCAGGCCTCCACTTTGGGTCACATTGCTCTAAAATTAAATCATAGTTGTTAATGCAACAGAAATACCTTTGAAGGCATAACTGGCCAACCTAAACACACAAAATTAATCAGCATTTTATAAGAATTTAATGCATAAAACAAAAGAGTACTCTACAACAACCTTTACAGCAATCTGCAGTGGTGGTGTATAAAAAATGCACCAATTAAAATCTGGAGCAATTATCCAAATTTAGTCATTAGAGACACCGTCCACTGGAGCCTCACAGTCCCAGCCAGCAGTGAGCGATAGGCTGGGGAGCTGCACTCTTTACTGATATTATTCCAGACCCTGAAGCTCTTTCTAATATGATAGAGAAAGATGTTTTTTTTTCCTGTGGGGGAGGGAGAGGATATGGGCGCAAATTGGCTTTATTTTCTACTTTTCTTTTCTCTCTCTGTTTTTTTCTAACCTAGGTACTGGTTATGGTAGCATATGGTCTGGACATTTTATCGATGGATGTGCGGCTTTTGGTTAATTGTTTTCAATGATTACCTAAACTCCACATCAGCTACAGTATGTAACCTGAGGCATTTTAAACCAGACAGTGCCTGCAGGATCTCTATCGCTCTCAGGGAATCCTGAGCTGTACTAAATATTCCCACAGAGGTTTCTGGTGCTGTGTTATTGCAACTCCACCACAACCTGCTGTGATTCCAGAATCAGCTCCTTCTGGTCAGTTTCTCAACCAAACCGCCCAGCTCATCCGACCAGAGCTCCCTCAGACCTTCAAAAAGACATTTTATGAACAAGAGTGAATCTCCCTTCTTTGGGGCTTCTGAAGAAATCCAGAGAAAATAGTCAAGCAGGGATAGCCTGGTTGTTTTCTACCACTTCAACTTTGATTTGCATCAACTTCCTACTCCTCCTCTTAACTCTTTCAAACTTATTGCTTTTAAAATTATCTTTACTGTCTAACTTGTCTATTGCCCTCCAAAATATAATATACATTTTATTTTATTTCTCAGAACTTGTATTGGCTGTATAATCTTCAATGTCCTGGTCTTAGGTGACTTTAGTATCATGTGGAAATAAAACAACTGCTCCTCTAGGGAATTTCTAAACATGTTAGACTCTTTTGGTTTATCTTAACCTGTATTGTACATGTGCCCACTATTAAAATCATCCATAAACTAGTCCATCCATACATTTCTAACCACTTTAGCAATACAAGGTCATGGGGGAGCTGGAACCTGTCCCAGCAAGCAAGAGGTGCAAGGCAGCATACACTCTGGGTGTTACGCCAGTTTGGACTTTGGAAAAACCAGAGCACTTGGAACATGGAGAGAACATACAAACTCCATTTAAATAGGGTGTGGGAATCAAGCCCAGGGGTCCACTGTTCCACCGGGCCCTTTAGGTCCAGTAATTACTGGATATTTAAACATCTCAGCTCCTCAGGCCTTCCACTCAAGCATTTCCTGTTGAGACACAGCTCTCACAGTCACAAGCGTATTGTCACTTTCTGGAATATGAAGCAAGTTTCTTCCCTGGCATTCTCAACCTGAATTATCTCAGTCAGCAGGCCAACCTTCAGCTGTCTGACGATCTTACTAATCAGCTCTCAGCACCATAAATTCTCTTAGCTTCTCAAAACTCAATGGATCTCAAATATCAGGTCCTTGGTGTGCTGATGAATAATGAATTATGAAAACACTTGGTCATAAACTTCAGCATTTGTGGAGGAAAAGTGCTCTTTCTGTTCGCCTTGAGGCTTATAAAATTGATCTAGTAACAAAGAGGCCCTGAGGTCAGCCCCTGCTTACTACTCTGATATTATTGATAGTGACTGTAAAAATCCTTGACCCCTTTTTAGGACAGTAAACCAACTTCTAAACTCAATTAGGGCTCCTTTTTTCACTCCCTCTTCCAAGTTATGTAACAGATTCCTGTATTTTGTTTTCAGAATAAGATGAACAATATCAGACACACCATATCAAATGTAACATGCAAAGCCCTGTTTCTCCCTGCTGCTCTGGAACAGTGGTTTCAGACTTTGAGAGTTTATTGTCCTCTAATATGACTCATTTAGCTCTGATAATGACATTTTTCAAATGTTCTCTAAATATAATCCCTCCACAAGTACTTCGGAAGTGTTTCTTAGCACTATCTTCTATTATTTGGACTATAATTAATTCAACCCCGTCTACTTCATTAATTTCTCCGCTGCTGAAAGTGGCTGAAAGTACTTCTCTCTGGAGGGAACCATGCCTTAATCAGTCTGATTTTTTTTAATTTAAGGCCTACTTCAAAGTTACCATTTTAAGCAAAACTATTGGAACATGTGGTAGCATCCCAGCTGGTTATTCATTTAACGTCAAACCCCTTGTTTCAAACTTTTCAGCCAGGGTTTAAGGCTGCCAATAGTACTGAAACTGTGAGGAAAGTTGTTAATGAAAGTGATGACCTTCTCATCTTTGCAGATTCTGGCTTTCCTTCTATTCTTGTTCTACTAGACCTTTCAGCAGCCTTTGATACTGATGTCAAATGTCAGATGTAAACTTTGACATTTTGAATAATCGACAGGGCATTATTCATGTCTAAGTGGCTGTATACTGTTGTAGTTAATGTCTTATCTTTCTGACATACAGCAGTTTGTTAGCCTTGGCAACTTTAACCAGACCCCTCCCCTGCAATCTCTGGAGTCCCTCAGGGCTCAATCCTTTGCTCTTACCTTTTCAATGTTTATAAGCTTCCATTAGGCCATGTTTGGGTTTCCTCCCACAGTCCAAAGACATACTGGCAGGGTAATTGGCTTCTGGGAAAATTGGCCCTGCTGTGAGTGTGTGCATGTTTGTGTGTTCCCTCTGATGAACTGGGTGAACAGTGACTTGCTCCTGTTGCTTGACAGGATAGGCTTTAGCTCCCCGTGAACACAAATTGGATAAAATTGGACAAATCTCCCCATCAAGTTTCAAAATTAGACTGAAACCTAGTTTTGGTGATACAGAAATTGTTCCTTCAAATTCTGTTTAGAAACCTTGGGGTGATTTTTCACTTTTGATTCATATGCCCACAAAGTCTACAATGCAGTATTCTTCCATTTAATGATTCAAATCCAGTTTTGAGACCAATTCTTCTTCTTTCTGGTATTGAGAGATTAGTTTATGGCTTCACCTCCTCAGGACTAAATTACTGCAAAGCTTTGCTTGCTGGATCATCCAAGAAGTTACTTGACCAAGTGTTGACCAAGCCCACAAAATCTGAACATAGTTCTCCTGTGCTAAATAACCTCCAGTCTCTTACAGGACTGACATTAAAATTCTCTGGCTGACCTACCAGGCACTACATGGTCTGTCTCCTGTAGCTGCGAGGGTTACTATCCCCACACTTCCCAGTTTGTTCACTTTGTTACACTGGCTCTGAGCTCCTTGAATTCACGTTGGGGGTCCAAGCCTTTTCAGCAGTAGCCTCTCATCTTTTGGATACTCTTCCTGACAAGATTAAAACCGCACCCTCAAGTGATGATTTAAAATCTCACCTTGAGACCTACTTGTTCTTGACGGCCTTCAATACGTAACATAATTGATCTATTTTGTATTTCTTTTTCTGCCTGCTGACTGACTGACCAGGTCTAGCTCACAGTCATCTTCTTAGCACCGAGTTCCACGCCCTCCTGGACTCAGCTCTGTAAGGAAGAAGTACACAGAGTACACAACCAAGTGCAGGTCTTTACTCCGGAGCCCTCACCATTCCCTCCACACCCTCCACTCTGGGAAAAGTGCCCATTTCTCCTGGTGCAGGTGCAGCTCCTTTAACTCCACTTCCACACAGTTCCACACCGGTAAAGGAATTCAAGTCAAGTCAATACTGAAGTATTTAACTCAAATTAAATACACAACTTCATCTCCCAAAAAGAAAACATGTGGACTGTATTCTCTAAACAACTTGCAAGTCCAATTACAGGAAAAGCCCTTGTAATCCACTTCAGCTCAAAACATTTCACTTCCAAAGCAATCTCATTACACACACCAACAGTTCACTGCATAAGCACTCATCAAAACACATCTACACCAAACACGTCAGTCTATGTGTTGCAAAAGGCCAGACAAAAAGCATATGTGCAACAATCATTGACAATTAACAGGAAATAGGTTCCAGGTGTAATAAAGCACAAGCACTGCAGAGCAAATTAAAGTGCCTTTCCTTCTCCAATCACGTCACAGGAAATCGGAAGGAAACCAAAGTGTCTTTACCAAGTAAAATGTTTAGTTCTCTGGTTCCACAAAGCTGTGATTCCACATCAACCTGTATCAAACAGCACACCAAGAGATTAAAAATCTATTAAGCTTTCAATGACAAAAAAAACTACTATATTTCTGTCACCACTGACAAATTTATAACACAACTAATTTATTGTAGGTGTTTCATGAAAAGACTAAATTAATGCAATGGAGTATTATCATTTTTGAAACAGAGATTCTAACTTTTACTAATGTGCAAAAAGGATTAAATAAGAAGCCGTAAGACAGTTGTGATTATTGTTTTAGCATTGCGATTTGAAGATGAACCAAATAATATACTTACCCAGGATTCATCTCTTTATACCATGTAGTGTTGCATGTGATGAAGACCGTCTAGTCCACATGTAGGATTCCTTGATTATTCTATCCTATGCTAAATTCTGTTCTATTTGAAACGTATAATATGCAAATTCCTTGGTTTATCCTTAATTGCTTAGCTGATCCAGAAACTAAAAACCATGTTGATTAAGTGTTAAACAGAACACATATTTGCAAGGGTTATGGAATGGCTACCAAACCCTGATCTGCTTTAATTTTATTCAGAGTCTCTAACATACTGTATTGTCCTTACCTGGCAGGGCAATACCATATTCACACCGGAGGCTCAGCCACTGCACTCCAGCTATGCTGACCCCTGCAAATTCCCCCAGAATTTATGCTAGAGGGGGACTGCTTATTAACCTACTGTACCAGATCTCCCCTGATCTGGGTGGTGGGGTGGCTCTGTGGCTTAGGATCTGTGCCTGTGGCTACCACAGCCGAAACGTTGCTTTTCCATTCTTTTCTTTTTAGCATGAAGTTTGTATGTTCTTCTCATGTACGCGTGGGTTTCCTGCACGTGCTCCATTTTCTTCCCATAGTCTGAAGACATGCTGGTAGGTTAACTGGCTCCTGGGAAAACTGGTCTCAAGTTTTTGTGTGTCCATGTGTGCCCTGTGAGGGTCTGGTGTCCTGTCCGGGGTGGATCAGGGTGTGCCCATTGCTTGCCAGGATAGACTCTGACTCCGCTGCAACCTTGAATTATAAGATATGGTTAGAATATGGATGGTTTTCAAAATAGCTAAAGGCTTTCAAAATAGCTGAAGGTATAAAGCTAAAAAAGACAGAAAATTATTTTGGCCCTGTTTATCAATTCTTTACATGTGCAAAATGTTTGTCAATTTCTAATGTTTTTATTTTAAAGAAGGGACTTCTTAGTAGGTTGTGCTTGTTCACTCCAAAAATTTTTTTCAATTATTAAATAAGCCTGAACAGTACAGGAGTACCTGGTGTTGGATTTAGAGCCTTGTATCTTACATTTCTTGAAACGATTTTTGACACTGTGTTTAGGGTTGATCTGTCCCAGTGACACTTTGCTAAAACTTAGTAGTGCTTAAGAAGTGCAGAATATGCTGAGAGAGATTTTTAGGAGATTCAAAATCATGGATTTAAAAATGATTTCAGTATTTAACATCACTTAAAAAACAACAGGATCTCATATGGTCTGTTAACATAAAATGTAACACTTAGCAGGATTAAATTATTTTCCTAAAAACACAATTAAAAGCACCAGATTTACAAGTGCCTAATTTCTTCCTGTCTGCAATGGCTGACGTTTATCCCTGGGTCCTGGTCCATTACGTCTTAAAGCAGTGGGATGAGCTTTGCTAATTTGTTCACTAAAGTGATTTCTCTAGAAAATCTTTTGGATCATGTTCTAGAGAATGAATTTTTTCACCTACAGTACAAGAAAATTGTATGTATTCCTTCCAGATGAATGCCAAAGAAAAACACTTTTATGTGATTATGTCACAACCTGGCTAACAGAACTATAAGAAAAGTACTGGATGTATTGATAAAAAGGAGTCTTAATAATTCATAACAGAACCTGGTATGTGTGATTCTAATACTAAGTAAAATATGGAAACCCCTGTTCTATTGTGATTTTTCTAAACTGTTTGAAAAGGCAATAAAATCTGCTAGTTGTCAGTTGTCTGGCAGGACTGTAGAATATCTGCATGGTACAGTATTACCTAAACAATTTATTTAGTAAAAAATAAAACTGCTGCGATCAGCACTCACAGACATTTTTCTAGGTTACCTTTTTTGTAAAGGAGTTAGAGATTAACCGAACGAATAAGGGCAATAAAATACCAGTCCAAGTTTCTCTGTCCAGGGGAAAATGTTTGCTTCTCCCTCCCCTTCAGTTTTAGCTAAAATGAAAAGAGCTTCAGCAGTTAGAAAGTTGTTGGCCCATCTGCTTGGTATCACTAAGACATTATTAAAAACTAATCGATCCATTTTAAAGATATTTGCTCTGTTTTTTGTGTACTCTCTTAGTATGTCCTACCCCCTAGTTATGAAATGTCTCATAACTAGTCGAAACTTAAACACTGTTAAGTCACGTCTATGTGTGCAAAATATTTTGTCTGATATATACAGTAACATTAAGGTTTGCCTTTATTTACTTTAAAAATAGTCTTAATTGAATGATCTGTGGTGTGGTGGCTCTGTGGCTAAGGATCTGTGCCTGTGGCTGGAAGGTTGCTGGTTCAAATCCTGTGGCTGGCAGAGGAATTCTTCTCTGTTGGGCCCCTGAACAAGGCCCTTCACCCCAACTGCTCCAGGGGTGCTGTATAAATGGCTGACCCTGCGCTCTGACCCCCAGCTTCTCTCTCTGCCTGTGTGTCTCATGGAGAGCAATTTGGGGTATGTGAAAAGATAAATTCCTGATAAGAGAAATTGTATATGGCCAATAAAGTGATCTCTTATCTATGTTGTTCATAAAAACATATGAGAATATTCATAGTCCTCTTGTAATACAAGATGAATACATCTGCATAACTCATTCAATACATATTAATGATATAAACATTTTTAAAACTTTAGTTTTACTTTTTAAAATGAAAAAATATTTAAAATATCCCATCCAGCCCCACACCACTGCATTGATATAGAGGTTTAAATCATTCATCATGCTAGCCTGAAATACCCCCATCATTGCCCTTACAGTAATGGAAGGATAGTTTCAAAGTATCCCTTAGGAGAAGGGTTCAAGGGACAGTAACAATTATTGTGACTGTATCATCTGTAATTCTGTCTTTCCAGAGGTAGAGAACAGTCAGTGACAATTATCAATAAATACATATTCGCAGTGAAGGTTTGTGGTAACACTAGTTTAAACAATTCAGGAAAATTGCTTATAGAACATGCTCCGGGCATTACAGATCATGTAATTACTTTCAAGAAATTACTGGTTTCAGGCCTTTGATCACTTAGCTACTACAAACTAAAGGAGATAGACTGAAATGTCCCATCTCAATTGTAAATATTATCTCCATTATTTATTATAGTTTTACTACCTCGTCCACATAGACGTAGTTTTCATCCCTCAGCCAAGCAATATGTCATTTTAACAATTATGCATTCGATACTTAGTATCAAATTTGTTTTTGTTCTGTTTTGCAAAGTTGCATTTCTGTTCTCTAAAACAGCCTGTTACTGCTGCTGCATAAAGAAAATGTAAAGATTTTCCCAATTTTCTGAATGTAAACTGAAGGAAGAAGAAACTTGTACATAATACAAAACAAAACAAAAAAAAGTACATTTAATTTTATATTTGGATGTCTCTGAGGCAAAACAGAAACTCTTTAGTAGGAATGTGGTAACCACTTGATTGATCAGTGCAATTCACAAACCATATCACAATAACATGACCACCACGAAGCAGAGACACACACCCATATGGAGCCAGCAGCCACATCACCCGGTAACTCACAACAGGCAGCCCACTGAAGCTCAGCAGGTGCGAGCTTGGTCAGTACCTGGAGGGGAGACTCCTGGGAAAGCTGAGGTACTGTAGCTGCTCGAAGTGGTGTTAATGGGTCCAGCAGGGGGCGCTCACCCTGCAGTCTCTGTGGGTCCTAATGTCCCAGTACAGTGAAGGGGACACTATACTGTAAACAGGCGCCGTCCTTTGGATGAGATGTAAAACTGAAGTCCTGACTCTCTGTGGTCATTAAAAATCCCAGGGCGTTTCTTGAAAAGAGTAGGGGTGTAGCCCCATCTTCCTGGACAAATCGGCCTTCACCAATCATGGCCTCCTAATAATCCCCATCTATGAATTGGCTTCATTACTCTGCTCTCCTCACCACTGAGAGCTGGTGTGTGGGGAGTGTTCTGGCGCACTATAGCTGCAGTCGCATCATCTAGGTGGATCCCCATTACCTGTAAAGCACTTTGAGTGGAGTGTCCATAAAAGCTCTATATAAGTGTAAGCAATTATTATTATTATTATTATGATTATCATCATCATTACACCCAACAGACAATCTGCAACAAGCTGTAATTTACACGTTGTACGATTGCATGTCTAATGAAGTCATTACATTTTGCCCATAAAAGCAGTATTAAATGCTTGAGTCTTTTTTTTAGAATTTGCAAGCCTTAACTTGGTTTAGTGAGGATGAATTCATACACATTTCCTCGGTAAATGAACTGCTGATTTTGTTGTTATGGCCTGGTAGACAGTAAGAGGTGACTCATCCATCGATCCATCCATTCGCAGACAGCTGCTTATTTGTGGTTTTCAGTGACCCAGATCCTGTGTGCAAGGCAGGAGTCTTGTCAATACAGAGACAATGTATCTCTAGGACGTGAGAGTGTAACGGAACAGTTCTTTCTGGACCCTGTGCGGATGACGGACCCTATGAAACCATGACGGAGCCAGACTCATCCGGACCCGGGCTCGCACGATATGGAAATCAGATGCAGAGCCCGGAACTGACTGAGTGTCTGGCTTTTAAGGGGAATGGGAAGGAGGCTGGAACAAGGGGCAGGTGCACAGAATAAGTCCAAAATGAAAAGAGCCGGAGCACCCTTAAGGGGGAGGGACTACAATCGTGACAGAGCACCTGGACAAAACCCACAAAGAACTGCAGAGAACATGTAACACAGGAGGCACCCCAGGCCATGATCGAACCCCAGAACCCAAGACGCTGAGAAGCAGTAGTGGTAGCTTCTGAGCCATCATGCCACCCCTCAGTTAAAGTAATTACAGACACATGGTCAATAATTACAATTAGAGCTGGGGCAGAATGAATGCATTAAATATAGAGGGAGGGGGATGCCCAGTACACAGATGTTCAATACTCCTTTAACACAGTTGCTCAGTCTTGTTTAAATATTTAAACTAAAGTCACTCCCCCGTTTGCTTTGTTTAATCAGGACCTGCAGAGCAAGGCACACATGTTTTTTAAACGGTCTTAGCTTTAAACATTCTGACTTGTCCCGTTTCTGATGCTCAGCCTGTGGATGGTCTGTGAAGGGATTTGAGCTTCACTGTCCCCAGACATCCACACACCTCCAATTTGTTTCACTCCATGCATGTAGAGATTCAATAATGTGGGAAAAACAGGAAGAGCATACAGCTTTAGAACATCACCTCTAAGGAATCTGGATTAGACACTTTTGAATCTGTAAGGGAGGAGAAATTTAAAAGTTAGGACTTTTATCAAGTTCATATTACAGATATCTGAAAACTGGCATGTTGCTTCCAGCTTTTCCATATAAGGCATCCTGGCCCAGAAATCCTGTCTGTGTCTCTCCAGAATGCAATTCACTGACTGACTTGTTCACTAGATATATTTAAAGCTGATAAAACCATGAAATATAACAGAGGTGCACATTCCTTTTTCTTGCTTCTGTCTCTCCTTGATTACTTAGTCTGAGTAGTTACCCAAAGCTAAACTACATCAGAGGCCATTACGAAGTAAGAACAGGGCATTCAGCCCAACATTATTTTCCCTACTATCTGTAACTTGCTGATAAAAAATTACAACAGCACATTGGTTAACTCAAAATTGTGCCTGTTAGTAGATGCTGAGAAGCCCAAGTAACTATGGAACTATTTTAAAGTCTCTTGCAAATAGGGGGTATGTTTTGTCGTGGGGAAACTGTTGGAGAACTTCCCAGTTAATTGACTTGCTATGTTGTGGGTAGTTTACAATAGAGAATGTACCAAAATATTTTCTTTAAACCAATATTACAACCCGGTCAGATTTTAAGTGAAAATCCTTGAACCGGTTCATGCTTTAAACTTTGATACTACAGTGCATAAAAACATAAGAAAGTTTATAAATGGGAGAAGGCCATCGTCCCATCTAGCCCAAAGAAGAAAGAAGAAAAAAGAAAATCAGGGTATTTACTTCAAGCCACACTGTAGCTGTGTGGGTTGTTCAGTACTCCCACAACCCTTTGCTGTACTGTAAATACTGTAATTATCTGTAACCTTTGCGAAAAGAAGTGTTTCCTGATCTCACTTTAATATATACTGCCACATAGCTTCCACTTGTGCTCTAAAAAATGTTTGATAAGTTTGTCAATAATGTTGAGGATTTTGATCAAATTTATTGTGAATCAGGTCACCTCATAGTCCTTTCTGTTAAAAACTAAAAAGATTCAGTTACTTTAGCCTGTCAGTGTAGGCTTACAGTCTGTATTTTTCAGTTTGAGTCCCACATACAGTAAGTTACCAAACAGCACTATTTTATATTACTTTTTTCAAACTGAAAATAAGGAAAAAAATACAACAAAACAAATGTTAAGGTTTTGCTTATTGGGGGGTTATTGTCCCCTGTGACTCATTAATGTAAGACATAATCTTTAATTACATTACATGTAATTATATGGTTTTGTGCACTTCAAATACTGTTCTGATTTCTTGTGAAAACATTATATTTCAGCACAAAATTATAAGTAAAATATTAGTATTTCACCAGTTCTTCTTTAATGTTTTCTGATTTTCACTGTCTCTGTAATTATTCCATTTCAGAATCAAAGATGTTGCTAATTACTGCCATTTAAAAGTCATTTTTGATGTCTTTTGATGTGAAACTACCTTCTCTTCCAATTAACTGTGCTCTTGTCAACTTGATTTATCAGTGATGCGTCTTAACTTTAATAGAAGCATGCACTGTGGGTATTCTAACGAACTAATAAAAATAAGCTAGCTCTCTGATGTATAATAGTTAACCTTCAAAGGTATGGAAACAGAACATTTATTTTGAAATGCAGAAAGGTTGTCCTTGTGTTGCAGACAAAATTGGCCACAGCATTTTCAAACCCCTAAAAACATACGGTAGCAGACCATTCGAGTAAAGAGCAACCTCTTTATTATTCTGTTCCAAGACATGAAATAAGTATCTGGGATTTATGGTTCCATTTCTGGGATACTTTCTGTGACTTCCTCTAAACCTGTTTCATGTATATGATTTTCTGATAGTGTAAATTAAATCCTCAAGGAGAAGGTTTGAGTAAAATTATAGATCCTTCTTCACACAGTGAATACACAGTGCAAATCACACATGCACTCCTCACAAAATACAAAGTGCAGTTTAGAATTTTCTTGAGGAAGTTTCTGTTCTGTATGAATATTTGGTAAGCTACATTAAAATCATAATAGTACTGTGTTATTTCAATAAAGTTTAAATTAATTAATCACTTATATATAAAGTCTTGCAAAATATTGAAAGCCTTTCACAGTGTTCATATTTTGTTCCTATACACCAGATACTACACCCAAAGCAAAATATGAAAAAAAGAAGGAAATCGATAAAATGAATAGATACTGTAATAAGCATTACTCAGCCAGCTGAGAGAACCGTAAGAGACCGTACTCCCCTCACTTTCCTGTGGGATAGCAGGAGTGGAAAGTTGCGCAAAGGGAAGTTGAGCAGGTGAGATATATATGTATGTATGAGAGAAGAAGTAGGTGAGATTAGGATCTAATCTTCCTCCCTAACTTCTGCTATAAAATCCAGTTAGGATTTTATTCAGGCGCAACCTGCCTTAACAAACCACACAGTTATTTGTGTGGCCTCTTTGTGCAATAGCAGTGAATGTTCCTGAGTGGCCCAGTCAAAGACTTGACTTGAATCTAATTTGTAAATCTGTGGAAAGACCTGGAAACCGCTGCCCATAAGGAATCCTCAAGCAACTTGAGAGAGCTTGATCAAATCTGTAAGAAGAATGAGCAAAGATGGCACCAAGCCAGCGTGCAAAGGTGATAGAGACTGACCCAAAAAGACTGACAGCTGTTAATTGCTGGCAAAGGTGCTTCCAACAAATACTGCGTTCATGGGTCTGAATATTATGCAATCAATATATTTCTTTTTTTTTTTGCTTTAATTATTAATCCCAAAGTTGTTAAGCCAAATTTGAATTTGACATGTAACATGTAAGAGACTGGGGCTCTCCAGGACAAAGGCTGGAAACTACAGGACTATAGTACTATATATGTTCTGGCCCTGAGCAGCACCTGTGGGTTGCAGGACAGGCAAAACCAGCAGAAGTGATGGTAAGGCTCTTTGTTTTTGCAAATCCTTGAGCCCTGGGACTGGCGTCACCTAAAGGCAAGGAATACCTTGTGCACTCGCAAGCGCTGGACCTGCTTCTGCACAGAAGTGCGAATTGGACAGCGCAGGAATCACAGACTAGAGCAGAGGGAAAGAACAGCATGAGGTTCTGTAAAACCAGTACTTTGTATTTTTAGCTCTTCACAGTGCTTTATAGCACGGGGGTCAACTCACCCCAAATCATCCATTTCCACACCCTTCCCTGCGCCAAAGCCACAGTACACGCTATACCAGACATTCCCAAGTCTCCCTGAAATCAGCTTCTCCTCCCTGACTCCCGCAAGTGATCCACAATCTCCCAGAAATCGCCCCCCGCTCCCAATTTTTTCTCAAATCTGCTGAACAAGCCGCATCTCTGTACAACGCAAGTTTGCAAAGACAGTGAGATTATCCAACTGGACTGGCGAGCTATAGTATCTATAATGTATTGCATATATATTATAGTATCCATCAGAGAATTATTTAATTATATAGCAGTGACTTTTTTTCCAGGGGACCCCGTAAATTATCACGGAAGGGAGGACCCCCCCCTCCCTGAAATAATTTTTTCAACGTTGGGATGTCTGCTATACTCTACACATAAACACACTGATTAATACAGAGATATAGTACAATATGCCTTCCAGACAAAACCAGTTGTGTGACAAAGAGTGGAGAGATGTTGGCACGTCTTCCTGTTCTCCTCTCTTATCAAGATACAAGATATCCGTAAGTCAATGAGTAAGGAACGAACAATTTTGTTTACAAATGTCAGGCCTTTATCTATAACCACTACATCAGGTTTCCTATGAAAATAAAAGTTACAGTACTCAGTTCTATTTACAGTAAGGTTACTCATTAGCAATGAGAAGCAAAACAAAACCAACATTAGTACTGATAGGAATTATGTTTTTACTTCTAGGCACTGTGCTTGGGAATGGAAGAGGAAAAGTTTACATTATATTCAATACTTATTTCACGTTTAGTGTTATTGAATACTTGGAACAAAAGTTTCTCATTTCATCCAACTGGTATTCCAGTACATACCTGGTAATTAGAAGGAAAGGGCAAATAGTGTTGTTAAACTTGAAAAAATCTTGTATTTCCTTGTGTAACATTTTAGATTTGTTGGTAACCAATTATAAAAAACATATATATATATATGACCTGGCTCAAATATGTATTGAATGTGAATCTTGTGTCCTTCTTAATTGACGTCTTCATCCTGTAGTGTCACAGTCGTCATCCCTCCTCTAGAGGGCGCTTCTACCTTTTCCGTATCGTTCTTAGTTTTATTAGTGCCAGCTGTGTTTCATTCTCTTTCCGTTATTTAAGCCCGGTGTCTCTGTAGCTCCGGGCTCGGCTTTGGAAGATGGACGCCCAGAAGCCCGGAAGCCCACCTCCCACTGGGCACAGGAGTGGCCCGAGGGCACAGGCTTCATTGCGGCGTCCTGATCTCTGAGTCTGGGGCTCGGAGCCCCTTACCCCGTTACACTTTTAAACTTTTGTATTCCTGTTCCCAGTTCCTGTTCCTGTTTTTAACCGTCTGCGTCTCCGATGGATCTCTCAGTTTCTGGATTTTGGACTGCGCCTTACTACCCCTTTGAACTTCAATTCAATTCATTTTTATATAGCGCTTTTCACAACAAGGCTGCCCCAAGGCGCTTAACAATGCAAGTGACCCTACATGTTGTGAATACAGAACAGAAGACCAGAAGAAAACAGAGGAGAGGAACCGAAAACCCCTTAGTAAGGAGAGAACAAACTTCTAGGGGTCCAAGGTCAACTGGCTGCCCAACCCCTTTGGGCATGTTAACATTATATAGTTTTAAAAAAAGTAATTAAATGAATTAGGGTATTAATCCATCCATCATGTCTTCTGTATGTCAGTACTCCATGCAGATCTCTGTAGACCAGTAAATTCCTCCTAAATGCTAGCTATATCCATGATGTCCCTCTTGGATCCATGGCAGTGATGCAGCATCCAACTCAGATGGTGCCCAGCCAAGGCACCATCCGGACATGTGGGGAGGAGAATAGGATAGTTTGGTCAGAACAGATGTATCTACCTGGTGGGCCAACACTGAGACACACAATGGCATGGACAGCACCACCAGCAGCCATGGTTGCAGCAGGCTATGATGTAAGGTGTGAGTAGCTTGGCTAAAGTAATAGGTCTTCAGTCTGGATTTGAATACTGAGATTGACTCTGCATCCCAAATATGGGGTGGGAGACTGTTCCATAAGCTAGGGGCCCTGTAACTAAAGGCTTTACAGCCAACTGTTTTTGTATGAATGCGTGGAATACGAAGAAGACCTGCGTTCTGTAATCCAAGCGAGCGACTTGGATGATATACATTAATAAGGTCCATTAGATAGACAGGTGCCTGACCTCGGAGAGCCTTGTAAGTAAGTAGAAGGATTTTGAAGTCCGTCCTGTACCTGACAGGAAGCCAATGAAGAGAGATAAGTATGGGGGTTATATGGTTGTACTTTCTGCTCCTAGTAACAATTCTAGCTGCTGCATTCTGAATTTGCTATAAGGTGTTGAAAGAGTGATGGGTGCTCCCTGATAGTAGGGCATTGCAGTAGACTAACCTTCTGTATACAAGAGCATGTATTAATTTCTCTGTGTCTTGAGTGGAGAGAAACTGCCTTAGATTTGCAATATTTCTTAACTGTAGGAAACATGTTTTAGATGCTGTTTTAACATGAGAGTTAAATGGGAGCCTTGTGTCTAATATGACGCCTAGGTTAAATGCTGAGTTAGGTGCTATGGTTATAGTAGTCCTATCCGTATTGTTGCCTCCAAACAACAGAACCTCAGTTTTATCAGAGCTGAATGACAAAAAGTTTCACACATCCAAGTCTTTACTTCATTAATGCAATTAACTAAGGTGATAATAGAAGAGTTGTCATTAGGTGTAAATGAAATTTATATTTGAGTGTCATCAACATATGAATGAATGTTTTGTATTATCCTACCTAGCGACAGAATATAGAGAGAGAACAATATTGGTCCCAGCACTGATCCCTGTGGCACCCCAAATTGAACTGGTGACATTGACAAAACAGTACAAGTAGTTCAGTCGGGTAGTTGCATCAGCATGAGTAGGCTGCAAAGGAACAAGTAATAGGTTTATGTACAATTATGACAGCAGTACAAGTCCTTCCTATGGACTCGTTTGCCTGCACTCCCCCCATGCACCGGATCACCTGTCTGTCATCCTGACCTACCTTGCTGTGCTTTCCCTGATGTCATTCTCCAGACACTTCCGGCTTATCCCCTTTACCCCCAGCACTTTTCTCTTATCTCATGTGACTAATGACCCAACCTTCAGCTCACACCTGGCCGCCCACTGCAGCGCAGCAGTGTGAGCCTGGCCAGTACCTGGATTGGAGACTCCTGGGAAACACTAAGGCTGCTGCTGGTAGAGGTGTTAGTGGGGTCAGTAGGGGGTGCTCACCCTGTGCTCTACGGGGGTCCTAATGCCCCAGTATAGTGACAGGGACACTACACTGTAAAAAGGCGCTGTACTTCGGATGAGACATAAAACTGAGGACCTGTGGTAATTAAAAAGGGTGTTTCTCAAAAAAAGTAGGGGTGTAACCCCGATGTCCTGGCCAAATTTCCCATTGGCATTTACCAATCATGGCCTCCTAATAACCCCCATCTATGAACTGGCTTCATCACTCTGCTCTCCTCCCCACTGAGAGCTGGTGTGTGAGGGGACTGGAGCATCATCCAGGTGGGGCTGCACACTGGTGGTGGTGGAGGGGATCCCTATTACCTGTACAGCGCTGTGAGTGGAGTGTCCAGAAAAACACTATATAAGTATAAGGAATTATACCTATCCAGCAATGAGTATTTACATGGTCCCTCAGAACATGTCAAACTCACTCACAGAGATCATGTGTATCCCACAACCTCATTTACTGTATCTTTTGGCAAAATGTCCTGTCATGTACAGTACTTTGGCAAAAAAAAAGATGACCAGTCGACCATTTTAGGGACAAAATCAGGGCAGTGGGGATCAAAGAGCTCTGCCAGGTGACAGTTCCTTGTTGTACCTCTTTGGGCATGATTACAATGTTCCTATCTGTGTTTTTTATAAGGATTATGGGACTCCTACTCAGAAAACAGAAACCAAGATTATCCTTAAACTTGGATCACACTTTCTTCCATCCGTCAACCTTTCCCTTCATTTACAGATCTTACCTTTTCATGCTTGCTTCCAGATTCCCATTCAGTTGAACCCTTTCACTGTTCTGCTCTGCTCTTTGTGCTGATTTGCTTCATACCTCTGCTCCTTTTCTCTCTCCCTCATGCCTGAAGTAGGCTCAGAAACAGACGAAACATTTCTTCTTTCTCTGTACTTTTCAGTGTGAAAATCACCCACACTTCCTCTGTGGTTTATATACAGTACGTACTGTACACTGACAGTGACCATGACAATTAGACAATGAGCAGTCTATGTCAGGAATCTCTTAGACCAGAAGTGGACATACATGCTTTCCTACCTGACTGGCAAATGACATTTAATAAGGACTCTGGTGTCTCTTTTATACTGTACAGCAGGACCCTTCACACAGAAAGAGCAAATACTTCCTCCCCAAATGACCACTGCTTTACTAAGCATTATAAAAATGGGAAACATGCTCTCTCCCCACATATGCGCGCTTCTAGAATTTCTACAGCACAGGGATGCGTGTTCAGGCAGGCGAATGTGAGGTTGACTTACTGTATATGCACTAATGGTGCACATAATTTGATATGTATTTGATTTGTTGTCTAAATGATTGTTGAATGTTTTCAATTACCACTAACCTGCCCCATGCCCCACATACACATAAACACCCACCAACCACTGTTGTCTTATGGGCAGATTAGTCAGTGATATTAATATCACTATCACTGACTAATCTGCCCATAAGACAACAGCAACCACAACCACAGCATAAAATCATTTCAGACAGATGACAATCCTCTAGTTAGAAGTTATCATAGTTAGAAGTTCATATTTTTAGTCTATTTGTGTGCAAAAGTGGGAAATATCAGACCTGTTACACATTTAGCTGCATGGATGGGATGTTGAAACCAGAGTATTGAGAAGGGTTGTTTTTCACATACAGCACTCTATTTGTGTTGGATGCGGTGTCATTTTGCCCTTTTCTGGTTCTAGCTGGGAGCTGCATCAGCATCTCTTGGCTGCAGAGAAGCAAATACGTTCCTTTGTAGCCAACCAAGTCAAATTCCTTCTTCAGATGTCAGGCTCACAACTGAAAAAGGCTCAACAGCTGAACATTTCTTCTTTCTGTTTTTCAGCATCAAACAAACTTTTAATTGTTGGCTTTGGTGCCTTTGTCCTCACCTTTCAAAATTAAATTTATTTTAGTTTTTTCTTTGGTCTTTTGTGGAAATGTTCAGATAGTAGCTGCTCAAGTTATATAAATTACCTGCTCTGGATCTACTGTATATACAAGTAGCTTACCTGAGAGACCACAGACTATGAGCCAAACATGATAACGTGAACTTGTACCTATTAGTTAAGTAATGAAACCATAAGAGCTATAAAGAAATGTTTTAAAGATAAAGGAAGTGCAATAAATGTACTCTTAACATTTTGTACACATCACATACAGCATTAACAATTTTATTACTGTGAAGTCTCCATGCACATTCATTTAGTTATTCTGGTACCAACTCTTATTTATTCTTATACTTTATGTTTTGTTCATTTTCTTAAGCTTTACATCTTTAGAAACTTAGCTCCAGCTTTAAAATGTTTGAAGATTTTTTTAGGAGCCGTGATTTCGAGTTGAAATTGAAAAGGAACTGAACTGAGCATGTGCTGCACATGCAATGAACAGGATAGTAAACATAACGATAACAACAAACAAGAGGAATATGTATCTGAAATACGTAAATAAAACGTTCCTTATTTATATTATTAAACCTCCACAACAGAATTATTACCTTTGTCTTTGGATATTCTATTTGTGAAACCAGGACAAGCAGACATGGCTCATTGCATTTGCAAAGCAAGACCAGAATGCTTCCCATTTATTAAGCAGTGTCAAACTGCAGTATCAAGATCTGTCAAAAATGCCACATCTAAGAAAAAAGACTTTATTAATATTATTCAATTCAAAAACAACATTATTCATATGATATGTAACACGGACAATCTAAAAAAGTTGGAATGGATAAAGCCTTGCACATTTGGTACTGTACCCATGAATCAGTATTAAAATATTTTTTTAAAGCTTCCCGTATCCTTGAATTACCTTTAGGCCACAAGTAAAATGTGCATCACATATTTGGACAAGATACTGTAGGGAAGATCTGGACTTTAATGCGAAATTACATTAGTAATTTAAATTACATTAGTAAATCCTGAAGTTCTGGGAATTTATCCATAACAGGAACATCTGCAGAAAAATAAGTAAAAATCTGGCAGTTTGCACCACTGACTAAACAATCTTTTGTCATCTCATCCTACCAAGATTGCTTTCCAAAGTTAAAACAGTGGAATTTTGCTAATAAATCAGAGAGTTTAACACCTAGGATGTTTGCAGTATATGGATATTCTGAACAACATCTATAATCTTATTGGAATGGCTCATCTGATTGTGCTCTGAATACAATAACCAGACTAAGAACTACAGGAAAAGTGTTCCTTGCTTGCAAAACAGTTCACATTGATGTCATAGCTACAGATGAAGATTCACATGAATCAATAAGGGAATAAATGTTGATTGGAGTTTACAAATCAATGCATACCATATAAGAAATCATTTTCTTTTGACCCTGTTAACAAATAGTGCAAATACAATGCTGATTTTATATAAATCTTATAAATGGGTTAAATGAGAAAAGATAAGTTGATGTAACTAGTCCTATACTTTCAGAGTCCATTCCGCCTTCCCGAGAATTATATTTTTAAAATTCATTTATAAGTACAAAATAGGCTGTAGTATTTGGCATAGACGTCTTCGAATATACTGCATTCGTTGAAGAATTTTAAGATATTGCAATATTTTATTATTCTGAAACTTATAAAACGCTGCAAGTACATGAACACAGTAGTAACCCCAGACTCATTTACACATAATACGTGTCTGACATCTAGTGTTGTTGGAGAGAAGTGCAGGCAGGGCATTCTGATGTAACGATACACAGTACTAACTGGAAGGATAAAAAATAGGCTAAAAAGCATTCACTCAAAGGATTTTTCCTGCTGGTATATAATACATTTTTTATTTTTGTTAACAGAAAACAATTACAGTGATGATCAAATGATTTCTATTTCCTTCATCTACTTTTTTCATTTTTAGAAAAAGCTTACAGTACATTGAAAATGTTAAAAATATTAACTATACATTTTTGTAATGTGGAACATTCGGAAAACAGAGGAACTGCACGTTCTATAGTTTTAAAGCAAAGATTTCTGTGATGTGTGATTCTGTGTGTCTTTCAATGCCACAGGACTGGAGCGACAGGTGTAAATTCCATATCCCTGATACAGGTGTTTTCCTGTACTTGCTGGCAGTTGGGTGTCTTTGCTGCTGAAAGCTGGTTATTGTTATTCTAGAGGCAGACAAGCTGGTGTGCTAAATGTTCAATTGCTTATGATGATGGTGAGCTAACTGCTTAATTGCTTATGAACATGGTGAGCTAACTACTCAATTGCTTATAAGGTTGGTGTGCTAAGTGCAGAATTACTTAAGACATTAGTGTGCTAACTGCTCAATTGCTTATGAAGATAGTGAGCTAACAGCTCAATCTCTTGTAGTTGCTGTATAAAGGTCTGTGTACAGTATACCTTATTAGGTTTGGTGTTACAGGTTTACAGGAGTCCCATCCAGGGTGTTTCCTGCCTTGTGTCCATTGTCTTTTGCATTAGGCTCTGATTCACTGTGACTCTGTACTGGAGTAAGAGTTACTGGGAGTTACTGGGACCGGGAGGTGTTACAGGCTTATAACAGGTTCGGCTGTTTAGAGATGGTGAATGTTTTTGCAACTGAAACTGTTTTCTGTGTTTTTATCTGGCCATGCAGTCTTAACACAGACTTCAAAACCTGAGAAAGTTCCTCATATTTCCTTAGACTATAGCTTATACAGCAACAAGGCTGACTGCAATACCAAATCCTTAAAATATGTGCTCTGTTTTAATTGACAGGGTCTGTCCTTCATGCTGTACTGACAGGGTGCTGACCACAAGCCAGAAACTGCCCTCAGAACACCAGACCTACGAGAAAATCCCAGAACCGTATTCCACGGGTGTCTGCCTTTCACTCTGAAACATGATGATTTCGCAGGATCAGGAAACAAAAACCTTGCCTATTTAACAGGATGGCCTCTCAACCCAAAATGTTTTGCACAGACACCTCTCGTCTATCAGACACGGGTGCTGCCCCAGTTGGAGATTTTCAATTGGCTGCTACACTTCACCTAATAAGTAAGAAATATGAGTGGAATATTAAGTTCATGTTGAAAATAACTGTGCCCTAAAGTTATATTTGCTTACATAACTACACACCTGCTGTCAGAGTTAATTACCAATTTCTGTGTGCCATATTTAAATACTATATTTAAATGTAGTTCAGGTACTGTAGGTGCAGTAGCTGCGTCAGCATGCGTAGGCTGCAAAGGAACAAGCAAACATTCTTTTCTTCTCTTTTCAGCATGGAATAAACCTTTACTTGTTCCTATTTAAATATATTTCATGTGTAGATGGAAAAGGCTGCACAGATGTACACTGATCATGGAAACTTAAAATGTTAAAGAGTTTGGAGTTTGGCAACATCCCATACAGACTGAACATAAGATTTCACATGTGAAAGTTCCCTGCAAATCCTGAACAAAAACCAAGCACTCCATCCCTGCCGTAGCTGGATTTCTCAAGGATGAGAAGCCCGTCTCTACTTATGTCCTGAACTAGGGCAGCGATTCTGATTCACCAAACTCCCATCAGCCCACTGGGGGTCCCTCCAGTCAGACGCTTTCTTTGGCCTTTGCGGAGAGTACTCCATGATCAGTGCATGCCAGGGATCTCGGGCTCATGAGCCGACAGTATTCTTGAGCTCTGGTGCCCCCTGGAGCCCACATCAAAACACTACACATGCAGAAACATGGGCAACAAGGGAATAAACAGGGGAATAAGATCACTTTATTAGCCATATACAATTTCTTGTATTAGGAATTTGTCTTTCTGCATACCCCAGCTTGCTCTCCATGAGACACACAGACAGGGAGAGAGAAGCTTGGGGTCAGAGCGCAGGGTCAGCCATTTATACGGTGCCCTTGGAGCAGTTGGGGTTAAGGGCCTTGCTCAGGGGCACAGGGAAGGAAAAGAACATACTGTACAACACGGAGTGAAACTATTTATTATAGAAGTCATGGAATGTTTTTAAGGCTTTGCACCCACTACAGTTTTTAAGCATGTAGGAACATAGGAAAGGCTACAAGCAAGAGAAGGCCACTCAGACCATTACACTTGATTACTAGTGGCTAATTCATCCAAGGATTCCATCCAGCTGCTTTCTGAAACAAGCTGAGCTTGGGTACATACAGCTATCGGAGTGAGTAAGTAAGTAACAGCAAGGTGGGCAGATAGTTCCAGGGTATCCTCGGTTTTAAGAACACTTTCACACAGTTGCAGACTGTGTTCTGCATTTCACTGAAGAAGCTACTTATAAAAAGAAAACAGAGTTTTTGGTGTTTATATTGACACATCATTTATATTTTAGACCATATAGGAAAATACATAAAAGGCAAACAGAATATTTGCAAATATACTTAAAGGCACTGAAATAATTTGGCAAAAAGTTTTCATATTATAGAAAATATGTCTGCTCTGACATCAATCGAGACAAGACGCAACAAAAGAAATTTACGGGCTTGAAGAAAAGACTTGCAATGAAAGACCAAAAGAACAAAATCTCTGTGTACAGAGAGAACAATGAGGGGACCTGATTAAAGTATTTAAAATATCTATAGGCAGACAAATACAAGTCTACCGCCTTCATCAGAATCACTGCACCAGAAAACAGTGGATACCAGTGGAAACCACATTCAAATGCATTTAAAACCGGAGACTGTAAGCCATAGACAATAAGTGACAGAAAATGTCTGTGGAATCGGCCTATGCTACACATCTTTGTTAAAACATAGTTTCAAAGCAATGAGTTACATGGAAATGTTTGTGTTATCAATATTTTTCATGTGTACTAAAAAGAGAAAAGTATCTTCCATCCACAAACCAGTGGATACCAGTGGAAAGCACATTCAAATGCATTTAAAACCAAGAAGATACATTTCTTTAAATAAAGGCGTTTTAGACTAACAATCCCGCCATGTTGATGAAGCTACTGGATAACATCAACTACCCTGAAAAAAAGAACATGATCAAAATAAGGAAAAGGCACAATGAACTGAAGAAAGCAGAAAGGCTGAGAGAAGTAAAAGACTATTATATTGGAGTTTTTTTTTTCAACACCCAAAATTCCTTGTGAAAAGTTAAGGATGAAGTGTCACAGAGACAACAGTAAGAAACTTTCAGAGGCAGTTAAGCTACTGGTACCAGAAGCATTAAAGATCTCCAGGGTCTGATCGTATTCTATCAAATCTACTAGAGGAAACAAGAGATGACAATCACACACTCAACAGAACTGATCTGATTGTTACTCAAGACACAACTAATACCCACTGATGAGACAATTGTCTAAAAAAAGAAGCAGGGGCAGGTGCAATTATTGTGGTGATATTCTCCCTCGCACCTGGATTAGTAGGATACATGCACCTCCTTCTCCCTCACCTCATGGGTTTCTTGGGACAGAATCAGTTCCTTCTCCTTCATACACTGCCTGACCAACCCCAGATCCTCCCTCTGCATCTGTTCCTAGCTTGGCTCTTTCCAGGTGCTTCGGAGATTTGGTTATTTTCTCTTCCTGCTGCTCACTTCTCTTGAAGGTCCTTCAACGTGCCGTGCCTTTGGTTTCCCGCAGAACTCTACAAGGCAGACTTCGAGTAGTTAATCTGTCCTGAGACTCCTCTGCGTCCTTGAGCTCGGCCAATTCATTTCAGGTTTCTCTGGTGGACTGGCTGATACTGTCCTGCACTATCTGTTTAAGGCAAAGGTGATCTTTACTTAACTTCCTTTACTTAACTGGTTCCACTCTTCACCCCTCTGCTTTTCTTAGTACCACCATCTACGATCTCCTCTATATATTGGAATTGTGTTTTATCTTGTGTATTCTTCTTATTTATTGTTGTTGTCATCCTGTAAAGCGCTTTGAGAAGCCACTTTTAAAAGCGCTATATAAAATTAAGTTTTTTATTATTATTCTTATCTATGAAAAAAACGCCTGTGATCTTTGGTCTCTCTTAAACATTAAATTTAAAGCATTACCACCAACGCAGCCTGCTCTTGTCACATCTCAGAAGCTCGGCAAGGCTGAACCTGGCCAGCACTGGAATGAGAAACCTCTTGCTGTTGTTTTGAAGTGTTTGTAAGTGTTGTTTGTGGACCAGTACGTCTCTTCCCTCTGGAGCTGAAATTTCAAACCAGTGACCCAGTATGGCGATCCATCACCTCAACTCAAGTATTCTCTCAAACACTGTTTTCTGTACATTTGATATTTAATCTGTTATACTGTGTGTTCCGGCACAGAGAAATATATATATATAATATTTTATTAAAATGCAAATATATACACACTCAGTCCAAACACATACATTACTTTGAATGTTTACTCCCTGCAATTCCAGAAGTAATCTTTTATAGTCAGCTTTATTGGAAGCCAAAAGAAACCTGGAATGTGGTATGCAACATCAGACAGTATGCTACAGTATGTATGTGTCCATTATTGTTGCTGCTTCTCTCAAGTACTCCAACAAAGTACTTAAGGAAGATCTACCTTTTGTAACCCCACGTTGACCACAGTATCTCTTAGGATCTTCTTGCCTTGTTTCTGATTCTTCTTCCACACCCTTACAGGTATCAGGAACAACACTTATGTCCAAGTCAGACTTCAGTTCTTCAGTCTGTTTCCGACAGCAGGTGTTTGAATTGGCTGTGAACGGAAAGTGTGCTGTTGGTACCGATCCCGACAATCCAAACACTGACAACAACAGCTGCAAGCTCACCTGCCTTTGCTCGGTGTTCCTGCTGCACAGTATATCCCAGCTGCAGTGCTCCTGAGAATGAAGTCTCCAATAACCACCACTTCTCTTTTCGCATGCTATAGTACTGGCAGGATGTGTAGTTGGTATCAGTGCACCAGGGCCTTCTGGTGCAGCTCACAAAGTCCAAACGTGCATTTTGGATTCCCACTGTTAAGATACACATTTCTATATTTGTAGAACACAAAACTATTAAATCCCTTCTGAAAATGCAGTCGTTACTCTAGACAACTATTAACAAACAAATTGATTTACATCTGGCTCATCTTCCATATGAGATTGTATATGTGTTCATTCTACAAGTTAATTTCCTATATTTTATTTTCTAAATATTACAATCTTTTGAAGCTTTCCAGAATTACTTTGGTATCCCATACCACTCATATACTGTAGCCTAGAATTTTCTATTTCCATAAAACCACAGTTAGCATAATACTGCCTCAACTCCGGAGACTGTAAGTCATAGACAATAAGTGACAGAAAATGTCTGCGGAATCGGCCTATGCTGCAGATCGTTGTTAAAACACAGTTTCAAAGCAATGCATTACATGGAAATGTTTGTGAGTTATCAATATTTTTCATGTGTACTAAAAAGAGAAAGGTATCTTACATCCATAACACCATATTTTCTAACATTGGGGGTGTTGGGCATGAATACTTCACCTCATTAAGGTCCTAAGACCAATGTCGACACAATGCTGTTTAACTTCCTCTGTTATCGTTGCAGGTGACCTGAAGTCCACAAGTTCCACCGGTGTGATATTGGATATAGTGCTGACAGGCATCAGTCATCTCACACTCTTACCTCTGAGACATTTGCGGGGATTTTAGGTTTTATGGGAAGTGGTTACTATTACACTTACGCTCGACTTGTGAGCCTCTTCATAAATCTGCATCAATGCTTTAGGCTCTTCAGATGGAAAGACACTAAAGTCTGAATAAAACATTTAACTGTCAAACTGAATCACAAAGCCTTGTAGCATCACCTCAGACCCACCTATGCTGTTTTCGGTGAAGTATAAAAATAAAATCAACTTCTCACCAGAAAAAGTCATCATAATTGGGATTGTTTTCTAAACGCTTGGTCTGCATTAGAAACTACGTTTTTCTGTAGTCCCTAAACATGCTACTGCATTACTGCTCGCTTTCGAAACGGTCTAGACATTTTGATGTATTACAAAATAAGTAGTCTACAGTAGTTATACATTTGAACAGGTAAAGGTTAATTCCATGCTAAAAGAAATAGCAAAGACATACGACGTTTCGTCTGCGGAGCCTTCTTCAGGTGTGATATGCCTTACACATGTAATATTTTCATTGCAAGGACAGTATTCATTTAATCACGATTACCTTTCTTAACTTCCATAGCTGTGTAATTTACATTGATGCACCCCACCCGTACTTTAAATCACCACGGTCTGAGGCGTTTGCCACATTAAAAACAAAACCCCGCTAGCCGGAGTCCGCCTTCACTAGACGCTGAGGTCTGTGTGAGGAAGCAGTCAGTCCCACCAAGGCAGGAGAAATACTACCCGGCTGTCTCAGCAGCGCTATGACCCACAATGCAGCAGCACTCTGCACACACAGCAGGCGAGCCTGCCACCGCCTGCGTCATCAACACCACCTGCCTTCTTTAGCCAATCAGCAAGCGGCCGCGGGGCAGGCCCCCTCCCTCCGACACGTGAGGCTCACAAACGCGCCGCGCCATTGGCTGTGCTGGCCGGCCGCGCAGAGCGCATTGTTGTTACACGTGAGGAGCCTTACGTAAGGTAGCCGGGGCACCAATCGGCAGCCGCGGTTCGGGCCGGAAGCTGCGCTCGGGGTTTTCTCCCCCCCGCCTCCGCTGCGGGCCCGGAGTACTCGCTTGAGCCCTCTGCTCGGAAGCAGCGCTGCGCTCCCCTCGTCCGCCCGCACCATGAAGCAGAACTCCAGCGTCCCCGCCTTCCTCACCAAGCTGTGGACCCTGGTCGAGGACCCGGACACGAACGAGTTCATCTGCTGGAGCCAGGTGAGTCCGGGCCCGCGTCCGTCTGGGCAGCCTGACAGAGAGAGAGAGAGACTGAGCGGGGGAGCAGGAGGCTGGAGGGAGCCCGGTCTAAACTGGTCGCCGTCGAAAAGAAAGAAAAAAACGTAACGAGGCGGCTTCGGTCCGGCCTCGGACCGGCCTCGGACCTCTCGCTGTTTCCCGAGGGACGGCCGGCTCTTGCTGTATCCTCCGCGCCGTTTCCAGGGCGACCGCGTTACGTGGCTGTTCTGCGAAGGCCCGCGGCGCCGTGCTCCGAGCAAGCGCTGCCGACCGTGGTCCGGCTGCCGGCTGCTTTGCCACTCGAGGCGAAGGGCCGAGCTCAATGTGGCAGTTGGCCGGGAGGTCAGATAGGGGGCCCCATGATGAAGGCGCGGGGGCGCTCTGTGGTGCCGGGCCGGGGCGGTACCGGTCCCGCTGGCTCGGGGAGGTAGCTCGCCCTGCAGCCGCCGGGGGAGGAGCGGGTCTGCGTTCAGGAGGGAAGTGGATGACGTTTGTTGCCGAGTTGAGCAGCGCTACGTTGGACAGGAATGCAAGCAGGCTGTTCTTGTTCCCTGAGCTTTCCTCCGAAGAATTAAAGAGCGGATTTATTTCTATTCATTTCAGTGCATAGCATGCTGGGAGTGGGGAGGTTTGATGCAACATCTTAAATTTGATTGGAAGTATTTGGACCATAAATGTACCCTCCACAGCCAGCTTCCTGATGGGGTGTGTAAGCCACACTAGAACACCTACCCTTGCTATTGCCTCAAATTCAGCTTGGAGAAGTCTGTCCCTGCCTCTTTACCCCCCAGTCTCTTGCAGGACTTCGGCGGACGAGAGCATCAAAGGTTTATATGTAAGGAATTACATGGTGGGGGGGAAAAAAAACACCTGTGTGTTTTGGGGCACTAGCGTAGAGAATGAGAGTCTCATTTTCTAGAAGCTGCTCGGTGCCATGGGTGTAAACAGCTGTAGTATAACTGCAGCTGCTCGTGCTCTGGGAAAGTGTGTGCGCCTGCAGTCTGAATATAGATTAATGTAAACTCGGAGAAATAAAATGCCATGGATACATGATGTCAAATCATGGTAGTTAATACACTTCAAGACATGCATAGGATATTTTCTTATGATGGGCTGATGTAAACTGCAGTTTAGCTGTTCAAGGTGTATTTTGGCATTTGATTTTGAATGAAGTGTAAAAATATTTTTAAGCTCTGTGGGAACTTGATGCATGAAAACTGCTTCCCCACGGCAATGTGATTTTTGTAATCCATCATCTTTCTGATCAGATTTTCGTTAAAGTAAGCATGGACTTTCTTGTTTGTTTTAAAGGAAGGTAACAGCTTTCTTGTGCTGGATGAACAGCGATTTGCCAAAGAGATTCTCCCCAAATTCTTCAAGCATAACAATATGGCTAGTTTCGTCAGGCAGCTCAACATGTGTAAGTACTTTTCACGGTCACAGATGTTTTTCTTACGTTAGGTTGTCAATACTGGAATTAGTTCAGGTGGGGAGCTGTCAGCATGCGTGGGCTGCAAAGGAACAAGTAACAGGTTTATTCCATGCTGAAAAGAAAAGAAAGAAAACAATGTTTCAGCCATGGAGCCTTCTTCAGGTGTGGGACACAGAATTAGACAAGTAAAGTATTCCCTGTGAGTATGTGCACTGTACATGTAAACAAATCATGAGGTCACTCAAGGAACAAGTAATTCCAGGCTGAAAGTAGAAAGGATCAACCCATACTTCTTCAGGTTCGTAGACATTTAAGTGTTAATTCATAATGATTTCTTTGCTGCGATGTAACTCGCTGCTTAAAGCATGATTATGTACAGTATGTCGTGAAGAAGGCTGAAATGTTTCTCCTTTATTTGTTCCTTTGCAGCAGCGCATGCTGACGCAGCTCCGTCAGAGTTGACCTTTTTGGGGAACTTGCACTGAGCACAACCTGCTCCCTAGGCGTACAAGTTGAGTCCTTTAGTCCAGTTCGCAGACACACCTCTGAGTTTCATTGCCAGGGGGGCACATGACTGGACCCCAGCAGGCTCATGGGTTTGACATGACCTGGGTAATTCTCAGCTTGCTCGTGCTCACAATGCCTCTAGGAATTGCCCGGGCGCCTGTGAGCCGGCCTGTTTCGGTGATGTTCGAGCTCGAGGGTAGTCTAGATCACGGTATGACCGGCAGTGTCTGAGGAAAGCATACAGGCCCACTGCTGTAAGGCAGGGCTTAAAAATGTGAAAATGGCAAAGTGAGAGAGTGTGTAAACCAGACAACAGTAACCGAGTAACTTAATGCTGGAAGTTGGGGAAGAAAAATTAATAAAAGCAAAAGGAAATAGGCAAACCAGAAGTGAAAATAGTGGGTTTTTTGTTAAAAGTAAAGAGCAGGGGAACTGAAACCCCTTCAAAGTAGGATGGAAGGAGCAACAAAGTAGCAGATCTGGAGACCTGGCTTCCTCAGTGTTTGTCTCAGAGTGAAAGTCAAGAACCCATGTCCGGTTATGGAAAACCAATACGGACATCATTACTTGAGGCTGTGGAAGAGGGAAAGCATATGGCTGAAGGATATCAAGATGCATGGGGATTGTTGAGTACCCTGTATTATATGAGGAATGATGTCAAGTCACAGTTCTGGAAAAAGATCCGTTTTAATATTCATCTATTATTTTCAAAACATGTATTATTTAAACTTTTATTTATGTAGTTAATTTTGCTTTAGTTGGGGGTTTTGAATTGAGTGAGTGATTTGAGGAGTATTTTTTTGCACTATCATACATGCATATCATACATATCAGGAGGGTTTTAAAAATTCAAAAATATCTACATGATTTTAATAAAGATTTCTGGAGAGCAATGGGAAAAAAAAGGAAATAAATGTGAACCAGGGTTAAAAACATGTTAAATTAGATTCATAGGTCAGAAAATAATCAATTATGTTAAAGAGAGCTAAAATATTGCATTTTATGTCAGTGCAGAGGGCTTTTAAAGAGGACAAACTGTCTTGCAGATGGATTTCGCAAGGTAATGCACATGGACACTGGCATTGTAAAACAAGAACGTGATGGACCAGTTGAATTCCAGCATCCATTCTTCAAACATGGGCAGGATGACCTGCTAGAAAACATCAAAAGAAAGGTAAGAACAAGGGCTTACACTTTGAACTTATTGCCTTAAAATGTGAGAAAATAGCCTCACAAAGCTCAAAACTGCTTTAAGAAAATTGAAATAATGTGCACGATAGGTTTCTAATATCACACCATGCCACCTTTAGAATCAAATGGCCTACTTTTGTTTGTAATTAACTTTAGTCTTTGCTAAGTACAAAATCCAATTAAGGTTCTGCTTATGTAGCCCATAGCTCCTGTTTAATTTTAATTATTTTCAGGCAAAACTTCGTTTGTCCCCTCTAAGTAATCTAACAGTTTTCTTGTGTTCCTCAGATATGGCCAAATCCACCAGAGGTTTATTTGTGAATGGATACCATTCTAAAAGGTCATTCACAATCCATACCTGCAAATTGAAGCAAATGTATGTAAAGCAGGAAGAGCATTAGAATTGTTGAGTGAACTTCAGTTAACTTAGTTTTATCTTAAAGTTGTGATTTTTTTTCTTTTTGTAGGTTTCGTCAGCCAGGCCTGAGGAAAATAAAATACGTCACGAAGACCTCTCTAAGATCCTGTCCAACGTTCAGAGTGTTCATGGCAAACAAGAAAGTCTTGATTCGAGACTCTCAACACTGAAAAGGTAACAGAATGACCACTGTAATTTGATTTACTAGTGATTTTCTCATTTGTCTTTTTGCAGTCATCTGATCATAAGTAATGCAAGAGTTCAGATATTAAAATATGGTTTTTGTTTGCAAATATGTGAGGAGACCATACACTTAAAATTATCTTTTACTTTTACGGTCCTTAATTATGGGGAAAATTGCCATGCATTGTTCTATTATAAATTGTGTCCTTTTAGTCCTTAATCCCAATATATATCGGGGACCATTTTTGTACACTTTACCTTATTAAAATGAAGAAAATTGATTTATCTGTGTTTATGGAAAACTAACATTTTTGTCCTTGAATTACAGAGAGAACGAGGCTCTGTGGAGGGAAGTCTCAGATTTGAGACAGAAACATACCAGCCAGCAACAAGTTATTAAAAAGGTAACCAACTTTTATAGCAGTGACAGTTTTACAGATGGCTTGTTTGAATTCTGCATCTGATTCTTTAATGGAACTTAATTCAGATTTATTTGTGGTTGGTTTACATTTATATTAGTTTTCAGACACCAATTATATGTAATCTACCCCTTATACAGAAGTGAGTTGTGAAAGACAAAATGTCTGTATAGCTTATCTTAAAGCCTTTTGAACTACCAGTGCAAAGACGGGTGCATTTGCATTTATTCTATGAAAAAACATTTATATATTAACTCTAGAATATAAAAGGCTATACCCTAAATAATGGTGTTTAGTTTTTGAGGCCAATCTCAAGAGTGGTGGATTCTCAAATAAAATAGAACACTTAATTTTATGCAGTGTTTAGGTCTTTCTTTAAAGAAACACAAATTGTTCTAGATAATTGTGCCAATTTGGATAGTGTTGTATGTTAATATTTGTGTGATTGCTAAAATAGCCCTATTAATTTTAATTTGCTCTCCAGCAAATTTTTTACTTTTATATTTTTGATGAACTGAGAAGCCCCATTAACATGGTAATACACTGAGTAGGGGTGAACGGTACTGATGACCAGATCCAATTTGCAGTTATATCAGAATTTAGGTATATATGTGCAAATTGTGTATTTTGACAAAAACATTCTGTATTTGGCCTTATGAGGTTAAATATCACATCAGTGTCCCACTTTGTGAATTTAACTTCTGTTAGGGATTTAATGTGCCTTTTCTATTTCAGTTGATCCAATTCATTATAACATTGGCCCAGAACAACCGTCTAGTGAGCTTGAAACGCAAAAGGTAAGCCCAGCCTTTTCATCACTGATGTTTGTTGTAACCAAAATGGAAGACGCATAGCATTTATATGCACTGTTGTGCAACCAATAGAAGGTAAGTTAGGTTGTCAACATAACAGTAAATATGAAATGAAATTTAACATTGAGAACGTGCTTCCAAATTTACATAGTTTCAATATGAGAAAACTGGCCCCTTTATTGTACACCTTTTGAAATGTTTTGTGATTTTCTTTTTTCCTGTAGACCTTTATTGATGAACAGCAATGGAAACAAGTCAAAATACTTTCATCAAATTTATGAGGAATCCGTCGAACACAGCAAGGTATTTGTAGTAGATGATTGCATTTAAGTTTAAGTTAAACTGGATATTTGGAATATAACTTATAAACCATTCCAAAGTACAGTAATTAGTAAATCTAGCTTTTATTTCTTTCAGACCTTCAAATTTCATTTGTAAGCCAAACATCTTGCTTAAAAATGAAAAACATTTTATATACTTTGTATATACTTTGTAGCTGTGCATTTGGTCTTTGTTCAGATTTATGAATTTGGGTTTCATTTTCAGAATCATTTATTTGTAGGAGGCTTGTAAAAGCCTCTGAATTTGCGATCATTGAGACTTGAATGAGTAAGCAACTGTGAGATCCGTTTCGAAACTAACGCTTTGATACAGAAGAGTTTCTTGAGACCCAGACATTCAAACTATTTTTGTATAATCTTTTGATTAGGCTTACATATGTAATAGTTATTTCATTTAAGCGTATTTAGGAATCTTAGATTTAAGGTTCATAGCATGCTGGAGCTAGCAGCATGAACTGTATTAATTCTTCTTCGGTTAGCAGCAGCTGTGTAAGAGCCAAGCTGTATGACATTTTAATAAAGTACGTGCCTATTGCCGTTTTCTTGTTAATTTCACTTTCGTTGCTGCAGTGTCTTGAGAGAGAAAAGATTGAGCCTGTTATCAGTGCAAAGTGTAAGCCCATTTACTTTAACTTTTCACCTTGTAAGCTGCAGTTCAGACTGAACTAATGGTTTTCTCAGACATCAAGGAAGAACCTCATACTGTTACCTAATTGAGGATTCTCTTAACTTTTCTTTGCAATACTAGTATTTGTAGGTGTATTTGCTATTGTCATAATGGCATGATAAGCTGCCAGAAGGTCAATGATCTTTATAAAGTGTACCCAAAATATGCAGAAGTAATCGCTTTCAGTATTTTTTGTCATAAATTTGAGTTTTAAATCTCCAACTAATTAAAGACAAGACATCTGTACAACAATATTTCTTTACGTGTTGTGTAATATTTTTATTTGTGTGTATATTCTGTTCGTTTGTTCCTGTAGGGATCTATGAAAGTGCCGAATGGTCTGAAGAACAGTTCTGATATTTCTGATGATGTTATAATCTGTGATGTAACTGACGATCATCCAGAAAACGTGGAAGAAGTAACGAAAATTTCTGATCCAATGTAAAGTTTTTTTTTTAGCTACACTCGTATTGTTTACAGGCTTTTTTCTTAATTGGCTCATGCTTTTATGGAGTTTGTCTGACCTCTTAAAAACTTTTATTGGCATAGTTCTTTCCTGTTCATCTTTATTTCTGTTCTTTATTTACAGTATACTTGAAATGGTTACAGTATATAAGCAGGAAGTTTGAACCTCTTTTCTAACTGAATTCGATTAATGTTAATATTTGCAGAGGTTGTGATTCCACTTTAACCGTCAATCATGGACTTCCATCCTATATTGACTCGTTTTAACTTATATTAACTATGATTCTTGTTTGGTTTCCGTCTTAAGGCCAATCCTAAGTAAACAAAAATAGTAATATAAGGATTGCTCATTTGTACATACCTGACTTAATATTTTTTTTTATAGGGATGTTGAAATTGTGGAAGTTAAAATTGGTAGTGATGGGGCAGTGCTTGTGGATGATGAAGTTACAGACCCACCAAGAGTGGAGCCTCAAGACATAGCCAAAGCCATATCTGAAAACGCCCCTTTGACAAGCAGTGCTCTGCAGATCAATAAACCATCGGCGCTCACTTTGGAAGATCCAGTTACAATGATGGACTCCATTATGAATGAAAGCGGAGCTATTTCACAGAACATTAACCTTCTGGGCAAGTAAGTGCCACTGTTTCTGTTTTTGCTGACTCCCACTTTATTCCAGCAAAGTTCATTATTAATAAGCAATTTAAGTACTGATATTTGTTAAAGTATCTAGCAGTTAAGTGACAAAGTGTGTTTGGTCTTTCAGACCCTTACTTGATTTTGTAGCTGAAAGAATTACATGAATTATATTTGGTTATAGTATTCTGATAAGAGTCTGTGCCTGTGACATGCATTATGTGTATTAAACCTCTAAGAATTTTCACCAGAAAATTCCTGTTCTAATAAAAGTATAAACCCCGGAAGCAGAAATCATAATAATTTAATTTCTGAATTTTGTTTACACTTGCTTAGCTGTGCAGTGGTAATTTTTATTTTGGAGGCACACTTTAAGATAGTTCTGAACAGTTTGTTGGACTGTATCTATACCCCTTCGTTTAAGAAAAACGTCCCCATTTCCATTAGTATTGAGAGACTGTATGACTGAGTGGTGTGGCTGGCACGTCAAGTTCTGTGAATGAGCTGCTTGGCCTTTCTTGTAACATATTAACAAAGTGTTGCTATTGTCCTACAGGGTTGAGCTGATGGACTACCTGGACAGTATTGACTGCAGTTTGGAAGACTTTCAGGCTATGCTGTGTGGAAAGCAGTTCAATATTGACCCAGAAATCGTAGATGATGTAAGTTTCAGGTGTTAATATTTTTTATTAATGTAGTGGTGCAATAATATGTATATCTAAATTTATTTTGACATCTGTTTGCTGTATTTCAGTAATCACTGTGGTAGTGTTTTGTTCTACGTTTCACTTTCTTTCATCTTAAAATGCAACAGCTGCTATCCATGTTTGATGTAGAACCTGGTAGTTGATAACAACTGGCACGTTGTTACTGAAGGTCAGCATTCTCACAATAGTACAAGTAACGTGCTTGAATGTCTGACTTACATTTAACAAGTCAGTGTTATCTTAGCTCTGGGGATAGGAAGCACAGTTACTTTAACCAGAAATTAATATTAAATTGTGAAATTAGTAGTTTCAAATGCACAAAGATATGAGGTAGTTAAAACATTTCAAAGAGTGAGTGGTAATTTTGTAGGTCACTTTTTGGGGATGGGGGAAACTGGTGGCAGGTGGAGTGTGAATTAAGTAAATCCCACATTAATTGATCTTTAACCTTTTCCCTGTAGCTTTTTAATCCAGTTTGCCTGGTGAGCACAAATGATCACAGCGTCAGCACAGCTAAAGTGAGTTCTACCCAGTCACTTGCTTTGTCACAGAATCAAAGTAATATGTACTGGGTTTTCAGCTCCCGATTTAAGTATCTGTACACTTCTGTAGTTTGCAGTACTGTACCACTTTGGTCTCTATAGAGTACTAAGAAACGGTTTATTTCCTTTTTTAGAGTGATCCTGGGTTTTGCTGTTTTGTATTGTTATTTCTTGAAATGACTTAATACATTTCCTCTCATGTAGAACTGCATCTAAACTTGAGCAAGCTCTAACCTTCTTTATTTTAATGTGTTCTTTTTATAGTGTAAGTGGAGAAATGCAATTACTGTTGAATTGAATTTGACTTGCTGTTTCACCTGTGAATCTTAGGGGACAGAGTCTTCAAAGGAGAAAGCGGGCTTGCTATCCAAAGAGAAGCCAAGTGAGAGTAATAATGGTGAGCTGCAGCTGTTCAATATTGTTCAGGCATGCAGCACTTTGCAGTTGGATTTAGACGTTTACTGCTCTGTTTTAGTCTGGAAAGATCCTAAAAACTTTGTTTTTAATAAATCTAATCCAGTTTCCCCCCTGCATCTTCTTTCACAGATTTCTTCTGTCTTGGTCTTGCATGGTGCATGTAAAAAAAATATTTAAAGGGGACCTGCAAGGCTATTTTTATGTTTCGGGGTTAGGAAGAATCAGCATTGGCATCTCTTTTAAATTAATAGGAATATTGCTCTCAACTTCAAGACGGTTTTGCCGATTAAATCTAACTTGTTAACTCTGCATGCAGATCACGGTGGAACCTTAATGGGTTGAAATAGCACAGCCTGTACTTATTTGCTCGTACTTCGCATTACATGAGTCATTACAGTGACTAGTGAGCAGGAAGGGTTGCATTGCAATTTGTGCATTTCACAAAGTTAACTATTTTGTGCTTAATCCGAAATCTGTAAGTGAATTTATTTTGTTACCGAGATTTAATAATTGGTCTGGGAAATTGGGGCTGCGGTTCCCCTTTAATGATCATTGATCGAAACGGCAGATTTCACTCTCAGCTTGCAGCTTTGCCCGTTGCTCCCGTGTGTTGAACTGTGGTGTCCCCACTGCAGATAAACAGCTGATCCAGTACACGTCCTGCCCTCTCTTGGCCTTCTTGGATGGGTGTTCTTCCACACTCACCCCTGAACCAGACGCTCCGGTTTCAGGCCTGAATGAATCGCTTCTGGAGCAGGAGCAGGACCAGGAAGATCCAACTGACCTTCTGGAAACAGACGAGCCTCCCCGGAGCAAGCTCATTCGACTGGAGCCTCTGACTGAAGCGGAGGCCAGCGAAGCAACTCTGTTTTACTTCTGCGGACTCAATTCAGAAACCCCTGACATAGAGACTCCGCAGCTGGGTGTTTAAGGTGGAAAGAAATGGGTTAAGCTTTGTATATATTCATCAAAATGATGAACTATTTATTTGCTAGTATCTTTTGGTACATTTCTGTCCTAAATCCAAAAGGAAAATGTGACAGTCCTCCTTCTTCCTGTTATTTAGCGGATGTCTTTAAATCCTCTTGTCAGTAGAGTATTCTAGGTCTGACTTCACAAAGCCAAGGAGTCGAAAGGGATACAGTTGTATTTTTTTTTGCCGGTTGACGTTTTTTTGGGGGGTACAGACTATTTTGAGTTGTCAATGACTAGGTCCATAAGTTTTATCGTGTCTGTGGAAAGGTTCAGTTTCCATAGATGCTCCTCGCATATTATAGACGTATAAAGATACGGAAGTGTCTGTATGTAGTTCATTTCCCTGTCTTTGTAAATTCTCAGTGTTCCGAATTCCAAGAAGTCTGGTTTGTCGTTCGTTTCAAAACGTGCTGAACTAACTACGTGATGTTCCGCTTATGTTCTGAGCTTTTTGTCACTGATATATCAAGCTTGGCAGCCAATAAATTGCAAAGCATCGAGATTGCTTCATTATTTATTATTTTTGCACTTTTTTTTCCATCGCCTGTTTTTAAAGTTGGCGTGGCATGTTTGTGTAGCAATTTGGACTGCTGCCTTGCAGCTCGTTATCTTGGACAGATGCCAGTCTGATATCTGGGTTTGATTGTACACTAGTATGGGTCAACAGCTCTCCTTGTGGTTTCCTTTCACCTCTAGACACCTGGTGTCTCTACCTTGTCCCTGTATGTCTGCCCAACCCTGCCCAGGGTTTGATCCTACCTTGGGTCTAAGGTTCCAGGATAGGCTCAGGGTTGTTAGAATCCTTAATAATAACAAGTACACGTTTGAGAACAGAAGAATGTGTGTTTGGCTTTCTGCTCAAAAATCTAACAGGCCCTGGGATATGGATTGCTTTTGAGGTTATAACTACACAACATTCACTGGCACATTGCTCAAAGCAGTTCATACAAATCTCACAACCCTCTCCTCTGTCCAACAGTAACAGCAATATAGAAGTTCCTCAAATTATGTTTTTTCATCCCAAATTCACCTGTCAATTGTAGATATTTTTGTAATATAGAAGACACTATCCAAATATATGCTAAGGATTTTTTTGTTGTCTATAGTGGGCGGTGATCATAAGTTCTTAATTTAGTGATGTATTTCCTATGGAACCAACCTTCCCAAGAGAAAACTCAGTTTAAGACAGATGTGTCATGGGACACATGGCTAACAGGTGATCACTTACCTTGGCTGTCTTTTAAGACCAAATGAGACAGTTGGCTTTAAAGATTTAAATATGCTATTGGACAAGTTGAGGGTGATACCATGAAGTTTCAGTTGTGGAGTTGATGCACCTTCCCACTCTAATCTCTTTTTGTACAATTTACCTTTTTACCCAATTAAGGGAAAAACTGACTGAAGGGGTATGTGTTTTCCTGGTGTTCTTTTTGAGGCATGTTTGTGCTTTTGCTCCTTAATCGTTAACAGGATTTTTGGATTTGCCAAATGCTTTTGGTTGCTTTTTGTAGTGAATTGGATATATTTAGTTGTTTCTAGTGAGGCATCTGTTCTATTACCATATTTTGGAATTTCTGTAGTACAGCTGGTTTTAATGTTAAGGGATATGATTTACATTAAATGAGATGGTTCAAAAAGCAGTTATTCTAGTTTAAATAGATTTTACTTGAATGTAAATGCTGAAAACTTACCATACTGGCTACTCCTAATAGTCCATTACTTGGGTTACATATTAGTGTGAATTTTGTCTATCCAGGGTCGGTAGTTGCTGTTACTGAGTAAAATGACACCGTCTTAGACAGCAGTAGCTCACTACTTTAGAGGGAGTAGGAGTGTAAACATTTGCTCCAAGGTGGCGATTGAACACTGGCAGAAAGCTGGTAGAGCACAGCTGAATGGGTCACACCGGTGTGGTGTAAGTTGAGTTTACTTTAAAATACAGGCATTGAAATGCCCATTGGATACTACTGAAAAGAAAGTTTGTTTGAATACACACCACATACAGTGATAAAGATAAAGAAAAGCCATATAAAAATAAAAGCGGTTATATTTTAGCCCCCCTCAATGGCAAAACTACGGCTTTTATATGATACAATTTCAAAACTAGAAACGGGAATCCAATAAACCAAATTTCAGAGTTGCTTTCATTGAGAAAGCTTTGCATGGCACTGGTGGTTAACGTAAGCTATGAGGACTTGATTATATATTATCTTTGAAACCCTTCCAAATACAGTGCCAGTGCTGAACTTGCATTTCTCAGGATCACATTAAGTGTTTAGTCAAAATGGGTTTAAAATGTCATGACAAAATGATTAGTAAGTCAAGACAAAGGTGAGGGATAGGTTAGAGAAAAACGTTTTTAAAACGTTACATCTACAGCACTCTTTGGATAGCTACATTAATTAGATGCCATTTGCCTTAAAAGGAATTTAATCACAAAATGTTACAATACACTTACATGTAAAAGAAAGGCAAGAAGCAACATCCATTCTTTCTCATAAAGTGCGACCACAAGATTCACAATGCGCCTCTCACCTGCTTTCTCAAAATTATAGCTTTTACAGGTACCTGTCAGCAAAGCACTAATTGACACTTAACACAAGGTAAAAATATTTCAATAACTCCCTACACTCACTGCAACATGTTTTATAGTCTAGTTTACACAACAAAATGTTATATGGAAGAAAAATTATAATCTGTCAGTACTTTAGGACCATTTTGAAACCTGTGAGACAGGCTACAAAGGGTCATGCCTCTGACACCTTATTTAACAAAATATATTCACATTTCTAATGTATTATTGAAAGTAAATTCAATGTTTTACAAAAAAAACAAACATATGATCATGTCAGAAATACACACGTGAAAATCAAACTTCAAAGAAGTTAGTTACTAGTGGAAAAGTCAAAGGCATGCAACTATTAAAATTGCAAGGTTATCTTTACCTGGACATACAAGCTTTAAACAAAAAGTGGAACTACACACATTTTTCTAATTCCTCATGTCTTCAGCAAAATTGCATTGGGAACAAATGCATGAGAAAACATTTAGATATTGAGGAAGGTAACATGACAATAAGCAAGTTGTCAATAGCAGCCACAGCTCATTCTGTTTACAAAATGCATTTCAAATCCTTTATTTTGTACCTGGCTGGGGGTTATTCTTCCTCTTTTCAGTTCCATTCCCTAATAACCAGGGAGCAGTCCACTGTCCCTGTGCCTTATCCTCTGAAAGGACTCAAATCACATTTCTGAATCACAAGACCCTTCCATTTACTACTGCATATCTGCAAACACCTTCCTCTTTTCTTTCTGAAACTCCTCCATGGTATGTTCAGTCGCTAAACACTAAATGCTAACTGTCGTAAAATGCTACACGTGGGACTCATAGCTATTCTTGCATGCAGCGAAACAGCATAAACCACAGGGACAAACGTATTTACAATTCAGGTTGAGATGCGTGACTTCCCTTAGTCACAAGACTGCATCAGCGTGATTAATACATTAGGCCTTCAGTACTTCGTGCTCAATCAAAATCGCGGTTTGTGAGAACCAGCGGTGCGACCAGAGTCCAAACGTAGAGGGCAATGCAGATCCAGCTCGACGAGATCTTCACCCACACTGATGGCCACTTGCTCGTCATTTTTTCATAGGTTGCATCAGGACTGTTAAAAAAGGAAAAAAATTACAAGCTGTATATTATGGAGTGCTTCCAGCCATGCCCTCATCTAACGCAACTTAAAAAGGACACAAAAACTAGGAAGACTAAAATGAAATCTATGTGTGTCTTTCCCCAGGGAATGCGTCTTTCAATCTTTTTCTAACTGGCAGAGCTTACATGACCACAGTCAGGTATTTAAGGTAATACTGCCCTAAGATTTATATTGATGCACATTGCAATTCTGACAAAGCAACCAAGGGATCTGCTACAGTGGTCCACTGTATGACAGGTTACATGTAATCCTTTCCCCTTTATGTTGACGTTCAATTTTGTAGCTGCATTATAAAAAAGAGTGAAAAACAAGAAAGGGCCATCTACCTATACCAGTTGGTAAGAGTCATCATGATGTAAAGAGAAGCCAAGAAAAGCATGAAATGGAAGAAGGAGTAGCTGTAGGTGACCCCGTCTTGCTCGTTGTCCACTGCCCGGTGCACGCCCTCTCCTTCCTCGAAGCTCTCGGCGCGGCTGCCCGCTTCCTCTATCAGGGCCGACTCGTCGCTGGTCAGAGTGAGCCTGTTCACCTGGCTGTTTGACGAGTTCCGAATGCTGCGACGGGACAAGAGCCGATCAGTCGGCGCCACACGTTTCAACACCACAGCAGGAAAATCAGTGAACGTGTCAAGACGTGATCCCAACACACGACTTCTACTGCTCTTCCTCAGCGTTACATCTGATTCATTGGTCAGAGTGTTTAATGTTACAGACCAAATCAATGCATTCAAATAAAAACAAAACTTGACTGGCAAACAGAAAACCCCTTCTATAATACGTGGCAATGATACAGATATAATAATATGCAAGTATCCCAAGCAAAGCATTAGAGTAAATAGGAAAATAGACAAAAGTGAGAATACAGTCTATTGTTGAAAACAAACACTAACAAAGTACTTTCATGCATTACAATCACTTATTTTTTTAAAGCCGTAGCGTCACATATACAGGGGTCGTGCACATACCTAGAATAAAGAACACACAGGAGGAAGAGTATGAGTCCAACAATTCCCTGAGCATCCCACCACTGAACCACCTGACCCTGGCTTGCAGGTCCAGTGCTGTTGTAGCCAATTATACTTAGCAAGCTAGGATTGCACCTTCTGTCTGTAAAACCAAAGAGTACAGTACATACTCATCACTCATACAGCCTGGTGACAGTCCATGCAATAATTATCAACTTTATTTATAGTGCACCTTTCATATAAAAAGCAGCTCAAAGTGCTTTAAAAACCAAGCATAAAAATAACATCTTAAAATTATCAGATATACTTTCAGTTGTAAAGGAAAACAGTAGTACAGTAAAGCAACATAAGTATCAATTTATGCTTGAAAAAGAAATAAATAGAAATGAGGAAAGTCGTAATAAAATAAGAACAATAAAAAAGATAAACAGACAGAACAAACAACCATTTAAATTAAAAGCTAAATTAAAAAGATATATTTTCAAATGTTTTTTAAAACAATGTACTGAGCTTGACTGCCTAATAAAAAGTGGTAGCGAGTTCCATAAATTAGAAGCATAAAAACAAAAAGCACCCACTCCACTCAAGTTAACAAGTTATAAGAAGACAGTACACAACGATGCAATCTATGTGTTCATATAATCACATGCATGCGAATCTTCTCATGTCACAGAAAACAGCATAAAAATGTCCAAGTCTTACCTGGCTCATTGGTCATGGCCGACCAAGTCAAGTACATCGTGTAAAGAGTGACAATAGAAGACTGCAGCAGACCAGATCTGGGCTGGGATTCCTGCCAAAATTGTAAAAATACATCACTGCGTGTGGCAGTGCAACCAGACAAGCAGCCAGGGGAAAACTGACCACCTTCATACCTGAATTTTGGGAAGGATAGACATCACAGAGGCACCAAGGCAAAGCAGCATGTTCACACTGATGAAGGCTTTGTTCTCGGTACACCCATCAGAGTGGGTGTAGTAGACGTAGAACAGGATCAAGGAAACCAGAGAAAGAATGTAGTTCAGAGTTGTAGCTGAAAGAAGAGCTTCAAAAAAACACAATAAAACCTCAGCAATGCAAGGCAAGGAAACAATCATCTTTTATTTTGGCTTTTTGAATTTTACAGAAAAAAAAATAGACACTACACTTAAAAATGTGTGAATTTACGCATCAAGTTCTAAACAACACCTTCTTAAACCTTTATGGCCTGGATTTGTGTTCTTGTGTAAATAATGTAACAGGTGGTTGTGTATTGTGGGAATGATTTCTTTCTCAGAAAAATGAGTTTTCACTGTTGTACAACAATATTTACTGTCAGCAGGACTCAGAAGTCAGACGTCCTGAGAAATGTCTGTGCACCTATGCTGCACCTACCTGAGTTGAACTTTCTGATGTTATTGGGTTCTCCTATGATTTAGTGAAGGTCTACACATTTTATTAGATCTATTAAATATCAGTTTTATACATTTTTCAAGATTGATGGGTGAGATACCTTCATAGCATATTGTTTCAACAACAATTATCAAAAGTTCAATTTTAAAAAAAAATGTTATTCATGCATGGAGAAATTCAAGAAGCCGTTCCCTTTTAGAGATAAAGTACTGCCAAAACTATGATGAGAAAATCTGAATGGTTCCGCCTGTCTGTTACGTGTACTTTTCTTAACTTGATCTTTCTTTTCAGTCCTTACCCGCATACCAGCACCTGGAGTTCCCCTCCTCCATCTTTTCTACCCACGACTCATTCCAGGAGTGGGCAAAGTCAATGAGCAGGACCAGCTGGATCAGGATGAAGCAGAAAGCTCCAGCCATTCCAACATAAAACCACACTGAGGGACAGGACAGGACAACAGGGCACTCAGAGAGAATCTGCAGCTAGCCAGACACAGGTACTTAAGATAACTAAAAAGAGAAAGGGCTATACATAAACTCACCTCCATTAAAAAAGTATATTATATGTATATTAAAAATATCACATTAATTAAAACTGCTTTAAGCAATACCGCACACACAAAATAAAGATACCCATTATTTTTTACCACAACTCACTCAGTACATCACCTCAATTGCAGTAATATGCTGTCATGGGAAGATCATACTGTACACAGGTTTTGTAAATGTGCCGGGAAAATATTACCAGTAGTAAAGGGTCCTTCAGGAATGAAAAAGGCACCAACAGTGATGGCTGTAGCAGCTGCAAACTTAAAGAACCAGAACCTAAAAAAATACAAATGAAGGAATGAGATTCTTTTCTATACAGCAGTTTTCACCTTTAAAAACTGGGGGAAAAACCTCTAGATCTGAAAGCACACTAGTCTTTTATACACCAGTTATGCGTGCATCACACCAAATACTCAAACAGGCCTCTGGGAACACTTCTCAGTACAATGACCTTGTCTTGTGAAAGCACACACATTGGCATATAACATTAAAACAAGTGGCCTGTTTCACTGTACCCTCTCCAGCCTCTGAAGAAAATCTGAAACATTTTAAGAAGAAACACAAGATTCCATCTCCAGATGCTTTGACTACTTCTGAGTTGCCTACAGGAGCTCCACATGTTCAACACCCATTGGGTGTCTACTCAGCTGATCTCCTACCTACAAGTAATAATAATAATAATAATAATAATAATAATAATAATAATAATAATAATAATAATTGCTTACACTTATAAAGCGCTTTTCTGGACACTCCACTCAGAGCGCTTTACAGGTAATGGGGATCCCCTCCACCACATTCATACTGTCCCCGCGGATATTTCCAACTAAAGTGTAACTTTATTTAAATCATGTTAAACGCTAAGATATTGCCATGACATGGTATTTAATGTGAGGAGCTGCTGGCGCCTCTGCTACTCACCCGTTATGGACGGCGGCGCGCGGATCTTGACTGCTCTTCACCTTGATCATCAGCAGAGAGAAGAGCAGGAAGAACATGGCCATGCCGAAACACACCCTATAGACCGCCTTGTAGCCGACGAGCACATCACAGTTCACGTGACCGTGAACGCCCGGAAGGGATGTCCCCATGCCTCCTTCGCAAAATCCAGGAATCTGCAGAGTTTTAAAAACATAGCAATGTGTATACTGTACTCACAGAAATGAAGTATACTCCACACTTGAGTCAAACAATATGATCTAGGACCTATCTGTGCAATTATACACAGAATACAAGAATAAAACACCATCAACAGTGACGTTGGTCAAATAGGATTTAGTCATGGAGAAGCTGCAATTAAACAATAAACAAGATAAAAATTATACTTCATGATTTTTTACTGCGACACATACACAGCAAAATTAAACACAACAACAGTACCTTCTTTAACTGTCCTTCCATCCCGGGCATCAGCATTATACAGGCCACGCCGACCCCCAGCAGGAGGAAGAAGGCATAGATGAGCCGAGTGACCGTGGAGTTGTTTCCACTAGGACAGCATCGGCACAGCAGGCAGGGCGCACTGCCACACAGGCAAGGAATCTGAAAAGCAAGGGAAATTCACAACTTGAGCAACACTGCTATTTTGTGTCCCTGTAGATGACTAAAAACAAAAAGAGGTTTAGAAAGAGGACGGATATGATTTTTCCTGAGCATTGCTCTCTGTAAATGAAGTCAGGGTATCGCAACTAACTTCTTATATTGCCTTTTATGTGTTATATTCAGCCACTGAACTTACAAGGATGTTCGCTAAGCTGTGCGGTGGATGTCCTTAGCATCACAGGACTAAAAAGCAATGCCAGAACATGTGCTTCTTGCCTTGCCAAGAGCCTGTTTACTGCAGGTCATTAACTTAAAGCCGCCTGATCCGATTTCTGCAAGTCAAGTCAAAACAACCATGAAGGAAAGAAATTACACCAACAGCCCACATTATAACCCATCACCTTGAGCAGTGTGGCAACCGAGAATGTTTCATTTTAATTGTAAAATAACCCTTTGGCTAACAAAGGAAAGTGAGATTTAAAAACAAAAAAACAAATACAGAATAAAAGTCTAAGAACTAACACAAACTATAAGCATGAGACTTTTCACCAGGCTTGATGTTTACCAAATAAATCATCTCCCCACCTGTGCCAAATCAGCTCTCCTACAAATGAGGCCATTTAGTGCTTAAGGAATCTGGATATGGTTTTTGCTTTCTCTGAATGTTTTAAGTCAAATCACAACGCTCTGCTTTAACCACCATTCAGAAGCTCTCTGCACAAGTCCTCGAGCGGCGCTCCACCAGGAATGTCGGCAGTTTCGGCCGAGTGTAACAATGGTGATGGTGGGAGCAGTCCAGGGCAGATTCAGTGTCTCCCATAAAGTGCATTATAATTAAAAGCAAGATATGCAGGCAAATCTTTCAAACGCCAAACACTCACATTACCAATATACTTTTGAAGGGCAAGATGGTCAGACTAACCACTGACCAGAGTTCTTATTTTCAAAAACAAACCACACAGGTACGTTTTTTGACCATGTATGTCACATCAGCCATGGATGATGTACACCTCCACTTGACTGGTGCTTCACTGAAGTGACTGACTATGTAGCAATACCAAGACAGCTTCAAGAAAAAAACAGAAAGGGAGAAAATCTAACATTTCTGACAGTTAAGACAGAAGAAACATCTAGAACATTTAAACTTACTTAAAATCCAAATATGTACCTTCTTTCAGGTAACATAATTAATACTTATCTATGTAGTGCCAATATGTAACGGAAATTTGAATATTCTTGTTTTAGAAAATTGAACTATATAATTAACAAAGAAACCTCATATGCACAAAACTGCAATAATTTGCCATATTAACCAAATTATAATCTGACCACAAATACTTAAATCCATAACATCGCTGCACTAAAAATACCTGATGGCAACAAAGTATTTTATTATTTTATATATTTGAAAGTCCAGTAATCAAAATACAAACAATCTAGACCTACTGATGAAACACTTGTATTCTGAGCACTTGCGTATTAAAATTAATAAAAATAAGCAACCCATCATGTTTTGTAGAAAAGCCAGCAACGATTTGCACCACGACAAAGTGAGAAAGCGAGATTTATGATATCCGTCAGATTGATGCTGGAGTTGATAAAAATGGGTATGATCTCAGTTTCAGTTTATTGTACAATCTAACCTATCGAGTGCACATTTTAATCGTGGATCAGAAGACATGAAAAAAACATGAGAACCTTTCAGACAGACTGGATGTTTGCTGATCCGAGGTACTAGATTTGCATTCTTAATTAAATGACTGTACGCAAGCGTCACAATCGCATTAATACCGCAGCCTTTATATTCTCTAACAGCTTGATCCAAGAAAGCTCCGAACATCACCTTTTCTTGTAATTCAGCAACTCTTTATGACATAAGATTCTTGTGATACAAGAATGCATTTGCGCGTTACATAAATATAAACAGTTGAGGCTATAACGATTGCAGTTCACAGACACACTGTCGTGGAGCAGAAGGTCCGGCCATGATCCAAGAGAGGCCGAGGGGCAGACACACCCAGTGAACACACAATTGCAGCCTTAGGTAGCAAACCTGCAAGAGAAGTGATGGTCTTGAGATGCACCTCAAGTATTCAGCCTTTCCAACTGCCCCAGGATGCACACGCAAGAGTCTCAAATACCAAATGGACGTATGTTTACGCTGTCACAAGTCCCCGAGAGTCGCCTTCCGTGCTGACGTTTCTCCTTTCTTTACCGTTGGATCCCCACACCTTGTTCAACTACGCACAAACTACATAAACAAGAGGAACTGAACAGTAAAATAAAAAAAGTGAAACCGCTACGTTTAAAGCACAAATCCTGACTGCACGTCCTACATCGCCGATTCCAAATTAAACAAAATGTGAGGTTTATATTTTAACCATAATGACAGAAAGCCAGATCGGGTGAACGGTGTGCTTTCCGTGAGGCATAAAGAATCGGTATTTTCCCCTGCTGTCCTCGCCGGAGGGCCAAGCACCATATTTCACTGTCTCATCATCTCACCACGGACACGCTTTCTCTTTCATTTCAAGAAGCAAGATCTGCGCACGTCTAGCGATGCAAACCCCAACTTCTATATTTATTGTAAAAATCGTGAACAGGAATATATTCTCACCCAGCTTGCCATGGAACAGAGTCCGAGGACAGACCCCATGTCGCTGCTCTCCTATTCTAACCAGCCTCTGTTGTTGAAAATGGAGACTCACGATCCGCTGACTGTTTACAGTCCCCGAGCCGTTTCCGTTTCAGACACCGCCCCCGGCTGACGCACTTCCGCTGGTTGTTGAACAGCGACACTCAATAATAATTACTGAATTATCATATACGCCAGTTTCTGTTGTTTCTCAGGAGTGAAATAAATGAGCGCGTTCTTATAACACAAACTGCTAAAAACATTACAAGGATTTTTTAAAAATCTAATGGAACGCAAATGGGGCTGTGGCATATTTGATTTTTTTTTCTAATGCATGTCTTTGAGCCGAGGGTATTCAGCTTTGTCTGTATAATTAAAGATTCATTGTTAGATGTAAAAACGCGGTATCAGTCCTTCAAGGACCTCATAAAAAGAGTTGAAGCTAATCTGTGTTGGACATACATTCCTCTCAACGTTTTGTGAAATGCAATGGAAAAAAAGGAAATAATACATTTGAATTAGATGAAGCCTTTTTTGAGAACATTTAATAATAATAATTCCTTACACTTATATAGCGCTTTTCTGGACACTCCCCTCAAAGCGCTTTACAGGTCATGGGGATCCCCTCCACCACCAGTGTGCAGCCCCACCCGGATGATGCAACGGCAGCCATAGTGCGCCAGAACACTCCCCACACACCAGCTCTCAGTGGGGAGGAGACCAGAGTGATGAAGCCAGTTCAGAGATGGGGATTATTAGGAGGCCATGATTGGTAAAGGCCAGGAGGAAATTTGGCCAGGATATGTCCTGCTTACTAGGACGTATTTCTGGGAAATTTGTCTGTCACATGTTTTGGGAGGTTTCCCTCAGACTCTTAACCATTCAGCCTTAATCGAGTCCCAGAATATGCTGCTGGTTTCACTCTTCAGCTCCTTTAGATCAAAATCATGATCCTCTAACATTTAATAGGTTCAAAAGCTCTTACTAATACATTTTAATGCACTTTAATTTTATTAGTGACCTCAGCTTCCTCAGTACATTTTTCAAGTTTTATTTTAAGGTAGCTGCTTGACTGGTTTACTATGGGCTACTAGGGCAGGATAGTTATGACATATTCATGCCATATTTGTAGTTATGACAGCTAAACAGGATTATCAAATTGTAGGCATTTCAATGTCCAACTAAAACAAATTGTCTATGTTGTCTTGTGCCCAGTTTAATCAGATAAAGCACTCTGCAAGTTGCTTCTGTGCTTCTGTGTTCAATATAATAAGCGAATATGTAGGAACAGATGGAAAAAAAATGAATTGATTATTGTTTTATTTTTAGGAGGTATAATTTTTCTTTTTATTGAGTTTTTTTCATAACTGGCAAATCCACTTTATTATGCAATTTTCCCTTTCTAGAATCTGGAATTTGAATGTGTTAAAAATATCTATTTTGCAGTCTTATTTTTACCAAGGTAAAACAATTTAAATTAATTATTGAATGAAGCTTAAATTGAATAATTTGGTATCAATACCTTTGTAAATTTTAGAATCAGATGATGACCATGATAAGGGATAAAAGATCAATTTTAGCTTTAAAACCTCTAAATACTAAATCAATTTTAGTTTGATGTATGCCACCCAGAGAAAATGGAGAGTGCCTGGATAGCTACTTTGTAAAGATCATTGCCATAGAAAATGCAAGACTCTATCTAGAATTAAAAGTAAGCAGTCTTCTTAAGAATTCCTTTTACTTCAAGAATGTTTATTGGAAAATGCTTGAGCGTAGTCATACAGTATAAAAATAAAAGTGGATCAACTGCTCTCGCTCACCATGCAAATAAACACCTTTTTGAGAATGCAGTACACTCAAAAGCAAAGAGATGTATGATTATCCAAAAAATACCGTGGGCTTCTGAAAGGCTGAATAAGTCAAAATCAGTAAAACCCTTAATAAAAGCTCAAACTGACATGTATGAATCAGAGTGCACTGACATTTTATATCTTGTATATCTAGGTTCAATATATATGGTATATCATTATGTTGTCTATGATTTGAGTGCTGTGTGTAATTTGTTAGTAGCGAAAGTGTGTTGTGTTAAATGGCCATTTTGTTTCCTAACAGCTAAATTACACATTAGATGCACATTAGGTACAGTATATACTGTAGTCTAAAGCTATGCCATTGTTGATAGCATTTAAATTCTTGATAACATTTAATACCACATCATAACCCAAAACCTCCCTTCATGCTGATAGCGTTCTCTTGTATATAACTAAGCCAGAATGATCAGTTCCAGCAGTGTTGGAATGTGTTTCACAATGTAGTAACCTCTCTGGTTACAAACATAATCTATCAAGATCAATGCCATTGCCTATGAGAGTTCCCCCAAGTGCTAATATGAGATCCATATCCCCTTCCAGCTAGCGGAGGATAAATGGCTGACCCTGTGCTCTGACCCCAAACTCTCTCTACCCGTCTGTGTGACTGTGTGTCTCATGGAGAGCAAACTGGGGTATGCGAAAAGATAAATTCCTAATGCAAGAAATTGTATATGACCAATAAAGTGATCTTATCTATATTATACCTTTAGTAAGTGTTACTTCCCTTTAATCAAAAAGGTTAAGAACGATTTAATTTATTTAACAAAATAAATGAATGAAAAAAATCACAAAATCAGGGAGGTAGGAATGTGTGTTTTCAGAAGACTGCAGATAATGTTCATCAAGCTGTGTAAACAATGTGTAGGTACTGTAAGGAGTCATTGATTACAGCAGAGAAGTCAATACCACTGGGCAGAGTGCAGCATCTGCTGGTGATTAATGGGCATTGGGTTACTGGAGTTCTGCTCTGTCTCTTATGGAGCTTGCCTGTGTCATGGGCCCAACAGAGCACTGAGACTTTTCATCTTTAGGGATGATAATAGAAAAATGCCAGAGCTTCCAAAACTACAAAATCAAACTAATCTACTTTCAAAAGATACTGTAAGACTGTTCAGCATTATTTGATAATAAGAAATAGAATAAGCAATAAGAAAATGTTTTCTGAATAAAGAATGAGTCAAGCTGCAGTCAGTATAATCTTCTTGTTTTACATTATATCAATTAAGTCTGCAAAGCTGGAATTTAAGAGCTAAGAGACTGAATAATGTCTTATTTAATAGAATTAAACTAACATCTCAGTGTCTTGCACAGGATTATTTTAAGATATAATGTAAGTTCAATTACTGATATTGAAATTGTTTAAAGGCATGCAATGGATGTATGTAGGCTTTCTGTTATACTATTATCCTCTGAGCTGGGTTAGAGCATGTTGAGATGCATCAGAATTTCATTTCCTATTTAATTGATTTTTTGCAGTGTTTTAGCTTTATAGCTATTGTGAATGAATTATTGAAAAGCTACAGCACTAAGTCACTAAGTCACTAAGTCACTAAGCCACCTGTGAAGTTTTCATCTTCTAGAAATCCTTTCTACTCAATTTCTAAAATGTATTGGGCTAATGTTGTAAATTAATTGAAATATCTAGGTACTACACCTAGCGATTCAAAATACACAAAGGCAGTAAAGAGAAGCAATACCAGTGGTATTTGAGAGAACATTTTATCCAAATTCACACAGTTCATTACAGTTCAGATGCCTCTAACATTGTCCACTGAACAAGATATTAGACATCCAATTGCTGATTACTGTTAATCAAAAACCGTATGTGTCAAAGGCAATACATGTATAGGTATTTTCTTTCCAATGTGTTTAATTCTAAAGCTGATTTGATCTTTACTCTGTAACAATATTGTTGCACTCACATGAACAAATAGGCAGAAAATAAAATTAGTGAGAAAAAAAAAGAAATATAACCAATTTGATATGCACACCAATTAACTGCATTACAGCAATTTGTAAAATCAATTAATATTTAACATAAATTAATATTTAATATAATCTTAGCCCATGTTTAAAATCTGAAGTTCTAATGGAACAATGTTCTATGAAATATTATTTTTAATGACCCCTACCTTTTACCTATGATTCCAAATATGTACCAAATACATAACCAAAGAAATATACTTACTTATTTTGTTCTATATTTAATACAATTCAGCAAGCTGTGATTTGTTTTTGTCTAAGAGTAAAAATAACAGAAAGAAAATGCAAATACTGCATGTTGGTGTCATTTGTTTTATCAGATGTCCCCTTGACATGTTTGGTCAATCAGCTTGTTATGTAGCCTAAGTTGTGACATTTCCGACACAGATTTGCTGCAGAATTGTTCTTTACACTTAATGGAACAAACACAACAACAACTGCACACACAAATGTTCAACATTTCTCTCCATATACAGTACCACTTCATACTCGCTTATCAAGCCCCATAGCATTCACCTGACCCCTTCTTACACAACCCTGAAGAAAGCACTGTCTTCTGGTCATCAGCATTAAAGATGAATAATAAAGACAGGCAGAGCCTTCAGCAAGGATTCTGTTTAATTCATTTACACAAAACACACGGATCAGAAAACACAGAGATCGACATGAATGATAACAGCTAAGATGCCTCACAGTCACAGCAAGGTTATTTCTGGGAACCTTCTATTTTTATACTCCTCCTATTCCTATTAACTGGAGGAGAAGCTGTTGCATTCTCAAGTCATTTTTTTCTATAATTGAAAGTTCTATCATTCGTTATCAGGAGGACAAAGAAAGTCATTTCAGAGAGAAGATTAAATTCCTTCTGTAACAGAAAAGTCAAGCTTGAAAATAGAAGAAAACATTTTCTTTTTTTAAAGACACACACAGATTTCCACAAAATCTGCTACGGTCCACTAGAGGAGAGAGAGGAGTCAACAAAGTATAAGAAGGTATTTGCCTAGCTGTCTCTGGGTTACGAGGCTTGTAATCACTGGGTAAGACACAAGAGACAAAAATAATAATTCCTAGAGAGGTTGTTAGGCAGCATTCATAAAGAACAGGAATTTCAAAAACTATTCCATGTGTTGAATCTTTGCCTTAAATTCAACCTCTATAGAACATATTTCAGGAAAATGTGCGATGGTCATGCCAAAACACCTTGATTTTAGACAGAAGGACCTATATGGCTCAAAGTGAAAGAGTGTAGAGAAGGTGAAAAACTAAGAGTGAAGGGCAAAAACAATCTCTAGAGAAAATAAAATCCAGTTTGTAGCCAGGATTTTGAGCACTGACACACACAACGAACATCTGCTCAACCCGAAAAGAGAGAGTATTCTTGTGCGAATGTCCCTCACGTACACTGGAACAAATGTATGTAAAAGTTTGTTAACAGTAAGATCTTATAACGCACCCTATATTTACAGGTGACAGGCAGCACCCTGATTTAAGGCTGGAGGAACCACACCACAGCACAACAGTTTTTACTAAATGATACCTCACATGTAGTAATTGCAACAGGGGGAAAGTCTGCAGACTGCTGAGCTGTTCAAGACATGCAGTGCTGTCTGTAAGGGATGGGCCACGTCTCTCCAGCTCACTGAGATGTGTTAAAGAATGGATGGGTGGAAGGTGGACGGGTGGGAGGAATCCGCCTGTACTTTGTCCTCCTCTCCCCTGTATGCATTCTCAGGTTCTTAGATGAGAACTAGGATATTATGTTTTCCTAATCAGGTAAACTTACTGGTGTGTAAGCGTAATGATGATTCTAAATGTAGATAAAAAAGTATGTAATTGAAAAATGATAGTTTAATTGAACTTCAAATATAAGGTTCAAACAGTGTAATAATAAAGTACACCAACATTTCTGACTAAAGCATTAGTAAATTCAAGATTATGAAGTCACACTCATCGGACTTTAAAACGGAGCAATCTTATGCTAAGAACAAAATAATATAACCTCTGGTTTATACAACTTTAACATCAGATGTTAAGGTCCAGGTAGCATGATTTAAGCATACATATTCTACAATATAATATGGCCTTTGGTGCATCTTAGTAAGACATTAGGTAACGTTGACCATAATCAGAATTATATCCAACAACATGTTTAGCATTAAGTTCATAGTAAATCTATAATATAGTAAACAGGAAAAGGGACCAATATAGACAAAAATGCAGTGTAGTGTCCTATGGCACAGTGACAGTGATGGCAATAAAACCTTAAAAGAGGTATAAAAAATATTTACAATTACTAAGGACATGTTGATCTATAGGTTTCTTCACTTATTGTTTTACAGCAGCCTGTTTTCAAGCTGGAGGAACATATAGTACCAGAGCACAAAACGTATTTTTCTTCTAGAAAATCAGTGACAGCAACATATCACAAACATACAGTAACCCTGATGTAGGCAAGGGATGGATGAGTTGTTTGAAACTAGAAAATTGAAAAGCTTCATCTTTGTCCGATATTGTAGTAAATGATACTGACAGGTTTTAAAACATTATAATATCTGGATAAGCTCTGTCTATAACCTAGGCTTCTTACATTTCATTGTAAATTATTGTATTTAATTGTTTACTATTCAGAAACCAAAGAAACATGGAAAAGATGAAAGTGTAATAAAACTTAAAAAAAGGTTTTGAACACTTTGTTGTCCAATTCCATAAAAGGGGCAATAATAATGACATACTACAGTATAGCCTAACTGATCTACTCAAATCAAAATCAAATCAAATCAAAGTTTATTTATCAAATGCACGACAATACAGCGTGCAGCAGTAGTTGGTGGCAATGACATTTCTTTTCCGCAAGCTCAGAAAAATCACAAAATCACAAACAAAATCACAAAAATCACAAAATTGAGATTATGAAAATAAGGTTACATAATAATAGATGTAATAGAAACGGAATAAAACTCAATATGAGTAGAGCTGCGATGTGTCCATGGTGTATGCAATATATACAAGTAGTGCAGTAAGATGAATACAGTGAAAACTGTGTGTCCATGTAGCCATTACAGGTGATTTGCTAAAGGAGCTGCAGGTGGGCTATTTAGCAGTCTTATTGCCTGGAGGTAGAAGCTGTTCTGTAGTCTGTTGGACTTGGACCGAATGCTTTGGTACCGTTTACCAGACGGTAGGAGGGAAAACAGTTTGTGACTGGGATGACTGGGGTCCTTGAGAATGGACCTGGCCTTCTTCAGACATCTAGCTGAGTAGATATCCTGGATGTTTGGTAGCTCACAGCCGGTAATGAGCTGCGCTGACTTCACCACCCTCTGCAGTACTTTGCGGTCCCGGGCAGAGCAGCTCCCATACCAGGCAGTGATGCAGCCAGTCAGGATGCTCTCAATAGTGCAACTGTAGAAGTTGGCCTGGATATGTGATGGCATGCCGAACTTCTTTAGCCTGCGGAGAAAGAACAGGTGCTGCCGTGCTGTCTTGACCACGGTGTTGGTGTGGTGGGTCCAGGTTAAGTCCTCTGAGATATTAACTCCCAGGAACTTAAAACTGCTCACCCTCTCCAATGCAGTCCCATTAATGTAGATAGGTGTGTGATCTCCTCCCTGGTGTTTCCTATAGTCCACAATCATCTCCTTAGTCTTACTGATGTTCAGAGAGAGGTTGTTCTCCTGGCACCATGCTGCCAGGGTTTCAACCTCCTCCCTGTACGCAGACTCTTCACCATCTGTGATCAGGCCGATGACTGTTGTATCGTACGCAAACTTAATGATGGAGTTTGAGTTATGCCTGGCGACACAATCATGGGTAAATAAGGAGTAGAGGACAGGGCTAAGCACACAGCCTTGGGGGGCTCCAGTGTTTAAAGTCAGAGTAGAGGATATGTTGGTGCCCACCCTCACCACCTGCGGACGTTCTGTCAAGAAGTCCAGGATCCAATTACAGAGGGAGGTGTTCAGTCCCGGGTCCTGGAGCTTGATGACGAGCTTTGAGGGCACTATGGTAATGAATGCTGAGCTGTAATCAACAAACAGCATTCTCACATATGTTCCTTTCTGATCCAGGTGTGAGAGGGCAGTTTGGAGGGCGGTGGTAATAGCATCTTCTGTTGACCTGTTCTGGCGATACGTGATAGGTGATATATATTTTAACCAGCTGCTCGAAGCACTTCATGATAACTGATTTGAGGGCAACAGGGCGGTATTCATTCAGGCAGCTGACTCTGGGTTTCTTAGGAACGGGGACAATGGTGGTTTTCTTAAAGCAGGAAGGAACTATAGACTGAGTATACAACTATACTATAGACTATACAAACATTCTGAATTGTTAATTAATGAACATTATTTAAGTGAAAAACAAATGGATCAAATGTTTGTTACAAGATCTTATTAAAGGTGAAAAAGGTCTGACATGAGTTGTCTTGATTTCAGCCTGTATGTCAACAAAAAGCTGGAATTTCAACAAGGGTGTCTAGACCTTTGATATTCACTGTATTTGCTGCTTCATTCAAACCTTTCCCACAGTTTTGTTCCTTGTGGAGTACAGCATGCTGTGTTCACCACTACACTGAAACCCCTTGTACAGTAGAGCTGATTTGAATTGGCTACCGGAGTTGCACAGTGGCCTGGCATATATTGCTGCTTCCTCTTAGCCCTGACTGAAGATTACATCTTCGCTTCCAGGCTGGAGTGCCTTCTCTATGGAGGAGTTTGCATGTTCCCCCCATGTTCCTGTGGGTCTTTGACAGCTGTTCTGTTTTTTTCCAATGTAACGAATAATTCCCTGCGTATAACAGGGATGTCAGACGCCTGGGCTGGGGGAGGTCTCTTTTAGCTCAGCCAGCAAGTTTCCTGTTGTGTGACTCCAGAGACCTGGGTTCGTGCCCAGGCAGTTAGGGATGAACTGGCAGGGAAGGAGCTCAAGGGCAGAAACCCCAAGAACCATTACAGCAAACACATGCTGTATAGGTGCATTGTTGCCTCTAAGCTCTCCCTCAGTGTGTGTGCCTTGAAGTGACTGGTGTCCTGTTCGGATTCTCTCTGGGCTGCTGCAGTAATTACCAGGAACCAGCGGCTCTCAGACAATGGATACAAGTGGATACTGACCTTTACTTAAACCAAATATTTAATTCTAGACTCCTTTGCATTCTTTATGTATATTTTGAAGACTATACATAGTGCAAATTTAATCTAAATTAAAGTACTGTATGCTCCCTTTCATTTGTCATCTTAATTTATATTAATACTACAATTATATTGCAATTGTTATTATTTCTAGTGTATTTGACCAAACAAGACTACATACAGAACATGTTTTGTGCCTGGCAGATGTTGTGGAGGTGTATTTATAACAGGGGGAAGCAACCCATTTGTGGATAAGTAAAACAGTACGATGCCTAACCCAGAGTCAAGCATAGTCATTTATAAAGCGTGAGACGATTCAGTTTACACATTTTCAAAACATTAATCCTGATTCTCTGCAATTTGGTGATCGGAAAGATATTTGCAAATGGTGTGAAGAAATTACTTAACAACAAGCTTAATTTAGGGTTTGCTTGAACATACTTGTGCTAAGAATATGCTTAGCATATAATGTATGCATATACTGTATAGTAGGTTAGTAGGTCTTTATATTCAAAGTTTTCCATTAAATGTATAAAAGCATGCAACAAGTGTTCAACTGGCATCCAGTGAGTATTACACAAGCGTGTAACAAGCTCTGAGACACAATTTAAAAGGAAAGAGAACATGTGCCTCTGAATACTAATAAGAATTCTGAAAGGCATGATTTTTAAAATGTCTAGCCATCTCAAGGAGATTATTCCATCCAATCATTTTATTCTAAAGTGGCAAGCAATATCCTGACTCATATAAGTTAAAAACCCTGCAAATGGTACTAATATAAAGAGTTTATTTATCATAATTGATACTTCTGGACAAACATACTGAAACACATACAGTATGACAGAAAATATGGCAAACCAATTATTTACTCTGAAAATGCATTAATCTTCTTAAAAGAAAATGCAAATCCAGAGGCGTTCCCCTTGCTCCTTTAGTTGAAATGGAAATAATTATTTGTGTAGTGTTTCTCTTTCTATCCACACACTCCTTCTCACATCCCTGAAAACATTTCTTGCAATTCCAATCTTCTTTTCACTCTTGTGCCAGAGCATATAAGAGGAGTTATTGGCAAGAGTTGATAGAAACAACGGCTTCGATATGTAACTTTGTCCTTTAAAGGTTTATTCTTTACATGTGCTTAATCTTTTTGTTTAGGGTTAATATCACACTGAAAGTTACCTTTCCCTTGGCTCTCTGGTGTATTTTTTCTTTTTCTTTTGAGAAGGTTTATTGGTTTCTCACATAAATCAGCGCTTATTTGCATTTTAGAAATGTATATATTTCTTACCATGTGATATAGCACAGCAGTGAGTTGCCTGAATGTTAGGTGGATAAACCCATCTACTGTAGGTATTCATCGGACATCATTTGGTAAAAGTGGTTCAGATACAGTCAGTAACTATCAGCATGGAGTAAACCTTTACTTGATCATTTGGTAAATGTTGACAAGTGCACCATCCAAGAGTGCTCTTGTCTTCAGGAACATGTGAGTTTACTCCTGAATCGATTGAGTGCTCCCCTTTTGAGAAGACGTTTTCTAATAAACTTCAGGTCATGTAATATGTCATATCACTCCCAGGGTTGCAACAACAACAGATAATGATATCGGTTTTCCTGATTTTTCCATCCACATTTAGCCTTATTTAAAATAGTTTGTATTCAAGTAGTTTTTTAAAAATAAAGGATGCATCAGCAGAGAATTACCCTGCAACCACAGTTGTCTTAGGACACTTCAAACTAAGGCGAAACGAAAGGGAAATGCTTTCAGACACATTTCTTTGTAGAAACTTACTTGGCGCTTCCCTGCTTTGAAGAAACGACCGGATGACGTGCCAAGACAAGCCCAGTGACACCTGAAATAATCACCTTGCATGAAGCTCCTTTAATTAACAGCACACAAAGCAGAACAGGTGAAGGTTTATTCCATGCCGAAAGGAAAAGAAAAGAGACCACACTTCAGCTGTGGAGCCTTCTTCAGGTGTGAGTCTTCTGTCTTTCCGCAGGGAATAAACCTGTACCTGCAGGTTATGCACGCTGACGCAGCTCCCTACGTGAACTTCTTCAAACAGCAGAACGACTGATTCGGGTGCTTTGACCGTACAATATAAAAGTGAACACGAGTTATCGCTTCTTTGTAATACGCTATGCAATTCACGAATGTAATACTAGTTAACCAAACTGCTCGTTTTGAGCGGTAACTCAACCAGACTTGCGTGCCCGGCTGGCTACAGCAGGTACCCCCTGCCGCTCCCCTGCTGTCGAGCCTGGTGCTGGCTGGACTGGGATTCCCTCAGTGTGCTCTCGGACGGCTTGTTCTGATGCTCCCTTTCCAAACACAAGCTGGCCAGCTTAACTGTGCGTGCTTGGTTTGTGTGCGTGTCCTGTGTGGATGTACAGTATACATACATCCTCTTACCACGAATCGGTAAACTTGGATCCTTTTATTAAAATATGACGTGTGCAAAGCAATTTTCTGAACAATCTTTTGTTTCGCCCCCCCCAACATTGCCTATAAAAAACCGACTGTACTAATATTTGTGAGCAAACGGATTACTACGATTGCGCTCTGGTAACAGCCAGAGCTGTGTCTGTGTCACTGCGGTGACACGACGTGATGTTAAACGGAATGCAGTGTTCCGCGTCGTTGATACAGATGATTCCTTACAGACAGTGCCGACACAGAGGGAGAAGGACAGCACCTCCAGTCTCGCTTCTTCCCTCTCCTGCGCATGGAACATGCCCGCATGATGTCACCGTACCAGGACAGTAATGATCGGTGTGGGCTTATTGAAGGCGAGCAGAGGAGGACGCTAGCCGGCGAGCGACGTGCTGCTGCTCATGGATAGCCCACACTTCTGGGGGGCTTAAGTGGAAACCGGTTCTGCTCTCACGCCCGCCTACCTGGTAAGTGTCAAGGAATAAAAATACAGGCTCTGTCCCTTCTGCCGGTGGTCCTCATGACCGGTTAGAGGTGCCAGATGCTTTTAAGTCGCATTGTGTATTTTTTAGGATAACTACTCCGAAACAAGTGTCATCCCCAGCCTTTAGGACCACATGTTACAGTTGATGCACAATGTTCTCTGATCTCAAACCTTACGCTATCCAGCTAGTCTGTCTGTTGTTTATTCTAATTTTTTTTGTTTACTGGACATTGAGGAGGGACACAATGTGATAACAGGAAAGGCGCGATACGCTGTGTGAGGCATGGTTTTAACAAGATCTGAAGGGCTTTGTCACTTACCTTTGAAACTGACGAATAGAGGAATACGTGTCTGTTACTGTATATGCAGCGCTAACGATAGTTAGGAGGGACTATTCTCAAAGAACGGTATTTTTTAATTGTAAGGTCTATAAAATTATAAGAAAATTAGCATTAAATATATGATGTGTAACATGATGTATAGAATCAGATTGCAGCCTTCATCTTAGTTTACTTAAGTTACGGATCTTGGAGAAAATTCTTTATTTTTTTCAAATTATTGTTAATCTATGTAAAATAAAGTACAATAGTAATGGGCTTCGTTATGATTGTAGTTTCTATGTTATGTATGTCGCTAGTAATCATCATTGACCATTGAATATCAGTATATTAACTCTATAAGAAATGTTATTTAATGCAAGATTGGTAGTGTATTGGAAAGTACTATTTAAGTAGAATATACTGTACGTGAAGTTCAAGGGATCCTTGTAATTTTACTCCAAATAATTCATAATCTTAAACTAATAAAGTATTTACATTAAAATGTTGCTTTAGATTTTATACCACACATAGACTGCATTTGCTTAAAATTATAGTAATTATTGTTTTAGATTTTTGCTCATTAACTTTATAGCGGCCTCTTAATTATTTTGGCCGAACATATTTACTTTTTTATTGTTACCACGATAGTGTTCAACACCACCTAAGACACTGCTTTGATAAACATTACTATAATTGCACAGAAGTCCCAATATCTCAATGCATTTATTTTAATTTGACGTAGGAGTTTTGGTGGTTTCCCTGGTGAACATTTCGTTGCATTGAGGTTGTTATGTGTTCAGCTAGATGCAATAGCTCTATTATTATCCATTATGTCAAGAGATGTTCTTAGGCTCTGGGATTGTTTGCTTGGGGTATGCAAATACAGATAAATGTGTGGGAAAAGGATTTTGTAACTTGAAGTTTTGCTGCACCATTTGAACTGCTCCAAAAATTAATCTGCTACTTGAAGGTATTTTCAAAACTAAGCCACCACGAAATGTGTTAATTCTGTGCATAATACTGTTATCCTAAAAACATAAGAGGTAATAATATTATTAATAGTGATATAATGTGTAATGATATGTAAATGTTATGTAAAATCAATTAAATGGATTTAGAACTGTGAGTGTGACAAAGGGAGTCGCTCTGTGTGTAAGATGTTTTTATCCTGAGGTGCATGAGTTCTATTTTTGTGGCATTAGTCTTGATCTACACTGCTCAGCCGGTAATCCTCAGTCTTAGTAAGGCTGTACGATTGGTAGTTTACTGATCATCACATGTAAAGTCAGATAGTTTGGTAATATTTTAAAATGCTTTTTAGATTAGGAAAATCACAGTGGTTACTGGATAATAAGATGAAAGAGGAGTAAAACATAACTTATGAATCTGCTTTTTTTGCACTACAGCCAGTGACTATATTATACATTGCAACATACTGTAAGATAAGATAATTTTATTAGCCTCATACAATTTCTTGCATTAGGAATTTGTCTTTTCACATATCCCAGCTTGCTCTCCATGATACACACAGGCACAGAGAGAAGCTTGGGGTCAGAGCACAGGGTCAGCCATTTATACAGTACCCCTGGAGCAGCTGGGGTTTAGGGCCTTACTCAGGGTCCCAACGGAGTAGGATTCCTCTGCCAGCCACGGGATTTGAACTGGCAACCTTCCAGCCACAAGCACAGATCCTTAGCCACAGAGCCACTGCTTTTCCCCTGTGGCCCTGTAGCTCTGCTGTAGCTCCTGACACCCAGCTGGATATGAAATGGAAATGTCTTAGGTCTCTAGCCCAACTGTTATCATTACTGAATACTGTCAAAATCAGAGAAACCTTGTCCAAACATCTGGCTCATGTTATAGAACTAAGGTAATCAAGAGAAGTTATTAACTTTTTGCCATTATCAAAGCGTATGATGTACTCATGAAATACATTCCGATCTGGCTGTATGTTTTTACAATATCCTTTACTCCTCAACTTCTAATTGCCAATGAATGAACATGCACATGACTTCCTGTGAGTTGTGCTCTTGTCAGAACTCACCAGCCATTTTTCAGCTTCTTGTCCTAAAGTACCAGCATGATTGAAGGAAAGAAGGATGTGGCTCACACTCTCAGCATTGCAAACTCACAGTTATTCGGCCAGTCACAGGGGTGGCTGTTGTGTTGAAAGCTGAGGTCTTGCCGTTCTGTTCATTTAGGAAACTCTGATTTCCTTTATAAGGAATCCCCAAGCTACAAGCATTCTCTCTTGATTAGTAGATGTATTTTTAGAGTAGGGTCCCATTCACTTTGGGAGCATTTGGATTTATGCATAGGGACGTTATAGGATTTCTGAGTCCTGGGTTAGCAGTCTACAGTAGGTTTTTTCTAGTTGGTGAGGACGTACAGTAGGTGTCCGACACACCTTGTTTGCAAACAGCAATACGATTTATGTGTGTAACATTATGTGTCATCTAGCTATTGACATTATTAATAAATATTTGTTTTTCCTAGTTTGGCTCTATCCTATTACTCTTTCACCAGAGATTTGCTAGAGAACAGAACTCAGGTGTCTCTAACTATACAAAGTGCTCTGGAATATACTGTACATGGCATATCTTTCTGAAATTTGGGGGTTATCATTATTTATTTTAATTACTGAAAATCCTGCTAAGTATTTTCTGTATCTACTTAACTCCTCTCCACTATTTCTAAATGTTCTGAAGTATCAGTTATCAAAATGTATAGGTAGCAGATGTTAGAAATCTTCTTGAATACATTGGGATATTAATTAACACTTTTTGATTAGGTATGCCCTTAGTAAAATATGTAACAGTGTCTTGGGGGGAATTTTACCCGAAAGAAAATTGAACATTTTTAAAAAAATCAAATGGATCATAATTGGAGTAAAATGAAAGACTGTAAAGCACGTACCTCCAGATTCAGAGACAGCTTCTTCCCTCAAGCTGTCAGATTATTAAATACCACCTCTACCATTGACTCATGCTGAGGTTTTTTTTTCACAATGCTTGTGCTGACTTTTATTTAAGTTGTACGTTATTTAACTTTGTTGTTCTTGCTTCTGCTATTCTGTGTTTAGGTTTGGTGTTTTCTTAACGTCTTTGTAATGGGGCACACTTGCAAATAAGTATGACACTGTGTGCGCGGGAGCCTGGTCAGACTCCCATGGAGTGTGCAATAGAGACCTTATGCGTGACGGTATACTCCAGAAGTGTTAGGGTTAAGGTTGACAGACCGGGGGCGGTGACTGTAGTGATCAGGTGCCCAGGGGAAAACCCAGGCAAACAAATCCAGGGAAGTCCAAAAAGGGAAGTCAGGGTGCAGTCCGAAATCTAAAAGCCAGGAGATCCATTCAAGATGAGGACAGTTAAAAACCAGGGAACAGGGAACTAGGGCCAGGAACACGGAAGATAAAAACATGACGGGACTAGGCGCACCGAGCCCCATACTCAGTAGGGCAGGATGCCAGGGTGAAGGCTACTGCAGGCCTGGCGATAGGTGGGCCTTCAGATGTCTGTCTTCCAATGCTGAGCCCAGAACTACGGAGTCGCTGGGTTTATATAACAAAAAAGGGAGGAAATACAGCTGACAGAACTAAGCTAAAATCAATACGAAAAAGGTAGGAGCAGCTTCTAGGGGAGGGATGACAACTGTGACACATTGCACTTGTGCACGTGACAGATAAACTGAACTGGGTTCAGTCTCTCTCTAAAGTCTTCACTTAGCAGAAAACCCATTTCAGCCGTGTTCAGTTAGTTTACCCCTGACCCTAGCATCATGACATCAGTTTACCCATCTTAAGAGTACGCTGAGATGGCACACGTTTGGGTGTATGTGGCTAATTTTCTTGTCTGTTCCTACTTAAAGATAATTCTTAGGTTGTTTTAAGTCTTTTGCTGGTGAGTCTAACTACTGCTACAAAAACATTTTGTGAAGTTGGATGTTGGAATTTTGGAAGTTGGAAAGAGATTTAACCTCATCTGATTGTATTCATTTGCAGGATTGTTCTGATGGAGAGAAATACAGCTACAGTATATTAGAGAATAAGTACCTGGATTGTAAAATATGTTTCTGAGGGTTTAGTTCTGTACCTGGAATTTATAGGATTAATCGTAATGGTGCAGACTACTACTGATGCTGTGTGTTTTCTAGCTTCCTTAATATCTCTCAGTACAGCTTTGTCCAGTGGATGTTGTCTAAATTAAAATGCAGAAAAGATGATCATTGATGTCAGGATTTGAGCTTCATAAGTATTACCACATATTGCTTTAATCCTGTTTTTTAGGAATGATGTAGAATTAAAAAATTCTTCTGCTTTCAGAAGAAAAGATAAAAATAAAAAATAAGTGCAATGAGGTGATTTATTAATGTTATTATGGCTGAGAAGTGTTAATATCAGTGTGTCATGGCCTTGTACTTTAGAGTGTAATGCACTGCCTGTTTAGCCAGCGAAATCGAGATGATGACAGTGAACACGATAAACAGAACCAACGGACAAGACAAGAGTCCGTAAAAGCAGTGGAGTGAAACACACACTGAAACAAAGGAGGAAACAAAGGAGGTTTTTTTTTTCCAATACAGGTTTGCCAAATATAAAGACAATGCCAGTTTAAAACAATTGTTTATAAACTTGTTTGTGAATGTGGGATGATTCTTAATTACAAAATTGCTGTGGTTTAGATGTTTTTTTCAGGATGCTATTATCTCAACTACTCCACTATAAATATTCCACAATAGTGTCTTCTACTGAGTGCTTCTTAAGCTTAAGATTTTTTTTTGTAATGGAATGGATGGGAAAGTCACAATGTTCAAATTATGAAGTTCTTTCATATTTAAGTTTTGGTGAACTTTGAGCCTGTTCTGGGCGACATGCCTGATGATTATCAATCTATGTACTGACCAGCTGGCTATGCTGGGAGGACGAGGGGATAGAAATTTCTTTAGAAAGCAAAACCTAGCCTCCACATCCAGGGAATCTATGTAGATAGATGGAATTGTTGGCCATAGTTTCTTTTTATCATGATATCAATTGAATGAAAACCGTATTAAAGAACGGAAGTTCTCCTTTGTCTGTTTCCTCACATACAGATAGGAGGTCGCGTATAAGGAAAGCATGTGGCACAATAAAAACACAAAGCTGCTGTTTTTGCCCAAAAAAATAATAATTAAGAATTAAGGTGATGAGCTATATTTTGTAATGAATTGTATCAAATTTACCTTCTAAAATTTTGATGTGTACTTGCATCCATTATCAAGATCTGCATGACCAGATTGTATTGCACTGTACAGTATATCAGCTTCCTGCTTTTCTGCTTTCTTCCTTATTGTGAAAGCCATAAGCATAAAGTGGTGAACACAGTTTTCTGAACCTGACAAGTGCACCGTATTCTAAAAACGAGGCAGCTGTCATTTGAAGAGCTAGAAGTGGACAGTGATCTGCAGGGTTAACAGAACACTTAGTCCGCTTGGATGATTTAAGCCTGAAAGAGCCAGAGTCTGAATAAGAAGTACAGTTATGCAGTAAACAACTTGAAATAAATGGACAGCTAAGCTTGGGTTCTGATATAAATATTCAATTTTCCTTGGTGCACTTTGTAACACAATGACATAATTAGAATTACAAAATGCATGTTTCAGTGTCATTGCCATTACAATTTCATTATGGACATGACATCAAATCAGTATACTCAACCATATTTGAGGTGAATAAACTAAACCTCTTCTTAGGTTCAGCCACAGACATGAGGTAAGAAACAGCAAAAGCAGAGGATAGTCTGTGGAACATTGGCTTGAATCCCGGTCTTCTGACAGGTACAAAACTCTTGTAGGTTTTGCTGCATTAAGAGTGTTTTACTATTTTTTTTTTTTTAGTTTTTAGGTCGAAGTCAAAGGGATAATAATTATAATAATTAGACTGTTTCAAAAGAGAGTTTTGTTTCACTCCTGCTAAACAACATCACATACATTTCATTCAATGAATTGAATGGTTGAGTTGCACTTTAATCATTTTTTATCCTGTAATTGCACATAGTAACTCTGGACATTTGTGCATGTTCAGAACAATTATTATTGCTGTTTCATCGTTTGAAGTAATGTGAAAGTATACCTTCAAAATATAATTGTACCTTGCTTCCAAAATGAATAATTTTAGGCACTTGGTATAAATTGCTTTATTTCATTTATATTCCTTCAAACAACACAAAGACAAAGAGGTTTGAGTTTTCACTGTACAGTATATCCTGAAGAACATCACAAAGTAACCCAAAGTGTTTTTTCTTGTTCTTTGTCCTGAATGAATTTGTATTTTAATTTAAAGTTGTGACGTGCTTGTTTTGTTATTCAGTCACAAGACTAAGGCACAATTTTATGGGTGAGGTTTTAATATACTTTTTGTGATGTCCTGATCAGCACTGAACATTATTCCAGTGAGCTTGAACATAATTTACCTTGACAAACTTTGTGTACATTTTGCTGTATTAAGGTTAATGATTTGTAAGTGAGTAACAGGAATGCATTAAATCTATTAGAACACACAGAATGCCTGAGTTAATGGTTTTTAACATTGTCAAAAGCCTATCAAAGGATAAACACAATGTTTTATAATTCAATTACCTTTTTTTCTGAAAATTGTCTAATCTTGGAAGCTAAGAATACAAATATAGACCTGTTACATAACAATATAACCTGCAGTAAATCCTCTTAGGTAGCAAGGCCTGTCCTGTACAGTTTATTACAAGACATCCATTGTGCTTGTGTAGATTATGTTGGTGTGGTATTCAGTGACTGAGAAAATGCAGCATACAACTGATGTGTGTGCTTATTGTAGAAAAAGGATGAACGTTTAAAATGTCCATTAACTGTAGGGATATGAAGGGTTAAATGTCAACGGGGAAAGATTTTATAATTACATTTGAGTATATTCATAGTAAATGGGATTTAAGTGGATTTAATAGGTCTTCAGTATGTGGAGGAGCTCCAGGAATGGTTTTTGCATACAGAGTATTTGTTTTGTTCTTCAATAATAGATTGATTATCACATAGTTAGCGGAAAGGAGAGTAGTTAATCCTTCGGGAGAGTTTTCCACAATTATGCTGATATTAACCTCAACAATATTGAAAATAAGAAATACAGTTGATTCATTTGTTTAAAAATTGTATTAAATATTAATGTGAAATATATATTTATGAACTACTGTAGTCCACACTTAATCCATTGATGTAACATTTGTGGTCCCTGCAGAAATGTTCATGCTTGCCCTTGAGCACAACAGCACAACAATAATCTCCCCAGATTCCCAGATTCCATGTCACTCTGTAAGCACTATACAGTGTAAGTCACAATTAACAGGCCTGTTTTTCATTACATTCATTAGTAACAAATATTCTTAGGTTCTTGAAAAAGCAGCAGATTTTTTCATCCTTCTGATATTCAGCGTAACTGATATTTCAGATAACCATTTTGATGGAATTTATGTAACAATAAAGTGTACCTCAATTTTATTTACAATTTTTACCCCTTTCTTAAAAAGTCCTCTAGGTTTGGAGCTGGGTTATTGAATTCAACATACTGTAGCTATTGTTGCATTCAGTATGTTTTTAAAAAGATTCTACTTTATTTGTTCTGAGCAGTCTTGTCTAATCTAGTTACAAAAGCTCTTTAGGTCAAAATAATTTGCTATTAATTTTTCTTTTACAATGCAAGCAAAACTTATATCTTGTGTGTAAATAATGTATAATGTGTCTGGTTCTTTATTAGTTTGAACGATATGCAGTATTTCTAGAAGCAAGAGAAACAATGAAAGATCTACAGTCCTAGAGCCTGCTGAGGTCTTCATGCATTAAGAACATAAGTAATAAGGGTTTCTGAGAGTAGGACAGTCCATTGCCATGGGCAGTGTACCAAGTTGAACGCTAGTACTTAAACAGACTGCAATATTGGCATGATTAGATGGAAGAATTGTGTATAAATCAGATTACAAGCATTTAACATGCAGTAACATTGTATGTAAGGAGATACAAAAAACAAAACTATACATACTGTAGTAAGAAAGCCATAATATATACTTAGAAATGCTGGATTAAACAAAAATGTTAAGAAAGTATTGACTTCCTGCTTGCTTGTATCGATATACCAGCCATCTTTCACTCTTGCCTCAGTCTTGGAACAGAAACCACTGAAGGTGCTGATGAGAAGACAAACTACTTCCTTTAAATAGAAACCCTTAGCTGGGGAGAATGGATAATATAATACAGTAACTACTCATTCAGATCCTAATGGATTGTATGCATTGGATTCACTATGGAATTGATAAGGAAAATATCACTAGTTGTGTTCATTTTTTTCCATAAAGTAAAACACTTTAATAGAAGCTGTACTAAAGTATCTCAGTTAACAGTTTACCAAATCAGTCTTATACTTGCCCTCATTATCGTCTCCCTAAAAGAATAAAGTCAGACAGTGTGAAAGGTATGTGATGACAGTAGTTGTAAGACTTTTCATTGTAACTTAGGGAGCTATAGACGAGAATAAAAACAGTTCTTTTTCACTTTTTGTGTTCCCAATATTCTAACCAGACTGTTGGACATGTGTTAACATGTCTTGGCCACTCCTGCGTTGGCAGTGTTCTGACAGCTTTCTTTCATCCCATATTTCTGCAAGAATGCCTGCAGAGCAGCTTTGACAACAAGACCTGGCACCTCGTTCCACAGCCTTTCGATTCCCATAACCACCTGTTCTCGGCATTAAACCCGCTTCCCCCAGTTCCCTCTTGTGTCCTGTAGTTTGTGTTTCACTGTTGCACCTGAAGGGCGGCGTGGTGGAGCAGTGGTCAGGGTTCAGTTCTGGACCTGGGGTGATATCTTCATGGCGTGTTCGTGTGGCTTTCCTACAGTCCAAAGACGTGCTGGTAGGATAATTGAGTTCTGATGTGAGTGAGTGTGTCTGTGCGTCTGCCCTGCGATGGACTGGTGTCCCGCCCAGGACGTACCCCGCCTCCCCCATGACCCTGTGCTGGATAAAGCAGTTAGAAAACGGATGGATGCTGCTCTTAAAGTGATCCACCGGTTTGACTTTGATGATTTTGAATATAAATCAACTCCCCTCATGGTCGTCATTGTTAAAGACTAAGAAGTTTCAATTCTTTTACCCTGATAGCTTTTAACCTTAGGAATTTACCTGGAACCTGAACAAACTCCAAAGATGCTGGGATGTGTTCAGAGGGGCTGTATTTTATAATTAGAAGTACCATTTACGTTCCAGTCACTGACACCTTTTGAAACCACTGTATTTTAGAGTTGGGTGAATACTGCCTCAATGGCTCCCTGACCAGTTCTGTCTGGTCTGATTCATCGGTAGATAATGACAGCATGAAGACATTTAATCTCATTATGATTGTGATTCACCCATGTTAATGTTTTCAAACATTAAACTCCAGAAATTGTATCTGATTCTTTTGAAAATTATGTTTCTAATAAAAGATCTCCAGTGAACTAGCACAGAGATTCCCAGCCCTGCTCCCTGGGTTCCTATCACATGAACATGATGTGCGGACTATATTTTTGCAGTTATTACATATTTTCTAGACGGGTTTATAACTTTTGGGAAATTGAATATTCTTTGGTATGTTAGATAAAATACTCTGGTACACTAAAGTAAACCGTAGTCATAGTCTTAGATGTTTTTGGGTTTAACTCCTAATGAATGCAGTAACTGGTTCTTCGAAAGTGTTAGAAAAATGTATTTTAAATAACAAATGAGATAAGAATATTAGAATTCTAACTGTGTTTTGATTGAAGTCAGTTCTTTGCACCTCCAGGAACTGTAGTGCAATCTGCTCCATTGATGTGCAATGTGCACAACTGCAGCTTGGAGTCTTGGTAGTGTATGATACCAAAATGTTATTTTTATTTGGGAATTTGGAAAATTGCATATACAGACATATACAGTATGCTCCTTGAAAAATAATAACAAAACATATTCTGTTCCTTTTCCTTTTGTTATAAAATGCTTTGCAGCACGATTATTGCTGTCATTATATGTGGTAGATGCATTTTAGTAAATTGCTGTCCTTTTAATTTGGCATTACACTGGTATGCAGTATGTGTGATTTTCTCTGCCAGTAGGGATTTATCACACTTTTTGATTTGTTTGTTTATCCTGCTGTGTACCATACAGTTACACTCCTCTCGATCGGGATCTGCCCCAAACAACATATGTTACTTGACGCAAAGGAACAAGTAAAGGTTTATTCCATGCTGAAAAGAGAAGAAAGAAAACACAACGTTTCAGCCGTGGAGCCTTCTTCAGGTGAAGAAGGCTCCTGAAGAAGGCTGAAGAAGGCTCCACGGCCGAAACGTTGTGTTTTCTTTCTTCTCTTTTCAGCATGGAATAAACTTTTACTTGTTCTTTTGCAGCCTAAGCATGCTGACACAGCTACCCACCTGAACTATGTTACTTGACTATATTTTCTTACTATTCAGATGATCTACTGTAGGGTATCAATTGCTCCACGTCTAAATTTGATACCAAAACGTAATGAATGGGTAGCAGAGGCTGGCTACAGTATGTAATGTCCACATTATCAAAAGAGAGCTCGCTGCTTTATTTTAATAAATTATAACGTTTTTATTAAGATGCAGGTTTAAGGGGCTTTTGTTGTGTGTTTTGAATATCATGTGAAGAATTCTGGGTCTGTAGGAATAAACACTCTGAAGTGATAATTGTGTTATTAATTATTTATCAGTATTTGTCTTATCAAGTTTGTGCCTGAACTTTTAGTCTATCATCAGTGTACTGGAGAGTTAAGGACATACTTTTTTCATATCGCTCAGGAAATTTTCTGACCTCACTACTTTTGTTAATATATTATTGTTGTTATTGTTTTTCTTATTTTTTTCTATCAAAATAAACTTTATTTCACAAAACACATTTCACAATAGGTACAGTACACATTCTAACACATTTTTAAACTAACATCTAATAAAAACTTTCTTACTCAAGAAATCATCAACCATCATCAACCAGTGGTTGCTGGGGCTGGCTTTGCACAATGACAGAGCCCCTCCAAGCCCTACCCCTTGCTGTTGTCCATGCCTTTCCCCTGTCCCGGCTCCGAGACTGCGGTTGTCCAGTCCTCCGAAGGAGCTCAGGGAGCAGGGATTTCCTCTGTGTCCTGTCCAGGGAGTATCCCACCTTGTACCTGTTGCTTGTTGGGATAGGATCTGACTCCCCTGTGACTGAAGTGTTTAGAAAATGGATGGATGAAATTTTATTTAATTAGATAAATCTCAGTGATCCTGTAGTAGTTAGATAAGGTTCTAAAGAAAATGAAATATGGTACTGTATATTTGTTAGGAACTGTAGGCAGTGTCATGTTAAGGATTCTATACTTTTTGTTAATTGGTATAAAAATGAAATGAAGTGAACATGGTTCAGGGATTGTTTCCATGATCATTGCATGTGCTATTATGTAGGTGTATTGTATTCTGTTAAATAAAGTTCAAAATAGTAATAAACTGTAGAGATTCTGTGTGATGTTTGCTTGACCTTTTGTTTAATAACACAGTTTTACTTCAAACACACCTGCAAAAATGATAGCAGCAATATGGTATTAAGCACTAAGCTCTACATAAATCCTTTGTTTTAATAACCTCACCCTTTGTACTTTTTAGATACAAATCCCCAGTTTCATTTCTGATGCAGGTGAGGTCATTATATTGTAGCAAGTGTGACGTATGCAGCTAATACCAGGTTGAATTTAATCCTTGTCTCTTGTGTACTCTCAACCCCAGGCCATACATACAGAGCCTCCTTCAAACAGCCATCAATACTGTTACATCAAAAGACAGGACACCTGACACAGGTGACTTTGCCACCCATTGAATTGGGTGTCCTATGAGGTTACAGCACCTTAATAGGCCTGTGCTTCCAATGAGCCCTGTTATACTTTCCCAGTCCATCATCATCCAAGATTCGGCACTACAGTGGCATGCGCAGCTCGTACCCAGCAAGGATTCAATTACTGTATCTCAGGTGTGCCCCAGGTGTATCTCAGGTGTGCTCCCAGCCCCAAGCCACAGTGTCTAATATAGCCTCACCAAGCCGGTGAGAGAACTCAGCTCTGTGGGAGTCCTAGAGTGTTACACCACCTCAAATGTTTTTTTATCATTTTTGTGGATATAATTAAAACCATCACGAAAATGAAGAGAGTTTAAATTACTATTAATAGTAAGATGTCTTGTTTACTTTGGTTTTGCTTATTAACAATAAAAATATCCTCAAAGGGTTTTGGCCAGATAAGGTCCAGAATGTTTTTTTTTTGTATTTCAGTCTTGTAGCAATCAATATCACATGATTTGTACTCCAAAATTGGATTAATATGAATGCAGGCTATATTAGATTTAATTTAAAAATGAGTTTGGCAAAACTGCTCGGGATCTCCTTCACTAAAAACTATAGAACTTAACATCATGGTATTGATATTTCAGCCCCAACAGTTAACCCACTAATAATCAATATTGAATAAAATAAAGTGTTAATAAATTAAATATTATTATGATTTTATTATAATAAAATTATTGTTATTGTTGTTGTTGTTATTGCTGTTGTTGTTAATATTAATTCATATTTTATAGAATTTATTTATTAATTCAATTTAATTTTAAACATGGAATGCCCATAATCTGAAATACCGTATTTTCATGACTTCATTTCATTAGGAAACTGCACACAAATATGAGATTATTATGCATTGAATTTTTATCACTTTCCCGATCACTCTGAGCTATTACTGTCCTTGAAAGCATCCTTTTGAAGTTTATTCTGATCATTAGCTGTTACTAGAAAGGGGGGCACTGTTTGACAGGAAAGTCTCCAGTCTGAACCATCCTTTAGCTTAATTTCTTAAGATTTAACCTGAACTGTTCAAAGGTGTCTGAAGATTTATTACTATTAGTATATTGTGATCATAATCTAAATAACAACACTGCCACTAGCCTCCCAAAGAAGTGGTCTGGGAAACCCAATGTCTACAGTACTGTATCACTTCTGATTGCTTGTTTTCTGGAGTTTGAAAAGGGATTTCTTTCTGTCAATGTGAAAATTCAATCATGAACTGGTATATCACTGGATGTGAGAATGCTGGTGAATGCCTTGCATCTGTCTTCTAAATAAGATGCAGGCACAGAGAGATTGAACCCACGATTTTGCCTGTACGGTCCCCTTTGTACTGTATACATTGTCTCATGATTTAGTGAACAATGTATTAAAAATAAATGGCAAATTAGGATCTCATTTGGATGTTATGCATGATATTATTTACTTTCATTATGCACAACAAATTATTATCTCGTAAGCACACTATAGCAGTAATACTGATATCTACAGTAGTAATGACTAATCAAAGAGCATAACAACATGAGAAATGGTACAAACGAGGGGAAACCATTCATTCCATGTAGCTACTGAGGATATTATCCATCAATGTCTTGAAAGTAGCCAGGATATTTGTAAGCCACTTACTTTAGCCTCTGATTTGCTTAGTTTTGTGATGAATCTACTCTGTTCCCAGTACAAATTTAAACTGCTGCAGTCTATACAGTAGCATATAGATCTCTACTGATTCTATATCTACCCTCTATATTTATCATCTCTTAAACCGTGTCACATTTCTTTATAGTCTGCTTTAATGAAATGTTAATATTTTTACTTTGGACTCTGCCTGTACAGTTTAGAACTCTGCTTGAAATACACTATATTATGATCACACTTCCCCAATGGTCTTCTTTCCTGGCTCTGTTGTGATTGTTTGAAAAGACTAAATCAGCACTAACTGTACACTCCCTCTAGAAGGGATTCTAAGAAACTGAGCAAGGATGTAACCATTTGCTGCAGCTGGTCTACAATGTCAATTTCAGTTGCTGGCATGCATGATGGTTTTCTCTTGTCTATATGAGGAAAATTAAAATTGCACTCTACAGTAACCATGTCTTCCTTGACACACGTCTTCCTGATTTCATTATATAAGAACATGGGAACAAAATTCCCATGTTCTGTTATTAAAGTTTACAAACAAGAAGTAGCCATTTGGCCCGTCTAACCTGTTTGTTAAAATAAGACTGTGTTTACCTGATATCTAAATCTGGCCATCTGTAGCATTCTGCTATGCCCTTTGAATATGCTTTGTAAGTCTGACCCATATAGGCTCTGAAATCCTTGATTTATCCTTGATTTACGCCTCCACCTCTTCCATCTTCCCCTGTATCTTTAGATACACTCAGGAATGCTGAATCTCCCTGTCACTCTCTCTTAGCCATTTTTTCAGTGATTTAAATTACATCATATTCATCTGCTAATACAGTATATTCTATTTCTTGCATTTTATTCCTAATTTGGCATTTAGTCATGAGCATTTAATTACTTGGTCCTTTGACATTTCTTTAAGCTTGTGTTCTCTCTTTCACATTCCCCCTGGGGTATCTATCTTGTGGGTTTTCTCTGGATTCTCCCTCCCTCTATTCTAGATGAAATATGTTTGAATTTCTCTGTAGATTCTAGCCCCTAGCCAGCTGGCGACCATCTCATTCAGCTATAATCCATCGTGTCTGTACAGGCGGCCAAGAAGGCTGAATACTTCCTCAGCACACCGGGCCCTCAGCCAGGTGTTGAGTTTACAGATTAACATTTCCAGTTCCTCAGCTTTCTGAGAAAACCACTGATTTAATCCTACCCTTCAGTTTGTTTCCAAGGTCTCTGAGTTTGTTTTCTTAAGGAAAGTGTGTGGTTTCCTCCAGTGTTATGTGTTCCAACGGTGACCACTTAATGGTGACCACTGAGTCTTCGTGAACCTTTGCTAGGAGCCTGTCTACATCACGGGTTATTGAGTGCACACCCATGGTTACTGAGGTGCTGACTAATGGAATTATATTCATCTTGTGTTGCTGAAACGTCAGTTTAATAAACTGTAATGTAGGTTGTTTGAGCTCCAGGCAAACAGCACTCTGTTCTTTGCTCAGGATCCTTAACAGGCCGTGTGGATAGGTAATTAAACATCAACACCACTCACCCTAAGCGCTGGCACCCCACAAGGCTGCTGTCTGAGTCCAAAGTTGTACCCCCTGTTAAATCACGACTGCACAGCAAGACACAGCAACAAGCGCATCATTAAATTTGCGGATGACACCACTGTAATAGGCCTGATCAGCGATTATGACAAGTCTTCTCTTACAGGGATGAAGTCGTACAGCTGCTGAGGTGGTGTCATAGCAGTAACCTGGACTTGAACGTAAAGAAAATGAAAGAGCTAATAGTGGACTTTCGAAGACACAGGCCACACACTCACAGCCCACTCAGTATTGATGGAACAGAAGTGGAAACAGTCACCAGCTTTAGGTTTTTGGGAATTCATGTTTCTGAAGATCTAACCTGCACTGTGAACACTGACTCTATCTTGAAGAAGGCTCAGCAGCGCCTTTATTTCTTGAGGTGCCTAAAGCGATAGGGGATGCCAGTACCTGTGTTGGTGAACTTCTACCGCTGCACTATCGAGAGCATCCTCACCAACGGGATCACCGTCTGCCATATGCAGAAGCAGGAAGTAAATAGGCGACACAACAAGACACACCGGAAAGACAGGAATAATCACAGGGAACTAGGAACAGGACAGAAGAGCAGCGCCCTCTAGGTGTACATTGCGTGACATTTTAATTGTTAATATACTAAGGTTATCGAGTGATTGTGCTAACCAGAGGGGACATTTCAGTAATTCTGATGGGGAACCTGCCATGTCAATCAGCTTCAATGAATCAGAAAAGAAAAACTGAAAAGGGCATTAGCATGTAATAAACTAGATTTTATTTATTTATTGTATTGTTTGTTGTTCAGGTTCACCATTTCCTTTCTAGTTTAACGGACAGATACAGCATAGTACTGAGGCACATTTCTCAAGATTGCCATTCAGGAATTCGATTTTACCATTTGTTTTTGTGTGAGGAAAAAGGGGAGCAAATATTTAGCTATAACAGAAAGACACCCTGAAAAGTTTCCCGTAAGTTATGTCGCATTTTACAGTATCTCTTGTCTGCCATGTCTGTTGTCTAGGTTTCAGGTACCTTTGTCTCATTTTAAGTCAGTCAGTTTTCTTTTGTGTCATGCTTTTCTGAAACAAAAACATCGAATGTTAAGTCACAGCACATGCTGTAACTTATGGGGTCATGTTGTCCTTTTGAATATTAAAAAGTAAGATTGAGGTTTTCCTTGGCTTTAGGAGCATTAAGGGGCATCATTGGCAATGATTTATTGTGTCAGAATTTGAAATAAACTGACCAATTTATCTCTCCATCCATTAGTGATCTCATTTTCATTCTCACCCTGCTAATAATAATGGAGAATTGCATGTTAGACCATTAATCATTCAAAGAAAGATGAGATCATTTTTCTTTTAAAATCTATCTAGCACAGTACACTGCTAATTCAAGTAGATCTTCATTATTATCTATAGAGAGCAATAAGCAATGTATTTTCAGTAAATAATTAAATTTTAAATGTGCTTGGTTTCCTAACTTAAAAAAACTGTATCATATCAAAAACATCCATTTTCTATCCACTTTATCCAATTCAGGGTCTCAGCAGGGTCTCTAACCCAGCAGGCAACAGGCACAAGACAAGGGTCAGACAGTCCATGACAGGGCAGACACAGACACACACCCTGAGACCGTGAGACCAGGGCCAGTTTCCCCAAAAGCCAGTTAAGCTACCAGTATGTCCATGGACTGTGGGAGGAAACTGGAGCCCCCAGAGAAAACCACAGCAAATATGAGGAGAACGTCCAAAAATCACGCAGGTAGCATCCCGGGAACTGAACCCAGGGCCGCTACGTGTGAGGCAACACCGAGATGCCCCATCCCTGATGAAAATGTTTTTAGCCTGAGGATTCCACAACGCAAGATCAGTGTTGATTAATATAAAACAGCAAGCTCTCTTATGGATGATAATGAGGACATTACCTAGCCATCCTCTGGTTCCCAGGCCAGTTCGAAAAAGGAGCTCTGCCACTGTTCAACTTCTGCCTTTCCTTCTTCTCTCTCCTGTCTTCCTGTGACCATCCCATCCCTATGGAGACTGGCTAACAACCTCTCCAGGAATGGCCAGTCACCGTTGACTGGTTATTGTTTCATGCTGGGATTCTCGTGATGTACCCTGAAGTCTGTGGAACAGTAAATCGTTAGGAACACCCTTTGATCATCCCTGTCTTGCTCTGTGTTTACTTGTCTCACAGCCCACAGGCAGCAAGGCAAATATGTCCATCAATAACCATGTCTTCTGAATAATTCAGGCTTGCTGGGAAATGCAAACCTGGTCTCTAGACAAACACTCCTGTGCATTTTGGTAAAGTCTTGTTCATTTTCTGCCACAGCATGTTTGCTAATAGGCATCACACAGTGCTGATTTTTTAAAATTAACTAACACTTGAGTTGATCCCCAAGTAAAGACAAGTCATAGCTGATCCGTTTTGTTGTAATTCATTTTCCAGATGAGAATTTAAGGTGCTTACAGTTGAATGTAATTATGATTATCATGTACAGAGTCTTTTTGATACAATCTGTTCAGGTACTTACATATGAACTTAGGATTTAACCTAAAGTGGGTACTGTATAAGTTATAACTGCAATATATGATTATTATATTAGTTATATAGTTATATTAATATTAATTCTTATATGTTGCTGTTTGTTAACACAGTTAACACATTACTGAGTGAATACTAAGTGATGCTAGTATAGGAATGATCCTGTAGATCATATTGATTAGGGTCCAGTCCCAGTCCTGAGAGGGGCTCAGTTCTTAATGACCCAAAGCAGATGAGCATTGGCTTAATAAGACCTGTTTTCAGCTTTTCCAGGCTCTTTGGCACTGGTGCTCTAAAGAGAATAACTACTGACTGTCACGATCGTCATCCCTCCTCTAGAGGGCGCTCCAACCCTTTTTTGTATTTAGTTTCATTATTACTTTCACCTGCCCCTTGTTCCATGTGTATTTAAACCCTGTGCCTCCGATGGACGCCACAAGGCTTGCCTATTCCCTGGGCTCGCAGGTAGCCCAAGGGCAGGTCTTATTCCCCAGGCGTCCTGACCATCTGGGTCCAGGGCTCGGAGCACCCGGCTCCGTCATGTTTTTAACTTCCTAGTCCCTGTAACAGGAGCCAGTCCAGGCTCCTGTGAAGTGTAGCTCAGGACCCCATGCAGACGGTATAATCCGAACGTAAGGAGGACAACAGGGAGAAGACGTAGAGGACTAGGACGTGTTTACAGACAGGGGGTCGTGACAGGGGTACTCGGGGGGTGTAGCGGAGGCAAACTGATCCAGATAGCCCAAGGGGGAAATCCAAGGCGCAGTCCAGAGTCCAGGAGCTGGGGGATCCATCTGAAACAAACAAGGTTAAAAACTAGAACGGGATCCGGAACAGGAACAGGAAATAAAAACAGATTAACGAGGCCAGGCGCTCCAAGCCCCGGACTCAGATGGTCGGGATGCTGTGATGAAGCCTGTGCCGTCGGGTCTCTCCTGGACCCGCTGGTAGGCGGGCTTCCGGGTGTCCATCTCCCAGTGCTGAGCCAGGCATAGCGGGAGCGCCAGGCTTAAATGAGGAGACAGAACAGGGGGCAGGTGCACATAATCAACTAGAATACGAAAGGGTCAGAGCGCCCTTAAGAGGAGGGACGACCATCGTGACAGTTCCTGATTCCTCGTCCCCGTTCCTGTCTCTCTTTGGATGGATCTCCCAGCAATCGACTTTGGACTGCTACCTGGTTTCCCCTTCAGGATTGTTTTGGACGCCCCCCGTTACACTGGCATACTGACCAGAATCAGAACTGGACAGCCCTGATAAAGACAGCTTCATAAAGAAACCATCATGCTAAACAGCAGTGGTCTTAAATACCTCTTAATGGAAGACTTTCTGAATATCTTCTGAGATACGTTTAAAATTTCAAAAGTTGTTATGTGTAAAACAAACATTCTAATTAGACCTTAATTTTTAATGTCTTTATTTCAACATCTAATTTGCTAACTAAATTACTAATTCATATGTTTTGGACAGATAATGTGTAACTAAAACTAACTGCTATTTGAGCTTACTACTGTATGACAAACACATTGTTTTGTGTGGAAAGAGAATAAGATAAATAATTTGAACACAAACAGTTGTGACAAAATATACCAGTCCGGAATTGTTGCAGCTTATTATTCTAGGCTGTTGTTGTAGGGCTTGTTCTGTGGGTTTTAATTTCATCTCAATCATCTGCCATAGCACACAGCTTTACTAAAAATAGTACAGGATTAAAAACCTTTCATCCAACAAACCTGCAGCTCTTCATCAACTTGTTAAGATTTCTTTCCTTCCATCTAACCCTAATTAAAAATTGATTTTGCTTTATAGGTGGTTTCATACCCTAATTGTTATTGTGATATATGTGCTTCATTTAGTCAAACAACAGGCTTTCTACATGCTTTTTCCCGTTCTTAGCATATTGTTCTTAAAAAAATATATTTAATAAAAAATAATCATTGATAATGGATAATTTTGTGGTTGTGCAACAGAAAATGGCTCAGACTTATATAAAACACATATCTGTTTTTTTATTTCTTTTATTTGATTAAGAAAAATAGTATAGTCAGTATCCAAACATTAAAAATAAAATAAGACCTCAAATGTTATTTAATACTCATCTTAAAGTCATATTGTTTTACCTTTGTTAAAACTCTCCTGAAACAATGTCTTAATGTTTTTATTTTGGGAATATAGACAGAAGTGTTATTTGTCAATACAGCCCTGTTTTCACCAGGATATTTCGAGTACTGTACTCAAGACCAATTGGGATGGTAGTAACAAAGCATTCCTTCCATTAATATACAAATTGTCTAGTGTAACAGCTTCTAAATGTCTGTCGATAACAAAAGTTCACAATTATTATTTCACAGGCAGTATATAGACCATTTTGTCTGTTTTTCCCTTTCTGTTTCTATGTCTTAAAGCATTTTTGTAACGCAATGCAACTTCATTTACACTAAATTGGAGTTACCGATATTGGTGTAACATAACAGTTATTCTTCTGTAACATAGATAGTGTTCATTTTCACATTGAAAGCTTTTTTTCTGTAGGAATCGATACATTTGACAGCGTAATAATAATAAAGCTTTCCCCTAGAAGGTAATAAATGAGACTAAGTAGTTAAGTACAACCTGAACGGCTGTTTACACCAAGTGTTCTTAATGGACCTTTGTGAGGTTATTTGTTTATATACATAATTTTGTGAAAATCTGAGTTCTTTAGCTCATCTGAGTGCTGTAGCCCACTGGATAAGGCTTTGTACTTGAGTGTTAGGTTGTGGGTTCAAGCCCCTGCTGCAGCTGCTGCTGGTGTACTTTGAGCGAGGTGCTTTATCCCAGTTTTTCCAGTTCACCCAGCTGTGGGGACCAGGATGGCTGGTGGAGATCCCTGTGAAGGAATGGCGTGCTCTCTTGTCTGTTTAATGCTACGGAGACCAGGGTGAGCTCTATCTGAACTGATGAGCCGCTGTGGCTCTGGGCTGGACTGTACATTTACCTTTGAACTTCAGAACATAAATTTAATGAGTTGAAACAATTACATCAGTTATAAGAAAAGGATCTGACAAGCTTTTTTATAGGTGGTTTGCTGCTTGACATTTAACTGACTGCTTTGCTTTGTATCTCCTGGTTGGCAATTGGAGATTGGTAGTAGGGCAAAATATCAGTTCAGACCGCTGGAGCTGTCTTCCAATTCCTTTTGCATTTTGATTAATTGCAATATATTAAAATACATAATTATTCTGATTTTGTAATTGGTAAAATCTTGGAAATTTTACATTGAAGAAAACCATGTGTTTTTATGGTAATAAATAAAAGCTGACAATAAATGGGTTTATAAATATGGCTTAATTTTCATAATGTTAAGATGTTCAGTGGAAGTGTATCCTCAGAACTAATTAGTTATAACAGAACATTGTTTTAAATTTGTCTTTTAAAGGGGATAAATAGCAGCTCAGCATCTTTGGCAGAAGCTTGTTGTCTGACCAGAAGATGTTACAGGGGGTGGTCAGGTCAGCCCAGTCCATCACTGGAGTACTGTACAGCTCCCCTTTATTTCGGACATTTTCCCCACTCGCTGTCTCTGGAAGGCTGAGAGTATCGCTAAGCATAACAATCATCCTGGTTTCTCACTTTTCTCCCCCTTCCCTCTGGTGAGCGTTATAGTAGCATAAAGGCAAGAACCTCCAGATTCAGAGACGGTTTCTTCCCACAAGCTGTCAGATTACTGAACTCTACCCCCACCACTGGCACACACCGATGTTTTTTTACTCACACTGCTTGTCTGACATGCATTTAAGTTGCAAAGGAACAACGGGTTTATTCCATGCTGAAGAGCGAAGAAAGAGAACACAACGTTTCGGCCGTGGAGCCTTCTTCAGGTGACCTTCCGGTGCAGTTGCACATTGTTGTGGGCTGTTGGGCTGTCATGTAAATAGTTATCCCCAGTTTACACCCTTTTATACCTGTTCACACTTAACCACCCTATAGCTATGTACCTGTAGCCCAAGTGACCCTTGTGTGTTATAGCCTAGTTACCTTGTCTTTGTCTGCCGCTGTCTTTGCTGCTGTGCCGGCAATGAAGAGCAGTTTCCATTAAAAAAGAGCCTGAATTCCTGTCTGCATCCTCGCCGACACCATCTCACTACACTACCACTATTAATGAACAAAATGTGTTGAGTACTGTCCTTTGATTTAAAATCCTTTTGATGTTTCTGTATAGTCTATAGCAGCCTTAGCTCTTCTTTATGACTGTCTTGCACAATTCACATCTATTACATATCGTTTTGTCCACATGTAGTCTACATCAAAAGACACTTGTGAACCACAATTATTTGACATACAAGAGATGTCAGTAATACAATTTAAAATCGTACTGTTCTGTATCTCTTTCTTTATTTTAATTTCAAGTGCAATCTTCTGTTGTAAACAACAATAAACGGATTTGAAATAAAAAACCCTGTCTTAAATATAGATGTGAAGTTTTGATAGCTACAGTATGTATAGCCTGCATTGGAGGTACTTGGTTTAACTCTTTTGTGTTTGGTCATGCTGAACTGAAAGCAATGTCCCCTTCAGTCTTCCTGGAAATGATACACTCACATCATGTTAAAATCAGCCCGATGAATAAAATACACAAAGGAATAGTAGTCACTGCTGTATGCAATTATTACCAGGCCTGTAGACATAGAAAAATAAACATTATTCCAATATCTGTTAGAGATTAGTGCAGCTTTCAAACAATATAAACATTGAATTTGTGCTCAGACTATTTTCTCAAAATGCGAAAACAATTGCGGTTAAGTAGATTAATCAGGGTTATTTCTATAAAGAAAGCATATGGATGTCCAGTGGTGTCTGAAATGCAGTTGACGTATGAGAGGCGAGGGTTGATAGGAAGAGTGAAAGGGAAGGATCGGGAGTTGTCAATGTCAGGCTCCTCTCTTCTGAAGCAAGACAGGTGACAGTTCAGGAGCCGGAGGGCATCTGCATCTGCATCTGCTCACACCTGAAGAAGGCTCCACGGCCGAAACGTTGTGTTCTCTTTCTTCTTTTTTTTAGCATGGAATAAACCTATTACTTGTTCCTTTGCAGCCTACGCATGCTGACGCAGCTGCCCACCTGAACATCTCCGGATAGTGCTGACTAAGTAAATCCAAAATCAAAGATGAGCTCAAATGTAAATGAATGGTGGCACTGGCACACTCCCAGGGGCCCTGAGATCAGCAGATTTCTGAGTAGCAAAGCTGTGAGCTGCAGGGAAGACATTTATGAAGTTTTGTACATAAACGCCAGGGGCAATTGAAGCTAAGAAAAGATAAAAGATGTATAAAGGAGGAAAATTCATCCACATTGAAATGTATCTTCTCTTTTCTGCTACATTTATGTGTACTGGTGGCAGCTTTTGGTGGAATTGTGCTGATAGTTTTATTGTGAAAATACCATTTTGACCAAAATGAAGGAACTCTGTTAATTAGATTCTGTGCGTGACTGTTTGGTAAAGGTAGTGCAGTTTACAGGGGGGAATATTTCAGTTTCCTGGGTGGTGGTCATGGTGGGGGAACAGTGAGAATTAAAGCACTACTGCAGACTGTGACAGCTGTGATCTGCAAGTCAGCTGCAGGAGTGATGAGCTCATGGTTTAGCCCACTTAAGTGATTTTCAAGGATAAAGACAGAGACACCTAGAATACGAGAGCCCATAGGGAAGGCTCATGTGCTCTTTAAATGTTCTGCATTTGTCCCGGACATACTGTGTCCTTTTATTCAGTCTAAGATATTTTTCAGGCTACCTTCAAACAAAAGACAGTAAAAGTGGAAACAGGGTCAGGCATATCACTATACTGCCTTTTATGCACATTTACTTTTTTAAGGCTATAAATAGGCTGCAGACTGGAATGAAAATCTTTCTTGTTGATTAACGAGGTTTGATTAAATTCTAAATCTTGTGACATCTACAAGATGATTATCTCCTATTCCCCAGATACGCTGGAGTTTGCACACCATCTGTTGAATATTTAACACGTTTTATGCATATCATTATCTGTGCTGCTTATAGAGGTTGCCTAGGCTCATCAGAAAATGTTAACATTTTGACAGCCACCTTTAGAGAAATTGTGCTGTTGTAAAGGATATTAATTTTCACCTTTGATGGCCTTGTCTCTAGAATCACTGACTCAAGCTGTCAGTCTACTGTTTCTACCTCTATTTCTGGTTACCATGCTCAATATTAAATGTCACTCTGTGATTATATATTGTAATACTCTCCCAGGCCCTCACATCCACAAATGGTGGTGGTAGAGACCTCTTATTTTAGTGCTCTAGTACGGTACAAAATTACTTGCTCGAAGTCTATATCACTTACCTTTGAAACTTTGCAATGAAGAAAACTTGCTTAGGACCACATGGAAATCAAAGCTGTTGCAGCTCTTGGGTCAACCTGGGCAGCAACCCCGAGCAAGGAAGGGTTTCCTGCTAGTGCTCCAGTCTCTTCCACCTAACTGGTGTGCCTGGGTTGTGTTTGTGTGGGTACCCTGCTCTAGACTGACGTCCTGGCCAGGAACTAGTTCCGCGATGTGTCCTGTGCAGTGACTCTTACCAGGAAGTCTGGATGCATAGAGAGAAAGCTACCTCCAGTTGTGACAGCCGAAGAAGGCTCCACAGCCGAAACGCTGTGTTTTCTTTCTTCTCTTTTCAGCATGGAATAAACCTATTACTTGTTCCTTGGCAGCCTACACATGCTGACGCAGCTGCCCACCTGAACTCCTTCTACCTCCAGTTATGCCTTCCTCCTCATGCCTTTGTACCTTGATTTAATCCAGCTGTTTCCTGAAAGCAGTTAGAGTATCAGCTTCAACAACATGTCTGGGCATCTTGTTCCCTACTCCCACAACCATCTATGTAAGGGGTATCTGCACTGCTTTAGTCCTGTAAGCTGCGCTGGTGTCCGGCGACAGTGTGACTCATTATACAGCTACTTTACAGTAATTTACAGTGTTAGCTTCTCACCTATTGCCACCCTATTGGCAATAGGGTGGCCAAGATGGGATGCACTGCCTGCATGAGATTATTCTAATGTGATGGGGGCCTTATTGATTATATCTCAGTTTTTAACACCCACCATGTGATGTGCATCTGCCATCATGTGCCAGCAGTCCCACTACACAGACCCGAGGGTGAAGTGAGAAATTCTTTGACTCAGTGAATTAAGGAGGAAGTTTAGAGAGGCCGGTTTGTAGAAGCCCAGCGTTAATTTAGCAAGGACACTGGGGTTGACACCTCTACTTTTTTTAAATGACCATGGGATTGTTGATGACCAAGTAGTTAGGACCTTGGTTTAACAGCTCATCGACAGACGGCACCTCGTACAGCACGGTGTCTCCACTGTACTCACTGTACTGTGGCTGTAATCTAGTTTCTAGCCCGGAGGGAGGACCGCCACCTCCTGGTCCACCAATATCACTAACGGCTTATCTGCAACACCTGCCCTTAAGAAAGGTTTGATGACTTCAGGAAACTTTATAATCTGGTGTTGTCACTGGAAATACAGAAAAAGCCTGGTTGTGTTTTTAATAGTGAAATTAGATCTTTTTTTTCTTATAAGTTTAACAGCAAACATGATTACATTTGACTTGTGTAAAGCATTTTAGAAGAGCACTTATCCTTAGGGCATTTTTGGACATATATTACAACATATATGCACAGTACCTCGTTCGTGTGGTTTTAAGTGTAAAGTATTTTTTAATATTCCAACTCATGTTTCATAATCTAACTCAGGAACCTGTAGAGTCGTTATCTGATGACAGATAAAATATGGAACAGGATTAAATGTTAAAATATTCAACAGGATTAATTAAATGAGTGTGAAGGGGCCTTGGGGATACTCAAAACTTCCTTTATCATCCTGCAAAATTAATTAGCTTTGGCGTTGCATGCAAAGTGAAAATGGAAATACTGTTATTTAAGATTTGGGTATGCACAGGCCTCCGTTGTTATTGTCACCTCATAATGCAGAATGTAATGTATTTGGGGAAATGTTTGTCTCCTAGTTTTTAAAATGCAACTTTGCTTCATCTTTTCCCCATCATATATCATGTTTAAGGGCCCTGACAACAGCACAAAAGATGTTTCATGTCACATTTAATTACAAAAAGAGAAAAGAATGACCTTAGGAAATCAGAATTGATTCACTTTAACGGATATATTGTATAAAGTCATTTTTCTTCACTGTGGGTGGAGATGTAGGAGGGCAGAGGTCAGTAGTGCTTTACAAGATGATTCATGATTCCTTAATGCAGTGGGTGGGTTAATTTGTTCTTCCGTATTTTCACTGTGTTCCAAACAATGAAAATAAAATATGGGTATTTTTACTGGTGAACAAAGGTCCCTAAAGTGTATGTCTTATTTTATTTTCTGACAGAGAAATCCTGTTATTTTCGTTACTAATGTTGTAGTTATCTTAAAAGTAAAAAAAAATCATTCACTTTTCACTTTTTTTTCCTCTTTTCATTTTTTAAATGAATTAGAATTTTAAATTCATTGGAGAAAAGAATTCAGTCCTTGGAAAAATATGATTTATAGCAAAATGGTGTAGGCAATGCTCTTCTTTGTGTTAATTTATTTTTTTGGGGGGAGTAGCACAGCTTATAGGATGTTTAACAGGCTGGTTTTGTTTCATTTTACTTTAAAAAACTAAAATAGATGAAAGACATCGGGAGTCTACAGATACAAAAAATAGTATAGAAAGATTGGTTTGCTGAAGGATGTATTGTTTTTAAGATATTTACTGGTACTTGCAAAAGTACTCAGCTTTCACATTTTGTTTCTTTAAAGCTTGGAGTCATGACAGTTTGAAGTATCAAGTAATATTTCACTAGGAATAACAACACCCAAGAATAAAGTGTACAGAAAGTATTACATAAGATCACTTTATTGGCCATATACAATTTCTTGCATCAGGAATTTGTCTTTTCACAGACCCCAGCTTGCTCTCCATGAGACACACAGACAGGGAGAGAAGCTGGGGGTCAGAGCACAGGGTCAGCCGTTTATACGGCACCCCTGGAGCAGTTGGGGTGAAGGGCCTTGCTCAGGGGCCCAGTGGAGTAGGATTCCTCCACCAGCCGCGGGATACGGGGCGCCTGCAGAGGCGGAGATGGGGTGGAGGAAAGACGTATGTGAGGGAAGCTGATCGTTAAAAAGTGGAAGGCAACCAAACAAGGCATAGATCAGGCTGTGCCTCCAGAGCGAGCAGTTGGCCAATGAGGAGGTTAGTTAGGGATGATGCCAGTAGTAACCTTAAGAGAGAAAGAGTTACATATCCCAGATACTGTAGGGGAAACAGTCCAAGAGTGAGCAACATACCAGTGTAGCAGATTAGGGGTGCATCATCATTGGCCTTCACGCCGTTTGAAGAAAAATGGATGTTGCAACATACAGGCAAATACGAGAGGAAAACCAGTTTGAGCATTGTGGTGTTGGATGAAATATTAAGATTAAAAAATGTGTGTGCATCATTTTACAATTTCCACAAAATGGGATATCATAGGAAGGTTCTGCAGGGCACTCTGAGTGCTCGGCGTGTAAGAACAAGACTTGAAAAGTGTCATTAAGCATAGTATGAGCAAACACAGAAGGCAGTAATGTGTATTTACCACAGTCCTTCAAGAGCTTCTAAACAGATCTGCCTTTGTTGGCTCCCAGTGAACACAGACACTTAATGTTCTTTGATATACAGTATGTATAGCTAAACCTGTCAACGTTTTCCAACATTTAAAATGTTAAGACAACTGACACAATATAGCACCAGTCTTGTACTTTCCAACTGTTTAAAAAAAGAATGTTAAATGAAAATTTGTTACATCTTTTTACAGTGACCACTTTAGTTACCTACTGTAGAACTCAGCTGAGATTCTAGTCAGCAAATGCGATGGTATCCATGACCTGTGAGGATAGGGTTCTACCCTAGTCTGATTAGTTTAATGTGCTTGGTTTCACTGTATTAAAAATAAAAAAGATATTGTAAAAATCCTGAAATAAGAACATTTAGGGACATTCAGTATATCCCGCGTGAAATGCAAAGAACAGAGACAAAGCAACAATATTAAGAAAAAACAAAAGGCAATATCTGACTTTGCCATATTGTATGCCACTTAGTTTGTGCCATTATTAATAACATCAGTGAGAAAACCGTTTTTATGTTGGATATGTTTTACGTTTGCCTCCTGTCCTTTCTAACCATGTCATAAGAACGCCCTATGAAAGCTTTTGATGGAACTAATTTCATGCTACAGTACACTAACAGTTGGGTTAAAAAAGTGCATTTTCCCTTCTGCCCAATAAGAGCAAGAGCTGTCGCGCTGCCGATCTTTGTACATTAAGCATTTTCGGAGATCAAAGCAGTGTATTGTACCCTTCATTTCTCTGGTACTTGTGCTTCAATTAAGGTTGAAGCAGCTCTCACATCAAGAGGAAGTTCGGCGGCCAACTTTGCAGCAGAATCAACAGAGCGTGACAAAGAGACTTGCAGTAAACAGTACAAATCATTCAGGATAAACAGCTTCACCAGAGAACATAAAACCCTTATAGGTCTAAAGCACACGTTTACATTGTTTTTTGTAGACTTTCACGGTATATTTCCTATGTTCTTTTTTGAAACAGGCATTAGTTAGCTTCTATCCTGCAGTTCTGTCCCAGAATATCCTTTGTCCTTTGTGCGCACACACACACACACACACACACACACACGCACACACACACACACACGCACACATGCACACATATGCACACACACAGACAAGCACACACCCACATATGCACACACACACATGCATCATACCCAGAGTCATTGAGAAACAAACAACTGACACACATTGCGCTGCCCACATGACCAATTCCCAACTTTGCTGAACAGCTACAGTATGTGTTCCCATTTTCCTGCTACTATAAATTAATTGTGTACATGAGATATTAACTTTATAAATAAAACTTCACAGTCAGTAATTTATGAGTTTTGATAATTATGCAGGGCTTTCAGTTACAATGATTTGATTTTGTAGAATGCAGAAGCATTGTTTATTTAAATATATTTGTACAGTGATGGATATACAGTATAGTTTCCTAATGTATAGTTTATTATATACATTTTCATATCAATCATTCATCATTTTCTTGTTTATGTATTTATCTGTCTCAGTATATGTGTGAATGAGTACTGAAACAGATTAGTATTGGAACCAATCACATTTATTGTGTTTTTAATATGATTAGCTACAGGACATATCCACTCTATGATTTTCTAATCGCTTTACCCAATTCAGGGTTATACTGTAGGTGAACCAGAGCCTTTCCCTGCAAGTAACTGGCGCAAGGCAGGATACACCCTGGAGGATACACCAGGCCATCGCAGGGCAGGGACAGAGACAAACACACACCCAGCACATATACAGTATATATGTATATGTATATGTATATGTATATGTATATGTAATATAACACAGAGGTTTGGAGTTAGAGTACAGGAAGTGACGTTATTTAAGCCACATTCAGGGAACTGAGACATTGACTCCAATACGTTGTTTCTTGATCATCTGTATGCCTGTTCTCCTTGATTAATAATATAGTGATAATACTGAAGCTAATATTTGAAATTTATTTTTGTGTGTCCTTTACATGCATAAGCATCTGTTTAATAGCAGTTAAATAAAGTTCACGGAAGAACACATTACTTACTAAATTTATGTTTATTGTACTGTGTAAATCTTAATTCCTATCTAGTAAGACATTTAGAAGTTAGGTAAATTTAAAACAGATAATCAGCTCCAATGCAGCCCATATATACAGTATATGCATAATAAAGAGAATAAGTACTACATTCTATAAGAAGCAGCATGGTTCACAAAGCGTCACAGTAAAGAGATCGCTCTATTTCTTTCCATTAAGTTAAACTCTGGCTGCATGGGACTGTGCAGTGTATCTGGTTACAGTACATTGATAGCTGGGGGGTAGGTCGACCAAAACACTACATATTAATTATGTAGGATAGAAAGCCTTTGTGTCAGCAGCCAGACACTTTGCCAGAGCAGTAGCTGAAGACCAGGACTGTTCTTGAAGGCAGTCTGAACTGACAGGGGAAGCCCACCTCTCTGGTCGGTCAGATCTCAGAGTCATACTGTGGGCTTTTCTGGATATCGGTGGTGTATCAACCATTTCTGTGTCGTCTGCTTGTGGTTTTGTAATTTTCCTCTTTAAAAAAATGCCTGCGTGTGGTTTCTGACAACACACTGCCATCTTTTCTAACCCAGCAACCACTAGAACAAACAAAATCCTTAATTTGCCCTGTATTGGAAAGCGCCAATAATCTAATCAATTAACAATCATCACCCAGTGAGATAATGAAAGCCTTTCTCATGCTTCTAGTGGAAGGTCGCCTGAAATTGTAGTCCTTCCTGACCTGGCTTGTCACACACTTGTATCTAAATAATTAACCAGGATCATCAGCCAGGAATTTATTGTGGTTTCTGTTCTGTGAATTAATCATAATGCCACAATTAATTTTTTGTAGAATGGTACCCAATTCTGAACATACAATATACCGATATTCAAGCAATGTTCCCAAACACTCTGCTAGCATTCATCATGTTCTCCCAATGATTTACTAACATAAGCATCTTAAACCTTTTCCTGAGCTGCCCATTTAAACTCAGTGCTTTATGTTAGATACTGTATATTACATTCTTCTTACCTACTGTATTTGTAAAATCTCACACTTAGTTAATTTGAATTGCATAAACTATATATGTGCCCATTCTGGATGGGGTCTAGAATGTATTTTTCTTTTGTTGATTTGTACAAAAATTGTTTGATAGCATCTTCAAATTCACATGTTTATAACAAGGATTTGCCTGTATTTTTTTTTGCAGAATAACATTTGGATCTGGGGATTTTGTAGGTTTATCCTTAATGGTAATTTTCAATCCATGGAATCTAACATTAAACAAATGATTTTCTTCTTATTTACTCTTGCTCAGATCCTTGAAACTGAACCTATATCCCTGATTCTTCTTAGATATGTAAACATACTAAATATGATGAAGGCTAAGTTTAGATTGAATAAGTACCAACCTTTTGTGTGAAGAGTAGCTGAAACAATATTATGTAAAACACAGAGAATTCTAATTACTAATCAGAGAACATGGGGTTAATTAGACTTGCATCAAGGTGAAGATGAAGGTCAGAAGATGTCGAAATTACTTTACGTTGCATGCTCAGTATTTGCAGTGCAATTATCCCCTGAACTGTAATTAAAAAAAGCAGTACGCTTGACTGAAAAATGGAGAGGTGAAGATAGTAATAAATCATTTTCTTGCACGCACTGTTCACACATATGAAATGAGAAGAAAGACCAATACAACCGCTTCCAGACATGAAGCTGACAAATGACCATCAATATGTGGACAAAGGAAGTCACAGGACTACGTCGACAATGGGAGATTGTCACAGGAGGAAATCAATTAAGATGCGTTTCATGGTGCTCAGATAAACATTTAAAACAAGGCTGAAGTGACTGAGGCGGCGCCTTCTTTCAGATCATGCTGTGAGGACAGGACCCAGCAATGACTGATGTCGAACCTGTCGTGACGGACTTCGCAGCCACAGGAAGAGCTGGCCGCAGGAACGCCCTGCCTGACATCCTGGGGTCTCCTGCTGGAACGGCCACAGCCGACCTTCCTGACAAGCTGTCGGAGCTCTCTGTCAGCGGTAAATATGAAGCTGCCTCCAGCAGGGAAACAAAACTCGCACAGACCGGGTTCTGTTCTCAAATGCTCTGTATACAGTGCAGGATTCAGTACATTATCTGTTTTAAATTGTTGATGTATAGTGCCAAAAATGTGATTATGTGTGTACAAATGTACAATTGAAAAATTATAGTCTAGGTAGGTTAAAATAAAACATATTTTATCCTTCAAAAATATAAAACTTTACATGGCAAACTGACATAAAGACAAATAGCAGGTAGAATGACATTAATGTGAAATTTTAATTCATTGTTTTAGAAATTTGAGTTTGCTTGAATTTCGAGTCCTATAGTGAAATTACAGAAGCTTTCCTTGTTTCCACATCTATGATTTTCTTAAAACAAATCAGGCAAAAAGAGAATGTATACTGCACTGAAATTAATCATTTTGGAGGAAGATGAATCCAGTATGCAGTTAAAACATAAGACAGTGCTTAGAAAAACCCAAAGTTTAAAATTCACTATATATATCTTTTTTATTTGCAGCTAAAACAGTTACCTAATTGATGTGAAGAATGTTAAATAAAGTGGTTTTGAGCTAATGTTTTGGGATCAACACTTATTTTCATTTTCGGATCTGAATTAACAGGTTGATCCACTCAGGAGATGAATTCTTAACAATTTTACCTTTTCAAGTAAAATTGTGTTAATTCTAGATAACAATATCGGTCACTGAGTTTTGAGTTTGACATGAAACTATGGATGAAATTCACTGAATGTTTGCCAAGAGTAAATAAGAGACAATTGGCATTTTATAAGTGGACCATTTTCCTGTTCTGTTTCTTGTATATTCACTAAGGATTGGTATTGACCTGAGCTGTGCACAAATGTTTGCTAGTGACTCTGAAGAAGAATCTTAAATTCAAACAATACAGTAAGGTGTGCCTTCATTTAACCTATCTGTGTTCCTAGTATTTTACACTGGAGAAACATATAGGAAAAGTCAGTAAAGCTGTATAAAAAGGCTGTTTCACAGAAAGTAGCACAATTAGTCAACAAAACGCAATATGGGTGGAAATGCCTGATAAATCAAATACAGTCACTTTAACGAAAATAAAATTAAAAAAGCACTGGTATCAGATCAAACACCGGTCCAAGGATGGATTTTAAAAATCGATGAACAGAGTAGAAATAAAGTTGTCATACAAGTAGAGAGGTCAGTCAGCCCACTGTACGTAAGAAATCCCTGGGAATTTGTTATATACAGAAACTGCATGACAGTTTCACAGCTGAAGTTTTAGTTACTTGGAGTATGCTTGGAACTGTTTAGTAAATTCTGTACACACTTTACAATAGAAATGTAAGACAATGAGTAGTTATCATATCCTGCAGAGTGCTCTGACCTCTACTACAGCATTGCAAATGATTAGGGTTCACTTGGCAGTGAACCATACTGTGCAAGGATGAAGGACAACACCATCTACGAGCACCAGAGCCCTCCATCACAAACCCCAGACTCTCCTTATTTCAGATGCACCATGATATCCTGTCCACAAAAATGAAAGGACGTGCACCCTTGGAGGACTCCAACATCTAACATGAACGAACGTAACTTTATTAGCGGGGGTCCGGACAGCGGTCAGTCTGAGAACAGGGCAGTAGTCAAAAAGTATGTGAAAACTGCACTGGCGCTCAATACTCCTGCAGCACTAAGCAAAACAGGTGTTTAAAAACCAGGACTGCTGCAGAAGAGAAATACCTTTTTGTGAGAGAGCAAAAATGAGCAGAGATGAGAGCAAAATTCAAAACTTTATTCTTGCAGCATGATGGAGGGATGTTCCCAAAAGAGACAGCACAGACATTTATCTTCTCATTTGTCAGAATATGCTTTGCCATTTATCAGTGAACTGTTATTCATCAAATCCATCTATTTTCTAATCACTTTATCCAATTCAGGGTCATGGAGGAGACTATCCCAGCAAGCAACTGGGTACACCCTGGCTGGGACACCAGTCCATCACTGGGCACACACAGAGAACACATTCACACTCACAGCAAGGACAGATTTCTCAAAAGCCAATTAACCTACAGTACCAGTATGTCCCGGTCCAGAAATGAACCCAGGGCAATGTTAACCACTGCACCGCCGTGCCACCCTTGTTCATCAAAGTTCAAAGTGAAAATAATAATAGTAACCTTGTTTTTGCAGTGAATGTTGTTTAACAATTTCTTCACAATCGTAATTGATGTCCTACAATTTCAATTGTGTTTAAAGCAGGAAGGTTAATTGGAAATTAATTGAAAAAAACGCACCAGCTGTCAAAGCTCTTATGTTTGTGCCTGCTCAGTAGTCTGCCTGGGGGTGTTCTGTGTTCGCTGCCATGCGCCTGTGTCAATTAGCGACAGTACCAGGCAGTCTGGGCCTGGAGGTGACTAAGGAAGCTCCCTGCACTCTGAGTAATGCTTTGACAGTCAGTCCAGTCTTTCCTATTGAAGTTATAATAATAATAATAATAATTGCTTAAATTTATATAGCGCTTTTCTGGACACTCCACTCAAAGCACTTTACAGGTAATGGGAACTCCCCTCCACCACCACCAATGTGCAGCATCCACCTGGATGATGCGACAGCAGCCATGGTGCACCAGAACGCTCACCACACACCAGCGATCAGTGGGGAGGAGAGCAGAGTAATTAAGCCAATTTATAGAGGGGGATTGTTAGGAGGCCATTAATGATAAAGGCCGATGAGAAATTTGGCCAGGACGCCGGGGTACACTCCTACTCTTTTCGAGAAACGCCCTGGGATCTTTAATGACCACAGAGAGTCAGGACCTCAGTTTTACGTCTCATCTGAAGGACGGCGCCTGTTTACAGTATAGTGTCCCCGTCACTACACTGGGGCATTAGGACCCACATGAGCCGCAGGGTTAGCGCCCCCTGCTGGCCCCACTAACACCTCTTCCAGCCGCAACCTTAGTTTTTCCCAGGAGGTCTCCCATCCAGGTACTGACTAGGCTCACACCTGCTTAGCTTCAGTGGGCTGCCAGTTGTGAGTTGCAGGGTGATATGGCTGCTGGTTGCAAGTGTAGCAAGTGTTCTCCAGAAATCCAGCTTTCATTCCCCAGAACCAGACTGACTTCACCTGCAGGTTTTCACTATTCATTTCAAGACACTTATTTTAATATGGATCCACTCTTTATGCCCGATGCTATACGTCACTTTCATTTACCGTGTGCATTAAGTTCTGACAGGGTCAGTTAGATAAATCTGTGTTAAATACACATCTGTGTTTACGTTGTAAAATGTCTTAGCTTTACCTTTTATTTGCTTGCCAGATGATGGAGGACAAGTTGGAGAAACATCTTCCTCCTCAGAAGGAGCAAAGAGCCCTCTGGAAACCCAGGAAAAGAGTGATGGGACATAACAGCTCTTCATCCGTTGAGCTTGACTGACGAGCTGACTGACTGCCTTGGGCTGTTTGTTCTGGGAATCATGTGACCACACAACTGTAATTGCAATGCCCAGCGCTATGCAACTCCAGGACGGCAGCCACACAGGTGCAGCTCAGAGTTCTTGAAGGCTTAGTCCTGAGAAAAGGAGATATTTTTCCAGGTTTATTGAGACACTAAATTTCGGATAGTTAATTATGTGTTTGAATTATCGTTACAACACTGTACTTGTACACAGACTGGTCAGAGTTGCACTGACAGTGCTGTAGTTCTGAAATCACAAAATGTTATTTCTTTTGTTTTCTTAAGAAGGTACTTGTTATTATCAAATGTAAATACAACATTTTTACATAATTCCATGTAGCTGCAGGAATGACTATTTTTGCACAATAAAATGTAAACATTCCGTTTGGTGATGTAGGTCTGTACTGAATAGTAAACTTTGAATAATGTTTCCTAATCTTATACCTGTGAATTTACTAGTGTGCGGGAATTAAAGTTCTACCTTCTGTGTTTTATACTGAAAGTATTACTGTTAATTACATACAAAAATAAAGAACATTGTAGTTTTCTTTATGTACTGTTTAGTGTTTATATACTTTGTTTCAAATACTTTAGAAGCCCATGAAAGAAAACATCCAAATATTTTAATGTGTCCGATACTTGAAATATCAGGTTTGGTGATTTGTCTTCTGCAGGTTGTCCCATGTGTAGGAATGTATACTCTGCAGTCACAAAATTACATTATTAAAGCTTCACAACTTTTGATGAGACTGCTGATATTATAGATACTATATAAATATATTCATCATATTTCTTACTTCTCATTTGTTTCCTCATTGTGATTTTTAGATCTTTCCAGTTTATATCACTCTGAAATTGATTAAATTGATGTCCTAAGTAAAAACTTTGGAGTTCTTTAAAATGTGGTAGCTGTCTTCTTTCTCTTGAACCTGTAATTTTGCACAAAGTCTTGTTGAAGGCCTCCTTTGATGTCACAATGATAAAAAACATAGCAATTTGAAAGTTTGATATGAATATTTCAAAAAGTAAACAAGTAAACATGAACATAACTGTAAAATGCAGGTAAAAGAACTCCACTGTGTTATTTTAAAAGTCAAGTAAGAATGACCTGTCATAATGAAAGCTGAATAATTCAATGTTGAACATGATGTAGTACAGTAGCTTATTTCTATTGGTCGTTTTATAAAATCTTCAAATAATTTAACATTAGAACTTTAATATTCCTTTATTTAGTGTAAATATTTAATTTATTTATTCAGTACAGGAACATTACAGTACTAACCACAACGATGATCAAGAACTATCTGCTTTGAACAGAAGGTGGCAGCATCATCTTGGTTCTGAGTAAGCAGAGTTGTGAAAGCCACTGGCTATGTATTTTTTTATTTGACCTATAAATGTACAATGTATATAATCTGTGCATAATTCCATTTTATACATTAGAACAATTATTTCGATAAATAATTGATTTAAATAGAATAAATAATATAACAATAGACTTCTGATTAAACTTCAAAAAACAAAACGTGTCATTTACAGAAAATAAATGTTCACTTCGAAGCACTGGCTGAAGATGCAAAAACTATATAACTTACATTATGCATGTAGTGATTTGCATGATCTATGCTTTAGTTAATGAAATTAAATATTTTAGAACATATATTAATCACATTTTACTGTGGTGTCATTTGAACCACCTTTTTCGTGAAACATTAATTTCAGACAGTATATAACATAACCTTATATTAAACAGTTATTTTTAAATGAGTTGCATTGCAATAATTACAGAAGGTATTTGTCATTTTTCATTTTTATTATTTTCTAGATGTTAATTCTATGTAAAAGTTAGGTAATAAGTTTTCTTAGGTTGAGAGAAAAATACATTTTTAATCTTCATTGCCACTTGTACAATTTGCCACTTTGTCCAATTTGTCATAACATTTTATAATTTTCCAGAAGTGGGCAGTAGACTAATTGGAATCCCTTGACACTTGACCAGGCTCCCATCATGTTTAATATTAGATATGAAATGTCTCCCTGCACTTCCTGTTGAAAACAGCTGAGGCTTGCCATTGTGTTAACATTAGGGAACATGAGTTCCCTTCCCTGCATATACAGTATTGACTGGCACGGTGCTGCCTGACACAGGGCAATGTCACCAATCATACTTCTCATCTGCATGTGTAGTTTACAAGGGACTTCAAGTATTTTTAGATTTATTTTTGTCTGCATCTTTTAACTCACTGCAGTCTAATCTTTCAGTGTCTGCTTCAGGTATGGGAGCACCTGAAAGTCTCACTTCAGTCAATAACTGAGCAATATGACTTTTTTTCCCTTTTTTACCCTGTGTTCACGTCCACATTATTTACCTTCATTTCTCACTTATTTACAGTTGCAAAAAAAAGTTTGTGAACCCTTTGGAATAACCTGGATTTCTGCATTAATTACTCATAAAAATGTGGTCTGATATTCAACTACGTCACAATAATAGACAAATACAATCTGCTTGTACGATTGTACTTCTTCATGTCAGTACTGAATGCATCGTTTAAACATTCACAGTCTTGGTTGGAAGACTCTAGGGTTCACAAACTTTTTCTTGCAACTGAATATATTATTAGCTGCATTTGTGAAGCCCTTTTTCATCCCAGAAAGATAAACAAATAGGGGAGCAGCACCCCCTGTGCACAGGAACTGTGAGTCCCTCTTCACGGTACAGCAGGCAGTGAAGTGAGAGATTGCTTCACCAGTTAAATTAAGATGGGAACTCTTGGTACATGGAGGTCTGAGTGTATGAGCTTAAAGAGGAATTTAGCCAGGATACCAGGATGATTCTCCCTTCTCTTATGAATAGTGCTCTAAGATCTGAGAGCATGCATAAAAATGTATTTCTGCACATGTCAACACCAATGCATTATTTTTGTTAAGTTTTTGTGCAGGAGTCAAAGAGTCCTCCTTCTAGATAAGAAGTGATTCCCTCCAAAAATGATGGAGGATAAAAAAATAGTAAAATGCAAATGACTTGTACTGTACCTACTGTATAAGTGGGTGGTCTGGGTGGCTTGAATGCCCCCTAGCATTGATACTGTGTGATACTAATGAATCATTTACCTGGGACAGAACAGGCTGCCTCTACAACCTCAGAGTTAGAGGTACAGCTTGTTCTACAGAGATAACCAGGGATCAATATTCATAAGAGATGCAAGCAGTTAATGCCCTGTAAGAGTCAGATTTCATGTGTAACCAATCCTAAATTACTTTTCCACTTCATGATGTCCTTTACAAGGTGAGCAGTTTTCTGGAAATTAAGCAAATGCAGTAAGGCATACATAACCAGTATAGCCTTCCCCGACTTCTACAGTAGAAACTTAAAATGCTGAAAAGGAATACATTTGTGTAAACAATATTTTTTATCACATTTATCTTAGCTGTTAGTTCCCTGAGCTGCATAGAAGTATCTTTCAGTGTGTGTCGTTACATAACATTACACACAATACATTGTGTCTTTACATAAAATAATTCAACACCATTTTATCATCATACAATTATTTGATAAACGTATTGGAATGGAAGAAGAACTGAAAGGATGTCACCAAACCTGAGTTGGAAGGATACGCAGCAATCCTTCAGAGTCCGTACACTCATTTTTAAGACACTGGAGTTATTGTTGAGTCTATTGGTTAATTATGGCTTTGCGTGTGTTTAAATCCGTGGAATATGTATTAATTAAATGACTAAAACAAACATTTCCATCTAAACGTGATGCTGAAATGAACAAATATCCTACAATTAATCACAGTTCAATCTACCTGACATAATTATGAATTTTAATTAGCTTTTGTTGTATTACAAGAAAGATGGAACCATTTTCTGGCTTCTAATTCTAATGAATGAATTAGAAGACAGAAGATAGTTCCATTTTCAGAGTTTTGTGATATGACAATAGCAAATTAAAATTCACATCCATTTATTTACCCATTCATTCACCTACTGTTTGCTATCTTTCTGTCTAGTTTACATGGATGGGTAGTTTATTCCTAGCATTGGTCTAACATTTTTAATTTTGAGGCTGTAATTATTACATTTAGTGAATAGGGTTTTGTAACTGTTTTTTGCACCTGAAAAATGTATTGTTTTTCAATGTAATACATTACAAAATGTCAGGTTCAGTGTTTTATAAATTTGTGTATAACGGAATGGTAAGGTTATTTTAAACTCTACTCTTGATCAGCTAGGGTGTATGCAAAGTGCTTTCCCTTTAAATGCAAATCTGAACCGAATCATTTTGAAATCAAAATCCAACGTTAGACTTTAAATGCATAATCCTCTTTGATGTGTATTACCATCTTCTCACTGCTTGCAGTTGGATTTCTAACCGGCTATCTGTGGTCTAACATATTTCTTCTGGTCACATTGAGTATAATGTTTTACTGTACATTCTGAAAATAAGTATACTGGCTGTTAATCTTGAGTCTTTACATTTCAATTTTACTACATCCAATATAAATATAAACATGCTGAATCAAAGTGTACAGCACAGTTTATATGATAATATATAGGTAATATTTATGACATGATTTGAAAATTGAATGAGACTAAGGCAAAATCTAAAAATGAACAAGTAAATGTTTAGTTCATGGTGAAAAGAGAAGAAAAGAGACACAATGTTTTGACTGTGGAGCCGAAATGTTGTGTCTCTTTTGTTCTCTTTTCAGCATGGAATAAACCTTTACTTGTTACTTTGCAGCCTACGCATGCTGATGCAGCTCCCTACTTGAACTACTAAAATCTAAAAATTCCTACTTTTCACAGATCATAGAATCAGTTCACAGTAAGACTCTCCAGAAATTAGTTTTGTAATTAAAAAAAACTTTTATTTTAACTGTAATCTGTTTGGTGTTCTACATACCTCTGTTATATACTGTATTTGTTTTATTGGAGAGCACATTTTTTAAAGCAAACTCCTACACGGGTGACTGAGTGACAGATAAAAGTATTTTCCTTCAAGATGCACTTTCGCAGCAGCATAAAATGTTCTTTTATTTTGCATACATTCCGTTCCAGCCTTTGAAATTCAAATGAAGTTCTTTTACCTCAATAGCGTCACTGACCCACTCAGTCATCTGTGATCACCAGTCTGAATGCACCTAACCTTCCTTGCTATAAAGAATGAGGAAATCTTTCCCAGGAGGAATACAAACAACTACTTAAAAAAACAGAATAATGGTTATAAAAGGTTGTGGGAAGTGATTTGAATACTTCAAAGGGCCCAGATACATACAATTTCACAACTGACTGTCTCATCTTCATCACTGGAACCATAACCAACCAGACATTTCACTGTAGTACGTAGGTATCTGAGATGCAGTCCAAAAGTCCAAAGATGCTGCATGATGTATAACAGCAAAGAACAATACAGGCTGATGGCAACCTTTGATTGCACTTGACGGTTAATGGGAAATCTGATTGAGTGTGAACTCAACGAACAAATGTGAACACATTTCACGTACAGTACATCTGAAGTCTGAGACCGAATTTCAATCAGAACAGACTGACACAGGAGATTACTATATTTATATCACAAAAACAATACTTTGGCTACAAGTATACAATACCTGGGGAACACTAGCTCTTCTGTCAATGCATACTCATGATACTTTTTCCATAGGTCAAGTTCATGTCATGAGTGCAAAGAGTAATGCTTCACAATTGCAACACAACTTCCTGCTACTCATAACAAGCAGCCCACTGAAGCTCAGCAGGTGTGAGCCTGTTCAGTACCTGGATGGGAGACCTCCTGGGAAAGCTGAGGTTGCTGCTGGTAGAAGTGTTAGTGGGGCCAGTAATAATAATAATAATAATTAATAATTGTTTACACTTATATAGTGCTTTTCTGGACCCTCCACTCAAAGCGCTTTACAGGTAATGGGGACTCCCCTCCACCACCACCAGTGTGCAGCCCCACCTGGATGATGCGACGGCAGCCATAGTGCGCCAGAACGCTCCCCACACATCAGCTATCAGTGGGGAGGAGAGCAGAGTAATGAAGCCAATTCATAGATGGGGATTATTAGGAGGCCATGATTGGTAAGGGCCAATGGGAAATTTGGCCAGGACGTCGGAGTAACACCCCTACTCTTTTCTAGAAACGCCCTGGGATTTTTAATGACCACAGAGAGTCAGTACCTCAGTTTTACGTCTCATCCGAAGGGTGGAGCCTGTTTACAGTATAGTGTCCCCATCACTATACTGAGGCATTAAGGACCCACATGGACCGCAGGGTGAGCGCCCCCTGCTGGCCCCACTAACACCTCTTCCAGCAGCAGCCTTAGTTTTTCCCAGGAGGTCTCCCATCCAGGTACTGACCAGGCTCACACCTGCAGGGCTTCAGTGGGTTGCCAGTTGTGAGTTGCAGAGTGACATGGCTGCCTATACCAGTAAAGTGCTATGGCAGTAGGGGGCACTCACCCTGCGGTCTGTGTGGGTCCTAATACTCCAGTATAGTGACGGGGACACTAGACTGTAAAGAGGCGCCATCTTTCATATGAGACGTAAAACCGAGGTCCCGACTCTCTGTGGTCGTTAAAAATCTCAGGGTATTTCTCGAAAAGAGTAGGGGTGTTACCCCGGCGTCCTTGCCTCTTAATAATCCTCATCTCTGAACTGGCTTCATCACTCTGCTCTCCTCACCACTGAGAGCTGATGTGTGGTGAGCGTTCTGGCACACTATGGCTGCTGTCACATCATCCAGGTGGGGCTGCACACTGGTGGAGGTGGAGGGGAGTCCCCATTACCAGTAAAGTGCTTTGAGTAGAGTGTCCAGAAAAGTGCTGTAAAAGTGTAAGGGATTATTATTATTATCTAGAATCTTCTTTGTTACTTGTCTGTGATTATTTGATCTCGGTTTTGTATAGATAATAAGGTAAGCCATTCAAAAGTACTGTATGTTATAAACTAAACTGTATACAGTAAAGACTCAGAACTTGCAAAAAAATAAAACCTAAATCCTCTGAGATCTTTTCAAAAATGTAATCAGAAATGCTTTAGGGAAAGCAGAGATCAGCATGTGCAAAACAATAGATAACAGTATAATGACAGTGAGATCCCAGGAGATCTGACTCAACGCCTGAAGTGCTGAAGCGCGAGTTTTATTGATTTGAGATCTAGTGAACATTCCCATCCAAGTGTGTTGCCGTGAGACAACAGGAGAAACCTGGGAACAAAAAAAAAGCATTTCCTGCGGCACTCAAGCTTTCCTAAAGGACCTTCTGCAGGCACATGGACAGGTGCAGGGAAAGACAATTATTCAGCAGAAACATGTATGATGCCACACTGGTATGTCTGTTTCAGAAATGCAAGGTAGGGTAACAGATACCTGGGAGCATAACCTAACCAGTAGCACACTTGCGTAAAGGAGGCTCTTTGGGAATGCAGCTGTGCTTATTCATACCGCATGCTAAACAGGACGGCCAACAAAATGCCAAAGTACATATACAGTAGGAACAGCAAGACCGCTGCAGTGATGGAAGGTAAGATGTTTATATTTAGATTAAGTTAGAAGTTAGAATACTGTTGTAGAATGATGCCATGGGGGGAGAGGGGGCATTACTGTGGGAAATGATAGGGCCACAGTTCTGATCTAAGATTCAAGTGAAACTCATGAAATAGGAGAAAATAGGGATGGACAGAGTACTTCTAAGATCTCAGTGAGTTCTTACTGCATGACCAGTCAAAATGAGTTAAAGTTCTCATTCAAAGCATGGATTAAATTGGAATAGAACAAAGAATTCACTTAGTTAGATAAATGTACCAGTTTTCCTATTTTTTAAAAGTTTTTAAAAATAAAAAGGATAAAACCTGTTGAGACCCAAATCCGAGGCGCACAAGCCGTTTGCCAAATACTCACGTGCCTGGCATGTGGCGAAATTTATAATTGATCTTGGACCAACGATTGCTGAAATTAAAGCAACATTTTTTTTGTTTGTTTTAGAAATAGGCGTTCACAACGTTTCAATAAATTACCCTGCGGTAAGAAAGATAATCCATGTGAGGATTTAGGTTTACCAGTCCTTATTGGCCGATTATTAATTATTATTATTATTATTATTATTATTATTATATTGTGTGTGTATGTGTGTTGAGGGCGATGAATGTTCAGCTTTTTGAATCGCATGAGGAAATATTTCAGCAGTTTTTGAGTTTCTGAAGTATTGTATCTGTTAATTAGTCTACCACCAGTACATCAGCATGCTAGAGCATTACTCGGTTTCAAACCCCGAAAACACTGAATGAATAATGCCCCGTTCTCACCATCTTTCCGGACCAATCACAGTCGCAGAAAGGCTGCCTCGCCAGCCAATGAGGGCGGCCACATTTCCTCCGGGCTCCGACTCCGCCCCCGTCCCTGGGTATTAATGCTAGAGAATGAGTCAAACGTGTACGAGGACCTGTGGGAAGATACAGTGTCTCTGTGCAGCGCATCAGTCTTCACCTCAAGGTTTGTCCCCGACAGCTGTCTTTGCACTCATCATGGTTGACGCCTTCTGTTCCACCTGGAAACTTGTAGACAGCCAGAACTTCGATGAGTACATGAAAGCTCTTGGTAAGTTTTGCGTATTTCACAGTATTTTATCTATTTATGACGTAACACAGGAATATATGCATATGTTTAAGCTTGCAATGTGCTGGTGTTCCTTATCATCTAATATTATATACGAGTTTCGAATATGTCACATATCTACAATTCCATTAATCGTGCAGTCAGGAGTCAAAGATCTATTGCGACATTATATATATTTTTCAGATGCTATCATTATAATTTGTATAAGATCTTTTTTTTTTCCAATTCCTCTTACAGGTGTTGGTTTTGCAACCAGGCAAGTGGGCAATGTAACCAAACCCACTATCATCATCAGCAAGGAGGGAGACAAACTTGTTATAAAAACGCAAAGTACTTTCAAAAATACAGAAATATCATTTAAACTTGGAGAGGAGTTTGATGAAACTACAGCAGACGATAGGAACTGCAAAGTAAGTGGCTTATTTGGATTCTAAAACGTGGCTAAGACGTATAATATATCACAACGAATGAAATATTTCATGCTTAGTTCATCTACACAGACTGCCCGTGTATAACACTATTCAGTGTGACTATGCACGCACTTTTATAGAAATGGAAAAAATGTAATAGTCGAATTATTTTTACTACATGGGAACCGAAGCATTGTCCTTAAAGCTTATCATGCTCCCATGAAGCTTATTTCTAAATGCTAAGATCTTCGTGCACTATAAAAAGGGAGACAGACAGATCACATCTGTACACTTGCATGTACATTTCAAAACCTGAAGCAACTGCGGAGCGTTTCCTGTTACAACAAGTCCGTGTTTAAACGCCAAATACTGTAAAGTTTGATTTGGTTTTGGTAAGATAATTTGAGCTGCAGTTACTGTAGAGGGTGTATATACTGTAGAGTAAGTACATACTGTCCTACAGTAGCTTAATTGCGAACCAATAACCTAACCGCGGGAACAAAGTTATCTGATAAAAGAGAAAACTGTTGAATACAATACCACCTTCTAATGTGTTTTTGAATGTACTGTATGACCTCTTTTGTATTGAAGCGCTTTCACATTTCCTGCCAAAAACAGAGCACCAGAACAGGGCGCAGCCTCATTTGCAAGAAGCAACTCAAGACGGGGAAAAAAAAAAAAAAAACCTTATTATAACGCACACCACGAAACAGTGCTGTATACAGTAGACACAGTAAAGTAGATTGCAGAATCAATGAATAAGATAATTGTTGCTTCTTTGCCATTAAAAATAAGACTTCTTCGCTTCAAAAAAGGCATGGTCGACGTGTGTCAGGATTGTTCATTTAGAAGTGTGCCCTGCTGTACTGTTGAAGACATTCGGACGCCGCTGCAGTGACAGTGTGTAACTGCTCCTTGTCGGTATTGCAGTCTACTGTGAGCCTGGACGGAGACAAGATAGTGCATGTGCAGAAATGGGACGGCAAAGAGACCAAGTTCGTCCGGGAGATCAAGGACGGCAAGATGATCATGGTATTCTTTCCGTTAGTTTTTTTTAATTAGGATAAAATCCGAGGCGAAAATTCTATAAATATTCTAGTGACGGTAATAAAAGCAATCATTCTTACTGATTATTCATTTCCTAGTTTTTTTTAAGTTATCAAGAGACAGGTAAAGGTTTACTCCATGCTAGAAGATAAAGAAAAGAGACGCAGTGCTTCGACTTCACGTTGTTTCCTCTCAGCATGGAATAAACCTGCACCTGTTCCTTAGCATTCTACGTGTGTGGACGCAGCTACGTACTCGAAACTTTTCTTTAGTTATGAGAGTTAGTGATTTTAACCAGGCTTGTCCATGACTGCGTGTGAATCTTAATATCCCCCTGCATAAGAACGGTATCCTTGCTTACAGTATACTGTACAACTTTATGGTTGAGTGTTACTTGCTTGGTGTTTTTGAGAGTTACTGAGGTACTGATTTTTTTTGTTCATTTTGTTTCTGTTATAAAGGTGATACCCACTGTAGGGCACAAGGGGATTTTTTTGGGTTGTAGTTTTGAGCACTTTTTTAAATTAATTGAGTTGGCGATTTTACCCAGGCTTGTCAATGACTGTGAATCGTAATATTCCCCTGCACAAGCAAGCTATCCGTGCACGGTTTTCAGAGGCTACAGCCAATGCATAGGCACAATAGAGTACAAGTTAAAATAACTTTACAGCCAAAGCGTACATACTGTACATGTCTCAACTGGTGTTTGTTAAAGTGTAAATATTAATATTTTAAGAAACACAGATATTTATTAAATTAATCAATAAGCTAACTTTGCCTTTCTGGGTTGCAGACTCTTAATTTTGGTGATGTCCAGGCTGTGCGCACGTACGAAAAGGCCTAAGTTCTGCATGGAGTGCTTCCTCTTCATGGACCCATCTCAGTCCTGTTTACTGGACTACAGTCAATAAAGCATTTTTGTTTACGGTTTGCATAGATTTGCACTTCACCTGCCCAAATGTTTTATAATATGACTTGGGAAATGTTTTTATAAGCAACTTTTATATAAAAATCTGTTAAGCACTTGTTTTGTCTCCAATGACCTTAAATGGTTTTATACTAAATCAACATTTGTGAACTTGTGCAAAACAGATTGAAATAAATTACAGCTCCTGACTCTGCAGTGTCTGGTATCCCTTTTTCATTTTTACCTTGCATTGCTGTTCTGAGCTTTAAAGAACAGCAGCGCCAAGATCATTTCAGTTCAAGTACAAATCAACGATTAGAACACAGAAGTCACCCAGCTGCTAGATTTAGTTTCAAAATTGGACTAAACTAACAATTTAATGTTACGTTAAAAAATAACATTGGGGTCTATCATCAATGGTCAGCAACTCTTTCTGAGCATTATGTAGTACAGAAAGTATTTCCAGATGCATCATGGTCAAGATATTAAAGTGAAATTCACTGATGTGGGAATTCAAGCATACAGTTTGGAGGTGCAGTAGCGCCAGGCACTTTGTTTTTGTGTTTTGCCACTTATGCCTGTATCTGTAGGCTGGGAAAAGCGGAATGAGAGCACAGCACTCTCCTCAGGCTGGAGGCTGACCTGTGGAAGGGGTGACCCCAGCAGTGCTCATACCCTTTTGGACAGCTGGTGGGTTGGGGGCAAAAATGTACAACAGCAGTGTTCACATTGAGGACTGGATCGCAGACGTTTTCAGTTTTGAGTCCTGATCCCTAATCACTGCTGCTGTATGTGGCTGTTATGAAGTCACAGATGTTATTTGACTGAATACTTGTGATCTGCGCTCCCCAAACTATTCCATTTAAGTTTGACTCCCTACAATATTTTGCTGACAATTCTTAATGCACAGCTTGAAAGGAGCTATGACTAACATCATTCTTATCTGTATAACGGTTACAGATAAGGCTGATAAAATCCCAGTACTGTAGCTTTTTAAAGAATAATAAGCATGCCAGAGTTTTTCAGAAACAACCCCCCCCCAAAAAAAAAATAATAATCTGGTTTTAGCAGAATAATTTGTCTTTAACCGAAAGACTTCATTCTTTCACTCATTAATGAATGGCTTTATTTAGATCGTGGGTTTGCTATTTAAATTTGATGTTAAATGAGTTGTAAATCAGACACTGCTTGTGTTAGGTGTCTCACTACTGGGCTCAATTACTATGAGAAATCAAAAGGCCTAACAGAAAGCATAGAGACTGCACGATTGCTACCCACGGGAAGGTTTCAAGTACAAATACAACCGTCACATTTAGATCTGCAGGAGGAAGCTCCTGTGAATCAAGCAAAGCACAGATTTGGGCACTTTAGGGTTAAAATGTTATTTCTTCGTTTCAGGTACATCGTCAAAATACAGAAAGAAGTAATGGATGCTCACGATAATACAAAACTCAATAACGAACTTTACCGTCTGCACAGGATTTGTGCAACAAATGTGAGACTTGACCTATTAAGAAACCAATGTACCACACGTAGTGTATGAAGGTTTTAACGCATATGTGGTCAAGACTGTTGCATTTTCATGAAAATGTCAGACATATATTTCGTGTTGTAGCGGTGAATATGATGAACTTTCGATTTATGTTCAGAATAACGGAAAAAAAAAATGTGGAAATGCGTTTTGCAGCATTCAATGACAGTGCACCAGCCTGTTTCACAAGTACGGAGTCGTTTCTCAACTCCAGTCTAGGACCGCAGATCGCAGGCTCAGCCGTCACATGACCGAAGAGGCTTCCTGTTTGAGTCATATGAGCCGGGTATTGAGACCTTCACACAAGTAAATATCATTTAAGTCACAGGGGCAATGAAAATGGTACAACGTGAGGTAATTTACTGTCTCTGCCTTTTCGGCCTGGGGGTCAGCCTGCCGGTTTCAGCGGCTCCACTGAGTAGTCGCCCACAGATCCCTGTCGAACTCATGGGTGAGTGGAGAACACAAACAGCAGGAGCTTCTCATTAGACATACCTGTAACAGACGGGCATTTTAATTCATTATGCAGCAATGGGGTATATAAGCGAAAGGTTTTAAATGTCAAAGAAAGATCACTTTCTACAGAGGGGCACCGGATAGCTGCAGTAATAGGATTTTGTAGGCTGTCCTGTACAGAACGTGCCTGATAATATGAAGACCTGAAAAGCATTCAGATAAAAGTGAATACGTGTATTAAACATTAATAAACTATTCTTTTATCAGAATTAAACAATTATCAATGACAGTTATATACTACGTTTGAATATACTGTATATACACTGTATATTGTGTAGGATGTGTTATATTAATTGTGTCACTGCTACTACAGTAGTTGTGAAATCAGCGATTCAGCATATATCTCACTTATGGTGTATTAGTCAGATATGATATTAACCACGTCTTCACTTCCCTTTTTTAATTTTGCTAAACCAGCGAAACATTATTTTTTAGAAAACATATACATACTGTTTGCATACACAGTGGTATGCACAGTATGTAGTCATTATACAGTACATTGTGAACACTTGTCTAATTCTAGGTTGTAATGCAGGTATAGAATAAATGACATTTACTGTAAATCACTTGTCTGGCTAGATATCTGTAACCAAAATTATTCTGATTGTGCTGTCACCATTACAGTCCAGTAATAATACAAGATCATGGCATGAGAAAGCTTGAAATTTCCCTTAACTTACAAATTAGAGTTACTAAACAGCGGGAAAAAAAGACTAGTTTTCTTGCTGGATGTACACGTGCTTGTTCAAAAGTACCTGTGCTCTTTGTAATTAAATCTCTTGGTAAAAATGAAAGTAATATTTGTAGAGCCTAGCTCCTTACTTCACAAAAAGGGAAATACAGATCTAAAGAAAAAAAAATAACTTTAGTTCCTATGAATTGTGTAAGTGGGGAATTTCTTGCGTTTGATTATTGTTTTCTACTTTTGAGTTTTGTACAGATAGTATTTAGTCACCAATCTGTATTCTCCAGATGGTCATCTATGACTCTCTGAGCACGTCGCTGCAGATGCAGTGTGCTCCAGTTGACAGTAAAATTTGGTGTTGATCCTGCTCGAATGCACTGTGACATCCTTTCAATAGGTGGGTTTTGGCACGTGTCAGACTTGCATTTGGATCCGACTTACCACCTCACTGACGACCACACCAAAGTCTGTTTGTCATCTAAGGGTTTCCCAGCCAAGAACCCTGGGGAGTTTGGGGATGTCATGTGTGACTCACCTTATCAGCTCATTCAGTCAGCCTTTCAGTTCATGAAACAAGTGGACCAGCACCCAGATTTCATGATTTGGACAGGGTATGTATTTTCTCGAAGTCTGTTTAACATCAATAAGAAGCCTTGCATATTGTCCTGCTTTCAAATGCATCATATACTGTATAATGGAAGCCATAATCATAGAATTGAAACATAGAGCAAAACGGTTAATGAACATATGCTCAGTCATCTAAAAAACATGGTGGATGTTATACTGATGTTCAGAGAATTTTAACTTCTAAGGTTCTCCTGATGTAATCTATCCAATTTGTAGCACTGATCACTAAATTTTAGATGGAGGTTCTCGCATGGCTGATCCCAGTAGATATGTAAAATGCTATAATATGGATTATTAATATTCCAGGAATATAAAACAGGGGTCACCAATCCTGTGTCTGAGGTTTTCCAGCTGTCTTGAAAGCACCAGCAGCAAAAGAGCTGGGAAAACTGGTGAAATGATCCAGACAATAAGGAGCTGATTAAAGCTCAACTGAAATGTAAATCTCTAAACATAGCAGGCCTATAAAGGCTTATAAAAGCCTTGATGTAAAGGCTATAAGTTATCTTGATTTCTTGCGTAAAATTAATAAACTCAGATAAAAGTAAGCATCTGATTATGGGGATGTTTCTCATCAGTAGGTGAAGCTTGTCTGTACTGAGAAGAATATGGATTGTGCAAAGTTCATGTGAGTCCTTAAGGAAATCCTTCTTGAGTCAGGAAAACATGGTCTAAAATTCCCATTTCAGCAGGGCAATAAGTTAGATCGATTTTGCCGGGACAAATGGACACATCTGCAACCATACTACTGTGGAAAGCTTGAAGAGGCCTGTCCAAAAATCCCGACAACAGCAATAGCTGCTAATATGACGTCCAACGGATATTGACTTCAGATAGTGGCTGAATATTAATGCATTCATTGAATTTCGCTTTGTAAATTGCTGACAATCAGCCTTCTTCACATAAAACAGTGTTAAGTTTGATCATTTTGGTTTTGAATAAAAAATAAAAATAAACACGTTATTTGTAATTCATCAGAAAGTGCTGTCATTGGCAAGAGGTGAGTACACTTACAGGGGACTGGAGCAAGCGTCCTGCATTAGATCGTATATTGTACATCCATCCACTTCATACCATACAGGGTGGCATTGTGCTGGAGTCTGTCTGGACAAGCAGCAGGCACAGGGCAGGATACACCCTGGATGGGACGCGCAGGCACACACAGACAGAAGACAACTAACCTACCAGCATGTCTTTGGACTGTGGGAGGAAACCCACCCCACCAGGGAGAACGTACAGACTCCACGCAGATAGGTCCCCAGGGCCCCAGCGATGAGAGGCAGCAGTGATAACCACTGTGCTACCATGCTTCCCAATTGCATATTATAAATTGTTCTTTCATAGTAAATCCGTAACAGGTTTGCTATATTTCATGGTTAATATTCAAAGCTTTGGCACCTTTTATTAAAAAAAAAAACTTTCACCCTTGTTAGTTGGAATGGATTGGGCAATTAATGATGCAGTCAAATGATTTATGACTATAATACATAAATAAGCCTGGTGTCTACAATGTATCACTTGTGCTAGTTACTCCATTTTTGTGGAAATGCCAAATCAGACCTCCTGTGGGAAATGTCATGTAGCAACGTTTATCACCAGTGAGGTATGTGAGTGCATTCTGCAACAGTGAAGACGAAAGGGTGTGCATCATCTCAAGAAACCCTGAACATTTTCCGTCTCAGTTCATCTTGAGGACTATGGAAAAGAGGAGAGTAGTTCCTATTGCTATTACGAGGAGTTGAGACCTATTACTAGAGTGAACCGCTGTGCCTTAATAAGGTTCGAACACAGTGTCCTGCACCTGTTTAATCCGTGTTAAGCTGCTAGTGCATGACTTCTGTTTATTTGACAGAATTGCACAGCCTGAATGTCTAGCTGTTGCATTCCGACTAACACATGAACAATCCCGGATAAGTAGATTCTGAAGCATCTTAAAAGCCGGTTTCTCCATCATTCTTTTCAATTTAGGACATAGTTAAACATCTGCTAACTAACTGTGCTTTGCGTTCCAGGGACAGTCCTCCACACGTTCTGGTAAAAGAGCTTTCCACAGAAACTGTGATAGAGGTTATCCGCAACATGACTCATACCATTCAGGAATTCTTCCCAAGCCTCCCAGTCTATCCTGCACTTGGGAACCATGACTACTGGCCGCAGGTATTTCAAGCTATGACCTGCCCTAATGCTCGGATGAAGCTCTTATCTTCTGTAGTACACTAGAGGAATACTTCAAAATAAAGCATGTCTGAGCATTAAAGCTGCTTTAAATATTTTTTTTTGCCATGGGTCCATGAGTGAAATTGCATTTAGATATTACAGTTTTTATTGCATGGCTTTCTATTTTAGTAATTCGTGACCTGTATCTAATATCTCTTAGTAAGCAATTATTTAATAACCTTAATTACATCTTTTTGCCCCTGGGCATATATTTCATTATTCTTCAGTACCTGTCATAGTGTGCTGTTATCTTCCTGGGAAAAGAGCTGTTTGAGACTGGTGTATGGCTCTCTGGGAATGGTGTACTAATGAGAGAAGAGTAGATATTGCAACGTTTTATCTTTTTAATGTTTTAAATCATGCCTTTTGAAAGCATTGTTTCATAAGGTGATGTGTTGTATTTGTTACACAAAAAGAAAAAAAACAGAGAAAGATAATTAGATCCTTTATTCACCACTGTAAATGAGTGTTTCCAGCACCTATCATTTCAAATGGTTGGGTTGGATCCTAATGAATGCGACAGAGGAATGGATATGTACTGCAGGGAGTATTTGGTGTGACTCACCTAGCTGAGGACCTGCAGCCCCGCCGTGAGGACAGGCTGCCCAGACCCCCTCCCCTTGTGCGGAATGAGCCAGGGAGCTGCAGGAAGGGTGTGGATGGGGAGATGGTGTGTGTGTGAGAGAGATGTGCAACAGGGAGTCTTGCCAGTGAGACTTATATACGTAGGAGAGCTGAAGTGTGTGAGTTAAGGGCCGAGCTTTCCTCCTGAACTTCTGTTCTAAGCTCCTTATGAGGAAGAGAAAATATCACACTGCTTATTATTAAGGTAAAAACGTGATGGCACATGTGAGCATATACTGTTAGCATCATGCTACTGGAAACTGATCATTTTCATCAAGAAAACCCATTATAAACCCATTATAACATGCCGTGACAGTTTAAATTGGATGTGAAGGTGTTGGCTGTAGTGGTGGTCTGTCTCTGTGTTCCACTGTTCAGGACCAGCTCCCAGTTTCCACTAATGAGATCTACCAAGCTGTGTCTGACCTCTGGGAGCCATGGCTGCAACCTGAAGCCCTCGAGACACTGAGAAAAGGTAACGAGTCCAGTAAAAGGCTTCATTAGCTACACTGATGCTGTTTTTCAGCCTTCCAGCACCCAGACTCTTCTAAAATCACTTATAAATAATCACCCAATTGCGTTACCTTATTTATCTCAATTAACCATTTAACTACTGCACCTGTATGCTTGCGTACAGTGTGTAGATAAACAGAGTTTGCTTCAGTTGAAAAGATTAAAAACAGTGAGTAACATAATTAAGATGCAGTAGGTTACATAAAAGCAGAATGAAGAGAAAAAATAACAATAGGCAGCTCACAAGGAGCACGATACCTACAGTACAGTATATTTAAACTTCAGTGAAGGAAAGTGTCATCCAGGGTGTTAGGTTTTGTTGTTCAATTTAATCACTCATGTTTTCTTTCAGATTGATCCTGCTGCTAAGTGTGTTGTTACTTTTTGCGGCAACATTACTGTAGGCTTTAACACAGTCTGTTTATGGTGCTGTCTGTGCTATGCAGCTGTTGTGCGGATGCTCGGTATGCATTTATGATTCCTCAGTTTTACTGTATATTTCATGGACTCTTAACTTTATGACTCTCAGATCACTGTGTTTGATCAACCAGACTCTTGTCATGCATCCCAATCTGAGAGAATGGAGTTTCCAGACTTGTATAGTACATCCTTCAGCAATGTTTTCATGGTATTGAGTGAAATCTCCACACAGCCTGAGTATAAACCCATGATTGGTATGCTGTTCTGCAGCAGTGTTTGTGCTGTGTACATTGTGTTGTGCGTGGCTCAGAAGGATTATGATTATGGGTAGAGTGCAGCCTCGCTATTTGAATCTCTCAGATGTTCTTTAAAACATATTTTCCAGCATGGACAATGTTTAAAACGTTTTTTCATGGCTGGTACTGACTTGTCTGGTTTTGCACAATATTTGCCTATATATTACTACTCTAGAGTTACAATGACAAATTAAATTATTTGTTCGAATATACTGTAGCTTGATTGGCCACAAGCTTAATTGAAGAATTGGCATCGTAAGCTTTGATCATATATCTGGCAGAGAAAAAAAAGCTTTCATTTATCTTGATTTAAGAAGTAATAGATTTAAGAAGTGATTTAAGAACAACCTCAGTTCTCTTGATTTGTATTTTTTTATTTTCAGGTGGTTTCTATTCACAAAAAGTGATGCAGAATTTGCGGTTGATCAGCCTTAACACCAACCTGTACTACAGCCCCAACAATGTTACCATCAACATAACTGATCCAGCGGGGCAGTTTGAGTGGCTGGAACAAACATTGGAACAGTCTCTGCAAAACAATGAAAAGGTAAAATAACAAACGAGACAGACATATTTTAACTCGGCAAAAGGGCGTTTTTTCAGTAAATGTCTGAAAAAATGTCAGCAGAAACAGTCTGAGTGGATGAGATGTATTTAAGGTGTTTAGATCTTTAGAGCACTGGTGGAGATACACAGCCTTCCCTCAGCAAACAGAACCTATTCATGCACGGCTTTCTTATCGAATCCCGGTCTTCTCAGCTTTGCGAAAACCTTGCTCATCCAAGCTTTGGGCTGCGGAGACTTTGAAAAAGCACGCAGCTTCTCCACTAACTCATGACGCTAGCTTGCCTCCCTCACACTTCTCTTCAGCTTTTGTGCTGTAATAATTCAAACACAACATATTTTATTACTTTCATGTGCTGAATTATAACTCACATGACTATATTTGTCATTTTTAAGGGGAAAATCTACAAGTAACGTTTGATGTTACTTTGATGGGTTTAACTCAGACCCTGGGAACCTATTTCCCTTGTACTCAACTCCCAAGTACTCAACAGCTGCAGATTTGCAAAGCACGTTGGTTCTCTGGAGTGTCACCCCTGCAGCTGATGAGGCAAGGCTGTATTTTAAAATGTGGGGGTCACACCAAGCCTCTCTGCGTAGACGTTTGTCATGCTAACTAATTTATGGATGGCAACACGTGTGCCTTCCAGTCTTCTCCATTGCAGTTCTTTTTTGCCGCCATGTCCTTAATATATTATATATTGATCCGGCTAATTATCAATTGAAGAGCTGGTTGGAGCAGAAATCTTGAAAGACGCACATTGGTAGGGCCACAGGTTATACGGTGTTCTAAACAGAATTAAAGAAAATATTAGGGATTTTATTTGACAAATTTCTGTAATAGTAATAGAACACAGCCTTACCAATGTGTGTAACCTCAACTCTGCAAGGTATGATGTAAGTTTCACTCAGGTAAAGCTAGTTTTTTTGCCTTTTCTGATAATGATGCAGCTCATTGTAGTGAAATTGTTTGTACTGTGCCTTGGCTTTTTGCATGACATAATTCCTTCTTGGGGTTCTGATACAATATGAGAAGGCTTGAGAGTGGAGTGGAGATTACAATGTGAGTTATGAATAACAATGTGAGCCATAATGAATAACATTAGCACCCGAAAAAAAGGCTCCACAGCCGAAATGTTGTTTACATTGTGTTTATGTTTCTTTTCATCTCTTTACAGCATGGAATAAATCTTTACTTGCTCCTTTGCAACATTAGCACTATACATAGAAGTACAATCAAGTTTTATTTGAAGGCATTTGATGTGATAGAGAAGAGTATAAAAATGATAAATTATTATGATGTTTCTATAAATAATACAAATATAGTTTATGAGCTCTGCATTGTTCCAGAAAACATATCCCTCTATTTCTTTGGAGATCCACATGTTGCGTGTACTTTCTTTGGAAGGTGTACATCATTGCACATGTTCCTGTGGGTTATCTTCCCTATGCAAGAGATACCACTGCGATCAGAGAGCACTTCAACGAAAGACTTGTGAAAATATTTCGCAATTACAGTGCTGTTATTGCTGGTCACTTCTATGGTCACACTCACAGAGACAGCATAATGGTTCTCTTGGATAATGAAGGTACATTAATTCATTGTGTCTGATATTTTCACTGCATTTACTGTATGTGTGTGTAGATACTGTGGCTGGTCTCAGGAAAACATGCACAGAAATGAAGGTGGGATTCTGCTATAGCTCTGAATTCTTTCTTATGTTTTTTTTTGCTTCAACGTTAACTTGCTCATATCTTTTTAGTTTTACATTTCCTTTATTTTACCTTTTTACTTAAGCATTTCACTTTGTTCCAAGGTATAGAATATGTGAATATTATAGATTTATAAAAGTACAAAAATACAGGTATATTTACCCATTCATATAAATAATTTAACTCATAATTAAATATTGATGACTGTATTTGGGACAGAGAGTAGAAAGTTCATGTGCCACTAATCAGTAAATGAAACTACTGTATTCCAAATTTATGCATTAAACCCTGGTGTCTAAATTATTAATTGGTTCTGCTGGAACGTTGGTCAAATGCAAAATAGAAAACCACAAAACTAATATTTTTTCTTTGTCATACATTCCTATTGTCTTAGAATATGTTCTTTTATTTTTTTTTTATAAGTATTACTGTCCATTGATTTCTTGTAGAAAGTTTAAGGAAACATCTCTCATCTCTAATCAGGAAGACCTGAAGTATTCTATATCAGTTAGGTTTACTGGTTTACAGGTTTGCCTTATATATGACCTTACACCCCTGCTATGTGTCTAGTTAGATTTATACTTTGGTCTGAAGAGGTTCGATTTGGGAGCATCTTCAAGCTGCACAGGAACGAATAGAGGTTAATTCCACTCTGATCTTGCCCTTTCTCTGAAGAAGGCTCCGTAGCAGAAACATTGCATTTATCTTTCTTTTTACTTTTCAACATGGAATTAACCTCTGTTCTATTAGACTTTAGTTTCACAATGTTTGCAACAAGTATGATTTGTTCTTTAGTTAATCAAAAACACTTAAGTTTTAAAGTACATATCCACAACTATAATATTGAATATGTAAATGGTTAGTGCTGTTGTACAGCAGATTTTACCACATTAACGGTAGTTAACAGTGTAAATGGTGTCTTTAATGCATCTTTTATTCTCCTGTTGCTTCATCCTATTTTTTGCTTTGAAGGCAATCCTGTTAACTCACTGTTTGTGACACCGGCTGTTACCCCCATCAAAAGTATTCTTGAAGCTGACACAAACAATCCAGGCGTTCGCTTATATCAGTACAACTCTCAGGATTACAGCTTACTGGTAAGAAAAAGCACATCATTTTCTGCTAGATGCGTCTGCTGAAAAAGTCACCCAGACTATCTTACCATTCAAAGACTGGTAACTGATAAATGCTTACTGAGTATACAGTCCCAGTACTCAGAAATGTGCCTCTTTGAGCAGACATTGTCTTGCATGTTTTAAAAGGGTTTGTAATGACCATATTGTAATCATTACAAAGTACTGATCTAGACTTGGCAAGCTATTGGATGTGGGCCTTTTTAAAGGGATTGCTGTTTTGTTAACTTGATTTAATTTAATTATTGACATGCAAATGTTGAAATGCTAGGGTACAGAACTCTGTTATCCAGACTACAGTAATCTTGCTGGATGATTAAAAAAATCTGTAAATGGACAGAACACGAATCAAATGCAGTACTCTCTAATGTTTTACCAAAGAGCAAATAGCATGACAGCAGGTGTCTGGGAAGAAGTAAATTAATGTTTTTGAAAAAGGAAAGCCCTATTTCTTATAATGACGTACAGTATGATGCCCTGGTAGTGCTGAAAAAAATGTATGTTTTGCCATATAAATGGTAGGACTGGTCGTAATGTTCAATTTGATCGTCTTTTACTCCTGTGAGCTAGAGCAATGTAAAGGAACTGTGATTTTTATTTATTTGCTATTCCTGGCTGTGCTTTTTAGGCAGTGGTCCAGGGCACAATCCTTAAGGCTAGCAGACAGGAGCCGTTAAAAGCTTTATTGTGCTTCTAGCTGAGTGCTAGAGAATCTGACAGTAGTTGGATTTTAGCCAGATTCTCTCGGTCCATTAAGTACATCCAAACGGGAATCTTTAGTTAACGCTGTACTGTTTTCCATGGCTACAAAATCTTTTTGTTTGTTTAAACGAGGATCAGCACACAACATTAAATGCTCAGAGATATGGAGTTCTTTAGAGAGGTAACACAGTTTTTCATAGCTGTCAGTGTTACTTGAACAATGGCAAGTGGCCTGTCACGCATAATTCAGTTATCAAATTATTTTTCCCCACGGAGGGTTATGTTGCCAGAACACTTTAAACTGTGAATTCTGAGTGGATGCTTCATCTAATCCCATAATTCTGGGCTATGGCTTCTGTCATTGCTTGGCATTTGTTTTTGAAAATAATCTCATACCAACAATCTTCCTGTATGAGGTGTCTATAGTTTACCATTCAGGGTGTATGGGGGCATACTGTATACTGTCAAATAGCAGTGTGCCTGTTTGTAACTAATGTAGTTTCCTTCAATATCAGGAAAGTCAGCAGTGGCCGTCACCATTAAAACTAACATCATAACAGATTTGGATTACTGATATAACGGTGACAAAACGTAGACAATAAGCAGAAAGTATGAGGGAAAACAAATGAAGACAACTTTGAGTTAAAATAAGTGAATAAGTAAAAAAATAAATGCCCAGTGCAAGTGAAAAACAAATGTGCACAGCATCCCAAAAGTAAACTCCAAAACTCACTTTGTGCATTTACATTCTGTTGGGGGAGAACAGAGTTAAATAGTGAGCATCAAAAGAAGCTTATCGGTCACTTTTTGCTTGTATGTTGCAAGAGAAGTATACAGGATTGATTAAATGTTTCAGTCATCATTTTGATTAAGTGATAATTCATGACTGGCTGTGACAGACCTGAGTGTCTTTGATTGTAGCATGAGCACCTAAACACCTCATTAGTGAGAGAGTTGATTGCGCATAGTGATGAGGTGATTTCGCTTGTTGAGTGTCAAGCCTGATGAAAATCAAGAAAGTAATTGGAGAGAACAGCTCTTTAGAGCCCTTGGTGTGTTGGAGACCGGACAAAGGCATTGCACTGTCACTCAGCATGTGGGGCAGGGGTCCCCAGTGCTGGTCCTGGTGACCCCCACACCCGCTGTTTCTCGTTCCAGCACACCGTCACCAGATCTTTGAAAGTTTACCTGATCTAAGAAATTGCTTCAATTGTATATTTGCATTTTGTTTCCATTCGCAAGTTTGGCATTTTATGCCACTTACTGTACAAACTACAGCGGTTTAACAATGTAAGAAACAGTTCAGAGATTAATCTTATTTTTATTAAGTCAATGAAGGGTTTGACCGTGTAACTTAAGGCTCAGCTGGTATGAACACCAACAGGTGCATGTGTCACCAGGCCCAGGATTGGGAACCACTGATGCAGGGTGCTCTCGGACAGTTATTTCGAACATGGTCTGTGAACGACCATCCGCTGTCCAAGAGAACACCTTGCTGTGATCAGTGGGGAGGTCAAACATGATGATCTGTGCAGGAGTACCTAGTTGCTACAGAACGTCACTTGTAGAGACTGGGGGCCACATGATCACACCGCGCTCCATCAGTCAAGTCCTGGGATCTCTGCTCTTCCTGTGGGCACATCCTGGTGGGATGATGTCCCAGGAGGACAACAAATATCCTCCTGCTGCTCATGTAGGAACCGCTTGCCTTGAGGCGCAGCACTCAAGGCCTCAAAGACCAGTGTCCAGGCTCTCCGAGAGGCAGGGGTCTTCAACCCACAAGATAGCATCCGCAGTCTATTGCAAAGCTTGTGTCATAGATGTCCTGGATGTATTGTTCACAGCAGTGGCTTACATGTTAACCAGCATCATGAATTTTCTGTCTGTGTCATGTCTGTTCAACAAAGTGTCATTTCACTGGCTCTAACAAGTTGATCGTTTTCTTTGTCATACCTGGGAATGTGTTGCAGTTGGAAGTGCAAAATCTATTTTGATGCTCAGTGTTTTAACCTCAAGGATAATTACAGTGAATGGCTTTATAAGGTTAGTAATTAGACATCCAGTAGGTTTGTGTAAGGAAATCGTTAGCTTGTTTGAATTAGTGACAAAAGGGCAATAGAACCTTGTGAGGAATATCTCCACCTAAACTTTCAATTCAATTCAACTTTATTGTCATTAAACTTACACAGGTGCATAGTATAATGAAAAGTGTTTCTCATTAGTCACTCAGGTGCATTATATAAATAGGACAGAAGATAAGACAATAGACAGTTACACAATAGCAATAACAGTAACATGTAATAACATAACATAAATAACATGCATAACATGTATTGGTTGGTATTACAAGGGTAATAGTTGGTGTAAAATGACATAAAATATAGATATTAGGTAAAATAACATACATTCATTCTTTTCAGCATAAAAAGTGCTTTTCATTATGGTTCATGGTGTCAGACATTTTACAGATAGTGTTTATCATATTTTATTCTTCAGTTTTGATCTACCTTTCTTTATTTCTCAAGGACATCTGGCAGTACTTCTTGAATCTCACAGAAGCTAACGAAGAAAAGAAATCAGACTGGAAACTTGAATACATAATGACCAAAGCCTTTAATATAAAGGATATTATGCCAAAGAGTTTGTACAACCTTGCTGTTAATTTTACGAAGCCTCATAGTAAGGAATTCCAGAAGTACTTTAATAACTTTTTGGTAAGCTACAATGATAAAATTGTTTGTGATGGGAGCTGTAAAATCACTCAGTTGTGTGCTATACAGTTCTTAGACCACAATAATTACTCTGCGTGTATCAAAAGGGAAAAAGAAAAAAAACTCTTGAGGAATATTTTATAAACATACTGCAGTCAACTGTTTGTTTTTTTTAAACAGCAAATTTGAGCATTATTTTATTTAACTGCCATTGATTAAAGGATAACTAAAGGATAATCGGTTCCAATCACCGTTGTAAGGGTGGAGGGCTCAGCTGTAACCTGTTTATATCTGGTGTGTTTCAGAAAGTATGTACCACGCTTGAATTTGCAATTGTACACCTCTGCAGAGGTTTGGGTTTTGACAGGATGTCGGTGATTTCAAACGTTTCTAAGTGCTCTGTGCCATTTTCTGGGAGGAGGCTCTAGCCCTGGAGAGCAGCACTTCTGAAGGTTTTTTATACATAACCTAAATCCTCCAGAGGCCTTGACCTGAAAACAATAAAGCAGAAAAAGAAGAGAAAATAATTTTCGTTACACTTTAATAACTGCTCAGTAATGGGAAGAATTTAGAAATGAAAATCAGGAAAGTTATGTGAGCTTCTGTCAAAAATGTATAGATTTAAATATAAAAGGTGTCAAAATGCCTTTTTAATTGAACTTTGCTAAAATTCACTGACCTTTTTTTGGGGGGGGGATGCTACTGGGTTGTGATTGCAGTGAACCTGTAAGATTTAGGGGCATGAAAGTATATATTTGGGTTTTATGTAAAAGCATTTGACTGCAGCTCTCAATACAGTATAGTATACATTTTCATATACTGTAGTAAAGTTGATTAAGATATGCATTCTTTTATCATAATCTTCTTTCCATGCTCTCTGTGTTCTCGTACAGTACTGAAGAAAAAGGGGTTTCTTAGAAATAAGTGATTATGTGTTAATTAATATCCATATTTTCCTGTCTTGGCCAGAAGATTTGGGACATTATGTACAGTCAATGTTCTCCCTAGGAGAAAACATTCAAACATACATTTTAGTCTCTGCATACCTCAAATTAAGTTGATATACAATATTTCCATATTGAACACTTCTGTGTGCGGGAAAACTCAGGTTTAGCTCCATCTGTGTCATGAATAAAGGTGCTATTTTTTAACCTCCTCCTTTAACATGTAGTGCATTCTTTCCAGCTTGAGCACTGACGTGCAGTTACTCTGCACAGTTTGGAGAATGTGTGTCTTTTTTCTCAACAACAACAAGAAAAAAATAAAAGAAATACAAGATCAAATCACATAAGAGGGGGAATCAAATATGTTAGTGTCTTTGTATACAAATGACAAACCCATGAGTAATCACAACATTGTATAGTTTGATGTAGACTTGGAGAATGTACAGTCCAAAAGAAAAGGGTGAGAATTTCAGGATTGTAGGCTTTAAAGGAATGAGATGGAGTTTAGCAGAAGTACGGTGGGATAATGTGAATTAAGGAACAAGTAATAGGTTTATTCCATGCTGAAAAAAAGAAGAGAAAAAACACAACGTTTCGGCAGTGAAGCCTTCGGCCGAAACGTTGTGTTTTCTCTCTTTTTTTCAGCATGGAATAAACCTATTACTTGTTCCTTTGCAGCCTACGCATGCTGACGCAGCTCCGCACCTGAACTACTAATGTGAATTAGAAGAAAATGTATGACGGCATCCATCCCAAGTGTAAGTAAACCAAAGTCTAGAAGGTACTGTAGTAGGTTAAAATGGTATTACAGGTCAATTATGAAAAGAATATCAGAAGGAAAAAGCAATTAAGTAATTGAGAAAAACAGCGGCAGTTAAAGGAATGATAGTACAATACATTGTGTGCTTGTAAAAAGGATATTAGGAAGTAGAAAATAATATTGCAGTAGAGACTAAAAAAAAACATTTTTTTTTTCAGTATGGCTCAGCAAAAAGGACAGTACCAATGAAGTAAAGTGTCCCAAAGATAGAACTGGAAACATGGGAAATGTCTAATACATTAACAACATAATTTCACTTTTCTTCCAATGGGGAAAGACTAGACAACATTCCCGAGGAAAGACAAAATTAAAATTAAAATTAGACATGACAGGAACTAAAAGCGCTTACAGAAAACATGTCTCCATGGCCTGATGGTCTTTTACCCATTGTACTTAAGCGATAGATACGGTGAAGTTTTCTGTTCAGTTCTGCAAGGTTTATCTATGACGTAACATCAAAAGACAGCATGTGACTGAATTCCAGACCCAGTGAAAGTATCACAAATTGCTCCCAGAAGACATTTGCATCTCACAGACTTAACTGAGGATTGTTAGGTGCAGGGGATAGAAGGGACAATAATGTGAATATACTGTATGTACTGCTTTATAAATACATATATAAAAAATCATTGGAAATACAGTAGTCATACTGGAAAAATAAATTCAATTACAATGTATTTATGTTACATGTATTTTACACACATGAAGCTGGGACTATTTACATGTGTCTCAAAAGTTGCACTAAACCCTGAGCACTTCCTCCAGTGACATAGTGCAGGTGTGGACTTAAGGTACACGAGCATTCAAGGTTGTACCGTTATAAAAAGGGTCTTCATAAAGGGCTCATTGGGGGGCGTTCATGAGCACCCCTGTGAAACACAAATTAGAAATGGGACGCCCTAAACCCAAGCTGACTTACACCCATACGAAGGCCACAAGACTGCAAGTGTGGATACTGGGACACAACCTTATTAACAAGTTCTTGTAAGAGGGCAGTAGGTTCAGACAAGATGGAGTTCCTTTTCTGAACCACATTCTCCAGAATGCTGTGGGGAACGAGCTCTTGTCCTCCATTCAACTGACCAACTGGGAGAAGACAGTTGGTCTGGTGATTATTTAACAACCAGCAAGCTGGGCCCTCCATGCTGGTCATTATCTGCTGTCCAGGCAGAAGTGAAAGGTGAGTGCTCGCATGCCCAGAAACAGAAGGAGAAGGAAGTGACCGACTGCCTGACCGACCGACGATGGGCTGTGCGACTGTGAAACTGGGAACTTGTGGATTTTGAGAAGTGTCAGCTTTTTTTTTTTTTGTACTGAAGTCTCGAAGAGAAACTGAGTTCTGGAAAGTTTTGGGAAGAGCATTTTGAGAGAAACTCTGGGCTCGGAGAGAGACGCGTGTTTCACTGCCAGTAGGCAGTTTAGCTGCCCCGGCACCGATAGAGGGAGAGGGCAAAGATGTCAGTTAAAAGCTCAGAGAAAAGTTTTTGACTTTTGGCTTGTGTAAGTAAGTGTACTGTAGTGGTTTTGATTATTTTTCTTGCACTATAAATAAAGAAGCACTGTTGTTGTACATTAGAGCTGCATCTGTGTTTGGTTTCCAGGGTCCTACCTGTTACAACACACCACCCCCGAGTGTGACTTTCTTCATTCTTTACTGGTATAACATGGCCAGCGTAGTAGTAGTAGTAATGGCAACTTTTTTATCCTAGAACATAAGAGTAGTGGAAGAATCACCCTTTGGGATAGAAATCTGTCTTCTACAGACAATAATGACTCGATGACAACATATTTTTTTAAATTCAATCTAGTTCAGTTACCAGTTAAGTTTGTTATTTTTTGGTATAAACCTGTGTACACTTGGACATACAGTAGTTCCAATTATACTATCAGCTGCTGGTTACTAATTTTAATATTGTCTTTCCTGAATATAGCAGAGAACGTCGGAGAATAGGAATTTTTCCAAGCCTTTAAAGAGAATAATTGAACATTATTGTGTGAATCACAAAATGGCAGTCGCTGTCTTCAGCGTCCTTTTAAGCCTTTTTTCCTCATTTTTTTGCCTAAAACACTCATGTCAAGTCTAAGGCCCACTAGCCTGATTATGACTTGAGTTTAATCAAGAAAGGATTTTTCTCCCAAGTGGGTTCGGTTTGCAATCCATCTTCCCAGAAGGGAATTTTGTTTCTCCCAGCATTATTCAATATTTAAAGTGTGGGAGAGGTTAGCTCATGACCCTCATGACAAAAGAAAAGCACGAAAAAGTCTGCGGTGGACCAGCTCCCCTCTCCGCAGGAGTTGCCCCACTGAGGCCGGCAGAGCCATTAGCATCCAGGAAAGCCTGTCTGCATGCAGGCCAGCCGTTTCCTTGCATTACAGGAACGGTCCTTCGAGTCCCAGTTCTTCCCGTCATTAGTATTCAGTGACTGAGGGGACCTGGTGGCAGCACAATGGCTGTAGTTGGTAGGCTTCAGTGAGCTGAGTAAATGTTTGATGAGGAGACGAGGAATACCCAGGCAACTAGAGTTGAAACATAGATCTAATCATCACTTTGTGCAGCCTTTATATCACCATTAATCACTGCTTTCCTGATCAAGATTGAAATCCTAATGAGGCCAGAACTGTTACAATCCAGGTGATTTAACTTTTGTTCCATGTATCCAGAATGCATAAATATTTGTTCTGTTTTTATTCCGTTAAAAAAAATTGTTTTTAGTTACCTCAGTGATGGCCCTGCATTTTCTGCTTGAAGATTTAAAGGAGCAACAGACAAGTTGATATAGTGTGGATGTTCGGTCCACAGTCACTGCCATTTCAGAGTGAAGTCTGAAATCTGCTGCTCAGCTGGCAAAACCCGGGTTCGAGCCAATGCAGTGAGGCACGAACTAGGGTGAGAGCGGCGAGGGCACAAGCCCTAGAACCCGAGCCCATTACAATCACTGAAGGACAGACAATGAAATGTGGGCTATTTCGAAGTCGCAAATGTGAGATATAAAGTCTTAATTCTGAGATTTAAAGTCGGAATTATGAGTTTCTAAGTCGCAGTCTGAGAAAGTCTGAGAAATAAAGTTGCAATTGCGAGATGTAAAGTCGGATTTCTGAGATTTAAAGTTGGAATTGCGAGATACCATAGCGTTTTTTTTTTTATTCCCTGGCGGAAACGGGCTTCCATTTTAAATGAGATCCATCTGTTACATGGAAATTAAAGTTTCATCTTATTGTTATTTAGATTGAATTTGTGATACTTAAATAAATAATTGTCTATTTCACTGACAAAAATCACTGTTGTGTATTTTGAGCAATTGTGTACAGATTTTTGTAGATTGCTTAAATTTAAAAACATTCAGCTTACTGCATTGGGAGAAACAGGTTCTTAATTCTGAATTTTTATGTTGTTTATTTTAAATTATGGATATATCTAAAATGTTTTTTTTTAATTAAAATGTATGTTGAACCTGTATGTACTGTATGCACTACACCTATTTAAATGATATTGTAGGTTAATTTTTCAATTATATCATGTTAAGACTCATTGGAAACCACTTTCATACATGATCCTTTTATAACATATGAGGAGTGTCAACAGAAACCTTAATACCAACCACTCCAGCAAGTCAGGCCTCTGTTAATTACTGGAGCTCATTACAGCCAGACTGATCATCATTGGAGTCGCCAGTTAGCAGACAGTATTTATTTCTGATGGCTGCATTTATCCTACAAAAATTAATCTGTGGATTACTGTCAGGACTGTGTAAATCTACTAAATCTCTGAACATGGAAGCTTAGGATGGGCTACGTGGCCTCTTGTTTGTGCCCTTTTGTTCTTAGGAGCAAAGTTTTTAATGTGAGTAGAGAATAGTGACTGCCAAAAAATTCTCCGTCCCCAGCATAGTTCTTCATTAAATGTGGCACTTTTTTTAGATTTGGTATGTCAAATATTCAGCCCTGTTAATATTAACAAATTTGTTATTAAATTTGAATACTATCAGCAACTCCTTGAAATATCATATGGATCAGTTTCCATCTGTACAGCATCATTCACACACGTGCTTGACCTAATCAGTGCTTAATTAGTATTAAAGCAAAAATTGAGAAACTAACAGATACATACTGTATGTACTAAATTAGAAAACTACAACAAAACAGTTTTAGATCAATAGATGATTTACAAAGTAGTTGAATAACACATATATAAAAAAGAACTGTGAGCAGCAGCAAAAACTAAAGAACACAAATCCAGACAAATTAGCCCAATTCAGAATATGAATTTGTTAAAATGTAGAATATAATCTAGATACAATTGAAAATGAAATAGCTAAACAAAGTACAGTAAAGCACATTCTGTCCAAAGAAAGATAAGATTATATGGTTCAGGGACACTGCAAAAAAACATATCCTTCCCCACTTTTTTCTTTATATTACCAGATAAATCAACTGACAGTATGCTGTTTGCAGCATTCTCTTTCATTGGCCTATAGCAGATCATTGATTGATTTAGAGGCTTATAGCAGAAATATAAAATTCAAAAGTTCACAGAAGTGTGCTGAGCAGGCTGCAGGATTGGAAGGTACTGTGCACTACAGGAGAGAGCAATGAGCAGCTGTGTCTGCAACAGTTGTCAATAACTGGTGTTAGATTAGTAGGAACTTGGCCAGTCTCTGTTAAGTGCTTAATTTAAAATCATATTCCTTGCTTAATTTTTTCCAGTTTGTTTTGTTAGATTTACTAACATTAACACACATACTGTATATACTGCATATACTTTCTTATTACTCATGTGCTAAAATAAATAGAACATCATATAACAAGTCTGGCACAGAAAAATCTGTTCACTTTTCTCTTTTTTTTTTAAAATAAAACATGCAAAAAATCATTAATAATAAAATGAGCTTTATATACTTAATCCAGTGTACTTTATGTGTTACATTTCGGGTACTGCTGACAACAAGTAGTGTTTATGGTTATACAACTGAGTATAGTTTGTCAAGTAAATGATGTTGCATAGTACTTCCACAAGTCCAAACTAAAACAATTAAGTTCAGTGCTGCTCATACATTCTGTAATATTTCTTTGCTTTTTTTGCCACTGTCTAAATTGGATTATGAGTAACAGCTGTACGTCATGCACATTAATCTCTGCTCTGTCTCTGAGACACAGTAATGAGGGAGAATGAACTGTAATAACCTCTTGTCACTGTTTAGTAGAGTAAGCAGGAGTATTTATCAGGCTTGAAGGTAATCTGACTTTCTTTCTGGTCTAATTACCTATGGGCATATCATGATGGGTACAGCTAAGCACACTGTTTGTATTCGTAGATGGACCATTTTTAATAATATAAAATACATATGTTCTTTCATTCTCCATTACGTTTTCAATTGCAACAGTTATTTGGTTTCATTGTCTGATGTTTTCAAAATGTCCCTGGATTAATCTAAATATGGCATTATTATGCATTAAAAGGTGCTTATAGAAAGCTAAGGAAACATTTTAAGTAGAGACTGACAGTGGTCGCTTTGTACTTTCATAGTAGTGAAATTCTAAAAAAAAAAAAACAAGAACAGTCTTTGACCCTGTTTGTCTGGTTGCTGCCAGATTATTGATCAAATGATCCTGCCAAGATATTTCAAAGGAATTTCAGGGAAGATGAAATAGAAGATAATTTATACAGTTTAGATAGACAATTTAGTTTTCTTTTCTAAATACACTTGTGCTTAACTTCCACTTTAGTACTTCAGTACTTTAGTACAGATGTCCAGGCTTGACTTCCTTGTGGCAACTAGAATCCATCCAATCCGTCCGTTGAATATCTGGATCCAAAATCTACAGTCTTTTCTGTTTCGGGATAAATATACTCTTTTTTATCCACTTTGTGTATGTCAATTCATTAATTATTCTTGATTTATTATTTTGGTCTTAATAATTCTTCACCATGAAACAGTTTTCGTTCTGGTGATAATTCTTTAATAAGCTGGTCCATTCCGTTTTCTACTCAATGAAGAGTTGAGTTTGATGGCTTATTTTAAGCTTATTTTAAAAGACCAAATTATGTTTTTAAATGCTCGTAGCTCATGCTAGATATTGCAGTTCTGTTTAGGTACAGTATGACAAGCCTTGATTGTTATAAAATTTTCTAAATATTATTCTGTTCAGGTGGTCACTATGGAACAAGATTGAACCTCTTGGATGGAATAATAGTTAAGTACTGTTTCAAAAGCATTTTCATCATATACAGTATATGAAAACAAAGGCAGAACACTGAATATTTTTCTATCCCTCTCTTTGTATTTCTAGTATTTTCCTCGATAATAATTTATTATGGCTGTTCTGATACCTTTTTGTACCATGTAAGGTGTTTCCTTTACTTAAAGTTAATGTTAATCGATATGGATGTTTTCATTGTTTTTTTTTTCATTTGTTTTGTTGATTAGTAAGGATTTCTATTAATGTGGAGTGATTTCTTATGAACAAGGGAAACTTTGAAGATCAATGCAATCAGGTGTCAAGAACAAGGGAAACTTTGAAGATCAATGCAATCAGGTGTCAAGATCAATTCCTGAAAGGGGAAGTGTTTGCTGGTTCTTCTTCCTGTCTGTGTAGCCAATCAGACATACGGTGCAGCATACAGTAACTGAAAACCTTTCACAGTTAATTACTTAAAACATTCAAGTACAGCTATTTATAAAACACCCAAGAGCCAGTTAGAAGTATTACTCTTATGCAGTTAATTTAATAATTACCCGCACTATGTAACTGGGAGAGAGGAGTGGTGGGGCAGTGGTGAACATTGCTGACTCACAACACTGGGGTCCTGCATTCAATCCTAGGTTGCTGTTTGTGTGGATTTTGTACGTTCTCCCCGTGTTCAGGTGGGTTTCCCCTCGTGTGCTCCAGTTATCTCCCAGAGGCCAAAACCATACTGGTAGCCTAGTTGGCTTCTGTGAAAGTTGGCCCTGTGTCTGTGTGACTGTCATGGTTCAGCGCAAGCTCTCATGGGAGACCTCCACAGCCCAGGCGGCTGAAGTCCCAGGGAGGGCGGTGACGTCACCATGCTGCAACCACCTCCGCTGTGTGTGTGTGTGTGTGTGTGTGTGTGTGTGTGTGTGTGTGTGTGTGTGTGTGTGTGTGTGTGTGTGTGTCTGTCTGTATCTGTATCTGTATCTGTATCTGTATCTCTGTGTGTGTGTGTGTGTGTGTGTGTGTGTGTGTCTCTGTCTGTCTGTATCTGTATCTGTATCTGTATCTCTGTGTGTGTGTGTGTGTGTGTGTGTGTGTGTGTGTCTGTGTCTGTGTCTGTGTCTGTGTCTATATGTGTGTGTGTTTATCTGTGTTTTTGTGTGTATCTGTGTCTGTGTGTCTGTGTGTGTGTGTCTGTATCTGTGTTTGTGTCCAGTGTCACATCCAGGATGTGTCCCGTCAACGTTGGGTTGCAGCGACCCTGCGACCCTGTATTGAAAGAAGCAGTTAGAAGATGGGTGGATGTTACACAGTTCTTAAATTACAGGTCGCAGCTCTGGACAAAAAAACACAGAGATTTCAGGACCTCAGTCTGACACTCTTAATTAAAAATAAAAGAACTCTGCACAAATGATCCCTTACCAGCCCTTTGACTTTTTATTATGAAATATGCTGATGAGGGGTTGGGGAGATATTCCCTGATTGTGGTCTGGGAATCATTTAAAACATTTCTGATGAATGGTGCTCTTTTGTACATGTATGTGAGTGTTGTATGAGAATGGGTATTGTGTTATGACTGAGATAGACTGGAATGAACAGTTTACTCTCCTGTTTGGGTGGTAATTGATTGCATCTGTGCATCTCACACGTACTGCAATTGTATTATTAAGGCAATCGTGAGGAGCTTAGTCCTTGCTAGTTTGCAAATTTTCTTCTGTCTTTTATGTGCACTAGTGAAGGAAATAATGCCTGTGGTTTTCGCACCTCATAAGGAAACATCTTGAACATCTTACCTTCCATTCCTTTCATCTTGTTGGGGATTTTTTTTTTCTTCGGTTGACGAGAGAGTTCAGTTAAGAAAGTTAACATGAGAAAATATTAAAATCTAATCTGGCTTCTGTCAAGGTGTGATGTTGTTGTGAGCATGTTAGTTTAGCATTACAGGAGACAGTGGACAAGAGTGACAGATGGTTTATCTGCCTATAAGAAAAGGGTAGCTTCCCAAGGCTGGGAGACAGATAAAACTGATTAGAGGTGGGTTCCACAGCATTTTACATACTCACGTGATGTAGATTACAGGGATCCTTTTTGGATGGGGGAAGGGTTGTGCTGTGTTGTCTTTTTTCTTCTCCTAATAAATACAAGTGGCATTTTTCATAATTTGCTCAGTGGCTGCAAGGGATGTCACGTGGTGACGTTAGAGCTTCCTATTTCACAAACAAGCCGAGTAAAATACTCATCAGGCCACCTGTAGTGAACGTTCATTCTGTTTCCGGCATCGAGAAGACTTCAGATCTCTTTTCCATGAGAGCCATGATGAGCAATGCACGCTATCATTTTTCAACCACTCAACTTCGTACTGTTTTTTTTTAATCGAGTCCTTTGTTGTATATGCTACCCTACATACCCTACATACTGTACATAGTAATAGTCAGCATCAACAAAAGTGTGTTATTGCACTTCTGAAGTGTAATGTTCCAGTAGAAAACAGACTAGTGCTGTCTATGGACACAGGCTGCAAAGAGGCCTCCTGTCACTGGGGCTACAGTCACACAGCCCCTGTGGCATCATCAGAAAGTGTAAATTGGTTCCCTTCTCTGCTTTAGAGTATGAGAATCGGGGGGTTGCCTTTGATTGTGCCGTGCTAGTTCTTTGCAGTGCTTCCTCTAAATCTAGAAATGTTACTCCCGTCTCAGATGGCTGCCCAGTTATTCTGAGCACGTTCAGAGATGTTATTGCCAGTTAACAAGGACACAGCACTACATAGCTGTTGACTGGGAGGCTTCCAGATGCTTCACTAAGTAGACTCCGGTGTAAATGAGGCTGAAATACTATGTTAATTAGTTAGTATGATATCTCCAATTTGAAGCCCTTCTGTTGGCTCTCCGGACTGTTTTACATTTATTTAAATGCTTCTATGTCTTTTGTAAGAAACAGGTTACGGGTGTGATGGCTCATAATCACAGAAGCTGCTCTACTGTATGTGTAGAACAAAATTCATAATTGTCCTGACTCTGCAATTGCAAAGACGAAGGGGTGTTTTTTTTGTCTTTAATTCTTAATGCGGCTTGTGGGAAATGTAAATAACCCCAGTAGACATCATTGCTTTGTTGTTAGTGCATTGGGTAAAGATTCTTATTTTCCCTGGACCCTCAAAAAAGATGATTTCCATATATGTTTAATTATGATGTTGAGTGGTTTAAAAATACTTTTTGGATTGAGTTACTCATCCAAACTCTTTATCCTGCACAGGGTCATGGGGGAAACTGGTGCCTAACTGGGTATTGGATGCAAGGTGGGATACATCCTGGATGGGGCGCCAGGATCATATATTTCCATATGTTTTGTTTTGTTAATTTTGTACAGTGGAGTCGTGAAGTCAACAGGTGGTCATAATTAATCAAGTATCAGCTACCACGATAAACTTCAGTTACATTCTTTTTTATAGTCAATGTGCTTGATTCTTATGGTCTTAATTATTGAGTGATTGCACTCTCAAATGTAACTAAAATGAATGTTTTGCAATACTTTATGTCACTTGAAATCACTGGGCTGAACACAAGGTAAGTTTTGTTACTATGTGATCAAGTGTGTTCACGGCACGAAAAGTAAAATGTATATTGTGGTGTATTGATCATTGATGTTAATTTCATGATCAATTTCATGATTGGCTGCAAAGCAAAAATGAAAAGTGTTGCCATGCTGTCCCAATCCTTCCTAAAGGCTCTGTACCTGTCAGTCACAGAGATGCTCTAGAAGCTATTGTGAGTCTCCTGGATGTGTCCTTTGTCAATGCACAAAAAATAAAAGCAATAATTTATTTTATGAACTGCTAAAAATGAATGCACAAAACGATAGGTACTTCTGTCTGCCTTTTCTTTTTCTCATTTCTCATTTCTCATTTTCTCATTTTTCTCATGCTTGCTGCCTGCATTATAAATATTTTATGAAGTTCCAGTAGGCAGCTGCGTCAGCATGTTTGGGCTGCAGAGGAACAGGTAAAGGTTTTTTCCTCGTTGAAAGGAAAGACAAGATACGCAATGTTTTGGCTCTGGAGTCATTAGGACTCTTTGGAGAATTGTGTTACTCTGCCATACACTGTACTGTACATTTTTCTGACTGGCGAGTGTTTTTATTCACTGGAGAATAGGTGTCTAATTGAACATATTTCATATGAAAGTCAATCAGGAATATTAGTGGTGTTCTGGGTGCATGGATTCATAGATCAGGACCAAAAATAACAATGACAAAACAGAACATTTCCATTCCTGAAGATGCTACACAATAGCTCTCCGTATAAGAAATTCACTTACTTCAGTTAATTATTATGCAGTGATTTTCCATTAAACTTACACATTTTAACACAGTTGTGTTCAATAATACATGGAAATGTATAAACACATTAATAAATAGTAAAATATTAAAATTAGTATTTTCAAAATGATTATTTTTCTATTTCAGAAATAAATAATAAAATCATACCTAAAAATAACTCACTATTTAAATATTTTGGGATAGATTAAGCAGCACATTTCATTTTTCTTCAGAGGGTTTTATGTACCATAATTTGCTTTCCCAAGCCATTTCCAATATAAAGCATGGCTTTGTTTCTGAAACTGTGTCACAGCGAGGCTGGGGTCTGTCAATGACTCAGAGTAACCTTCCTGGTCTTGCATAGTAATCCTCATTAAGGAAGTGTTTCTAAAGATTTGCTCAGCTGTAAATGCTTCTTATTACCATGCCGAAGAGATCGCTTGAATGTTTAGTTACACATTCAGGACATTTTTTTAAGATTCAGTATTAGCAATAGCTTGTTTTTGCTTTTTCTTAAAATAGTAAAACTGTGGTAAATGCAATTATCTTTAATGTGCAGCAATGTTGCACATTATAATAGTTTGTTTCTTGTAATTTGTTTACTGTGTATAATTTGTATGATCTGTATAATATGTTTACTGTATAGCTAACAAAGGGTGCTCTAGGAACATGTTAAGATTGTGTACTCGTTCTAATCACACAATTCAAGTGCTGTTCAAAAGTGAAACATATTCTAAGTGAGCAACACCTTTGCAAAATATATTTTTTAAATTTTCTTTTCACATTACCAATGTGATATCACAACAAAAGTGTCAAGTATGGTGCATTTCTAACAGATTTTGATTGGCCTTCATTATAAAAAAAACAGTCCATTGTGCACAGGTTTCTGCAGTATGGACCAGTTTGTTTCCCATATGATGTGAATTTATGTTGAAAAGTGGGAAAAAGGCAAAAATACAGCTGGGCTTTTCTTTTGCTCTTATGCTTCAGTGGCAATTTGTCAGATCTAGTATGAATGCTTGCCTTCATCAACCTTTGTGACGGAGGCTTGGGTTCAGATCTTATTTAGCTCTAAGCCGATTGTGCTCCTTTCCTTTGTGGACTGAGCATAACCAGTTTCTTTGCATCCAATCCCTTCAGGGTTTGGCCATTACATCACTGTCAGACGATGTCTTTGCCAAGCATCAAGAGAGAGACTCCTTGTTGTTCCCTCTGAAAGGAAAACGAATTAGGAATATGGGAAAGTGAAGAAATCACATGAGCTTTCCATGAGAACTGCTAACAAAAAAAACCAACAACTGAACTTTGATGAACAAAAGGCAGCATTCCAGATAGGAGAATGTTTCAAAAAGTAGCTTACAGTATATGGATTCTGAATTGGAGAGACTACAATCTATTAACAGGAGGCCAAATAAGTATGGAAGAGCAGTATAGATGTTTTGGCAATTACAATGAGACCCACTAGGTTAGGTTCTTTTGTCTACACATACAGAAATAGAATACCGTACAGAGATGTTTCTGAGACAGACAGGAAGAGAAAAAGAAAGACTGGCAGTTTTAATCATTTTAAAGAAATTTACTGAGAAGTACACACAGAAATTTCAATGCAACATGTACAGTACATAGAAGACACATATCTCCTTCAATAACTCAGTGTGTTATTACTTTTTCTGATTTTGACCTCTCACCATGTTGTGGTTTATCATGATGTGATAAAAAGCATTAATAATGTTATGCTTCCAAATCCGGTTCTGCTACAGTTATCTTTTGATTACTATTGGATAACAGTAATACTGCAAATACTGGAAACGTTGTCTGTGCCTTCAGCTGATTAGGCTTAAGAGCTGGATTTTATCTGTATCATAGTTTAACACCATATCACATTCATATTTTCATATATCATGCTAACAAGAAGAATGAAAATGAAAGTAGTCTCATTTTAATATTAAAGATAAATTCAGTAGTATTCAAGCTACAATAAAAAAGGAGAGTCTGCAATAGAGATATTGGGAGTAGAACCCAAGAAAACTAAACATCTACCATCTAAATTAAGTGATACCTAAATTTATGAAGTGTTTGCCACATAATGCAAGAGATGAAGCTACTACATTAGTGGGAGATTGTGATGCAAATGTAATCACTAGGGAGTGTAACTCTCTAGCAGAGAGTCGTGGTGAAGAGAACATTAATGGATATTCACTACTCTTGAGAGCTGAAAAAATATGGAAGAGTTGGAGGTGTACGTGTACAGGTAGAGGTGGTCATCACAGGAGATTATACTTTTCCTCACGCAGATTGTGAACGCTAATAGGAGTATCACGAGCTGAAACTGTGAAGAAAGAGAACACAACATTTCGGCCGTGGAGCCTTGTTCACACCTGAAGAAGGCTCCACGGCCGAAACGTTGTGTTCTCTTTCTTCTTTTTTTCAGCATGGAATAAACCTATTACTTGTTCCTTTGCAGCCTACGCATGCTGACGCAGCTACAGTATCCACCATAGGGAGAGGGTGATAACTCTCTGGTTGGTCTCCAGTGCAGACTTTGCAGTGGATGTTTAACTGATGATTGCTGCACAGATATTTTGATGATGAAGGTAAAGGATGCTGACAAATTTGGAGGAAATCTGTACTCTGGAAGATCATCCAGAGTGCCTCGTGATTCATAGAGTACATCTTTTTGTCAGTGGATTCTAAGAGGTTAGCATTGTTACTGTCATTTCCCCCTTCATTTATAGACTAGCTCATGTCAGGTATGCCTCTGTAGATTTTGAACCCACACTGTGATTCAGGTTGAGGCCCTACAGTAAGAGGAGTGAAGTGGCTTGGGAGAATTCTTATAATGATCTTACAGTAGACAGAGAAGAGATCTCTGTCATTTCTACTTTTGGATTTGTCCCCTTTCTTGGCATCCTGGAAACCATTGGAGAGTACCTTCATATCCCTGCCATATGATGAGGATGTGCAGGTGTAGTGTTAGTTCCTGTCACCTGTGCTTACGAATTTTATCACCTTCTGCTGTTCTGTCATTCTTCATGTGCCTGTAAATTTGCAACTTACATTGAGTGTAGACTCCCGAAGCTCGTTTCTAATTGACTCTCGCAAGGATTTGAAGATTCTATTACTGTTAGAAGACTCTTGATTTAGCATATTTTAAAAACGCTCCTTAGTCACCTCGGCTAATGCAATATTGATTGCCTTTATGTCAAACAAGAAAAACACATATTCTTTTAAGAAATGTTTCATGCAGATCAAGTGCCCATGCCTACTTATTATTCCTTTTAACTGCATTTCACTTCAGTTTTCAGATGTCCCTCTAATTTACTGTAGGCCACTGGCATTCATAGAGTGATTCAAGGGGGTTCATTTATAAAGGTTCTGTGGCCTTGAAGCATCTTATTTTACAGTCTAGTATAATATGGTACTGTAAGTGCTGTAAATACTGTAAGAGCACGCGTATTTTCCAAAAACAGAAATAAACTTTATATACGACTGAGAAAAAAAAATGAATCGGTATATAATACCTGGAAAATGAATTTTAATAAAAATATATAGTGTTTTAAATGCCCTATTATGTTATTTTGAAATATAAATAATTCTATGTTGCTTTTTATTGTGGAATTTAATGGAATTCTTGCAGTATGTTTAGTGCAAAACTGGGATTTGGAAGGAATCTACTAAGAGTGCTGTGTGATGAACCAGTTGTTCCAGTTGATAAAAGACATCATGACATGTACTGTAGCATAAGCATGCTTTTTTCCAAATGCTGGCCTCAACAGTGACCGTGAGTACGATGCTCTCTTAGGTTATTCATTTAATATATAAAGCAGGTTTGATTATTAATCGGGGTCATGAAGATTGCCTACTATACTTTATTTTATTGTTACCCTGTGCAGAGGAGCTTGTGTACCCAGACCAGACCTGGAAAAACAAACATTGCCATGCGACAAGCAGCATGGAAAGAAATAATTCTGGGTGAATTGTTCACAACCTAAGTGATAGATTGTGTCTTGTATTGAAGAACAAACACAATTTGGAGGATCCTCATTTCTGTATTACAGCTGGTTTATATGTTAAAACCCTTTGTAAGGGTCACATTGTGTTATTCATTCCAGTCACAAGGGAGAATCTGAAACATAACTTTATCAGCCTTGTTGCCCGTTTTTGTAGCTACTGTGTCTCCAGTCCCTCTTTGTGAAATGTTCATTTTATGAATTCAGCTTTGGTTAAACTGTGAAGAGAAACCAGATTCCACTGCATTTGTTAACTGAAGTCTTCCCCAGTCTTCTTTAAATCTCTTCTTTCCTTTCCTTGAGATTGTTTTCTTGAGATTATACAGTATCCCTTTCTTGAGATATGATGAATTTTGAGCTTTCCCTATTTATTGCTGTGACTGAAATGCTTGTATATGATACAAACACAAAAGAGTAATCTTTGCAATGGTCCGACATTGAGCACTTACAACTATTTACAAATTTACATTTCTTGCTTAAACATGGTAAAAGTTTATCACCTGTAAATTATATTATAGTTAGTATACAATTTGCAATTGTGGGTCACTGCACATTAGTAAGGTATCTGAATTAAGTTGGTTATGTGGTACAGGACCAATGTTACTTTGAAGTTGATAGTTTGAACCTTGTGTCAGGGTTTTTAATGGAAAGCAAAACTTTTGTAACTGGGCAGAGGTAATAAGAGGTTTGCAATCATTTGATAAGGTGGAGACATTGCATCACATTTGTTTAACAGTGCTGGGCCAATGCATTTGGGAAAAGCCACAGAGCTAAAATGCTTTGTTTCAGATGCTTGAGGGTGATAAATCAATAGACTGAAATGTAATATTATCAAAATATGATATCATAAAAAGTACAACATACTCCTGGTGTATTTTTAAATTCAATTTTGTTTTCCATTTTCAGGAGCAAAATAAGAGGTTTTTATCTGTTGTATTCATTTGACATTGAACTTCAGCTTGTTATGGAATGTAACTAGTGCAATGGCGCCATCGCCTGGTAGCTGCAGTTCACTTCATGTTAACAAGGCTTAGAATGATGTAAAGAGAAGAAGGAAAACACAACGTTTCGGCTGTGGAAACATGTTTTCTTTCTTCTCTTTTCAGCATGGAATAAACCTATTACTTGTTCCTTTGCAGCCTACGCATGCTGACGCAGCTCCCCACCTGAACTAAGAATGATGTAGTACATTAAGAGCATACTTGAACTTTTAAAAAACCAAAACAATTAAGAAAAATAAAAGAAATAGCATATTAATCAGATAGACACTAATTTGTGTTTTCCCTTAACCTTTTTTTAATTTGAAATACACATAAATTGGAAAGACCTTACAGCTGGTTCTTAGGTATTCTAACAAAATGTTGGCTTTCAGAAGCGTTTGATAAAATTTTGATTTGTGAATTCTCATTGATCATGACAAATAGAACCGGATAAAATGTAGATGAGAAACCAATTCTTGTTCTCTTATAAAGACGCACGTACTGTAGTTGTAAATATTGTGGGGAAATTTGGGGAGATACTCATTGCAAAAGTTCAGATGAAGGTGGTGCCCCTCCGGAAACCATGTTCTGAGAAAACCAGAGATGTACAGTATACAAAGTAAGCTTATTGCCTGCTGGCACCATAGTTGTTTTTCGTCCCACTCATTAGGATGCATCTAGTCCTAGTGAACAAATTTATAAAGTACCAAAAGCATTTGTTTTAAACTTTTTTTTTAATTGGGTTGCAAACTAACCCAAAATGTCAAACAGAATGGACATCTTTGCAGTTTCATGCATTCGTATGAGAACAGATGTGTACCTCCCAGGAAGATCTGGATATACCCCAATCAGAAGCCCTGGAGGAATAAAGACATCTGCTGCAGACTTAAAGCACTCTCTGCTGCCTTCCAGTCAGCTGACAGAGAACTGTATAAAAAAATCAAGGTATGGCCTGGAGAAAGCCATTAAACTGGAAAAACAGGAATACAAGGACAAATTAGAAAAACAGCTTGGGGAGCAACTCAAGGTGCATGTAGCAGGTGTATAGAGCCTTTAAGAGAGTGGAAACCTGTAAAGCAACCGGCCCAGATGGTGTCTCCCATCATGTCCTTAAAACCTGTGCAGGTCAGCTGTCTCCTGTATATACAGACATTTTTAACCTGTCTCTGTCCCTGTCAGTTGTACCAGAGTGTTTCCCGAAAAGCACAGTTGTGTCACTGCCCAAGAAGACCAACTTGTTTGAATGATTACCGTCCAGGGGCACTCATGAAGTGCCTGGAAAGCGTAGTATTGACATATATAAACTGCACTATCCCAGACTCCCTCAACCCACTCCAGTTTGCTTACTGCTTGAGCAAGTCAATTGATGATGCCGTATCTCTAGCAGTACATACTGCCCTAGAACATTTAGACCAGTGGGGCACCTACACTATCTTAGGATGCTGTTTATAGATTACAGCTCTGCCTTTAACATGATTGTTCCTGCCAAGATGGTCCCACAACTCAGGAATCTGGGTTTGTGCAACTCTGTCTGCAACTGGATACTGAATTTTCTGAAGGGCAGATCTCAGGTGGTGCAAATTGGCAACAATATTTTCTCCACAGTGATCCTAAACACTGGAGCTCCAAAGGGTGCTGTCTCAGTCCTAGGCTGTACTCCTTGTTCAGGCTGATCAGTAACAATAAAGAGTCTGCATATAGGAGTGAGGGATAGAGCATCTTACAAGATGGTACCTTGACAACCATCTGGCCCTGATAGTCAACAAGACAAAAAAACTCATTGTGGACTTCAGGATACCCAGAGGGAGTCTCTGCTTCACCGACTTGGATTGGTCTCACTAAATAGAAGCCAGTCTGAAAAATGCACAACATCACCTGCACTTTCTGCTGTGCCTGAAGAAATGCTATATGGGGAAGAATATACTCATAAACTTTTACGGCAGAACCATAGAAAGTGTTCTCACTGTATGAAATTACAATACTGCCATAAATGACAAAGTCACTCTACAGTGGGTTGTGGCAATGGCGCAGAGGATTATAGGATGTGATTTACCATCAATCGATGAGATTTACACCATCTGCTGTTGCAATAAAGCCTAATCCATCATTCAGCATCTCACATATCCCACCACAAACTGTGCTCCCCCTGCACTCTTGCAAAGCACTACTGCACCATTTATTTATTGCATTGTTTATTGTCTGTACATACTGTCACTGTTTATTATTTATTTACTTTTTTATAACATACTGACTGCAGTGTGAGGTATCTGTTGTCTTTTTCATGAATACCCTCTTCTACCTCAGCATTTCCCATTTTGTATTTATAGCTTAAGGTTTTACTACTTTTGTGCAATACCCTGCGCTTGCCTGCGTTCAACATAATGTTTTGTTAGTTTTGAATTTGATCAAAATTGATTTTTCCAAATGGTTTTCAATTGCTACTTCTAAAGTATATGATCCTCTTAATTTGATACTAATAAACTAATTGATCTGGTATCTAGAACTTTTAGAGAAATTAAATAAAGAGCAATGGTCCTAGTACAGATCCCTGTGGTACTCCAATAATTACATCACCCAAGTTTGAGTATTCACCCCTTATCTGTACCCTTTCTTTTCTATGTAATAACAAATTCTTGATCCATATGATACCCTGAATGCTTATCACCTGTAAATTGAGAATTACTCGTTTATGAGGAATGTTATCAAAAGTCTTCTGAACATCTAAGTGCACAATATCATTATGTCCCTAATGTATCTTTTCTAATACGATCCTTTCTTCTATTATATTATTTCCCTATAGTTTCGTTAATAAAATCCCTTCCAATACCTTACAAATAATAGAAGTCAAACATTTCAGTCTGTTATTATGTGATTCAGTTTTCTCCCCTTTTTATGGATCGACATGACTTAAGCGACTCTTGGACACAGTGTTTGTGACAGTGAATAAAAGGAATGCATCTCCTAATATTTTAATACAGAGTATAAAAATAAATAAATAAGTATAGTATCAAAAATAAATTATTTCAATCCAAAAGAAGATGAAAATACTATCTACAGGTAAATTACAAGGTTTCCATTGCTGAAAGTAAAAAACTAACTGCTTCTAAAACATTCATACTTAGATGAATAAAATGTCTATAAAAAACAAAATTAATGGATATATAAATGTGTTGTTGAACAACAAAAGCTCTTTTACCCATTTGGTCACAGTGTCACAGTAATTATGGCAGGAAATGCTTGAAATGTGCCCATATTGTGAAATAACACACACCTGTACATAACCATGCATAACCATTTTTCCTGTAAATGTCTTTTAAAAGGTTATTCTCTAATTGGAAAAAATAAATTATATCTACCGTAAGGATGTAACTGTATTTCTTATCATTCACTTATTGTAGCTTTATTTTTGGACAGAAACACATTTCTATAGAATAGTTTTACACAATAATTTGGGGTTTATTATTTATCAGAGTGGAAGTGCAAATTAAATATTTATTGCACAATACTGCAATGTTATACTTTTGTATTAAAGCACAATATTGGCACATTACTTAGAACTACATACACATACACAGCAAACAAATTGTAAAATATCCCAAATATTCCACTGACCATCCCCAGGTTAACCATTACCATGACCGATAAAAAACTCTAACTTGTCAAAGTTTATAATAAAAAAACATCTCAGAATCATAGTTGCTTTCTTGTATAAATTTATTTGTTGTTTCTGAGAACTAAGGAACACAGCCTGTTCGCATGCACAGACTGGTGTCATGATTTGCATCTATGATACAAAGGCAAGTACAGTATGTGTTTATGTATTATTAGTGATCAAACATTATTTTTCTGTGCGCTATTACTATTGTTATAGTTGAGCATCATAATCATTATTCATGCTGCTGTTTGTTTGCAAACAGCACAAGACATTTTCCAGTGCTGCTCTATTTTATATTGCCTTGCTTACCAATATAAGGTATAAACATACAGAATTTCCATTTATACTTAATGAATGAATAAAATTGCATCAGTATAGGTGACTATACATTGTTAGTAATTGTTGCTATCTGCCATTATAAGGGCAAGATACTGTATGAGCATAAATAGCTTAAATGGTTGTTTGCCACCTTTTTTTATTACGGGGATGAATTGTCACTGAACAATGTTACATGATCAATCAATCGAGTATCAGGTATGAAGTATCAAGTAACAGTACAGCATATAGTGGTGTTGCCAGCAATGAAATGCTTTATCAGCGAGCTGGTTAAGAGCGATAGAAGAGTAGAAGGACAGAAGTTTACAACAAATTACACGATTGTTATTTACAATACAATTTACAGATTGTGCGAAAGGATAGGAGGTATTTAGTGCGTTCATACAGTATGTCCTGAGAGTGCAAAGTGACAGGAGGGCACTGGTGCACCTGTCAGTTCAAGGAGGTTGCCTGTTCGCCAGCGGCCGTTTGGGTCATTGCAGGTGTCTGCTGTGGTTGGCTGTTTATGTTTATGTTTTGGACAGATCATTCTTCTGAAACGTCCTGAAATAAATTATTTCTAATCATTTAAACCATACAGTATGCACAGCTATAAGACACGTACTTACTTTTCTTTTTCAGTAACATATGTGTACAGTATGTATACAGGTAAGGGAATGTACATTTCTACATGCAAAAGCTATAAACAGACAAATTTCAGTGTAGAGATTCCTTTTATAATGGAATCATAAATCTATAATTGGTTGCTTTCTTCTGTTATTGTCCTTTTATTGTCAGCAGCACTTTATTTTGTTACTACATCCAAGAGGGAAATATAATCCAGGGATCTTCAGTTATTAAACATTCACATAGAATGGATTAACACATTTCCCTTTTCTCTATCTTTCAGTATGTCTACCCTTTATCTCCAGTCTGTTAAATGAGGCTGCCCACACCAGTAAACATTATGTATATTTGCCCAGATGTCACACATTGAAATGAAAACCTGGTCATTACACAGCCAAAGGGCTTGCCATATGGTGTGTAATTTATCATGCACTGTAAGAGGTGGGGGGTACATACTGCTCCTTTTTAACATCAGTGCAAATGCAGTGACCATATTGGCAGAGCCTCCGAGCAAGTGTTTGATAAGATACTGAAGTCCATTAAGTGCCACTTGCAATGCATCACATTCTGAAATCTGGATGAGCAGGCATAATTTAACACAGCTCTTCCCATTTTTGGTTTCTCAGGGAGACTGAGTACAATTGTACTGCCTTCTCCCTGCGTTTAAATGAAGCATTTTTAATGAACAAAATCTCAAATGAATATAATATTTTCAGGTTTACTGATTCATGTTATTTTTGATTATCACTCCACCATGACTCAGTTCCTTAACTTGAGATGTCAGAATAACAGGGAATCCAAAAATAGACTGCTTTAACCATCTGGCTCTCTAGATAAGCTCCGAAGCATCATTTTGCTGCATGTTCTCTGTACACAATTATCTGACACCAGCAGACATTCTACAAATATTCACAAGATCAGCCCAGGTCACACAGTAAGGGCTGGTAAACAATGCATTAAATATCACAGGACACTGTCTCTCAGAAGTCTTATTACATCCACACAAATTATATTGAGCTGTCTGCAACCTTTCACATTACCAAATGCCTTTTAATATAAATTACAATTCAAAGTAATTACAATATCTGTGATATTGAGGTGCACACAGACTACAGTGTCACACAACAGAAAACATCTAAGAATTCTAAACATATTAATTTTGAATCAATGTTTTTTATTTTATTTTGGCGCTTCAAATTAAATGCAAGTGTGGCACATTGAATTGATCAATAAAATTAGACCATTAATAAATTGTGTTTTTGACATTTTTTTAAACTGGTTTAAATGAATATTTCTTGATCCAGTTTTTATTCAGCATAATCACTTAATCCTAGATAACCTGATATCCCCTATTAATTGTTTGTTAAGGCCTACAGAAAGTGTCATCTCATCACTTTCAATAACCTCTGATGCAGTCCGTGATCATGCTGGACCAGAGCCCTCCCTGGGAGGAAGGCACACTTCCTGTTTATTGGAGCTCTTTCCCTTTGTTTCACTCCTCTTTCTCTGCCCTTTGCCCCTTGGCGCTTAACATAATAAATGACACCCTGAGCTCTGGTGTGGTGCCCGCAGCTTTTAAAGGAGCTGCAATCAGTCAAAACTTTTAGCTAATTTTGCCCCAAAATTCAATTTGCCTCTTCATGTGAAAATATTAGAACATACTGTAATCATCTCAGTTTGAATAATAATTTATTTATAATTTATAAATAAGCTTTTTGAACCCTTTCAATCTGCCATTAGACAGGTACAGAGCACTAAAATGGCTCTTGTTAAATTATTAATGGTATCCTCATGGCAAGTGATTTGTCTTAATTCACTATTTATAAATAATTATTAACTAACCAATTCGCCCTTCCTCTCGGTGTCGTGACCTTGACATGGTGGGGAAGCTTCTGTGCCTTAAGAGCCTGAGAGTTACGCCCGTATGAGTCCTGACTCCTGGGTATATAACCATATTGGATTGGTTTCAGGTGAGGTGCCAGACCAAAACCGCACGCCGGTCCTCCAGTCTGGCTCTTGGGCAAAGCATTATCCCATAAAAATATCAACTGTTACAGAAACTACAGTGTGATTGTATGGTCACCCCTGATGAAAGCCAGACGGAAGTCAGGAGTGCGATGGAGAGTCTACTGGGGCCTAAAACCAAGATCCACCTTTGCACATGGAACGACCTTTGAGCTTCCAAGACAGCACAAGTCCTCAGTGATCAGAGGAGGTACAGTCCCAATATCCTGGAGACAAGCGACTGGCTCTTGATGTCTGGCGATGAATGATAGGACCTTTATTCTTTACTCAGGCCACAAAAGTACATACACACAGTACATGATGTAGCCATTGTACTTTCCAATGAGAAAGCCAGATCCTAATGGAACAGGAGCTAGTGAGTGACAGGGTGATAAGAGCATGTCTCAAATCAAAGTTCTACAAACTCACTATCCTGCAAAGCTGTGGACCAACTAATGAAGCTGAAGAAGAAGACAAAGATGGTTGAGAAAACTCCAAATGGCTGTTTCTAAGTACCCAAGCTCCAGATAACTAGTGACAGGAATGCCACAGTGATATCTGACAACACAAACTAACCACCTTGTCATAGGCAGTAACATCTACCCACACAAGAACAGTCATAAGCTCACATGGAAGTCGCCAGATGGCAAAATCTCCAAGCACATAGTCCACATCATCATTAATGGCCAGTGGAGCAGGTCATTATTGACATGAGAGTTTACCAATTTTGGACAATAATACCATTGTGTGTTTACCATTCTGCATTGATACTTGCAGAGATCACTATCTAATTGCTGTAGCTCATACTCACAAAGATGATAACACCAGGGCAGGACCCAAATCAGCTGGACATCACAAAACACAAGTGCCCAAGAAGAAAAGGGAATTTGTATGGGAGCTTTAAACCAATTTCAGTACAGTCGATGTCGCCACTGAAAGAGAGGAAGAGTCTTAACAAAAACACAAAATAGGATGTTATTAAAATCACTTATCTTGAAACTATACAGAAAGCCCTCCCTTTAAACTGAGAGCTGCTAAAGAGTGGATAACACCTGATATATGGCAAAAAATTAAGGAGAGAAAACAACTTAATGAAGGCTACTTAGTCAAGAACTGACTCAGATAGCCTATAAAAACAGATAGGGAAGCAAAGAGAAGTGCCAGTAGAGACAAGAGGACCTACAATACATTGAGAACCTTGCCGAGATCACTCAAACCAGATTGAGACAAGGTTACATTATCTCTTCTATTCTTTTCCTTCTGACCATAGACTGGATCATGACTAACACGACATTCAGAGTCTTCCAACAGACCATGTTCAAACAGCGGGAAGACCTAGACTTTGCTGATCACTTTGCTGTCCTGTCCCCCAAACACTCCAATCTACAGGAAAAAGCCAACGGTCTTGATATCTTTGCCTGTCAAGTAGTTCTAAACATCAATACCGGCAAAAGTCAAGTGATGTGCATCAACACCACTCCCTCTGCACCAATTGTCATAAGGGGTGTTTGAGTTTGTGGATAATTGCCTCAGCCAGCAAAGAAAGCTGGGTGCAAAAAGACATCAAGACAAGGCTGGGAAAAGCTCGAAGTTTCCAAGAAGAATAGCCTCAAAACTGAGATTCACTTTTAAAAGAGCAACATTAAGTCCATCCTGTTCTGTAGGTCTGGGTGCTGGCAGACATGAAGAAGGTCGAAGTTTTCCACAACGCGAGTCTTAGTAGAATACTGTATGTTGCATCTTCTGGTTGAATACAATATCCAACCACCACCTGTACGAAAGGACTGGAAGTCAGAATGTAATTACAGAAATCGCATATCGGAGACTGCAATGACTTGGCTATGTATTTAGAATGGGTAATGATCACATCCCAAAAATCGCCTTAAAATGGACACCATCAGGCAAACAAACATGGCAGTAGAGCTATCCAAGATTAGTCTCTCTTGGGAAGAGGTACATCAATCCACCAAGGATTGAAAACCCCAATTGTAATTGTAGTCTTTGTCCCACTTGGAATGAAAAGAACAAATACAGTAAGTCACTATCTAATTTTAATTTTCTTTAATACCTGTGCTTCTTTAATATTGAAATAGCATTGTTTTTCAATTTAAGAATTTTTACAAGATAACATATAAGAATGTTTATAGCTGACAAATTAGTTATGTTTATTTTTTCAAGGATTTATTACTGTAATACCCTACCTACTGTATATGTGGCATTCAGTCTCTAACACTTATAGTATAGTATGTATATAGTATATAGTAGTTATAGTATGTTCAGAAGACTGATTAGATCACACACAAGTGGTTATATCATCCCTGTCTTGGTGTCCTTGCACTGGCTCCTTTCAGGATTAGAGTAAATTCTTCTGCTTACATTCAAGGCTCTATATGGATTGGCTGGATTGGCTCTAACTAGGCAATACGCTATCTGTTTCCTCCCTGTCGTACTGTAAGGTCTTCACTTAGACTGGACTATTACCCAAAGCTCAGGGCCATCGTCTAAAAAGAAAACTGAGACTCAGTCACATTGAGTACACTCAAATCTAGGCTTTCTAAAAAATACTGTTTTACGATTGTTTTATCTTCTGTTTCTGCTTTTTTCAGCATTATAATATTTATTTAAGTAACATTATTATTATTATTATTATTATTATTATTATTATTATTATTAAAGGATTATTAAATACTAGCATGGATTGAATCTGGATTGAAATACTAGCATGGATTTCAATGGCTTTCAATGGCTTTTACTGTGGACGTGAGATCCTCATAAGTGCATGCCCCATGGGCATCTTCGTTTTTCACAGAGAATTAGATAAAAACCTACAATAAGAACATCCGTCCATCAATTTTCCAACTGCTTCTGCCAATTCAGAGTCATGTGGGAACCATAACCTATCCCAGAAAGCAACGGGCACAGGTGGGCAGGACAACAGTCCATCCCAGAGCAGACACACAGACACAGACTTGCACACACTGTCACCAGGGCCAATATTCCCAGAAGCCAGTTACAGTACCTTCCAGTGTGTTTTTGGACGGTGGGAGGAAACCAGAACAGACAGAGGAAACCCACACAAACAGGGGAAGAACAGAGAAACTCCAAGCAGATAGTACCCCAGGTGCAGCATCGAACCCAGAGCACCAGCACTGAGAAACAGCACATTCTTAATGATAGATTCTTAATTCTACAGAGGTAGCACAACAGTTACATTGAAAAGAAAATTGCATGTTAAAGTTTCTTGAAAAATTATTATCCATTGTGCCAAGATATTTACTGTATCTACAAAGGTGAAAACTATAACCGTCTTTTCTCAAAAGAAATATCTCTACAGCCTTAGAAAACAACTGCCCAGTTTGTTTTATCCAGTCTTCTCTCATCTTGAGATCCATGTGTTCGCAGAACAAAAGGCAATTGTGTGTCTGATATTTGTGACAGCTTTTTCCTTGACCCAATACTGGTAACGTTTTGACATGAAAAGGTATAGATGAGTACTGTAGGTAAAATTCATTGTATAGCCTATTAGATGTTATCTGTGAAGTGAGCACATAAAGATCAAAAGGTACTGAGCCACCATGTCTCATGCTGAATGGCCATACAGGAAAGAGCTGCTGGTTTCTATTTGAACCTGTTCTTTTCTATAACTGTGTAATAACCAAACTGCAAGGCCCACTGGCTTTCTCACCCACAACACCTGAAACAGGCTTTTTTTCAATTTATTTAATGATTTCAGTATGTGTGCCGTATTTCAATTGTGCTGAAATGTGCAATTTAAACCCATTTAGCTCAAGCTGAATCTCTGTATGAGTCTTGGTCTGTGCTTCATCTTTATCATTATTGGGACATACAGTAATCTGGCTTTCCTAATATTGCAACACCATTTCATGTTTTAATTGCCGACAGCTGGGAAAAGCATACTGGGTACTTCAGATACACACTCCAAGAGAAGAAAATCAGTTCTCCTGTACCCCCCCCCTCTCCTACAACAAAACTACATCTTCACAGTTTCAAAGACACGGTGCTTATGCTAATTTCAAATGCATCGCAACAGAAGAATTGGTCGGCTGAAATAGTGCTAATTAGGACAAAGCAAGTGTTATGCATTAGAATGACTCTAACAGTTATGCACTTAGCTCATTAAGCCCATTTTGCTGTAGCCTCTGTTCAGACAATGCATTCTAAATGTTGTCTCACCCAGTTCCTCTCTCTCTCCTCCTGCACCTGCTCTGTCTTCCCTCAGGGGTAATAGGCTGTCACCCAGCCTCAGTAACCTTTCACCTCTCGGGGCCTCAATAAAGTCAAGACCTATCTGCACGTAAACTTACATAAAATCCTTTTCTTCACCATGGCACAACCTGTGGCCCATTCTGTATATGGGTGGTCATTGTGTTCTTTGTTATACTCATACTTGCAAATACTGTAAAATAACGTTGTGATGAGCTAATCTGACTGAACATGCTCAAATGTCACCATTTTCATTAAAGACCAAGACATTATGAATAATCCTCACTGTGATATCAGGAACATGGGATATAGTGAAGAAAACATTTTATTAGATAAGCACTTTAAAAATGATAATGTGTTTCAGTTTTTTCATTTGAAATCATGATTTCATTATGGAACAGTAAACAGTAAATGGCAGCTGTTTTGTATTACACACCTAATTTAGCAGGTACAGAGATCCAATCACTTTCTTTCCATATGTACAAAAGAGCAACATCTAATTATCTCTCTCTCATCTCTATGTCTCCAAGGATCTCTTTCTTTCTTTGTCTAACTGCCTTGATTTGCTCTCTGTACCCCATTCTCATTCCCCATGAATTCTGTGCTACGGCGTGTCTATAACCCATCTGCTGTCTTATCTCAGATCCAACACTATGATGAATGAATGATCAATTCTATTGAATATCACATCCAGGCCACCTAACATCCCAATATCTAGGGCTATACACACTTTAACTCCATTAAATATTAAATGAATATCCCAACATTTAAATGTTGGAGAACATGCTGATATATTTCCATCAAGTGCAAGGGCTTAATAATACCAGTGACTTGCTCAGACTTGCTTTCTCTCTTCCTTTGTATTGCATAGCTCAGAAAAATAGAATAAAGTTTAGAGACTGACAGTTTAGACTGGTGTTTAGAAGCAGAAGTATCATTGTATATGTTATTTAGATATACTGCACATGCATACAAATGAGCCAGCAAAACCTACATAATCACAAATTGTTGCATGCAGAGAAATGTAGAATCATTCATAAAATTGTCACTTATCTTTTCCAAATATTTGTAGTTCAGCAGTAGTGTTCTGTGCTGTATGGACTAGAGATTTGTCCAGCAATACAATATTTTTTTCACTCTATGCTGCTCCGCAATTGGGAATTTTGAGTTGCCAATTTTCAGTGCATAGTGATAGAATGAAATAGTGCATATGGTAATAATATACACTGATTGCACAATGCCAATTCTAGAACTAAAAGTTATAATAATTTTAAAGATAGTTATTGTTGTGCTTAGTATGGAGGTTTAATGAGCCAGAGTCAGAAGCCAGTATGAAAAAGATCCACTGTCACTATAGATTCCTGTTTCTTATGAAAAAGGTTTGTTTGATAAGGCTGATGATTCTTTCAGGAATCACCAGGAGATGAACACGGTGCACTGCACCAACTCATACAAAACAAATCTGGCCTTTGTGTACCATGATACATCTGACACACTGAGCAAAGTGGAGCAGATTGTGTCCAGCTCTCTTAAAGACATCAGATGGGGAAATAGGGGAAATGATGGCTTGTATTAGACCATTTAATATGTAGTCATCTAACAGAACTGTCAAGCATCTAAAGCTCTTCCTATGGTACAGTACTTACTACATTTTAGATCTGCCCCTGACAGGATGAAGGAGACAGGGTAATAACCTTCCTGATCTTAACATGTTTCAGCGGCTTTCATGATACATTGTAACAAGTAAAGATTTATGCCTGCTGAAAAGAGAAGAAAAGAAACACAACGTTTCGGCTGTGGAGCCTTCTTCGGGTGTGAAATTAATAACCTGGATGTCTTAGAATGTAATCATTTTTTTCAGTTTTTCTTTGTATTCAGTTTCAAGTAAGACACATTTAAAATGACAGAAATTATAGTCTGCAGCCATGCCGTGTTTGCAGAAAAGGGTTTTATCCATTCATAATAAATCATACAAGAGTAAGATCTCAATGGTTTTTACATTCAGCGCCTCCGATATTTTGAAACATTCATAGCATTTTTTTTATAAAGCCTATTAATAGAAAATGAGAAATATCGAAATGAACAGCATTAGGTGAAAAAGAACCGTGTTTAAAATATAACGATAGATAGAGTCTAGCTGGCAGGATCGGGGAGCAGGTGTGAGGATGTGTTGAACAGCGTATGCGCGACTCATCCTTCCTCCCGGAGATGATGACTGACAGATTGTACCGCCGGAGCGGTGGTTTTTAGTCACTTTCACCAGCAACAAAGCCGCAGCAGCAGTACTGACGTAAACCTTCCAGCACACACCACATTGTGAGCATAAGGCATCAGGACAGGGAGTCACTGAAACTGTAACAGAAAATTACCTGCAAAGCGATGGAAAATGACCGCATCGCAAGACTGATGGTGTCGGCGAGATTCAGTCTGTTGTTTCGCGTTCTTTAATCTTTGAGGAGCCAGTAAGTTATGTTGTGAAATGAAATGGGTTTTGAAGGGATTGTTATGACAAGAGTTGCTGCAGGGTGCCGCATCGCCTGGCCGCTTGATGGTAGGATAGTGTAATGCTTTTTTGGTGATTGTGGTGTTTGGGTCTCTGGGGTGGGGATGAAAAGAAAAGGGGCTTTTTGATTGCGTTATGTCAGGGTGGGATCTAGGATCTATTCTCTAAATCTCGTTTTTAAAACAAACACCGCATGCTGGCATCCACGGCTATGAAGCTATTCATTTTTAATGGATCGTTAGGACTTAGCTGAAATAAATCTCCGTAAAATCGGAATGTATGAGATTAGAAATAAATATTACTGTGACGTTGTCTAAAACGGGGATTAATGTTTAAAAATGTGCACATGCCTCGAAACGATTTTAAAACCAAGTGTGCATTTGCAAACTACGCGCTAAAGAAATTTTAAATACCTGACGCATTTGTTGCTAGGGTCTCTTCTTATCATTTTTAACGACTGGTGGTGAACGCTAAAACATAATACGCCAAAATGACTCATTTGCAAGCGGGTTTGTCCCCCGAAACGCTCGAGAAAGCCAAGGTGGAACTGAAGGAAAATCCCGACACTTTGCATCAGGATATCCAGGAGGTGAGGGATATGATTATCACCCGCCCAGACATCGGCTTTCTCAGGACAGACGACGGATTCATACTGCGATTCCTCAGAGCGAGGAAATTTAACCACTTCGAAGCTTTCAGATTGCTGGCTCAGTATTTTGAATACCGCCAACAGAATCTGGATATGTTTAAAAACTTCAAAGCGACAGACCCAGGCATCAAACAGGCTCTGAAAGACGGCTTTCCTGGAGTCCTGTCCAATTTGGACCGCTACGGCAGGAAGATAATGGTTCTCTTCGCCGCAAACTGGGACCAGAGCAGGTAATCCGTTTGTGCTCCAATTTTAATTAATATAGTTGTTTTTGTATGGGAAATGTACTGTATTTAGTCTGCTACTGTATTTTAATAATATTCGGAGCTGTTCTTTCAGTACTGCAAATCTGAATTCTGTTGCCATAGCCTGAATTCTATAGATGCACGTGTGTCCTACAGTAGCTATACCGCTTCAAGGACTAATGTATCAATATTTAATTTATTTAATGGTAATATGTAGAAGTTCAACAGAATTCTGTGTAAATTATTGTGTAAAAACAGAAAGTAGTGTAAGTTTAATGAACATTATCTAACCCAGTGCACAACATAGTTTTCGAATCTTTTATCATTACTGATTATGTGTTTGAAGATCAATACCACATGTATTGTGATACGAAGGAGATAAAAAGTGTAAGCCTAATAACTCCGAACTCCATGTCATAAAATTCAGACTTTTTTCCCCCCGCAGTCAAAATCAAAATATTTTTTTCTGCTTCCTATCTTATACAGTACAACTAGATGTGAAATGTCAACTCAATGCTCTACGTTTACTTGTAGACAAATGAAAATTAACATCTTGTTAATGGTATTCCATTCACATATTCAGTTTATCTTTTGCAATGTTGATTATTTCTGTTTCTTCTATTAAAAATATTAGTTATTAATAATAACAAATCCACTTACATATACAGCACTTACAGTAAAGTACTATATATGTATATGTATATGTACAGTATATGTCAAACTGTAAAGTTCCATTAGTTCAATGTCATCTTATCTTCTTGTTAGTTAAGGAGTCATCTTGTACATCTATTTAGGCTACACAGTCCTGAAAAGTGGGTCAACACAGGCTTCCCCACTGTTTGTTCACAAGATATCAGGGCAGGGGTCTCTGGGGAACTGCCACTCTACCTGAATGTGCTGGCACCACCACCTGTCTGAGCAGAGATCACCTGGACCAGACGTCTTTTCTGAAGGAAGAACCACTTCCTAATGACTTAGGGCTAATGAATGAATAACTGTAGTTTAATACACACTATTAAATAAACTAGGTGAATAGGGTGAAAAGGATGACGTTTCAAACCAAGGTGCTATAATGACTGTGTAGGCCACTCAAGACAGATGAAAACTCACCTGACACTAAAATGCCACAAACAAATGATGAATAAATATTTTAACAACGATGCATCTTATACTGTACTCTGTTGATTCATTTTCCTTGATAGACAAAACAAATAATGTCATCCTTTTTATAAAGAAGCAGTGACTGCCTCATTTCTCATCTGACAGAGTATGTGGTGTTCCTCAGAAGTAATTTTAAGAAGAGGTTTTAATAGATTTTGGACCTACTTAAACAGGTCACTCATGACAAAATACCTATTGTGTCAAGGAGACACACCAGAAATAGCACTGTTATGGCAATCCTATATTTTAGAGTCCTTAATATACCAGAATCACAGTTGGTTTTTATTTCAAAACTGATGTACTGATGGAGGTAAATTTAATCAAATTCCTGGTACAGTATCTACAGTAGTTTGCAAAGGAAAACTTAATAGGTTTATTCCATGCTGAAAACAGAAGGAAGAAAACACAACGTTTTGGCCATGGAACCTTCTTTAGGTGTGTGACTTCCTCATGAGGGGTGGAAGCCCCGAATGATTTCTGCTTTCAAAGAGTGTAAGGAAGAAAAAAACTCCGATTTTTAAACATTTTAAAATAACAAAAAATAAGGCCTGATTTACATTTACAGCAATTTATTTTAATCGGTTTATTCTTAGTCTCAGGAGGACAGTTTTTTAAAAAATGCATTTGATTACAATTAAAGATTAGCATTTGTTTTAATCCACCCAGCGATTCGTCCCTTAGCCATCAGCAGTGTCCCTGGGGAGCCAGAGCCTGTCCTGGCAAACATCAGGCACAAGGCAGGATATTCCATTGGATTCAAAGAAGAGAAGGAGACTAGATGATCACTCCAGGGCTAAATGACCTACAGCACCAGCATGGCTTTGAATTGTGGGAGAAAACCACAGCACCCAGAGGAACTCCATGCAAACACACAAAGTCCACACGTACTGTACTGTACAGGTCCGGGGCTCCAGCGCTGCAAGAGAGCAATGCTAACCACTGGGGCACCATGCCGCCCTCAGCTAGCAATTCCAAAAACATCATAGACAAGCTGCATTATTCAGCTGTTTGCCATTTCCGTAAACAAAGTACTTCACCACTGTGCAACTGTTCCCCCCTGCGTTTATTTTAATATTTTATTAAAACATTCTCCATTAAATTCAAAGTAAAAAAATACAGTAAATATTATAATAATCTGTAATAAAAATAAAATCAGTGTCATCATTAATAATAGTAAATCACGTTATTAAATATAGAGCCAAGTTTCAAAACTGTAGAATTCTTTAACTGTAATATGAAATTCAATGATATCTTACAGGACAGACAGATAGCAAAAGCAGAATTAGCATGAAACAGCAACTTATCTTGTTTGGAGGTCTGCCATTCTGTGATTGATCATATCTGAAGAAAGCTAGCGCAGGAGCCCTGATCAGATAATGCTGTAATTGGAATGAAATGTTTTTGAAATGAACCGTATGGTGATGCAGCAGTTAGCACTGCAATCTAACAGCTCTTCACTCCTGAGCTTGATTCTGTGAGTCTCGGTGCTATAAAGGGTTTTCACTGGGCACTGGTTTCCCATCACTGCAGGCTAGGTGAACTGGGGTCTGCATTCTCTCTTTTTATGGGCTGTGATGGATGTAGGACAGATCTGCACCCAAAGGTTCCATGACAGGCTTCTGTTTGTTGTGACCAGGAGTAAGTGGTTTTCTGATAATTGCATGGATGTTCATGGCACGGGTTTTTTAAACAAATCTAGAATTCTATACCGAGTACCAAAAGACGTACAATTTATAACTGCTACAAAATAAATTTATGATCAGGAAAACGACAAAATCTTTTTTTTTTACAGCAGGTGCACTATCATCTTATTGAACAGATGTGAGATGTACATTTCTGTGTTGATTTAATTTAACATGACAGATAAATTAAATCAACAAGGAGGCGATGGTGAACACGCTAGGAGCTTGAGCAACCACTATTGGAAGCAGGTCAAGCTTGAGATTTGCGACACCTGCTCTGCGCCAGGTTGCACCCTCTGTCCTGTGGGTCACAGTCCTCTCTGAGAGGCTGGACAAGCATGTGCCTGTCCACTGGTCTCTTAGCCCATCAGATATGGTTCTCAGCATAACTGACTCATATTCATCTTGCAAGAAACCGGTCTTCACATGAGCATCATGAGAGTCCTGCTAGAATGTTGTCTAATCAAAATGAGCCCTTCATCACTGTACTCCTGTGCAGTCAGGTCTCCACCATCCGCTACTAGCAGGTAGACCCTACTGTCTGGACCATCACACTTTGACTTCCCCACTCATTGGTCCGTTGCACATAGCAAATATATAGTTATGAATAGTTCAGTACATCTATAGCACACTGGCTGTTTGTCAGGGCAGTCAACACAAACCAAGGGCTTATCACTTAGGAGGAATTTGAGTTCACTACAGACTACTCCATCTCAGGTGACTTAGTCCAAACTCCAATATACCAGTGGCCTAAAGGCACAGTTGTCTCACAGTTCGCAACTGGGACGAATTAGTGATTTTTGTTATTTTTGATTTTCACCATTTTAAAGCAAGAAATTCTGGAATGAGAACATCTAAATCAATAAACAGTAGAATAGTGGCAGATAATACACTAAGTGGTCTAATAACAAGATCAGATTTGAGCTGAATGCATTTGTTTATGACATTGGAAATGATCACAGTTGAATATATTTCTGTGTATTTTACATTAATGTGATGTTTTCTACAGTGGCTGCAAAGGAAAATGAAGAAAAATTGAGAAAAGAATCAGCTCATTTGAACAGCTTTTAATGTATAGTGTGTGCACACGGCAGCTTGGTAGTGCAGTGGTTAGCACTGCTGCCCTGGGGCCCTGGGATCAGTGCTGCACACATGCAGGGCAACGGTCAAGGTTCTTCTCTGTGTCAGGCTGCCTTCACTCATGTCCTGTCCAGGGAGTATCCCACCTTGCACCTGTTGCTTGCTGGCATAGGATCTGACTCCCCCTTGATCCTGTATTGGATAAAGCAGTTAGAAAATGGATGTTTGTACACACACCAACATTTTAAAATGCACATTTACAATTAACATGTTTTCGCAGTTATCAGGCCAAACAAGTGCTGCCCTCGTGGGGGAATTCAGGTGATGTTTTTTAATTATTTTAAAACCTGAGCTTTTGATTATTTATAATAACGGCGTCTTTAATGCTGTTCCTCCTGAGCGTTTAATATAGGTTCTTAGTGGAGTTAGTAAACTGTTATTACCCGTTTACAGGTATACGTTTGTGGATATTTTGCGAGCCATCCTGTTATCACTGGAAGCCATGATTGAAGATCCAGAGCTGCAGGTGAACGGATTTGTGCTGATCATTGACTGGAGCAACTTCACCTTTAAGCAAGCCTCAAAGCTAACGCCAAGCATGCTGCGACTTGCAATAGAGGGCCTTCAGGTAAGGGTTTTATTTGTCCAGAGGAATAATTGAGCCCAGCAGCTCAGCGACTGAGACCACATGACTCCCACCTGAGTGGGAGGCTAGTCTGTTCCCTGATTACTTCCAGCAATGCTGGCATCCATTCTTGCAGCAGGGGATTGGAGCCGTCAGGGTGAAATACTTCTCAAGAGCGCGGCCGCAGTGGCCGGCAGATGACTACAGCCCCCACACCTGTAGTCTTGAGTCAGGAGCCCTACCCCTACTTCTTGTGTTAAAACTAAACGAGACAGTCTTGCTTAATAAGACATTTAATATTATGGACCAAATTTGCAGTTATCGGTTTTCTGATTGACATTTTCTGGGTTTAACGTGAAATAAATGGTCCCTTTACACTGAGTATCTAGTGAGACTGGGTTCAGTTGTTAATAATAGAATCATTTCCTGAAAAAATATTTAATGAACAATAGCCGAGCGGAAAGCTCCTGATTTTCAGATCCATGACTTGCCATTTGCCTGGCTCACGTTCGACAGAAATACACTGTTTTGGCCCTATATGTTACGTACTGTACATTATTTATTTAAAAAATCAGGTCTATTGAATTTTTTCTTGACTTCTGTCAGTCAAGTATTACAACAGAGTGTGAACAATGGCAGGTTATTATAAAGAGTATACTTTCAGATTTCCTGTGTGATTAGTAATAACTAATACTATAGTATTCAACTCTTCTCATCATGCAGCAGGCATTCATCTTTCTAACCCCTGCTAGATAATTGCAGTAATCTCATTGTTTCACCCACATAATGCCCTTCTCCTAGCTTCTTTTATACATAGTATTTTAACAGTGATTGTGGGCAGCTATCTTTGCAACTAGTTCTAAGGCCTAATTTTAATATTATATGCTGATATTACAGCACATTCATGACATCATCAAGTCTGTAAGGAAATAACAACTCATGCTGCAATCACAGCCATTTTAACAGATTATTCTCCAAATAAATTGTACTTCCTTATCTATTTGTTGAAGAAATCATTCCAGGAGAGCTGCTATCATAACAACCTGGAATCTGACCACTTAGTAAATAATTGAACAGGGTGTATTTCCATTTTTGTGGCTAAGGTTTGTTACGTAAATGTTTAATTTAAACACTGATTGTTTATACATTTAAGCTTTAAGTGGTATAAAGTATCTAAGGTATAGAATACAGGACAGATAATATGCCACTTTGTTCACTTAAATGCCTGGTATACTATACCAGTTTTTTTTACAAGTAGATAGTGGTGTGTGCAACATGTGAAAAAAGTTTCTTTAAAAAGCTTCCTAGCATGGTGGCGCAGTATTTAGCATCGCTGCATTGCAGTGTTGGGGCCCTGTGTCCAATTCCCAGAGTATTATCTGTGGGGCATGGATGTTCTCCCTGTGTTCACGTGTGTTTCTGCTGGGTGATCCTGTTCCCTTCAGTCCAAAAACATGCTGGTAGGTTAATTGGTTCGAAGAAATTTGGAAATTGTGTGCATGTCTGTGTTTGTGTGTGTCTGGACTGGACTGGCATCACGTGCAGAGTGACCCTGCCTTGCCCTCTTTGTTTGCTGGGTTAGGCTCCAGCTTTCCCACCACCCCGTACTAGATGAAGTCCACAACATGCATATCCACAACAGAAAATATTTTGGCATGTGTGGCCTAATACAAATGCCCCTATACAGCAGGACACCAAGCACAATCTGGACCAGACAAAAGCACAGAACTGTGTGTAACCTGTGTATGCTTGTCCAAACACAGAGGTAGTTTTAGGCAGCTTTCCAGGGCAGGTGTATTGTGGGAAAACACAATATTTATACCGTGTGTGGTGGTACACAATATTGTGGTCAAGATATTGACAATAGCTCTCCTTTGTGTCTGAAACATTTTCCCTGTGTCTAGGTTGCAAGGATCTGTGTATAAAATGTATAAACTATTCTATATTCCAACAAATGTACAATTCTTGCAACAGCAAATCACCCTGTAGAAAAATAATAGTATAGTATAGAGTATAGTGGGTGTGTTTTAGTAAGTTCAAAATGTATCAATCCTTAGAGAAAGGTAAAGTAGTGATGTAAGATCTTTGTGAACTTCTTCATTGAAACACCATTGGCAACAATTCTGAAGATAAGCCTGTTCCCAGTGAACCAATGATTTCAGGATTATGCTAAAAAACTGAAAGATATATGAGATATGCTTCACAGCCAAATGGTAAATGAGTTGTGAACTTCAAGAGCTTCATACTTCATACTTTGTGCAAGATCCCATTTAGAAAGTAGTGGCCCTATAAGCCTGTCCTGTTGGAGTCATTTCTTAATTAAAAAAACAAATTCCTCACCAATAAAATAGAAATCCGTTCTCTGCTGTTTGGAGACAGAGGACAGATACAAGATCGACCCTAGAAGCCTCTGTTTGGACATCTGGCCAATTGTCCTTTGCCAACCAGTCAGGTGACTGAGGGCTGCAGGTCATTTCCCATAGCATTCTGGGGAATGTGGTTCAGATAGGGTTCTCCAACTTGTCTGAGCCTCTCACAGCTATATATAAATCAGTGAGTGTACTGTGTAGTGCAAGATGCACAAAAGGAGTGGCAGTGCTACAGTATTACCTTGTATGACTGTGTCAGACCTAAAAAGCTAAATAAGGTTGGACCTGGTCAGTATGAGTTTGACCTTCATGAAAAGCCAGATTGTTAGTTTTAATGGACCAAATGGTCACGATTTTCCCTCTAGACTAGTATTTCTAGTTTAATTCTTCAGTATGCTGACTGGGGACACTGCTGTAGGAGATGCAATCCTTCAAATCCTACGTCAAACCAAGGTCCTGGCTGCATGGTTGTTAAAGATAGCATTGCACTATTTTTAGGAGTGCCAGAGCTAAATTCCACTGTTGATGTGCCTAATCTGGCCTACAGTACCTAACATATCCCGTTAATTCCTTCAGTGAAGTGATTTCCCACTCTGCCTCCTGATCTGTTGTGCAGTGGTGATGCTGGCGCAGGAAGGCAGCTGCAGGCCTCTCCGGTGGGGCTGCTCCTATATTTAAACCATTCTCAGGTCCTTTGAGATTAACTATAAATGCAAGGAAATGTGAATATTAATTATTAACATATTTTTCTCATTAGTTTGATTAGATCCTTATAAATACGAGAGAGACGAGATATGCAGAGTGTTCTCTGCAGATGTTCTGGCGTGGGAATTACGTAGGTGAGCTGAAGTGTGTGGGATTAAGATTCAACCTTCCTCCCGAATTTCTGTTCTGAACCCCATAAAGTATACATTTATTTTCTACGGCAGTGAACTTTAATTTTTTGGGGCTGTCGCTTTTATTCAAAGTGATGGTCATTTGTACCTGACTGCACAGTGGGGCAATTTATGGAAGTAACTACGTAACGCACCTTTCTTAAGGGAATGAAAGCAGAGCCCCACCTGGGATTGGTTTTGAATCGACAGCCTTCAAATTCCGAGTCCAGAGCCTAGCTAAAAATTCATACCTTTGTCTTTCCGGGTTCCTGTTCGTGTTTTTAATGCCTGCCAGCTCTCGGTAATGATTAACACATTGAACAACCATACACTTGCTTCCTCCCACCCTGCACTCAGTTTCCCTAGCAACATGTCAAGCCTGCATTCCATACAGGCCCTACCGACTGTGGGGAACATCACTCACATCATCAATTTAGGTCACAGAAATAACTCTTTGGATAGATAGATTTGCTTTTTAAAATACATTTATTCAGAAGATCATCTGCAGTATTGCTGCATATTAATTAATTCCAGGACATAGTGTATGAAAAATGGACCCTAGTAAGCTACATGCCTGGATATTTAAATAGACAGGGATAAAAAATTGTTGTTTCACAAATGTTTGTAATTTTTTTGTTTTATTGAATGATGTCATTTAAACAGGAAAGCTTAACACACGGTACTTATTAGATCCAGTGGGTAGCTGTGTCAACATGCATAGGCTGCAAAGGAACAAGTAAAGGTTTATTCCATGCTGAAAAGAGAAGAAAGAAAACACAACGTTTCGTCTGGGGAGCCTTCTTCAGCCTTCTTCAGGAGCCTTCTTCACCTTAAGAAGGCTCCATGGCCGAAACGTTGTGTTTCCTTTCTTCTCTTTTCAGCATGGAATAAACCTTTACTTGTATTTATTAGATGATTGTCGCTTAGTGGAAACGACTGCAATGAACCATTCTGAGAGTGTGTGTAGAGCTGGAAGAGTGTGCAGAATGATCAGAACTAGTCCTGTTAACATGTGCTGCAATTCAAGTTGGGAAGATGGGGGTGGAGGAGTCTGCAGTTTCCTTGGAACTGAATTTTGGTCTGGAATTGTCACCCTCTGATCTTTGTGTCAATTATCTTGCTGAATCCAGTTAATCCTTAACTAAACACATTGTGTGGTTTTGAACACAAAGCGAGTGTTTGATAGATGTGTTCTGACTACATAGTCTATTCATGGCTAATTATCTAAAACCAAACCAATATAACAAACAAACGCTATAGATTTCTTGAAGGTGTCAATTCATTTATCATCATTAAGAAGAACAACTATAATTCAAAATAATTCCTTTTTAATTCTGTAAGTTCTGTTTTTTAAGTAAGCAGTACAAAGTTTATCCAATTCTAAAGTAAGTTCAGCCTACATGTCATCCCTTCTAACCTTGATTTAATGTTTTTTCATTATAGCAACTTCGCAAACAATTAGTGCAGTCTCTCACTCCAGTAACAGTAATATTTTCTTCTGATTCTTTACTGTGCAGGATTTTGGTTTCACCTTCAAAAGCAGTTTTCTCAGTGCAAACATTCACATCAGCAAGATTTTGAATTCTTGTCCATCACTAATTGCAAAACGTCATCAGAAACACCATCCAAACATACTGATTTATACTGTAGGTACTATTACAGCAAATCAGTTTTGTTTCACTTGTACTTGTACCAGACATAATCAACTAACAAGTTTAATAATAATAATAATAATTATTATTATTATTATTTTATAGCACTTTCTGGACACTACACTCAAAGTGCTTTACAGGTAATGGGGATCCCCTCCACCATCACCAGTGTGCAGCATCCACCTGGATGATGTGACAGCAGCCATAGTGCACCAGCAGTCCACTCCCCACACACAAGCTATCAGTGGGGAGGAGAACAGAGTGATGAAGCCAATTCAGAGATGGGGATTATTAGGAGGCCATGACTGGTAAAGACCAGGGAGAAATTTGGTCAGGACACCAGGGTAACACCCCTACTCTTTTCAAGAAACACCCTGGTATTTTTAATGACTACAGAGTCAGGACCTCGGTTTTATGTCTCATCCAAAGGATGAAGCCTTTTTATAGTGTAGTGTTCAAGTCACTATACTGGAGCATTAGGACCCGCACAGACTGCAGGGTGAGTGCCCCCTGCTGGCCCCACTAACACCTCTTCCAGCAGCAACCTTAGTTTTTCTCAGGAGGTCTCCCATCCAGGTACTGACCAGGGCACACCTACTTAGCTTCAGTGGGTTGCCAGTTGTGAGTTGCAGGGTGAAAAGGAAACCCGGGGAATGAGATTAACTATGGCAAATGCTGAATCTGTAAATAATTCAGTTTCTTGTGGGTAATGTCCTTGAAAGCTATGCATTATACTTGACAATTCAAAACCTGATTCAAACCAATATTGACAATTCTGTGATTTTTGTATCCTTTACTGTATACAGTACATCATTTACATACAGAAACATTTGTTTTCCAGCGTTTAGGGAATACATACATGAATATGGCAAACATTTTGCAAGAGTGAGAAACTGAACCGAAAATGTCAATAACTGAATTATAAGTCAGATGTTGTCTCTGTGTTCTCCTCACAGATTTCTTTCTCATAGAATAGCTATCATATTTAGGAGTTTTCTCTGCATATGGAAGGATATCCATTTTTATCTCTGGATATTTTTAATCGTGAAAAAAAACAACACATCTGGATGCTACATAATAGTACATCTTCAGGTGGGTAGCTGCGTCATTATGTGTTGGCTGCAAAGGAACGAGTAATCGGTTTATTCCATGCTGAAAAGAAAAGAAAGGAAGCACAATGTTTTGGGCCGTGGAGGCTTCTTCAGGTGTGAGCAACCCTCACACCTGAAGAAGGCTCCACAGCCTTTTCAGCAGGGAATAAACCTATTGCTTGTTCCATATTAGGAAACTGTTTCTTTCAGCCTCTCTCTCTTGACTGAATTGCTTGATCAGAAATCCTATTTGGGCCCAAGTTGCTTTCTAGAATTTTGATTGAATTTAATCACTTTTCTGCTGTTTATTGATATGCAGAGCGAAAAATTAGACTTCTGCTGAACTCCTGACACACAGTGGCTGGCATATCTTTCTCTTATTAAAATGTCTGTGTTGTCTGTAATTTTAATATTCATTCATCGGAATGGTTTTCTTCATCTGCAGTATGAGGAGCTATTTAGTTCTGTTGTTTTCAATACAAAGCATAATCCTATCTCCCATAGAACCCCAGTTGGTTAGATCATCAAACCAGTGCCTCTGTTCCACCCTGCTGTGTGAGAATAGAGCACAGACACAGATCTCTCATATAATGTCCAGCCCCGCACATAGATAGTCAATGGAAAGGAGCACTGCTATGTAAAATACTCAGGATACACCAGTCAGAGTTGGATGTGGCTCCAGTTGTAGACATTACTACAGTATATTTTACTGTTAAAGTGCAGAAGTAATTTTGTATTTTTTTGCCTTTACATTAATATAAATGCATTATAAAGCCATCAAATGGTGTAATTACATGACAGGTTTTTTATAACTTATGCCTAACAAGTGAAGCATTTAGTTTTACCGAGTTATTCCTCAATATATACATATAGTATATTAGATATCATATAACACACATGGCATTTCTTGCATATAGTTTAACTGGAAGGATGGTATCTGTTGACTAAACAGAACTACTGTATGTGTACTTTGAAAAGGACCATGAAAATTACTGAGATCTCCTGCCAAGGAGCTGTCCAGGGTGCTTATTTTTTCTGTGCACATCACACATGGTCTTGAGTGCTAGATACAAGAATGGAACTTTTCTTTATGGAGTTTTGTTACTGATCTGCTAAATGAGTAGTTAATTTGTTTATTTTGAGAAAGGGAGCTAACAGCCACTCCCTCTGTTTTAGTACCTGACTTAAATCCCTTCAACAAAACATGTGTCTGTACATAATGAAAGCCCTGAATTCATTAGACTGTTAATCCTAGGAGGGTTTTCACAAAGAGGCTATGGCATTCATGCCTTACTGAATCATTAAGATTGGAAAACATCTGGAGTGAGTCTGTCCTGCTTGAAAAGGTGCGTGCTGGGACAGGTGTCTGGGTCAAGCAAATCTATTTTCCTCCAGGTTGTAAAAGCTCTGAAACATACAGTGTACTGTATACTGTGGAAATTTAGGACGTGAGGCTAGGACCATGTGCTCTAATAATTGGTCATCAATGGTAACCTGCAGGTTTGCAGCTGTGAAGCCAAAATTATACTGAGTGCTCTACGTTTAAGATAAATATGGAAATATGCAAATATAAAATGATCGGTTTTAAATATTAATTTTTAGTAATTGATTGATATTTAGAGGGCCAAGTTGTCCTTAAGCCTAACCAGGCAGACACAGGACACAAGGCTGGTGCACTTCAATCCAACACAGGACACACACATTCAGATGCAATTTAAAGATCCTCTTAAACCTGGCCAACATGTCTGTGGACTGTGGGAGGAAACTGGAGCAGCTGAGAAAGCCCATGTAAAAACAGAAAAGCACACAAAGTCTACACAAACATTAAGGGTCAGATCTGAACCCGGGACTCTGGAGCTGCTAAACGACAGACTGCATTACCATGCTTCTACAATTCAAAATCTAATGAAGCTAGTAACTGGGAAAACTTAAGTAAAAGGTTAGAATCAGAATACCGCCTTACATGGAAATATTATGGTATTTCTGTATCCTGAGAAACTATCACTTTTGTTACCGGTATACCATTAAGATGCCACTAACTAGAAATTTGTTAATGGAAACTTGCATAATGGTTGCATACTTTGCTGAATGTCTTACAAGAAATTATTCTCTCATCCTGTCTACTGACTTAGACATCAAACAGCTTTCTGTTATTACATTTAACAGTAAACAATGAATTTCACTATTGTTTTCTTCTCCTATTAAATCTGAAAGGTTCAGAATTAACCATCCTCTTGTGCATATCTGGCTATGTTTAAAGAAAGTAATTACTTCTGCCTTTATTCAAAGTATATAAACAACAAAAGCATTTCACTAAAGATGCATATGCAATTAATAGCAATTATGAAGGTCAGCTACCCTCATGCAAAAAGTTAAAATAAAAAATTGTGTGGATGTTTCCACATACATTTTCACATGTGGAAAATGTGAACACATAAACCATGTGTCTTTTAGACATATTTTATGTATGGAGGATTCTTAAATATGCAAAAGCACCCGGCTCAAGAACCACTATTTATTTGCTCATGAGAGACATTGTTAACTACAGAGGGCCGTAAAACCAGAAGGAATTACTCTGCTCTTTTCGGCGTGGGTGCCTGTTAAAACACAGTACAGTATATGGAATGACACGTACTGCAAGTAATTATGCTCACATATTGGTGATTAAAACCATTCCAGCCAGGACAAACTATGAGGAAACATTTTATTAGTTTGTGTATTTTGAGTTTTGTGGGTTTGTAATTTAATAAAAGTATGGCACCTTGCCATGCTGGCAAGTGGGGATGTTTTATTATTTAAATTTTATTGCTTGTGCTTAATACACTGGGGTCAGAACTGACCACAATTTGTCAGTTTTTTTAACCTCTCTAAGATCTAACCCCCCACACCAACTTACCACTACCACCACTGAGCATTATGATATCTAGCCCTTATATTGAAATTCAACGTCAATAAACAATTAATGTTTGATTCAAATCAATGCAGTTATTTCTTGAAAGAAACCATGGTATTCAATTCAATTCAATTCAATTCAATTTATTTTAATAAAGCGCCTTTCACATCAAGGTTGCCCCTAAGGCGCTTAACAAAGTGACCATACATGTTGTGAATACAGACCAGAAAGGCCCTTAGTAAGGAGAAAAAAAACTCTAGGGGTCCAAGGTCAACTGGCTGCCCAACCCCTTTGGGCATGCTAACATTATATAATTAAAAAACATGAAAAAATGAATAAAAGTATTAATCCATCCATCATGTCTTGTACTCATGTACTCCATGCAGATCTCTGTAGACCAGTAAATTCCTCCTAAATGCTAGCTATATCCATGATGTCCCTCTTGGATCCATGGCAGTGATGCAGCTTCCAACTCAGATGGTGCCCAGCCCGGGCACCATCCGGACATGTGGGGAGGAGAATAGATAGTTTGGTCAGAACAGATGTATCTACCTGGTGGGCCAACACTGAGACACACAATGCCATGGACAGCGGCACCAGCAGCCATGGTTACAGCAGGCTATGATGTAAGGTGTGAGTAGGCTAGGCTGAAGCAATGGGTTTTCAGTCTCACATCCCTGGTAAAGAAGTGCTAAGCTGTTTTAATTAAAATTATCTGTATTATTTTTTCTATTTTTTTTTCTATTTTTATTTATAGCATAATGCTTCCTTTAGTTCAGTTCTGGATGGGTTTTTGAATGTGAGTATGCTGACTCACATGGCAGATGTGAACATGTAAGGATACGATAGGGTAACCTAATGAGGCACAAACAGAAACATCGCACTCGGGTGTAATGGATTTAATGACATATATTAACCATATTTTATGTAACACATAAAATCACAGAAAATGTGTAAAAAACATATGAAGGAATCATACATTTTCGGACTGTCAAAAAGACAATACAAAGTAAGTACTGGGTACGATCTCACCGAGTGTTAACACAGTCCTGGCAGTACTGACGGACCTGATCAACCTGACAGTCTGCTGTGGGCTCCTCCACCATCTTCCCGGGCAGCTGCAGACAGCTGGTGAAGGCTGATTGGCCAAGGCTGTGTCCAGCTGCTCTCATTGGCAGGTTGGTCACAGAGTTGTCCCTCTGGACCAAGGTCATGAGAAAGAGCTGGCTGTGACAAGATTGTCTTGCCCTCGTTCCACTGTAATCCTGGTGCGGTGGGGCCTTGCAATGTCCTGCTGGAAAACCAGCAATTCCCGACTGATTTGCAGGGTTATTGGCTCACGGATGTCACCAATGAATTGCTGAATAAGAAGGCATCCTAAGTCTGCTCCCAATCTGTTATAGTGTAGAAGAATATTCCCCCTTTCCACTACCCTTCCTGTTCACCGGAACAGGGCAGCAGTGACTGTAACACACATCACGACATCTCCGAACACGTTGTCGTCTGTCAGGTCTGTTGAAGGCAAAACAGAAATTCACTGGTGAATAATGCACTACTGTTTGTTCTGCTGCCATCTCAGATGTTATCTGTTCTGCAGAACATTGCCTTTCCGTCTGTGAGCTGTCCAGATTTACCTTTTCCTGGCCTCTAAGCATGCAGACTAAATTGTGCAATGAGCTACAGACAATTTGCTGATGTTTAGGTTCGTTCTTCCTGGAATTTCTTCTGCTGCAACCATTGTGGACTGAAAAGGATTATGCAGGCGGATCAGATGGATAGGGGATAAAAGACATACCATTGTTTTCCGTAACAAAAAGTCCTGGACCGCAGTCTGTGCCTCACAAAGCCATACTGTTCTGTCTGAGCTATTGATTTTTTAATTTTTTTATTCTTTTCCCTCTTCCTTTGCAAATAAGCAAATAGTAAGCTGTGATCTGTACTGTTCAGGTGGGGCATGGGCATTCCTTTGGCTATTCTTGTGTCAAAATCATTACTTTTGAAATGGCTAAGTGTATAGTTCTTAATCAATTAATTATTTCATTTTTAATTCAATTATTAAGCACTGAGGAACTTGCATTTTCATGAAGTAACGGGACTTGATTTCAGTATTTTGTTACCTCAATAATCAGTGACATTCACCAATCAACCATCATGTTTTCCCCTATTTAAAATATACTGTATATTATCATGTACTGTATGAGACCAAACTGGAATATACAAAATATAAGAAAATTGCCAGTTATGGAATATATAATTCTTTAAACTACAGGAGTGACTGTTTAGTGCTGAGGCCTCATACATATCGGATCATGATTTTGATTCTGGGTCAGGATGCCTACATTCTACATTGAGTTCAGTTACTTCTAGGTTTTTGCTCTGTATTCCAGTTTTCTCCCACCTTCCAAAGATATGCTGCTGCATTTATTTGCAGTGTATCTCTAAACTGACACTATTGTTTGTGCCCTGGGATGGGCTTTCATCCTGTCTCAGAAGTAGCCCCTGGCCTGTGTTCCCAGGATAGGCTCTTGACTAGCAACAGGCATTCTGATGAAGAGGGAATACATTATCAGAGATAATCCCGGGTCGCGTATGCAAGAAAAAGACAAAGGACATGCTGATAAGACCTTATTGGTAGTGAACACAAGTTGAAGAGGATCAATCACTGCTGATTTTTGTTAGCATCAGTGTGTTTTATTAATGTTTATTTTATTAAGATTCCAGAGACAAACAGTAGGGGTGTAACCCCGGTGTCCTGGCCAAGTTTCCCATTGGCTCTTACCAATCATGGCCTCCTAATAATCCCCCTCTATGAATTGGCTACATTACTCTGCTCTCCTCCCCACTGATAGCTGATGTGTGGTGATCGTTCTGGCGCACTATGGCTGCCGTCGCATCATCCAGGTGGATGCTGCACATTGGTGGTGGTGGAGGGGAGTCCCCATTACCTGTAAAGCACTTTGAGTGGAGTGTCCAGAAAAGCGCTATATAGGTGTAAGCAATTATTATTAATTATTATTATTATTATTAGTTGTACTTTTACAATTCAGAGTTCACACCTGCAGCACAATATTTTACAGTAGTTATATATGGGATATTTACACAAATAAAAAGAAGTATGTCTTAAATTCAAGCTTTTTCATACCCATAATTTATAGTATTTTAGCTCAGGCCCGTTCATTGATGACATTGCTCCTTCAGTCACAGGATTTTCAGTGACTGGAAAATGACTCAAGGAAAATGACTTGACCCAAGTCATACAATTACTAGGGAGGCTAATTCAAAGGTAGAACAACTCTTGAGCTCAATGCTTAAAGAAAACCACAGACTGTTTGATTAGGAAACAAGTTAACTTAAAGGACAACATTTTATAATATAGTGGACAATCATTATAAAATTAAGAGTAATAGAAGTAATGAAAAACCCATGAATACACTGACTTTATGTGAATTTACAGGAAATTATGTATTTCTTCCTTTGTAAAAGAAGCAAAAATATAGGTACATTATAAAGTGTTACCATTATGTGTCATCTGAATTCTGGCTGGAGATGTGAAAGGTGTGTTGCTTTCCTTTCAAGCCAGAGAAAAAGAAACTTGTATTTGAAAACGTATAGGGAGTAGTTAAACATTAATTTCATGCTCATTTAAAATGTGGGGGATTTAATGAAGTGCTCAAGGGAAAGAAATTAAGTTGGAGCCCAGGGGTAGGTGGGAATCAGTCCATATCACAAAACAACCCATCAAGAAAAGATCAAAGAAGTGTTAAAATCATCATCCAGGTGGGGCTGCACACTGGTGGTGGTGGAGAGGAGTCTCCATTACCTGTAAAGCACTTTGAGTGGAGGGTCCAGAAAAGTGCTATATAAGTGTAAGCAATTATTATTATTATTATTATTATTAAAAACACTACTGCCTCTTACATATTGTACAGTAAATGCTTTCTAGATAAATAGAGAGCTTCCAGCATGAAGCGATTTTTTAGACTTTGAAACCATTGGAATGAAACCCTTTATCCTTCTTTTGTCAGGTGTCAACATACATACAGTAACAATAATATTATCTAATTATCTAATAATAAGAATGGGATCTATTTATTCTTTGATTAAACCTCAGTTAAAAAAAGCCCATGGCCTTTTAAGTGCCCAGCATTTAACAGAAAAAAAAATCAAGTAGGTTGAATCAATCATACTACTGTGAAGCTCTCCTTTCGTGGTGTAAACAGTGTGGGTCAACCACGACATTACACACTGCTTTGAAATCTAAATAAGCAGGTTGATAGAGCACATAGTCTACAACACAAAATCCTTGTGCTAATTAACCTGGCATGAGCTGCCAACTGTTTTCATGAAAACAAAGAGAACGCTTTATTTAATGTGTGAAGTAGATACACTCTAAACTGTAAACAGCTGGCAAGAGGGAATCATTACTATGGACTGCAGTCATTTTTTGGGGGGTGGGGTTCCAGTAAGATAGAATGCCAGACAGGACTTTTGCTATCCTTTACCGGATATTACTGACAATTGCTGGTGACAACAGTTCAGCTGAAATTAGGAGAAGTATCCATTACTTTACAAAGCACTGAAGGACCTATTGCCACTAAACAGTGCCTGAAGCCTGAAGCATTTAGGTACTGTAGCACCTCCTCTGAGAATGGTCACACTGATCCAGTAGTGTTCTCATTTGTTTTTCATCTTTGGCATCTGTATGGCTCTTAGGTTTTGTGTCTTTCAGGTTTGTGTTAAAACTCTAAATTGTGTAGTGCAAAACCACTAGTCCATTAAGCAGACATATTTTTAAAAAATCGGCTGCTTAATATATGATACTAAATGTATTTCACATCCCTTTTTCAACAGATATCTCTAGAAGTGTCCATGGTGAGCTTTTATGAAAAGGAATATTATGAGAAAGAACATAAAGCATGTAGCTTTTACAGTTGCTGAGAGCAGCGAGTTTCAGGAAGATGTGACGAGACCAGAGTATTATACATGAATAAATATGACAATGAGCTGATGGTGGTGAAAGGTGATTCTGATAGTGAAGTTCAGTTCTTTTCCTTGTCTTTTCTGATTTACGTTTTGGGTATAAGGATTTTAAAAACAAGAATGCAATGGACTGTGAGTGAATGCAAAGAGAATAATATCTGGAATGAGATGCTATGAGGTAATACAGTGGGAATTGGAATTGAGCCTTGATGACGGTCCGAGAAGCTACTATTAGAAATGTGGCACAAACTTCAGGAATCCTTTCATGTTTTGACAGACACTGTGAACATGGATGAACGGACTACAGATTAGGAGGAAGGGCTTTAGAAAATAACACAGAGATAGAGAGAAGTTACTGCATATGCAGTACTTTAATAACAAAACTGTTCATTTTTAGGGAACATTTTTCAAATAAACTGGCCATCCCTGCTACAGTGCGCAAAGGATGAGGGAGCAGTGTTATTTTTCAGAATACAGATGGGTAGATAATCCATCCCAGTCCATTGTTTACCACAGCATCAGACTGTAGTCATATTGTGCGATTAGTGACTTTTCTATGAACTATAAACATTTGATAATAGTGACTTTGCAGTTAAAAAAACAAAGACAGTCCTTCATATTGAAAGTGATGTTTGAAGTGAAGTCATAAAGCATATAGACCAAGGTGATCACAAGTCTATTACAGCCCAGGCTTGCAATATTCTTGACACAACTTTGCACATGGTTCTGTCGTGAGCTGAGAAAATTGGCTGCAAATGTGCGACTCCAGTAAGTGATAAGAAGGTGGTACGTCCTGGTGTGCCCTAATACAGAATACGGGGAGGCGGGTGGCTGATCATCCTCCATCTTCACCATCTTTGTTGAATATTCATGACCCACCTTCACTTCTCCCCAGCGCAAGATAACATCAACATTCGAGGTTCTCAAAAGCTGTTCTGTCACAGACAATACTTGTTTTTTCATCAGTAGGCACAGTTTGTGATTTCACGAGGGCAACACTAGAATCAAATGCTTTGCAAATGTTTGCGTATCTTAGGTAGAATAGTTTTGGCTTCATCAGCTTGGTTAAGGGGCAGCCCACCGAGAGGAGTTACCCACAGAGCAGCTGCAAGGTGGAGATGGGTTGGAGTCTGTGTTAGACATGTAGAGCTAATTGTAATTTCAATAATCATTAAGGTTAGAAGCAGCTGAATAAAATCGTCTTGTCATTGTTGTCCCTCCCAAACGTCAGTTAATAACTTCCATTTCTTGATCACAAATTTATCCATGAACTTGAATGCAAATATCAATGCTGGATATTAGGAAATGCTTATTTACATACTGTATAGTCTTCCCACAATATTTCTTGATGTTTGGTTTTCTTAACATGCACGTATGTCTGGTCATATGAAATGATTTACCCAAATTGGTTCATTAATCTAAATTATAAACTGTCTCAGGAGTGAGTGAATGTAAAACAGGAGGTAATTATAGGTTTTCAGGAGATAATGTAGGTAATATATGCAATTGTTCCTTGATTTTGAAAAGGGAAGTTCTACCAAACCCTAATTAAGCTTAAATTAAATTGTATTCATATGCAGTTCTCTGTGACATGTGAGCTCTGATGAGCGTAGATAAAATGGTGCCATTTTAGCTATTGATACTCACCTTTTGTTATTCTGATTGTGTCTTTACTAAGTTTTTTTCTACCTGAATTGAATTCCAGTAAACTACTGATAATATATAGATATTATAAAATTATTATTGATCTCTCTTAGCAGATAAGATCAAATAAAAAAAAAGTGTTTCAGCTAAATTATTGTGACGCATACGGCCGACATTAGAGGTTGTGCGAGCCGGCTATCCAGCGCGGTGACGTCACCGCCCTTCCCTGTGAATAGCAGGGACCGCAGCCGGTGGGCTGAGGGGAGATCTCCCTTTGGCTCAAGAGGCTGGGTCCCTGTTGAGTGACGCCCAGGTTCAAGTCCCCAGTGGTGGGGGGCCGACCACTGAACCTGAACCTGAGAGTCCTACATTGGTGTCAGAGCAGGATGGGATAGCCCTTTGCCGAGGACAGCGAATTAAGCAGGGGAGAGTGTAACGCATACGGCCCACATTGCCAGTTGTGAGAGCCGGCTATCCAGCGCGGTGACGTCACCACCCTTCCCTGTGAATAGCAGGGACCGCAGCCGGTGGGCTGAGGGGAGATTTCCCTTTAGCTCAACTGGCTGGGTCCCTGTTTAGTGACCCGGAGGCCCGGGTTCGAGTCCCCAGCGGTGGGGGGGCGACTGGAGGTGGCAGCGGCGAGGGCGCATACCCACGTGAATCCGAGAGCGCTACAATATTTTTCCCTGACCCCCAAAAAAAGACCCCCTCAGTTTGCTTATTTCATGACAATAAAAACAAAATAAAACTAATTTCAAACCTTCCCTTAATCATGGTGTGATGTCTTTACATCCTCTACAAATGGGTTTATACTTTAACCAAAGAAAGCATAGAAACCTGTTATAATGCTTTCCGTTTCTAGTCTGTTTTGTTAAAACAACATTGGAATTAGAATTAGAAATGAATTAGAAGTGATCATGACAGACCTTAAAGCATACTGTACATTAATATTCTGCTAGCCGGCTCTGAGTGGCATCTGTCTGTCATCATCCCTCCTCTAGAGGGTGCCTCCACCTTTCTTGTATTATTTACTTTCATTACGCACTCTTGTCCCTTGTTACCCTCTAATTATTTAAGTCTGGTGTCTCCGTGGTTCCGGGCTCAGCTTTGGAAGACGGACGTCTGGAAGCCCACCTACCAGAGGGTCCAGGAGCGGCCCAAGGGCACAGGTTTCAGCACAGCGTCCTGACCTCTGGGTCCAGGGCTCGGAGCACCTATCACCGTTATCCTTTTAATCCTCCATGCTCCTGGTTCCAGTTCCCTCTTCCCTGGTTTTTAATTGTTCATCTCAGATGGATCTCCGGGCTCTTTGGATTATGGACTGTTACCCGGCAACCGTATTGGACCTCCTTTGGGCTCGTTTTCCTGCGCTCCCCCACTTCAGTCACCGCCCCCTGTCTGTCATCCCGACCAACCTCGCTGTGCCTTCCCTAACGTCATTCTCCAGACTCTTCCGGATTATACCGCCTCGCATGGGGTCTTTTATAACGCATTTCATGGGAGTCTGACCCGGCTCTCGTGACAACATCTCTCTTTTTTAATGGCGCTTAGTCAACTTTTAAAATCTCAGGGTGTTAGAGGCATGTTTGGCCTTAAATGTGTACCTGCCAGACAAAGTACACCTCGTAATGGCTAGAGCATACAAGGTACAAGGGGTATTCCAGTTCACATTTACAGATAAAAGCCAGATCAGTCCATCTGTTTGGTGATTTACAAGGAAAACCATCCAATCAGCCTCATGTACATAATGTGCTATCTCAGAACCAATGCATTCCCTTCAAAACATGTTAAAAGAATAACATGATGGCAAGTTAAGTGAATTTGCTAAATGTCCACCACATGCACTTCACAAGTGGGAAAGAGTTCTGCTACTGTATCTCAAGGTTATAGACAATCTGTAATAAAATAATATTGTTTGGCCTGTGTGCGATTTCTGTACCATGGCTTTTTATTTTTATTTTTTTGCACCTACTACCAGTTTACCTGCAGTCTACAAAGCACAAATGTGGAAAAAGAGTTACCGAGAGGATTATGTTTTGGCTGTTTGTTTGGTTATGGTCACTATAAATGATAAATAGTGCAAAAGCAATAGTTATTCTATTTTATTGCTTGTTATTCATTTTTGTTTTTCATGTTGTTAATTTGCTTCTCTGGCAATAAAAACATACAGGTACAGTCGGTAACACCCTGTATGTGAGGTAATGTGGATTACAGGGATTTAAATATTTTCAATGATAATAGATCCCATAGATCACATACAGTAGCTTGATATACAGAACATGAAAGCATTGAGGCTTTGGTCACTTGGATTTTCTTATAGCTATGAGGTTATATCTTGCTCTTTGACTGAAGATGGAGTCTGTACAAACTGCAAACCTTTGAATTCTAATGGCTGACTCCGTAATTGTGATGCTAGAATTATCCAAAGTTGAGAAGAATCAGATTTTAGGACTCCTACAGTAAATGCAAGGTCATTAGTTTCTACAATTCGGCTACACTTCAAAGTATATAGTGTGAGTGGAGCCACTTGCCACTAAAGATATATCCCAGTGTTTGGGCAAGGTAGCAAAAAAACAACATCTTTCATGTCTTGCTATCTATTGGATTTAAGTCAGGGCTGGACCATTCAATGACATTCACTTTCTTCTTGTTAAGTCACATTTTTGCACTGTTTTACCTGCTTTAAGAAGCGTGTTTTCCTCTAAGATTTACCTGGATTTTGTTCCATTTTCCCTTCAGTCCTGACAAGCCACCCAGGCACATGTATGAGAAGCAGCCCCATAACACAATGTTGCCATAACTATGTTGAATGAGTCATTTGCAGTTCTGGTCTGTGCTACATGCTTTACATTTAGACCAAAACACTCAAGGTTTCTCTTGTCTGGACACAAAACATTTTGCCAAATGTCTGCAATGTCATTTAAATACTTTGTTACAAACTCTACCCTGAATTTGAGACAGGCTTCTTCAGTAATGACTTGCTTCAGCTCAGTGGAGTAACTGGTATGTTTATGACTTGGACATTTTCTCCTATCACAGCCATTGAACTCTGTAGCTCTGTAAGATTTTTCCTGCTTGCCTGCCTCAGTCTCTCAGTTTGGAGGGGCGCCCTGATCTATGCAGTGACTGGGTGGTATCATGCACTTTCCATTTCTTACAGATCGACTTCACCACGATCAAAGCTATTTTCAGCGTCTTTGATTTTGTTAGACAGCTCTCCTGATCTGTGCCTTCCTGCAGCTTTATCTTTCAGTTGTCTTGAAAGTACAATCTTTGGTTGAATCTTTGCTTGAAATTCACAGACTGATTTTTCTTTCTTTGTAGTTTTTACTGATATTTATATTCTTTCACTTTTAAAAGTGGTACATTTGAGCATTCAATTTTGATTAAAGATATTCACTTTGCAAATATGCACACATCATTTGAAATAAAAAAACAGGAATTCATTGGAAGGAGTGTATTTTCCAGGTACAATAAAAAGGTGCAAAGGTTTCCATAGCATATTGTATATGTAAGTGTCACAACAGTGTGCCGCACTATAAACTTCTGAAAAAAGCCTTTAATTCAGAGGATAACAGCTCCCAATGACTCATCTTTATAACTCTTGGTAGAAAACCACAGGACATGGACATATATTTTAAAAGGATGAAAACTGCTGAAATGGGTTTAAGAACCTTTACTTACAAATTATGTTACCACATAAAAACTGACATAAAAATAAAGTAAATAATTGATTTTAATTCTAGAGTGTTCAGATGAAAGGTAAGAAATCAAATTGGGTACAAGCGCAGTCTTAGATGTTAATAAGGGGGATATCTCTGAATTTATCTTTTAGTACAACTTCAAATATGGTTCTCTAAATACCAAAGGCAAAGTCTTTTTTTAACCACTGAAGATTTTATGATGACGTCTGACTTCACAGGGAAAGATCAATGTTACTCTCGGACTACTAATTCACCAGCTGTGAACCTTCCAAATCATGAATAAATTATTTCCTTTTAAGAACACTGTGACGTGACTAGAATACTTGATAGCAAGAAAGCAACAGCGAACGGTAATTGTTCTTTATAACTGAAGTTAACAAGGATGTACTGTATGTGACCAGAGCATAATAATCAAATTTCAATATAATTAATTGAATTCTATTGCATTTTTTTGTACTAAATGCATTGCAGTGCTCTGTTTTTACATTAAAGTGGTCACAACATGTCTGCCTAAGCTGTTCTTGGGGCATTCAAGTGTGTTCTCATAAAAATGCCTTGTTATGGTTGAAGAGATGTCCTGTCCCCAGGCTGTCTTCCTCCTCTGTATTCTCTGTCTTTGTCTGATGTCTTCTGCTAGCATTTCAAATTGTGAAGGGGAGGGTATGTTCTCAAGTAAGTTTAAAAAACTCTGACCCCCCTGCTATTTAAATGGTGCATTACCGGAGGCCTTCAACAATAACCCAGTATCCAGTGCTTCACAGCCTGTAGTGCAGTGCCCTTTCAAATGCATGATGAGGACAGATTTAGACAAATGTTTGACTTGCATGTCATAATGAAGCTCTTTCTTCATAAACAACCATTTGAGTTGATAGAACTACTGCAAGTCATAACAGAGGGACACATCCCAGCACTGAACTGTGACCATTCTGACCTGAGTAAGCTAACCTTCGACTAGACTGAGCTTTTTGTGAAATTGGATCGGCTTCTTCTTTGGCATTATTATTATTTTAATTGAAGACTATCAGCTTCACAGGATAGTGAAAAAGCCCAAAATCAAAACTGTCCTCTGAGATGTTGCAAAAATGTAAAATCTCTGTGAATGACAAAAATGTAGAAATAGTAGTGTGTTATCTCAGTACTTTATTATTTACAATGAAAATCCTGGATTTCAGATGAAAACCAGTGAAGGAGCAGTTGTCTATATTGCAGTGAATCTAGGATTTAGACATTTTAAAATCACACAGAAAATATACAACTCCAGGATTCAGTAGTTGACTCTGAGAAATTGGCACTGCAGGCAAACGCATTACCACTTCAGAGAAGAGACAGACAAAGCTGAAAATCTTCTCTTTTTGTCCTCTTGTGTTAGCTGTTGTACTGAGGCCACTCCAACCTTACTCTCCTCCTTGCCAGACTCATCACCACATGGATAGCTTACATGAGGGAATATAAACACATTTATACATGCATATAGTGTAACTGCTTTAATGCTGAATCCCATTCTATTAAAGTTTTAATTAAATAAATTTCATGGTGTGTAAAATTGTTACTTTCAATGATAGATACGGTAGGAAAGTTTGTTTACTTCATTTCTTTTTGTTTACTTTTTAAACCGACAGTTTTGTAGAAAAGAGAATTTGTATCTCCTAAAGTTGCCAAGATGTGAAAGACAAAAAAAATGGATCCTTATGTTTTTTTTTAAAAATGAAGGAGCCACCAACTGCTTGGTTTTTCAAACACCTTGAAATAGATGCAACCTTTATACTGATTGAACAATTTCCCCAAATGGAGAGAAGTAATTGATTGATTTTCATGTATTTCATGTGCTATGGTGCATGTAATATTGGTTATCTTAGAAAATGTAATTGTTTTTTGTCCATGTAAACTATTTAGCAAACTAAGCATGCTATGTTGGAGATATCAGGATTACATATCCTTTTAAATTCTGAAACTGAATTTAATCAACATTCATTTTATCTCTGCTTCCAAGAAACAGAATGGTCTTAACATCACAGGACTGGGCTCACATTGTACTACAGTAGGTTTTTCTATGACAACAACTACCAGGTCGTATTCAGAAAATTTAACTGTAGCTTTGAAACCATGGGGTGACCTTTAATTTTCATGTTTTATCACATATTTCACAGCTCTTAATATACACGGAATTAACAGTGCATGCCTAAGGCAAAGTAATTTAACCTTTTTATTTAATAAATGTCACAGATGAGACTATTTTTCCATACTAACAGGTCAGGTTTTTTATATCCAGGTATAGTAGATGTACAGTATAGCGATGGATGATGCAAGGCTGGGTTCTGTGAAATAGCTTAATAGCAATGCAAATGATTAAATACACACAGTTTGGAGAGCGGCACAATGTGCTAGTAAGGAACACTATGATCCCTGAAGTAAGTACTGACGGGTTTTATAGTCTGGGGTGGTGTAAACGGAGGACTTGCCAGCAGAGCAACCCAAAGATTAAAACTAATTAAGGAAACCTGGTAAAGTCATCAAAGTGCATGCAACTCAACATGAAAGAGATGCTTCTGGCCAACGTACGGTACATTTAGCTGCAAGAGAAGCCACATGGTTCTCTGCAGCAGGCAGGGTCAGTGCTGTCAGAGTTACCAGAATGAGCACGACCCTGTCATAGGGAACTAGACAACCGCCTAGGGCCCTGAGGCTAACAGGGGCCCCCCTCACTGTGCAACACAACACATCAGTTTTTAACTGGCACATTCACAAATTCACACATTCGAGTGGCTCCTTCTGTTGCTGCTGTGCTGATCTAGGCCATTAAAGTTTGCTAGTTATAAAGTCTCCATGAAGTTTATAACTTGAAGTTATAAACCATGAAGTCTCCATGAAGTTGTATCTCCGTAAAATGTGTGCTTCTTGTTTTTGTTTGTAAGTTATTTGTTATGTGTTCTTCAAAGCTGGTTAATAAAAGTTTTCTAGTGATATAATTCATTTATTTAATTGTTCATAAACAGTAAAATACATTTGGGATGGGAGCTGATAACAGTAGTGTCTGTGCAAATTGTGCTCTGGAGGGGCCTCTTTCCAAGATCTTGCCTAAGGCCCCCCAAAAGCTCGGGCCGGCCCTGACAACACAGGTAATGGAAGAGGTGGTAGGACCTCTGGAGGCAAAGCAAAGCAAACCACAACCAGCAATGAAGAACAGACCGGTATCGGGAACAGGAGGTGTCCAGCTCCAGTTCTGGATCTGACAAGAGGTCGGAATATTAGAGCTGCTGTCTCTTGTGATGGGATAGCATCATTTACAGTTTGTTCTATCTGTAATACAGAGTACTGATATCTTTATACAGTTCAGACAAAAAAAAACTACAGAGGTGAAGGGTTGCCTCCATATATGATATGCCTGTCCCTTATAACAGGCCAGTAGGAAGTATTTTAAATAGTAAAATGTAATTTAAACATCCTTGTAAAATGTAAAGGAAAAGTGCTGCCATTCACCATTTTAAGGTGAATGACATCTCTCTGAAGATGTATTCTTTTATACAGCTCCTGGTTATTTGGTTTGGCAATTTTTGTGCTGTTTTTAAGAGGAGGCCTAAGAGATTTTTGAGAGTTCTTACCTGCACAAGCACAAGATAAAATCCTAACTTCTCATTTTAATGTCTACATGTTTACACCCTACTGTATAGCCTGCATTTACATACTTTTCAATGTAATTTGCATAGTTTAACAAGGACTAAACAACAGCTAATCAGACAGCTGGCTCAGAAAGCCAGGATAACAGCATTCGTGACAAACTGTAAGTCACATTATGGTCGCTAGGGTTATGATTCTAGATGCAAATATGGCACTGTTTCACCAGAGTGCACTTAATACAGTATATCCAGGCATCACCGTCTGATGATCCTAGTTGTTCAGCTAAATCTGATTTCGAAGGTTGTTTTATTTCTCAAGTTAAAGGGATACTGCAGCCCCAACTTCTCAGTCTAGTTATTAAATCTCGGCCACAAAATAATTGACAGTACGGAAAAATTGAAAACTTTCTAATTAAGCACAAAATCATGAGTTTTATGAAAGGACTGTATGGTTACCATGTTGTTGCAAACCCCAGGTCTCACCAAAGGCGATAGTGAGAGTGAGTTCTTACAAATTGTGATGTGATGCGGCCGTTCCTGCTCACTAGTCACTGTAATGAATAATGTAATGTGATGTACAAGCGAATAACTGCAGCAGAAATGTTCCAACCTGATCTGCATGCAGAGTTAACAGATAAATAGTACTTGTCGGCAAAACCATCTCTAAGTAGAAAGCGATACTTCTATTGGATTGAAAGAGATGTATTCACAAGCCTGCTTGTTTACAATGTCAAAGGGCCACTTTGCCTGACGGAAGGTTTTGTTGCCTCGTTCTGAATCGCAGAATAACACGCTTCACATACCTGGAAATTTAATCAATTTTGTGATGTGAATTGGAGGTTTTACAAGTTACTGGGCTGAAAAAAAGATTACTTACTGTAGCATAATATATTTGGGTTTGATAACTTTATTTTTTACGCAAAACCTAAAATGGCAAAACTGTAGTTAAGAACTCCCATAAACCATAAACTGACATGAAATTATTCATTGTGTCATTGGGACAGTGAAGGGATTTTCTATACAACCTTTTGGTATTGTATTTTTAATATCATTCTACCCTCCTGGATCAATTAAACTAACTGATAGGGATAATCTGCATTATTTTGAATGAGATTGGATTGGATATATTAGCTGAAAGGTGTGTATTTTGTCGATCTTTTTTTTTTCTGGATTAGACCCTAATAACTGAGCATACTGTCTTGCTTTTACATTTACTGTTTGGTGCCTGAAGTCTTAATTTAAAATGAGAACAGACAAAGTTTCAGTTAAAGAAAAGCAGACAATTCTTTGAAAACTGAAAGGGTGAAGTTATCACAATCCACAGTTTGCAGAAGACCAAGACCACACAATTGTACCAGTACCAAATACCAAGAACAGAAAATTCAGACGAGAAAGGTTTTATGGACTGAGTATACCAAAATTAACCTCTATCAAAGTGATAGAACGGTAAACATGTGGAGACAATAAGGCGCAACAGAGGCTCCAACCCCACCTGTGAAGCACTGAGAAGCTGATGCCCTTACTCTGGGCTTGAATGGACACACCTCTAGAACAGGCTCACTTGCTCACTCGTCTTTCATTAAAGATGATCACTTGTCTGTACTGACGATGTTAATAAGGAAGGCACCAGCCGAATGAATTATGAAGTTTACAGAAACTTCATCTGCTTACAGAATGTAGAAGAAAATGCTTCCAATACTTTTTAGGTGGTGCTTTATCATGTAGCATCACAAAGTACCAAAACATGCAGATGATATAACTTCAATACCTGAATAAAGCCCCTAAATATTCCCCTGTGTTCGAAATTAAATAAATCATTTCACTTAATTCTTTTTAGACCACTAATGAGTCTGGATGCATTTATTTTTTTACCTCTAGAACAGCAGTATACTTATTAATCAAAGCTGAACACACTATTCCATATACAGTATTACCTAGCTAGAAAACTATAATTTTAGTTGAACTTTGTTTTAATTTCTATGCTTATATTTCCACACATTTTCTTTGAATTTGATTGCTTCCCCACATTGTCTTGATGACAAAAGTGAGGAGTCAACATTCTAATAGATTGTTTTCACATAATTCATTTTTTTAGTGTTAGTACTACCCGTTTGTTATTGTTATAAGCTAGAGAGGGATGGGCGTAAACAACAGGATTGAAGAAGATTAAAAATTTCAAGTCGTGATACCATTTTACCAATCCAAGTATTGTATATCGTAAGAACTGTACATAAAACTTGTTGGGAGAATAAAAAAAAAACAAAGTGGCAAACTTAAAAGACAATTATTCTTACCATTGACTAACGCATCATTTCTTACTAGTCACAAGTACTGTATAAGTTCTGCTCATGAGTACCTGGGCCCAGTCTTTTACAGAACCTTGGAAAAGATCTCCACTCTTCAAATGAGGCTTGAATACCAAAGAATAAACGTGGGACCTTATTTCTTATTAAAGATTCTACACAACACTAAATCATTCCCTAAATGTATCCAAAATACTGTATATGGAAAATGTCTTGCCTATTCCAAATAACATGTCACCAAATATAAAAAGCACATTATTTCTTTAGCTTTGTGGACACCACAGAAAAGATTCCCAAAAATGGGTGAAAATTGCAGTGTCCAGATGTGCAAAGCTGGAAGACTTACCCAGTAGGCTCACAGCTGTAACCGCTGCCAAACATGTTTCTACCATGTATTACACCAAGGGGGGTGAATACTTGTGTGATCAGTTATATTCTGTTTTTTATTTGTGAGTTATTAAGAAAAAGCTTTAGAGTTTTTTTTTATTCGACATTACAGAGTATTTTGTGTTAATCAGTGATAAGAAGTCCCATATAAATCTATTTTTGTTCCATGATATACAGTAAAGAAATGTGAAAAATGCCAAAGGGGGTGAATATCTTTATTGCCACTGTAAATTGCATATTCTTGCTACCTGTGTATAACGCAGGTTGTATTTCATTTGCTGCTGTATGCCTGACACAATTTAAGTCTCTTTAATCTATTCCACTGCTGTAACTGTTTGTGATTCTACCTACTGCTGTTTTGTTCCTAACCTTGTCAAGTACAGTATACTAAGTACTGTACAGTATACCAGGATCTGAATCATTGACATTATTTAAGAAGAGGGGTGGTCCTAGTATCAATTGCTGTGATACCCCGCTGGTACACTACCAGAGTCTTAGCCAACTCTTCTTTTTCTTAATCCAAGTTATTACTATTAGTGGGTAATATATACAGTACAACTTAGAAACATTCTTTGAAAACACAAAAAAACTTGTGAAGCCTTCCATTTACATTAACATGAAAAGAGTGAATGAATAGTGTGAAAAACAGACTGTGCGCAAACCATCAGGTAGAGATTCTGACTCACAAAGGTTCTTTTATTTGAGATGCTAAACCTTATTTTCTTTCTCTATTCACCACAGGATAGCTTTCCAGCTCGATTTGGAGGGATTCACTTCGTCAATCAACCCTGGTATATCCATGCTTTATATACCGTCATACGTCCCTTTCTGAAAGACAAGACAAGAAAACGGGTAAGATGAAAAAGTATCTTTTGTCCTTCTTGCCAAGGATTACAGATTGAGTAGATTTTGTTTTATGTTTTATGGCCAGAAACTCGTTCACCAAAAGGTACCATTTTTCAGTGAAGAAACAAAAGTAGGTGTGCAAAAGTAGGTGTATGAGGCAAATTGTCTTTTCGTATTTCTTGAAATCTTCTCATTTTCAAGAAACCGTTATAGTTGGCATTTTTTGCAGTCATTACTAATATGACCTTGGTGGTAATACAGAATGACTTTGGTTTTAACTTTTACAATAAGCTATGAAAAACAGTGCTAATTAAATGGGACAACAGTTATCCTTAATTCCCCTATCACTAAAACTTGAAATATATATTCCTATAAATAAATAATTTAAAAAGACATTTACACGTCTTAATAATGTGTGACAATATTACCAATTCATCATAAATAAAGCTGGCAATAAAGTATAATTAAAAGCAAATTAAACACAAGTGTCTGATAAAACAGCACATGTTGTTGCAAACAGATGGACTGAGGGCATACTTGAATGTGTGAGCTGGAACAAATAGTGCTTTCTCACTGCAGTTCACAAATCAGCTTTGTTGGTCCAGGTACAGTATATGCCTTTAACATACCTTGCAAGGTAAATACAAAGAACAGATCCGAAAAAGTGCACAAAATGTTCCTACATTTATAGCTGATAACCTCTGATTAGTAATCTTGTTTGAAAGAATGCAATGTATTGGATGTGTTGTTTTAGAAGGATGTTCTTTCTTTAAAAACATTTTAAAGCTTGCATATGATTTTTAGCCTTTAATATGTGTTCGAAGTGCAATGGTAATGGATTGAAATGTGTGATTTCAGCTCTGAGAAACAAATTAATTGGATTCTTAGCATAATCAAAGAGAAAAATGTTTTAATAAATTAGGTAGGCCTACCTCTTTAATACTAACAAATGTAGAAGAGACACCTTTAAAAATACATTGTTCACTGCTATTAGGAAACAAAAATCCTTATGTTCTAAATTTGTCAAAAAAGGGGATGTTAGAAAGATCTACAGAAAATTGATATTAACTATAGTTGATGAGAATTGTTGTCTGTCAGTCTGATAGTAAGATTAGTGTGTCAAACTGTATTACTTTGGAAATTAACAACAATACTCGACATGACCAACCACAGGATTCCATTAATTTCAGAATACTTATAACCAACTATATTATTTTATATATTTTATTACAGATATTTATGCATGGCAACAATTTAAACAGCTTGCACCAGCTTATTCACCCAGAAATCCTGCCCTCAGAATTCGGAGGGATGCTTCCTCCATATGACATGGGCACCTGGGCAAGGACACTGCTAGACCATGAGTATGATGAAGAGACCGAGTACAGTCCAGAGTCCTACAGCCTGTCTGTGAAAGACTTAGAAAAAGACCTGTCTCCAAAAGCCATGAAGAGGTCAGTAATATATCATGACTTTTGTTACATATTGATGTATGTTTTTTAACAAAAGAACGGTTGGATTTAATCTGTGTAGATATTACAATCACTGGGTTTTAAAAAATATATATTTAATTTTTTTTGTAAAATCCTGACGGATGTTAAACTTTTTCCATCTGTTTCCTTGCTATAATTGTGTGGCAAATCAGATGAAGATCAAGCACAACATTTAAAATTCCTGACACTAGTTTTTCATTTTAATTGCAGCTTGATACTTGTTTGGCTAACTTTAAACTCTCTTTAAAGAAGATACAGACAATACCCACACCAAGCACTCTTTAAAGAGAGTTTAAGAGAGAAGATACAGACAATACCCACAACAAGCACTGCATAGCATTTGTGTTAAATAAAAACCAAAACATAAACTTTTTAAACATGTTTTGGTTTTAACACACTTGCACTGAGAGCCTGCCCATGCTGATGAGGGAGTCAACTTCCTCCCATCAAATTAGTCAAAGGGGTTCTGAATTGGTGGTAGTAGTGGGATTGGTGGAGAGGCGCTTGAGAAAAGACTGTTATGAAGGAAAGTTTGAAGTTCTGTATTTATATTGTTGTAAGCAGGTGATTGGTAGGATCCCAAAACCTTAATTATAAAATCCTTTAATTGAACCTGCTACAGATAACTTGGCATCTCTAAGAGCAGATAACAAAAGGGCCTAATTAAGCGAATGAAGTATTTATCAGTGGAATTGGAACAAAACAACAGCAGAGTTGGGAAGGATTGTTCTAAGCAATGAAGTTGTTAAATGCATGCAAGAATATATCATATTAAACATATTAAAATAGTCAAATCTAGTTATATTGTCACATTTAATTAAATAATAATATAACAATACATAGGATCAAAATATTTGTTTTTGACTCCTATTGTTGGGTTTTATATTGTGCACTTTAATCAATCCAGCACAATAAAATACCAGTAAGGTATCCGGGTACTTTATCAGAACTCATATGGGTAAATATTTGGTGAATTATATCAATGAATATTTGTGGCAAAACATAATTCATTCAGACATTTTTGTATTGTCAAATCTTAGATGTCTTTAACAAACAAGCTGTTGTATCCATATTTTAAGACTTCTTTAAGTTTTTGTTTTAAGAAACTTAATTACAGAGATTAGATTATAGTCTCTGTTCCTATATTTTTGTGCATTAATTGAGTACAAATAAACTGATTTTATTTACATGGAACATGTAAAATAATGTTCCATGTATAACACGTACTGCACATAGAAAATAAACGTTTTTTATTTTAAACAAGTCTCTTGCATGCAGTGTATTTTCAGCTGCTGCACTATAGCGTGTCATTGTTTGACTTTAGTATTCAGCTCACTAGCACAAATATGACAGCAAAAAGCCTTCTGGTGTGCACAACTGTCACACCATTCTAGATCAATTGGGCTGATATGCCAGCTTTTTCATTCCTTTTAAAACACTCGAGTCAAGCTTAGGCAAGTAAAGCTCTCTTTTTAACTATCCATCCAACAACCACAGCTTTCTCGTCCTACTGAGGGTCCCTGAGACAGAAGCCTGACCCAGTAGGATTGGACTACACCCTGGACTGAATGACAGTCTATCATTCTATCGCAGGGCACACACGCGTGGACAATTTAGAGACTTTAGATGACTTTGCCAACATAATCTTTAGAAGGTGGAAGGAAAGCAGAGGAATTGGATAAAACCTACATGAACATATCGAGAACGTAACATACTTTTAAACAGGAAGAGGGAAGCCCACAATCCTAGTTATAATTGTTTTACCAATGGGGTTATAAATCAGAACCTAATATCTACTGTATACACCTACAGTATATTCATTTTTTATCCCTTTCTTAGATCATGGAAAAGGTCAATAACAAGCAGCAATTTTTAGAAAAAAATATATAGCAGGTTTGCAGGTTGACTTTTGTTCTGGCCATGGATGTGTTACAACACTTCTGATAGTGTTAGCAATATTCTAATGATTTGTCTAAGGCTTTTGATACTATGGATCATTCAATTTCTCTGAAAGAACTTTGTAGCAATATAATATGAACTCCATTGCATGGTTTTCAGACTTACAAAACCTTATATAGGCAGTAAAACCTGATGGATTTGTTTCACGTCTCCCTGTTACTGGCAGAGTCCCTCAGAGTCCAATCTTTTGCCCTGCTTTTTCTCCATCAATATTAATATTATTACTCAGCCATTAGTCATTAGCCTGCATATCAAACCCAACGCCAATGATATAATTTAATAATCTATCATCTGTGTCCAATTTGCAGCATAGTTTCAAAAACATTCAGCAGACTTCTCTGAACATTGACTGCTAAACTCTGCTAAAATTAAATGTAAGCCATTTGATTAAATTAATTTCAGCTGCTACCTTAATAACCAAGATATAACTTTTAATTTAACTGAAAATAAGTTTTATACATGTCAAGACTCATAAATATCTAGGCTTCTGTGTGGATAATGCTTTAACCCTCACTACTCAAAATCGAGACTTATTTTTCTTTATCACAATAATTCTTAACATACATGTTCATCCAGGAATACACTACTTTAGATATCCTTACTCTCGTTTTTTGGAATATAGTGACATTTATAAATACTAAATACTAATTTATAAATAATAAATACTAATACTGCTTTTGAGAAATCTGATATATTACATCTGCCATAAGATCAATATTCTTTGATTAGATGGCTCTCACTGCATACTGGATACATGTTTCCACTGGTTTAAATGAATTTATAGATCATTAATTGGAAAAACGCCTTCCTGTCTTAAATAAAACATTGCAGATCTTTGCACCATTCTAGAATATAAAATCTAGCATTTTTATCAAGTTGAGCTTTACAGTTGCAACTACTGCATTTTGGGTGCACGTCCTTCCAGTTTGTTGCTGAGAGTGTCTGGAGCAATCTGCAGATACAGTACAATATCCATCTTCACTTAGGAGTGTGTTTGTATGAATGTAGTATGTTGTAGTATGATCAGTATGATTTTCTGCCTGGTACTGTATACACATCTTGGCTAGGCCACTAAGAGCATGTTCTCAACTAACTTATCTGTCTTATTAAAAGATTATTATTTCGATTTGTAAAGGTTTATTTGATTTTCTAAACTTTATAGTCACTTTTGTGATGATTGATTTAGCTGAATACTAATTGGTATTTAATGAGCAGTGAAAGCTACAAACAATGCCTGATTTTAGGCTTTTAAAGTGTTCTGACCTCACTTACCACCAAGGCTGAACACATGAGCTTGGTGGGCAAGATTTAACCCACAAGCTCTTTGTCTGACACTCCAGCTTGAGATTGTATTGTCAGGTGTGAACAGATATGTCATGAAGTTTAACAATTGGTGAGCATCCCAAGTTACATTTTGCTGTTGACACTTGTAACTATTGTACATTTCCATAGATGTGTTGTATAACATCATACTATGCCAGTTTCATGCTGAAAGGCATGAATAAGGCAGGAGGATTATTTTTTATTATGTATTCTATTGTTTTGTTAATGGACATGTATTCATCATCTTGACAACATAAATATTGTAATTTGCTAAATTAATTCTGGATAATCTTAATCTTTTATGGAACTGAAATGTATAAGTGGAAAGTGGAAAAATGGAAAGATGTCACAAAAAATTAACTAATGGTATAATTCTCACTATTAAATGCCTAACTGTAGAAGACAACAACCTCACCACTTCAGAAGGAAAAAAAAACTACAAAGAGAAGCTAGTGATTATTTTTGGTTCCATATATTACAGGTTCTGTAATTAGAAATAAAAAAAGATTTGCTTCCGTCTTAAAAGATTTTATGAACTTGTTATTTTCAAAGCTGGGCTTGATCAAATCTTTATTGCCAGGTCCGTCTGTTCCTGGTGATGTTTTATAGGTTTTTTGGTGGGAAATTCACTGCTGTTGTTGGATTGATGAGAGCGAGGATGGTTATATGTTGTTTATTCTATCTGTTCTTTTTTAGAAAGTTAGAAAACAAATAAGAATTGCCCCACAAAAACAAACTAAGCATCAATGAAACTGAAATGTTAGAACTTTTCTCCCTTTTTATGTTGTTTGTGGTGCTGTTTTATTTGGTATCTTTTTATTTTTTCACATTTTCTTATATGTCATATATATTTAAAATGCGAAAACATATACAAACATAAAAATTCTACTTGATATGTTTGTCACTGAAAACAGTATGAAGACTAGCAAATGTTTAATCTAGAAAAAAATGTTATGCTTCTTAACAGTTATTACTCAGAATATTTTTATTCAATTTATCAGAAGACCATCAACATGCCTTCTTAGTGAGAGGTGGGCATTAGAATATTGGAATAGCTTTCGACATAAAAATAAAATGAAAGGCCTGGCAAAAGTTATTTTTTAACTGAAGCATCTGTTCTTAAAGTGCTGCCTCTGATTATCTGGGCTGCATATCCAAACAATGCTGGAAGTGAAGCTGGTGTGAAAAACCCATCCATCCATTTTCCCACCGCTTCATCCAGTTCAGGGAGAGCTGGAACCTGTCTCAGCAGGCAACAGGAGCAAGACAAGTTGCATTCTGAACTGGACGCCTGTCTATTGCAGGGCAGACATACAGACAGACACAAACACACTCACACCTAGGAGCCATTTTCCCAGGAGCCAATTAACTTACCAGTATGTTTTGGGACTGTGGGAGGACACCCACAGAAACTCTATGCAGAGAGTAACCCCAGGTCTGGAATTGAACCCAGAGCCCCAGCGCTGTGAGGCAGCAATGCACATTTTATAATGTATTTACCATGCGATTTTTACTTTACTCTTATTCACTGAGGGCACCAAAGACCTACGCTAGTATGCATTGATCAAAATTGGTTGTTGACCTCACTTCTGAGGTCACTCTAAACCCCACATCTATATGCATAATGGTCTGTGAAGGTGTTATTTACATGGCCTTGCCACAAACTTTACTTGTGCGGTTTTGATATTAATCTTGGCCAGAAGTATCCACCCACATAATGATTCATAACAAAATCATCTGAGATTTTTTTTTAATTTAATGTAATCCACTGCCTAGTTTCTAACATTTGGATCCAATTTACTTTTTAGACTTACTCCAAACCAAAGCAATAAATGCTAATATTCATCATTCATCACTTAGTACAGTGGTTGGGTTAAAAAATAACTGCTTTGTGAGGATAAGACTTAATATATAAACTGTCCTATCATTTCAACTACAGTTTATGTTAATGAAAAATTTATTAGATTATATGAATTGGGATATGAACAGAATTTTATTGGCAGCAAAAACAAAAAATGTTCAATTGCACAGTTCAAGTATGGATCCTGTAACTGACCTTTGTATATGAAACACAAATTGAGTTGGTTCTCAAACTACAAGGTAAGAGATGTTAGTAGTAAACTAAAGGCAAATAGTAAACTGTCTGTTTACATTTTTAACTATAAGAACTGTTTTGCATAGGAGTTTTCTAGAACTGAAGGGTTCTTAATATTTATGAGATTTTGAATACATTATGAGGAGCTAAGATGTATCAAACTTCAAAAGATCATTTAATCCCCTTTCTGTCTTTGATAAAAACATTGATGTTTGAGCACATAAAAACACTGCCTTATAAATGTTGACAATCATTTATGTATTCTTCCAGATCCCAGTCTGTTGTGGAGCCCGGAGTGCTGAAACGACCTGATAAAGAGAAAAGCGAGGAAGACAACATGCAGCCACTGCTCTCACTGGACTAAGGGATTTCCAGTCCCTTTAGTTCCAGAAAATATTTGTGTTTCCCTAGACACCAGGGATAGTACATGGGATGCTCCCAAAAAAGGCAAGGATGGAAGAAGTTTCAGAACAGAAAACCATGAACCAGGTTTTTCACTCTTAATAGCGGCTGCTCTAATAAACGTTAACAGAAGACGAGGTTTAATCTGGAGCAGGAGACACTTGAGCCGAAGATGAATGAAGAATTAAAAAAATATTGTTAAGTGCCAATTCAAACTTGTAAATACACTTCAGTTCCACACTTTAAAGTACTGAGTCACTGTAGCAGGAATATCTGTACAGACCGAGATGCGTATTCTGTATGTATTTGTTGTGAAATATTTTGTGACAAACTGTTGGTCGAAGGAAGAACGCACGTAGGAAATTTGGTCACGTCAGTGTTCAACTGATCCAAATGACAAGTGCAACTCAGGATTTAAAAAAAATCATTTAAAAAAGAAGGTGGACAAGTACTTTAAGAAAGCTGCCTTGTGAATAGAAAATGGAGCTTCTGATTCCATCACATTGGAACCCAGTGAACCCAGTCATTTCTCAACTTGGTATTACCTATCCACAGTCAGAATTGCTTAAGGGTATCAATGCCACTAGAACATTTGTGGTAAAAAATAAATACATTCAGGTATCTGTTTCATTAAGCAGGAATCCCTTTAAGATTTAAGCCATATTATCTTTCAGATAGGGGAGGTATCTTAATCTTTCAAATGATACCAATTTTGAAAAAACAAATTCTTTTCCAATTCTAATAATAAAAGGCAATACAAATACCACATCAAAAATCTAGCACGTACTGTATGTGACAGTATGTTTTCGTCTTTCTGCTGTGTCACTTAAAGTAAAAACATGCAATCAGAAATGTTAATCATAGAGCACTGCAGTATTAAACATACAAATACATTTTCAAACAACTAAACCTTTTACGAACGTTCTTTCATGATAGACTTAAGACGTTAGGTTACATATCTGTTGAAAAAGTTATTTGAAGATACTTCAAATAATTAGTGTTAGAACTACACCTAGTTTTGTGAAAACTATCGCTTACAAAATAATACATTTTTACAGTATTATCCTATGCATAGTGACCAGTAAATACATTAATATGATATCTTTTTGTTTTTTGAAAGTTTTTATTTTACATTTAGCTTCCATGGTTTTCAAATTTGAATTGAATTTTAAATGGTCGCTCCTTTTGTTCCAGACTCAACAACAGGTTTATGAATTGGCTATTTTCTGCTACTTCTCCTTGATAAATTCAAAGTTATTTTTCTGCATCCTAATTTTTATCATATACAAGCCATCGAGAGTGGATATCCTTTTTCGTTCTTCAAATTACCAAAGACTTTTTGGTTTTTTTGTTGGAAAATAAAGGCTTGGCTTGACATGGTAGTATGAAGATGTTTTTAGAAAACTTAATTTATTAGGTGTAACAGAACTGTGGGCTTCACATACTGACAGACTGCTTTCAGCATCCCAATAAGGGATATTCTTTATTCCATGGCTTGTGGCAGCCGCACCCTCTTATATTCAATATTCTCCCAACATGAAATCCTGCAGGACTGTGTTCATGTTCAGTGTGACTCAAATACCTAAATGGTGCACAGAAATACACACCATTGACTTTATCTCAAGAGATAAGGAAGTGACCAACATCCCTTATTTTGACAGTGACCATTTAATCTAGAAAACTTCTGAACAGAAAAGTGCACTACAAAGTAGATGGAAAATTACTTGAAGACCAATTTAAAAATATTTTCTCATGGCAAGTTTTATGATATTTAAATAATAAATTAAACTATTGTGTTAAGTGGGAGTTTGTAATAAACAAAGAGATTGGCTTAAAGAAATGCCATGCTTTATTCTCGCTAAGCATCGAGCAAGAGCGCTGCTTTTCAGTCGTTTTTTTTTGTCTGGTGTGGCTTAACACAAATTATGACCTCCTGTATCTCGCTATTGGGCATTGATGCTAAGCTGCCAGTTATTGAACACTGGCTCTCTAATGACTGCCTTGAACACTGGAAAAAAGTAAATTGTTCTTGAAAGTGTAAAGTTTGAGTGGGACTTATCTCTGACTAATTGATAGTTGAATTTTTGGATTAAGATATAAAGAAAACTTCTAGATACTTGGATGAGAAAGGGTGCTAGGTTGTAGTGTCAGTGTTATATAGTATTTTTGACAGTCCTTCCGTATTAATAAAGGGGTGTTGATCAATGAAAAACAGAACGTATTAAGAACAGTGAAGAAACAATTAAGTATTAAGAGCAGCGAAGTTAAAGTCTGTTGAAGATGGTGGCAAGTCTTCCTGTGGACGTCTTGGGCAAGTCTTTTTGTTTATGATAGTGCACACGCTCAGAGTATTTCTTGCACAGGTTTAGTCTATTATTCTGAGAAAATTGTTCAAAGAGCTTAACGTTTGTGTTTTGTGCCATCAAAGACTTACCAAGACAATTCTTTGTTGTTTTGTGCTTCTTTTAAAATGATTATACTATTTAAGGGGATACTACTAATTGGGAATACAACTTTTAAAATCAGATTATTGAAGATATTTACCTGTATTACTTTTTGTTCTGTTCATGATGGCCTACAGATTGATTTTGAGTGGAAGTTTTAAAGATTTTAAAATGTGGTATGCATTTCAAATTCCTGCAGCATGTAGTTCACAACCTGGTAACGTGCATTAAAAGTACATAAGTGTGGCATACCGTATTGGATGATTTTCTGTTTAAGCAAAATCCATTCATCTTTACCAAAGCAGTTATGTTTATTAAAAGAAAAAAAAAACAGATCATTGTATTTAATTCCATTTATAGGATTCCTTGACTAGTTTTCTTACTATCCACAAAAAGCAAACTCATACATGTTGGATGATTTTATGTACAATTACTACTAATTAGACTGTTAATTTGTCTTTTTCATACAATTATTGTATGTTTGAAAGGCCAAATATAACCAGTCTTAAAAGGTATAGTCAGTTTAAAAAACAGCACATGGTAAGTACTGTATACAGAACAGAGCATTGCCTGTGTGAAACCTGCATAGAGCTCCACAGAGTGAATCAGCTGTATATTACAATGAATGTGTGTGGGATGTTATACTGTATGTGTAAGGCTCATTATAGAGGGCCTGCTGCTTTACATGGCTAAGTTAAATCAAACAAACAACAAAAAATAAATATTGACACTTTTGATCCTTGTCCATTTTGTTTTTTTCTGTCACGTCTCTTGAGGATGATGCTGGAACCATCCTCAGCTACTTTCTGTAGATTTTCTATAGTGTCCGAGTCCGCGTCTGGGTCCTGGGCTGTAATCTGTCTCGCAATCCTTCCTTTTTCCAAAATTGTCTGAGTTCTCTAACTGGGTCTTTTTAAAACCCTCTTAACAATGGCTCATGACTCATTTTCACGGGGGGGGGGGAATATCTCTCTGATGTCTGGGATGGGGGCAGAGTTAATTGTTTGAGGCTCATTGAGAAACTAGCTATAGCCAGATGGCAGGGAATAACAATGCACTGAGTATTTGCACCCTATTCCAGAGCTCCCATTCCCAGTCACAGGTCTGGTCAGACCTCTCTTGTGATACCACAGGTCACCTCTAAACTGTGTGGTAAAAATGAGTGTCAGATCAGTGTCAATCACCTGAGATAGTACAGCAACAGACCCCCTCTCGGATGCAACGGTCTGTAATAAGAAACACAGCTCAAAATCCAATACCCTCTGGGTCCTTACAGATGACTTCCTTCAGGTTAGTAAAGTCCTTTGCAGATTCCAATTGACCACTGTGGGATGAACCTCCTATACTAACCAACCAGACCTAAAAAAGACTCTCACCTGTGTTTTTGTCATGGGTACCAGCCAGTTTCAGTTGTCAACCAGGGATCTCTATGAGCAGAGGAATATCCAAAGCAGCTTTTCACTGGATTAGTGTATAAGGCAGCCTCCTCTAAGGAGTATGGATTGACAGTGTACTAGGTGAGAGTCCCAGTCCTCACTGAAGATTACCGGCTGTCAAGGTACTGTATGTGGAGGCGTACGACAGGTGAGGACGTACAGTAACAGTAATGCCTGGCAGTGAATTGCTTTCTTCAATGATGTCCCGGTCCAGAATTTTCTGCACTTCCTGGCAGACCTCTTTGCGCTGGGCCTCGGGAATGGGGTATGGGGGTACCCTCACAATGGCTCCAGGTGGTGTCTTGATGTCATGTTTAACGAGGTTCGTGCACCTCGGTATGGTTGGTGAACACAACAGCATTCTGCTGTAGAAGACCAATAGCTGCCTGGTCTTCCGTCAGAGAGAGATTGGGGGAAAAAGAAATGGGTGTTTCAACTAGAAGAGCATAGGAACAGAAGTGTGAGGAGGTCCCATCTTCAAAGGAAGAATCTCACCAAGGTTTCAAATAGGTCCTTCTGTGTACGGTTGGGGTGATATATTTTTTAAGTCACCAGACCCACCTGTCCGCGGATTTCTTAGGGGCCTTGCCAGTGAGCATAGAGTTTACACCCCGTGGTGGGTAAGAGGAACATAAGTCTATCCCATGGGTGAAAGGTCCAAAGATGTGCTCGCTGATCGTGCAGTAGCCATGTCACTCTCTCCTGTGCTCTCTTTTGATGTTCTTCTATTAGGGTTTTAGGCAAGTAAGATGTTCATGAAACATACGGGCGGAGTGGTGGCACTGTGGCTAAGGATCTGTGCCTGTTGCTGGAAGGTTGCTGGTTAGTATCCCACAGCAGGCAGAGGAAAGCTACTCCATTGGGCCCCTGAGCAAGGCCCTTAACCCCGGCTGACCCTGCGCTCTGACCCCAAGCTTTCTCCCTGCCTGTGTGTCTCAGGGAGAGCAAGCTGGGGTACTTGAAAAGACCAATTCCTGATGCACGAAATTGTACAGTATATGGCCAATAAAGTGATCTCACGTAGTCGAACAAATTGCTATTGTCAAGGATCTGAGTTTCACACCCTGGGCAAATGTTCAAGGTCAAATTCTTCCACGAGGGGGGTACCTTTAAAGAGACGACAGCACCGAAGATTTTTGGCACGCCCTCTCTTTAAAGCCCTGGCCAAATACAAAGACATTACGTAAAGTTATAATTCAAACTGCATTAAAAACTACACATCCCAGTTAACATGGTGGTGCTTGTGATCATTGCGTTTAACCAACAAAACAGGACGAAAAATCAGTCACATGACTTTGGGGCTGAGTTTCGAAAGCTTAACCTATCAGCAACAAAGCGAAATCTACACGATAGGCTACCTCAAACTGTCAGTTACATGACTGTGTATGTTGCTTAAGCCACCTCTATTTGAGAGAAGTTGGTCCCAACCTTTTTGTTCATTCTGAGTGACTTTCTTCAACATTTGCTTCAGGGTCCAGTCGATTCTTTCCACTAAGCCATCAGTTTGCTGGTGATACACCAATACATTTCCTCATAAATTTGATATTGAGAAGGTCAGCAGCTTCCTTCCTGAGGCGTGAGGTAAACAGGGTCCCCTGGTTGGTGAGGATCTTTAGGGGAAGCCCCGACTCAAGTGAACTGACTCACCTGTTCCTTTGCTATCACACTGCTGACCGACTGACGAAAGGATATAGCCCTGGGGTAGCATGTGGCATTCTCTACCATCACTAATATCTACTCATGCCCTCTCAGTGTTTTAGGAAGTGGGCCTATGAGATCTTTAGCAATGCATAAAAACGATTCTCTTTATTATTGGCAATGGATGTCATGGAGTGTACAGGCTGGGTTTAGAGCAGTATAACTCGCAGTCAGGACTAACAGAAATGCCTGACATCAGCTTAGACCCCTGGTGAGAAGGACCTCATTAATACTCTGTGTCAGGTTTTGTTGACACCTAAATGCCCCCCTAATAAATATGAGTGGGTGAGTTTTAAAATGAAGTGTCAATGCTTTTGTGGTACGAGAAGCCTCTCTCTATTCTTGCCATTCAGCTGGTAGAGCAGTTCATCTTTAACAATAAAGGAATGGGGTAGTCTTTTGTGTCCCTTGACAACTGTTCCATTGATTTCCACGACCTGGGAATGAGTGTAAGATGAGTGTCATGGGAAGTCAATGTGGTGTCATGGGAAGTGAGCAGTTTTGAGTCCCATCTTCCAGGTGTCGAAGGGGTTAGAATATGGATCCTTTGCTCTTGAAGTTTTAGATCTGGATAGGGAAAAACTCTCAGGGTACATGCTTTTTGTATCGTCAGCCCTGTCAGCCTTTTTCCTATCCTTTTCCTGACTGCACAGATCCCGTTTTTGGGTTGAGATGACCCAAATTCTTTGTGTTTTTATGCCCTCTAGTGGTGACCAAACTTGATGTGGTTAAAGATGAGATGGCAAGATTGAACATCGAAATTCTGGGAATTAGTGAACTAAGATTGACCGGAATGGGTCACTTCACATCAGAAAGTCATCAGATATTTTACTGTGGACAAAAATCCTGCAGAAGACATGGAGCAGACCTGAGAGTAAATAAAAGGGTTTCAAAAACAGTGCTTGGTCTCACCCCAAGAAATGATCTCAATACGACTTCAAGGTAAACCAATCAACATTACAGTGATACATGGTTAAGCTCCAACTACAGATGCTGAAGAGAAGAAAGTTGAACAGTTTTATGGGGGTCTGCAGCAACTTCTGGATATAACATCAATAAAAGATATCATTTTCATCATAAGTGACTCGAATGCTAAAGTTGCCTGTCAAATAAACTATTGGAATAACTGACAAGTTTGGACTTGGTGTACGAAATGAAGGGGGTCATAGACTAGTAGAACCATGCCAAGATAATTCATTGGTCATAGCAAATACCCTCTTTCAACAGCCTAAGAGAAGACTCATTGATATCACCAGATGGTCAATGCCGAAATCAGATTGTCTACAGTATATACTATGCAGACAAAGATGGAAGAGCTGTATAAAATCAGCAAAAACAAGACCTGGAGCTGACTGTGGTTCGGACCATCAGCTTCTTATCACAAAGTTTAGAATCAAATTAAATAAAACAGGAAAAGCCATTAGTACATATGAGCTCAACAATATTCCACATGAATACCCAGTGGAGGTGAAGTACAGATTTAAGGGATTAGATCTGGTAGATAGAGTGCCTGAAGAACTATGCACAGAAGTTCATGATATTGCTCAGGAGGTGGCCATGAAAATATTCCAAATAGAAAAAAGATTAAGATTAAGCAAAATGGCTGCTGAGGCTTTACAAGTGGCCAAGTTAAAAAGAAGAGTAAAAGGCAACGGAGCTAGGGAAAAATATGCCAAACTGAATGCAGAGTTCCAGAGAATTCAGAGAAGCAGTTGTTGACAGACAGGTCTGGCATGCTAATGTCCATGATGGCACGAAGAGTCGGACTCGAATAAACGACAAAACACACAGTGGTGACCAGTGGAGCTTTGGCTTTGTGGATCTCCGCTGTGCCAAAAGTGCAACACAGCCCTTGACACCAGGTGCCTCCACATCCATTTTTATTCAGTCTGTGACACTGTCCCTTGGTATGATTAGCATTTGATAAAACTGATGAAATATATAGTTTTTGCAAAGGGAAGATATGTTACTTTTTACTGCTTTGTTGGTTTGCTTTTCAGATGAATTTTTTGCTCAAACTTGTAATTAGGTTTTTCTTATAGGGGAAAATTAAGAAAGTTTAAGAAAGACGAAATGGTGAAAATCTTTTCCTGAATAAAATAACGAAGTCCACACCTGCCACCTCACTTTTATTCACTGCATATGGCATCACAAAGCCAGACAAGCAGCTTTCAGTTATAAAAAAATACATGCAATGGATGGCAAATAATGGATTTTAGAAAGTCTCTCAAGCAATCAATTGTGCTGTGCATTTGCGATTCCCGTTCTCTTCTGGACTGTGTCTGTCTCTATTATTTGGTTCCTGCTCATGTTTTCTTGTCTTTTATTTTGAGAGGAATGGATTATTGTCCTAAAGTTTTTTGGTCTTGGCAATGCTCTGTCATGAATGTGACATTCAAGTGACAGGTACAATTAGTTTTTATTATTCTTTAATCTTGTTCTGTGGCTTCAATGCTTAATTTATTTGCTTAATGTATTTAAGGTACTTTAATGTTTGTAGAAGTTCATTTCTTCTTTCTTCAATTTGCAAGCACACAATACGGGACCTCAGATTTAATTTATTTGACTGCATTAAACTATGTCTTGGAATCTCATGCTGCCAATAAAGCATTAGAATACACTATATACTTTATACACAGATATACTTAATCTTCAGAAGGATTTTTTGAAGCTGTCTGCTGTAGTTTCACCCGTTTTTCCCGATCTGATGAGTAAAAAATGGTTTATAGGACACTAGATTTGACATACTGTACCTGTAGTTAACTTCTAAAGCCTAGAACTTTCAGGAGTGTTAAAGCAGCTTTACAGAGCTTTGTCCTGTCTGATTATTATGTTTACAGACAGCATAACTGATAGTTGTTTGTGTTACCCACGTCGGTGAAAAGCTCCTCCTGGCCTTCAAATAACTGGATTCTTAATAATTTAAGAATTTTACTTTTCTTCTAAAGAACAATTATGTGTTCTGTTCCATTGCAAATCAGGGTTTGTTGTGATTCTACCACATCATCCAGGTATTTTCATGGTTAGTCTGACACACTTTTCACAATAACCCAAGATTTAAACGTCATGTACTGTACCATCTTAGTTTGCTTAATTTGCTAGCAACCTACTGTTCAGGTAAAGACTATTCAGCTTTACTTCTACAGATCATTGCCTCTGTTTCTGAATCACTAAAGTTTCTCTATCTTCCTAAATATACACTCATTCCTTTTAGAAGACTCCACACATTTTCCTCTGTTTTCTTAACCAAAATTTTGCTCTTTGATTATAATACTATAGTACAGTAACTACTATACTACTGCAAGGAAACTTATTTGTATGGAAACGTAATAGTCAATATACAAATGAAACTCTGGTGTTTTTATATTTACTCCAATCCTCTTTCAAAAGGGTTTACATTTTCAAGCTATATTCATTAATTAAGTTTCTTCAGTGTTTCCAGATTGCCTAAAATGTCCTTTTCTGGTACAGTAGCTATCAAACCATAACCCTAATATTACTAGAGCAATCTTAAAAAGTATAACTAAATTTAGAAATACTTCTTTTGTGATAAAATTCATGACATATTTACACATCTCATTACATTAAACTACTGTAAAACCACAGACAACTAACATTCACTAAGATTCAGTCTGTTCTGTTGTTCAAGCCCAGAAGGTAATTCTCTTCACTTTACAAAACCTGCTTCTTCTGCATAAGAAAACACAATCTGTCCTTTGTAATCATCCAGCTAATTGTTTTTGTGGTTGCCATAACCACATCTGTGACAACATATCCTGCTTGCCAACTTTGTCCAAAGCCCCTATGGGTTCTAGCCTATAGTAACATTCCATAAAACTCCCAGACTTGACTATACTATTACAAGACATGAGAGATTTCCTTCAGCTGCCTTTGGCTCTCTTCAGAATCAGCGAGCTCACTTTTTACCTATCAGCATCATCAAAGTCTTGGAGCTCTGGGGTTTTTCCTGCCTATTAACTGTCAATTTGTATAATTCATAAGACATCACTGTTCAAAATCTTTTGGTTCAATAGCCTGTTAGTTACAGAAGTGTATTTTCACACTGGGTTTTATTTTTCATTCACTGTGCCTAGAGTAGTACTGTAGATCTCAGTCTTGATCTTAGGGAACTACTGTGTCTGCTGATGTTTCTTCCAGCTCGGCCCTTAAATACCAGTGCTAGTGGGTCCTTCTTCCTAATCTGCTTGCTTGTTTAGAGTTTGAGCACAATCACGTTCAAGTCCAAGCTCACGTTTATTTGTCATTTGAACCATATACAAATATACAGTGGAATGAAATATCGTTTCTCCTGGTCCATGGTGCAAATACAGACAGGATAGACAGGACACTGACACAGACACTGCAGATAGTGCAAATTACAAGGTAAATATATAATACAATATACACAACACACTGGGGGGATTTAAGCCCTGTTTCTGGAATTGGAGTGGGTGCAAGGAGATTCCAGGGTGTTGAGGAGCCTGACAGCCTGCGGAAAGAAGCTATTACAGTGTCTGGTGGAGCTAGCCAGTACACTGCGATATCTTTTCCCAGATGGTAGGAGGGCAAAGAGTTTTTGGGAGGGGTGGGAGGTGTCATCTACAATACTGGAGGCCCTGCCTATGCAGCGTTTGTGATAGGTGACAGAAATGGAAGGGAGGGAGGCTCCAATGATCTTTCCAGCTGTTTCCACAATTCGCTGCAGGGTCTTGCGGTCTGAAGCGTTACAATTCCCAAAGCAAACAGTGATCCAGCTGGTCAAGGTGCTCTCAATGGTGCTTCTATAGAAAGTGGAAAGAATGGGCAGAGGAAGGTTTGCCCTCCTCAGTTGCTGCTGACGCTGCTGTGCTTTCTTGGCTGGGGAGGTGGTATTGAGGGACCAAGTGAGGTCATCTGTAACGTGTACACCAAGAAACTTGGTGCTTCTAACTGTCTCCACAGGGGAGCCGTTGATGTACAGTGGGGAGTGATCAGCGCCGGCCCTCCTGAAGTCAAAGATTATCTCTTTTGTTTTGTTTACATTAAGAGATAGATTGTTGTTTGAGCACCAGTCCACTAGTTGCCCCACCTCCTCTCTGAATGGTGACTCATCTTTGTTGCTAATGAGGCCCACCACTGTCGTGTCATCAGCAAACTTGATGATGTAATTTGAACTGTGCTTGGCAGAACAGTCATGAGTCATCAGTGTGATCAGCAGTGGGCTGAGCACACAGCCCTGGGGGGTTCCAGTGCTCATTGTGATGGTGCTGGAGATGTTATTACCAATCCGTACTGTCTGAAGTCTCTCGGTCAGAAAGTCCAGAATCCAGTTACAGTTTTTTCTGTCAGCTTCTGGGGGATGATTGTATGCTGAACTGAAGTCAATGAAAAGCATTCTTACATAAGAGTCTTTCTTATCCAGGTGGGACAGGGCCAGGTGAAGGGAAAGAGATACAGCATCATCAGTAGACCGGTGTGGGTGCTATGCAAACTGAAGGGGGTCCAGAGGGGTCTGGACTTTATATGGCTCATGACTAGTCTCTCGAAGCACTTCTTCACAATGTTAGAAGAGCTCCATTAGCCTTGAGTCTTTATTTGACTAAAAACAAAAATTATGTTACAGTATATCAAAATATAGGTGGCTGATGAATGGAAATCATATGTATTTGTAATAGCGCGTTAAAGTATTTGCATTTCTTTTCATTGTCATTCTTTTATCACCAGATGCTATGGAGAATTTAATTTGACTGGGCAAATTCAGTTAATGGGAGATTGGAATTGAACAGGGAAAACAAAATTGTTCCTTCTTTCCTTTTAGGCGATATCAATTAGCAGTATGTAATAAATAGTGAATTTTATTTTTTTATATTGCACACAGCACAAATTTCAATTCTTTATTGTTCACATGTGATGAGCACATTCTGCAGAGCAGACAAATTTCAAACTGTCTACAGAGTATAATTTACAGGATGACCACATTTTATTCTAAATTATCTTGATACAGCCAAAAAACCAACCCCTTCTCTTTAGCTGAAAGTTCCTATGAATGAAAGGAGGTACCTTTAAACACTTGGAACAAATCCTGTATTATTTATTTGGTTTTACATATTTGATGCCTCCCATATTATTTATGATACATGACATACAGTGGATTGCACTAATTCATTGCAGTTTCTGACCTAGTTAAGAAATATAAAAATTAGTCTACTTGTGGTAGTTTGTTTTTAGCAATGAAATGAGTACATTGGTCTCTGAAGACCAGACAAGTCCAAATAGATGTTTGACTCTTTAAAGTAATACAAAAACAAAAATTCTGAGAATAAAAAGATTCTGAGGATGAAAATCAATCACAACAGAGGCATGGTTATTCTTTCTCTAATCAAATTACAATGGATGTTGGTGACCAGTCAGGAGATTAGATTTATTTTAAGGGAATCCCCATTACTCTCCTTACTTGAACTTGAACTTGAACTTGAACTTGAACTTGAACTTTATTGCCATATGTAACCGGTACTGGTACAATGGAATTCTTACTTACAGAAAGTCTCTCGATTATAAAACAAGTGTAAAAAACAAAACAAAGTGCAAACAGTGCATCAAGACAATGTACAAACAAACAATAGACAATGTGCAAGTAAACATGCAGACAGTTTGACTGTAAACAATACAGACGTGTAAACAATGACTGGAGACGTACAATTAATAAATTACAATGAGGTAGATGGTGATGGTGTAGGTGTGGTCCGAGGGGGATGGCTAAATGTGTTCGCCAGTCTCACTGCTTGTGGATAGAAGCTATTGAAGAATCTAGTGGTAAGTGTCCGTATGCTCTTATATCTCTTGCCTGAGGGCAGTGGGGTGAAGAGCTCATGCCCGGGGTGGTGACTGTCCTCTGTGATGGCCAGAATTCTACCACGGCAGCGGTCCTCATAGAGCTGTTTAATCTCGGTGAGACCGCAGCCGATGATCTTCTGGGCCATATTGACCATTCTCTGCAGTGCCTTTCTTTCTCGCGAAGAGGTGTTGCCATACCACACGGTGATCCCGTTGGTGAGGACACTCTCGATAGTGCAGCGGTAGAAGTTCACCAACACATGTGTTGGCATCCCCCATCGCTTGAGGCACCTCAAGAAATAAAGGCGCTGCTGAGCCTTCTTCATGATAGAGTCAGTGTTCACAGTCCAGGTTAGATCTTTAGAGATGTGAATTCCCAAAAACCTAAAGCTGGTGACTGTTTCCACTTCCGTTCCATCAATACTGAGTGGGCTGTGAGTGTGTGGCCTGTGTCTCCGAAAGTCCACTATTAGCTCTTTCATTTTCTTTATGTTCAAGTCCAGGTTATTGCTATGACACCACCTAAGCAGCTGTACAACTTCATCCCTGTAAGTGGACTCGTCATCATCACTGATCAGTCAGTGATTATTATCAGTCATTATTGATTAATGCTGATTCACCAAAAATAAAGAGAGTTGAACTCAGAAGAAAAACCCCAATGCAAAACAATATACAGTAATTCCAATGTCATTATATTAAGCCTATTCCATGTAAAATCACAATAAAAATCATTTCATAACTACAGAGCCCGAAAGGGGCCATCAGTAGGAAGTTATTTTGAGGGAATTATTTACAATTAGTGCGCACAAAATAGCTAAATCGTTCCCTCATTTTCTTTAATTTGTGTGTATGAAATAACTAAATCGTTCCCTTGTATTCTTTTTACAGAACAGTATCCCACCGTCTTCATAAACATTTTAATACTTTCATCAAAGTCTTTAACTTGGTAACTTATGGTGGTTATTTTGGAAAGGTTTTGCACTCCTGTTCTAACTATATACATTTTAATGACTTCATTAAAAGCTGTAATGTTTCATCCTTTTCTAAGAATCTGTAATAAGAACACTGTACTCTCTGCTGATATTCTTGTAAAAAAAAAAGTTTTATAGCACTGATTTAATACATCTTGATGTGGAATATTCATATGGAATCATGTAACTAAATGTAACTGGAAGTTAAAATATCACTTGTGGATATTTTGGAAAGATTTTGACATTTGTTTTAACTACCTTTGCTATTAACTTTGTGTCTTGCTTGTTTGGTAGCTTTCTCATTCAGCTGTTTGTTGAAGTATCCGTTGTATAAAGGAAGCCCTCCTGCTCTCAGACTTAAAGTTCCTTCTGGTTTGTTTCCCCCAAGGTCCCCAGGTTCGTTTTTCATTCTTGATCTAAAGAAGTGTAGAAGAAGAAGACGTTGCAAATATACTATTGGGTTTTTTAAATAATTAAATTAAGTCCTTTTGTAGTCTCCTTTATCTAATGCCTAGAATATTTGGTTCTCCAAACCTGCCTGACCTTGCTGATCAATGAGTAGTTCAAGGGACATGGATTGACAGTTACCACAAGGGAGCCCTCCTCCAACTGAGGCTTACTTCCCAACTCCACAGTTGAGAACCTTGGCGATCCTCATGATCCATTGCTTATTCTTGTCTTGTGTTCTGCAGCCCCTGGTGTCTTTTTTCTAAACAACTACAGGTGACTATTTAATTTTAGACATCGTTTAACTTTAATAATGAAATATAAAAACCTAAAGGAATAACACTGAACAACAAAGTTGTTAAATTTGTAGTAGGCTTTGTACCTGACTTTGTGGATTGAAATGAAGGATCCCTTTGCCTTGATGTTTTTGTTCTTGTTCAGTGCTGCCTGATTTTTGCATGTGTATAAGGACATGCAAATGGACATGAGGGCATGTGTTCATCCAAGTTTCTTTTAAAAAAATATTTTAGAGAACAAAACAAAACCATTTTACATATAATCACCATTACTCAGCCTTACTTTTACAATACACTTTCGACTAGACATCACAAGAAAAATTGTCTATTCCTATTTGTTCCCTTAGTATTTTACAATTATATAATATATAGAGTTTTTAAACAAAACATTATACATTGAAAATGAGGAAGATGTATACTTTAATAAATATGAAAAGGGAGGAGACTATATAAATATACCTTATTAAGTTTCAGCTATTTTGTATCTCAACAAATTCAGACCTTAAAGGTTTAATGAACTGAACCCATCTAGACCAGTTCATCCAGGTTTATATGAAAAAGTCAGTCACAGATCGAGCTGACAGTCTGTTCCTCCAGCTTTCACCTTTAGATGTTTTAACATACCACTGAGCAGCACTGAAAACAAGAAGAGTGTGAAACATGTTTCAATTAAAAATTATTCCAAAATGCCAATGCATGCAACTGTACCAAAATATTAAGAACAGGAATTATTTAATGGAAACCTAGAAATCAACCCTTCAGTAAATGCTGCACTGGGAAAACATTACTGTCAGAAGTAAGAGGCAAAGGACAAAAAAACAATATCTTGGAGAAACAAGAAGAAAATTCAGATTAACACAAAGTAAACATGTTTTAACAAAGTAGAAGTAACAATAAAAACAACAATACTGAAAAACAAAAACAATGTACACATTCAAGTTAAGGTTGAAATCAGTGTTGAAGACACCGTTCTTGTATAATTTAAGTAGGGAGCCGTGTCAGCATGCATAAGCCAAAACCTCAATTTTTTTATCTCATTGTTTTTTTTTCGGTTTTAAGACTAAGAACCCATTATACACATTTCATTTTGATTTATAGATCAGGTGTGAGTCATCAGATTTTATAACACAGCAGAGCTGGTTGGCAGTTCCTACAGCACATACGGTTGTGAATCTAAAGCTGGGACAACGGGGGCAATAAAAATGTCAAGTCTGATTATCTGTTGGAAGCTATGGTGTAGTTTTATTGGCATTTTATGTGTCTTAAGTCTAAAACAATATTCGTTTTTTGACAGTGTAAGCTTTTATGGTGCAGTTGAGGACAAGTTACTAGGAAACTACAAGTTTGTTTTTAATGTCCACTGGTCTTATTGTATTTTACTGCCTTCCACAGATTGTTTTCCAGAATTTCCAATCCTTTAAAATGTACCAAGTTAAATAATAAAACAATATCCTTACAACTACAGTTTGTAGTTTTAGTGTTTACGGGTGTAAAACAAAAATTAAAAATGTTTTATCAATTAAAACTTTGGGCTTCCTTGGATGGACCTAAGAGAGGAAAGTGGTTTTTAATATACACGTCATTTTATTTTTCAAAATAATTCATTTCCATTGTCTCTAGGTTGTGCACAAGATTCCGCCTCTCTATTTTGCTTTAGGCGCTACACTACTACCTTATGATTTCCCTTCTGTTTTGAATGATCACAATGGCTTAATGTAAAGTATTTTTGAAATCCTACACAACATCTTTTGATGAAAAACTCCCCTCCATATCACTTTCCAGAAATTGTATTTTTCCCATTTTCTTTAATAAGTAGGGGGTGAAGCCAGAAACATGTGGCAAGTGCCGAAAGGGACATTTTTAGCCCCGGGCTGTGAAATAACCAGCTTGTCTTTGCATTCAGATTCTTTCCACTTCTTCCTTAAGTCATTTATCATTGCATAAAAAATATTATTTCAATGTGGATTTATATACTTATTTTTATATTTGTATAGTAATCAGAGAAAGACATTATGAAATAACTAAGTGACATTAATGCTTTACATTGCTAAATCAAAAGGCACAGCACCAGCACTAATTGATTTCATGTTGCCCCACAATCAAAGACGCTCCTCCACCATGCCCAATTTAGCAACTAATTAACCAATCTCCAGCTCTCTCTTTCTACCACACCTCCCAGGACCAGACTGCTGAAGCACACTTCATTAGGTTTCCAGTATTGGGTTTCCTGAGAAGAGCTTTGTTCTAGCGTTCTCAGTATACTCCCTTTGTACACTAGCGTTCTCGGACTTGGATATTGACTTGACTTCGACTTCGGATCATGGAGAACGACCTTGGTGGCTTCTCCTCTCCCCTGCGTAAGCGTCACTGCATAACTCTCCCTCCTACCATGCCTGAAGACTACTGACTACTTTAGGGTCCAAAATATATAGCTCATCTCCAGCTACGCCACCTGACACATTCATGTTAACAATCTGCAGGAAATGTACTGTAGTTGTTCTTAGCATTTTTTGTATTGTGGGTGTAAAAGCCTTCTCATTTGCAGTACCTTACCCATGGAGCTCATACAAATCCAATTGAGTCTCTGAGACTGTGGTGAGACCATGTGTGGGACAAATAGAAGATCCTATGAGTATCTTTAGACTGTATGGTGAGAGTTCTTGAGTTTAAATTAACTTGGTTTTTGAGATTTCATATTGAAACCAGTAAGCAGTATTGGTAATGATAGAAAGGGATTAGAAAAAGTTATCTAGAAACTCAAAGATTAGTATTAATAAAGTTACACCTCAGGGAAGTTATTATTAACTGATTCGGGAGGGGTGACAATGACAAACCAATCTCACAAGGTGGGATCCTAATCAATATCAGCAGCAAACTAGCTAAATAAATTGACCTCAAATGCTTCCCTTCGTATTCGTCTCAAGCATCAGAGGGACTATGCCCCTACTGCAAACAATAAAAGAGAAAGAAATTAAAAGTCGTTAGAATATGCTTTTTCATCAAATAGTTTCATATTTGTGCTTACTAGTTTGCCTACAAAGACAGTGGGAAAAAAAAAACCTCGCGGTTTCTTCACATAGGAATTGGCTTTTCTTCTTACCTGTTCCCGTTGTAGCGACAATGCTTATAATAAGACAACCACTGTCGTATCTGCCTGATCAATGGAGCAATACGGTTGGACTTTTGTCGACATCTAAATGCATTTTTTCAGAGCTAGCCGCCACACCGGAAGCAAACCAAGTTTCTTCCCCCCAAAGAGTGACTTGCTCTGACCGTGCAGTCACCTCTGTGCACAGATTCACTAGTTCAGCGCGAGGCGAACTAGAAGGTCCCTGGAGAGTAACAACTGTCCAGCACGAAGCCGACAGAGCAACTCTCTCCTCCTCCCTACGGCTCTGAGCTGCACCAGGACTGGTTGGGCATTGAGCCAGGAGACCACGGGTTGGGTACCACTTCGACAGAGTCTGTCAGTGTCACACCTTCTGCAGCCAGAGGGCGCTCCTACTCTGTCCTGTCCCTAGTTTCCTGTGCTTTGTTGTCCTTCCTGTGTCTCTCTCTCTGGGGCTATATATTTCCGGGTCTCTCATTGACGTTCGGATGTCCTGAGACCCACCTAGCACCAGGCCGCCACTCCGTCTGTGGCCTGAGGGCACAGGTTTCTATACGGCAATTCCAGGACTCTTTGCACTGCTGAACCCGGGCTAACTCCCCGTTTCACCACTTCGCATAGGGTCTTTTTCCACTCTCCTGTCATTCCACGGTTTGTCCCTTCCGACATCCGTGACAGTCAGCTGTTCCTTCGCTGTCCATGCTGGAAGATACAAATCCATACTGGATGAGTATAAATCCAATATTCTACATTACAGATTTCGAGAATTTAATTGTTATCTCAACACAGGTTGATATCAATCATCGTATAAGTAACATATTTACTTATGAGTATCTAATGTAGAATCTGTATTTATGAGACTGATTAATGAGATAGTGTAGCCGAATGGTATACAGTACTTAATGCATATTTCTTTGTTTAGTATACTTTCGCAATTGTGATATATTATGTATCTTGAATCTTGGTTACCCTCACAATAAGATCTGCCATCTGTATCCAGGCAGACTGTCATAATAATAATAATAATAATAATAATAATAATAATAATAATAATAATAATTGCTTACACTTATATAGCGCTTCTTTGGACACTCCACTCAAAGCACTTTACAGGTAATGGGGACTCCCCTCCACCACTTCCAATGTGCAGCATCCACCTGGATTATGTTTTTACATGCACAATTTGATCGATTAATAAATGTATTTCATGTATTTGAACTCGTGTGTGTGTATAGCTGATTATTCTGAAGATTGATTCCTAATAGCCAAAACAACCAACAATTTACTGGTACAATTATAATAAATAATAATACACTTTATTTTCTATAGCACCTTTAAAGGTGGCTTCTCAAAGGGCTTTACAGAATGACAACAACAATTAAAATAAACACTAAAAAATACACAATAAACTAAAAAATACACAAGCTAAACAAGATGAGAATTTGCAGAGGAGACAGTAGATGATGGTACTAAATACTGAGTTATTACTCAGTACTGAAATACTGAAATTTGGGTGGAGTGGTGACTCTGTGGCTAAGGATCTGCGCCTGTGGCTGGAAGGTTGCCAGTTCAAATCCCACAGCTGGCAGAGGAATCCTACTCTGTTGGGCTCCTGAGCAAGGCCCTTAACCCCAACTGCTCCAGGGGCGCTGTACAATGGCTGACCCTGTGCTCTGACCCAAGGCATGGAGAGCAAGCTGGGGTATGCGAAAAGATAATTCCTAATGCAAGAAATTGTAAAGGGTTAATAAAGTGATGTTATTGTCATACTGTAGGGATAAAGAATGGAAGCAGTTAAGTAAAGGATCTTCTAAAGAAGAAGGTTTTGAGTTTGGAGAAGCTGACTCTGATATCCTTGGGGACAGAGTTCCAGAGCTTGGGGACAGAACAGGAGAAGGCCCTGTCACCCATAGAGTGGACACTCTACTGCTTGAGATATTGTGGACCCAGCATCCACAATATCTCAAGCATAACAACTTCGACCTCCTGTGCTCTTGATGTCATCTCCTTAGCCCTGCCTCTGTGTGGCCTCTGGCTTGGACAGTGGGCATTCTATGTCACCTGGCACATTCATTTCTTCCATCTCTAGTGTCCTGGATGTCCCAATTTTCTTAGTGCCTTTGACCCTGGGTTCTCATCTCTCAGACCTAGCTACTCCTGACACCATCTCCTTAGCCCTGGGTTTGTCCAGCATCCAACTTCTGGCTCAGTCAAGGCAGATGTCCTACCTTCACTGTTCCCTCCATATTTCCACCTGCAACAGGGCCAACTGCAAAAGCCTCAATCCACCAAACTGGCAGCCTTAGGTCTTTCCGACACGTCTTCTTGACTTTTTAACCTGCTTTTCTCCACTGTCCTTCTGTCTCCTTCCCCTGGCATTCAGCATGGCCCAACCTTGGTGCCATCAGCCCCTGCCATTTCGAATGCTACCTCCTCAGCTCCAGGTCTCACCAGCATCCAACTTCCAGCTCAGGCAGCAGGTGTCCTACAGTCTCTTCTCTCTCTTCTGCCCCCTGGCATCCAAAACAGCTCAGTGGAAATCCCTTTTGCTCCACCTCTTGCAGTAGCTCTAACCTTCTGAAGTAGTGGTCATCAATCTAGCTCACCTCCTTACTCCTTTTATTCTTTTCAATCCAGAATCATCGACTGTGATTCTGTCTCCATCAACTCCTAAGTCCACTGATTCCCTTTGGTATATACCAAAAAGACAACAGCTTTGGTTTTCATATAATCTTAGAAAGTCTTGCTTGAATGTACTGATTGTTACTGCATTTCATATAATCAAGGCCAAAACAAAATATTAACACATTTTATCCCAACAATATCTTGATAATGGAAGCAGTGCATTATTAATACGATTATCTTTCAGAACACAACCAGATAAAAAATGAAAATTCCCAAGGTACAAAATCTGAGACAGCATGGGTTTTATCAAATTACACCATTATTTATTTTTATATTATACATTTGCATATGTGCTTTTAGGTACATCAAAATCATTGCCTAGTTATGTTAAAAATAAAAATATAAATAAGACATTCAGGAATACCTTCATCCTTTCTCACATTGGACAAGTCACTATATAGACTTATTTCAATTAACAGTAAGTCACTTTCCAAAAACCATCTTTAATCCTTCAATATGTTATAATCCTTTCTGAAATTTTCAAACTAGCTAGGAGTTGAGCTAACATTTAATATAACAAATTGTTATACAATTGTTTTCTCCTATATTCATTTTGCTTCTTGATACCACACTACAGGGCAATTGGTTTAAAAACAAACCCCCACATTATGCAATCACAATGTTCCCTGTTTGCTTATTACCTTACAATTATCACTTCAAATTCAATTAAATTATTTATTGATATATGCTTGCAAAATAACTTGTTCTAAAGACTTCAAACAATGTGTTTTGTTTACGTAAGCAGTTTTCTTTTTTCTACTTTATCTAAACTAGCAGTCAAACAAAAGGTGTCATGCACAAAATACAAAGATATAAGTTTATACATAGGTATCAACAGACATTTGTTTTGCTTGATAGTCATAGTAATGCAAGCAATGGATACTACAGTTTCTTGCAAAAGTATTCATCCATTTCCAGTGAGTCCCAGTTTTGCTGAATTACCAGTGACGTACTGTATACATATTTTTAACAAAACTTGAAAGCTTAAAATGAACTTTTACAGGCAAAACAAACTGAACTGAAAATTGAAAACTAAAATGTTAAACTAAAGTCAAAGATCCAAACTACTCAGAAAGTGTAAAACTGTGGGCATGGTTTTGAAGTGTTTGCCTTTTCATAGGTGGGCTCAGAGCAAATAAAAATGCAAAGACTCTGATGATGTGTTTTTTATTTTCTTGTGTTAACTAACTTCATGGTAAATCTTTAAAATTATAAAAAGAATTAACATTCAACAGTGACAGAGCACCACATTTATATAGAGGAAAAGGATGAAAAAGAGAAAGAGAGGAGACAGACGTCACAGAGGAAGAGAGTGAGAGAGAAGAAGGAACATCACCATCGGCATCCTTTTGGCTTGAGCCGCGTGAGAGCTTCTTGTTCTTGGAGACCAGATTCTGGCTATGTAATCTGAAAATTATTACAGAGCTCTTGCGATCTTTATTTATTGAATGAAACTGTGATTTCCTAGTCTGTGTAATCCTCAGGCTAATGATGCTCTCTTCTTAGTTTGGAGATGCATTGTCACCCAAGAACAGTGTAACAACAGTGGTTTAGAAAGACACCCGGTTGCAGATCAGTTAAAACACCACAAAAATAATATAGGTAGCTACAAAACCTACGTTAGTCGCTGGGTATAGCAGAAAACACTGCTGTCATGGTAACCAAGCCTGTGAGGATTGACTGGTTAGATTTGGAAGATTGTTTCCTATTTACTTTTGGCACCTCGGTTGCAGGAGGGGAGATACAGTATACAGTAGTTCTGCTTAGGATTCATTTCTTATGACACCATTTTCTTCTCTTATCGTAATGGTGTTTCAGAGTGTATTCGGATTACAGGGACATATTTCTGGACACATGGGACATAGTCCTCTGGAATACATAGATTTCTAAATTTGTGTAGCTGTATAACATTGTGTGATGTGAAGGGATGTTATTTATTGTTAATAAATATTTGTCTGGACAAGTTTAAGCCTGATTTATTAATTTGTTACCAGAGTTGTGCGGGAGACAATAAAAAACTCAAGTGTCTCACGCTTTACATAACACTCTAGTTATTTTGGTGAACCTTCTATTTTGTAATGTGTAATCTCAGATAAATTAACATAAATTAGTTAGAACACCACCAAATAACTTTGGCAAGTCACACAGTTAGTTCAAATGCTTCTATATGTGTGCAATAATAGTGGCTCATATGATTTAATTTCAATTTAATTTCAAATACACCTACAGAATGTCTGTAAGGTCCCTCAGTCTGGTAGTACATTTCATGCAAAGATTCAACTATGGAGACAAACAACTTAGGATAGTGTACTGTAGAAGTGCACAGAGGAGCAGTAGCTTTTATACATTTTGAAAAACATTAAATATCTCTTTGAGTTCAGTGAAGCTGATCATTAAAAAGTAGAAGGTGTTGTGCACCAGTAATTCTGAGACAAGTCAAGACCTCAATGACTGAAGTGGGAGGAAAGATCCATGAGCCAGCAACATCCCGATCACTCCACAAAACTGGTCGGAATGCATGCATTAGAAAAGAAAAAACAACAATTTTAATCCTGTATGGAGTTTGCTTCAAAGGATTAATGTGATAGTGCAGAAAGTGGTAAATGATTTTTGGTTGGAAGATACAAAATTTGAACTTTTTCGTCTAAATGTAAAACCTTATCCTGTTCTTTTCCAACTGTATCACCCAATAAGCACCGTCCCTATTGTCACGCATGCTGGTGACAGCATTGTGTTATAGAGCTGTTTCTGGTCAGTAGCTTTCCCTTTCCATTATCAGCTTTATGTTGTATGTCTTTAATCACATGCGCTCACCAAACCAAAGTCCATGCAACTGGAGTTGAACTTGACCTTTCCTTCCAAGATTGTCAAAATCAAAGGGGAAACGAATGAAGCATTTTTAGTTGGCTGAAATGGAACAAAACAATCACCTTTCAGCAGGTCAATGACGCAAAATGCAAAGACAAAGCTACACAGGAGTGACTCAAGAAGAAGAAAGTGAGAGCGTTTTTGAGGAGTGCTATGCAACGTTAGTTTGAATCTGATAGAATATAAGTGGCAAAACATGAAAATTGCCGTCCATCAATGTTCTCCAACCAACCTAAGCAGACCTTGAGCAAGTTTGCAAAGAAGAATGGATGAAAGATGTACCATCTTGGTGTGCAGGTTTGGTAGAGACTTATCCAAAAAGAATCACAGCTGTAATTGATGCCAAATGTGTTTGGCACCCAGCATTGACTAATGGAGGTGAATACTTGCTATCACAATAAGTGAAATGCTGACATTTATCTTCCCCCCATAACAGTGCTAAGTCCAATAGCTCATGCTTTGATTAAAAATTTCCTTTAAAAATATGTATACATAACTTGTAATTCAACGAAATGGGACATCTTCAGAAAAGGGTGAACACTTCTGCAGCACACTGTCATGTACAATCCTTGTCTCTTTTTTGTTAAATCAAAATCTCCCCTTTGTCAGTTAACATTTATGAGTACTGTAAACGAACAAGTAATAGGTTTATTCCATGCTGAAAAGAGAAGAAAGAAAACAATGTGGAGCCTTCTTCAGGTGTGACGCCGAAACGTGTTTCTTTCTTCTCTTTTCAGCATGGAATAAACCTATTACTTCTTCCTTTGCAGCCTATGCATGCTGACGCAGCTACCCTACTATTTATGAGTACTTTTCATTCCTGCACTATCGGCACTGCTGACTGGTTGATATGCATCTCCATTGGGTGTTAAAGATGCAAATGATTAAATTTGCACTTTTTTTTCACTTTGAAAACACTACTGTTGGAGAAAAAACTGGAGGAATTTAAGGAATTTCATTACACCTAAATATATATTTTTATCTTCAGTTTTGGAACTTTCCCTTCTTTTGATTGTCATTTGTTAATGCCATTTATTTTATTTCTATTCTTTTTAACATATTTTATGAAATTCTGATACAAAGATATGTATCTTGCCTTCATTTGTTTTCATTACAGTGCAAAATATACTGTATAAGCCATCAAGATTTGGCCTGAGGTACATAAAATACTGTACATCAGAGATTCAAAATTTTATCAAAAATATGAGTAAAACAAATGATGCATTTTCCTTTCATTTTTTAAGTTTGTGCACTTATAACATTTATTTTTTAGCGAATGAATTTAAATTATGAAGTGCCTTTTTAAAAAGTGCCCTAACTGGTATTTAATTTTACATACAGTACATGTATGTAAATAAAGAGCTCTTATATTATAAATAACTAGTTGGAGAAACCACAGCAAAGTGACAATGAAAAGATCATATATTAGCTTTCATTTCTCTCTGTATCCATTTATTTAAGTTTTAAATTAATTTAAATATCACCAACTTTGCTTCCTTCTTTTAGCATAATGCTCTTCTTTTGCACAAACCACTGAAACTGGTTTGTTTCACTGGCGTTCTGCAGTACTCTATGTGGATGAACAGGCTCCTGCTGTTTTTCTTACCTCATTCCTTGAAAGACAAACACAAAGCAGCAAAACGCCACTCTATCTAAGCCAAAGACTATGTTTAAGTAAAGTGAGTTTCAAGAACTTGTTATATTTTGAGACTGAATGGATGAAATTTAAAGGTCAAATACCTACTGTACATATTTTTAGAATAATGAAGCACAATATGTGATTTAAAATTTTTCAAAAGCTTTTATTATTCAAGGATATCAGTCCCATTTCTGTTATGTAAAAGATGCATCTGAAACCCTTGAAACTCAGAAAACCCAGTTAAGGCTCAAAGAAGCACAAGGTAGCACATTGAAACACTTACAAAAGCATACATAAAGTGAAACAGACAGCTTCAACATTTCTGAATGAAGCCCAACGAACAACATAAATCACTAAGGGTCAAGCTTAGTGACTGGGTAATAATGCCAAAATGGAATCTCATATTGTCTAGCTTTATGATGTATTTTGTCCTAAACCATGTAATATTAAAATTTATTTGCAATGTTTAATGAACTATAACTCACAGTTACAGACAAACATCTTGATAAAACACAGTATTGATTCCTCTTAGCAGTGAACAATTCTAAACAGAACACTGACTTGAATCAACATTTAAATGCAACACAAATCATAGCATTACAGCCATTTTAAAAGGAATGGGGTGCACAAATAATTGAACTCCCCGAAGCTCTAACCTTCTACGAAAACAAAAACACTGTTCATCCACCAAGTTCCCTTACAGCCTCTGCTAACTTTTAAGATGCATATGATCCATATTGATCACTGCAGTAGTTGCTGCAAACTTCAGGGCAAGTGCTGCTGTAGTACACAATGTCAACACATCAGCGTTGTTCACTGTGGCCTAATGTCCTGGGGACCTGGATTTCTTTTCTGCAGCTTTTGGATTCAAGGATGGACTCTGCAAAGCTGTGAAGGGGTAGATAGGGTGTTGGCCATTGTTTCCATCGACAAAGACACATTGGAAGTAGCGCATGCTACCTGCAAAGATTTTTAAAAAAGGGGGAAATAAAAATGAGTTCCTTTAGATCTGAAATTTAAAACAAAACACACAAGACAACAAAAATGAGAAACTAAGTTGGCCATTTTCTTCATCTTGTTTTCTTGGGTCCTTCTGTTTTAATCATCTAAGAATTCCATTAAACTGTTTTTATGTTATGTATTTTACTATACAGTAAGTCTGTGTCTCATGATTGTTATTCTTATGAGGAATGATAAATAATAGTGATACTAAAGATGATACAGCACTTAAAAATGTAAGAAAACTGGTAAATTATAACAAAATTGATCTGTGTTTGTAATACCATACCATTTCAAAAAGATGAAAAGCTATGTATTTCCTCAGTAGTTCCGCATCACTGCCTTAGCATTTTGTGTCTTGTGAATAGAGATATTTAGGGTATGAAGGGAATAGTCACCATAACAGAAATATCCTTCACCTATGTTAGGGCACACAGGGCAGAGTCAGTGATGTACAGTATACTGATGGGACACCACCGCTTGTGGAATGATGATTGTCAAGGTCACCACATGTGTAACATGTCAGAGTCTCCAGGACATGGCAATTAGGCCCTGCCATTGCCAATGGATTCTCCTGGTCTCTGTGCCATTGAATACCCCCGTCGGAAGAGTCCAGGACTGCCGGACTCCCCAACACAAATTCCAGAGACTTGTGGTGTTTATACAGCAGGAATGTAACCAAATTCCCAGCTGACTATCAAGCAGGTACAGAATGTCTGTCCACAAGAAGAAGGCCAGCTTAGTAATGAACCAGAACAAATTTCTAGTGAAATTTGACTCTATTTCCCTTTAAAAGTTCACACAAGACAGCACGTCATGTTACCTCTAAGTCTGCTTATTTGGAAATGAGATATGACTACAGATAACTATATTTTATTATTTACTTCATACAGTATATCCCTTATTTTCTAGTATTATATGTGAGTAAACATGACAAAGCATTGTTTTTTCCTTTTGTTTTGATTAATTTCTGCAATTTCCCTCACGGGATCAATTAAGTATCTATCTATTAAATACATGTGCAACTATGCTACGTTTTCTCACCTAAGGATCCCCTTGATAAAAAACTTCTGGGTGTTTTTTTTTATTTTGGTGCCTCCTGCATTATATTCTTTACCATATTAAAATATGATTCAAAAAAATAAAGTCAAAAACAAGAATTGACATTTTTAACCTGAAAAATAAACTGATTTCATGATCAAGGAAATTCTGAAATGCAAATTGTTCTGATGAGAGATCATGCAGAAAATCAACTGAACTTCTAGCATGAAGCCTAACATATACTGTATAAAGCAGAGCACTACTTACTTTTGCCTTTCCTTGGATCTTCATTGTCAGCTTCTTTTGCCAGAAGGAAGGAAAAGGACATCAATTTGGGAACTTATCAACAAACATTGTAAAGGTATGAATTAAAAAGCATCAAATTCTCTTGGGAACACTTCATACACTTTATCAAACAGTCTAATATTAATATAAGCAGTATTTGTGCTTTTTTTATTTTGAACCCTAATCATAATAAAGTCACCCTAAACAAATCAATCGCATTCCAGCACCAGTTATCTCAGCATGGAAAATGGTCCTTCATATGCAAATGACATTAGTCACATGATTATTCAGTGCACAGAAAGAAAAATAAGATAAACCCCATGACAGAGCATTAAAGAAATACACATCACCAAGAGCCCTCACTGTGAAGAGAATTAGATTATTAGACATTTCTTGGGAATATAATAGCACTACAAGTCAACGACATTAAAAAAATAAGAATAAATGAAAAATATGCAGATTAGCATAAATTGTTATTTACATTTGTAGGCTTCTCGAGGATCAAAGCAATTACAGTTGCTATCAAAATTACCCTCATGAATGTTTCCACATGTTATTGTGTCCCAATATGCAGTAGAATCATAATGTATTTAACTGGGATTTTTGCCATTGATCAACACAAAACACTATAAAATCAAAGTTAAAACAAAACTCTACAAAGCCTCCTAAATTATTATAATATAAATATAAATATAAAACAGAAAATAACTGATTGCGTAAATATTGTATTCACAAACCCTTGCTGTGACACACTTAAATATGCTCTGGTGTAAACAGTCTTTAGCAGTCAGAGAATTAGTTGACTGGGGTCCACCAGAGTGCAATTAAAGTATTTCACATGAGTTCAGGTTAAATACACCTACCCCTGGAAGCGCCCAACAAAAACGTCATTATACTGTACAATACTTCTGCATTGTAATCACCAGAACACTTAAATCTCAGAGTGCGTTTAAAATGTGACAGTTTCTTAGAATGAAGCAGGAGAAGAATGGTTTGAGAAACGTACAAATCATAAAGAAGAAACAGCATCTCAATGTGCTGTAATTCATTTTTACTTGCAGCTACACCCTTTCATTAGAGGAGTCATTTTAATTTAATCAACAGAGTAACAGTGCAAAGAACAGATGTACTAGAGAATTATAACTACTGCTGTGCCTGAGATGAGCCATGATACATAAAAGTGTTCTGGCTTTATACAGCCTGCCATCTATTACACTGGTCTTTGTGACAATTCGTCTGGGTATTTAGTGGAAAAGTGCTGTGCAACTAGTCCACTAGTGATTGAAAACTAGTTGCATTACTGGATATGTACTTTATTGTTCAAATCAACAATCAAGTTTATTGTTATAATCAAGTTTGTAAACATGGGGATATTTTCATGGGAAGACAAATATATTAAATATAAATTTTATTTAAAAAATAAAAAAAGTAATTGGCCCATATTATAGTGCGCTGCTGCTTTGTTCAGGTTCACAGGTTACAAAGAATCTCTCAGTTTGTCTTCCTCTGAAGTTTATAAACTTCAAGTAGTTGATTTGTTTTAAGAGGGCTTACAGATTTCCCATTTTTAAGTTTCACTTTTTTAATGGGCAAGCAGTAACGTATATTTGGAGAACTCAGTTTGACAAACAAAAGCAAAAATAAACCAAATGCAAAAACAGAAAGTGGTGCTGAAGTGAAGATGTGTCATGTGAACATGAGCAAGAGGAACAATGATACACTGAACGAGTTTTGGTGAAACCCTGATACTAACAGTACACAAATCATTAGTACGATAATGATGGCTTTTTAATGAACAGTGAAAAAATAACATTGAAATTCAGATTTAAATAGGCATATTAATACATTTTCTCTTCGCTGCAAATTATTTTTTATAGATGGCATCAATCCATTGTAGTCATATATTTATAGATGCAAAATGTTGTGGAAGTATGATATGTCTTATTTGCCTTTTTTAAGAGATGTAATAATTTTAGTGATGGGCCATTTTAATTTTATTTAGCACAGTAAATTCAGTCCATATTATTGGCTATGCATTTAATAAATAAATCCACAAATGATTTCCTTCGCAAAGCATGGACTCTTACATAAAACCTCAAATTATTCTGAAAGTTAAAGCGCATCGTAACTACATTTAGTGTCTTTGTTTCATCTAGTGGTAAGAACCATTTGTATGTTATCACTGACCAATGCAGACTTTTAATCAATTATATTAGGGTATAGTGTATAGTGCCATGACTCAAAGTTGTTTCATGTTTCATGTTATTTTCTGTTTTCACTGGTAGTCAGAAATACTGACTGCATTAAAATATGTAATGAAGAACATTATCAGAAGCAAATATTCTTGTAATGGGGATTGCAGATGACTGCATGGCACATGATAGACAACTCCTTTTTCATCCAATCACCAACTAAGCTTATGCTTCAGGACATTTTTCAATGTACCTGAGTGTTTTCATTTTTAGAAATGTTCCCATCCAAAGCTGAGATTCAAAATACAATATATAAAAATGCATACAAGAACACAGTATGTTAAACAGGCTGGGGCAATTTATATGTTAATGGTGATGTTTAGACTTTCATGAAAATGTGCCCATGTGGTCTTTAAATGGAGTGAGGACAGAGACAGGTGATGTAACCACCATGCTATTCTTCCACTGGAAAACTGAAATGAACCAGATGTGGATGTTCTTCCAAAGAACAACACTCACCTCTGTCCATTTAGCCATTTTATTCACATTAGGCATGTATAGTTTGAGCTACATTTTGAAACATTTACAATGGAATCATGTTTTAGCAATTCTGTTCTGTTATAAAAAATGCTTTTGAAGAGTCACTTCAATTTACCGGTGGAAGCGTCTGAATACCTTAATCCGGGATCCTGACTAAGAAGATTAGGCGTCACTTTGATTGACAACCTTTTCAGCAAAAGTGGATGCTATACATGAAACAGCAGCAAGAATAATAGCGTTAATCATAAATAAATGTGTACAAACTGAGGAGTAATGTTGTATTACTATTATAACATGCTTTAAAGCAATCGTAGAATAGAATAATATACAGTAGGAGTACATTCTGATTAACAAATAAACCTTTCTAGTGAATCACCAAAATCTGCTGACATCTTAGCACTGACACCTGCAGCTTTCAATATTTCTTTTTTATTTTCATTTTATTTTTATATCCATATTAATTTGATACATTTTTTTTTATTATTTTAGATCTTAAAGAGAAATAATGGGCTGGATGGTTACTTTTGTTATCCAGTTCCTATAAGTGTTGTTTTTTATTGATAATTGAACTTCTGAAATCAAAAGTCTTTGTGGAACAGTCTTTTGCTTCACTAGATTCCAGTTCACCCGATATATTTTTCCTTGGTGAAAGGTACAAAACCATTCCAGCATGAAGTATCATGCAAAAAGAGTACTGTGTGGACTGCTGTGTTGTCTTGCCATTTCTTTTTCCTGTCTGACAGTGCCACCCTGTGATAAAGCACAGCAGTGACTGTGATCCCCTCATGCTGAGGTTATTTTCCCTTCCTTGCGTTTTATTGGATGTGCTTGCTTACTAATTAACAGATGATGCCAGTAACCCATCTGGTGATGTGATAACATACTGTGTAGGGGTCAGGGGCCTTGAAGTGGTTGGAAGTGGTCTAGTGCTTTTTTAACTCATAGTGACTGTAAGGTTGCTGCCTGGACCGTGGGCTGCTACTGTACTTACTTGTGGGCTTTGATGTTTTCAGATCTTTTTCTGGAAAGAAACAAACAACATTTTCAAGTAGTTAGCCAAATGTACTAAAGTTAGTCAATAAATACAAATTCTATTGTCGACCACTTCAAACAACAAATCACTTTGATTTCCTTTTCTCTAAACTGTGAAATTGTGAACGTGCTCAGGGAAGTTAACAGAAAGCACAGTCTGAATGAAGCAGGGATAGCGAAAGCTTATTCAGTAGCTACTGTACCAAACGGGTTAGATGGGCCAACAGCCTCCACTAATGTCCAACCTTTCTTATGCCTCGTCTACACAGCATTACTTTAAATGAGCAAAGTAACAGGGGTCTAACACCAGCAACAGTAGGGAATATTATAATACTGTACACTTTCTAGTTTTACCCAGGTCAGTGAATAATCATGAATAACTGTTTCAGAAAAAAATAAACCAGAAAATGAAACTGATGCACAATGAAAACACAATCTAATTGCTTTACATCAATAGATCTTTGGGCACATACATAATGTTATTTCAATTGGAAATAATAAGCATATACTATAGCATCTGAGTAGCATTCTTCATTCTGATAACAAAATACTGAGCTTAAGTTGTGTCATTTAATAAAATAGCCAGGTGCTCAACATTTAATATTGACAATTGAGTCAAAACTGACAAACAGAAGTGATTGACAATGTGTGTATAGCCATTAAAAATGACTTTATTTTAATTAATGCACGAATGACCAAAGATACAAACATGTCACGCTTCAGTAATGAATATCACCTGGTTGGCATTAGCAAGATTGACAGAGATCTTTTAGAGTGATTTTCCAGAAAATAAAATGTTCTGCTTCAACCATTAGCAGACTAGTCTAGAGAAATCAGGCAATCACCTCACTGAGGGATGATCCATGTGCTAGATGGCAGAGGGTAACCACATTAGATCAGCTCAGGATTCATAGATACACCTGGTTCATCTACATACAGTAGCTGTTTGTCTGTGGTGGCTACAGCAGGAGAAATTCCAAAGTGAATAAGCTTTTTATTCTCTGTGAGAATGATTTGCATGCGCCGAGGTCATTCTGAGATAACGTGAATAGCTACCTATGATGAAATCACTATATAGACGTTGTGGTGAACATTATGCTGCATTTTTCACATCAACCTGTAGGTGCTTTTGGTTTGCCCACTAATGGAATAAGAAGCCTTTAAATGGAGAGGTACTGTTCTTTACAGCACATAGGTGAACTCACTATTTACACAGATCAGTTCAATAATTTAAACAAGTAAAATAAAGCAACTGCACTTTTTATATAAGCTTGCTTCAGGATCAATTGCCTAGTCCACTTGCCAAAACCAATACGTCAGTTTTCCTTCAAACAGTGTTTTGTCCTCAACAAAGAATTGTTTTTTTTATGCAACTATTTCTTGGAGAAAAATTGTTTTGGTCAAAAAGGCTAAGGGTTTTCCTTATGACCCATTTGAATTTTGGCACACAGTATTAATGGAAAGGAGCTGTGAGTTAATGCAGGACAAACTCATGTTGTTATTTGCCAGCTTCAGAGCATTCCAGTAAGTTTGCTTCACCACACACACACCCTGGACAACAAATGTCAACTGCCAAGTTTACAAGGGGCATAAACATTTAAATGTCACCCTTTTATATATATGTATATTTGTCCATATACTCAGAACTCCTGTGTAAAAACTATCTTGGTTAAATACTTTTTTCTTCCAATCAGGATTTCTTAAGTATTAAAGTTTATTATTATAGCTTGTTGTGAACATGATGTGCTTCTTTCAGGTTTACATCCACATTAAAGTGCTTTCTCACAAATTGCAGTGGGGTATAAATGTAACAGCGAGTAATGTAGTTTTAAAACAATTGGCCACATGAATCAAATAAGAGAACAACGACTACAGTTCCTAACGTTCCCCACATGTGAATCACAGGATGTCATATCCACAGTGTAGCGGTGAGGCTTATTAATAAGGCAGAATTAAGTGTTTCTGAGCTTTCCCAAATTAGGCCTAATTTCTCTGTTCATCTCTGTGGTGCAGCCACAGAGAAAGAATTCATGCAAGCTGATTTAAGATGTTTTCTTGTGATAAGAAACCAGCTCCCAAAGGGGGATGCACTTAGCTAAGCCTGGCTATCATGATCAATGGTCATCCATTGGCGCCTATCTGTCTAGGGAGTGCGAGTTGGACATCTGGATTGCATTCCTAAGTGTCAGGAGTAAGTGACTCATATCTCACCTTGATCAACCAATCAGGGACTGGTAGGGCCGAGTAACCCACGTGGGACTCTGATGCCCATGGAACTTTCAGCCATCAATGAGCTGAAGTTCCTCCAGGTAAAAACAGGCAACACAGAGATTCAACAAGATTCAGAAGGGATTCTGGAGAGGATTCTGTGGACTGTTCTAAAGGGAATTCAAAGGAGAATTCCAGGGCAGGACGGCCCAGGAGCAGAAGGCTCCCAAGGGCAGGACATTCTCGCAGCGCGCCTCCTGACCATCCTGAGACTCAGCCCGGACAACCACGGAACGGCCACTGTGTCCGAGTGCCAGAACTTTCCTTTGTTCTAAGAGTCTAGAGTGGAGGTTGCCAGAGAGTAAACAGCAGCAGGCCTCGTGAACAGGTCGGAACTGTGGACAGCTGAATCACTATTCAGAACTAGCTCTTCATTAGGAACGAACCGGTCCTCTTCCTGACTTGCTGGGACCCACAGTCATCTTTTCTCCTGTGCACAAACTGTGCTAGTTAAACAACACCAACTAGCCGGTCAGTGAGCATCAGCAGCGCACCGTCGCAAGCCGCACAGCACAGCCTGGCACGGAGCCAGAGAGCGCGGATTGGACAGCAACAGCCTGCAACTGTTTCTTTGTGCCCGCAGGAGATCTGAATCCCCAGAGATTGGATGAGTATTCAACTTCAATGCATTACAGCTCGAGAATTCAATTGTTATCCCAACCAGTTGATATCAATTTAATTCCTAAGAGTTATGTACTTGTTTGAGTATCTAATGTAGAAGTTATAACTAAGTTCATTTACGAAACGGTCTTAATGAATGATATACTGAACGTATGTCCTCTTGATATGTGTAACACTTCGTAACTGATTGAATATATATCTTTTGTATTCTGAGAACCCTCTCGATATGATCTGTTAGTTTACATGCATATTCTATGTATTAATAAATGTATCCTCGTGTATTAGTACCTGTGTGTGTGCGTTGTTTGAGTTATGTCGCATGGTTGGACTCTAAAGCCATCAAAAGAATCAACTTTGTGATTTACTGCTACAATTAATAATTGTCTCAGTAAATGCCCAAACTCTACAGAACTGGTGCCTTCAGAGAGCCACTACATTACATTTTGGCTATGGCAACGTTACATATTTGGCGTCCCTGAACGGCTATGAATCACTACAACAGATATACTGAAAGAGTAGCATAGACGTGAATGAACAGCAGTGTGATTGGTATGCCATATATATATGCCGTTTTTATGCATTATGATACTGTAGGGTTTTACAGACACTACAGTATAGTATGTGTGAAATAATTTTTTATAATCAAAATCAAAAGTAAAATTGTTTCCAGACTACTTGTTGCTGAAATTTGCATTAAGACAAAATGTAGTTTATTTTAATGTGTATGTAAACCTGAAAGAAGCAGATCATGTTCACAACAAGCTATATTAATAAACTATTGTATACATCCTGTTGAGTTATTTTGTATCCCTACTTTATTTTTTTAATTAATTTAATATTTAACATATTCAATATACAGCATGGAATTAATAAAAGTCTAAACTGGGATTTGAAGCCAGGCGTTTTCTGGCGACAGCCCAACTGGTTCCACACATCACGTTAAGAAGTCACTGCAAGGTGGTTTTACAAAGTAGAGCAGTCCCTCAACAGAATATATTTTTTAAAAAGAGCACTGCGGTGTGGTGTAGTGGGTTGTATGCACCACAATCTGCCGTATTATTTGCCATTTATTCTAAAATGTATTCCTTATATTATTCTATAAAGGCTGGATTTGTAGATAAAATGGTAACACTTTGCAGTGTAAACATTTCCTGCTCCAAAACAAAGAGGATGTTTGCTGAGATGTAGGGGGTCCAGATTCAGTGATCAAAGCAATCAACATTTACCTGGGTTTACCTTAGTTAATTAAATTCTCAGTAAATGATTAAGTGTCAATCAACAATGCAGAAAGACATCATATAAGTCAATGAAGAACAAGGTGGTGGTGGGGGTGGGGAGGGGAAACAAGATGAAATATCGAAGGCAAGAGATCCTTGTTCCAGTCCCCCGGAAACACAAGACTGATGCTATTTGAACCTTGTTAAGAGAGATTAATATTCTTTAGTTATTAGGGAACTCTGAACTCCTGTATAAAAACTATCTTGGTTTAAAATGGCCTCTCCTGGTATGTGGGTGCATTTTAGAAGGATATAGGTCCCATTTATTTTGCCGCATCCAGGTTTACAGAGAAAGAGATTTAACTGCAGGTTGTATGCTACTTAGCTTAGAAGGCTACTTATCTCTCTATTTTGGGCCTTTGTAGGCATCATATACGAGTCTGAATATTTGGTAACAGTCTAGGGCAGTGGTTCTCAAACTTTTTGGACCAAGTACCACCCCTAATCCAAACAAAGCATCCAAGTACCACCTACAAGTCATCATCTCATAGGAACCCCAGAAATTCTCAATGACCAACATGAGTGTGCGTGCACACACTCACACATACATATAATAAATATTACAATAATAAACTTTATTTGATATAGCGCCTTTAAATGTGGCTTCTCAAAGCGTTTTACAGAAAAAAACAGTAACAATAACAAATAAAAATAATAAAAAAGCACCAATACAGTGAGAGGGGTGAGCCTGTTTAGTCGAGCAAAGCAGATGTGAATTCATTTTTCGAGCCTTGATACAATTCACAACAGAGTCTAACAGATTTTAAACCGTCAGGCATTTTCTTGATGGCAAAGGTCTCGCAGTGAATTTTGCAATGCGTCCATTCATTTCTGGAGCAACCTCTCTGGAGCCATTCTCTTCGATAAACTCATTCAGAAGCTGAAATATGTGCTCTCCTGTAGTTCCTGTTGGTAGCGGCTTACATAACAGAAAGTCCTCATGGGACGTACCCTCAAACTCGTATCTAACATAAACAAGTGAATTGGCCAAATTGACTACAGACTCAGCTAATTGCAGTGAAAAACATCTGCTCATCTTAACGCGCTCTATCAGCGAACTTTTGATATAATCCTTCATTTCAATAATTCTATGAGTAACTGTGTCTTTCAGGGCGGGGGGCAGCAGGTCGAGCTGTTTAGCAGCTTTTTCTCCACACATAATACGTCAGCTCTTTTGCGAATGGTAAATAAGGTTCTTCAAAAAGAGTGTGAGGCTTACCTGCTTTAGCAATCCGCAAGCTTGCATTTTTCCCCGTTTCCGTTTTTATTTCAGTATTTATTTTAAGTTTTTATTTAATGCACATGGGAGCGAAACACAGAGATGCTCTGTGTATTTTTCTCAAATTAACTTAGAACAGTTCTTAAATATTTTTCTTTTATCTATCACACTTTCCTGTGCTCACAAGATTACAAGCGTTAGTAGCACGTATTTCTATGCATTCATGTGTTTACAACATTGGCATTGTTCCAAAATCACACACATTCTCCTACCTTCCTATTTGCTGGAGATAGTTTTTTTTAAATACAATTGGTCACTTCGTCCGTAGCACGCATTCCTATAGAGTGGTATAGAATTACAGAGTATCTCTGTCCACTGAGGTATTAGCGCGCACTGTATCGCAGTACGTAGGCTGCGTATTCGACACGTATTAAAATAGAAAATATGAAAACCTGTCCTGATTTTTCAGCGCACACAACACAGTTCTATGGGTCATATGGCGTACCACCTGGCAGCGCTCCGCGCACCACTGCTGGTACGCGTACCACAGTTTGAGAACCACTGGTCTAGGGTGTTCTGGGTGGTTGGGACATTAAGTCTCTGTTTTTATTTAATGTTATACCTCTAGACCTTCCATTTTCTAACCCCTTTATCCAATACAGGGTTGCTGGGGAGGCAAAGCCTAACCTGGCAAGCAATGAGTGCAAGGCAGGATGCACCCTGGGCAGGACGCTAGTCCAACACAGAGCACACACTGACACACACTTACACCAAAGCAATTTTCCCAGAAGCCATATTTCTTTGGAATGTGGGAGGAACACAGAGCACCCAGTGTAAACCCACGCAAACATGGAGAGAACATACAGACAGTGCAGACAGCATTCCAGGAATTGAACCAGGGCCCCAACACCACAAAGCAGCAGTTTTAACCACTGTGCCATTGTGTCATCCCAGATTGTTTCTAATGCTATATGAATTCTTACAGTAAATTGCTTTAATTTGTTATAATTGCTTACTTTTGTATTGCATACCTGTAGCTTATGTAGCTGTTAATACTGTTACTATTTTGCTGTGTGTGTACATACTCTACATTGACTTTTGCTTATTGGAAACATATTAGTTACATTAGAAAAAGGAAGAACACATACTGTGAATATTCTTGCCAGTACTTTGAAATCAGTTAAGATTACACATTCAATTTGCTTACCTTTTATTTTCTCCTCTTTAGCAGGCTTCTTGTCAACCTCGGTATGTTTACCTAAGTGCCAAGAAGAGACTGTGTCACAGGACATAAACATTGATTTCTGTTATATACTAAATATACAGTATATACTGTATATAATATTGTTGGACATAGAATTTTTAAATTGCAAGTAAACACATTTAAATACAATTAAAAAGAATAAATAATGTGATTAAAGCATATGCATGTTTAAAGATGCCCAGCTGTGATATCGGTTATGTAATTAGCTTTTGCTGAAAGCTATAAAAGCTGGCAACTCTAATGGTTTGTGGTTCTCTTGGTAACGTGTTTTCTAATCTGAAAGAATAAAATGCTTAGATGTTCCTAATATAACATACCAAAAGACATTTGGACAAGTAATTAGATGTCCTATAACTTAGAGTATTTCAGTTTCTACTTAGGCTGATCTGTTTTAGTAGCACAAGTCTGCATTGAATGCATTATGACATTGTTTGGATGCTCTGTTATACAATAAAGTTAATTTAATACATATTTAGACAGTATTATTCCTGTAAACAACGTTCCAATGACCCCTCATCAGCTGTTTTTCAGACAAATATTTTGTCAAATATGCAACTTTTTAAAATCCATACACAAGAAGGCCTTGTAGAACAATGACCTCTTCTGCAACTGTTAGCTATTAGCTTCACAATAGCAGATTAAATATAAAGCTGATTGTGTTTGAAGCAAAGAAAAATACATAGTAAGCTAAAACAAATAAAAAAACATGCTTAGCATCAAACAATGTGTTGTCTGTACATTGATTATAATTGAAAGTACGATCATCTCAACTATTCAAAATTACTTTTAAAGTACTGTACTTATGTTTAGAAGTCTTGTCTGTCTGCATGAGACTGGGCATTTTAGACCAACCTTTATCAAAAGAACGATTAGGATTTTATAGGCGATACTGATGTAAAACAAAATAAATAGCAAAAGGCAAATAACATTTCAGAAAGTTTGAGACCTACAGTTTCCTCTCTAAGAAGTCCGCAATTAATAAATGTAAAAGAAATACCTGTCTCTGGAGCTTCTACTAGGTGCTCTTCATAAACATGGAATGAGGAAAATGTAAATATTATATTTTTAAGTGGTTTAAACCAGCAATGTCTTTTCCAGACTTTTATCAATTACTAATTATTTGTAATCATCTAACTCACTTTGATGCATAACATGTCCCATGAAATACTACGTAACAGTTCAGAAGATACAGACAAACCCCAAGAATGTGATTTTGGAAGAGTGTTTATTGATACTGGGTTGAGGACTCAGGCCACAAGCACATGGAAGCTAGACTCCCCCTCCTCCCCCAGGAGAACCAGGTCTCTGGTGGCGGGATTGATAATGGTAACAGCGCGATAATCTGACGAATGATCTAGAGCCTTTCATTCAATATGGGTTTGGAGAAAATGGGGCTTGTTTACTTCTGAACTTTATTAATGAACTGCAATGAAGACACACAAAACAATATTGTAGTTTAGTCAAGTGAACCATGTATTTTAACAATTCTATGAAACACTTTTGAAAAGCACAAATTCTCAATTTTTATTTTTCGTCTGGGTTAAAGCATTTGAATTCTTGTTCTAGTTTTCTGATGGATGCTCTATAACTCAGATCATCTCAAACAGCAGAATTTATTGAGGGGCAATAACACAGAATTCAAACAAAATGCAAAAAAAACTCGAGCATTTTGTGAAATACAGAGTTAATTTTCTAAAGCATACTTGCAATCGTTTTGAAGTTAGTTGCAAACAGCAAGTAAACGTAGGCAAAATTGTTAGAGTATTAAACATCAAGCAGCACATCAATGACTGTTAAAGAAATACAAAAACATAAAATAAACCTGTATAAATTTAAGCAGGGAAACCAAAAACTTTGCAACTAAGGGCACCTTTGCACAAACTCAAAATGAGAATATTATTCTAAATATGATAAATTACAATCCTACTTCAAATCTCTTTAGTTCCTCCCTCACACTACATGCAAAATTAAAATCTCTTTCCTGCACTTTATTGGTGATAAGGTGCTCCAGAATGTCGTATGCCTTCACTTTCTGTCATGTAAAGGCACTCAGACAGACAAGACTGGGCTATTTCTGTTCTTTAAAACAATGCATTCTTTCAAGACGCATAGCATAACTCAAACATGACATCTTTCTGTTTTTATTGTTTCATGAAGAAATCAGAAGTGAGTGGCCAAAGTATTCTTCTACACAGTATATGTGGCAAAATAATCAGTACTAACTGAGCCATCATTAAGGCTAAGTAGAGACCCTCTGAGCACATCAAGACAGCACACCACTAATGTCCTGAAAAGTAGACCTGCAAGGAAGATTTGTGCTACTGTATATATTAGCATCCTTAAACTACTGTACTTTAAAGTACAGTCACAGTGATGATACACCATTCTATATATAGAACTGGGCATGAGGAACAGGAGGGAAAAATGCTAGAAAAACAAATTTTTGGTCTCAAAAATAAAAAGTGGAAATCACTTGTTTCAATTGGTATTCAATTACCATATGGTACAGTATGTGTTTTTGTTTCTGAAGTCATATTTATATAGATTGGGTATTGTATCTACTTTATAGCTGATACTCTATTTCTACACGCATCACCAGTTTTATAGTGATCCTTTTTGACCTTTAGTTTCTGCCAGAAAGTGGTGACACACCGTTAGTCACTATGGAATTAGTTAGATGGGAGAGTAGAAATCAGAAGATTCAGAATGTGAACAAACAGATACCTGATTTGGCAGAAGGTGTTTCTTTTTCCTGATTTATTGCTTCATGCTCTATACAACATTAAACATATTTTAACAAGATTAATTTAACATGATTCCCAAAACGCTATTTTTGCTGTTGATGACTGAATACTTGGACTGGGTACTAAAACAAATTACTGTCACTCTTAAGTACTTACGAGTTGAGGGAGCTTTTACTGGTGGGTGCTCTTTTGGTGGATGAAGGCTTTTGGTTAACTTGGCTAAAAAAAAACACAATGTGAAAAAGAATCCTCAAAAATCAGCAACAAATCAAGTCAAATTTACTTTTAGTTCCTCTACTTCTTTTAAATTATATAAATTATATTTAACAGGACAGTATCAGCTTCTTTAGATCTAATGGTATTTTTTACATTTGCCAATACTGAAGTATTTGGATCATCATGATTTACATTAAAAAATATATACATTCTTGGTTTTATAATATTTATAATCAATATCAAAGAGGATAGTTCCCTCCTCTGGAAGTGTATGTAATACTGTAGTTAGTGACAAACACAGATGCTTGTCTCTGCATTCATGAGGGAATTAGAATGGATGTCTGACCTGCAGTTCACAATTTAAGTAGCCTGTATTCTGTTACATAGTGATAAGACAGAATATCCAGAAATATATTACATTTATTCATCCGTATTAAAAATAAAATACGACTTAAATGTCTTGTCTGTTAAAAGAATTACAGTAGGAAGAAATTTGAATCCTGTTTCAAAGGTTTTGTGAAACACCTCCTTATATCCAGCTGCTTTAACTATACCAGAATGTATGATGCCAAACTTTCTCATGGTGTTGACAGTACTAAATGCTTAAGGTTAAGTCAAAATGAGATACAGTTACAGTTTCTTTAAGTGTATATTTTCCTGTTTTCAGCTTTATTTTTCAAGATAACTCTCATCAATAAAATGTATCTTATATTCTTCAGATTTAAGTGTTGTAAACGAAGTGTGTGCCAATGCAAAATTAAAACAAACAAGAGAAAAGAACAGGAGAAGAAGGTGAAGAGGCTATGTGTGAGCCTGACTGCAAAGTGGAGAGGAAAAAACCCTACGTGCCAATTCAGGGAAAACCCATCAATAGATAATGAGTAGCTGAAATGCCTGAGAGAGTGGTGTTGATGTAAAGGTGGACTGCAGAGGTGGATGGCTGGCCTGTTTAAATAAGTTGAATATCCAGGATAGCTTGGGCAGTGGAGATGGCAGCTGAAGGAACGAGGAGACTAAATTGAGGGTTGAGACCAGCATTGTAGATTGAAAGTCACAGCTGAGGAGAAAACATGTATCTGGGTACTGAAGTATCCACATCGAAGTGGATCAGGCTAAAATATCATAGACAAATGAGAGACTGAGGTACAAGTCAGGTCACTCAATTCTGGAAAACGGAATACAGACAAACTAGCAATTGCGGTTCTTAGAATCTGTGGCAGTCAAAAACATTGCATCCATAAGCGCATCCTTGAAGGGGTAAAATGGCCTTGTCTTGGGAAAAAGGAGGAGGATATTGGAGGAGATAGTCTTCCTGGAAGGAACTCTTAGAGGTGTTGTCTCTGGATTCCACGAAGTGAAAGATGGAGTGCTGGAATAGAAAGCAGTGAGGACATTAAAGAGACTGAAATGTGAGGTGGAACTGAATCCCAGAGGTAAGATCCTGTTGCACTTGGAAAACAGCGAGAAGAGCGAAGTTAAAATGGAAATAAAGGTGAGCGGTGGAATGGGGGAAAGGGAGAGCATGCAGTCCTGGCAGAAGAGTAGGCTGTGTGGGCAGATGGGCTAAAGCATGTAGTAACATGTCCATTGAAACTGGGTGAAGATTTGATTCAAGATGACCAAAGAAACCGAAACTCGGAACTTAAAGGGGAAAAGAGCTGAGATGGGCATGAGGATGAGAGATTTGGGTAACTGCGAACAGTAAAAAGTGTTGGTTGAGCATTGGAAAGGCCAGGGAGGTGATTCTTGCTAGAGCTGAAGGAAATCCAGGTGAGATGGCGAAGGAAACTTGAAACTAGGGGAAGAGAATCTTCCTTTATCGGTAACGGAAGTAGTGGATTTCAGAAATCAGAAATAAGATTGATCACTGGTCTTGAGGTGTCACAGACATGGATGGCAGCAACAGTAGGGTAGAGGTCTAGAAGGGCTGATGATTATAAGGAGAGAGAAAAAAACCCACTGAGCATCGCATATTACTGAAAGACTAGAGAAAAGGGGGAGGTCACGCAGAGTAGAAAAGAGAGAGGCAGTTCTGAAGATGGAGTAGAGGTCCACAGTTTATTATCCTTCCGAGCGTCAGCTGATATAGTTAATTGGGCATTGAGAGACGATGGTTGTAGAAAGCAAGATGGGACAAAGATTTGGCTTGAGGTATAATGCGGATATGAATATGAATTTGTAAGAACTCAGAGAAGCAGTTGTTGACAGACAGGTCTGGCATGTTAAAGTCCATGAGGTCACAAAATGTCGGACACGACTAAATGACTAAACACATAATGGGGATAATTTAAATGTGCCGACTAGGATAGCAAGTCACATAAGCAATAATTTCAAAATCTGAAATGAAAGGAGAGACAGCTGTTGGGAGGAAGGTGCAAATTTAACTGTTACTAAAGCAGGGGAGTAGTCACAGGTGGGATTGGATGAGCCCAGGCCAACCCTGATGGATCCTAGGCCTACCCAATCAGTCAAAAGTAATTTAAGATTTTTTTCCTTGTTTGCGTTACATGATTTGCTTTTTAATGTTATGTGTTTGTTTTTTTCATCGTATATTATTTGCTATTGGCTCGCTGTATCTTTTGTGACCAATAAGAAAATTATTTAAATGCAGTGGGAAGGTGCATGTGTAGCTGTTGCTTAAAGTACGAAGAGGTTCTACAATTTCTCCTGTAAACAAATCCCAAGTTTTGGAATGCCTAAATAACATTAAAATAGTATTGACGGATAGATGCGAGTGTCCCTTTTACAGATAATTATACATATCGCCTCTAAATTCCCTGCAGTATTTTTAATTGAACACCATTTACAGAGCTAAAATACATCCCAAGTATGTATTTCACGCTTTTATTAACAGACTATTCTTCCAATTAAAGGTACAATTAATTAGTTAACACTGTAATGCGACTATACCAATTCAGTGTTAAGTCTTGTGGGAAGTAAGTTACGAATTTCCAAATTAGGTGTCTTCTGGCATCAAAATACAAATACTGATTTTGTGGGTTTCATACAAGTTTAAAAGCATCATGAAGGATCAAATAAGATTTTCAGAATTTAATATTTTAATACCTTCACAGTTTTTATTCTCATGGTGCCTCACTCGATATTACCCTTGGGGAGATGCATTTACTCCAACCTCTGAAACCCATACGTGCGTACATGTTCTTCTGGTATGTTATGCTAAAGTCTGCTTATGTTTAAATGTTTAAAGGCATGGTAAACCCTGCATGGTATTTTAAATATAATATTTCAGACAGATTTTGAATCTTGCGTTTATCGGTGTGTTCATTGTGTTTTGCAATAAAATATTAACTTCAGAGTAACTTGTAAAACAACTAAACAATCTAAAAGCAGGCATACGAAATACTTACAAGCAACAAGTGAAAATGAGCTCTTGCAGCTTTTGTTTAGCTAAAGACAATATGAGAGACCTTTGCAAACTACAGTAGCTGTCATTTAAAGGAATTTGCTGACTCTCTGAGTGACGAGATTATCGGCATATTCAATTCCAAGCCCCGGCGACTGCGTCTGGTCTAGAAGGCCAAAATCTCACCACAGAGGTAGGCACTGATTGTTTTTGTGTGTGTGTCCGCTTGGCACAGTAGCATACGGCAGCCTAGGTATTTGTTGCTTAACCTTTGTGTGTGAGAGAGACAGTATGTATGTATAAGGTTCCGCAAATTCTACTGTTTGATTATATCACTTGAGGATTAGATTGTAAATTGGAGGGGTGCCCCTATGGCAGGACAGTCAGTTAGAGCCCGTGCCACCCGCTTTTGCACAGGCCCACCCAAAGATCAATTTCTGGCTACGCCCCTGATCTAAAGTGATAGGGCTTTTCTGCTGGAAAGCTTACGAAAAGCAATACCAAAAGGGGATGATCCAAAATGAAGAAGAGGAGACTCTAGGAAGGAGCCAATGAGAAAACCTTTTAAAACTCAGCTGTTAGAAGAAAGAAGATAATCATTATGGAGCAGGGGGACGGATCATTCTACAGAGGGGGTGAGACCGCCAGGTTATGAATATTCAAATGGGGGCATGCCTTTGAACAGGAAGATTGGATAAATTACAAATTGGTTCAAACTGAAAATTTAGTAAAGCAAAACAAAGACAAGCAGTAGCAGTCCACTCCCGGCGCTCACAACTGGCAACCCACTGAAGCTAAGCAGGTGTGAGCCTGGTCAGTACCTGGATGGGAGACCTCCTGGGAAAAACTAAGGTTGCTGCTGGAAGAGGTGTTAGTAGGGCCAGCAGGGGGCGCTCACCCTGCGGTCCATGTGGGTCCTAATGCCCCAGTATAGTGATGGGGACACGATACTGTAAACAGGTGCTGTCCTTCGGATGATACATAAAACCGAGGTCCTGACTCTCTGTGGTCAAAAATCCCAGGGCGTTTCTCGAAAAGAGTAGGGGTGTAACCCCGGCGTCCTGGCCAAATTTCCCATTGGCCCTTACCAATCATGGCCTCCTAATAATCCCCCTCTATGAACTGGCTTCATTACTCTGCTCTCCTCCCCACTGATAGCTGGTGTGTGGGGAGCGTTCTGGCGCACTATGGCTGCCATCATCCAGGTGGATGCTGCACATTGGTGGTGGTGGAGGGGAGTCCCCATTACCTGTAAAGCACTTTGAGTGGAGTGTCCAGAAAAGGGCTATATAAGTGTAAGCTATTATTATTATTATTATTATTATTATTATTATTATTATTAAGTCGTGGATCCTACGATTTAGAGTGACTGGAGATCTCCAGATTGCACTACTCAGTAATTGCGATCAGAACCATCTAGTATGAGAGAAACTGAATTGACTTCTTTACCCTCAAGAATCTGGCAGCGAAAATGAGGGTGGCCTGAGAGGAGCATCGAGTCTGAGGCTTTAGCTGTACTGAAGGTGGAGAGGAGGAAAAAAGACTGAAGATGGGCAGGGCTGAAGGAGGCGGAGCTGAATGAAAGAATTTTCAAGCTTGAGCAGATGGGAGTTAATATCAGCTACAGAGCGAGAAAGTGGTTTGAGAGCTTGAGAAAGAGCTGGGTAGCTGTGGAGGAGAAGTGGCACTGGAGAGTTGAGAGGAGGAGGAGGGGCTGTCTGATTTGCAAAGGGCGGAGCTGCAGGTATTGCTGTAGAGAGAGAAGGATGGAGAACTAGTAGAGCTGAAACGGAGTCGGATAAAAGTAGAAAAAAGGGGGCTAAATGGTCAGAGTGAGGTGGAATGGAAATACATCTGTCGAACAGTGATTTGAGGAGCCTTGGAAGAGGCCAGTTCTTGTAAAAGAGACAAGTCGGCGTATCCGATGTGGTGCAGCAGCATTTTGAACGGCATAATGTGAGAGGCTGTAGAAGCATCGGTGACGGGGGAGAGAGGTGGGTTAGGTGGAAAATTGGAAGGTTGAGATGGTGAAACAGTGAAATCGAACGGCGTGGAGACTCTTCAAGGTCCTGGAGGAGAGGAAGGTGGTCTGAAGATGACGGCGAATTAGGCCTGCGAGCCATAATAGGTCTAGCGCTCAGAATTCAAGTAAGGTGAATTAAAAAAACTCTAGACGTGTGTGTTAGCAGGGTTAGGGTTTAAGTAGGAAAGAGATAATTGAATGATAGAGGAAGGGGTGAAGCACCACCCGCTTCTCCCTTAGAATCACCTATCGGTTTCCATTAAAAAACAGAAAATCTTTACAATTTTTAAAAAATTTTACATCCTAAAAGGCCCACACTAAATACTTTAGATGAAGTCTTAAAATGTATTTAAAATGCCACAGAAAGATTTTCAAGCCAAAATGCTTTAAACTTACTCTACAAACTTATGACCCTTAGTGAAAATATGTGGGATAAAAATATCTTTTGAAATTTCTCACACATTGTGGATTATTGTACACTAAAGTCGTTTCCTCACATACAGTACCTTCAGCAGTGTGTACGATTTCCTTGGCCTTTTCTTCTGCATATTGAAAAATAAAATGGAAAAATACATTAAGGGATTAGAATACGATAATATAAACAGGGACTTTCTAAAGACTTTTCTTTTACTGCTGCCTTTGTAATGAGTAAATTAAGGTATTAGTAGGTAAAGAGTACTTAATTATATCAAACCTGTCCCAAATGTTTGTGAGTTATCATGCTATTTCTTTGCACTAAATTTGAAGGCCAACCAAAATTATGTTTTAGTTTAAATTTATAAAACATGATAGTCTGTGATATGTATACTTTCAGTGTAATTGCATGATAGCTCAGGTGGGTAGCTGCGTCAGCATGCGTAGGCTGCAATGGAACAAGTAATAGGTTTATTCCATGCTGAAAAAAAGAAGAAAGAGAACACAACGTTTCGGCCGTGGAGCTTTCTTCAGGTGTGTCACACCTGAAGAAGGCTCCACGGCCGAAACGTTGTGTTCTCTTTCTTCTTTTTTTCAGCATGGAATAAACCTATTACTTGTAATTGCATGATGTCTGCCAACAAAAAAAAAACTATAAAAACCAACAAACATCTGAGGAAATTTAGGAGGAAGCCTCAAGGAGAGTCATGTGCATGGGACTGTCTTCATAGGCACATTGATTTAAATAAAGACAGAAATAGGAATCTCTGTGGCAAGGAAAATAACGTAAGACATCTCTTCAGCTAGTTTCCAGAGTAGGGTTGTGTCACTGGCAACCTAGAAAAAGCTCCAAGGCACAGCTTTGTCTTTTTAAAATGACTTTTTTTGTTGGGGCTGCATATGTGTCAACAGTTATACTCATGTGTGGAGCAGCCAGAGGAGAGCTCTATCAGTCATTAAGCAAAAAAACAGCAGTTGCTAGTGGGATATTTACTGAATTAAATATCACACAGTATACACAGGAATAAAGGTTTTACTATTTATCTGAATAAAAAAATGTTACCTTAATGCATAAGAATATTTTATTCATAAAAGTCATGTAAAGCTGTTGTTGTTGTTAATATCAGCCACTATTTACTTTAGTGCTTCATACCGTATAAGGCTTTCCGCAAAGCAAGAAGTAGCACATTCACCATACATATACTGTACTGTACATACTTGTGACTTTGCCTTTGGCTTTCTTGACTAGAAGGAAAACACATGACATGTCCTTAAAATAATCACAGCTACATTTTTTTATTTTAAAATTTGCTAGAAATTGAAAACTGTATAATACAAAAGATATAAACATAAAAATGTGAAATAGATAGAACACAAAAGAACAACGGGGTTATTCCATATCACACCAAGACCCGTTTGGTGGAAATGTAAGCTGCATTATCTCCGACTAATCCGAGAGTCTTGTTATTGTATATACTTAGGAAGTGCTGTGATGTGAGCATTTCTCCACCTTTTCATGTCTAGCAAGAGCAGTTCTGAGTCATTTGAATGGAGCTTATAGGGAGGTCATGTGTATACTGTAGGCTTGATAATTACCGTGATGTGCATACAGGGAGTGGAGATGGCATGGCAGTGCATTTAAAACTGAGAATAGAAAAATAAAACGAGGACGAACACATTACCCATGTGGTTGAAGTCAGTATTTTTGGCTGCCTTCAAAAACATGGGTGAATGAGATCCTTGCTACTAACCACAACAGACTACATGTTTTTGGAAAATAAAGAACATTTTATAACCAGCTTGGATATGAATAATCAGCCATAATCAAAGCTATTAGAGAATGCAGGTCTTGTCAATGAGTAGGTCGCATCTCGTCAGACTGGCTCAGCTGACATGGAACAAGCCCGTCTCTGTTACTACGGCACCACTCTTATACTCGAACGATCAACCATCTGGTCACAGAACTCTTTTATTTTAAATACTTCAGTGTTATATACAGAAGTATAGTTAAACCTGTACATGCAAACTCTTCACAGAAGGCGACCCAATCCGGAAATCAATTCCATATCCCAGAAGCTGTAAGATGCCAGCCGGTCATACCATCCCCTATATATGTATAGAGTGAATATAAAGCCTCATACAGTACGTGGTAACGGGGATCTACACACATAAAACACCCAGCTGATAACTGTTTAAAGTCTAGGGAGCTTTATTTAGAAGTTTTGTTACACCCTCATTAGTAAAAGATTGTAAAAGCTCGTTACCAACCACCACAATCACTGTGGATCCCCTTCTTATATAAACAGACATACTCACACATCTATGTATATAATGCACATCCCAACCTTTATTCAATAATTTAATCTGTGACCAACATCCACCAGGTGAAACGTATTTTCAAGTGTTAGAGGCCCCATTTAGGAGCCTCTTGTGGCAGATGCATGGTTATTGCTTGGTTAGTCTCTCCAAAGGAAATTTGTCCTACCTTGCTTAGCTGGTTTTTCAACTTTTGCAGCCTTTGATTCTGTTGGGGAGAATAATGTTAAGTAGCATAACTGACACAATTAATTAGAGTTTGAGCCGTTAACGAGTGAACACTTTACGTGGGCAATGTACACACACAATCGAAAGTCATACTAATATTAGGGGTTCAAACCACCTTGGACATTATAATATAATAAAGAAGGTCTTCTTTTCTGTAAATGCCAGAAAGCAGCCACTTTCACACCTAATCAGTTAGTTTTGGTGATGGAGTGATAACCAGGAGCCCAGGGCTAGCTGTTCTTTTACTTTGTTACAGTATGCTCTTTGATGGTGGATGTATTACTCACACTGTTACAAATGAAAAGCACACTTAACCTTGTGGCTTATGTTTGGAGTGTGTTTCCAGGACAGTGACAACACCTGTGGTGACCTAACATTGTGGCATCACAGTGTATATATTATATATAGTGCTTACTGTACGTACTGTACAGTACATACTGGGTATCAAGTTTCATTACACACTGTTGGTACTTTGGCTTGATATGAGATGGAATAGTTTAAACCCAGTTTTAATTACTGAGCCACAGCTAAGACATCAGAACATATATTGTACACTGTACATACTGCTGATTTGATTTGATCTTTTAAAACAAAGGGAGATGTTATCATGAAATTCTGAAAGTGCATTATGAAAAGCAAAAGAAAAGATAAATAAATAAAATAAAATAAAATTAGATAAGTGGGTGTAGTTTGTCCTACCTTGCTTGGCTGGTTTTTCAACTTTCACAGCCTCTGACTCTGTAAGGGAGAACAATGGTAAGTAACACAACTCACATAATTTATTGCAGTTTGAACCGTTAACATGAACGCGTTCCATGAGCATGCACAGTATAGTCATACTAATGTTAGGGCTTCTTCTGCTAAAAACAAAGCAGACACAAAGGGTTATATTTTAATTATTGTTCAGAAAGGAATTTGCAACATTGTCTCATGCAGTTGTTATTGTGGCAACAATCTTGGAATTGTAGGTTTAAAAAGAGAAAATGCCATTATAATAAAAACTTAATTATAATAAGATTACTATTTACCAATGAACCAAGGATAATCAGTAACTACTGTAAATACATTACAAATGCCCTTAACATTTAGTTAATGACTCTCTGAAATCTTGTGCACGGAATTCCATAAGCAATTTGAAGCTTTGGTGTCTGGCTTAATGAACCCACAGTAATGTCTGCTCTTTCTAAAATAATTATTCTACATTTAGGATTGGAAGTGTCCATAGAGAAAAAGGTCTATCACAAAATAATGGACTAGTAAAATGATACATTTTCACACATCATTGATATTTAAGGAGTCACTATACTTTACAGCTAGTGAATGAAGAGAACCATTTTAAACAGCTCCCAGGGTCTGCCCCCGTTCACGTGAGAATTCAGGTATTTGTACTTCACGTATGATACACATTTCTATTTGAGAGGTCTAACGTCCTTTTTCCAAACCTGACATTGATTTTGTCAGCAGTAGGAAAATTGAAATGGAAGGATTAAGTGAAGGCACTATTAAAAAAATCAATATTGCAGTACCTAATGGTCATATTTCTAAATAAGAAACAGAAAAGGCTGGCAATTCATTTTCCAAAGATATTGTTTGTTCTTGTAAACAGTTACTGCAGTTTTTGTATTCTTGTGTTATATTTGTATTATTTGTTTGCAAAAGGATCCAATTAAATGAGTACAATAGCATGTATTCTCATTTTATGTTTCTTCTATTTAAAGCATGATTATAATAAATGCTGTTTGTTGTTTTCTTTTATTCATTTTACTTTCATTTTGATATTTTCTGAATATTTTAATTAAGCAATAATAATATTTTAATAAAGTGTTGAAACAAGCACGCACTTTTTCAACCTCTTCATTATGACACACTGCATTGTTGTCATAATGTACACATTTCATTCAATTTGCCTTAATAACTGATAGCCTGCTAGTGAATAATAATACACACTGTACATATGATATGACATTAAACATGTAACCATTTTTCCACAGCATATACAGGTACAACCAGTTTCTCCCTTTCAAGCAGCATGCTAGTTTAAGCATTTTTCACAACATTGTTCAAGATTATAAATACATACTTTTTTCTTTAGGTTTTTGAAGTTTTTCTGTATGAACAAACAAAGTAAATGCATAAACATACTGTAATTTATAAACTGTACATACAGCATCAAATACAGAAGAGTTGTCTATAATGTTATTAGCCTAACATAAAAGCTAGTCTTAATGACAGTGTGGGAACAGGCAAAGGTTTATTCCAAGAAAAGAGACACAGCGTTTTGGCTGTGGAGCCCTAATGAGGTTGCCATCTGAAGACGTCTCCACAGCTGAAACGTTGTGTTTCTTTTCTTTTCCATTCAGCAGAGAATGAACCTTTACTTGTTCCTTTGTAGCCTACACATGCTGATGCAGCTCCCTACATGAACTTCTTAAGTGGCAGTGTTGCAGCTAATTAAAGTGCATTTTGATTTGACTTAAACAGTCAAGTCACGATATCACATTCTGAAAACTAACTTTAATTTTCAGATAAATCATGAGGTTTGAACTCTGTCACATTCATGTTTAGAAATTTATTTTACTCCTAGCGACACAATGTTTGATTATTTAGACTTTCCAGCATTTGATAAACCAAACCTGAAAAACAAAATATACGTATAAGAGAGTAAGTAGTAAAACAATCCAGGCCAAAAGCGACAACTTCCCAAGGAAAGGACTATAGTGACTTTATGCCAGCGTGAATAACATAACAACAAAACACAAAAGGAGAAATTGCTTTGTTATTTCTTGTCCATTAAGCATTTGACAGGCTATTGGAGTCTAAAAAACTCTAAGGAGATTCTGTTCCCAGAAAAGGGAGTCCTGGAAGGTTAGTTCATCGGTATGCTGGGGTTTGCATCATGTAATTGGAAGATTTGGCCTGCCTGTGTTTAGACTCATTATCATTGAGAAAAACATACCCTTGAACCAACCAACTTTCCTGACTGAGTTGCATGAAAAATTAAATTACATGGTATCATTAAAATGTTTACTTTTCACTGTGAATCAGAGCAATATAAGTAAATGTCAGAATCATTACCACCTAGAGAGATGACTGGGTGTTTCCAGACATAAATTGACTAATTGATTGATCAAACTATCAGACATCATATCATGCCAATATACTGTAGCAATATAGGAAAGCAGAATGACTGAATTTCCCTAATAACGATTCATTTAAAAAAAAATCATGTCTTAAAACTATTTTTTTTCTGTTTATGGTGATCCATGTTAATTTAGTATCCTGATGTGGGATTTCACTGGCTATTTCTTTATTCTAAGATGTATTTTTGCTGATCAACTAATTTTGTATTGAAATTCATTAAAATTTAATCAGTTTAATTGTGCAGCATATACTGTACAGCATCAACACTGGCTTGTAACAGTCAGTTTCTGCGTTGGACTCTTATATGATGGATTCAGATTCTGGCATGCTTCTGCACTACTCTGTGAAAAGCAATTGCATTTCTCTTCTGCATTGAGAAAGATTTCCAGCCAAGTCCTAGTGCAGAAGCTGGATGTGAAAGGCAAATAATTCAACATTTTCCATTTATATTCCATGTATGGCTGATTGCTAGAGTTGCTTTGTTGTGCCTGTAGTACAAATATTTTCCCCCTGTGAACCTGTTTAACTTAAACCTTTATAGGAAGTTGCAGTAAAATATAATTGCAGTGGTTATTGCAGTTTTCTCTAAGGACATATTAAATGAAAAGCTTTATGGTATGTTTATGATATTTTTTAAATATTAATTATATTTTAAAATATTGAACAAATTGTGAACATAAAATTAATAGAATATTTTATCCTCAAAGTACAGTAGGAGCTATCACAGCATGAACTGGGGTTTTCTGGTATGTTGCCAAACAGTAGATACCGTTTTTTTTAATATCATGAATATCAGGGGATACTTGTAAGCAGTATCACTCACAACAAACACAGAAATCTAACCTGGTCTTGCTTTGTGCATATACAATTATGTTTAATATTAACTGTTTAATATTTTTAATTTCCAAAATATATACAAGCACAATTGAATTTAAATGTACCTTTATATGTGTATTGATCTACTTTATATTACTGCTAGGTGTCTACTAGATGACATCTTTAACAAGACAACAAACTGTAATTGTAATAAGTAAAGGTTTATTCCATGCTGAAAAGAGAAGAAACACAATGTTTCTGCTGTGGAGCATTCTTCAGGTGTGTTTTTTTCAGCAAGGAATAAACCTTTACCTGTTGCTTTGCAGCCCAAACAGCAGCTGCCTACTTGTAATTGCAATAGTTGTAATTGTTATGCATTTGTAAAACAATGTTGTAAGAAATATATTTTAAATTATGTGCTTTGAAAAGTGACGATTCTGCAAATAAAGAACAAAAACAATCTAAATTTTCCCCCCTACAGCTAGCTTAAAGGGGTATGAAATAACCCTTATCTTTCTCTCCCTGCCCTTTTAAATATACAGTTTTCAATCTTCTTACATTCTGTCAGTAAATTGAATAACAACCCAATATCCACGATAATCACAGTATATATTTTGTCTAGACTGGCATGGAGGGAAGGTAGTAAGACATCCTGGCTCATGGCTCTTCAATCTTGGGTGTCATGTCTGCCTGTTCTGCACCTAACCTTTTGTTACGTGCTGTAAGGCTCTTAGTGCCCTGCACCTGACAGGTGCGCCCCCAGGGTCCAGTGCTGTGCCCGTTGTCTGCTGGGTGAGGCTCTGGTTTATGCGATCCTGTATTGGTCTAAATCAGGGTCCTGTCCTGTCCAGTGCTGGTCCTGGTGCCCCACACTGTTGGTTTTCACTTCATCCCACCTTCATTAGATCACTGAAGCCTCATTTGATCTTCAGTTGATCTTACTTGATCTAGGAAGTTGCTTCAACTGAATATTTGCATTTTGTTTCCAGTCACGAATTTGGGATTTTATTCTACTCACACAATATGGCAGTTAAAAGCTCCAACATGAGAGATGGGAACAAACTGTTCAATTTAATCTTATTATTAAGCCAATGGAGGGTCTGATTGTGAGACTTACTGTAACTTGGCTGGAACACAAACCAACGGGGGGTCACCAGGACTGGGACTGGAAACATTGGGCTAAGTGGTGATTGAAACAGGATGTTTGGGTGAATGTTTTGTCTAAAAGTGGCAACATCGTGGTGAGGTTGAAGGAATGCCAAGAGGAAGAAAGTAGATCAAATCATTTCAAACCATTTTTTAGCCAGCAGTGGAAAACAGGCCTACATTTCAGAAAGTCTCTGGAACCCCAAACTCTTATGCCATATACAGTACTGCTGTCAGAACCACACCCGATTCACATTAGTACAGTAGATGCAATAATGTTCGTAAAGATGGGGGCATCTTGAAAATATGCTGAAATTTGACCCGGAAAGGAATAAATCAGAATAAAGCATTAATGTACTGTAGGAAGCATTATAACCCTTGAAATGTCATTCAGCTAAGCTTACATTCCATTGGCACTTTTCTACTTACAGTACATGCTTAATATGCTCCTATGTTAGCAGCCTAATACAGATTTTGTATTGCAATGTTAGAAATCTATCAGGTTTTGTTTCTTCCTGTTCAAACGTAATGAGCTCCACAGCATATGTATCCTGGTGACAATATGTTTTTTCACTTTGCTGTCAGATTTAGACTATGAAGCCGGTTAAATTCAAATTAGTAGGGAGGCTAGTTCTTCAAACATCTGTTATAATTTAGAGAAGGCTGTTTAGTGGAACTAAAGTTTTACTGCTTCTTAAAAGTACTCAGTCTGGGTTTCGTGCCCCCTGGCTGGAAAGCTGCTCCATATACACGCAACTCTTAGTACAGAAGCATTTTCTGTTCTCTATTGTAAAGTAATTCCCTATAAATGTGCTTGCTTTGCTACTGGTTGTGAAGCTGCTCCCTTGAACTCTATCTATACACCTGAGGAATGAACACCTGAATGGGGCCTATCCCCTCTCCCCAATCCAATTATTCTTTTCTTATTTACCTGCTGGTGTAAGAGCACAGTATCAGTCTGTACTGCATCCGGGTTTCCTTATTCACCCCACAGCAAGTGCTGCCACCTGAACGATGACTCAAGTCAGGAAAGCTCGTGGGCCTGGACTTTCTGTTCTTAAGCTCTAAAACTACCCATCCATGTTCAGTCTGCTTGGCCCGGTGAGATGTGCACCAGCTTAACAAATTAAGATTTTTTTCTAACTTCTATCTAAGATAAGATCAGATCACTTTATCGACCATATACATTTTCTTGTATTAGGAATTTGTGTTTTTGCATAACCCAGATTGCTTTCCATGAGACACAAAGACAGGGAGAGAAGCTTAGGGTCATAGCGCAGGGTCAGCCATTTATATGGCACCGCTGGAGCAGTTGGAGTCAACGGATTAGGATTCCTCTGCCTGCTGCAGGATATGAACTGGCAACAGGTGCAGGTCCTTAGCCACAGAGCCATCGGACTGCACCACACCACCAACCTACAGTATATCATGGTTATGAATGTATTCTAATGCAGAGAAGTGCAGCATGCTACTGGCTGTTATTTGCAGAGTACTGTAGGATCTGTAGGGTGTTTCACCATAAGAACTGACAGCTTTCTTTGTATGACACCCTATAGATAGATAGATAGATAGATAGATACTTTATTGATCCCGTGAGGGAAATTGCAGTGCAACAGCAGCTTAACACACACAACACAGCCACAGTGTAACGAATTATATACTAATAGTACAATACATACAATACAATACAAGAGTTACTCACATATAGCTGCATTTTCAGATTTTTCTTACACTTTTCTGACAAATATCATTAAGCTACTGTATCATCTGCAGTATAATGAGCTCTGCATAAAATACTGCATATGGACAAAATGTCTGCAAGCAATACTATAACACTTCTAAATCTTCTCAGATTTTCATTTGGATCAGTTTTGTCATGAAGTCTAACTTCTACTAAACTATTTGCGCTCAAGTGCTGCTTCATAAATGCAAGACTTTCCCTTTGAAATGTGAAGTTTGGGAAAAACAGATGCTCTCATGGGAAACAGTATTTGTGACATAGAAACATAAACATATGAGGTGATTCTTTATTCATCCGAGACTGTCTGTTTCAGGTAAAACTAGAATATACTGTTTCCTGCAAACATATCATTGCTTTTCACTGTTGTCTGCCTATAAAGGTTAGTCACTGGATAAATTTTACAACTTTTAGGCCTGCTTTCTTCTTACCTTTTTTCTCAGCAAATGTTGCAGGTTTTGTCTTTTGTTTTTCTGACTCTGTTAAACCACACACAATATTCATATTGAAGCATTATAGTATATCATAGTAGTTCCAGTACATTGCAGGCATTTACAGTATCAAGGAGGGAGAGAAAAAATATTTAATTCCAAAAAATATTAAATAATGAGCCTGACATTGTATTATATAATTAAATATAATCAATGCACATACTGTAAGTATTTACAAAGTGCACATTAATTACAGTACATATCACATGATTTCATATATTATTTGATGAAGATTTTGGCTGTGTGATGAAAACATGAGGGATTTATTTTATGTTTCTTTCTTCAGTGACATTCAATAAAGTCCTTATAGACCTTTTAAAACAACTATGATTTCATAATCTTCAACTAATTATTTTGCTACCACATTTTATTGCAAAGGTATTTATTTTTGCTCTCAGAAATATAAAGCATTGGTTGTGTAATGTATGTAATGGCAATAACGCCAGTGTCAGTTACTGTACCTTGATCTATTCCTTTTGAGGGCTTGTCTTCCTTCTTTACCTCCGACACTGAAAGATGGAAAGGGTTTTATTCCAAGGCCATGTGGAAGAGATTTGCAATGATGGTAAGATAAAATAAACTATTTATGCTACACTCTGATGGCAAAAAAAACAACAAAACAGGAGCCAGTTTTCCCTGACACCATTCTCCAATTAGTCCATTTATCGTACAGTACATGTACTAGCTTCATTCTCTCAAGTACTGCCAAGAACATTTACTGCAGCATATTATTCAGCTAATTAAAATGGGTGCAGCAGGTATTACTTTTATTCTACTACACTGACTTAATAAATGTTATTGTTTTTGCCTTATTTTAACTTTTAGAGACCTTAATCTTGCTATTTTAAAAAATGCAATATTCCACATGTACTGTAATTATGCAAGAAAAACTCACCAAAATATATAACCACTGCCAGACATTAGGGTCTATACTCTAATGCATTTATAATGTAAAATATTTTTGTCTGTTACATTTTAGGTAGATTCTCTACTTTAGGTAGATTCTCTACTTAAATGGAAAACTGAGGTGTTCAAATTTGTACTGATTTTTAAAAGTAAATGGCTTCCAAATCCACTTAGTGTTTCCTAAAATTAAAAATTTCTTCATCTCCATGAAAAACTGAATATTAACTATTCATGGTAAAAAAATCAGTTCTTATATATATATCAAACTATGCATGTGCTCAAAAATATACAGTATTTTAAGAGCAACTGTTTCTACAAAAGTACAATCATTCCTTACAATGACGCCTTTCGGTGGATCTCTAAATCTAAATTCTGGTGGAAAGATGTTATATGGAATCAGACTGCTATAAAGCACAAGTATAGTTAAAGAAGAACTGCAACCCCATTATATTTTGGAGTTAGAAAAAAACGGCATCGATGAGTGCATGTGAAAACACATCACAAAACAAACAACATTTCCAGATGCAGTATGTGAGCTCCATATTCTGCGATTCAGATCGAGGCAACAAAACGTCCGGAGAGGTGAAGTTCCCCTACATTGTAAGCAAGCAGGCTTGTGAATACATCTCTTTTAATCTTCTAGAAATATTGCTCTTGATTTCGAGGTAATTTTGTTGACAAATACAACTTACCTTGTTGCCTCCGCATGTAGATCATATAGGAACGTTTCTACGATGAAAAGGCTGCTGCAAAACCTGTACTTTTTCTCCTGTACATCACATTATGGAGACTAGTGAGCAGGAAGGACTGTATAGTACTTTCACAAAGTTCGCGATTTTGTGCTTAATTCGAAATTTGTATAATTTTGTGATACCATCAATTAATTTATTTTACCACCGATATTTGATAACAGGTCTGAGAAATTAAATGCTTTAAGTGCACATTACATGTAGTGATCTTTTGTAACAATGAATGTAGTAATCTGCTGTAATTTAGAACTAATCTAAAATTATTAGAAATGACAAATAAAGATCGGCTACTTTTAGAAACAATACCTTTCTTCAGATGGGCTTTTTCTTTGGCAACTTCTGATTCTGAAAAACAAAATGTCGTGCACTTACAGTATAAGCTCATTCATAAACACTTTTCTGTGAAACTGCTTTGCATGCTCATAGGAATCATCAACACATTGTTGTAACAGAGTAGACAGTTTTTTAAATTCAAACACATTAAGAAAAATGGAAATAGATTTGTTACACTGTGTGTTACAGTGTGTCCAGCATTATATTTTCAGTGACTTATGTGTCTAAATCAAACAATTAATATATGCATTATACATAAACTTTTAGACTTCATTTCATATAAACAGTTAAGTATTTGACATGAATCCGGAAACTGGAAAACTGGGTAAAAATGTGTAAAATTGTATCAGGTTGAAAACTTTCATTTTCTGCTGCCTATTTTCGTTTTTCATTTGCTTATCTCTCCCTCAGCAAAGGGTTTTGTGCAGCTGCACATCCACAGAGACCAGGCTGCAGTAATGTATGTACAGTGAGGCGATAATTGCTGCCAAAGGTGCTTCCACCAAGGACTGACTCTGAGCACTAATGCAAAGCACTTATTTTAGTTCTTTTTCTGGTTTTGCTGATGTTTAACTTTGGCCAGTTTGAAGTTTTGATTGTAATATTATCTTGAAATACTTCGGATACACAATGTTTAATTCAAGAAAATGGGAAATTATGAGGGGGTGGGAGAATACTTTTGCAGGGCTTTATATTGTATCTGCTGGGGTTAATACACATCTCCATTTCAGTGAGCAACCATGAACCAACTAGGCGCCATTGGAATGGGACGAATATGTCTGCAAGAAACCTTGATTCCAGTCATTGCAACAAAGTCATCTTAAGGTTTCTTCTCAATGGTCATCTATCACATAGATAGAGAATATACCCTGTAGCTCTAAACATCACTTCTGGAGAATTGCAGATTCTGCCTCAGCCACTTCTGTTATCAATATGCGTTGGTCAAGTACAGTATCCTTATTACATTCTCCACACTGCAGTGGTATCTCTGCCTACAGAATACATTGATCCTTCTTGTGTGGGTGTGGCACTTTGTAATTAATAATTAATGGCATCGTGGTGCACCATATTATATCTTCCATAGTTTATTCATATTTTACTGTTTTTATGGTATTCTATCAATCAGCATGTAAACAGCAGAAACACAATAATAGGAAACTTGTTAAAACTACATTAATTGCTGAATTTGAATCTTTTGTTTTCTAATTATTTATTTCTTCACTGTTATTTTACAATTTGTTTTCTGTACCTATATCTGATTTTGGGCAAATTGTTTAATAACCTCAACCAGATACATTCAGCACTTATTAGCTTATTGTATTATTAGTTTAACAAAAGCGCACATTTTACCATTTGGGCACATTGACATATGCATTTTTATTTGGGGAATTCATTTCATGCAGCAGACATGTGGCTCTGTGAATCACATCTACTAGAAAGACACAATTACCATTATTATAAGCATTTAGCTCAACTTATTGTTCAGATATACTGCAGCCCCATACAGCAGTTGAGCTTCTGAAAATGCACAGATATTATGTCATACAGATTCCCAGAAGACAGTTTTCTCATTGTAATTGAGTAACAGAAATATACTGTAGATTGAAAAGCATAGAATTAAAAGCTGGGAAATGTCTTATTATAATCCGCGAGGTGTTTTATATGGAATTCCCCTGTGTTCAAAGGTTTCTTGTGGTTCAGAATGTGTCTTATATGGTATCATACAGTATATTCTTTTATCAAAGTATTTTCAGGAAGACGCCACACCCACTACCTTTCTTTGGAGGAGACGGTCTGGGTTTTTCTTTGGCAACCTCTGTTCCTGTCAAACACAAAGCCAAAATGTATTCATTTTTAAGTGCTTCGGTCAAAGTTTCAGTTTAAATTGCTATGAAAATATAAAATATTCCTATTATTTCAAAATTTAGAAACTCTTATAACATTGCAAAAGATGAAGGAAATGAAATTCAGACATACAGTATTTAGAACACTTCCAGTCATTTATAGATTGACCAAAATTCTATTCCATGCACCAGTGTTTTGAAACCAGTTCAGAATAATGTTAGAAATCACAATTTCATTATATATAAAATACTTTTGGGATAATATAGAAAAAAATACCTTTCTTTGGAGTAAGTGTTCTAGCTTTTTCTTTGGCAACTACTGGTTCTGTAAAATAGATAATATTCTCATAAATATGACATTCGTTGGCTCTTTTAGTAACACTTGCAGTTTATTTTGAAAAGCAATCATCTCATTTTAAATTACCATGCTATTCCTAAAGATAAAGTAATTGTTTACATTCAAGCAAATTTAGAAAACCTATTGACAGAAAATAATCAATTGATATTTCAATTAAATTAGATTTTAATTAAATCATCTTTAAAATAATCTTTATGTGATAAAACAAGCTTTCAAAATATTCATTAAATCAGTAAAAAAATGGAATATACAAAACAACTGACAGTACCGTGTTTTAGAGGTGGAGGCCTGGCCTTTTCTTTGGAAATTTCTGTTTCTGTAAATTTTAAACGATATTCTTTTTTAACTCAGAAGCCTTCAATTTCTTTACTCACATCTACAGATTAAGCCCTACAAACATTTATATATGTCTCTGCTATAGATGTCTTTAATTATAAAATATTCCTATTATTTCAAAATTTAGAAACTCTTATAACATTGCAAAAGATGAAGGAAATGAAATTCAGACATACAGTATTTAGAACACTTCCAGTCATTTATAGATTGACCAAAATTCTATTCCATGCACCAGTGTTTTGAAACCAGTTCAGAATAATGTTAGAAATCACAATTTCATTATATATAAAATACTTTTGGGATAATATAGAAAAAAATACCTTTCTTTGGAGTAAGTGTTCTAGCTTTTTCTTTGGCAACTACTGGTTCTGTAAAATAGATAATATTCTCATAAATATGACATTTGTTGGCTCTTTTAGTAACACTTGCAGTTTATTTTGAAAAGCAATCATCTCATTTTAAATTACCATGCTATTCCTAAAGATAAAGTAATTGTTTACATTCAAGCAAATTTAGAAAACCTATTGACAGAAAATAATCAATTGATATTTCAATTAAATTAGATTTTAATTAAATCATCTTTAAAATAATCTTTATGTGATAAAACAAGCTTTCAAAATATTCATTAAATCAGTAAAAAAATGGAATATACAAAACAACTGACAGTACCGTGTTTTAGAGGTGGAGGCCTGGCCTTTTCTTTGGAAATTTCTGTTTCTGTAAATTTTAAACGATATTCTTTTTTAACTCAGAAGCCTTCAATTTCTTTACTCACATCTACAGATTAAGCCCTACAAACATTTATATATGTCTCTGCTATAGATGTCTTTAATTATCCTGTCTTCTAGAATTACTGTAAATACATTTGTAAAATAACCTTAACAAAAATCTATTGAGACCAAAAAGGATTGAGTGATGGATTGACAAAAAGCCAGAAAGATTTATTTCTTTGTTTTCTTTTGTTATAAAAGTACAGTGCTTAACAGTTTTTAGTAGTTAAATAAACATGTCATACAGTAGATGACAGAACATTACTGGTATATGATATTTCTAATGTTTTTGATATTTTAAATGGATGATTAATATACTGTATTTCTGTATTTAACTATAATGCATACTGTACTGCAATGTACTGCACCTAAAGCTGTCTTACAATTTCAAGCACAAAATGTAATTTAAAGATTCTACTGTCAATAGTCAAACCCATGCAGAACATATAGCAATATATACAGTACAATAATATAATGCAGTATCTATATTACTTGCACTCATTAGTACATACATGTAAGTTTTACATATACTATATATATTATATAGAATACCTGTTTTAAGCATTTTTATTAGTTGCACCTGGAAAACTTTTTTTAGAACCATAACGTGTATTGAAATGACTCACTGATTGATTGTTTCATTCACTTGCTCATTTGTTTGCCCTCAATATTGTGTTTTAACAAACCTTAACCAGCTGGGTCTTTAATTGATTTATTGTGCTTTGTTTGATGCACAATCACTGAATGACACTCTCTGCAGAAAGAAAGGAAAAGGTGGTACTTCTGTGGTTTTAAGGTTTGTATAAACCTGTTCATTCATTCTTGAGAAGATATTGTCCATGATTGATGAGGGAACTTGGGCTTTATAATTCTGAAACAGCTTTCATGTGGCTTTTACATTCTGCAAGGGCTTCTGTGCCATTAAAGCAAACAGAAGTGAGCCAGTTTAAAAACCGACTGCCTGATCACTGAGGCTGTCTACCTAAATATTCTTTTTCCCTCATATCAAATCCAAATTTCTTTAACCAATGTGTCTGACAAACCCACTTAAGCTTTTCACAGAGCACAATTTGTAATGTTTTTTTTTATGTTTAAACCTTATAATGTCAATTTACACAAATGGGCAACCCTTTAAACTGAAATATATGGAATTAGTAAAGTAAAATACACAATTGTTTAACAAGTGGGGACATTATCCCTTAAAGTACAGTAATTTAATTTTGTACAAGGATTGACTAATAAACCTTGACTAAATTATGCAGGAGGACCTTTTTTTCTTGCTCTTAGCTAAATTAGGCTGGAGTGAGACTCCACATCTTTTTGCTACTGTAAATCTGAAGTAAGTACGTTTTTACTTATCCTCTTTAGCATCTGAAAGGGAACAGAACACTTTTATTTAATCGATTTATTCTTTGCTGTCGGACTGTCTTTCTCACACCTGAAGAAGGCTTCACAGCCGAAACGTCGTGTTTTCTCTCATCTCTTTTCAGCATGGAATAAACCTATTACTTGATCCTTGACAGACTATGCCTGCTGACGCAGCTACCCACTTTTATTTTCCTATTTCTTAAGAAATTAAAAAGCCATTAATTAATTAATTAAGCCAACTGAGAGATGTATTTAATGGTTACATATTAATGTTTGACATTAATTTTGTCCTCATTGCAACTATAAATGTATAACTGCTTTCCATAAATGAACAAACCTGCATGCCATACTGTATATTAAGTCTGTGCAAAAAGGATGTAAATAAATGAAATATTTGAATGTCAGCCAAGACATTGCATTATATTTCACCATATTTAGAATTAGTGTTAGTAATTAATACCTTCTTTATAAATAATTTAAAAAAAACAATTTGTGCATAGCTTTCGCATAGCTTGAATGAAACTTTAGCCAAGCATTAAAGCTCATAAAATAGTAAGCATTTCTAAACCGACATCCAAAAATAATTTTGCAACTTTATGAAGCATACTTTTTCTTTTAGTTTGTTCTTTTTTCACTGTAGAACAAAGAAATAGCAAAAATCAGTATGTTCACCTTTTCATTCTACAAGCAATAACCAAGGAGAAACTTAACATAGAAAATAAGAGACATTTCTTTAAAAATAATTGCATTAACAAGTCCCTTCATCACTCGTAGCTGTATTTGTCCTTCATATAAATACTGTAGATTCAAAGGATTATATGATAAGAGACATTAAAAATTATGCAAAAATGTGAATTTTGATGTAGATTAATTGGTTGTAAAATATAAATAAATTAGATGTAAAACAGATAAAATATCCATTAGCCCACAATGAAACTGAGCAAAAATGGATTTAGATTCCAATTAGAAATTGACAATAAATGCGAATAATTTCATACCATTTCAAACATTATCTACACATTTCTGCAACAGACTTCATCTATCACCATTTTATTAAACAGAAATGGATCATGGAACATAGTACATTTTAGACATCCTCTTTTGTAGACTATGGTTTCTTACTGATACCCAAAGAGTTTTCTTTTGCAAAACTCAGAATGTTAGAATAAACAGCCTTAATCTTGGCCTCCCGATGAATTTTTTTATCACCTTCATTTTAATCTGAAAATATGTTTTTGAATATTGAAAACCAGATTAGGTTCTCCATGGTCAAGACTTGTTTTCCGATACACTTATCAGATCCAACTCATCTGGTACCTCAGGCGGGTCAGGATGTTGAGTAACTTTGGCCAAGATTAAAAAGGACCATTTATACTGTATGCCAGCCACTTTAAGAAGCTCATTTTTGTTTGCCAGTGTTATTCTTTTACTTTAGTGAAAATTCACCATCAAGTACCGTGCTTGCAAATTGTGTTTGTTGAGAGGGTCAAACTGCATGTGCAAGATACATCTGCTAAGATGGGATCTCTGTCTCATACATTCATAGAGAGTATGAACTGATTTAAATGTGATTTAATCTGGTATTTAATGCAAATTAAGAAAGAAAAGACCGTCGGAAAGACAGGCTGTAGGCTGTAAAATGATCCCATAGTTCCATTATACTACAATTCTCTATGATTTCAAAATATATTAGAACAGGCTGTGAAAACGTGAACTCCTGCTGGGGCTGTCGTGTCTTGTCCATTGCTCATTGCTGTTGTTCAGAGGTGCTGTTGATGTCCTGCCTCCTTGCTGCTGTGTTCCTCATGCTGGGATGCGGTTGTGTGTCCTTGTTTCTTTCTGTGAGCATTATGAACAGACAGCTGCATTTTTGGCCTATTGCCGGTGTTTTTGGTGTTAGGTTTCAAGTCTGTACTCTCACTGTCAGTCTCTATATCAACCTTCATATCAGAATAGTGAACTTGAACTTGACTTGAACTTGAACTTTATTGCCATATGTAACCGGTACTGGTACAATGGAATTCTTACTTACAGAAAGTCTCTCGATTGTAAAACAAGTGTAAAAAACAAGACAAAGTGCAAACAGTGCATCAAGACAATGTACAAACAAACAATAGACAATGTGCAAGTAAACATGTAGACAGTTTGAATGTAAACAATACAGACGTGTAAACAATGACTGGAGATGTGCAATAGATAAGAAATCATAAAGAGGTAGATGGTGATGGTGTAGGTGTGGTCCGAGGGGGATGGCTAAATGTGTTCGCCAGTCTCACTGCTTGTGGGTAGAAGCTATTGAAGAATCTAGTGTGGCTGCTTTCTCTGGGGAATCAGTCAGCATCAATGACCAGGGAGCACTTTCCTTTTGAAATAAGACCTTGATTCTAAAAAAAGTTTATTTCCTTCCAGAACACATACTGAAAGATTCAGTGGAATACCGCAATAGAATTGCACTGCAGGTTGACTCTTGCCTACAGTATGTTTTCATGAAAGATAGTCTTATCTCTTGAATGGATTGGAAGTGACTTAGTTATTAAGAAATGTAAAGAAATACTTATCGGGATATGCTTTGAAGTGATAGAGTGGGGAATTTGGAAATAATCAATAAAAAGGGAGATTTACAGTATGTCTGGGTAAAGATGGATATGAATCAACACATATGGTAAATACACGCTGAAACATCCAAGCACACACAGCACTGAGCTTAATATGGTGACAGCTTTGTGATACTGAAACTCTCTCCTCCCTCATAGATTATCTGCTGTTGTATTGCATACATAATAAAGAGAGAGAGTGAAGTATAGAACATACAGTACATATCCTGAAAAAATCTTACTTATATTTTAAATAGTTTTTATCTGATTCTAATATTTTAATAGGGGCTGTTTTTTCTTTACTTTCTTGTGGCAAAAAATAATTTGGTTCTTAATTCACTTTATAATTTTTTCATAAATTATAAATTTCTTAATTACAATATTACACATATCTGGTGACATTTTTTTAAATTAAGTTAGAACTCTAGTTACAGTGTTATAGATCTGAATTTCAACCAGTGATAGCAATCTTGGTCACAGATAAATAAAAACAGCCTTTGACATGTTCCCTAAAGGTATGAGGGGGAAACAATCAAGACTGTTGATCAAAGCTCTTGCAATTAAATGATATTCAATAATGCTTGGTGACAACTTTTGATCCAACAGACTCAGTTTTTAGATACAATTCTCATGCTGTGCACTACGATATATTTTCAGATAGAACTACAAAACCACCCGTCCTAAACCTGACTTGGGCCCCAAAATCCACCGCCGAGCTTAACAATTGTCTAAGTACTGTGTGAGTGCTAACCCTGACCCTAACCTGGGGTGTCAACTGAGCATTTCCGTAATCTACAGTATATCTGAGCCTCTCTGGGCATCGGATTTTAACATGTTTTCCAAACCAACAGGTGCTTATCACTTAGAATATTAAATGCAATGTAAATTTTCTTTTAACAAATTTTACATTTCCAAGCACTCATTTATACAGATAATGACAGCGTTGTTATCCTTTATGTTTATAGATTTTAGTTATTTTATCATTAAGAAGGGCAGATATCCAATAATTTATCATCAATGGTGCTGAAATTTTTGTTCATCTTACAAATTACATAATGCATATTTCATTCTGTACTGGTGTAGCATTAATAATTATGGAGCAACCATAGAATGCTACAGTATGTTGTGTTACCAAACATTTGCTGGGCAGTAAATAAACTCTTCTTCTGAGTCTTACACTCACAGATATTTTTGAGCTTGAGCCTACTGTAGGAGCAACAAAAGGAACGTACAGTACTGTAGGATTTGTATTTACTGAATATGCCATTCCTTTCATCATCATTACTGTGCTTCCTGTTTAATAACAAAAATAAAACATGAATTTATTTACTGCTCTTGCTTGAATCACTTAAAAGATCGGTATAGACTCAGACAGACTACCAACCAAATTGTGATGAATAAATAAAGAAAGAAAGATGTTTTTCATACCTTTAGATACTTTAATGGTTGATAGTTTTTCTGCAAAACCAGAAAGAACAACATATTCATTAGCAAAGCTGATGCAAAAAAAGTCTTAAGGCATGACTAGCAATCAATACAGAACATAATTTGTTACATGTACTGTATATGTTTCACTGGGATGTGCTGGAATCAAGATGTTGTTCTTAGTGGGCATTTTTACTTTAAACATTTGACATGTTTCTATAGCTAAGGAGAACTATATTGTAGGTAAAATCCAATACAAACAAATCCAGTACAATAAACAAAGGTTTCCAACAGATACAGTACTGCCACCTAGATTATTACAAACTGAAAAAATAACTATAAATCCTGTGATATCAGCTAGAAATAAAAAAAAATGTTTAAATGTCAATTTGAAAACACATTTTCTTCATACCGTATATTGCCTAACTGATTGGCATAATTATTGAAAAAACAATTGCTTTCCATTATTTTCAGCCAATAAATTCCAAGCTTTTTAAAACCTTTTGCATATTTTAAAGTTTTTTTACATAAAAATCTGCCTGTGAATCATTGTCAGGAATGATCGGGAACACTGGTTGGGTACAGTATGTGGCAAATGGAAAAAATGCAGCAGGTGTTATTTTAGACAGCAGATGGTAGTGTTGTTCATTTTTTTATTCAATATATACCAAGAATTTGGAACTGTGTTTGTTATATTTACTATCTTTTTTGCGCTTTTAGCTGTGAACACCTTACTATAATGTGAAGGCAGTATGCGTTTATACAGTACATAACATACTTTTCATTATAAGTTATTGTGAGTCTTCACTGTTGCTTGTGTTTATTCACTGCAAAAAATGTTCTCACACAATGAATGTTTTACAACATAGTGTGTATAATGTGCTTTTAATCCCAAACTGTATGGTAGTACAGTATTTCAATTTTTAATACCCAATATACATTAAAAATGTATATACAGTACTATATATATTATTTTGATAAACAACTAAAATATCTATGTAACCTGCAAAAAATCTGGTAATTGTTATTTTAAATTTTTTTTTTTTATATTTCTGAAACATATCATAACATATTAATATATTTTGTTAGGGATAATTGCATTTCATGTTTTCTAACTTCCTTAAACTATTACATCCCCCTGTTACATTTTGTTTGTTTTTTATATATTAGATAAGAATTCTAACAGGACCCCCTGGAAAAGAGATGATGATCAATAAAACCTTGTAAATATATATGTGTACTGTATATATTATAGCAACTGATTAAAAGCTTCTAAACAATAAAGATAAGGACATGAGTTACTGTTTTTTTTTTTGGTAGTACAGTAAATCAAGCATTGAAAGCCTTTCTGTCATGATTTTTCAGCAATTCTCCATCTTTTTTTTAACCATTTCATGCAATTCAGGGTTGCGGGGGAGTTGGAGCCTGTCCCAGCAAGCAAGGGGAGCAGGGCAGGGTACACCGTGGACAGGACGCCAGTCCATCACAGGGCACACACACACAAAAACCCTGGACAGGACTCCAGTCCATGGCAGGGCACACATACAGACACAAACACGCACACACTCGCACCAGGGCCAGTTAACCTACCAGTATGTCTTCGGACTGTGGAAAGAAGCCAGAGCACCCGGAGAAACCAACACAAACACGAGGAGAACATAGAAACTCCACACAGACAGCACCTCAGGAACTGAACCCAGAGCCCCAGCACCGCCAGGCAGCAATGCTGACCACTGTACCTGTACCATTGTACCTGTGCGCAGAATCTATAAAGCATTTTTTATCCGAAAACTGGGGAATGTTTATTTGACTCTAATCAACAAGGACAGAAAAAAACATTCACAAAAATGCCTTTCTTATCCTCTGCTGTTAAAGGAGCTGAATATTTAATTTGTAAAACATTCTTTACCTCAGAAACAACAATCAAAAACATACCACATACCTTCTCTCTTCACAACTTTTTCAGGTTTAGCTGAAAAACAGAAATAATGAGTGATATGTATTTAATATAGTGGTAGGGGCCGTTGATCTCTTCTGATCTCTGGATTCTTCTGTGCTAATGTCATAATTAATTGTATTTGTGGTAGTTGATGATAATTTATTATTTTTTTTAAGCTCATACTTCCTTTATTAGTCACCTACTGTAACTTAGAATACATTGCACCAGAATATTATTTGCATGCAATGAGTTAATGTAAGTCAAGCACTTCTGTCATATACAGGTTTTTCAGTACTGCCCTTCTGAGCTCAGTCCTTCACGAAAATAACCAATAAATGTCTCATGAGGACCGTGCTTTCTTCAGACACTTATACAGTAGGTCATGCTCTTTTCTTGAAATGTTATTTTCTTTCCCAACACATTTGTTCTTAGTCTGCTATTTCTGTTATCAGATTCTTGTAACGTTTTTACAAGTGCTATCAAGGTACTGTAAATTCAATAAGTTAAAAAGTAAAATGCTGAAATGCACAGCATAAACATGACATTACCATCCTTCTCTTCTACTTTTTCCAGTTTACCTGCAATGTAAAATGTGAGGTGAAGTAAACCTGAGGGATTGTATACTATCTGAATGCTTTTATTACATTTATAATGACAGAAATATTGTATATAAACCAGCTAAAAAATCATTCAAATAATCTTCAGTCTTTAGTGCATTTACTTTTGTCTTCAAGTTGAACTTTTTTAAAAATCAACCAAACCACCAAAATAGCAATAACAGATACAAAGAAAGTATACTGCAAGCATGTTACTTAGTGAATGAAAAAAAAAATGTATACTGTGCTCAATCCACTCTTTAGTATTTTATGCTAATATATAATCTTGCATATTTATGAGAAATTGAAGGAGCATGCAGCACATGCTGAAAAAAACATGCATGTATTTATTTTGACATGTTTTGTATTAGGAAGAATGAATAGTTATACATTTTTCTTTTCAGTAACATAGCGATATGCTGAACATCTTTAAAAATGCACCACATTTCTGCCATAGCGTGTAAATGACTGCAGCTTCTTTTATGTTATTTTTTGTTGGACAATCAATAACTCTGCAAGATCACTCTGAACTTTCCCCTACTGAGAATTGTCTCATACAGTAAGTCCTAGTGTAAGATTACAAAAAACATTATTATCTGTGGAGCACTTAGTACCAATATAAACCATATCAGTACTGTTGCTCTTATCAAATTAAAATACTTGTATGACTTTATCCCGTGATCATTTGATTGATTAGAACATAAACGTGTGACAGACCCCACCGTTAAACAAATTAGCTCTAGGGATCTGAACAAATGAAAAAAATGTAATGGACATACTGGATTAACTGGACTTATTATACCATAACTTGATAATGCTGTTCTTTACCTCTCACTCACTGTATACCAGTCCTGGACAAAAACATATTTAATCCTGCTGCTATAAACAAAGATTTTGTTTTAGACTAAGTTCAGGTCTATCTCTATGGTTGATCATTTGGTTTGAGGCCAGAAGTCAGTCTGGTTAATGACATATAGTATTAGGGTCTCACTCTGAAAGCTCACCCTTAATACAACAGCAGTTGTATACAAAAAGACAAATTTTAAGCATTATGTGACAGTGGTAGTGCTCACTGGCCAAACTCTTTTTATTACTGGAAACGTGTTGTCTCTGATAAGGTCTCAGCATAATTGGAGATCTGCTCTAGGTATAGTAACTCTAGACTGGCCACTGAAGAGATAAGCTCTAATGTTTTCTGTCCGTTAACAGGTGACATTCACTTTCATGGCACTTCTGTGCTTGCAATCTCATTTGAGGCTCAAAGGCTCTTTCAAACTCTCTCAGCCATACTCCTCTTTTGGTTTAGTTCCTTTTTCACCTTATGATCTAGGCATCCTATAAAAATCTTCCAAGGGAACAAAACTGAAGTGTTGAAATGCTTAACTTCCTTACAGAGGAACCCTCTCATGAATACAACATCTGTGGACTTCTCATGTAAAAACCTGATACACATGTACTATCAAATACATACGACACCACAACAAACATATATGTCTGTAAGCAACATTCTATTAAGCCAATTTGCCATTGTATAAAAAGTGGTTGTTATTTTGAACAGACACAAAGTTGTGAGAAGGTTAATATAAAATTTGAGTGGTGCATTATTAAAAAGTCAACATGGTGTTAAGTGTGAAATCTTAAATGTTTTGCATCCAGTTGATGATGTTATTAAAGAGGAAAATGAAACAATAAATCTTCCAAACGAAGAAAAAAAAATACTCTCACTTTGGTGGCTACCTGTCACTATTTTAGGTGGAGTCTCCTCTGTGTCTAAAAAATATAAATTCATTAAAATCCAGCTTGAATATTTTTCTTTCAAAAAATGGTGTATTTCACAAAGACGTCTGGGATGAGACCTAATTTCTAATTTTTTCCATGATTGCTCTCAAACATATCTTGCTGCTAAACATCCTCTTTGAGAATTGTTCATGTACCCCTCCCTCCCCCCCATCCTCTCCTTTGGACCAGCTCCCTGGCTCATTCCTTGTTGCCAGGAGGGGAGTCAGGCAGGTGGCTGTTCCTTCAGCCAGGGGAGTAATGCAAAATAAACTTTAATACAGCTATTCTGTCTTTACATCTCATTAATTAGAACGATGCAATTCTGTTACGGAATTAGTATTAGCTTTTTAACCATAGTTGGTATTTCATTAGAAAACACCTGTCTTTCACTCATAGCAATGTTTGCTGCCATCAAAACAGTGATGTAGGTAAACCTGGGCTTTAAATGATATGTATAAAAACTGTATGTTTACAATCAAAAAGTCCAGGGACTATAATTGAAATAATATAACTGAAAGCTGGCTGTAGCAAACAGAAATGCAAAGAAATGTACATTAATATGTGTTGCATAGATAAATGAAACATGACAAATTGCTAGCTCTCACTACACAAATCATGGATAATATGATGAGGAATTTCCATGACAACAGCCATAACTTGGGAGAACGTACAGTACATATCTATACAGAAAGGGCTTAGACCCAGGGTTGTGTGAGTATCTTTCTCTTAAACGTCAGATCTTACCTTTATAATGAGAAGGAGCAAGACATTCTTTTTTTTTCCATCTCAACAACATTTCACTTGATCATTAAGATGTCTATTAATAATGACCAAGCATAATTATCTCTTTGGCTTCATGACTGCAAGACCTCAATTAAAATCTTTCCACCACATTTACTAACTGATTAAATGTCAGGCATGTAGTTATCAATGCGGTACGTGCAGCTTAGGGTTAAAGAAAGGGCAGTGACTTCTGTTTTTATCCAACTATCCTTATGGATCATAAATCAGCAAAGGAGTGAAGGGAAAACGTGTCTCAGTTTCAATCAGGAATGGATTTGGGGGTGGTATTTTTTTTTTGTGTGCCAGATCTTTATGCCTCACTTTATTACAAAATAATCATGATGTACTAACAACTAAAATTTACATATTGTCACGCACAATTGTACAGTAGCTTATCCATCATGTTGTGCTCTGTAGCCAGTTTTATTAATAAACACCCAGCTCACCTGGGTGAAGAGCAGGTTTCTGTATTCTGCCTGTGGGCCAATCTCTTTGCTCTCAGTCATCTCAGACCATCCTGACTCTGTGCCATACAGTATGTTATAGATTTTCAAAACGCCCAGTGAAGCAGAAGAGAAAAAAACAACAACACACTTACGTTGAGCTGCTTTTGGTTTTGCCTCAGGTTTCTTCTCAACTAAAAACAAAGAGCAGATCAGGGCCACATTTAATTCATCATCACTGTTAGGAAAATTAAAGGGAACAACTAAGTAAAAGCTGATGCGGAGTTCCTGTTGACATCATACAACATCACAAGAGGCGAAATCTATTAAATCATTTTTTTTAAATGTATTAAGAATACAAGATGATTTACTTAAACACAGATAAAATTATAAAAGGGTAAAAATAACATGTAAGTAGCAATAGCATGCCAATTCCTTCAGTCATGGCGTGTGCTTGGGCAGAATAGCAATAATAAATTGGTAAGGCTAGTTAATCACACACTATTTTCTCCCTGAGTACTCCAAGAGCAAGATCATACATTTATAACACTGACTTTACCTGCACTACTAAATCTAATTGCAGTTAGGGATTTAGTTTATATTAATATGGTTATAGCAATAGCGGCTTCAAATGATCATTTGTGTGAAAGTAATTCATGACTCTCTGAGAAAGTACAGCCCTATTGCGCTTTTCTTCTGTGAAGCTGAATGATGTTGTTTATTTCTTCTGCATGATCAGAAGAATCATGTGTTCACAACAGATAGGTTATAAAACGTTTATGAATGTGAAGTAGTAACTTAGAAATCTTTGTCTGAGTGCAGGGAGATGGATGTAAGGCATTCTGAATTAAGGAAAATATGGATTGTTTTATAAGTGTTTAGGAAATTACTGCAGTTTCCCTTGACATTTTCACACTAGAATAATATTGTAGACTTTGGACACGGAAATTTAATTCAGATTTTTACCTCTCAGAAGTCTACAAGAAGAAAAAAAAACAATGTGTTTCCATATAGAAGTCTGTATCTTGGCAACTAATATACTCTTTATGAGTGCAAATAAAAAAATGTACAAATTCATATTAACAGAAAACATTCATCACATTCAACACACCACTCCTATGACTAGCTCTTTTTTAGCCTTAAGTAAGGAAATAAGTAACACTATCAAGTCATTTTGTACAAAGCTATTACATTTAGCCGTAAGCTACCCATAAGGGTGTAATGTATTACACACATATAACCGTCCACTTAGTTGAACACTGTCAGTGCCAACATTCAAAGCAGATTGCAAGCCAGCTTCTGCATTTTGTAAGTTGCGGAGCCTTAATAAATGATAGCATCAGCATACTGCAGACTGCCTTGATTGCAATACCTTTTCTTTTTCTTTGTTTAATAGGAGGTTGTTTTCTTCTAGCTTAATGTAAAAAAAACCAAGACAAACAACAAAAAACATAGAGCCTTATATTCCAATGAAACATTTACATGTTTCAGAAAGCAAAATGGACTTAAGTGTCAAAATATGACCCATATATTTCAATCATAATGTTTAACAACTCACACATCACTAATGCGCCATATTAAAATGATATATTTATTCCAAAATTAAGTATAAAAACACAATATATGTTTTTGACAAATGTATTAAACATGAATCATTTACCAGTAACAATAGTATTACATTTAAAAATGTAAGAGAGAGTAACTCAACTGTGCACACATTTATTCATTAGCCTAAAATATGACCATTAATATGAATTAATGAGCACAGAAACATGTGCATATTTTAAACTTCAGAATGACCATTTTTCTCTATTTACTTATGTGCTTTTGTAATATCTTTTGTGTAGTCAGGCAAAGAATACTCTTTGTCAGGAAGGAAAAAGTAAAAATAAATTCCAAAAATTACAGACAAATTAGGATACCTGTTTCCTTTGGTGGTGCAGATTCCTCCACTTTGGGTTCTGAAAAGTTGATAAGGATTTCGTTAGCTTCGGTATTACAAAACCATCATATTTCCTACCCACTTTGTCCAATTCAGAGTCACGGGGGAGCCAAAGCCTATCCCTATAAGCAAAAGGCACAGTGCATACAAGGATACACTCTGGACGGGACCCAGTCCATCACCAGGAAACCCACTCATATACAGAGAGACCGTACAAACTCCACACAGAATTGAACCTGAGCCCCAGCACTGTGAGACAGCAATGCAAACCACTGTGCCACCATGCAGCCCATTGAAAGACACACAGTATATCAGATGGAAAAATAATTCAACCATATCGTAGACAGTCAAATAATTATCTTTAGCGTGATTATTTTCATTAGAATTGGTATACGGTATTCTGTGGTTTTCAGTTTTATTATTTATTTCCCCTGTAGCTCTAAGGTCGGTGTTTACAACATATGTTCAACTGTCAAAAAATTACATAGTTCAGTTCAAGACCAGAGTGAGCCAGAGCCCAACCTGGCAGACAATGGACACATGGTAAGATACACCCTGGACTTTCAGGATGCCAGTCCATTGGCATCAGACAACCTTGCACAATGTAGGAATGACACTAGACCTGTACTGCTTGTCTTTGGGCTCGGGAAGGGAACTGCACACATAGGGTGCCTAAGGCCGGAATCAAACTAAAGAACCAGAGCTGTGAGGAGGCAGTACTAATGGCCAACACACCATGATGCCCACTATCACATCGGTAAAACTCAAATGACCTTTTTGGTCATTTGGATGGTGAAATAGTGACATTTAGACAGTGATTTTTTTTGTTTTGTTTTTAATTAAACCAGGACAAAATGAAATTCAGTGAAATAGTGAATAGAGAAAATAAATTAAACTATTTGATAATAATAATGATTTGAGTGCATTCTGATTTTAAAAGGGTACAGTATGTGTTTTTGCTTCACAGCTTCATCTCTTGATTTGTTTTCTTTAGGTAATGTTTGAAAATTGAAGGGCACAGAAGCATCAGTTTTAAGGCTAGAAACCTCAAAGAAAACATTTAATGTAAAAAGCACTGGCGGAAATTTCAAGAACTGTTCTCTGTAGTTCCTTTTATAAAGTTCAAATAAAGAGGATAAAAAGGTGTGATATTAAATTCCTAGAATGTCATGAATCTGCTTTATTCCAAACCCTTTCTATAATCAGCTGGAGACTGATTAGTATTAATTTAATTATATTTCTTGAAATCTCATTTATTTTCAAAGGATGAGTATATGGTACTTTATTACTTTAAAACACAAAAGATGTATTACAATTCATTGAATGTCTATGTCTCATAATTAAACTGAGTGCCACATTTGCGAAAGTAATAACAGTTCACCATGAAGATCAAATCACTAAAACACACAGAGAAGTCAAACTCATATAAAAAAATTATTGAAGCAACGAAGTCAATGGTTGATTTTGCATGGATAGTTTACTTGTTCTGGGGCTTGAATGCTTTCTTTTATGGGGCTCTGTAGGAATATGAAATATATATTAAAACTATTGATTGGTAGGAACTGCAATCTCCGAATTATATGTAAATCCTAACATTACCTCTGTGTGATTAATTATATCTTTAGCAGATGAAAGTATTGCAAGAGAGCATTTTCATATTTTCCAACATGTAAATTTTATCACTTTATTGCTTAACCCTCTAGCTTAAGCCACTTTCCAAAAACATAATCTACATTATTAAATCAACATGCAACATTCTTAATCTTTTCTTATTCATAGCAGATTGCACAGAAAAGAGAAAAAAACTAATTAAAAAGCAGCAGAAGTCATCACAATGCTTTTCAATTTATCCCGGTTAAAATCAACTGCAACATTCAGAAGAAGAACAGGCCATAAAAAGAGTGTTTTGATTTCGCCTTATCTCATTTCAACTACTGTGAATCCTCTGGGTACTCAAACATACTCGAGATATAACGCTAGACTTTTTTACCCAATTTAGAAGAAATTTTGAAGAAAACTGACAAATAAGAAGAATGTTAAATGTCAATAAATAATGAAAAACAATTTAAAGATTTAACTTTTTTTGTTAAGCTAAATAGTTTGAAGTGTAATACTGATAAGAAAGATTAATCCCTCCATATCACAGCAGCCATGTCACCCTGCAACTCACAACTGGCAGCCCACTGAAGCTCAGCAGGTGTGAGCCTGGTCAGTACCTGGATGGGAGACCTCCTGGGAAAAACTAAGGTTGCTGCTGGAAGAGGTGTTAGTGTGGACAGCAGGGGGCGCTCACCCTGCGGTCCATGTGGGTCCTAATGCCCCAGTATAGTGATGGGGACACTATACTGTAAACAGGCGCTGTCCTTCGGCTGAGATGTAAAAGCGAGGTCCTGACTCTCTGTGGTCATTAAAAATCCCAGGGTGTTTCTCGAAAAGAGTAGGGGTGTAACCCCGGCGTCCTGGCCAAATTTCCCATTGGCCCTCCTAATAATCCCCCTCTATGAATTGGCTTCATTACTCTGCTCTCCTCCCCACTGATAGCTGGTGTGTGGGGACCGTTCTGGTGCACTATGGCTGCTGTCACATCAGGCGGGTGGAAGCTGCACACTGGTGGTGGTGGAGGGGAGTCCCCATTACCTGTAAAGCGCTTTGAGTGGAGTGTTAAGAAAAGCGCTATATAAGTGTAAGCAATTATTATTATTATTGCTGTGATATTTACCACCAGGCGCTTTTAGTGTTTTGTGTTTACTTGCCTGGTTGAGGTAATGATAGCCTTGGCCATAATGTTTTTGTGGGAAATCCTTCATCAAAGGAGCAGGACTCAGTCTTGCGTGGATTCAGTTGTTTTATTGAGCTCAATAATGACATCAACGCGTATTCGGTCTGCCCCGCAGGACAGACAATCCTGCAAGGGTTTCCCAGCTCTTATATACAGTCAGGAGAAAGTTTGTTTCACAATCTGAGTGCTTGTCCTGTTCTTTGATATGTAATTACTTCTTGTCCTGTTCTTTGATCTGCAGTAGGTTCTTTCTTTTGATATGCAGCAGACATTGGTCTGCTGTGTCCTGTTTGTGGGTGTCGTTCCTGTCTTTTTTCTCATTATGTAGTGTTAAGCCACTGGGGCTGCTAAAGCAAGTCAACTTTATGGCATCTTACTGTAAATTTTATTTGAGGCTAAATTAACAGACCCCATCAACAGCTCTCACAATGTGCTTAAGTGGTGATACTTTGATGCTGGATAAGTGAAATATATACTGTACATGTCCCACTTCAATGTAACGACAAAAAACTTCCCTCACATGCAAGAAATTAATGAGGGAGGCAACTGCAACACTAATGGTGGGATAGAGGAAGGAAAAGATATGTAGATATGTACACGGTAGGTTATTTATAAATTAAAGAGCAGAAGAGTGAGATTAAAATTGACCTCTCCAAATGGAGAATGTGCACTGCGGCCCAGAGATCAATCAGACATCTGGTGACATCTGGTGCGCTTGAAAAGCCCAAGTTGAATCTTGTTTGAGGTATGAAAATATTGAGAGCCAAAAGCGCACCGGTTGGACACCAAGTGATGAGAGGGTGAGAGAGTTGGGAACCCATAGCCATATCAGCTACTGCCACAACTGGCAGGGGTACAGGAATGTGGAGTCTGGGCCCAGTCCAGATGGATGCTGTGCGCTCACTACCTTGGGGGCAGAGTAGGCGAGATGGGGCTTCTATGGAGCAAAAAGGAGGTTTGGGAGGGGTAGGGATGAAACAACAAAGATAAGCTGGGGCCTTTGGGTGCAGAGGGTTGGATGCTCGACCTGAAATGGAGAAAGGGAGCAAGCAGGGACTGTGTAAAAGTGAGGTGGTGGTTTGAAGGGAAGAAATGGCCAAGGTTGTATAGGAGTTCATGAGGATGAATGATGACATCAGGAAAATTAGAAGGTAAAGGGAGCCAGTAGAATTCTGAAGAGAAAGTGAGGCTGAAAAATTGCTTGTTCAAGAAGAGGCAAGAAAGGATCCTCTCCTCCCACCTTGGACTGGAATAGGTGATAGTTGGATTGCCAAACTAGAAACTAGAAAGACCAGGGAGCATGACGAGTTGGTTGACTCCTTATATATCATTCAGGATTTAGTTGGGATTTGAGTTCATCTTCTCAGTCTCCTTTACTCTGAACTGAAATATTTATTTCATTTAACATCTCCATAACATGAAAATCTCCTTAGATCCAGAACCATTCTTGTTGATCTTCTGTAAACTGTTTCTTTAATATATATATATATATTTGTGGATTGGTGACCAAATTGGAATGACATGTTTTAAGTGAGGTCTTACCAGCACATTCTCCTGATTTAAATTATACACATTCTGCCATAGACCTCAGCTGTCTGCTTGCTTTTGTTTATTTCTTCAAAGCATCATCTTGATGAGAATTTAAGAAAATCTACACAAATGTGAAAATCCCTTATTCAGTAAAGCTTTCTATAATTTGAGAATATCTTTACACTGGCCTCATGCATAGCTCCTACTGTACCTCCTCTACTCTATAGTTTTGGTGTTACTAAAACTTTATTTGTTAATTGCATGCTCAATCCATATTTTCTGCAAGTCCCTTAACACTTCATATGCGTTTGCCAGTCACTCTATATTTGTGTCACCTCCAAATGAAACTGGCTCACTGAGTATTTCAGAGAATCTAAATCAATGATATACTGTAGATCAGGGTGTGCAATGGGCATAAACTGGAACCCAGTGGTATAGCACAGTTTATATCTGCTCAATTCTCTAAAGATAATGCAGTTTCCTGTTTAGAGACCCGTTCTCATTCTACATGTAATCATTTCCTTGGAATCCTGCATCTTTTCCTTTGAAAATCCAAATTCTAAGAGGGAATTATCCATATCCATATGGAAATCTTATTATATCTCATTATTTTCTAAAGTGCCATCACTTTTCCTCATTCTTAGTACAAAATATATCCCTTAAAAAAGTTAACCACCCTTTCTAAATCCTCGTTTGCTGTCTCTTAAAGCCCCATGCAATATTCTTCTCTTATGCTTGTATTTTTTTATACAATTTATTTTTAACACAAAAAAAAACTTTTGTAGAGCATCCACAGTAACCTTGGTTACATGATTTAAGTACCCTCCCAGCTTAGAAAGACTCTTTTGGTAAGACAGAATTTAATAATGGCTTGCTAAAAATATTTTCTTCAGGCCATGCTAATATTGAAAGCTTTTCTGGAATCTGTCCAAGAATTAAGAATCAGAAGAGTGGTAGGAGTGAAAAAATGATACTTTTTAACCCAGCAAGAAGTCACTTTTTTAAACGTGTCTTTGCTAACATTGAAGAAGATGTTCATCCTGTGCAGCCCAGACTTGCCTGATTTCTTCAACGTTGGCAAGGGTAGTTTTCATCCCAGCCAAAATAATTTCACTGTAAAAATACTTAGGTTAGCAGTTTCCTTTTTTTCTTTAACACATAGAAGATTAGCTTCAAAAGTAGCTGTTTTTCAAAAGCAGCTTTTAGTGTTGCAACGTTTTTTCAGACACAACTTCAGTACTTATTAGAGTAGTTTGCAGCGTCAGCTAACCACATTTTTTAAAAAGTTCCTTCCACAACACTGGATATCACCATCAGCTTCTGCCCTAATCACAATGTAAAGCATATTTATGCTGGTTGATCTCTTGGTTTTAACTCTCCTGGCAAACATAATTTAAAGCATATCAAGGGGGTTAATGTCAAGGACAGTGAGAGACCAGAGAACCGTTTTTTAAACCTTATGATATTCTTTCTGATTTAATTATTACAGGGTTAGTCTGCCTATTTGTTTCCAGAGGAACACATAGAGGTTTATTCCTGCTGAAAAGAGAAGAAAAGAAACACAACGTTTCGGCTGTGGAGGCGTCTTCGTGAAGGCTCCCCACGAAAGCTCCTGAAGAAGCTTCCAGGTTGGCTATAAGTGAGGTGTAAGTCAGGCTTAGGTTGGATAAAAGTGAAAGACAGTATGAGCTACCAGTTCCTTAAATGAAATATGTAAAATATGAAGATTATGTACTGTATGCAGAACTATGTTTTACAAGGAAATATATTGCACAAAGGATACATCAAACAAATCACATTTACATAATGCAGTGCAGACCAAAACCAATAGACAAAGAAAAAGAAAGAAGAAGAAGGAAGAAAGAGGAAATAATTGCTATACTGAACAGTAGCTATACTGGCTTATTTTCAAAAGTCATTTTTGACTGAAAGGGTAAATCATACAAACAGTTTGAAAGCTGAAATAAATATTTTGTATTACAAGATTTATAATTTGGCAATTGTGGAATTTGCTTCAGTGTTTTAAATTTAAAAAATAAAGTACTAATAACCCTGCTTTTGCAAATACAAAATGGGATATATATATTTTTTAATCCTTAAGGATCCAACACTGCAGTTCAGAACCCTCTGGGCAATGTGCAGCAGAAATTACTCTCCACATTAACAGATCAGGTGAAATACTGAGAAATTGCTAAATCAATTGGGGTTCAAACTTTAAGCTGGTAATGTTGGTGACCCAGGTCTGCCTAACAAACTGCCTTTCTATTAGAACATAAGAAGATGGCATTTGCATTTAATTGAAAAGTATACACTCTTTGACCCTGTTTAACACCAATAAATGTAATTTTCAGAACATCTGAATCTATTGTCAGAATAAGAGTAATGGATTGATTTGCTACTCCCAGAGCATAAAAGGTTTACAGTACTTATGCTGTGTCTTCTCTATGTCTCTATGTCTCTCTATCTATACGTCTTATACTGTAGCATTAAGGGTGTAGTTTTCAATTCAATTCAAAATACTTTACTCATCCCCAGTGGGGCAATTAAAACTTGTTTACTTGTGAAGAACAAATATGTGAATGTGGTGGCAAAAGCCAGCAGCCATATCACCCTGCAACTCACAACTGGCAACCCACTGAAGCTCAGCAGGTGTGAGCCTGGTCTGTACTTGGATGGGAGACCTCCTGGGAAAAACTAAGGTTGCTGCTGGAAGAGGTGTTAGTGGGGCCAGCAGGGGGCGCTCAACCCGCGGTCCATGTGGGTCCTAATGCTCCAGTATAGTGACTGGGACACTATACTGTAAACAGGCGCCGTCCTTCGGATTAGACGTAAAACTGAGGTCCTGACTCTCTGCGGTCATTACAAATCCCAGGGCGTTTCTCGAAAAGAGTAGGGGTGTAACCCCGGCGTCCTGGCCAAATTTCCCATTGGCCCTTACCAATCATGGCCTCCTAATAATCCCCCTCTATGGATTGGCTTCATTACTCTGCTCTTCTTCCCACTGATAGCTGGTGTGTGGTGAGCGTTCTGGCGCACTATGGCTGCCGTCACATCATCCAGGTGGATGCTGCACATTGGTGGTGGAGAGTCCACATTGCCTGTAAAGCGCTTTGAGTGGAGTGTCCAGAAAAGCACTATATAAGTGTAAGCAATTATTAATTATTATTATTAAAAGAAACATCAAGAAAAAAATATAATATCTCAAGAACACACTTAAATAGAAATAAGTATGGCAAAGTATCCTTGTTCAAAAATGTTAAAGTTAACTAGCCTTTTGAAGCCTGAACGTATGGAATTAAATCTCAGACATAAGTAATCCACACTATGCAATGTGTTAGTAAACTCTTACAATGTGGCAATTGTAAGAATATTAACAAAGAATGTGCCTTGACTATCTGAAAGGAATGCTAATACTTTGAACATCCATCCATTATCAGAAAGCCACTTATGCTGCTAAGGGTCATGGCAACCTAGAGTCTATTCTGGAAGCACAGAGCACGAGGTGCAACTGAGAGCACATGACAGCTCTCGCCCTGCATGGGCACAATGGGCATTGCCCAGTGAAGGGTTTAAAATAGTCGATCAGACATACTCAGCAGGCATTTGTGGATGGGAGCAAACTAGACCAAACTAGAAAGTCCATGGGCAGGGAGGACTCCACACAGATGGCACCCCAACCCAGAACTGAACCCCGGGCCAAGAACTCTGATCCAATGTCTGTTCCACTGTGACAGCATGCTGTAAATATCCTACATATTAAACAGCCTTGATGACTGAGAAATAAGGATAGTTTTTTCTTATACAGAAATAGGCCGTCTGTTTACAAGAAAAGGCTCCTTTTTCACAAATTCTGACCTACTGTAAATGCTGCCTTATTTCCAAAAGCTACTTTGTGAACATTTTTTTTTAATTTGTCAAAATGCTGAATTGCTTATCGCGTGCTTGGGTACTGTTAACAAAATAGCTCAGCACAGACATTTCCAAAAGTATGCTGACATCTACAATTAAAGTATTTGTTGGAAGAATGCTTCTCCAGTATAGTAGATATTTTTATGTGTAATGGAATTTAAGAAAAACTATATTAATTAGTACAGATTTAACATGTTATTTTCTTGATCCAAAGCACTTTTTCACATACTGTAGGGTTCTGCATACATCAGCAAATAGAAACTTAATGACAAATGGCAGTGAGGTGCCTGTGTCCAGCAGCTCTCAGAAATCTAAGACCCTGGGAGAGTCTGTTCATTAATAAATATGATTCATTCAGAAATCTATAGGAACAAAGTGATACCCCTGAGGAAAGACAACTTTTATAGACATGAACCTGAAACCTAATATATTATTATAACAAGTTCACATATACAGTATACTAAAGAATAACATGGTTGATATTTTGCCATGCCTTGGTTTACATCTCTTTACAACCAAATTAATTCATACCTGCTTTCCTTAAGTGTTTCGTGGATGTTTTTGTTGCTTCAGCTGTTTTTTTCTCTTCCCTGCTTGGCTTCTTTTTAGGTTCGTCTTCTGATGAGAAAGACAATCAGAGTTGAATATGCTTACACAAACTATTTCATTAAAATATGCCAGGCAATAGATTGAATCTTTTATAACTGGATTGTTAGCTTGCAGGAAAATCCTTTGGACTGAATGCCCATTGTCAATGACAAATACATCAGCATGCACACTATCGAGAGAAACTGTAACACTATTTGATTTTATACCCAGAAGATTCATAAGATATTCTCGCATTAAAAAATATATATATATATATACTGTATATATATTTTCACTCCTTTTCTTTCAAAACTATTAGTTAGTCTAGAGAAGTTGTTTCTTTAAGAAGCCTTTGAAGAAACGAATGTGGGTTTTGCTACAAAACTGCCTGTTCAAGCATACAGAAGGGGTGGAAGCTGAGTTAGAGGAGGTTAGTATTCCTACAGTAGGAATATTAATGAAAGGAAATGGAGACCAACAGAAGGCTTGATTGGGTGGAAAGTGTTTTTATTCATACATACAGTATCTCTATCCTTTCAACCATGAATGTACCACAATGCCCCAAATAATATTTAACCATGAAAGTTCAATGACCTCTACTGTACAATATTTAAGGTGAATTTTGCATTGGTGTGTTGAGCAGTAATTGTTATTTCAAATTGGTAGATATAAAGGGGGTGAAATTTATTATACTGTACATTTATTTCAAAACTTTAATATTAGTGAATTGTACAGATAAATACAAAAAAAAGACCATGCATGCTTTTCTATGAGCTTAGTGAGCTATTTTGTTTCATACATATACGGAAGGTTATAAAGTTTACTGCACGAATCTCTGCTTTCACATTTTGACTTTAACAAATATGGAGGATGGTCACAGGATTCTAAGGTTGTCTACAGAGGAATGAGCAAAGACTACTGGACTGTTAAATGTCAGGGTTACATGTTAGGTCTTCTTCCAGGGCTGTTCTTCCCTAGCAGATAATCTGCAGTTGTAAATTTTCCTCTTGTCACAGCTGATCAAGCTCTGCTGCCTGATGTCTTTATTGTTGCACCCCTCATAACCATCCAGGCAAAAATAGGGAAAACATTTCTTGTTAGACATGGGAAGTATACTTATGATAGTAGTAGTTTTTTTGCACAATCTGACATTTCATACACTTTCATATGCATTCATACACTTTCATACACTTTCATACACTTCAATATGCATTATTTTTATTTTATTTTTTTATTTTATTTTTATTAAAATGACCATTGATACAGAAATCAAAGGGCTGTGAAGATTAAATATTTCTCCAAGCCTATTGTTTCTCATTTCACCTCTTTCCATCTGTGTTCTCAAAGATGGTTTTCCTAACTCCCACATCAGAAAGACTACATCAGCTAGGATCACACCTTTCCCCTTCAATCAATGACAGACTCATTTTCTTCTAAATTCTCTCTATTCATTGTTGGTTTCATTTCACCCTTCTCTTCACCTATCCTGACTTCACACTACCTGATTGGCCACTCTGTCTGTTCCCCTGCTCCCGCCTCCTGCTCCTCCTCTCCCCCAGCTTGTGTTCTCCCGCTACATTACCTTTGCTTACTGCCCTGTCTTTCTCACACCTGTAGAAGGCTCCACGGCTGAAATGTGGTGTTTTCTTTCTTTTCTTTTCAGCAGGAATAAACCTATTACTTGTTCCATTAATACAGAAATACTATCTGAGGGAATATGTACTGTAGCACTACACATGAGGGAAGTTAGTAATCATGTCATACCAGGCTGTTGACATACTGTATGAGGTTACAAACAGGCTTCACCACCATCTCAAATTGCCCTGTTTATACAGTATACTGTACGTATACTGTACATGTAAGCAGTTATAAAGGCAGGTTCGCCCCTTTACAGTAAAAAAAGGGGACAGTCTGAAATGATGTTCTGGTATGTTCTATTAGAAATGGTCAAACACTGGCGTTGTACAGTATAACCTGCGCTGATGGAAAACCAGATAAATACTGAAACTAAAAACTAAGCCTTAATCTTCTAAGGCAGTCCTCAAGACAAACGTTGAGCAACATATTGTATATCTGGGCATTTATTTCTGAAAGTGTCGCTTACAAGCAGTAACAATGACACATGATTAGTGCATGTTCAAACAAATTAAATTGAACAAATCAAAAAACATGCTTTGAAGCTAACCATGATACAGATCAATAAGTGTAGCATCCCATGCCTTGAGTATCTTTAGTGCAGTTGTATTTGCTGTGTTTCCCTGACATGTGTTCAGATATGGATGGATATCTGATGAGTATTTTATTGGTGACATCTCTCTTTAGAGGCATTGAGCCTGATTTACCCCATGGGCCTGCCAGAAGTATACACTAAAAGTGAATTAAGTTTTTATTTTAAATATCAAACATGTTCCCCGTTTCAACAATAACGCTGTACTCATTTCACAATTTTGAATCTTAGCTTCTTGATTCCCAGCACTCAATTGGTGGCATGGAGCCGCAGCAGTAAGATAAGATAAGATCACTTTATTAGCCATATACAATTTCTTGTATGAGGAATTTGTCTTTTCACAAACTCCAACTCGCTCTCCATGAGACACAGAGACAGGGAGAGAGCCTGGGATCAGAGCGCAGGGTCAGCCATTTATACAGCACCCTTGGAGCAGCTGGGGTTAAGGGCTTTGCTCAGGGGCCCAACGGAGTAGGATTCCTCTGCCGGCCACAGGATTTGAACTGGCAACCTTCCAGCCACAGGTGCAGATCCTGAGCCACAGAGCCGCCACTCCGCCCGAAAGCTGGGTGTCAGGAGTGGGATACCATTGCTGCCTCATGGTGCCGGGGCTGGGGTTCAGTTCCAAACTTGGGGTGCTATCTATGTGGAGATTTTGTGTTCTCCCCTTGTTCATGTGGGCATTCTCTGGTTGCAGCAGTTTACTCCCTTAGTGTAAAAGCCAACTGGTAGGTTCACTGGCTTCTGGGGAAACTGGTCCTGGTGTGAGTGTATGTGTGTGTTTGTGTGTGTGCACTGTGCTGGGCTGGTGTCCCATCCAGGGGATACAGTCCCCTGCCTTGTGCCCCTCGCTGGTCAGGAGAGGCTCTGGCTCCTCACTGACCAAGCGTTGTAAGAAGATGGTTAAATAGATTCTCATCATATACTGTACATTTGCACTCAAGGTTACAGTTTCTTTTAAGCCTTTTGACTGAGGCTAATGAAAGTGGTACAAATAAATAAGAGGGGAAAGGGAATGTTGTCCTCCAGGTTGTGAGCATTGGGGCAAATATGGGCTTTTAAAATCTTTAACTCTTTATCACATATTTAATAAAATCTTAATATGATATGCTGTTAGGAACCATGATGCTTCTATTAATACAGTGCTTAAGGTAAATTGAATTTAAAGGTTCTGTGTTAATGTCAGGGAAACAAAATGCAAAAAGAAAAAAAAAACAATATATACAGTACCACTTCTGTCAGCTATGATAGAATATTAACAGATAATATATTTAAGTTCTTGAATGCAAAATTAGTTACAGTCATATTACCGTATAGTTTACATAATCACATACTTTTTTCTTCCTTGGACTTGGCAACAGGCTTTTTCTCTGCAAAAAAAGAAGAAAAGAAAGTGGAAACAATGCTTTCAGCAGACAGGCAATGAAAGGATATTTAATGCTGATGTCTTTCAAGGGGTGTGTGTCATATCACTAATGGTTCTAATGGTATCAGCTTCTGAAACAAGAGGCCCTTCTAACAGTGTAGACAACAAGCCATATCAGGACTGTAAAACACTCCTGAAGCAGAAAGGGCTCACTTCTCATTAAAACCCTTGAACCAAGCGTTCCTGAAGAGTTTCAACACCTAGATCATTTGTACTATAGGGAAGAAAAACAGATATGTTATATACTGTACAGCCTTCTTTATGATATTTTACGATGTCACTTATTATGTTATTTTCAAACATTAAAACAATCACATATCACCATAGAATATTTCTCTAATGTGGATTGATAATATTTACAGAATAACAGATATGTCTGAAGAAGAAATGAGCTAGACAGTGGTAATACAGTACCTTTGTCACTTCAATGGATACCAGTAACTGGCTTGAATTTAATCACAAGACTATAAAGGAAAATATTTATGATGTGAAATAATCTAATATGAAGAATTGATAATGTTGACAGCCTTTACATCATAGCGATACTGGTATAGCTTTTTCTTATAGTTTACAAATAATGGATAGGATTCAGCTTCACTGTGGTAAATCCTAATTATTAATTTAAAACCAGATGTGTAGTGTTTCTAGTGATCAATCATTTTTTTATTATTTTTCAGTAGTACTGTGTTTTACCCCCAGTATAAAAAACAATACTGCTATTGCTACTAGTCTATTGCTTGCCTTAAAGAAATGACTATTTATACAGTAGGTGTTTTAGCAACGAACTGTCCTCAGAAAAGAAAATGGCCACAGGTTTCTGTAATTTACATGGTCGTATTAAAACTAAAATGTCCTGTATTTAGTAAGAGTACTTTTTTCTGCTATTAACGATGTACAGTACATTAGAATTTTATTCTAATTACAATTTCAGTTGAAAGACTTATTTCAATGACTAAAATATATTACAGATGTGGCACCTGTGACACAATGTGTTGTGTTATGTGATTCACTGGCCAAAGATGATCATTTAATCTGTTTAGCACTTTTGAATCCACATAATATGGAATATTAATTTTGATTTTGTAACTAATGGGAAATTTTGGTAGCTGACAATTAAATTAACAAAATCATATCGCCTCTGAACATCATAAACAATATTAATTTAGGAATATAAATATATTGTATACAGTATATGGCTGGCAGTGGTAACTAAAAACAGTACACAACAGTATTCCACCTTCTTCATAAACATTTTCTGCATCAAAGTCTTTAACTCAGGCACTATTTTGGAAAAGTTTTGACATGCTCTTTCTGACAATATTTAGTTTATATACTTTATAAAAAGCTAAAAGGTTTTAACCTTTTCTATGAATACTTGCTGTTGTTATTGTTGTAAAAAAAGTTGTAGTACCTTTCGAGATTCACTTAATAGGGAATATTCATGTGAAATCATGTAACTAAAGAAATTTTGCTAGCTGAAAATAAAAATAATTTCTGAATGTCATTAACAATATCAATTTTTGGATCTACTGGACGTTACAGCCTTAAGAGGCCTGACCTAAGCCAAAATATTGCCTGGCTTTAATATAAACTCAATTATGTCACTGAATCTTGCATTTACATAACGTGCACAAACATTATGTTATCTTAAAAAAACTTAAAAACTTGAAACCAATGTATATTCATAAAATAGTATTAAATTTATTTCTAAGAGAAAATTTTAAAACATGAATGATATCCTACAATATGGTTTACTGTAGCACCTCTTCTGAGAAAGTAATTACCTTTCACGGTAAATAGGTGCCACAGCACATAAACATTTCCTTCTATAGTTTTTAACTGTTTTTCCACATGACGTTAGAAACAGATCAGCTTTTTTTCTGCTGGAGTTAGAAAGAGCTTGTTAATTTCATGACACATACTCATCTAAAAACAGAAGCCATCAGTCATGTGATGAAAGGAATAAACAGAAGTTCTCCTCTTTTAGGTCATGGCCATTTTAAACCCGTGATTTTTACAAACATTTTTTTTCACACACTTTCAAATGATGATACCTGACAAAGCAGGGACACCTGTAGAAAAGCAACTTTGCAACAGGACCATGTTCTATAAATACAGTGTCTCTGAACAAATGTTACATGAAATGTATTTTCAGAATCTGAAAGGCCTGTTTAATTGATCACAATACAATTGTTCCATAACTTTATAAAATAGTGATGTAATTGTAACCTACCACACCAAGTATCTGCTGGACTGGAGCTCTCTAATTCTGCGATCTAAGATCTGCACTGGCAATCACTGTAGCAGGTTTGACAGGAAAAAGAGCCAAAATGGTGAACACAATGCCTGGGTTATAAATTATCAGCTACTGGGGCAGACAGATGCTGACTGTTACAATCTACTCGTTTTGGATATTTCTTAATTAAATGGATTACATGGTATTTCTTAACTGGAGTTTGGGAGAGATAATAACAAGTCAATCTTACACAACTGTAACTAATCACCATTATTTCAAAATTAGAAAGACAATGCCATAGCAAGATAGCTCTGTCACCTCACAAACCCTGCCTTACAGAGTCACATACTGTACATTCATTGTACACTGTACAAATGATGCACTGATTTAAATCTACAATGCACGTATCACTTGTCAGATGTTGAAGAAAAACAAGTAACTTATTTGAAAAAGAAGAAAAAGTAAAAATCTCTGTTTGAAAGATGAGCAAAGCTAACATTTGTATTCGTACCATCAAGATGTCAGTTTTCATGTGTGCTTATTATGCATTACATGCTAAATTATTCTGTTATTTGTATTTTATAATCTCCACAATATGCATTTGCTTTATTCAGTACACTTCACTCTGAAATTCATAACTTTCCACCCACCGTTATTACTGCTTTTTACAGTGTACAGAAAAGACCAAATTGCTTGGAAGTATACTGATCTCACTGACAATTGTAACTTCATACAGTAGGAGGGTGAGAATACATTGGCTCATTCAAGCCTACTCAACCGTAGTTTTCCTACAACTTTAGAATCATGGTCACAGCTAATGAACTGATGAAGACAATATCTGGACTACAGAGGTCATTTGAATTAGTATTTAATCTTTAAAAAAAAACAACAACAGTATAATAGTTTAAAATATACAGGAAACATATTTTATTTCTAGTACTCAGGAAGATAGAATATTTATGGAAAGATGCACTTTGAAATAGTTTAAAATAATTGTAAGATATCATAGACAAATGACTATGTTCAAAAAAGAGATGCTGAAATGAAAATATTCCAGAAATAGATCATAGAGGATATTTCTGTCTCTTAGTATCTGTACAGTTCTGTCATTTTTAAAGACAGATGGTTTTACTGATAAAGCTAAAGAAAACAAAAATAACAGTAATACTACATTTATGATTATATTCTGAAACCAGTTTGGAGAATCTACTATTATTTTTCCAGCCCTGAAAGATTTAAATATGTTCTACAGTTAACATTTAGATATGAGATCATTAAATGAACATTCTGAATAAGACTAGATGTACAGTAGTATGACAAAAAAAATAGTCAGAAAATGAATTAAAAAAACTTGACATTACAATTTTCATCCACACAGATCATGATGGCTTTTTTCTGTCATATAATTTTACCTAAGTATTTTGCTGCCTCAGAACAACAGCACTGGAAGGCTGGAGTTTCAGTTTTGTTTTTTGACAACCACAGTGATTGTTCTCTAAAATGCTGGTCATTACAATGTAACACACAATACAAGCTTCTTTCACAAAGAGGATACAGTTTAAATAAGGTATCTATTCTACAATAATTGCCTCTAAACTTACATAAAGACTTTTATGTAAATCTTCACAATGTGCAACATTTTACTCATGCAGGCACTTTGTTGTCCATATATATGTAGAATTAAATTATATATTACAATAATTTATAATACAAATTATTAAAGTTGGCCCAGTGATTAGCATTGCTGTCTTGCAGCGATGGGGCCCTGGGTTCAATTCCTGTGGTGCTGTCTGTGTGGAGTTTATACAGTATGTTCTTGGGGTCTTCACGTGGGTTTCCAGACATAATGATAGGTTAATTGGGTTAATTGGGTCAAATTGGTCCTGGTGTGAGTTTGTGTGTGTCAGAGTCTGTGCGCAGCCCTGGGTGCATCCTGCCTTTTTTTGCCAGTTGTTTGCTGGGATTGGATAAAGCAGGCTAGAAAAATGGATGGAGGACTATTATAATGAAATATTTGTTTATACATGTACTGTATAAACGAAAGTGTAAAAATTCATACTGTATGTATGTTGGACGAAGTCCGTTTCTAATTGCAAGGTTCAAATTCAATAAGAAAGAAGCGGAAAGGTTCTGTGGGGTCGGATGTACAGTAGTTGAAAAGCTGTCAAACCAGCTAAAGCTGCCAACTCCCCTGTGGTGCTGCTTCATATGCTACTTGTCACACTCCCTTATCTAAGTACCAGCGATTTCTGTGTCAAAGCAAAACATGACGCATTGGGCTACATTCCCTCCCAGCATTCGCAGAAATTAATTTGGCTTCTCATTAGAAAAGCATTGATGTCTGTGCTCTGTCGCCAAACTCTGTGCCAGAGAAAGTGTTGGTACTGTAAGTATTACATGCAAGCTGCTGATCCTTACCAAGATCTGAAAACAAAAACTGCAATTCATTACCATGCCTAACTGTAAATACATAGGTGGTATAAATCTCATATTGCATTGTGTTTCCCCTCTTTTATTGTTTTTTTTCTGCTTATTATATGGATATTTGTCAGATATCAGTGACCCTGGTATGATTTTAGCCGTTTGAATGTTCCAAAAAAGTGTTTTAAGGAAAGATTGATGGTATCATCCATCATCAACAAGCTTGAGCTGTGATTCCTGTATAAACTATGAAAAATAAATAACATTGTCATGTAATCAAGGCCAAAAGCACATTCCCATGTTTAAAATAAAGATGAATGCAGCCCTACAACATTTAAACACTGTGAGAACATTGAGAGGTAAGAACATTATTGTAATAACAAAACACTGGTCAACCTAATGGATTATTATAATCAGTCACTTTTCACATCTGTTGTGTAACTGCAGTTGCTCTTAAAAAAATTAGGGCATACTGAAAGCCTTCCTTGAACTTAGTCAGATCAGTGCCACATTCACTGTGCTTAGTTTTATCCTGGAGTGCTTATGCATATGTTTTACATACTTCTAAAGATATTTTCTATCTGAGTCCAAAAGTGGCATATAACCCTTTGTCTTGCAATCAGGGATGTAGTTTGTTTCTGAGGTGCTTTTAGCTTTCTGGGAGTGTATGTGGTCAAGGTACTGTACTCTTGTGGAGGTACCCCACCTTTTGAGGTGCCTTCCTAAGCTGTCTCACTCTATGCTAAACACATGTTCACAGTCAAATTTACTGAGGAGCCAAACGCAATGTACAGTATGCTAGTTTTGTGCCTGCATGCTTTCTGAGGAGCAGCTAATGATGTAGTCAATATTTGAACACTAAAGTTCTTATTTTAGATAGCAGTGGGTTTTTGAGTGCCATGTCATGAGTCTTGAGGACTCAAGCTGATGCAGGCGGACTGCCACCCTGCTGGGGTGTGGCTGACTGGACAGGCTGGACTGGGGGACCGGGTGCAGTGATGCTGACGAGAATTAAGGCTGACAGGACAGGAGGGACAGGAGAGCCCACTGTGATGACACCGACTGGACTGGAATGTAGTTAAATTCAATGCTGCTACAGTAGCAAGGAGTATCTGGAGGCTGAAAGGAGAGAGATGAGAAGGAGAATCGGGATCTTGTAACGACGTGTTCCTGAAGCAGGCGGGGAATTGTGCGACCCCAGGTAGCTCAATGTCAGAGCGCTGGCTCTGTGGAGTGGAGTTTCTGGCTTAAATGTGGTGATCAGCTGGAGGGCTGATGAGATGATTGGCTCCCTGACTGAAAGACAGAGGGACACACAGACAGGCGGCCTGATCTGCTCCTCACAGGCTGGGCTGCAATGAGAGCAGTGGTTACCCGTGGCAACGGCAGGCAGCGAGCCACTCCCAGCCTGAGTTTGATAATATCATTATAGAATAAACTTTGTGACATTACCATATAATGTACATTGTTAATATAAATATGATATATACAGTATATATATATATGTCTATACTTAATTAACTTACATAATTTTCCTGACTGAAGTTCACAAGTTTACATAAGTGTGTGTTGTGAAATATACTCATACTGTAACTACCTTGAAACCTTAACTTTGAATGTGGTTCAATAACCAGTAATGTTGTCTCAACACCCAGTAGAGTAATAGTTTTTACTGTTTAAAATTCAAATGAACATGTTTCACAAAGAAGGCAAAACCTATACAAGGGCAAAAGAAACTTTGAGCGTCCCTAAAATACATCAGGGTCAAACATTAGGGAGTAAACAAGAACACAGACAGTATAGCCTGATGTGAATAACTGAGTAAATATCCACAAATATATGGAAACATAGTCTAGAAGCCCAGTCATAAATTGGACTACTGCCAGATTCATGCAGAATGTTTTTTAAGAAAAGGGGCATTGCTTCTATTGTTCCTGTAGAGGACATATGTCAAAAACAAAGAAGATAAATAAATGTGGATTGACAGTGCATTCTTTGGAAAAATACATTCATCTGGTAACTGAGAAACTGAATCTATCCAAAGCAAAGATCAAAGGTCATATACTGTAGGCACCAAAACATAAGGTCTGCAATGAAATTCGCAACATGCATGACATCAAATATGATGACATTTTTTATCATGGGCTAATCCTGCATTAACCCATCAAGGATTAACTATTACTAACTGAAACAATACTAGCATATTTAACATAGTAGTACATTAGTAGCTTCACACTTCAAAGAAATCTCTTCAAAGAAAAATGTATAAAGAAATTGATTTCATCATATGATAGGACTGTGGAAGAAAACACTAAGAAATGAAGTGTTTGTTTTTCAGTTCATGACATCCACGGTTGTGAGGGAGCTCTTGTTTAAAATTACTCATGATGTAGGTCTTACTTTGTTATACAATTTTATTTTTATTTAATTAATAGAATGTGATGTTGACCCTGCATTCACTGCATATTCCTTGTGTTGCCATTGTAACCTTGAAGAGTAAGTACCTGTTTCTTACCGCAATTAAGTGGTACTGTAGATATGCATCAAGGGCTTTTTCCTGTGAATAGTATGCCATTTACAGTCTTTTTTGCATGACTTTTAGGAAATTATTTTAAATAAAATAAAAAATTAAGTTGGATAAAGGGAAAAAACATGGAATTCACTTGCACATAACAACAATCACATTTTTTCTTCAAAATAGCACAATAGATAAGGAATAAGTTCAGAAGAAAATGTTCAGTTGATGCAATTAGGGATTGATTGTCCCTAACGCTCTTTGTATCATTTTATATAACGGTCTATATTATCTGAGACTTCCTGAGCCCTGTTGCTTAGTTACAAATGATTTAATTAATTTTGAAAACACAACAAAAGAAGGTACATCTCCTATAATGATAAGTTTTACAAAAGAGGTGAATCCGTAAATACATTTTCTAACTAAAACCTGTTATATAATTCCACAGCTTCTGAATTAATTGCTGCATAGTTCTGGCTCAAATACCTTGTTAATTGAAGAAATGAACTGGGGTCATGGTTTTATGTGTCTTTGTCATCATCAACATTCTTTAAATTACTTTGGTTATTTATTTTCTTCAAGTAACAGATCACTGTGATAAAATGGAACAGTTTAATCCAGCAATCAATGGGATTAGTAGGTAGAATAAACATTTTACAACAAGCATGGGCAACAATGGTCCTTAAGTGGCAGGTACTGTACTTACAGGATTTAGAGGCATCTTTCAATTAGGACCTAATCAAGACCAGAGAAACAGGTCATTTAAATTGTATCCACATATTTGGTTCAATTTAATCATATAGTCTGAGATAGAACTAAAACCAGAAACAATAAATGGCCTGCTCTTATTTTACAATGATTGAAGCTCCGTTCAGGAGTCATCATTGTGAGGAACAGAGTCTGGCTTTCTGGGAAGCCTTAACTGTGATTATCTGTGTCTTACCCTGTGCCTCACAGAAAGGATTGCTAGCATACCCTCATATTGCTGTGATTGAGTCAGTCAAGGTCTATAAAATTAGACTTACATTTCATGACTTGTGGTTAAATGACATGTGGTTATCAGAAGGCATCTTTGAGTGGTCCTAAGTTACAATATGCCTTCATTTTGAAGAAACTGAAACTCCTCTGAAAATGAATCCGGTACTTGAATTGTGCTCTACTGGACCATAAAGATAGCAGGCTTTCCCACACAAGGTGGAAGGTCTACGGAAAAGAATGCTTCCTGCCCCCCTTTTTTCCAATGAGAATATATTGGTAAGTATATTATATTATATTATATTATATTATATTATATTATATTATATTATATTATATTATATTATATTATATTATATTATATTATATTATATTGGTTACAGCAGCCCTACTCAGATCTGATTCTTGCACACTGATTCATGCGATTTATAGGGAGTGAAGAGATCATTGTGAATATAACTTCCAGATACCTATGCTGAGTTCTGTGTTGGGATTCTATACATCTTGTCACAGGACCACAATCTGCAGCTATCTTTAAGTTGGGGTTATTAAAGACTTGGCAAAAATCATACAACATTGCAAGTAATTAGTTCCATTAAGGAATTAAGAGCACAGAGCACCAATGAGAGGAAAGCCAGATACAGTATCTTTGTGGATCCTGAAGATCAGCCAGTCAGAAATCACTCATGGCACTCCTGCTGGTAGGTCAGGCCACTGATTAATCAGAGGCCTTGGCCTATCTCTCCATGCCTTCTACTAATGAAGTGTTGAAAAGAAACTGAAAACTGATGGACTTTTGATTGGCCATTTCTACAACAGTGTGTGCCTAAACATACTAGAGGCTTTATGTGCCTATAGCAATAGTAAGTCAGACACCAGGGCTTATTTATAGAAATTGGTGGATTAGAAACATTTGATTTTCCAAAGCAGGCAGAGACATTTGAACTCCTTAACTAGTGAACAATTATGCAGAACACCTGGAAAGCATCTGCCCTGCCTTGATAAAATTCCCTTTCCATCAGTTACAACTTGATTTCCACTTCATTAAATAACAATAATCCCCAGCAAATTCATATTAAAAGCCAAGAATGGGTGTTTAAATATAATAACTTGAAAGGACTCCTACAAACAATGTTTCAGTCATTTGACATTTCTGAGTGTTTGTTTAGGTATTTTTAAATATAGTTATTTTCTCTGTGTGGAAACTTCAATTCTGGGGTCTATTTAAGCTAAATGCAATTTTTTGGGGGCTACCTGTGTAGTTAATTTAGATATCAGCAATAGGCGTTACCTGACTTTGCATAACGATTTGTGTGCCAGAGGGAAACAGAGCCTTTCCATTGAAATGCACAAAGCACAGGGTAAATCTGTCTGCCTTTGACATCTCAAGAGAAAATCAAACATGCATGGAAAGCAAACTAATGAAACACTACTGTAAGCAAGCAATTCAATAATAATAATAATAATAATCATTTATGTTTCAGACTATTAAAGAAAAAATCTCTGATGTTTTAAAATGAACTATTATGATAGTTTAGAGTCATTAAACTGAAATTTTGAGTTCCATGTTTAGAAAACTGCAAGACATTCGAAGCATTCATTTTAATAAATGATTGTTTAAGCATGTTTCCATATATGGCACAGGAAGAAATAATTCCTAGTGTTTTACTAGATAAAGTCATGTAAATAGCTACAGTATGTAAATAAAGACAGAGATAGCTTTAATTTATTAATGACAGTAATAATACATTTTCTTCTAAAATGCAGTTGAAAACGGCTAGAAAACCAAATCACTCCCAATTCTGTCAAAAAGCCCACAGATTACTGTGTAATTTTGCTCTTAGAAGAAAACCATGATATAGTGTTATGGTACTGTAGGTACAGTAAGTCTTTCCTTAGCTTTTTTGCAGTCTGTTCCATCGTAAGAATTACAAAAGAAACCACATCTACATCTTTGCATTAGACTCAGTAATGGTACATTGGTGTTGTGATGCTTCTTTAAAAAATGATTGATGTCAACAAGCATAAAATATTTGCATATTATCGCTGATAAAATGTTAACATTGCTCAAAACTAAAATAAAAACAAAAAGCAGTTATCTATACATTTCTGAATGAGTGAAGTAAAAGAGCACCTACAGTATTTGTCTAAATACTCTACTATAAGCGTCAACAAAGATAATTTCTTCCTCCTGGAAAAACAGCATTTGTTAAAGTCCTTCCCTCCCATGGAAAACATACAATGAATCTGCTGCTCTTTTTCTTGTTACACACTGTAGAAAAGAATATTATGAAACGGGACTTTTACACACTTGATTAATCTCTTAATGAGATACGCAGCTGCTGTGCCTTAATAAAGTATTCACACCCTTTCAATGTTACATTTTGATAAATTGTACACATATGACATGTACACATTTTTAAAGTGAATGTTTCCAATAAAGCATAAAGTAAATACTCAAGCTGAATGCTTTTGTGAGGGAAATAACTTAATGTAATTAAACTGCAAATAAAAACAAAATTATTCTAATTATACTGTATATTGTAAGTACTCGAAACTCTGTGTCAATACTTGATAGGAGCACCTTCGGCTGCAGTCACAGTTATGATTATTTTTGGTTAAATCTCTACCAAAAGTGCCCTTTTTTGTTTGCAATCTGCTCAGACTGTTGTAGCGGCATGTCTTATTGTTAATACAGGAATTGAATTAAGTTTGCTGCTCCCTTGCCAGTCTCTCTCTCCCTCATCTCAGTGGCACTGGACAGAGAGGTTATTCCATGTGGTTCAGATTTAAGGTGTTTTTCTGTCTGATAGAGTTTCCTGATAAGGAACAGCTCCCGAGGCTGAGATTCTCCAGCCACCCTAATGAATGGATATCTCTGGCGCCTTTCTGTCCTGGAGTCGCATCAAAAGGTGTTTACAACCCTAAGGCCAGAGAGCATTGTTACTCATCCTCCACCTTGATCAGCCAATCAGGAACTGGTAGGGCAGAGTAACCCCACGTGGGTCTCAGATGCCCGCGAAACTTTCAACCAATGAACGACAGTAGTTCCTCCAGATAAAAGAGGTAGCACAGGGCCCAGAAGAGGCCCCCTCCAGGACATTCTCAGACTAATCTCGGACAATCACGTGATGGCCAGTGTGTCTGAGTGAAAGGACTTTACTTTGTTTGAGTCGAGCCTGGAGGTCGCCCGCACGTAACCAAAGGATCCACCCGATGTTAGCTCAGCAGCAAGCCTCATGAACCACCGGTACCCCACCTCAAACGCTCTCCAGATCAATGAGTGAACTACGGTCGGAACTGTTGACATCTGAACCTCAGTATTCATGACTAGCGCTACATCAGGAACGAACTGGTCTTCTTCCCGTCTAAAGAGTGTGACTTGCTTGGACCTGCAGTCACTTTTCATGTGCACAAACTCTGCTAGTTCAGCCAGGACTAACTAGCCGGTCTTCAGAGAATAACTGCCAGCAGGAATTTCTCCTTCCTTCTCCCCCACCAGGCCAGAGGACACCGATTGGACACAGCAACAGCCTGTCGCTGTTCCCTTGTGTCCGCAGGAGATCTGAATCCACACAGATTGGATGAGTATCCAACATTCTGCATTACAGCTCGATAATTCAATTATTACCTCAATCCCAGTTGATGTCAATTTAATTCCTATGAGTGATGTACTCGCTTTTGAGTATCTAGTGTAGATGTTGTAATCAAAGCTCATTAACGAAATGGTATAAATGAATGGTATACTGAATGTATGTGTCTCTTGGTATTTATAACTCTTCATGATATAAGCTTTGTATTCTGCTAACCCTCACTATAAGTTCTATTATGTTTATATGCACATTTAATGTATTAATGAATGTATTCTCGTGTATTAGTATCCGTGTGTGTGTGTTGCTGAGTTGTTCCGCAAGGTCGATTTTCTAATAGCCATCGAAGAATCATTTTGTGATTTACTGCTACAATTAAAAATTGTTCCAGTACATGCACAAAACCCCTACACTGTCGAGTTGTTTGGGGATCATCGATGGCCAAGTCTTTCCACAGACTCTCTCAGCTGAAGTCAGGACTTCTTCTCGTTAAACCACTCCAGTGTAATTCTGGCCTTGTGATTTGGGTCATTTTACAGAATGAAGGTGAATTTCCATCTCAATTTTTGATCTTTCATCAGACGGAGCAGATTTTTCTCTTATACTTGCCTGTACATTTTCTTCTCAGTCTTGACAAGCCTCCCAGACCATACTGACTGTAGAGATGATGATGATGACTGGGAGATGTGCTCTGTTGTTTGCATGAGATGTAACATTTTGCATTTATGTTTGCATTTAAAATGTTCCAATTTTATACAGGTCAGGTCTAACTCTTTTGGCTCTTTCAAAGGCAGTTTTGGTCTTATGCTTCCTCCCTGCTTGGTGAAACAGCCTGATGCAGACCTTGTACTTAACTTCTTAACTTCACTAACAGCAATCCCCCTAAAGGTCGTAAATACTTACACTATACAATCAACTATATTTATTTTTTTTACTTTCTTTGCTTAGATTTATTTTATTTCTCCTGTACGATTGTTCTGTATGAGCATTCAAGCTTTGATGAAAAATATTCTCTTTAAAAATGTTTATACATCTTTTGTAATTCAACAAAATGAGAAAAAAGGGGTTAATACATTTCCAGGACTCTATATGGTGTCTACCTGTCTTAATACGTCAATTTTGTCAGGTAAAAAAACATTTTGCATTTAATTCCTATTTCACGTTAACGAGTGGAGGGAATTTATCTTATGTCCCCATGCCCCCTTCCAGCTTCTGTTTATTTTTTATTAGATTTTCTTGTTTGAATGTGGTATGATTCTCTACCCGAAATATTCCAGTTATTACCTCAAAGTTTAACAAGCCTGTCATTGTGTTTGCTTTGGAATTCATGTTAAAATATATAGTATATACAGTATAGTGAATAGTGAATATATAGTGAATATAGTAAAATATATACTGTAGTAGGAATCTATGTTTCTTAACTCTAGGAATTGAGTGTTTCTCAACAAAACTTGCATGTTCAGTCTGCCACTCTCTCTCTACACGTTTTCCAAGTGAATTAATTGCAGCCTTCTCTCTCTGTGGCTGCAGGGCACAATTCTAAATTAACTTAATGGATGGCTGGCTGGCTGGATTTGCACAATGCCAGGATTGTATTGCATACAGCTCTTTTCATTGTTCACCTCTGTTAGCTCATTCTTATAGTCAACCTGGAGCAGAGCTGTCTAGTGCTAAGCCGATGGACCACATTTTGGGAAGATTATTACACGATGAGGGCTTCTCTAACTTACAATGAAATGTTATCTTTCCTGGACCCCTTGCCCCTTTTCTTTTTTCCGACAGATGTTTTTGCCTGCATGTGAACATTGTTGAGACTTTTTTACTGCACATACGGTATTTATATTGTTCAGATTTAAGTTTTTCTTTAGTACCTCACAACATTAAAAAAAACTGCTAGAGGGTTACAACGACTGATGAAAAGTAATTCTAAATCTTACATTTGGTGTATATTTAATATAGATCATCAAGATACTTTGTAATCATGGAAATGTAGCTTAAAAGTATTAGGATGGAAAATACCATCAAAACTACCAACATACATTTGACGTACATTTTAGTCTAAAGCACTTAAAGGGTGCTTTAGGCACATTAAGGACACCACATGGTTCTGACACTCCACCAATACTTGCTTTCATGTCACAACTCACTAAAGTGTCATTTGATCCCCTGCAGATAGCAAGATTTTCTGTGTATTAAGATCATGTTCTTTGCAAAACGCCTCTTTGATCTCCATTCCATTTTAGGGCTGGATGCTTGCTTATGATTTTCTGGTCAAGTGGGATTACTCCTTTACCTGGCTACAAACAGTCCTGGTCCTGGTATTTACAACTTGATACAGAATGTATCTGTCATGGATGTCAGAAGGAATGAACCGTTGATTGGCAGGAGAGCAAAAAGACCCTATGCGTAGCGGCGAGACAGGGGTTACCCCGGGTTGAGCTGTTCACGAATGCCGTATAGAAACCTATGCCCTCAGGTAGCGGACGTGGGGCGACCTGGTGCTAGGCGAGTTTCAGGATATCTGAACATCAATGCTGACCAAAGGCAAATGAAAGACCCAGAAATATATAGCCCCAAAGAGAGATAAACACCGGAAGGACAGCAAAGAACCGGAAATGAGAGACAGGACAGAGAAGGAGTGCCCTCTTGCTGCAGAGGGCGTGACAGTATCTTCCTGAGTGTCCCTTGTGCTGTTCTGTACACTAGACCCATACAATATACTGTACTGAAACAACTTATCTGTTACTTCTGTGTTGGGTTAGCACAACCACTGGATGGTAGACTAGATTTCCTCAACCAAGAGTGTGGGTCATCACCTCCAAAGGGGTGTCACACTGGACTCAACTAGAAGTTTAGCCACATTGTAGACCTCATTCATGTCTGATATCTGTCCTGTGGCCAGATGCGCTGTGAGCCTTTTTTAGGTTTTACTGCCTGGGTGCAGCTGGTCACTTGAGTTATTTGATAACTTAGAGACTGCACAGCATGCTTAGGCATCTCAGTTCTGGCCAAACTAATGCCAACATTTATCACCTGGCCTGTAACGTGAGAACATTAATATACTATCCAATCTTCTGGTGATCACTCTTTGAAATTAAACAGAACGTGAGGTTACTCCTGTTACCCTAGTATACTGTATTGAAAGAAAAGCAGCCACAAAGTGGCTCAGGTAACTGAAGTATACAGTATCCCCTCGGGAAAGAGGTGTCTCACTGCTAATTGTGCCTATTAGCAGCATTGGAATAAATGGTCTGTTTTCCGCCCCCTGTGGGCGATGATATCCCATGGGTAAGTGGCTACTTTTGTCTTTCAGGGACCCAGGGCCACAGAACTAAGCTGATGTCTTTATGATTTTGTTAGTAATATCGGTGAAGTGTCATCTTGCCTTCCACAATAGGTGCTACAGTTTTCTTTGTGGTTGGAGTTCCCTTGTTTGGAGCTGGAGTTACTGCAGGCTTTGACTCTGCATATAGAAAGTGAGATAAATATTAGATTAAATGTCACTCGTGTTCAGAATAAATGGCATATTTTGGCCATTTTTTATTATTCCATTTTAAACTTAATAAAAAATTAAAGATGGAATTGCTGTCATAGTGATTTAAATGAATGGGATAACATCAGTTCCTTTCATCTTAGATAATTGTGTTTAGCAGAGCTGAGCAGACACCTTGCCTTTCACAACAGGGGCTGCAGAATTCCGTGATGAATTTCCTTCAGATGAAGTAGGAGATACTGCAGCTTTTAATCCTGGAGTCAAAGAAGGCAAATCAGACAGAATACTTAGAATAAATTCTAATTCTAATTTATAACCTGCAGAGTTTGTGTTAACAAACTGGAGTAATTGTGTGTGGTTACCTCTTGATCTCACTATAAATCTAATAGTGTCTGTTCAAATAAGAATGAACACTTTAATAAATAAAACACTGATATTTAACATTGATACTTTTAATTTTATCATAATTTAAATGGTCAGTGTTTTATTGAAATGTATCCTGTGTCTGTTTTTTGTGAATAAATAACAAAACATAAAAATGATCTAAAATATATAAATGAAACAATTATGCAAAACAAAGTTAAAATAACACATTTATAACAGCAATTCCCGCAAAGGTAAAACTGAGAGGAAAACCATCTGTCTACTTTAGTTGGTTGTGAAGGTTAATTCACAAATACAATGGTTACATTTCAAGCAAGAAAAACAATTCAAAAACAAATTATAAAGCTGAATATTGTAAATCAATGCAAAAATGGTATGTGTATGACAAATGAGAGTGTATTGTTAGTTCTACCCAAGATACTTGGTTACTTTCTTTTCCTCATAGCTATGCAATATAATTGAGTCAGACAGAGGGGGAATTGTGTTATGTATCAGTTTGGAATTTCATGAAGATGGAGTGTTAGTCAGTTTGTCCTCATCTCCAGTTGAAGGTGTTATGTTCAGACACATCAAAAAGCAACAGTGACTGCTTGCCTTCCACAAAGGAACCTGCAGGCTTCTTTATTGTTGAGTTTCCTTTAGGTGGATCTGGGACTATTGAGGACTTGAATCCTAGGGAATACAATTATAGTACATTTCCAAAACTGCGTGAATAAATAAAGATTTGAAAGTAAATTGTAAATGTTGTTCTTTTTTGTATGGAGTCAATGTATGTTACACTAAATTTGCAAGTGCTTAAGTTTATTCCACATGACCATATGTGTACAGAAAATTATAGAGATTCTTTATTACAAGCCAGATACATGTCTTATGGGAGTATTATTTTTACCTTAGCAGTGTGCTTTCACTTTTATTAAGTTTGTAGATGTATCTATGAAAATCTAATCAAAACTGATGCATCCAAACTTTGCCCTTGAAGCAACTGTAACACTGATTTGAAGATGCATTCTTGAATATACTGTATGGGTTTAAATGGAATTAATGACAAAGCTATTAAAAGTTACCATTGTTACAAACATTGCTCAGCCTCCCTCCTCCATGGCAGCCATCCTTGAGTTCACTTTACCCTCAGGGCTGGGTACCCCTTTGTCTAAGCAAGCTTTAGCTTAAGACTTTGTAATCACGTTTAGTTGATAGAGAATTGTGAGATCTACTGAATTGCCTCTGAGGTGTTTGGTTTCTTTGTGCCATTATTTGTGCGTGGGTGCTAGTCATACAGATGAAATACTGTTAATACCAAAGAAATGGTGTGTATTACACCATGTGGCATGAACATGATTTGAACATAAAAGACAAATGTCATAATGTTTTACTACGTACGAATTACAAAAGACTGAGTCAAATAAGATCAAAAGGCATCAAATCATGTTCATGTCAATTTTATTGGTTGATTACAGCTCAAGGGACAGACAGAGATGTTGTTATTGCACAGAAAAACACATTACAAACTGAATCAGTGCGAATACATATAAAAATTTAAATGAAGAAATAAACACACTACTCATGTAGCCACAGCCCTTTCAAGTAACAGAATTGGGGTTTTTTTCTGTGAGAAAATTAAGAATATATTATTAATCTTTTCCAGTAAAACTGTATAAAATATTTAACTGTGGCGTTCATTTTATGTCATTTGTTTTCATAAAGATTATTTTTGCTTGGTGAATCTAATAAATTGAAAAGAAAATTTACTCTTTTTATAAATCAAGTTTATTGTTACTATAATAACATCAGAACAGGAAAATATAAAGAAACTACAGGGGTAAGATGTTTATGGAATAAAATAGTGACTTATTTTCAAAGGTGAGAATCTTTTGATGGGAGGATTTTTAGCAGACACTCCATAATACCTTGAGCTTATTGAGTGTTTTTTTACCTTAACCAATTGCCTCATGAGCAACTGTATTGTAAGTTGCCTTGAGATGATGATCATCATTAAACATTGTTATTAAATGAGAAGAAATGTGCAAAGAAATGGCATGCATAGAGGAGAAAGACTTTTTATGAACAGGTAAGAGTCAGAGTCAGAAGACTATTATTACTCAAAATAATAAGGTACACAATTTGTAGTGAAACAACTTTAAGTACTAGTTTTGACAAAGTATTGTTATCTCTCAAACTGTTCTATTACCCAGTAGCAGAATTACCCAATTATGACTGATCAAGTTAAAGTTTTTAAATACATTTAAAAATATTGTGCAAAGTCAAATGAGGTGACCCAACTTACAGAAAAAAAAATCATTTGAATTTCAACCAACAAACAGACACAGAGAAGTTGCATTAACAATCACTCTGTTTGAGAAGGGTTCAGTTTGGTTCATTAACTTGAAACACTTCACTGTTTACTGCTACAACAGTATGGCCAACAAAGGGACCAGGACCACATATTTAAGCTGTAAGCTCATGTTTGTTTCTGTGGTCTCTGCCATTAACTTTGCAAGTGATTCAGTTCATGCCATTTTCAATTTCACAGTTGCTCCGCTATGTTGGTTTTCTAGTTTTGCTAGTATGATACACAGTGACAAAAGGTGTATTAATGTGCCTAACCAAAATACTGTATGCCCCTGCTTTACAAATTGAAATTAGTCAGTTCACACTACTACAATTAGTAAACACACTGGGCTCAGTTCAAAAGGAGATCAAGGTTTAGAAGCATTTTTTTCACTACGCCATCTCATATGTTTAACTTTATCACAGATGCTACAGTAGAAACCCAACTATTACCCTAACTCAGAAAGCATTAAACGGTGTACTGTATTTATGTATGTTGGAAGGGCACAGTTGGTTCAGAAAAGGGGCAGCCTTGTCTGGACCACAGTGTCTAGAATGAACTGCTGCTGGTCTCTGTCATCTCACCAGCTGTGGCAAGTGAAATTGGTCAGGTAACATTTTGAAAAGCCGGATGATGTTTCTGGGGTGTTTGGTCCAGACAGAACAATCCAGACAGAACCCTTACAATATGTAGAATACATTTAATTTTTGCATTTATAAAGACTATAATGAATCATTTTTCACAATTAGGTTTATCAGTTAAGTCAAAATTTGAATAAGTTTCTAAACAGTAAGACCACCTCTTCAGATGGACTTTCATTTCCCAAGAGGACTATGCTGTTCTTTCAAACCTCCGAGCCTGCAGGATAATACTGAATTGTTCAACAATATTGAATACAAACCCAGACTTCTGCTATGTCCCAGTGCAAACACAGCCTTATTCACAGGCCAGAGGTAACATCATACCAGTAGTTTCTGGTAACACATTACAGCTGTATACAATTTATTCATCAAGATAAAATACAATTACTGTATTTAAATGTTTTATATTGAAATGATCAGATTAGTTCAGGGATTCTAAAAAGTCTACAGATTAGCCTACAGAAAAAGCCTGCAGGTTAAATAGTCTCATTGTGCAGTGCAAACCTTCTGAAGATGGTAAATTAAGCCATATACTGTATATTAATAAGTTAAATTAGATAAATCACCAGCGGTAGACTGAAAAATAAAAGCCATGTGTATCATGAGAACTGGATTATAGGAGTCCTTACACTACACTGTTGAACAATTAAAGCATCATTTACTTAATAACTTACTGTACTATTTAAATTATAATTCTTTGTATCTGTATGGTGTTTTTCATCTAAAAGGATGCTGTACAAACTGCTTTACTGTACATACTGTATACAGTACTGAGAAAATGTTTGTGCACCCCTTAGGATTTTAACCTATTTGAAGACCACATCATCCAATAATTGAGTGCTTTGTGAATGTCTGGAATACCTGGTGAGATACAGTAGGTTGGGTTAAACCTACTTGGTTAGTGGGCCTCCTGGCCACAAGATGAGGAGGCTCAAATCCCATTCAGGAGCGACCCAGGTCTAGCTGGAAGGTGGAGTTGGGGTGGAGGAGGGGCGCTTGGGACGAATCCGAAAGGAGGTGTTTGTGTTTGATATACTGCATGGAGCTAGTTGGTCGAAACTAACGTGAGAGACCAACGGTTATAGGAGATATTTTGTTGAACACATTGCTGCTCAAGGGGAAGCCACCGATTACTGAAGCTAAAGGTTCCCGTGCTCTGTCACACATCGATACTGAATGTGGCATCATTTGAGGATGACTAAATGTTTTGTGCCATTTGTTTCATCAGGTTATATGGAAGTTACTAACTAAAGTCCAGGGGGGATAAGAACGACAAGCCAATCATACACATACCTTATCTTCATCATTACAAAGCTAGCTCCATACTGCATATCAACCACAAACACCTCCCTTCGGATTTTTAATAAAATTACATTCTAAGATGCTTTAAATAGCAGTAGGATGATGGATGAAAAATGCGTCCAATCTCATATGATCTAACGGGATATCCATTATTACACTATAGAGAAATGCATCATTATTTTAGCAATTTTGAAAGTAGAAAAATCAGGAGCTAAAAGAATTGCTATATGTTAAAGACATATTAAAACATATTTTGGTTTCAAATTTTACAGTCAAAGCTAAAACCTGATTATTACTGGTTATGTTAACTGCTTAATTAAGTGAATTGTTAATGGGTTATTATTTTTATTCAAGTGAAGTGTTAAAGGTGTTATTATTCAAGTTAATAAATAGTAAAACATGATGTATTGAAATCTTTAAAGATGCATTATCCATGGTATCTAAACTGTACACTATACACAATATAACCCAGACTTGATGTAACACAAAAGTACATTAAAATATACAACAGAAGTGAAAGGTACTGGGTGTAAGGTTTTTTTTTATCAGTGTATAGTGCTCAAATTCTGCTTTCTTTTTAACCTCCATAAATAATATAACTTTAACTTAATAATAAAAATAAATGAGAATAGCTGAGTAATTACATACAGTATCTGCAATATTTCTAAATAGAAAAGCTGATTAATTAAAGGAGCATATTTTTGGGAACATTAAGGGTCTGTGACATTTCATACTACATAAAACTGTGCTTTTCTATCAGGAGTATTACAGTATATCCATTTTGATGTCACTGCAGAGATTATTATCTGGATCTGGAAGCTGTCTACATTCTAGACATCAAAGAGAACTTCATTTCAGTTGCGTTTTGAGTAGAGGATTTGATCAAAGAACCTATAATCAATCTCGAAGATCTTTCTTAGTTTCAGAGTTCTTTAAAAGGATACTGCATCTTGAAGAAGCCTTACTGTATATTCATGCAACTTAGGTGAATGTTTTAGAATTTCTACTGAGTTCAGGTTTAAATGCTACAGTAGTTTGTTCAGACCTGATATCAAGCTTGCAGTATTGTTAAGTACAAGATAAAAAAACACCAAGCAAGTACTATAAGATGGAAATACAAGGCTTTTCAAAGTACCTGCAGAAACATCCTCATGTGTATACATGTCAATGACATAGCGACAGAACTCAAACTGATCTAGCAGAGCAGAAGGAAAAGAAAACAATCAAAAAGTGAATGGGTGACTGACAACTCTGACTTAGGCACCCAGTCTGAGCATTAGCACACAGTTACAGAATCCAGCTTAAGCAAATTCTCACCACACAATACCTGTGCATTTCCTGGTGTCGAGCTAATCCACCACCAGATGATTAAAAAGCAAGTTGTCAATCCTTATTAATGTCAGTAGCTATGAAAAAATAATGTCAACCTCTTTTATGACATGAACATAAAATATAACTTCAGTATTAACTGAATAGTTTGATTCTTTAACAAGGCATGTACCTTATCTTTATCTAACATGTAGTTTATTTAACTCATGCAACAGACCTTATTTTGGATTAATTTTAGAGGTCACACTGGTTGTATAATAGTTGTTTCAATAATGGAACTTTTTTACTTTTTTTAGATGAAAGTAAAGCACAGTTTAATCACTTGAAACACAGCAACATGAACATGGGTTGGTGCCAAGCCATCACCATCCGGCCACGGTTGGCTATCAGTGTTTGATTTGTGTAGTTTGGCCAGAATAGGGCTTTTGGGAAATATAACATTGGTCCATGGCTGAAGCACATGATACACACTGCTGTACAAAAAAGCTTAGACATCTTAGTGACAAAATTAGGAGTTAAAATATATAAATGTAATGAGAAACAGCATTTCACTCAAATATTTTAGATTATTCTACTATTTTCTATTATAAAATTTTTGTTTATAATAAAATCTGAGGTCTTCTTCTTTTCTAGTGAGAAAAAACAACCAAGCTTGTCATTTAGAGGCATTTAATTCATAGTGATAAGAAACTTTTACAACCTGATCAGAACAGCTCAAGATAAACTGTGAGTAGCTTATTTGACATGTTGTAGTGGCTCACCCATCACATTTACCCATCAAAACCCAATTGAATCAGTTCCAAATATTGCTCATCATTAACTTGTTTTGTTACCCTCAAAGCATCAATAAGGCTAAAAGGCCACTTTTTGTTCATCTACCAATATTAATTCAAAGCCTAAAACAAGATGACTAAATTTAATTAGAAAATGTATTTAAATCATACAAGGAAAGGAATAAGAGTGAAAAGAATTGAAGTAAAATGTCTAAGACTTCCAAGCAGCAGTTAATATCATTATTGTTAAACAGTAAGGGATTTTTCATCTTTGTTTTTTTTTCTTATTTTTTCCTACTACAGCAGAAAAATGGAAAACATTGTATGTAATCTGTGCTCTTTAGAAGACACAATAACACATATTACACCTATTACAAAAATTCTGAATGTTAAATTACTGTATGTCTCCTCTATTCTGTTTTTTTTTTGTGGACATTAATAACATGAATATTAATAACCATTCAGACCCAATTTCCTCTTCTCTCTGAGCGGAAAATAATGACATATTCATCTTTGCTTTAGTTTCTTTGTTTCATTCCCACTACGCTGTGGAACTTGGCCTCCTCCCCATCTTTCGTGCTTTTTTTACCTTTCGGTTCCTTCTTGACAGGTTTCTCCTCTTTTGGCTTGGCTTTAGACTTTGCTTTTTCCACTGCCTTCACTTCTTTCTTGGCTTTCTCTACTTTCTTTTCGGGTTTCTGTTCTCTTTTCACCCGTTCTTCTTTTTTTTCAATTTTAGGTCTCCTCACCTCTGTAAACAAAAAAAAAACCATTCTTACTGATTGTGTGCTTGTGTGGTTGATTGTTGTGTATAACCGTGTTTTCTCTAATGTGATGTCATTTTGTTTCACTAACGTTTGTATTGCATTTACTGGATAAACTTGTATTGCAATACACATAGTTTCTTGCATTTTATTTAAGAGAGAAACAGACATCTCATGCATTCCTCTGCTTCTTGCTTCCTAAACTAACACATTATTCTAGTGAGAATTCGTGTGCCAAAATCATTCACAGGTTTTGAGGATTTTACTAATTAAGCTATGTGATATCGCCTTCCATTATTCTCATTTTATGTGAGTTTACAAAGCTGTCACAAGCAAAGTCAGCCTTCCTGCTGAGATACCAAGAAACACAAATTCCCTTCTCGATAGCTGTGGAGTTATGTTATTCTCCATAGAAATATAAACAAACTAGGGATCTCACTTGCAAAATCACTTGACAAAGCCGACAAAATATGTTGAGTTGAATGCAATACCAATCTGACTTACTTCTTCTAAAATACAATAGTTTCAATGTTGTACTGTATTCTGTGGAATTAATAGTTATTTTATGAAAAGACACCTACAGTATTAGCATTAAACCACACAAGACCATTGGGCACAGAGAGGGTCCTGCAAAGGGTACGTATAGGGTGTAATTTGCAAAAAGAGCCTATACAGTATCTAGCACTGGTTTCATATACTGTAAATTAAATGCCAAAACATTCAACAAATCCAGTTGTGCTACCTGGCATGCATAAAGTATAAAGTAAAATAGAAACACTAAATTCCTACTTCAGCTAAATGTAATGGGAACTATTCATGTAATGTCTGTTCACCCACCCCTTACTTAATTTACAGCTTTTAGTCTTTTTGTACTTTTAGAAAAGCTTCTAGACAATTTCCAGAGGTATTTTCTTCAATAATGCTTTCAGCCCTGTAGTCCAGTTTGAGTTCCTCTATGAAACTGCAGCCTTCAAAGCAATCCACAGTATTTTCAAGGCCGTGGACTGAGATGGTTAATTGTAATCATTTACCGAATGCTTATCATTCTGGTGCGACTGCCCCACTAACACAAAACATTGTAACAACATTCCAAAATGTTGCTGGAGGGTTGTGATTAGGTTACTTTAGGCAAAATGTTTAAGCTAGATCTTCAAAATGTTACAGGGTGGGAACAGTGTGGTAATGTCAGACATTGTGTAGATAGACTGTAAAAAGATATATCATTTCATTTATTTTTTTAAGATGTCAGAATTGCATAAAATCCCAAGGTGATAGGTTATGTTTGTCTTTGATAAAATATTAAAGAATGCTTCAGCAACATACACAGAGTACATACATTTTCTGCCTCACACTATTTCTATACTACTTTAAGTTGCAAGTATTTTTATGATATCACCACATTTGTTTGTTAGCTGGGATATGAAAGTAATAAATATATTGATATATTTCAGCCTTCATTCAACCTTCTACAAAACAAAGGCTACCATTGCCTGAAATGACAAACAAGGCCATATGATTACACAGCCTTCATCATGCTAACCAATGTGCATTAGAAACTCTTTATTAAATTATTTTCTTTTATTCCTCAACATGCTTTCATGGTTGAAAAAAATTATGTCTCTAAACTATGGTTGGAAAAACTTTCCAACTACTTTTATTCTTTTAATGGAAATCTCCAATAACTTTTGAATTGATTTTTTATGAACAAAAATGTATTTCATTTTTCAACCACAGGCTTTCAGCTTATTAAGTAATTTTTAAATGTTCCACTTGTGAACCGATCAACCATCAGTTGTCAGATTTTGATCAAACTTTTATTGTAATTCAAGATTTGGTCTTCTCAAACAATTCTTCTAACACATCTTGCCAAATCTAGGTCTTCACACCTTGAACAACAGTAGTTTAATTTTCTCCCGTGCTTGTCAATATTGGCCCCAACAAAGGTTTTTGTTGAATCATATTCACCATATGGAGTCATATTCCTATGGATTTTAGTTTTAACCATTTTGATATTATAAATTACAGATTTCTAATTATTTTTTTCAGCACTCAATGATTACGCATTTATTCTTTGTAATCTTGAAGTGGTAGTTTTCAGTCATTATAATTTTCAATAATCAGAAACGCCTTGGTTTCATACAAAACAGTGATTGCACAAATGCTTTTGTCAAAGTAATACACTGATTTTCATTTATTTTAATTTTATGCTTGTTAAAAAATCTATTTTTTAACCAAGTGTCTGCTTGAATTTCTATCTTTCATCAGTAAAAAAAAATTGAAATACAAAGATCTTCGTTTCTCCTTATTCATACTTTGTCTTAATACTTGTCCGCAAAAGTATCTCCTGGACAATCATATCCATTCACACTGTGAAATTATAACCAAAAATTATCAGCCATTTTATAGATAAATACATTGTTTTCCTTAAGGTTTTTTTGCATTAATGCCTTTTTCTTTGAGCATCAGCCAACAGTAAATGTTTTGTTACTTCAATAACACGAATGCCGATCAGTAATACAGATGTTAAGTATACTGATGGAAAAAGAAACTCACATGTTCTGGAATGAGAATACTAAAGTTATAGCTTATGCACTTTCACAAAAAGTTGTCAATTTGTTTCAAGCCCTCTGACCAGCAATACAGCTTGTGCAGTGAGGCATTGCAACTTGCCAATCATACGAAAGCTTGTTAGGTGCACTTTTACCCAACGAAATCCAGGTGGAACAATGCCTGATCAGGTCACCTTTACAAACGCCTTAATTCAAAGCTTAGGACACTGCAAGAAAAAGGCCACATTTAGTCAGTTTTCTGTGCATTCCATAATGCCTGGAATGTCACCAGAAGCAAGGGAGAGGGCCGTTGGCTCGCTGCAGGCAGGCATGTCATGTGCCAGCGTTGCCAGACACTATGTAGTAAGCCGCTCCACTGTTCCTGACTGCAGAGAAGGTTTCAGCAGACCAGCAGGACAGATGACCGTCCAAGATCCGATCTCCCTCAAGTGCCCACAACAGAGCAGGACTGACACATTAAACTGGTCCATCTGAGAGACTGTTTCTGATCAGCCCCCCGAACTGCTGCTGAAACTGCAGCAGACACAATGCCCGCATCAGTGACAGGACAGTGAGGCTCCATGCTGCTGGCCTTAGAGCGAGGCGACCTGTCAGAGGCCCTCTGCTCACACCTCCTAGATGTCACACCCGACTGGCTTGGGCCAGACAGAGGCTGTGATGGACTCATCAGCAGTGGCATCAAGTCCTCCTCATGGATGAGTCTCTCTTCAGCCTGTTCCACACAGATGGGAGGGCCAGAGGGTAGAGGAGGAGGTGTTGTGTTTCTTTTTTCCATCAGTATATATTCTGAAAAGAATGTCTTCATAAGAAAATGTTTTTGGTAGCAGAGCAATGTACTATAAAATCTGCCAAATTTTGCATGTGTTCAAAACAATGAACAATTGTACTTTGTACTTATGTCTTTTACAGTATGCTGTATACATTTTTACATTTTTCTGCTTCTTGTATACAGATATTTAATTCTTTATGCCTAAAGTTCTTAAAATGAATAATCACTTAATAATTTCCATTAATCAAGAAGACTCCTTTCAATGAAAAATGTTCGAAGCCTTGCAGAATAACTTATCCAAAGAAAAGTCTACTTTCTGTGAATAAAAACAAAACTTTGTCAGTGATAGAGATTCAATTAATACATTTTATTGACAGCTTTCTTGAGCAAGACATTGGGAGAGCAAGGTTTAACAGAGTACCAGAGGAATCTGTATTAAGACCACTGCTTATCCTAATACTATATATCTTAATGACCTAGAATCTGCTATACTGTATTAAGTATCTACTGTAACTGCAATAGGTGATACCAAAATAGGAGGATTGGGAAACACTGTTGAAGTTACAAAAGAACTCTAAAATGATTTAGATATAATTCAAGACTGGGCAAACAGTTAAAGTAGACAGGTATCAAAATCAGAATGTATAAATACAGTGGGGAACACTATGCTTAGAGATGCTGCTTATGAAAAAACTTAAATTTCTATGTTGACAATCATGTTCATGTTCTAGACTAGACAATGTAGGGAGCAACAAAAATAATTGTATGATATATTCAGTACTGTAGTTAAAAGTGTAGTGTAGTTCAAAGTAGTTCAAGGGATGTTGCATATAAATTGTAAAATACGTAAGTTAGTTTTTATTTAGAATATTGTCTGATTTTCTGGCCAGCACATTAATGAAAGATACTGCAACTCTAGAGTTAGTTGAAAGAATAAAATAGTAATTAACAGATACATTTCTGATCTCAGAGGACTGCAAAACAGGTTAAAAGAACTCTCTGTGAAGTATGTCTCTTTGAGAACATTTTGAGGGGACATACAGTATTTAAAATTTAAAACAAGAGATACATCTTTATTCAAGGGCTAGTGGGAGTTTAGAATGAGCTACCAAGCCATGTTTGTTAAAGTGGATACCATGAAGTCTTCCTCTATATGAGATCCCCTATCCTCAGCTACTGTACAAGGAACCAATTGACCTAAGTTGACACCTTTCTTATTTTCGTCTCTTTATAAATGCAAAGGAAAATCTAATTATTTAGTTTAGACCCATTTGTTGAAGGAGCAAAGTAAAGGTTAATTCCACACTGTGAAGAAAAAAAGAAGAAATACTGTACCATGTTTCGCCTGCTTAGCCTACTTCACATGTGAGCTTCACACTTCACACAGTATATTTATTAAACATTTGTTGATATTCTAGGTGCTTCTTTATTGCCTGTGTGGTTTAGAATTTAAACGCCAGCTTTTTTGACACAAAAACAAAATTATCACTGCTTTAATCAGCAGAACATAAACTACTGTGAATCCAATTATAGTACGCATTTAGCTGTAATGTCAATAAGTGCACGGAGGCATGAAAGAAATCAGAAAAATAAGTAAAAGGTTACATAAAAAACAGTCCCCAGCAGAAATAAAGAAATGCCCGGGGAACACATTTTAATTATTTTAAAAACACTACAGACTTTAGAAATTGGAAAGACACAAATAGTCCTAAATACAGCCTGGAACAGTGTTTGTGTTACAAAATGCCACATTATAAACTGTGTATGTTCTTGAGTGCTTAAGTGCACTCTCAGGGAAGATGTATTCTTTCTTGTCCTCACATGTCATTAACGAAATGCATTATATCTACCTTGGGGAAGGGGAGATCATTCCATCACTTGGTCTTTGAGACCTTGAGGAGGAGGAGGTTGTACACTAGCTGTGGCTCTCAGGTGAGTGGATACAAAGCTCTCTGCAGACTCTGGAGTTCAACTCTAGGGTCTCCAGTCTCTGTAGTTCACAGCCTGGAGGCTTCATGACTTATATTCCGTACCACAGATTTTTCAGTTTAGCTACCAGGTGAATTCCTGTTAACTCTTACAGTACATTAAATGCTTTTAGCCCTGTGATAAAACAGAATGTGTCTGTTAATTAACATACAGTAGTGTGTAGTCCAAAGTTAACTGTGGATAATTTCACTATTAGAGCATTGCTGGGATATCAATCGAAAGTGTGTCCTTATAAATACTAGTCAGCAGCATTACCAACTAGTAGCCTGGTTTTGTCAGATCTCAGAAACTAAACAGGACTTGTCCTGGTTTATCCCAGGAAACCATATTGCTGCTGTAAGTAGTGTTGCAGGAGCAATTGCTGGCACTCTGGCTTCCTGACAAAAACATCCAGTCCATTGCCCACTGATGACTGGAAACACTGCGCTTTAGGACACACTGTCCTTTGGATGAGATTTTAAACTTTGATCTCGACTAGTTGGGCATTAAAGATGTCATGGCACTGTTCCTAAGGGTAGGGATGTTAGCTCCAGTGTCCTACCTCAGTCTTGCTCAATCTACTCTGTGTAAACCCCCCCCTTAATTCAACTGCCAAACGGTTTCTCATTACTCCTTTACTGTGTAAAGTGTTCTGGGATCCGCTGGAAGGAAAATGCTTTTTTAAATGCAAGGAATTTGCTGTTTATGTATAGCTTCATGTGCCATATGAAAATAACTATTGTTATGATGACATTGTTTTAACCAGTGTTACCAGTGCACTGAGGTCTTCTTTCTGTAGTTGTCCTTTACCACGTTATTTCTGTACTTGCTTGAAGTAAATGCTGCACTCTTTCTCTCCCCCCGTCTGTGTGACGCTCCCTGTCTGCCCAGCTTCCCCGAGCTCTAGCCACCCTCAGTCTTCACAGTCCTGCACTGGCAAAGCCAGAGTCGCTGCTCCCTGGAAACTCCACTCCCTACTGCTCGTTGGTCTCTACACCCGGGTCCCACCTCCTGTCAGACACCGCTGTCGCCGGACGCTACTACACAGACATGTCAAAATCCCTGCTGCCTGCCGCTAGAGTCATAATCACATACAAATGATCGGTCTGGATGAAGTACCTTGCTCAAGGTTACAATGTATAATTAATGTATCATTAGCTCAGCCGGCAATATCCTTGTTGAGCGACACCGGAGACCCGGGTTCGAGGCCATGCGGCGAGGGTACAAACCTGAAAACCGATCTCACTACAATATTTTTGGGGGCGGAGCGGTGGCTCTATGGCTAAGGAGCTGCACCTGTGGCTGGAAGGTTGCCGGTTTGTACAGTATCCCGCGACCGGCAGAGGAATCCTATTGTGTTGGGCCCCTGAGCAAGGCCCTTAACCCCAGCTGCTCCAGGGGTGCTGTATAAATGGCTGACCCTGTGCTCTGACCCCAAGCTTCTCTCCCTGTCTGTGTACCTCATGGAGAGCAAGCTGGGGTATGTGAAAAGATAAATTCCTAATACAAGAAATTGTATAGGGTTAATAAAGTGATCTTATCTTATCTATGCAAGTAAGAATTTTTTTATCATGATATCCTGTTACTCAAGCCTTTTTATTTTTAAAATATTTCAGTTCTGTGATTTTGACAGTAATGCAGTAAGAGAATAGCTTGAACAGAATAATAACTTGTACACAATTTACCTTTAGGTGGAGCTTTCTTTTCATCCCTGGCTTTACTTTCTTTTGCATCTTTGACCTTTTTAATCACTTAAAAAAAAGGCAGACATAAAATTAACAAGAAGGAAAGGGGTAAAAAATATGCAGTGTACATAAATATAGTAAAAATAATTTGACTTTAGCCCTATATGTTGTTCATTCTGATATGCGAGGAAATGAGCTGCACAGAAATTATGCCAAGGAACATCTTTGTGTCTTTAAAGCATCAAGTCTTTTGTGCTTAAAGCAGAGAAGGACAGTAATTTACACATCCAAATGAAAAGAGAGCCTGACTTAGTTAAAATCAAACAAGCTTAAGAAAGAAAACATATTAGAGCATTTTGTTCTTCCTTATAATGCAGAGTGCTCAAAAGGTCATATTGTTAGAAGCAATGAAAAACAAATTGGGAAACTGAAAGTGGAAAAAAGCAAGGACAAAATTTATTCCTACCTGTGTGAGCTGGTAAGGGGAACAAAAGGAAAACACTTATTAGAGAAACTCATAATCTGCACATTGAAAGACAACTTTAAAAAACATCATCAGTGAATCCCATTTCAGAAAACTGTGACATTAACGGCTGTGATTATGCATAATGCATTTTCTGTGCTGCTGCCATTGCTAATAATGAAAGATACACCTATTATTAGCCCATAATTCAATTTTCCATGTTTAGTTGTCATGGATCAAACTGAAGGACGTTTTCCACTGTCAAAAACTAGCATCAGTTCTGGTCAGCCTGATCATGTTTTAAACTACTAGCTATATTGCATTACCACCTATATACAGTACATCACATGATGATTTGATATCTGGTTTAACCTGGACAAAATGCCCAATTCTGGTGCACTTAACTGGTAGCTGAGGACCTGTTTATTTCTGGCTCTAAACCTAAACTGACTGTTAATCAGAAAGCCAGTATGTAGAGGACACATAATCTTGTTAGTTAAAAAATACTAGGAGAGATAGCATGTGCAGTAGAAAATTGTACAAAATTACTACAATATTAGCTGTCAAATGGAACTGGAACAAATGTATTAAGAAATCAAGCAATACATCATAAACCAAATTTATTTCCTATTGTACAGATTAATATAAAGCTTCTTCCTGTGATAAATATCTTTATTTTTCCACTAATCATATTGTAACTTATTGTTCAACTGAGACAGCGGGTGTAATTTAATTGAGAAACTAAACTGACAAAATCACTTCAAAGATTATGTTTTATGTTTATCATTGTGACAGATTGTTGATGCATTTTTTTATATTATGAAATATAATCTCAATAAGCACCCTTGGCAACCGAAAGACAATCCTGTCGCCTTAGCAACCTCTGTTGTTTTTTATATAAACACAAACCTCATCATTAGATTATTTTCAAACACTATGCAGAGCCCTGAGATTTTTTTACTCCAGCCTTAAAATATCCTTATCTCTCACTTACCTTTCCGTATGCCAGCCAAGTCAAAGGAAGTCAGTTATTAAATAATACATAGTTTATTGTTTACTATGACTTCCCTATTTCCATACAGCACCTTTAATGCAGAAATGTCAGGTTAAATTAAATCTTCAAACGTCCGTATTTTCTTTTTGTCCTGTTATGCACAGTTCTCCATTCACACAAAATTATTGTTTATATTTCACATCTGGATTAATCACTGCAGAACATTTTATAGTGTAGGTCTACAACTGTTTGAAAACCAGATTTAGTCATCTTCCAGAATATCTTGCATTTTTAGTAATATTATGTAGCAGGTACTGTATGTTCAAAACAGCTGTGGCTGAGTTTAAAGAACTGGGTCTCTGCAACAAACTTTCTAGAACAACTGATGTGAATTATTTGTGCTGTCAGCAACATTTAATCCAAATTGAGCAGACGCTAAGAAAGTAATCTTGCAAAATCTGTCTTTGTTTTACCCGAGACATTGTCTAGTTGTAGAACAAAGTATAGTACATCATCTCAGAAAGATGTCATTGCTTTAAAAACACAGCATACAGTATACAGTAATTCACAAGCATACCGTATGATCATGATTGCTAATCTCTGTTTAATTGTATAAGGTAATGCACGAGCGAACACAATTACAGTATGCTACTCTGACATTATTTGAATGAGTTACTTGCCAAACCATGTGCAATGAATTTCAAAAATAGGTTGGTGAATCACACATACAAAAATAGAGAATCCTACTCCATGCCTCCTTCATGGTATCCAAGATGATTCCCAACTCCTTTTTCCTATTTGCCATCATTCCTTTTTTTTTCTTTTCGATATTCTTTCTTAAAATTGATACCATAATGTACACCTGTGCTAGCTAGGCTGTTGGTCACATTCTTATACTTTATTCTGGTTTAACCTATAAATAATATGGTAGAGGCTAAATGTAATGTTTGGCTATCAGATCTGTTTGAGTGTATTCAGTGTTCATACCTATATCATTTTTATTTCAGTTATTTATCATAAAATTACCTTTTGGCGATAAGTAATTTTCCCCAGATTCGTATTCTCACATTGCATGCATTGCTGCACTCCTGCTTAAACTACAAAATTACACATGATGTTCATGAACACTTTCCTTTTCTGCCTGCCCAGCACAGCATCAACTGTATTCCCATGCAGTTCAGGTGAGTGAAACTGAAACCCTTCTTTTAAATTACACTTTAATGTGTGTCCCCAGGGTTATTAATAATAAAATGCTCCTTCTTGAAACTTTACCAGCGACTCTGCAAGGTCACTGTAAGTGCATCCACATGTGAACTCACACATGCCCAGACTTAATATTTTGGTGTTTGTGGCCCTTTTATTTACAGGCTTCAATCCACGCAGGATGCAAATACCAAATTCCAGATTTCCTAATCACAATGTAGTTTTATTGTTCTACTTTATAAGCATGTTATTTTATCTGAAGATTTAAGTCATATTGTTTGTCCATCTGTGTTTCAGAATGGAGAAACTGTATTTTTGGAAATGACTGTAGGCATCACTTAGAGTGCAATAAATACAGCTGAGTGCACAAATTATGAACATCTATATCTATATATCTATGGTGACCCAAGGAGACAACAAAATCTGGAAGAGTTTTTCACCTTCATAGATCCATCTGGGTCAATTAAAATTCAACATCTTTTGAGGCTTAAGGACATCAGGAGCCCAGAGCCTACTGGAATTAAGTTACTGTATAAAGGGGCTAATTTGCAAAAGATTCTAGTGTGATTTGAAGTTCAAGTTCAAGTTCATTTGTCAGTCTAGCCATATACAAGTATACAGAGGAGCTAAATATCGGTTTATGGTGCGAATAGAGACAGACACCGACAAGACAATGCTATAGACAATGTAGACATAGACATTTCTGACAGGGTACAGGGTACATAAAGGGCAATGTGCATAGTGTATATGCACATTGTGCATAACATGCAAGTGTTTAAGCCAAAGATATGGGTCATGTAACAAAACCAATCTGAAAGCCAATGTGCAAACAAACAGTGAACATGTGACGAACATGCTAAATGCATGTGCAAACAGTCAGGGAAGAAGGAACTAAAGAAGGTAATGATTTGCACATGGTATTCGCAGAAAACTTCTAACTACAAGGCTTCTAGCTTGCGTATGGATTCAAAAGATTGAAAAGCGAATATAAATAGCTGAGATCCATCTTCTGAAAGCTGGTACGCAGCATGAGTGGCTTATCTAAATGTGGAGTCATTCCTTGAGGGAAGATGCTGTTATCAAATGAAATATGAAAAATCTTAGTCTCAGAGCCTGAAGGACAACAATAGTGAGTAATATATTATTGCACAATTTAATAATATAGCTTTAAATTAGATTTCATTTTCTCCTGAACAGACACTGTCTTTCCTGCATTACTCCACATAGTCCCTCTCTCTCGCTCTCTCACCCTTGTGTTTTAGTCTGTTCTGCCTATATATGGTGTCGTTACACCCAGACATCCATTATCCTGAGGTGGACCTTCTGATAAGGAGCATAACCACGTACAGTACGTTAATTAAATGTATGTAGCTATACGAATAATATGTAAATAATTTATTTTGAAGACATCATTATGAGGGAATGCAAACATTTCTGAATGCAATGAGAATTATGCACATGTTTTGTAAAGGTGTTTTTTTAAGTCTTTGCAAATGACACCGAAGATGGTTAAAGCAGTGGCAATAGTTAAGTCAATGCCTTGGGAGAAGGTTTTGAAGTTTACGCAGAAAAGAGAAATTAAATGTCACTACTGGAGGTAATCGGAAATGGGATTTATACTGAGAAACAGAATTCCAGATATAGTATATTGTCAACATTGGAAATAAAATAAGCAATTTCACAGCTTTTTGTTGAAGGAACAATTTTCATTTCAGTCAACTCAAAACATGTTACTGCAGTTCTCTGAAGTGCAGAAATATGGTATCTCCGGAGTCTCATTTTGCCCAGAGCTCACAGGTGTCATCTCACAGCTTGTTAGAGGAGCTTTAGAGAGTGAAGGTGACCTTGTTGTGCTGTGGGTTACCAGTGTTTACAGTATTGTTTCACTCAAACATAAGGTGAGGCATTTCATCAAGGACTATCACTGTGACTTTCACGTGCACTTGTCTACTCTACTGTCTCAGAGGAATCATCAGAAAGGCACTGGGGTTGAGATACGTTTTCCAATCTTTTCTGCCCTCTCCATGGGTATTTTGATAATCTGCAGTCTAGTTTTCATCATCCACCACAAGTGCTTGCATGGATGACATTTTCGGTCAGTTGCAGGAGGAATATTGATCTTGTGTGACCTGGAGGAGCTTATTGGATGGCCCTAGATTTGATTTAAATATCCCTTGACTGAATCAAGCTTATAGAGTCTGCTGATGAAGAAAAGGAAAGTACAGATATGTTCTGTGTAGTGCTACAGTATATCAGGTGATAACAGTCAAGGAAAATCTTTGAAGAGCCTGTGTAAAATGTTAAATTGTTCTCTAGGGGATCATAAAAGTACCAAGGACAGTAGAGAAAAACTGGAATTATAATTTTGCCTTTTGAAAAAAGCAGGGTTGGCAAGACAGTTCAAGATCACTATCTATTCAACCGTTGGAGATTTTGAAAAGAAAATCAATAGCCATTGAACCTAATGATTTGGTCTGCCAAGGAAACTTCAAATGTATGTTAAGACCTATAATGTATAACTGTCATTTAGCGTCATAACACAGGAGTATAAGTTAACAGAAATTAAGAAAGTACAGCAGCATAGAAACTCTGATGACACCAAGGTATATTATGCGACAGTGAAGACAGGAAATAAGTGGAAGACAGAGGAGGAAGGGACTTTGGCAGAAAGCAGGCAGATTTCATTCTATAACTTATCTCTGTGTATGTATACAGATATTCATGTAATGCATTTACTGAAAGGGAGAAGGGAAAGAGGGACATGGAAATTGCAGGAAAAGAGGAAAAGTGAGAAGAGTGCAGGGATCAGATGGGATAGAGTGGAATATAAGCTAAATGTAAAAGATCTAAGGGGAACCCTGGAAACTAAATGTTTTATGACATACTTCCAAACCACTTGAATCTTCCAATGGGAAAGTTAGTTTCACCAGCCTGTCCACTTTGCTTGACAAAATGGCACCATGGAGTACAGATTACTGTACAGAGACCCCTGAGGATGATGCTGTCAGTGGTGACATGACACAGGTCTGGAAGAAGTAGCTGCAGTCATTCAGAATGGAACAGAATCTGATTCGGCTCCTAACTGGACAGCCAGGCCTTTTATTATCTTTATCAGGCCAAACATCCCAAGAGCATTTGAAGTTCAAATGACTTCATAGTAGCAAGAGGCTGGGACATGCACATAGGTCAAGAGAGAGTTTTAAATTTCCCTCGAGAAATTTCATAGATATTTTGTTCAGAACATAAGAAAAGCTACACGTGAAGGGAGCCAATGCTGTCCCTTTAGTTTGTTTGAATGCTAGTACCCAAGTCATCCAATGATCTCATCCAGTCGTATCTTGAAAGAAACCAGGGTATCAGCTTGCTCAACAAAATAACTTGTTCCTCACTCCCACAACCCTTTTGTATAAAACATATCTCCTGTTGAAAAACACTTTTCATGTTGAATTCACAATTTCAATCATGTCACATTTTCCATTTGGTTGACATTGTCATTGACTTTAAAGATTTTGAATACTTAAATCAGGTCTGCTCATACTGTTTTTTGTTCATGAATGTTTATGAAAAAAAGATACAGTGTTTGTGTTAAAACAGCTAAACACATAGCTATGCTTTCTTCTTGAGAAGACTTTATCAAAGAAAAATGAGAAAAGAGAATTGGATCAAGTGGATCTAGTAATGGGGTGTTGAAGAATAAGACATTAGCTGAGAGAGGTGAGGAGAATTTGCAATAAATATCTGCAGACATCATAAGGCTCACTTGGTATTACAGGGGACACACATAGAAAAGTGTAGTGGAGAGGTAGCATGCTATATCAGGGGTGGGGCTTGGTCAACCTACAGTACCTGGGTCACCTGCGCAAGAGGGTTTCATAACACCTGTCATGTCTAGGTACTGATCACTGGTGACAGTGATGTATTATCTAATGTACAGGTGGTTCCCTACATACAGTACATCAGGGTTAGAGACCAGAAAGTCAAGATGCATAGTGAAACAAAACATATAAGGTTTATTTTACCCGTAAGAATAATCTAAATATGGAGGGTTTGGGACTGCATATACTTTGCCTAGCGACTTAAAGCAGGAGGCTTTTCCTTTAATAATTAATGTACTAGAGCCAGGTTAAGCTCCATGAGTTAGACTGAGTATATGTTTCACTTGCAGCTAAACAAATACAATACAGAGGGCCCCTTATAAATCCAGGTTATATTCCTAAATCATACGATTTATAGCAAAACAACTTAGAAAGGGTCAGTAATATCCATATTAAGGGTATACACATTAAATGTACTTATAACCCAGAAAAAAAAACAATGAACAGAAAAAAACGTCTTTTGAATTGTGGTCTCATTGAGTCATTCACTGGTTTGGGGTAGATTTTTTCCTACACGCAGTTCATGCACTTAAATTTAGAGATCTTGGGCCTTGATCCACTGGTCATAAGAATCCAACTTTGGTTCTGGGGTATGATTTATAACCTAAGGTATGTGTAACAGAATTTGTTGCAAGAAAAAGTTTTAAAGTTATACATTTCTTTTCATGATATTTTCTAATTTGCACAGACCACCTTCATTGCTGGTTTTTGGTTTCTTGGAAAAAAAAATGTAGTGTAAGTGCAAGGAATTAAATTCCATTAATTTGTCAATGATGGAAGTACATTACAACTTATAGCAGAGCTATTTCTAATGGAGACAGCCCTATCTAAGAGGCATGTACTGTATGTAAGTAAAGGGGTAATATAAAATTTGTAATGCCAACATGGCAGTTTAGTTAGCGTTTTTATACAGTACAATCAGCTTTGAATAAAAGTATATATTTAAATGTATATTATATATTATAGTATTCTTGTCATACAATAACAGTGATGGCAGAATTTCAAGCAAATCAACAAATAAATGTTAATATATCATGGCATTAATTTAACTAAAGTATGTAATTATTTTTAATTTTTAATAAATATACTGTACCTCTATTTAATTCTTTTACACAGATTGAAGAAAACACTTGCATGCAAATAATGCTTAAATCTGTTGTCAATGAAAGAACATTACCAATCATCTTTTACAAGTATCAATGATAAGGGTATTTCATGAAAGTAAAAACACTGTACTTCACCCACCTTTTCTTTTCAATGGATGAACTTCACCTATGATTTAAAAAAAAAAATTATAGAAATTATTATCGGTACTAAGCCAAGCACTATTGATGTAAGAAAAACACTTAGCAAAACTGTTACACCTGATCAACCCCACATTCCAGAACATTTACATTAAAAAAACTAACTGTTTTTAAAAACAAAAACCTACATTAAAAGGAAACTATCAAACACAAAACAACCATAAGAAAATTGTCTTTTAATATTGAGTTGTTTACAACATACTGTATCTTCTGTTAATATTAACTGTTGACACTACGCAGGTGCCATATACAGTATATACAGTATAATAAATCAAAACACAATGTTTAATTTAGAATAAGAGTTTATGTGAAGGGCCTACTGCCCAAACCATTTAATTGTATTATTAATATAAATTTTACTTAATATTAAACATTAACATTACATTGTCTTTATAATAATCAATCTCTTTCTTGCCAGAACTAAGACATTAAGGTCTGTCTAACGTGTCATTTTTAAAACAAAATATCTATTTGTCCTGTTTCCCAGAAAGGGAAAAGACCATGCCAAAGAAGAAGGACAATATTCCTCTGGAAATATTGAAGATTTCACACTTTAAATATACTGTAATTTGTTAAAGTACCATGAATTACTCTTATAAAAAAACCAAAAACATTTACAAAGCAGAATTAAACTATTCTGTTAAAAGATGAAGCATCAAGCCAAGCCTAGTTTGAGACAAAACGTTAAAAGATAAAAAAGAAAGCACACCCAAAAATCGTGGAAATGCCGTCCAGAAAAAAATGCTATATAGATAGTAGAATCAACTGATTTCTTATGTTTTACATGGAAAGATAAAAGGAGTAGGAATTACAGTCACTGTTTATATTCATCAGTTTGTTTTACCATGATTACAGTTTGACTCAACAACTGAATGATAATTTTCTTTTAAAGGTAGGAGTCTTTTTGGGTTTCTTATTTAAATACATCGTCACTATAAGGACTGAACTCAGCTTGTGACCCTGTTCTGGATAAAGCAGTTTAGCAAATGGATGGATAGTGTTATGCCAGGGGGCTGACCTTCACCTGAAGGGTGTGATCCAGGCAAGTTCACACTGTTTTTCCCCTGTCACTCCTGGAGTGGTGCTTTCATGCACCCACTCATCTGGGTTTCTAAGACACAAGGAGTAATATCTTGGCTGCTTTTGCTCACTCTGTCAGAGCTATTTCACTCACTAATTTCCTCTTAGCCCTCGTCTTGCAGACTTTCAGGCTCAGAGGCCTATACTCATGCTCATGACACATCGCCCTACACGTCATCACAGATCCTCATATATCCTGTTCACATGCACACACCTTGGCCCTTCAGTAACCTCCTCCGAGGTCAGACTCGAGGACAAGACTAATCTCTGCTGATGTTGCTTACCCTCACTCGTGGACTCGGGAGGCTCATCTCACATCTCATAACCTCCCAACACCTCCTCCCCGCGTCCTCTCTCATACCCGACCACCACTGCCTTTACTCACGACTCAAACTTTGTCAGAGGCCTGCAGCCAGGTAGGCACTTCGCCGACTCTCTACTTCTTGCCACAGCTTTCACAGCTCACAGCTTTCTGCGCAACTCTCTCTCTCGCGCACAGTCTGCGCTGTCTTCCCACTTACCTGCCACACTAGACACCCAAAGAGCTGTAACACCCTCTCACACCCTCCCTAGGGTGGTGCTACCAACTTGAAGTCAGACTAGAGGACAGCAGCCAGATAAGGTCTATTCTGCTACCTGATAACTCATATTGCCAGGGTGAAGGACCCTCTACTCCACCCTGGAATCTTCACATACCACCTCATGATTGCTGCTGTAAACATAAAGCACACTCCCTCAGCAGACAATCGGAGACAGCCCTGATCTCTCCCACTCTAATAACAGGCCATCTTTTAAATACTCTGGGGCCCCTTCAGGTCCCTCAATCTCACTCGCTGCCCCTTCCGGGGGAGAAGATCTTTTACATTGTTACCACCTTCCTAAATCCCCTGTTCCCCTCTGGAACCATTGCGGGACCTCTTCCCCTTACAGGAAAGTAAAGCTGCAGCCTGCTAGCTCCTCTTTTAACACAACTCATATCCTGTATTCAGCTGTGAGCCTTCTACAGAGTCTGCAGCCGCTGCGCATGGGGCCGTCTGCACTCGCGCAATGCAGCCTCACTCCCTCGCACACAGAGAGCAGCAGTGTCTCACACCCGCTGCCCACATGCAGATACAGAGTGACCTGTTTTCTCTCTCTCATGGCTTCAGCCTGGCTGCCGTGCCTCAGTCGGAGTTAGGCAGACACAGCCTACAAGGACCAGCACCTCACTCATTCTGATGTGCTCACTTCTGTGAATATAAAACACGAGACCTGTTCTTGTGTCTTCTCTGCCCTGGCACTAGCCCGGGACTGACAGCCTGAACTCTTCTTCTCACAGGGTAATATTCATCCTGCTCTTATAGACATGCCCACAGCTGTGTCTTGTTAGTTTACAGACTTCCTTCAGCTGTGGTTGCAAAGCATTGAACATGGGTTGAGATTTTAACCACTTTTTGGTATAATTGGGAGTTAATTAGTAAAAAAAAAATGGAAATAGGCTTGTCTGTTGAAACATTGACAATTATTAAATCAAATTTGTTTTGGAGCATTGTGTCCCTCTAGCTGACTCTACTATTTATACGAGACAAAACGTCCCCATGTATTTAAAAACAAAACTTGATTCATGTCAATTGTGTGCAATGGAATACTTATGTAATTAAAAATGCATCAGTGAAAAGTAAGAAGTACCTTCCTCGACCCCCAATCTCTCATCTTTATCCTCTTCTTCTTGTACATCCTTCTGATAACTTTTTTCGGTTCCTACTGAACCAGTAAAGTCTTCATTGTCTTCAAGCTCACTGCCATCGTTAGTACTGTCACCGTCTGTTCCAGTGCCTATTTGTTCTTCCCCTTCATCAACAACAATGTTTGGTTTTATAGAAGCGCTATTAAGAAATTAATGCAGATGTTTGCCTGAAAACAATTATCTAAAACAATCAAACGTATTGTCCGGCCTCCATTTTCATTCTCTTGGGATGACAATAAATGAAGTATTACTGCATTTTGTCACTGCATCACCTATTTACCTAATTTTACATTCTGCCATTACTGGATGTCACCTGTCTGCATCTTGTAATGCAAAGTGCAATATAAGCAGTTTGCCAAAGGTTTTCCAATAGAAATTAAGACCTCCTAAATGACCTGAGGCCTGTTTATATCCCTAATTTATCCATTACCAAGATAGATCTGATTTTGACAGTGCAATTAATATTCAATTATGAAAAAATAACATATTTAATTATATCTAATTATATTTAAATATAATCTAAATTATGCAAATAATATACACCAGGTATAATAGGTATTAACCTTTAAGATATAAAAGCAGGCTGAAATAGACTGCAGTTGAGCAATGAACAATGTTTTGTACACCTGACATTTTGAAATACATCTTGAAACTAATATATGTATCTCAGATTATCTTCTTTATTCTCTGATTTTGAATCAAAACATTGGTGAATCTGACACACACTGGCATAAAATTTCTTAATTTGTGCTTCACAAATAGCACCTACTATGGATTTCACACAGAAGTTCTTCATCATTCCAAGGAAACAAAATGGTACATGGTAAATAATCCAGTAAAACATGTCTGTGAAAGAAGAAAATATTGAGTGCAAAACTAATGGAGATGTACTGTGCTGTTTTGAGGATGAGTTGTTTTGAAAGACTGCAGAGATGAGTCAGTCTGTGCTGCCCAATTTAAACTGGCATCCTTTTTTTTCTGAGCACTAGAGCTCTTTTGCAGCTCAGATGGGATATTAAGAAATACTAGTGGGGAAAAAAAGGTGACAGTGGGTTGTAGAAAGTCACTGATGCATTTCTGACACATGGTTGGCCTTGTGTCCAAACTTTCTTGAAACAGGCTGTGTAATGTTGCTATCACCAATGGAAGTGGCAATTGCTTTATTTGTGTTAGTTTACTGAAATGGCTTTATGTAGACGAACAGGAAGACAGCCAGCTCTTGTGCAAGATGATGCAATTCCAGTGCTTATTAAAAACACAGCCTTAATTGATTAGTAAGACACATTAGTGTATTGTAGTTTTATTAAGGAAAGGAAAATACAACAAAAAGTAAAGTCCTGCAAATACATATTTTAAAGTAAAATATATATTTTAATTTAAGGAAAACTTGTATAACTAGGATTTTCTAAAATTTAGAATCCTTAATTTACAAATACTGTACATATCTTTTTATGATTTTCAGCCAAGTAATGCATTTGGTCAGGACCATTAATCCCTATATATAATTCTCTCCCTTCTAAATTAAATTAATTTATATTTTAATCTTAAATTAGCTGACCAACAGCACAATAAAAAAGAAAAGACAAACCTTTCCTCTTCAGTGGATGTTCCGTGTCACCTAAATTATAAGAAAAACAAGTCAGTGCAAGAAAGGGACCCACAAAATAGATGTTCTGAAATATTTATAAACACATAATAAATTATATATGTGAAATAGAACAGAGAAAAAAAGACTTGTCCCTAGATAAAAGCAGTTTATTTTCCTCTGGATTCATTTAATATCCTGAATCCTGTAATTAAATGCAATATCTATCAGATTCAACTTATACTGTAGCTACTATAATAGTAAAATTTAATATGAGCTTATTCATGAGGATCATTACTCTTGAAATACAGTATAGGAAATTAATGTCATCTTACTTACTAGAAGGTTCTCTAGGAAAGTTATATTCAGATTCTGTGCATCAGCTAATCATTAACAAATTTGCTGTATTTGTTGAAAGAAAGATACATGTATTTTAGTTTGAAGTACATGCCACCTGTTTTGCAAACATGCAAACAAAATAATCATTGTGCAAACATTAATATTTCCAAAAGCATGTTAGTCTTATGTTTAAGCACTTGCAGGCACTGGGTTCAGTAAATCTGTCTCATCATTTTAGTTTTTGTATTGCAAGGAGAGAGAATTACTGTAAATGTCTGATTAAAAATTATTCCTCTATGTGTAATAGAAACTCTTCAAATAGTCATTTTAGTAATATATTTTTTCCATGGTATTTTGTGAACACTGAAAATACTAATCATTGGAGAGACATATTCCTATACTGTGGGCTGGATGCAAAGGGAATTTATTTCAAAGATGATGAAATCAGCCATTGGGAAAGTAAGCACTAGTATGTTAAACAAACTAGAACTGAAAATAAGGTGTATAGAAACCATATAGATATGGATCTGATTTATTTCTGATTACATTTTCCCTCCCAGCTCCCTTACCACCTTAACCTGGTGTGCTTCCAATACTGCTGTAGATTGATTATAAAAAGATGTTTTTCTAAGAAAATTGTGAATTCTTTAGCTAATTAACCAAAGCATGCAGAGCACGATATTCCGACAAAGTGGAATGAGTCTCAAAGACTGGAAAAAATGCATTATTATATCCCTCATGGAATGTACTTTCTCTATATATACAGTCAATTCAGGCTGATGAGTCATCTGTAGTTACACTGCTAGAGATTATTTACTCACCCCAGCTGAATGGTTTTTGAATCAGTCAGTGTGAAAAATGTGTGATACTTGCCGCAGTTTTGACAGGGAAAGAGTTCCCTTGCATCATACTTTTCAAATTGATTTCTGTTAAAATGTTATGAACAAATAATCAAAATAGGCAAAATATCACCAAAACACTCTGTCAGTTGTCTGTAACTTTAAAGGAGCATGAAAATCATCATTTCTAAAGTTCTGTTCAGCTGTAAACTGTGGGTTTGTGTTTCTCTTGGGTATTTTGCATTAAAGGCTATTCTACCTGTTTGCAGTATAATGAAGTGTTACACACAAACTTATTATAAAAATGCACGAAGCAAAAACACTTGTACTGAGGAACAAAAGAAACAATGTTACAGTATGTGTTGGATGTGTGTATTAAGAAAAATACAGTATACCGATTTTGGATATTGATTAAATGTTGTGATGTCATTTTGAATTGCTCATTCATAATTGACCACTTGAGAAAGACAATTATGACCAGGTATAGTAATATATTATAGCTATCTATCAATATTATGGTGTATTATAATCAGTCAATGATATTGTAGGTTGTGGCCTGGGAGTTTACAAATAATAGCACCTTGTCGCAACTGATCGGCTATCATCAGTCTTTGTTGGTCCTTTGGGGTTCATCTCTGTGATACTTTTCACATTTTCAGTTCAGTTCCACTGCATTATTAACTGCAGGAGCAACACACTGTTGCACACCAACAGTTTAAGTGTGAGGAGGTAAATAATCAGTCATCGTTTCCAGGCCAGGTGAAGACTCTGGCCCAAGTACCTTGTTGATCATCAACACACAAGAACAGGGTGGTCATCTAAGCAGCATCAAGTACCAAGTGTTCTTTACAGTGATAATTTAAGATTTTGTCTGGAGAGCAGTGATGAATGTCAGAGAATGTGGTGCAGATGTGCACAATAACACACTGATTGTTGTTGTGTATAACAGGGCTGTCAATGGGAAGGTCCCCACGTGATGCTCTGTGCAGGATTGCATAGTTGCTACAGATCTCTGCTCATAGCGATTGTTGGCAGCCTGACGCATGGCACTACATTATTTGATGAAGGACCAGGACCTCGCCTGCAGCCCTCCCTGTGAGAAATTACAACATTGCACAAGACACACATACTGTACGTCCTTTTGCTGCTTGTGTGATGTCTTTCTTGCAAGATAAGAAAGTGATGGTTCTAATGTGGATATCCTACTCACTTGAACTCCACTGAACATTTACTGGATGAGCTGGGAAGACCTTGAACGTGGAGGCCAGTGAACAGAGGAGTGGGACAAATCCCACCAGACAGCACTGTGTTTGCAACCTGCTGCAAAGCATGCATCATGGATGTGCAACTTGTATTGTTTCTACCAACAGCCACAAACACTACAACCCTGTTACTTTTAGGGCAGGGAGCCCTGTTGATTATATATCTGTTCAATAAAATGTCAGTGTGTCTACTAATAAAAATATTTTCCTTTTCCTGATAATAGCTGCAAATATACTGCAAGTGATAGGATTCTTTTGATGCACAATATAATGACAGTAAAACGTGCACTATGTTGACAGTTTTATAAAAAATGACAACGTACACAAAGATAAGGGCGGATACAAGAGCAGTCCACTCCTCAGCATTAGAATGTAAAGTAGGATCATTCTTGAAAACAAAATGTGATGCCACCCAATAGTAATGTTGTTGATTTTTAGAAATGGACAAAACAAGGTTTTCAAGGTTTTTTAGGATCCTTATTCTTCACAGTAAAGAACTTTGTATGCCATATGAGGCAGAAGATACCACCCATTCAGTTAGTAAAGTAAAGCTCTAAATAATGTACTTGTTAAATGGAGCCATTGGCTGAAGTTTGGTCAGAAAACTTTCTTCTTTTTTCATCTTTGCCTCTTTGCCTCTCAGAGACATGTCTCTGGAGTTGTTCACCTCATTCATGGGCTTATCTAGTGCACATTTAAGCTACACCAGCACTCGTATTTTCATGCACATCACCTGACAATAGCAGAGGAAATGGGATGTCAAAACTACATTTTAATGTTGCATGTCTGAAGTTAATGTTTGACCTCCCAGGTTCTAATACAGTATGTAGTGTTAAACTTAATTTAACTCCTGTTACAATCCTATCATTTATCTTTGTATCTTAACATTTTGGTTCTAGAAATAGGATCTTGGAAGCTGAAAATATTGGCTCTGGAATTTGATTTTTGTAAAAATGCAAGTGTAAATTCAGTATTTTTAAAATACTTTTATTTTAAAATAAATAAAAAGATGAATGTTTTGAACATATATTTATAAAAATGTTGTTACTATGGACAGATTTATTTTTATAATACAAATACTTGCCTTACAATGTTTCCTGTTCATATTATGTACTGTACGTGACAAATCAAATACTGAATGAGCACTTTATTACAATGCTATGACTAATTTGGAATGACTGTATTTCAACATTGAAATTATTTTTTTAAAGTGGGTTGTGTTAGAACGCCACTTTAGCACTAAGTGTGTTGTTTTTTTAAGGAATGGTTAAAAACAGCTATTAAAGAGTGGAATGCTTTTTAAAAAATGGATACCTTTTTCATCATCATCATCATCATCATCATCGTCTGGTGAAATCATGTCAGAAAGCATGGACACAACCCCTTGAATCCAGTCAGTGGACTCTTCCACCACTTCGTCTATGACTTTCATGGGATCGGAGCTGAACTCATGTACGCCTCCTGAGCGCATAGTTGAAAGAAAGCAGCACAATGTGAATGAGCATTTTATTGGAAGAAATATGCTTCCTTAAAAATCAGAATGATAACATCCAATTACTAGTCATTATTTGTACCCTTAACAAAAACACACAAGTAGCTTCTTGCATATTGGGACAAAGAACCAATTAACAGCTTGGATTTAGTACACAGGTATCTCGATTTAAATGAATGTCACTGTGAAAAATGAAATGCAGTGCATTATGCATCAGCTGCATACCTTTTAAGCATCAGGTATATAGTAAATTGTATTTATTTAATGGAATGATAAAACTGAATCGTGGCAAAACTATGGTTCCACAGTATGTGTATTAAGGCATAGGGTGTACAGTATGTGGTACAATGTGTCTACCTTTACCTGTTACATTCGTAAAGCAAAGTGAAAAAACACATGAGCATGATATATTTGGACAATCACAAAATGACTGAAGTAGTTTTAGTGATAACTGATCTAAAACAGGAAATGTAGACACCGAGAACATCACAATTTATGAAATAGTTTTACCACCTTTCTGGCTGCAGTGCTTTGCAGACAAGTAGCATCAGCAACATACTGTACCAGTATGTACAGTTCCACCTCATTAGCAAAGCAGCATGTCATTTCAAAATACATGCAGAATCATCATATACATGTGTCAATAGTTTTCACATTCAGCATTCTGAAACAATTATAGGATACTGTACATATACTTAAATATTTCCAAACCTCAAAAGTAGTGTTTTGATTCAAAGAACAATGCAGAGGAAGACATTGCCTTGCTAAAATTTGAGCTGCTGATACTCTGAGTTTTTGACCCATGTAAAGAAAACATTTGATGTCCATTCTAAGTTTGCATTTGAACTTGAAACTTGAACTTGAACTTTATTGCCATATGTAACCAGTACATGTACTGGTACAATGGAATTCTTACTTAAAGAAAGTCTCTTGATTCTAAAAAGTATAAAACATTTTTTTATTCATTCATTCATTTGTTGTGTGAATTTAGCATGTCAATTAAGTTGTTCATTTTAACTGTGACCCATCTTTCCAAATGATAATTTTAAGAGTTCTTAAAAGATGACTAAGTGTTTATCTTAATTTTCACTTGACTTTTTTTTCTTAAAAACATTTGGGAATTAGCTTGGTGAATAAGGCCATCAGTCAAACAGCTTTCACAGTGTGGCAGCATTACTGTTCATTCTTGTCTTTTCAGTCCTCAGCATCTTCTTCAGCATTGTCTACTCATGCTTTAATTCGCTGTCTGCAGTTTTTCGTTATTCCTCTGTTAAAATAATCTCATAACATATGAATTCACATCAAGGGGACTTGATATTAAAACTTCCTTATTCTGTCTACTTTCAGAAAAGTAGTTTGTATAAACATGTTTATACTTATTCAAAATTCTTCACCCCTAAAACATCTTCCTGAAGATACTGTTATTTAGGAACAGAACAGTATTATTTTTGTTTTGAAACTTATCCACTTATTTCCAGACTATGTTGGTGATGGATAAGCTAAGGGATATACCTGAAAGCAAAGTGAAACTCAAGACTGAAGACAGCATAAAATGATGTCAAAGATTATAAGGACTAACAAGAGCACAGGATTTGGGTTATACTGTAAGTCTGTAAATATCTGTACTATATACATGTGTATTATATACAATGTATATGTCTATTTATGTATTGTAAATTAGAGTTGTTTTTAGAAAGACTGCAAAAAATATTTTAAAATGCTGTTTAGTCTTGTTAAGAAAATTCACTTTACAAAGCATAAATAGTCAAGCAAAACAGCACCGTGTTAATGAATTACAATACTTCTAGCCCTTTGCAATCTTATAAAATAAAGATATAGTATTAGTTGATTATGCATCCAGACTGTCTTAAGCACTGTTATGGAATCACCATCACTGCACAAGTAAATGCTCTATACGAATCCTTGCCTCTAGGGCTCTCTGCTCCCTGCAATGTTTTGCTGAAACCATGATGATGTGATCCTGTTAGAGTAAAGATATGGAAGGTAAGAATTGGGAAGGGGTTGATTTTGGACCCTTATTCATGATAACATGCAAAACTGTAAAAAAATGGCGTTAGTGTACTTTAAGGCAAATAACTTGTATTTAATCAAGTCAGAAAATGACAAATTGTCAGAAACTGCATTAAAAGCCACTACAACTATATAAAAGTGCAATTCTAAACATTTAAACCACACTACCTAAAAGCTCTAGTGCAAAAAACAAGCAAGTCCAAATTTCTGTAAATTCTGAAAAATTCTAACATATATATACAGTATATCTGTAGTAGTTCAGGTGGGTAGCTGCGTCAGCATGCATAGGTTGCAAAGAAACAAGTAATAGGTTTATTCCATGCTGAAAAGAGAAGAAAGAAACACAACGTTTCTGTCACGATCGCAAACCCCTCCTCCTTAAGGGCGCTCCAGCCCTTCCTTGTTTGTTGTTCATTTCCCGCACCTGCTCCCTGTTCCAGCCCCTTTTCAGTTCCCCCTTAAAAGCCAGACGCTGACCCTTATCCAGGCTCTGCATTGGTTTCCGCATCATGTGAGCCCGGGACCTGGATGCGCCTGGCTCCGTTATGCTTTTAGTTTCTGTTTCTTGTTCCCGTTCCTGTTCCTGTTCCTGTGCCCCCTGCCCCCTGCTGGTTCCAACCCGGTTCCCGTTTTTAAATCGTCCGTCTCGGATGGATCGCCTGGCTTTGGACTTTTGCCTTGTTTTTGGATTTCCCGTTAGTCTCATCCCTGGATCGTTTGCCTCGGCCACAACTCCCCCGACCACCAGCACTCCATGGACATGCCCCCCTGCCTTCATTCCCGTATCCTGCACGACTTTTCCCCCCGTGTTTTCCCCACTCTACCCCGGATTGCATTGTCTGCATAGGGGCCGGAAAGAACGCTTCGTTACAGTTTCGGCCGTGAAGCCTTCTTCAGGTGTGAGAAAGACAGGGCCATAAGCAAAGGTAATGTAGCAGGAGAACAAAAGCTACACGCTTTCTCACACCTGAAGAAGGCTCCACTTCCTAAATGTTGTGTTTTCTATCTTCTCTTTTCAGCATGGAATAAACCTATTACTTGTTCCTATACAGTATATCTGTCTATTTAACCCTTATACCAGATTTTCATTGTAAGGATATTTTTAATGACTATAAAGATCCTAACTCTTAATTCTCCATCTTGTTCAGTTTTATATGCTAATATGTCCATATAAGCATATATCAGATCAATATTCATTGTTTTTTTAAGTCACACCACATATTTTGTTACTTTAAAAACCCAAAACAATAGTGGGTGTTCACCACCAATTCCTGGTGAAGCAAGTTTATAAAAAATAAAATGAGATCATTTTATTGATCTCATAAGACTGCCAAAGAAATGCACAGGATTCAATTTACATAACACCAGGACATTTATTTGAAAAATGGCCAATGCTCCTATTGACCCATCAAGCAAAGTGCATTCCAAATAAAATTCAATGGCACTTGACTAAAGTTCAAAACATACTGTATTCTATAACAGCAGTGTCAAGCATGTTGCACTAGAGTCTAGAGTACTATAGTTTCTTATCTGTACAATACTTCATGGAAAGTCATGCCACAGAGACATGTAAAATGCCGAAGGTGGAAAATGGATGAAGGTATAAAGATTAGGGTTAAAGGAAATGGAATTATAATTTCAGTTCATACAAATTCAAAACATGACATGCGGATGCAGACAGAACATTCATGGACAACATACAAAATACATTGGAGTGCTTCTTATTCTAGACATAAAAAGCCAACTCTGGTAAGCAGTATCCATGAAATATAATATGAGAACAGGTCATCCAAGAAGAGAAATGGGGAAAAAGAATCATTTTGATTTTAAGGGCAGAGGTTTTTAAGACTCTGGTTTACAAATCATCATTTACATGGCAGTTATGTTAATGAGAATGCAGTATGCCTCAAAGGACTTCACAGAAACTTGAAACTGAAAATGGCTTCAACCAATTGATCAACTGTTTAGAAAAACTCTCTTTACTTTAAAATCTAGGATAATAAATTTTAACAATTAGTATTCATTGCCCTATCTCTGGCAATCAAGGTGTACTCTAACATACTGTGAACTGTGGAATAAAAGCAGTTCTTTCCTTATGCAGATACTGTATATGTACTGCAACATTTTTATTACATATACAGTCATGTTAATAGTATGACATACTTAAAAAAACAAATCGAGAATTTATTCTATAGATGGAGACGTTCAATGTTGATTTTTTCATAGTCAAATTTTGATTTCAGTCTCTTCATTTCCCAGGATGGCTGAGACAATTTTGTATGTAATGGTCTGAATGGTCATTCAGAATCCTAAAACATTCTTTAAATCTCTTTCCATTGTATTAACATGAAACCTTTGCCTAAATGAAAAAGGTGTTCTGAATACTTTGGTACTATGCTCAACAAGTTCTTCATGCAGTTCAAAGGGTTTGAGGTAAATAGTAATATATACTGGGAGGTATTAAAACCTATATATAAAAACATAATTAATTGATTCCAATACACAGTCTTTACAACTATTTGAGATGTTCTCCCCTCTTTCTTCAGATATACAGACATGCTTTCTCTTGTACTGAACATGCAGTATGGTGGTGGAAAGGGCCAAGTATGAGTTATCAGTTCACAAAGAAGAGAAACGTGTTTCATGTTCCTTAAAAAATGCCATACACACTGGTACTGTTGCTAAGAAACCCCCTGGATGCTAAGATGGTGGCTTGTATACAGTACATACAGTAACCTTGTTTAGGAGGTAATGTAATCTCAGCCACTTAAGGAATAAGTGCAGAGAAATGAAAACAATTAAATCTATAGGAGATACAGTATACTGTAGTAGGTAAAAAAATATATTTTGTATTCTGAATGACCATGAAATGTTATTAAGTCACAGGTGAGAAATGAATGAATTATGATTGTTGTGAAACATAAATGTCTGCAAAGGAACATATGATCCTATACAGGAGACATTCATTGTGTTGACTTTATTAACCAACTGTTGTACTGCAAACTGCAAACTGTTTAAATTACTTTGTTATTTCACTTGTATTACAAAAGTGGTTCATTTAGCATTTTTAATAAAGCAATTTTATTAATAATTACATAAAACATACTTTCATATTTTGTTTAATACAAATCATTATTGTTGTTATGACAGTAGTGAGAAAACAATACACAAAAGAGATTAAATAGACACTTTAAAATTAATTAGTTTTTTATAAATTAATTTCCTAAAATTGTCACATCTAGGCTGTTTGTAATGATATCCACGTATTAAAGTGTAACTATGGGAACAAGATAAAATTAGTTATAATTGAATTGTGTCATGTACTGTATGTTTATAGAAATATGATAACTGGAACTTAGACTTTAATGATGAGTAAATGATTTTATCTATATTTGCATAACTTCTTATTGACATTCTAAATGAATTAGTATGAATTATTAACTGTAGCATACATTTCATATTTTAAATCAAAGATACATTTGAAGTTTTCTGTTTTTTCCAAATTGAAGGCCTTTCATTCAGAAATCATAATCATTATTGCATTTTCAATGTTTTTAATATAATGTACATGATTATTATATCAAAATATCTCTTTTAACAATACAATACGCTATTGATTCACAGACATGCATAAATATAGAACAGCACAGAATCATAATTCTCCAAAATATTCAGAAATTCTATTTTTAACTATTGTGTAAGAATAACATAAAAGTTACTTAATTTCATTAAAGTCATTTCACAGAATATTGTGAAATATTTATAACTGCAGTTATACATTGTGCAAAGCTGATGCAAGAGAAACTGAAATTATAAAAAAATGCTGGCCTAAAAATATAGCCCAAGTTGTTGTATTTTATCATACTAAAGAAACTTTAAAGTTAAATACCAACTTGGAAGTTTATGTAAAGTCTGATTATTTTAAGTGAATAAACAGTACTTGGCACTGATGACATTTTTCAGATTATGTATTATAATACAGTAAATCCAAACAGAGGAGCAGGTTCCCTGAAATTGAATTGTTGACATTAATCTGTAGGCTCTGGCTCTTCATGTCATGTCATACCCAAAGACACGAACCAGTCTCCAGCAAGAGTAAGCCAGGCTTAACTTGAAAGGGCATTTAATTAATTGTGTCATTAAAAGTGAGACCAGTAAATCCTACAAATACTGTACCTTTGATATTACATTTCTGCTAGTTAATATAAAGTTTAAACTTTTTAATAATTGCTTAATAATAATAATTTGTCTTTAATGCCCAAATGAGAGAGTCACTTGAGAGACACTGCCTCACGACTGGGAGCCGAGCCCTCAGGAGACCGAGAGGAGGAGAATCAGTAGGGGGGTCCCCCTCTGGCCTCACGCTGAGAGAACCCCCCCAGGAAGGGTCAAGGTGGCACTGCCATCATGAGCCCAGGGCAGTGAGCTTCACTGATCCCCCAGAGGGAACCAGGGTGCAAAGGCAACACAAAAGAAAGAGGAGGGAGGAGGAGGGAATTCACAACTTTACACACAAGTGTTAACAGGGTTAGGGTTTAAATGGGAAAGAGAAAACTGAATGATAGAGGAAGGGGCGGAGTGCTCACAGCTTCTCCCCTCGAATCTTCACCTGTCGGTTTACATTTGAAATATCAGATGTGCAACAGTAACTTAGATGGCTTATATCTCAGCACAGTAATTGCTCAAAAATGTGTGTTTAATGAGCTGATGAGCTAGATCTGATATTTCCACAGTATACAATACTTCACCATTTTAAGATAAAGTACTGACTACATAAATAGATAAAGGAAACTCTTGTCTGCATTTTTAGACCTGAAAGGCTTTGCATTTTGAAATTTTTAGAAATTCAGCATTTTGAAAGTGAAATAATACTGTACATGCAAAACCTTAATTATTCATGACATGGATGAAATGTCATTGTTCAGCATACATTGATTCTGTTAGAGCTCGTAGCAGTATGGAAATCATTTTAACAAAATCACGGAAATGCAAACACATTGTACAGGTATTTAGGTTGCATGTGCTTTCATGCAGAAATTACACATAACACCTATGTGCAGGCACACATAAATCAGCACTACACTGCAGGCAGAAAGTCTTTACCAGGTGGTAAACAGGGGTCATCACAGTATTGTGTATTGGAGGCTTTTAATTGGATGGCAACAGGATGAAACATGGAATGAATGGTGAAAAAGGAGGGAAAGATATTAGCAATGAAAGAATGCGTATCCCGTAGTATGAACGTTTACTGAAAGAATATTAATGTGAATTCTGTTCTCAACTCCCAGACAAACAAAATTGTCTCATCAAATTTTAACAGATCTCATGGTGCAGGAAAATACTTTCCTATTTGAGGTTCAGTAATAGTGATAAAAATTACATTTCCATCAATCAACAAATTTCTGGGAAGTATCCTTGTGTATTATCATGTCTCACCAAGGGTTCAAAATTTGTTTAGGCTGATTTTGAAAAATGAAACGTTTCTTTGCTTAGCTTAAAAATTAAACTAGAGCAAGCTCAAAAAGCTTGGTTCAGAACACTAAAATTAAAATAGAGAAAGATAAGTTAAAACTACACAGTTGAATAATCAATAGAATTTCTATTTGCTCCTGAATATTCTTCAAATAAAAACATTCTGTGATTTCAGCGTGATCAGTTCATTTAAAACAGTATGATCATTACACTGTCTCAGTGACATTAAGTAGTTTGAATACAACAAGCCCCATATTTAAAGCATTTAAATACACATAGGAATGAATCAATATATGTATTTAAATATATTGAACACTGTATGTAGTATTTATGTATATAATGTACAGTGCCTTGTAAAAGTATTCACCCCATTCCAATGATGCCCCAGTTTGTTCAATTACAAATAGTGTTTACAAATTACATTAAATGTTTAGTCATTTGAATGTCTGAATTAAACATCTGGTGATTAAAGTTAAATGTCAAAAGAAACTGTACAGAAGAATAAAAAAACTAAACTATGTTTATTGTGTAAATATTCACTCCCAAAATCAATACTTGGCAGGAGCCCCTTACAGCTGGGGCTCTCTATGACCTTCGCACAACAGAATAGCATCATTTCCGCCCACTCGTCTTTGTAAACATGTGCAAACTCATTCACATTGGTAAGGGCCCTTGGGTGAACAGCACTTTTTAACCCTCGCTGCAGATAATTTATACAGTAAGTCAAAACCTTGACTTGGACATTTAGTGACATTAAACGCAATTAAAGATCATTTGTAATGCAGCAAAATGAGTCATTCCTGGAAGGAGGGAAGTCTTGCAAGGCACTTTAATATTCTGTTTAATGCATATAATCCATAAAATATCTGTTCAGTTTTACGATACAGTTACACCTGATGCTTTCCAGGTTTTATTGTGCTGGTACAACATTCAAAATCCAAACATCCAAAAAATCAAGACATGAAATGCTACGCAACATCTGAGTAAAACCTAAAAAGGGTAAAATCTAAAACCAAAGTTGTCCCTGGTAAACGTAAGAACAGGGACAGAAAGATCTATACTCTTTTTAAATGAGATGATAGACAGTCCATTTTCACTGATTGGCCCTATATTCCTGTATTTTATGATGCTGTGCAAAAATGAAAACAAACATTATTGGTGCCCACTTTTTTCTGCTGTCTTTAACAAAGTAATACAGGAAAACAAATAAAACCTTCCTATGTAAGAAAGATTATTATTGTTGTTGATGTTGTTGTTATTATTGAGCTTACAAATTGCTGTCCAACCCCATTTGTCATTACATATCCAAAGGGAAAGGGAACTACAGAGAGAGCTCCCAGTGAAACTATCACTTAAGGCATTTACTAATTTGTTTACATAATACCATATGCTCCTAAACACATTATGATTGTCAATAGATTTTCTTCTTTAATAACATATTTATATTGATTGGTCTCTTTCCAAACACCTTAAGGTACAGTACATGTTTAGAGGTAAAAAGAGAAATATTGATTTATAAAAGGTCAACAGTTTATAAAAAACATTCCTGGCTGGACATCTGTTTATGATCGCACTTGATTATAACCGATCATGTTGGAATGTTTCTCGCTAAACCTGATTTTTGTTTATTGCTTTCACTTAACTAAAAAAAACCTGCTTCAAAAACACACTGAAAGGATAATGTTTTTACAATAATTGACAATAACTGTTGCTTAACTCTCTATGTGGCTGTGCCATCATACGCACCTGCCCCACATTCTAGCCATGAATTTATCAACTTTCAGGTATATATATATAGACATGAACTCTACACTGTCCTCCTCTGTCAGTGGTGCACATACACTCCCCTGTCACCCCAGAACTCTCAGGGGTGCACAGACACTCCCCTGTGACCCTGAAACTCTCAGGGCTGCACACACTCTCCCATATGACCCCAAAACCCTCAGGGGTGCATATACACACTCCCATGTGACCCCAGAACCCTCAGGGGTGCATATACACACTCCCATGTGACCCCAGAACCCTCAGTGTTGTACAGATCCCCCAGGACGCAGGACATGGTACATGTGCTGCATGTGGAAATGACAATAATGTTCTGCCTTGGAAGAGGTTTTCTCTCACTATGCTTGGCGTCAACTGCATGTGATTTGCTTAGATGTATTTTAGCAAAAGGACATGACTTTGCAATGTAAATAAAAGTAGGAAGGAAATCTTTGGCAAATTATGTTAATATACAATACAGTATATATTAATGAATATAAAAGTTTTAATTAGATTTTAGATCTTTAGGAATTAGGTCAAATAATGGCAGATGAGTTTTATTATTATTGTTCTTCTTGTTATCTAAACTCATCTTTTTTACTTTAATGGCAGTGAAACGTATAACATCAATGTTTCATTATTCAATTTAAGATTGAATAATTACATCCATTGGATCTTCTGTCTTCAAACTGCAATAATTACAAAGTGTGTTTCTATTATTTACCTACCTATAGTCTTACTGTGTAAACATTTTAAAGGGCAAATAGGATGCTAATGCATAATAAAGTACACAATAAAATGTGGAGTTCACTAGATTATTGAACTATTGTGTTTACTATACGTGTCAAATAATCTAGTAATTCAGAGATACTGTCCTGCTATCAAGAATACAATACTAATTATCTACAAGACAATATGGATTAGTATTCATTTTGCTAGACTCGAATTAACCCTCTTTATCAAGCTCTTTATCATCAAATTGCTCTATGATTGTTTCTATCAAATAAGATTTGAATGTCAATGATTGATTCTGTCACATAGCTTCGAAATAACTGAATGGTTTATAATAGAAAAGGGTAGATAAGGCAAAACAATGAGTGACTGTTCCTATCATGTGCTGTGAAGTGTTAATCTGGGAAATGGAAATATATCATTATCTTCAGAAACACTGTATCACTGTACCACTCAGCTCCAATGGGAAATAGTAAAGTCTTGAGCACACTACCTCGTGCATTAAGGTTAGTGTGGTGTGGGAATTATATTTTTGTTTCTTTCAAATACAGGTGAACAGAGTATTCAAATTTAGAGCAATATCCTAGAACATGTCTAGAGGCCAACAGGATTCATTAAAACCGATACAAAGGTGAGGGAATAGTGCAGAAACTTTGTTTACCACCGCTTATTTGTTCTTCATGAATCCATGACAATCCATATACAGTACACTGTTTGAAACAATATCGTACTTAAAATCCTTGTACGGCATCTTTTCACTCTTGTGTAACATATTTTTACACAAATACCATATTCAACAAACAACAAGAACAACAATAATAATTTCAATGTATTGACTCCCGTTAAGATTTAATAAATCAAGCTCTCGAACACTTTCATCAACTAGGAATTGTAACTGTTTGGAAGACCTGAAGGGTCTTAAAAATTAATTTTTACCCATGGTGTTTTTAACATGCTATCTGTTTGTCCCCAGTGATTTTAAATTACTTACTGTTACCTTTGAAAAATAACATACAAAAATAATTAAATCCATCACTGCAGACCATGAAATAAAACTTTGGTAAACTTGAAGAATAATATGCAGTATAATATGTATTACTCTATAAATAAATATAACGGTTTTAATTACAATTTAAAATATTCACATCCATGGAGGAAAGATAACACCGGGTAATAGAAACTATTAAAAAAGAGAAAAGCAACAATTAAAAGAAAATAAGAATAATAAACTTACCAATGTATCCCCTGTAATCCACCAAGTCAAACATGACAACAGCAACAGCTGACCAGGTGACAATCAAAGCAATGACCAGAATCCACGCTGTTGGGGAGCTGAATGTCGATACCAAGTCTTCAGTCATAGACTTCCTGGGCACCTTGGCAGATGAATGCAGGATGCTTCCATTTTTATTGTCCATCACAGTGGTGGTGGTTGCAGAGGGCCGGACTGAAGTGGGATAAAATAAAAAAACGTCATGTTCCAAAAATGTACAGTATGAATGTTACAGTATTCAATAAACTGTACATACTCTATAGCCACCATATAAATAACAAAACAAAGTCCTTCATTTACAGATTATTTCATGCATACTAACAGTATCTATGCATTAAATAGAACACTATCTGTATCTATTGTAAATCAAATTATTTTTTTTTATTGTTGTTATTGTAACAAACTACTGTCAATTTACAGTTTGTGGCCAATTTCCCTTAAAACCCAGCAAAGGATCTAAAAAAACAAACAGAAAATCATAAGCAAAAATACAAAATACAATACGGGTGTTGTTAATTTATATACTGTACTGCTTATTCTGTATCTTATTCCCAAATGTATTATATTCTAACTTTAATGGGGCATTGGTCAGTTATAATGACTAAATTGAACATTAATAATTATCTCGGAAATTTAGTCAGCGAACATATTTGCTTATTTATATGGGTTTGGGAGTGATTATTGTATATGAAGATACAGTACTGTATACTTTAGAGTAGTACAATGAAAGTGTATTTTGTATGTGATATTGATTTGACCTAACAATGATGGATAATGTTGGATCATATGTGTCTACTTTTATTGTTTGTACTGTATATACAGTACAATAGACTTTGTGCAACTACAGCATCTGCCATATCAACCATGTAACATTATGGAAATAACTGTACTGTAGGAAAGGCATGTGCTATCTTTATTGCACTATATGTTAGGTATGTGTGTCTAGGGCTGGGGAGATGACTACTTTGCTCAAACAAAACATTTTTGCAGCACTTTATACATTATTAACGAAAGGGTAGAATTTGTGTACAACAGACATTTCTTTCTAATATTACCAAAAAAACGTAAATTTGAGATGCATGCATACCTTTATATTACAGAATGTTATATATATAGAAAGCTTTGTCAAAAGTACAATATTTAATTAATATTGTTTCTGTTCCTGAAGGGAATTTCTGTGAAATATTTGTTGAAAGTTAAAAAATATTAACTCTGATGCATGTTTGATGAGAAAAGAAACTCATGGATGCCACAGTAAGTGAGAAAAGAGAAGTGGAACCTGTCAGGAACCAAATACTTTCTTTGGTAAAAAAAAAAATTGACTTTACACAGAGTGGTGAATCAAGGTCATCTGCTGAAGAACTTTGTAACTGCAGTACTGAAAGGGCTCTGCACATTCTAAGTCTAAATTGATGAAGGATGAAATCTCAGGATGTGGATACAAGTGTATGATTGCCTTTGTCTCTATTTCAAGTCAAAAGAAGAAATTCTTCCTTAACTGCTGTATGTAAAATTCTATCAGTCACCAATAGTCAGAGCTGTAAAAGTGTCAATTTCCCAACACAATGCTGCCAAATTACTTTAGTTTTTAAAATTCAAAAACTATGGTACGCCTCCATACAATGTCTATTCAAACTATTTTAAGCTTGTGTGGTATATATACAGTACATTGAAATACAGTAAATTGCTTTTAAACTTCAGAATGTCAGGGGACTTCCTTAGATGTAATACGATACAGTGAGGTGCTGTCAACACATTATCAACACTGAGAACATATTGTTGTGGGAAAAGATTGAGTTGGAATATTTTTGTAAGATAAATCAAAAAATGGGTTGCAGAACAGATGAGCCTCCCCTCCTTCACAGCCTCTCCTTCTGAATGATCTACTCTCCACATGCCCACCTCCATGGGGTTTCATGATAAAATACAGAATGTGAAATCATTCTCATCCATTTTGATTACTGAGAGATTTAAAATAGTGATGTTTCAATAAATACAATTCTGTACAATGTTAGTTACTTTATAGTTGACACTTCACATAGCAAAATACATACAGTAAGAATGGTTACAAATGAAGTTTGGCCCATCTATCTTTTTTGTAGGGTCTTAGCTTCAACAGCATAACCAGGAGGCTTGTTTCATACTGCAAAAAGACTTTCTGTAAAGAAGTGCATCAGGTTCTCCATTTTTGATGCATCTCATTTTTATTCCCCAAATATGTCTTGTTTCCCATATGATTCGAAAGAGCTCCGTAGTACTGCCTCTGTTAAGGTTTTTGAATCTGGTCCCATTGTAGTTTCTTCTTTTCAAAAGTAAAATTGACAGAGGTTCAAATAACAGAGTTGATAACAGTACTTTGGGAGGAAGGTTATATCCTAATCTTGAACACATCAGCTGGCCTATGTACAGTATATACTGTAAGTCTCGTTCCCAGGACTGCAACTCACATGCCCCCTTCCCCCATGCACACCCAAGGTCACTCCTCGCAATAGTGAGGGGTGTTGCTTTAGCTAGGCAGGCCTTGCCAAATACTTCATACGTATTTTGTCCCTCTATCACATTCATTAGGAACTAACTGAGCAATTGAATTTCATTCTGTCAGAGCAGGACATACTGCTGAGCCCAAGAATGTATCACTCTTATCGCTCTTGTCTGAATTCCAGAGCAACATTATCTTTCTTGTGTCTCAGAGACTAAAATTATACATAATATTCTAAATGAGATCTTATTAATGCATTGTACAATAAAAAGTCTCTTTCAAATATACTGTATATCCTGACATTTGGTTTGCTTTTTTTCACGTCCCAACTTCGACTACTGAGCTACATCTGTGTGGCAGCATAAAACATCAAGTGTTCAGTGCTTAATACCTGAGTTTGAAATTGATAAAAAATTAGTTGATTATTAATACACATCCATAGCCATTCGAAAAGAAAAGATTTTAATCACGGCAAGAACTGTAAAAGATATGACCGTGCCCTGCTCGAAGATTGCTCCGCTGCTATCAGCATGAATAGAGGCAGCCTGCCTGCGAGAAGTGTTCTGCTTCACCAGTCAGCAGATTGGTCCAAAGAAACAGAAGAGGCCAGCCACTGCCTGGAAGGCAGAGGGTGAGCACACCACCCCAGGAAGAAATGACCCGCACATCCCCAGAATGACTGTAGATCGCTGCCTGCATGAAAATGATCTGCATGTTCAGAGGTCATACAGGGGTAACATTGACAGCTGAGGGACAAAACTGCCATCTTTTATGGGCCAGAGGATATCTGAGGTGGCAGCAGAGAGAGCGGTAGAATGTTTTATTCACCAATCGGTGACATTTTGCCACTGACAGACCTGAAGGGAGACGTGTGGAGACGTCATGGTGAGCATCATGCTGATCCTGGTGTTGTTCATGCCAGCTGAAGGGGTGGCGAAAGTGCGATGATGTGAAGAGAAATGTCCTTTAACACAGAAATGCCTGGGGTGCAGAAGGAGGGCTCAGAGCTCAGTGAGTCATTGACAAAGCCCTGGAGCCAACAGCTTTTCCGTTCCTGCGAGCCACATTGGAAATGTCCAATGTCTTGAAGTGACAGGTGCACTGGCGCCCTCCTGTCACTTTGCACTCTCAGGACACATATTGTATGAACAGCCTTGATTACCTCCTATCCTTGTGTTACTTTCGCACAATCTGTAACTGTATTGTAAATAGCAATCGTGTAATTTATTGTGTCCTAATGTTAACCTAATCCCTACAGTATAAACGTCTGTCCTTCTACTCTTCTATCCATCTTAAACAGATCACGGATAAAGCATTTCATTGCCAACAACACCGCTGTATGCTGTACTGTTCATGCATTGATAAATAAACCTTGATTGATTGATTGATAGGTTGATTGGTTGGTTGATTGGTTGATTGATTGATTGTAGTGTCCACTCTCCAGCAGGACCATGCCGGGCTGAGATTACAATGGCACGTGTTCAAGGAAACAATGCTGGGGTCTTCAAATTGATTTTTTCCTGACCTGTGTCCAAAAGAACACCCTGCCAATGCCCTCCACAGGAGACAACTGTGACCAGCCAGCTGCAGCAGCACAGGAAGAGTGCCAGTGGAGCGTTACAGTATATTCCAGTGTTGCAAGTCCAGAGGTTATACATTCCCAGTGCTAACTCTACTTTTCTCATTTCTATAGTGTCACATTTCTGACTGAAAATGTATCGTAATTCCTTCATCATTTTTGTTTGCATTTTCTATTACTTTATTTAAAACGTACTGTATGTATACAATTTTTGTATTACATACATTAGACTTGAAAGCTCTGTCTCTTTCGAGCATTATGACAAAAAAAGCTTCTAATGTGCTGTTTGTTCTGCTGTCATGTCTGCAATCCAATAGTAAACCACATGTCTAGGTCCTTACGACACTCATCTAATGGGTTTGAAATTATAATTACATTGATGGAAAGTGCATGGACAATCAAACACAGATTCTCTGCTTCGAGGTGCTGCCAAGACATGCCTTATGCTCAGTTCAGAGCATCTCTATCTTTTTATAAATTTGTTTGCAGCAGTTTTAGTAGATTTATTAGATGGGTATTTAAATTATACATAAATGCAAATATATTTGATGGACTTCTAACAAGATTCTGCTTTGACTTCAGAGTTTCAGAAACTCCAACACCTGTTTCTGAAATGTCAGCAACCGAAACTGGTCATTCCACAGCTGTTAATTAATCAAGACATCCCCCTGGATTGTTAATATAAACATTTGTAATGTGACATTTTCTTCACATTACAATTACAATCTTTTCATTGAATCTGAAGTGATTAAGCAGGTGTCACAAAAAAGAAAAATGTGTATTTAAAATTAAATTGTTTATTTAGTAATTTAGTGGAGTGCATGGATACAGAGTAATTGCTTTGTTCAAAGTAAAAATACTTTGTTCAGGAAAGGAATAAGCAAATAGTATGCATGATATTTGTTTTTAACTGCTGAATGTTTTATTCAAAACATTGTTTTCACTTCGCTTGCATACTGTACATCACAGGCATACTGAAGCTGTTCTAGAAATGTATAGAAGCTGAAGTACATTTAAATCAAAGGGGGTTATAGTCCAGATGCCAAGAGACAGAAAGAAGGAATTTCAGTCACAGAAAGATAGTTTTCAGCTTTTAAGAGTATTGCAAGAGCTACCATAAATCTTTTTAAAGTACTGTTCCACATACTGTAAATCTGCATTTCCAAAATCCTTTCGTCAAGTGTGAAAGGAGTCCAGTGTCTGTTGTACAGTAAAAAGGAACAGGTCAACATATTAAGGCAAATTTGTATTTTTCCTTTGCCTTGCTTTACAGTCACACCTATTATTCATGTACTGTATTTTCACATTTGAAAGGCCTCAATACAACAGTATGAAAGATGTTATTGACTTTAGTATAATGCATAGTGAACAATTTATGTTATAACGATGCATTTTCTGAATAATCTTTTTTGTTATACAGTATGTTTTACTGTGATGTGGTTTTTGAAACAGTAAATCTATTTGGCAATATACAGTATGTGTTTTCACAGTCATAATTAATTAGAATTAAAACCTGTGTTATCATATAAGAATGAAAATTATTTTAATCTGATTCATTGTTTTAGCTAGAGTTAATATGAATAAGACAACCGACAGTACATGTTTATTAATGTAAGGTCATATGGGAAATTCACTAAAACTGACGAGTCCAAAAACCAAAGAAAGTAAGTAGCATTTCACTGCTTCAAGTCTATTTTTAATAAATGGCTAATTTAATCAGTTTTTCGTATTGAATAACACCTAAAACTACTTTCTAATGTAATTGCGATTACAGATAATACTGTAAGTAGTATGCCTGCTGTTACAAAATTAAATGCTTCTTAATTAGAGTTAAATGCCTCCTAAACGTCAATAATAATATCAACAAAAAAACTGGCATATGAAACATTTTTGCTGACATATCCATAAAAGAAAAGGATATTACTGAGAAGAAACCTGTACACTTCTACCAGAAAACAAGTCCAGAACTTGACTCTTTGCCTTTTCTTTTCACCTTGTCAGTATTTCTTCTCATAACATGAAGATGTTATGTTTCATTCTATTCTCTTTGCTCATATTATGAATCAGTTCAGGTGAACTAGGCAACTGCCTAGGGCCCTAATTCCACTAGTGGCCCCACTTAATGTGCAACACAGCATATTTTTAATCCACACGTTCAAATTCGAGCCACAAATTCCTACTATGACTCTTTCTGCTGCTGCTGTGGATTATCCAAATGGAAACCAGTCCAAAAATGACCAATTATAATCCACTAAGTAATTTTTTTGAAGTGTTGAAAACAAGAGCGGACTAAGCGATCGGACAACAGAGGGACACGAAATCGAGTCAACATAATAATGCACGATACGGATAATAATACATCATTTATTTGGTTTAGAGCCTGTCAGATCCATGTACAGTAACTAGAGATCAGTAGGCATGTCACATTTTCAAGCTAGACATGTACTGTAGACTCCTTGAGGTGAATGTACTGTATTTATGGAATGTTTTTTTTAAATAAAACTATAAAACTCAGCTCTAATGATCTTACTTCCCTTGTTATTGAGAGTACCTGTTTTTACTTCTTACTTAATTTCATATTTATTTCTACAATTCATTTCTATAAAGATTTTAGTGTAGTGTTTTGTACTGTAAGTTATGATTTGCTAGATTTGTGAAGTAACAAAATCTAGAAGTAACAGTCTTCTTTATTGTTATTTTATCATTTTTAATGTTCCTATTTATCATTTTCAATGATAAAATGTTATCTTTGTAAAATGTGTTTCATTTCTTGTTTACAAGTTGTTTAATATGTGTTCTTCAAAGCTGGTTAATTAAAGTTTTCTAGTTATATAATTACTTTATTTAATGGTTCTAAATAGTAAAATAAGATTGTGATGGGAGCTGATAATAGTAGTGTCTGTGCAAATCATGATCTGGAGGGGCCCCATTCCAAGGTCTTGCCTAGAGCCCACAAAAAGCTCGGACCAGCTCTGGTTACACCTGCCAGTTAGAAGACTGTGTGAGGTGTCTGATTGAGCAGCCTGAGAACATGAAAAAAGCCTTTGCCTCTCTAGCTGGTTGCATATCCCACATTAATAACAAATTGACATCAGTAAGCCTTTAATGCAACGTACAGTGGTTTACAAAAAGTATTCACACGGTCCTGGTGTTTTCACATTTTATGATGCAGACATGACATTTTGTAGTAGCAATTATTATTTGTTCTATATACAACTTACTCTAATCCTTTAAAGCAACAAAGAATTAAATAGATAATATTAAACAAAATGATAATGTCATGATTAAATAAGTGTTCAAACCCAAATTAATTCAGGAGCACAAAAGTTACCTTTACAAACCACACTATTAGTTGAGTGGTGTCTGTCTGTGTTCAATAATAGTGGTATTTAAGGAAAAATAAATCTGTTTCTGTAAGGTCCCTTAAGTCAGACAGTGAATCTCAAGGAAAGATTCAACCATGAAGTCTGCTGATCTTTCAAAACAGCTCAGAAATAAAGAACTATAAATGCACATATCAGTGGAAGGATATTAGAACATTTTAAAGATCCTTATGGTGCAGCTGATCGTTAGGCAGTGGAAGGCACTCAATGCTGTCCAGATAAGGCAGCCGGGAGAGGAGGAGACTGGTGAGGGAGGCCACTGTGAGGCCAACAGCAACTTTGAAAAACGCTACAGAGCTCATTCGCTGAGATGGGAAAAAATGTCCAGTATCTAAACTGGCCTGTACGTCAAAGGAGGAAGCCAGGAAGCCATTACTAAAAGGAATGTCTCACATCCTGCATGGAGCTTGAAACAAAGCATTTTCAGGGATACTACAAACATGTACTGTAGCAAAGGGTTTTATAGTCAGACAAAACAAAACATTTTGGTCTAAATGTACAGCATTACAGTAATTCTGATCCAAATCCAACTTTGTACATCTCTTGGACAATACCGTTCTTACTGTCAGCTTGGTGTAGGCAGCTTACTGTACTGTATCAAAACATAGATGAAGCACAGTAATGGTAAATATTTGAGGAAAACCAGCTTCAGATATAAGACTGGGGATAAAAAATTCATCTTTCAGCAGAAAAGGTATCCAAAACACAAGACCACAGCTACAATGGAGTCATGTAAGAGTAAGAGAGGGAAAGTCCGTTACTGGATCAGTCAAAGTCCTAGTCCCCACCTCGCAGCCATCGTTCATCTACCTGGTCTCCTGTCCTTCCCTCAACACCCTATGGGTGACAGGGCCTTCTCTTACCCCAGAGTTCTGGAACTCTATCTCCAAGGATACGAGAGAGTCACCTTCCCAAAGTGCTTTCACATCCAGTCTCTAAACCTTCTTTAGAAAGGATTTTATTAATTAATGTCTACCTGTCCCTTTGCATCTTCTGTTACAATATAAAGCCTTCTATTTCTTTGTTCTAATTTTATCTCCTGTCTTTGTTGCTGTTTCCAATTTTTTAACTTTTTTGTACTTTTCTGTACAGCACAGAAGAAGAACTTGAGAAGTTGCTATAAAAGGTATTATTTAAAATAAAGTTATTATTAACTCAAATTTAACTATTTCAGTTTTTCTCTTTAGTGTGGCATGTGACGTTTAGTTTAACTTATCTAAGACTCGAAGACTCTAAGAAGTCCTCAGTCAGAACATCCAGGTTTTAAAGAAGTAAAAAATGCATATACATTTTTCTTAAAAGTTTTGTAAGGCACTTTATACTGAAATGTGAGCTAAAATTAAGTAGTTTGTCAATAGTTTAAATTAATGATTTGTTGCTAGTTTATTATACGGCTTCCCGTGACACCATATGTTATAAAGCAGTTTGGCACATGACATGACATGTATAACAGTACATATTAGTACAATTTTAGCAGGCTATTGTATAGTTTAATTGCTTTGCTGACTGAAAGAGTTGCAAATAAAAAAATATTGTGATTGAACATTTGGTTGTAAAAACCATGAAATACAAATGTGCTGTTTTGGTAAATCTTAAACAATACACTTCATCTGTGTTCTGAGCAGTTAGTTTGAGAGAGTTGTCCCAAGAAACAAAACCTGGAGCTTTAAAGCTGATCTTTTATGTTGTTTGATATTGTATTTGGAAGAATAAATAAGAGTCGCATTATTTCTACACCATTTGCTTAACTAAAAATGACTGAAGTTAGACTCATGTTCTCATCCTATTATGATATCCTTCACAGTAATGAGATAAATTTAGCAGAAGTTGAAAAGGTCAGCATTTTTTTTTTCTTGGTGGGAACAGACTTGAGGAAATAGATATCAGGTCACCAGAAAGATTACCCCTTGCAACTGGTGCTGTGTAAGGCTTCCGCAACTACTAAACTAAGCTGATCGTGCACGGATTATATTGATACTCCACAAGATGATTATTGTTCATTGTGAAGTCCCTCTCTGTGTACTGTACGTTTATTCACCCCCTTTTTTAAGTTATTATTTTGTTTGGTCAGTTCTGTACAGTGCCACCTTTAATTTTGGCAACTCATTGGAACGTTTGGATTCAAAACACAACTTTCAATTCATCATTTAAAAGAATTACTGGTTGGGGTTGGTTAGTTTGCAGTAGTTTGCAGTAGTTTGCAGTAGTTAACCAAACAAAAGCAAATTGACAGAAACTAACGAATATTTCACTTCCAGTGTGGACTGTGAATTCTTATTGTTAGCCCAGACGCTCAGATTGAATTGTAACAAAGAGAATTAGTCTAAATACAGATTTGATACTAATGTCTGGCAACACCCCACAGAACGAGTGTCCACTTCTGTACATTAGAAACTGTCAGCTCCAGCCACCTGTTAAAGCACTTTACAGTGCTCCCTGTTGTCAGACAAGAAATTATAGATTGCATCCAACTGCTGACTAAAGGAACTCTCTGCACACAAACACCATATGCTGTTTCCACTCAATTTATTTAGTCCAGAACAATATACTTTTAACACTTCAACAGTGTTTTTGCTGAAGGAAAAGTGTGTTACATGTTCTGTCCTGCTGCAATGCATTTGGAGTCCCTCATGAAGCAGAGAAAGCATTACTATTTAGAAATGTACAAGGATGAGCTGTGAGGTGTCTCCAAAGAAACACCTCAAATGAAAAACCAGCGAGTCTGGTAGCTAAAACATGCAACAAAGTCTAGAGCAATTTCATCAAATAAATTGATGTCTGGTGTGTACTGTAAATTAAAAATAAAATGAATTTGAAGGACAGTCACGTTGAACACTACTAAAGTAACAGAAAAAGAGCTATTGAAAAGACAGGTTTCATCTGTCCAATGACTTTTAACTTCTTGTAACTTTGTGTGTTCCTAATTTCTGCTCATTTTCCCTGAGTGTTGACAGATTAAACATTTCAAAATTAATTCATAAAGTATAGTTTAGCAAACAGTGGCATAGACTAGGCCTATTTAATCTCAATCTTACTTTAAGGACTTATTCTTTAGGTAGCACAAATGTTCCCTAAATCACAAAATAATTGCAACACTATTCCTCTAAATTCCAAGTACTTCACAACAGTGAAGAAACATAAATAATTTAAAAAAATTAACAATAAAATATAGACTTTAAAATCACACTACAAATTATTCTTCAGTTTTAATTATCTTTTAGTGTGGTTCTTTCAAAATATATTTTGGAGATGATTGTATGGGTCAATAATAACTTACCAAATAGCTTTATATTTTGACTTTAAAATTATGTTTTACAATCTTTCATGTCTAATTTTAATTTCTGGATAGTAATTTCATATCCTTTTTAATTGGAGGCTAAAATCAGAAATTTAATTTTGGAAAAAATCTACTTCAAACTGAAAAAAAGTAAAAAAGCCACAAAATTCTAAAACCAAAGCCTGCCCTTCTGTATGGATGTGGACGTAGAAATTAAAACTGAAGAATTTCTGTTGCGGTTGTGTATTATCTTCAGCTGCTTGATATTAGAAGAAATTCACAATGTGACTGCATTGCAAGGGGCAAATTCCTTCCCAGCCTATGTGATTTGCAATATTTTTAGCAGACCGAAGACTGAAGTGATTACATTCTCCCACAATATAGCTCCAAAAAGCTTCTTATAGTTGATACGTTTTATTATTTTTACCATTTCACACAATTACATAAACTAGCAAAAGAATTGAAGCCTAAGTGAAAAAAACTTAGAAAAAAAGGATCTGTTACAGTACCTTCAGCAGTGATTTCAGTCATGGTGTTGTAAGGTGTTTATTTGAAGTGTATTTCCTTTGGGGATGAAATATCTTTAGGGAGAAAAAAAATTAGGTTCCTCTTATCTCTACTAATCCTCTTCGTGTCATGTAATAAGCGATGTTCTTGGCCTGCAGGAATCCTTCCACTGCAAAAGATCAGTCCTGTTTTTTTACTATAATAGACACTTGTCTCCAGTACTTGAGGTTCAATTTCTTTAAAGCAGAAATGTCTCATGCAACATTCACAGCATTCTGTCTTTTAACACCTGAAATTGGGTTTGAAGTCATGTAGTTCCAAATGGGACAGCAAACCACAAAAAGAAAGCAAAAAGTCCAGGCAGTGGAAAAAGCACTTGCAGCTTGAAAATTTTGCCCAATTTGTTTGTGGCCTTTCAGGGGTAGAGGTCAGGAAGCATGAAACTAGGGCTTCAAGGTAACCTTATCCATTTCTGCTGTAGTTTATTCTTAGTGCACTTAATACCAGCTGCATTCTGTCTTGCCTTCTTTGGTAGGGGGTGTGACCTGATAAAGGGTCTCTGCTGTCACCCAGTGGGAAGATGATTGGACACTCACTTTCATTCTCCGGTAACATGTATTTCTCTTACAGAAAATGGACCCAGCTGGCTCCTGACTCCAAGGATATTGTTTGCAAAAGAAACAGCGCTTAATCATTTCCAATGACTTTGGTCATATTCAGCTTCTCATTTGGTATTGCATCAGTATAAGGGGTTTACATTCATGTACAAAGCTCTTTAAAGCCATAATACGTGAAGACAACATTAATAATGTCAATAACCCAACAGTAGATAATAAGGAGAATGATTAAAGAAGTCATATATTTGCCATTCCTCTTCAATAAACATCTACTTAAGTGTTAACAACTGTTATTTTATGCATTTATAAAGCACAATTTACACACTCTAACATAAAGTGTCACTTTTCCCTAAGAAAAACTTGTTAAAAAAACACTCCATTGTGATAGATGTGAAAGGTCACATGATTTTAGATTGGGTCAGTCTCAGCTGAAACCTTTGTGTACACAAGTCTCATAGCTGTTCTTTTCAACCTTCAATTGTGGCTTCCTAATTAAATAGAAAAAATGTAGAAATGTAGTCTTCATACTACCATTAATGAGGTACAGCATTTCAAAAGTGATTAAAAAAAAAGAATACATTGTATATACTGTTCCTTTTATGGAGGCATGACTGATGGAAATAAGTGTGAAAGGGACTTTTAATAAGAAACTACTTGCAAGAAGTATTTTATTTTATTTTGTAGCTGAGTTATTGTCTTGTTATTTTCTTTTAAAATTAGAATAAAACTGAGGGATAAACATGGATCTTATGCCATACTGTATGACTACATTACACTTCCCGTAGTTTGCACAAATCGTAATAATCACAATGTAGGGACAAAATGGATTGACAGTTAGGAAAGTACTGTATTAAAGGTTTATTTGGTACAGCTCACCTGAGGCTGAGGGAATGAGGATGATGCTGGCAGGATGAGCCCATTATACAGCTGGATGAACTGGTTAAATCAGTGTCAAGTGTCTGGCTGGAGAATACCTGTTGTATGAATGAATCCACAACCTTTATTCTGAAGAGGATCATGGATTTTACCTGAACTGGTGGAGTATCTTCTGCTGACCACTCCACTCCTTAACTGTTATCCATGAATATCAAATGAAAAAACGTCTCTGCACAGAAGCAGATTTTGTTAACAATGGAGTGCCTAGAACATCAACTTCAGATTTCTGCAGTACAACATCACATTACAATGCACTTTTTTAAAAGTCCAATATTGGACTTTTCTTTAAAACTCTGACACTCTAGATTTTACACTTTTACACTAAACATTAAATGTAGTGATAGAAGTTTACAACTTCTGAATTCCACAGTGTGCTCTTAATGTGATCTTATATTGTGTTTCTGTACTGCTCCTTGACAATCAATAATCAACCTACGTACTGTATACTAAGGTAAACTTTACAATTGTTTCTGCTCAAGGGACCACCCAGAACTCAACAAACATCCTCTCTGCTTTAAAGCTAGAAGTGTTTACTCTGCCAAGTGTCACAAACTTTTTCTAAAATGTAAGAGACACTTCTCAGTCACCTAAAGTTGTAACAATATGTAAGTCTTCAGTGTAGTATAATTGTAACGATGCGTAGTGCAGGACCCTATGAAGACGGTATAATGCAGAGGAGATGATGAGGAACTGGGCAGGTTGATGAACGGTGGGGGGGGGCATGACGACAGTGAACTGGTTAGACAAGGTTAAAAACCGGAATGGGATCCGATGCAGGGACGGGGAATAAAAACGGGGTGACGAGGCCAGGCGCTCCGAGCCCCGGACCCAGATGGTCAGGACGCCGAGGTGAAGCCTATTCCACTGGTAGGCGGGCTTCCGGGCGTCCATCTCCCAATGCTGAGCCCAGAATTGAGCGTCTGGCTTAAATAAGGAGGGGCAGGATAGGAGACAGGTGCACATAATCAACTAAAATGTGAAAGAGCTGGAGCGCCCTTAAGAGGAGGGATTACAATTTTGACATTAATATGCAATCATGTGCTGTCAGGAGAAGAACTTTCTCAGGCTGTAAGGAACGCTGGTTCCTATGGACACATTCCATGCACGTGTTTCTCAGTGTTTGTGTCCTAGGGGTCCCTTTTGATTGTGGTTTTGAACTGGAGATGAGTATGAGTGTTTTATGCCATTCCCAGAATATACCTGTCATGAGGTCTACTGACGAGGACATCATCTTCACTTTTTTGGCACTCCAAAGCATATGTGCTGATCTCTAGGTCCTTTACAATGTCCTTATCATAAATGTATCTTCCTTTATAAATGACCTTGTCAGCTATTTCCATGGTTGAAGTATTTAGCCTCCCAGACTGTGAAGCACCATGAATTCCAATTAGTGATACTTTAAACCTCTTCACCGACTCATAAACACTGTACTACATCACACACTCATCCATGTAAAATATTTGTAGACTTCTATTTTCTGGTCCTGCTTGCATTATTTTGTGAAGAACTGGAACCCCACTATTTGCTCAAACATACCTTCCACATCGATCCCCATTTGAGCTGGGAAACAAAGGACATCTTTTCAATCTTCTTGCAGACATCTAAAAATCAGCAGTCAGTGTTCAGATAGAAATGTACTACTCTATGGATGACTACAAACACTAGCACTGTGATCTTGAACTCAAGTCAGTCTCAGGGGAGGTGGGGCTTAGGGCACATGAACATCCTAAATTTACTTACACATAATCCTATAGAGCACAAGCAATAAGTACTGAAGTTGGCTTAATAGGTAATATGATTGAAAAAGTAAAATTTCAAAGGATATGATGGTTCAAGTGTTGTTTTTTGCCTATGCTTAAGTGGCCCCCAATGCTGTCTACAGGTTCTTATTCTGCGGTGCAATGAGGTGGTGTTGTTTAAAGGTACTTTTGCCCTTTCACCTTAGTCATAGGTGGAACTATTATTTTATTATTAGCAACTACTAACTCATGATGGCACAGTCCTCATGTACATGAGCCTAATGGTCACACAAATAGTCAACCCAAGCAGACAACATTTAACTCATTAAAACTACGTGGGCAGGCCAGTACAAAAGTTCTCTAGTCAACAATTGTTGACTTATTCCATGCTGAAAAGAGAAGAAAGAAAACACAACATTTTGGCTGTGGAGCCTTCTTCGGGTGTCTGTGAAGGCTCCACAGCTGCAACGTTGTGTTTTCTTTCTTCTCTTTTCAGCATGGAATAAACCTATTACTTGTTCCTTTGCAACCTACGCATGCTGACACAGCTACCCACCTGAGCTAATTGTTGACTTATATTTGAAGCCATCTGCTTGAACTAATCCCTGTTGTAATCTTCACCTGCCCAGTACAGAAACTACTCAACAGAAGAACTGAATTATTTTCTCGAATATTAAATCCTTCTGTGGTGTCTTGACATTGTGATCTCATTTTGAGACTGAGTTGAATAACTGTTTTGCAGAAACACAAAAGAGATCAGGAAAGGTGCTTGTTAACTGACCCTGGTGAATCAATAAGCGGTACTTGGTTAGGGGTACTACCTGTAGTTCAGACAAAAGATTGTGTGATTTTCAAATACATTTTTGGAAGTATGTATTCGTAGGATTTAGGAGCCAAAACAGTTCATCTTTAAAGGATGCTTTTCTATTGTTGGTAATATATAAAATACAGTATATATTTTTTTGTATCTTTGTTTTTTTTATTGCACTCCTGTACTGTACATGTGTTGCATACATTTGTTTATTTTAGGGCACAGTCAATTTTAAGATAATTGTTTCTGCATTGTGGGTGTATCACTCAGATATACAGACAAGCGGTGCTTAAGATGGAAAAATGTTCCCGCAGAGGAACTGACACAGAGTGCAATGGAAACACTGTAATGCCACACTATATCTGAATATCACCCAGCCACTGAGAATAATGGGTGTTCTGCCAGTATCAACTGCTACAGCAGAGAGATCATTTGGCATTCTCCAGAGCAAATTAAGAGCTATAAATAAAAAAGAGACTGGCAGTGCATCTCAGTAGGCGCATCTTGATAGAGACTATGATTGACACGGCTGCACTCTCATCCCGCTGCCTTGATTTTCTACTTCAGTATTATCTGAACCCTTACTGCTTGGCAGGAGACCCGATCACCCCCACACACGAAAAAAACGGTCACACCCATGTTCACTCTGCTTTATTTAGTTAAATGTATAGTATGTTCACTGGAAATGAGAAAAGCCGAGAATGAGGCATATCAAAAGTTTTTTTTGAGTAATTTAAATTGCAATAACTTGGCTTAACGCTTAACCTGCTTGGCTGAGTGCTTACAGTACCTCCTGCCTCCTGGCCAGAGGACGAGGAGGCTGGGACCCCCTGCAGAGTGAGGAGTGACCAAGGGGCAGCTGCAGAGGGGGAGATGGGGTGGAGGTGGGATGCAAAAGATATATGCGAGGGAGAGAAGAGGATCACGTACAGTATTTATAGTGTTTAAATTTGCAAATGACATCAGGGTTGATTACAAATTACAGACAGCTGAGGCTGATTGAACTTAGCTGCTGTCATCCCTCCCAAACATTCATTATAAACTGCATTAAATGCAAGAAACAGAGGTCAATCACTAAGTTAATTAAACAAACCAAATTTGATTTATGTGTGATTGTCTACAAGTGGTAAGGTGGAGGTACTGTATAAGACATGCGAGCAGGAGAGGTCAATTCCACACTGAACAGTAGGAAGAGTGTAAGAGACTGATGTTCTGGCTGTGGAACCTTGTCAGAAAACAGATAATTACAGAATTGTTTTTGAGAATCACCTATTAGTTGGGTTATAATATTGATAACTGAACTTTTATCAACGAGGCAATTGATACTTTGCCTTAAGGGCCTGGGTGTCAGGCTATTTGTGTGGCTGCCCCCTGTTTAGGAGCTACTGTATTTTTTTTTCTAATTCTTGACAGTTGGAAAAATAACTCTGGTTACTACAATGTTTTTGTAGGAGAGATCAGTGATAGCATAACCAATCAAATGGAAAACAATGGTGGGGTTTATACTTCATTAACTGAAAATGGTACCATTTCATGGTAAAAATGTACACATATCATGTACATTGCACTTGTTAAGGGAGAAGCCTTCTGTGTACACAGAGTTGCTCTACAATGCTGGGTCAATTGCTCATTCTAAAATTTGTTTGAAAGAAATATGTAAGGTAAAGGTGGGAATGAGCTGTAGTATCCTATTTGACTGACCTAAGCTCATGTTACAACAGCTGTACCAGGGAACAAATCTGAGAAAGAAAAACATGATGTAAAAGCAGATTCAATCTCTTATTTAAAATGAGCACAAATTTGTATTTCCTGTGCATAGAGCTATGTGTATGTTGTTATAGTTGACTCTCCGAGATGCACTGCCCAGAAGAGCAGAGGTACAGGAGCAGCTGATTTTATTCTAAAATCTTCAGAATCACCACAACTGAACACAGGTGGAGGCTTATTGGCTTGCCGTGTGATTTGGAAAACAATTCATCACCACTTTACATCTGCTATTACTAAAGGGTACAGTATATACCGTATGCTTACCCAACCCTTTTTTCCAGGTTTTTATTTTTGTTATTAATTTTCAGAATGTTTGAGCATTTTCTTTTATATACATAATTTCTGATTTAATGTGTCTTGCTTTCAGACTGTTAAGCCACAAGATGTGTTACTTTGGAAAGGACGTGTATACTTTCCATAAGCACTGTACATACAGTATCTAATATGGAAAACAGAATGTTGTGACAAGGGAACGTTATATTTACTTAGTGCTACATTATTCCACATTATTATGTGACTATATTTGTGTTTTACACTTTGAGTTTCGTATAATGATAAATTCATGCTGTTTAGGAATGTAAGCAGACTACTTAAATATCATGTGAAGGAACAGGTAAAGATTCATCTGAAAAAGGCTCCACAGCCAGAACATTGTGTTCCTTTTCTTTACTTTTCAGCAAGGAATGGACCTTCACCTGGTCCTGTGCAGCCAATGCATTCTGATAGAGCTGGTACTCAAATGCAGTTAATTATTGTGACATGAATGAAGCACTCCTGATGATAATATCAGTCACAGGTTATGTAATATCCCTTCCAGTATGTTAATATTAATTAGGTAACGTACAGTAGACTGAGCAAATGAAATGACTTGAACAAACGGTATAAAACTCATCAAGCTCAAGGCTTTGTATATTTGATAGCCATTCCAAGTCCCATATTATTTGTATATTTTTTACTGTTAAGTCTTTAAGAAACAGTATTTTAGTACACCATTTTTGAAGGTAGTTCACAGTTCCCTCAAAATCTTGAAATGGGGTATGAACAAATTCTCATTCCTACATCAGTGCACAGCTAAAGCTCATGCAAAATCTCCAGAATGACATTCACTGCAGCAGTGCAGGACAGTGAGACGGTTCTATATCTTTTGATTGTACACATCACTTAACTATTGTTCTTGATATACAGTACTTTATTTGCATTTACATTAGCATATAAAAACTTGCATTGAAGTTGCGAGTAGCTGTAGTTATTAAATGTTTCCTTAATTTTGTTGTTTACCTTTAATATTAGATTTGAGTTCATGCTGAAATGTGCTCAGATCAGAATGGACTATGCAGCTCTGTTAGCTTACCAAAGGTTTAACAAACCTTTTGTTAGCTCAACACAGTTTAACAAACCTTGTTAGTTTACCTATATGCCCACACCCTATATTAGCACTCTAGTATACACCTCAAAATTAAATTATTGAATTGGCCTGAATTGACTGTGAATTTAATATTATCCTTATTTCTACTTTAATATTTTATGTATTTTAAAGAAGGATCTTAGTGGATACCTTTTTCAAATTGAATCTCAAAGATGTAAATTTGAAATCCACCACTTTGTCCTCTTGTAAGTGTAATTTCAACTTGTTAAAAATGTAACTAATGCTGCCATACCCTTACGTCAGTTTTCTTTTAACCATATACTGTACATTCCAACTAAAAGCATGACATTTTAAGTGTTTATAATATAACTAAATTACCAACAGAAAATCTTTTTTAAGGCAGGATTTCTCTTTGTAAGGGCTATAATGGCTAAATAGATACAGTATACTGTATGTACTGTAGACTAGTGCAGGTAGATTCCCAGCCAGAAAACATTCTAGAACTAGAACTCAAGAACAAAAGGAACAGCTGACATCACTGACCTAAAGAGAGTCTAAATCACAGGCATTATAAAGCCAAAAAGACATTTCCACTAAGCTGAGTAACATATTTCATTCTGATGCTCTGCACAAGCTTCTTAGTTGTGCTTGCGTTCCATTAATTATGATTCTGCCTCTTTCTACAGCATGTGCCCTTTCATTTATTTTCAAAGCAGACAGTTCAAAAGAGCCAGAAAGGGTACGGAAATGAAAATGCAGCTGACTATGATTCTGCCTCTCTGGTAGATTTGAATGAGAACTAAAAAGGTCCCTAAAGGGAAGAAACACCATATTAAATAATAAGTATACCATATTGTATGTGTATAAAAAGAAATAGGACAGATGTTAAGTGCAACAGATTCAATATGTAACATGCACTGTTTTAATTATAATTTACATTTTCTATCCATCCATTTTCTACTGCTTTATCCAATTCATAGTTGTGGGAGAGTCAGAGTCTAATCCAGCAAACAACTGGTGCAAGGCAGGGTACACCCTGGACAGGACCCCTGTCCATCACAGGCCCAAACACAGACGTGCACACACTTACACCAGGGCCACATTTCCTAGGAGCCAATTAACCTAAGAGTACTGTATATCTTTGGGCTGTGGAAGGACACCAGGGCACCCAGAGGACATCCATGCCAAAATGGGAGGAACATACAAACTCCATGCAGATAACACTCCAGGAACTGAACCCATGGCCCGAGGCCTGTGAGACAGGAATGCTAACCACTGCTTATTTTTTCCCTTAAACAAATACCAATGAATGAAAGTACGTCCAAAAAGTGTCACGCCCTCTGCAGCCAGAGGGCGCTCCTTCTCTGTCCTGTCCCTAGTTTCCGGTCTGCTGTCCTTCCTGTCCCTCTCTTTCCCTTGGGCTATATATTTCCGGGTCTTGCACTCTGTCCTCGCTCAGCATTGACGTTCGGATGTCCTGAGACCCGCCTAGCACCAGGGCGCCCCACGTCCGCTCCCTGAGGGCACAGTTTCTATACGGCATTCCTGAACTCTTTGCACTATGAGCCCGGGCCTTTTTCCCGTCTCGCCGCTACGCATATGGGTCTTTTTCTGCTCTCCTGCTCCCCACGGTTAGTCCCTTTGGACGTCCGTGACAGAATGCTGAGCCACCTAATGACCCCGCGAGCGGCGCTTTTTTTTTTTTTGTCTTGCCGCAGTTTTTTTTTCTTTTTTTCTCTGGGCTGTTTTTTTTTCAGTTCCTCTATTCTAATCACTGGATATCACTCCGATCTTCCGTGCCTGTGAGCGGGTCCTGTACCTGGCTTTCCTCGGGTAGATCACTCCGATATCAGTGATTGAATGTTGAGCTGGCTTGCCTATTCTTATTACTGGATATCACTCCGAGCTTCTGTGTCTGGAGCGGGTTCTCGTGCCTGGCTCTTCCTGGTCTTGCTCTCTCCGATATCAGTGAGAGAATGGTAAGCTTTCTGCCGTTCCTCCATGCCTTTCGCTGGATATCACTCCGGGCATCTGTGTCTGTGAGCGGGCTTCGGTCTGGCTTTCCTCAGGTTGTCCACTCCGATATCAGCGTTAGTATGCGAACGTGCCCATTTGCCGTTCCTCCATTCTTTTGCTGGATATCATTCCGGGCATCTGTGTCTGTGAGCGGACTTCGGTCTGGCTTTCCTCAGGTTGTCCACTCCGATATCAGCGTTAGAATGTGAACGTGCCATTTGCCCAGTCTGCGGTATTTTTCCCCGGTGTTTTTGTGTTTTTTTTCTTGTTTTTTGCCTTTTTGTTTTGATTTTTTTTTCTTCCTGGTTTCCCCTCCTTTTTGGTCCCCCCTGCTCTCTGTGTCTCGGAAATTTGGTTCCTACCTGTTTTTGGTTCCTATTTTTTTTTGTGTGGTTTGTCTCCCTGGTCTTTCCCAGGTTTTTGTCTGTTGTGTTTGTGCTTGTGTACTTTTTTGTTTTTAGTCTCCGGAGCTCTTCTCTACCCCCCCTTCCTCCACCCAATAAAGGTTTATACCCCGGAGGAAGGGGTAGCTCTCAGCCGTGGATTCCCGGAGGTTTCCTTTCAGTTAAATGAGGTTTTTCCTCCCCCCAGTGCTGTGCAGCTTATTTATTTTGTAGGGGCGTCGGGAGCCGCCCATGAAGGGGGGGGTACTGTCACGCCCTCTGCAGCCAGAGGGCGCTCCTTCTCTGTCCTGTCCCTAGTTTCCGGTCTGCTGTCCTTCCTGTCCCTCTCTTTCCCTTGGGCTATATATTTCCGGGTCTTGCACTCTGTCCTCGCTCAGCATTGACGTTCGGATGTCCTGAGACCCACCTAGCACCAGGGCGCCCCACGTCCGCTCCCTGAGGGCACAGTTTCTATACGGCATTCCTGAACTCTTTGCACTATGAGCCCGGGCCTTTTTCCCGTCTCGCCGCTACGCATATGGGTCTTTTTCTGCTCTCCTGCTCCCCACGGTTAGTCCCTTTGGACGTCCGTGACAAAAAGTTAATACATTCTGTTCAAAATTAAAACTTGTTGTATACACAGAAAAAAGTTGTACTGTGTATTTCAGCTTTGCTCCGCCTACTAAAGCACAGTTTTGGACCCTCTCAAAGAAAAGACAGGGCAATGAAGAAATAACAAAGTAAGTCACACATTTACAAAACTGAGCTTATGTAAAAGTGTACTGTATATATTAAATCCATTTTAACATCTTGAACAAAGTAATATATTAAACATGGGTATTACAATTAACCACTGAGCCAAATTAAAAGCCACATATTAACATTTACAGTATGTATATGTAGTCCCCACACTACCTATTTATTTATCCATTTATTTATGTATTACATAGTGTTTAGTGATTTCATGTCCCTTTTTATTTATGTGATTTTTATATTTTGTTTATGTGTTTTGTACTTTTATGGGAGAAGCCAAAGACAGATTTCCACAGTAGAGGACAATAAAGTATCTACAGTACCTATTGTACTCCTGCTAAAATACTGTGTGCCCTTTTTAATCCAGCACCACCTGAAGCAATTCATGATACTTAAAGTCACCCTAAAATCAAGGAGACAGTTGTTAACAGCAAGCATATCCATTTCTTGATGAAGTACAACAACACCTGGAACATACTGTATAATCACACACAATAATGGAGTTTGATGGCCATATTTCCCTATACAAATACAGCTTAGTTGATGAGGAAGGCTTCAACCTGATACAAAAACAAGACACTCATGCAGACATAGTCGAAATATCATTGGATGCCATGGCACCGTGCCTGGGCAGCGTGGAGGTCATGTTCTGCCATCAGCTATATTGGAGCTATTTGCTGCAGTCCATTGCCTGGCACAAGAAACATAGAGCAACTGCTAATTTTCCTTGGGCAACTGCAAAAAATCCATGAGCAGCCCAATACAGTAATGGTGGTAGGATGAGAGACTACAACGCTTGTCGTTACCTGCGACTATGCATATCCTCACTTTTCTGTACTGCACTTTCCAAAATTTCCTCTTTTTAGAATCATCTTGGGCTTTTCTCTTCTGGAGGTAATGGAGGCAGAAGATAAGATCACTTTATTAGCCATATACAATTTCTTGCATTAGGAATTTGTCTTTTTGTATACCCCAGCCTGCTCTCCATGAGACACAGAGAGAGGGAGAGAGAAGCCTGGGGTCAGAGCGCAGGGTCAGCCATTGTACAGCGCCCCTGGAGCAGCTGGGGTTAAGGGCCTTGCTCAGGGGCCCAACGGAGTAGGATTCCTCTGCCGGCTGCGGGATTTGAGCTGACAGCCTTCCAGCCACAGGCGCAGATCCTTAGCCACAGTGCCACCGCTCCACCCCATATCAGCTAATGTGGTGCTAGACTTAATGAGTCCCAATGGTGTAAAATACTGGTATGTGGTGAGCGTACTGGTACACTGTGGCTGCCATCGCATCATCCAGGTGGGGCTGCACACTGGTGGTGGTGGAGGGGATCCCCATTACCTGTAAAGCAGTTTGAGTGGAGTGTCCAGAAAAGCGCTATGTTTTTTATTATTATTAATTATTATTATTAAAAACTCTAAATAAAGCTCTAAATACAGTGCCCTCCAGAATTAAAGATGAGCATATGAATGAATGTTTGTTGTTCATCAGCTTGATCTTACACTGAAAATATGAGAGAAATGTAAGCTTTCAGTGAGGTAAAATTATTCAAAGAAAACATAAATCCTTATTATTGGCACCCCTGCATTTAGTACTTTGTGCCAATAATTCTGGAGGGCAATGTAGTCAATAGTGCAGTTATACACTCTGCCCCTATGTGTAATGTATGACTACAATTCCTACTGTGTGAACTCACCACTCTTCTCCAGGCCTGCAGTGACAGCCAAGCATGGATGGGTCACACCTGAGGATTGGTTCTGTAGTGCAGAGCAAGGCCATGTTTGCTGCAATATGGCATGAGATTCTGAAAGGAATGAGATTCGGTAACAATGAATACATAATAGATGTGAATATTTTGTATATATAATGACATGATTATATATAATCATTCTTATAAATGATTGCATGGTTTTATACTTTGCATTAATGGATATGAGAAATATGTTAAGAATTGCCGAATATGTGTTTTAACAAATCAGAAAAAAGTGTGAAGAGGCTCTGTTTAATTAAAAATGACAATGAAAGAAATCTCATTAGACTAACACGAATGTTCACTGTGTGGAAAGTACAGTATAGACTGAGGCATTTTGAAACAACAGTACTAGTACTTCTCTAAGGTTTGGCAATTGCAGCTGTTTACAATTGCCATGACACATTTCACAAATTACTATGCTAATGTGCAAATTTAACACAAAACCCCAAGCTACTCTCTCCATTATCAAAAACCTGCAACCAGTACAAGATGCAAGTTTTGGAGTGAAATGTGATTATACAATGTGTAAAAACAAAAATAGTACCAAAATAATAATATCAAATATTTTAAAATGTTTATTTTAAGTTTTCATTTTCATTTAAACTTTACGAAAATGACATTAAAATCATTAGCAAATGTAATGAAATATTATTATACATTTAATGTATTATTTTACATTGTTATGCTATTATACATATTATTAAATATTAATTGTGTTCTATTATTATACAATAATGATTATATATTGTGCATATTACACATTTGTAAATTTATTTGTTAATACATTTATTAAATAAATCAAGTAAATACATCCGTGCTGAGAGTTTTGCAATTTGGTACACTCTATTCGTCTACTTACTGAAAAATGTCTTTTGAAAGGCATTTATTCACATTTTATTTTAAAAAATACAGGTTTCATTTGCTAATTGTTAGCTCTTGTTTCTCACTGATTCAATGACAACTTTAAAAACCCGAACCGCGGAGATCTGGATCTGGATTGAATAAAATGTTCATGTGGCCGTATTAGTTTGCTCCTCCTTTTGTAAGCAAATATGCAATATGAGAAATCTCTTCATCTATAGCAATTTTTTACATCACTCAGTAACTTCATCAGGTCTGAATCACATCTCTCTGTGTGATTTAATCTAACTATATACAGTGTGTTATTACTGGCTGTACTGTACCTATGGAAACAACGCTGCTGTGCTGTATCCACACACTGCTCCAGTCCTATGTGTTTTGCGACAGAAACCTATTATTGAGGACTATGTGCACAACAGCTGTCATTGTTTTGAAGGCATTAGATTAATTGTCATTATTACTTTTGGTTGGTGTTTAACAAATTAGATTGAATTCATGATCAAGATCATGTGACATACTGTAGTGGAACCAGTAAAGGCAATATCAAAATCAAGATAAAAGAAAAACATTATACACTTAAAAAATTAAAAACTGCCATAGTACAGTATATCAGTATATCTCAGCACACCCTACATAAGACTGTACCAATCAGGTGAATAACATGTTTCTATTAATTTAATTTACATTGTGTATTGTGCAATTTATATTTCTAGTAGTGGAAGAATGAAGGATTTACACATAGTATTTAAATATGATGTTTCATTAGTATACACTGTGTTTGGTAAAACAATTATTGGGAGATATTTTCATTAATAGAAAATGCCTAAATACCAAAAATCATCCTCATGTAAACATTAGTTGACCTAATATAATTATGTAGCAGATGAAATGATTTTTCAAATGTGGTTAAAATTAATAAAATTCCCAGCAGATGCCACAAGAGGGCACTGAGTCGCACAGCTGGATTAGTCTCTGTGAAATGTTCATTCTTTTCTAAGGCTTCTGTCTGTCAGGTGAATTGTTTCATTAAGAGTGTGTATATTATAACCACAGGTTAGGACGACGTAGTTGATGGACATCCTTCAGGAAAAAACACATTCAAAATCAGATCATGCATTTTAAAAATGGGCTGTACACTTCTACTGTATATTGTGTTCTGATCTATTCTGGTTCGCAGGTGCATTCTTTGGACTAACAAAAATAGAGAAGAACTTATGATTTTCAGTACCTTTATAGGTAGGTAGGTCCCCTTTTCAGGCCATAAAGGCCCCTGGGGGGAATGGGGGGGGCAAGGGCCACCATTTTTCTTGACCATCTGACACTGGAGGTGGTGGTGATGTGGTCATCATCACACTCCAGCTGGCCTATTACCCCCAGAAGGATTAACCCCCGGTACTGGTACTCATTTGGAAAGCAGGCTGAGTGGACCTGGGAGCTATCTTGAAGGAAATAGAGCATGCTACATCGCTTGCCCCTATCGGGGACTGAACCCAGGACCTTCCAGTCAGGAGCTGGATGCCCTTGCCGTCTGAGCTACAGTACCACAACTCCATAGCACCTTCCTAATTATTGCTCTTTATTTTTTCTTCTTTTAAGGTCATGCGTATAAAGTTGAATTGGTTAATTACTCAATTATCTTTTGAGTTAATTAGCTCAGGACAGAATAACTTATCTTTATCTGACTGCCTTTATCCTGTCTGTGGATTGCCGGTTTTATCTCTTCCCAGGACAGTAAACTATTTTATTGGCAATGGTTACCTAAGCTACACAAATTAATCTAAAATCGCTCATATCTACACTTTGAAAATCCATTCTTTTGATTGATGTACAGTACTTATCACTGGGGCACCAGTGCATAACAGAGGCCAGGTCCCGCCAAACCCGAACCAAACAGATGCCAATTTATTTATGATACAAACGATAAGACATCTAACTTCATAGCAAAGAAATAATTTACAACTAATAAACATTTGTAATGTTTACACTTTTGGTTATATGCAATTCGTATAAATTACCTCAATACATAGATTTGCATGGCAAAGCGACACACATGTTTGAGCATACTGATGTATATTGAGTAACTTCTCATGATGTCATGATGGTTGCTGATTTTTCTCTAACTTCACAGGATGTCAAGTAGGAGTGACGACAGATCTAGGCTTAAATCTGATGCTACGATATATAATTCTTTTTCAGATCCCCTGGAGAAGCTTGGAGGAGCACCGGGGTTCTGTGGACCATAGGATGGGAATCACTAATTTAGGTATATACTAAGTAATGAGAACATTTCCTTTTTTTAGTACTGTAAAATATGACATAAATGGTATCTGAGGAATGCAATCTACAGTATCTGTACTTGAACAGGATTAAAATTCTCAAGTTTATTGACAGCCCATGGAAATGCTTTACATTCCACAACTCAACATGGCCATGGGGGAAATCAGATGAGCCTTTACTGTCCAAATAATCCTTGATTTACGTTAAGCAATTTCTGAATAAGAGAGCAGTTATTTGAAAAGAAATATTTTGTATTGTAGAATAATCAAAGTTCAGTTTGCTCTGTCTTATATTCTGCATTACTGGTGATAAAATAACTTGCTTTTCATACTGTAATGATACAGGGGTGGGGGTGTTGTATTAGTGTAAAAATAAAGGAGTCCCAACACCAAACTAAAACACCAGATAAAACAACCCTTATGGTGAGGAATGAGAATTGACCATGCAGATTGTGAGGGTCATGCAATGAGAAGGCACTAAATCAAAAAAGACAAATAATCTGTTGACAGATGCTTTAACACACAAACACACAATCTACTATTCACAAGTTATTTACAGAGATTGTCAGTCCTTGAGTCCAGGCCTTCTGTATTGCAAAACTACTTTAAGCTCATCTCTTCCCATTTGGACCAGTTGTAGCACAAGCAAGATGAGACACGACAGTTCCGGGAGGCAATGCTGGCTTTGAAGCAACAAAAATCTGCTCACAAGACACCCTGCTCTTAAAGCCGACGCTGAAGTATGAGAACTGTTTCTCTAAGCCTGAAAGTGCATTCCAGAGATACCGTACAAGCTCTGCCTGTACTAAAAGGAGATACGTATTCCCTCAGATATAAAAACAACACAACCCTTTGTCCTTAAATTTACTTCCAGTTACTTCAGTGCTAAGACATTTTATTTTTATGGGAAGAGGTTATATGTGACTCGGGAGTACCTACAGTGTGCCAGTTTCCTGGTCCTAGCTCTTTACAAACTGACCTCTTAGGTCATCCCATGTTCCAGTTCTGTCTAAACAGCAGTCTTTGTCCTGGTGAAACGTTCAGCCAGTTGCAAAGAATAAACTGACCTGGGGCTCTGCCACCAGCACACCCCTCCAGATGTACTGGAGCCGATCAGCAGACATGTTTTATCCTGTGTGCTGGTCTGTACTGGCTGAATGATACAGAGTGCTCAAAGACTATTGTTAATATTGGTACGGTATACTGTAACTAGGATACTGCCCTGCATACAAAATTGTTCATCTTTGCCTTTTGAAGCTATGCAAGGCAAGCTCTTGAAGCAAAGAAGCAAAGCCAGCAAGTGGGAGATTAAATGTATTTCTATAAAATATTTCTGACCTTTTCATGCTGAGACCCCTGTAGTGCATTCTTCATGTGCATTTGTTCTCTGTACGGTTGTTCGGCTTTGGTTGACTGTTAAAATGTAAATCTCACTCCCTGCTATGTACATTCCGTTCATGACACCTTTAGTTGGAAATTAATCAGGAGTTGGATGGCACAACACCATACTGTACCTACACTGCCATGATTGACATCTAATTAAGACTTCACTAATGAGATTGTTAAGATTGGGTCCCTAGAGGCACTTGATTACACTGACATTTATTGCCATGTAAAAATACAAAGACAGTTTAATTTTAAACTAGAGGAGAACAATAAACTTCATGACTTTGTCTTTAATCCTAAAACTGTTTACCTTACTGAATACATAAAGATCTCTAAACAGCTCTAGTTAAGGATTCCTTGTCATAGCAATTTTAATCCATAGACAAGAGAAGCTTTTTATAAGTATCAAATACTTTCTTTTAACTTAATTAATTTTTACATAATATTATGTAAAATATAATCCCTGTGTCCAGGTATTTTACAGGATGTAACAAAAACACAGCTGTTATTACTTTTTATATATTTCAGTAAATCCTAACAATCTAATTGGGTAATAATTCAGATTTTTAGCTGCAATTATGAAATCACTGTGAAATGCTCAAAGAATCATATCCCATGGAGTCTGCTGTCTACTGAGTTATGATCTACTGATATTGTCACTTTTGTTGGAAAAATGTGAAATGTTGACCCCTCGACAGATAGTTCATTTACAGTGCTTTGAATCTCCCAGAGTAAAAGAACTATACTGTATATTTCTCCAACAATCATAAATCACATCAAAAGTGTATTTACGATAAATGATCTTCATATATATAATTTTAGCAGGTTAATTAAATTCCTAAACTACAAACATGATTACATGGAGTTTATAATGAAAGTAGTTCAGGTGGGTAGCTGCGTCAGCATGCGTAGGCTGCAAAGGAACAAGTAAAGTTTTATTTCATGCTGAAAAGAGAAGAAAAGAAACACAACGTTTCTGCTGTGGAGCCTTCTTTAGGTGTGAAGGTTCTCTGGTTTCCCTTCTTCTCTTTTCAGCATTGAACAAACCTTTACTTGTCCTGCAAAGGAACAGGTAACGGGTTCTCACGGCTGAAGAAGGCTCCACACCCAAAATGTTGTGTTTCCTTTCTTTTCTTTTCAGCATGGAATAAACCCGTTACCTGTTCCTTTGCAGCCTCCACATGCTGACGCAGCTCCCTACTTGAACTACTTTACTTGTTCTGTTTATAACAAAAGTTTGGGAGGGATGATAACAGCCATGTTCAATCATCCACAGCTGTCAGTGATTCGCAATCACTCCTGATATAATTTCCTTAACTAAAATACTATAAATATTATACATTATCTCCATCTCCCTCGCATACATTTTTGTATGAACCGTGTCTCTGCTGGGTGACCTCAACTCTGCTTTTCCATGCCAGTTTCCTTTCTGCAGCGTTTTTTCACTACCGCAGTTGCCCAGTCAACATGTTTACATTCAGCGCACCAAGAGCAATTCTACTTTCAATCTGTCGCATCTCTATTCAGTTCCTGCTCTGTTGCATTATCCAGAAAAAACCTGCTGCTTCTTGCAACAAGGAATTATTTCTCAGAGCAGGTAAGACTTTATCTCGATTTTGAAAAGTCGCTCTTGATACCAAGGCAGCCAGTACAGACACATTACCAACATCACCATAACGCTCCTATACTGCAATACCTGAAAAACTAAGAAAATAGCATCCAGCTCACCGGCATATATCCGCAGATAGTTCCTGTACCAGTTTCACTTTACTGTACCTATTCAGCTCAGCTATTCAGGCAGCTCCAAGCCGCTGCTATTACAGAATTACAATCCGAGTCCAGAACTGGTGCCCATCCGCGATAAGAAACCTAGAGGCCTGGAGAAGCATCTCCCCATGATCCAGTACAAGACCTAATAAGTCCTGTACAGTCTTTTCTTGTATCTGGTTTCTCTATATTCTGTAAGGAGTTCTCTTTGCTGTTGAGCAATTCTGGCTGTTCCTTCCGGATTGAAGCTGCCCCCTCAGCTAATCATCACATTCCTGATGATCACATTAAGCAACTCAGCCGCTGGTCATTAAAGGCCTACCACCCTCACATACAGTAAACCTATACAGGGCCCCTTAAACAAGCCCGTCACAGGACACCTCTCTCACCTGCTCTATGCTTTCCGTAGTTCTGCATTGGTCGTCTGAGGTGTTTCTTGGTTCTTTTGGGGATCTTTATCCACATTGTGACTGCAACACTCCATAATCTTTCAGTACACTGAATTCTTGGGCGTTGCTATGCGTAGTGAAATGGAGTTTATAATGAGTTCGAGACGGATGACAACAGCTTAATTCAATTCAAAGTTCAATCAGACTCAGCTGTTAGTAATAAGAGATTACCTCTGATGTCATTTCCACTCTTAAACACTATAAATAATATATGTCACCCCCCTCTTTCCCTCACATACAGTATGTCTTTTTGCACCCCACCTGCACCCCATCTCCACCTGTGCAGCTGGACCTGGGTCACTCCTCACTCTCCCAGCCTCCTGGTCCTGTGGCCTGAAAGTCAGCACTCATGTGTGTAAAGCCGAATCATGACAATAAAACAGTCCATTATCCTTTCAGTACACTTAATTCGTGGTTGTTATTCCCAGGAATGGTATTATGGTTTAATACATAAGAAACATTTTCTTGACTGAAAGCACAACTCATTTATTAAGGAGATAATAAAAGATAAATAAAAGTTTGTTTTTTTTCTGTTAAAAATGTAACTTGGAACTGACAATTATATTGTGTACTTTACAAAAACAATAAGTTTATTTACTAAATCAATGGTGGGAGAGTATGACATGATATTAGTATTAAACATTCTTGGCATTGATCTTTTCATTACACAGCTATGAGCATGGTTGAGTATATTCTGATAATACCCAGTAATGTACTTTAATTACAGTAATTTATTTTATGTCTTTAACATTTGCACTTACAGACACAAAGTCTGCATTGCATATAATAAGCCCTATTCATATTAATTCAATTTCCTTGAGAAAACATTTAATAAAGACTTGCTTGCTTCTAAAATGAACACAAAAATAACAAAAAATCAGTTTCCATAAAAAATTCAAAAGTGCACACCACACAGTATGTCATTGCAAAATCATCAAAGAAGAAAGAGACATGCATTGCTTGGTGTCCAATTTAAAGTGATAGAAGTCAAGAGCTTCACAGCAGTTCATGAATTTTTAAAGGATCAATATCTCCCTGTACAGAAGCTACAGATGCCTGTTTCTTGTTAATTTCTTCTGCTTAAATGATTTGCCCTAGATTATCAGCTCAGAATGAAGATAAGAAAAATATGTACTTTTTAAAACTCTTTTATGTGGCACTGCACTACATGTTAGTAATTGAGCATTTTTGACAATGTAAGAACATAAGAATGTCTGACTGTTAAAAAAACACTTTAACCACTACTGCTGTAACTTTCTATAGATAAAGTACATGTTTTTTTTTTTTACTTTCAATTGGTAACATTAAGCATTAAATGGCGCACATTTAGCAGTAAACTATCCACTACCATACTGTTCAATTAATATATACAGTATATATATTTAGGGTATTTAATAGCATTGATAACCCAACACAAAAATTATAAAGCTGAATTGTAATTCAGCTGAAATTCTAAATAGGGGACTCAATTTTATATTAGTGAAAGGTTAAATTTACTTTATGTATAATCTACACTATAACTCCTCTGCTTGGAATACCTATTATAGTTTTCAAGTAGGCGGAAAAGATTATGCAGTATGATCAAATGCATTCAAAGTGTGAACATCAAAAATATTTTTTTCTATTGCTTAAATAAGGTTTATGTATATTAGTATGAATTGTTTTAGGACACAACAAAATGTATGAGGTACGTTTTAATAAACCTCCAGTATAATTTGATTCAATCTTTTTAAAAGCTTTAATTAAGCATCTTAGCTTTTAAGAAGAGTATTTTCAATCGCGTGTCATCAATTGTGACAATGTGCACCATTTTTCTTCCTTTTAAACAAAATACACACAGTATATTAAAGTAATTTATATAATCAGACAATCTCTAATTGACATATTTTTTCAGTCTTGCAGGATTTACAGTCACAGTGGATTGATTTCCTATACACATAAAACCAGGACTACAGCAACAGTGAGATGCTGTAATGCATTAGCACATTACTTTACAAGGCAGTACATAAAGTACATATCTAGAGCACTTTGAAGAAACAAAATCTGTAAACATCTACCAACAAACAGGAATAAGGGGAAACAGAGAACAGTGGAACATTGAAAACAATTAAAAGGTAAGAAGAAGGCCTTTAAGAATCCCATCTGGATACCATGTATACAGCTATAATCACTGCAGTGGATTCATGGGTATGAAACAAAATGGGTATGACTTTACTCATGGGAACGTAAAAAAATCTGGTGATTGGTGAGACATTTCCATTCAAACAGGACTAACAGTGCTTCAGTACAGATAATTGCAAACCAGTGTAGTTAGACTATTTTATAGGCAAACAAGCGGTAATGGAGAACGATCTGTTTTGTATTTACCAGAACGGGATAAAAAAACTAAAATGTTTGAAGAACAAATAAATCAGTGTTATGAATACGGTCGGCTCATATTGCTTTGAGTGCTATGTGCTAATTTCATAGACATTGAATAATATTTGTTTGTGTTACATATTAGATTTTTAAAAAAGATGTGTTTACAAATTATTTGCAGTAGATTGTAACACTCATCCAGCTCTCTACATAGTAAATTGTCATTGTTACAAGTGGGTGTTTACAAAACTGGAGAATATCAGGAAATGACTGAACAGATAAATCAATAAGTAAAATAAATAATAATAACCCCCAGCAAAGGATTTTGCCAAGAATATACCCAAGTAGTTGGTATAGTTAGTGGCACATCCTTGGTGAAAAAAACAATAATTCTGACACACTTGGTTAAAAAATAAATATTTATTAACAGTGACAGTGACACACACTACACTACACACAACATTAACTTACAAAAGTTTTTCGATGTAAAGTAAAAGTTTACAAAGCATACCAGAGGCCTAACATACTTACCACCCAGACTCACCTCTTTAGGCCTACAAAATCCAAAATAAGAGATAAGATGCTGTATACTGTATAATAAACAGAATAATAAACATAATAAACAGAATAAAACCTATAGTTTAATAGTTAAATCTCTCTCTGCAAATCCGCCACAAAATAAATAGGAGCCCCCCATGAAATGCACCCACTAAGAAGGAGAGGCCGTTTTTGACTAAGTTATTATTCACTCGGGAAATTCAGTTCCCTAAGATATACAGAATAGCAAGCTCTTTAACCAAGGCTCAAATACTTAGCTCCAATCGGGTATTTTTCGTATGATCTTGAATATGGACTTTTTGCTAGGCACATGCTTTATCCTCTGTCTCCTCCCCTCTCCACTCTCAAGTTCAACTTCAACTTTATTGTAATATGTACCCAAGTACAATAGATGCTTACTTGCATGCTTTTCTGACATGACAAATGACATAACACATGACATACTGTAACACTGACATAGAAAATAACACACTGTACAGTAACAAATGACACCACAATACTTGGAGACAGAAAGAGGGTGGCATCTATAATTCTAACCAGCATTTAGATTGTAGCTGTGTGCAAAATTCAAGTGGTGGCAGTATTTTCAGTTTAGTGCAACTAAGGAGTTTCATGAATGTGGGATAGAAACTTTCTTTGAACCTGGAGGTCCAGGCTTCTACACTCCTAAGTCTTTTGCCATGAGGAAGAGAGAATAGTGCATTCCTAGGGTGGTTTTGATCCTTGATTATATTATTCATCCTTCTGAACCAGAGAGTGGTGAAGATTGTCTGGATGAAAGGGAGTTCTGTACCAGTGATGGTGTAGCGGAGCTAGTGTGGTGACGTCATCGCCCTCACTGCGCGTAGCAGGGTCCTCAGCTGCCTGGGCTGGGGGAGGTCTCCTTTAGCTCATGCGGTTGGTGCCCTGGTGCGTTACGCCGGAGACCAGGGTTCGCACCCCAGGTGTGCGGGACGGGACGGAATGGGTGATGGGGGGCACGACACCCTGCAGGACCGGGACGATCACAATGGCTTCACATGCCTCTACCACTTTCTGTAGTTTTTTTTAGTTCATGAGCTGAGCAATTGCCATACCAAACTGTAATGCATACTTTCTACAGTGCATCTGTAGAAATTTGTGAGTGTTTGTGAAGACATACCAAATTTCCTGAGTCTCCCAAGGAAGTAGAGGCACTGGTGTGCTCTTGAAATGACTGCGCCTATGTGATGGGATCAGGTCAGGCTGTTGGTGATGTGAAAGACCAGGAACTTGAAGTTGCTGACCATTTCCACAGCACCCCCCTTGATAGAGACAGCAGTGTGGCCTCCCCCCTGCTTCCAGAAGTTAACATCCAGCTCTGTAGTGTAGTGTGCTTTCACGAGGCACCAGTTCTGTAAGGGTTTGGGCATTTACTGGGACAATTATTAATTGTGGCAGTAAATCACGAAATGATTCTTTTAATGGTCTTAGAATCCAACCTTGCGGTATAACTCGCACACACAGGCACTAATACACGAGAATACATTTATTAATACATAGAATGTGCATATAAACCTAACAGAATACAGTTATCAGAATACAAAAGGTATATATTCATTCAGTTACGAAGAGTTACATATATCAAGAGGACATACGTTGAGTATATCATTCATTTAGACCGTTTCGTAAATGAACTTTGTTATAACTTCTACATTGGATACTCAAAACAAGTACATAACTCTTAGGAATTAAATTGATATCAACTGGTTGGGATAACAATTGAATTCTCGAGCTGTAATGCAGTGAAGTTGAATGCTCATCCAATCTCTGGGGATTCAGATCTCCTGCAGACACAAAGAAACAGTTGCAGGCTTGTTGCTGTCCAATCCGCGCTCTCTGGCTCGGTGCCAAGCAGTGGCCGTGCTGTTGCGGCTTGAGACGTGGTGGAGATCCTGCTATGCTCTGCGCTGCTCTCTGAAGACCGGCTAGTTAGTGTTGGCTTTAACTAGCGAAGTTTGTGCACAGGAGAAAAGTTACTGTGGGTCCCAGCGGGTCAGGAAGAGGACCGGTTCGTTCCTGATGAAGCTAGTTCTGAATACTGATTCAGCTGTCCACAGTTCTGATGTGTTCACGAGGCCTGCTGCTGGTGCTAGCCTCGGGTGGATCCTCTGGTTACTCTCTGGCAACCTCCGCTCTAGACTCTTAGAACAAAGGAAAGTTCTGGCACTCAGACACACTGGCCGTTCCGTGGTTGTCTGGGCTGAGTCTCAGGATGGTCAGGAGGCGCGCTGCGAGAATGTCCTGCCCTTGGGAGCCCTTCTGCTCCTGGGTCGTCCTGCCCTGGAATTGTCTCGCACCCCTGGAATTCTCCTTCTCTGGAATTCTCCCACTCCAGGCTCTCTGTGTTGCCTGTTTTTACCTGGAGGAACTTCAGGTCGTTCATTGGCTGAAAGTTTCGTGGGCAACAGAGACCCACGTGGGTTACTCGGCCCTACCAGTCCCTGATTGGTTGATCAAGGTGAGATATGAGTCACTTACTCCTGACACTTAGGAATGCAGTCCAGATGTCCATCTGGCACTCCCTAGACAGATAGGCGCCAATGGATGACCATTGATCATGATAACCAGGCTTAGCTAAGTGCATCCCCATTTGGGAGCTGTCCCTTATCAAAAGAAAACATCTTTAAATCAGCCTGCATGAATAGCTTCTCTGTGGCTGCACCACAGAGATGAAGAGAGAGATGGGGCCTCACTGGCAAGGGAGCAGAAAACTTAATTCCTGTATTTTAATAAGACTTGTCGCTACAGTAGTTTGCTGATGTTGAGGGAGTTGTTGTCCTGGCACCATACCACCAGGTGCTTATTCCTGTATTCCATTTCATCATTATTTATGATCAAACCTACAGTTGTGGTGCTGTCAGCAAACTTAAAGATGGAGTTGGAGTTGTGTCTAGCCACACAGTCAGGGGTCAACATGGACTAGAGCCAGGCACTGATCACACAGCCCTCGAGGGCTCCCGTGTTGAGGATCAGAGTGGAGGAGATGTTCTTGCCTCTCTTCACAGACTGAGATCTGCTTGTCAGGAAGTCGGGCATCCAGTTACAAAGAGAAGAACTCAGGTCCAAGAGCTTAGTGATTAACTTGGATGGGATTATGGTATTTAAAGATGAACTACTGTATAATCTATGAATAGTAAGATGGAGAACGTGTTTATATTGACAAAATGAGTCAAAGTTGTACTAAAGTGTATAGTACAAGGAAGATGCCATCGGTTGTGGACCTGTTATGTCTATATGCAAACTGAAGTGGATCAATATTGTCTTTGAAGCCAGAGTTAATGTGTGTCATTTCCCACTTCTCAAAGCGCTTCACTACGATGGATGCGAGTGCTACTGGGCAATAAGCATTAAGACATATTACCTTATTTTTCTTGGATAATGGGACAATCGTGGTTCCCTTATAGCAAGTAGAAACAGCAGACTGTAGTTGTGAGAGGTTAAATATTGTATGTTTGTAAATACTCCAGCCAGCTGGTCTGCGCATTTATTGAGAACTCTGTCACGTCAGCCAGAGTGACAGAGAGCACAGTGTCATCAGGAGCTGAAGGGGCTTGCCCGGGTGATCCCATGTTCACATGTTCAAAAATTCCCTTTGGTTTCACTTTAAAGTCTCTGATGGTCTGTAATCCTCACCACATACTGTATGCCAAGCATCTGAGGTGTTAAAGTGCAGTTCTAGCTTGCTCTTTTATTGCTTTTAACACTTTTGATGGTTTTCTGGAGGTCGTACCTGGTTTTCTTGTACAATTCTAAGCGACCAGATTTCAGAGCCCAGAATTGGGTCCTTAGCATGGAATGAATTTTGCAGTTAAATCGGGGAAGAGAGACTGACTATTTTTGTAGTCATGCAGTCGTCCACACATTTCTTGATAAAGTCTGCAATGACTGTTGCTGTGAACCCATTCAGGCTGGATGATGCGTTTTTGAACACAGTCAAAGCAGTCTTGCAGGACTTCCCCCATCTCCTCGAACCAGCATTGTACTGTTCTCATTGGCGGGTTCCCACACTTCAGCTTCTGCTTGTGAACAGGAAGCAGGAGCACAGACAGGTGATCTGATTGACCCTAATGCCGACAAGGGAAAGAGTGATAGAAATTTTTGATGGTAGTGTAATAGAGAGTGAGAGTGATAGCGCCTCTAGCGGGGCAGGAGACATGCTAGTAGTATTTTGGTGTATTTTCTTAAAGTGTGCGTGATTTAAATTTCTAGATGTAGCATCAGGGTTTGCAGGGTTGAGTTTGTTAATTACATTGCATAGTTTCTTGACTGAAAGTTTTGTGTCTGCTTGAGGTTGCATATAAACTGCAGTCATGATGACTGAAGAAAACTCCCTCAGTAGGTTAGAAGGGACGGCGTTTCACCATCAGCTATTCCATATCAGGGGAACAGAGGTTAGATAGATCGACTCCTCTGAACTCCATGAAGTGTTTTTCAGAAAGCATACACCACCACTTTTCCTCCTTTCCATACAATGGAAAAACCCTCGGGCTGGAGAATCATGAGAGTTTGGGGTTAGCCATGTCTTCTGTGAAACAATGTACATGGCAGTCCCTCATCTCCTGTTGATAGATCAACCTTGCTCTGAATTCATCTAGTGTATTTTCCAGCGATTGGATGTTCTCCAGAAGAATGCAGTGGAGTGAAGGTTGAAAGCCGCAGCATTTCAGTCTTACTGTTCGTCTTCGGTGCTTTTATCTTTGTCAGGCAAACTGGGTGGGCAGTAGACAAAGGAAGGTAATCTGGATAGCTGTTCTAGGTCCAAAATACTAAAACATATATCTGAAACTCTTGATCCAATGTCCAAAAGAGCATGTTCGTCATATAAGACTACAAGTAATAGGTTTATTCCATGCTGAAAAGAGAAGAAAGAAAACACAACATTTCGGCCGTGGAGCCTTCTCACACCTGAAGAAAGCTCCACGGCTGAAACGTTGTGTTTTCTTTCTTCTCTTTTCAGCATGGAATAAAGCTGTTACTTGTTCCTTTGCTTTGCATGCTGACGCAGCTGAACTATATAAGACTACTACAGGAATTGTTTGTATGTATAAAGTTAACAACAATAATAATACTGTAACATGACATAAAGTTAAATCTGTGAGGAGCTGCATGCAAAACATTGCCTTTCTCTGGTACCATCTTGTTAGTTTCTTGTGGTCTCTTCTTTCCTCTGTTGTACTTTGATCTGATATTATATGGTGTCTTTCTGGACTGTTGATTGACACTTAGTCAATTACCCAGAACTGAATTAGCTAAGGTAAAGCAAGAAAACTTTAAAATTGCTTTGATCACTAAATCTGGACCACCTACTTCTCAGCAAACACACCCTTTGCTTTGAAGCTGGAAATGTTTACACTGCAAGGCGTTACCCACTTTATCTACATTTTTATAGACACCCCGTAATTACCTACAGCTGTAACAGTATTAAACTCAAGAAGTGTTGTATGTGTCACTTAAATAATTTTAATTATCCCAGCTGCATTGACATTTATAGATAACTGTCTTCAGATCTCAGAAGCAAAACAAGGCTGGGCCTAGTCAGTACTAGGATAAGGGACCTCCAGGAAAATATAGATTGCCATTGCAAGTGGTGTTGGTGGATCAACAGGTGGCACTGTTCCCAACTGGTCATGATTTCCAAACGATGTCTTAGTGCACCAGATGGGGACACTGCTGTGAGATAAGCTATCCAATGAAAGAGTCATCAAACCAAGTTTCTGACACCTTGCCATGACTCTATAGCTCTTTTCAAAAACTGTAGGGGTGTTAACTACTGGCTACTTTCCCCTCTGGACCTTTACAATCTGTCCCTTGTAACTTTCTTTCTTACTTCAAGAGATAAAAAAAAATATTTCCTCATGCTCCTGATCATTATATAGGGTGCCAGACACATAATATCTTTCATGCATGACCCAACTGGATGAAATAGATCCCTCTTATGTGAAAAACACATAAGGTTCCTTTTAGATTAAAAATAACTATTTTAATAGAAACAATTATTAATGATCAATTATTCTTCAACAGTCTTCTAATCCACTACACTACCAGTCTTTACCTCTGACTCCACTGTGTGCATTGTCATAACATGATACAGAAATTAAGATAAGATAAGATAAAATTATGTATTTTGCTTCACCTCCGTCTTGAGCACCATAATGATTTGAAATGTTGACTCCATAGCAGTTTATTAAGGAGTATAAGGAGATAAAAATCAGATAACTCATAATCAGAACATCAGGCTCTGAGGAAACAATGATGCAGTGATCATCTGTCTGTTGCTCCTAGCTGGGGTATAATCATACCAATGAGATACTGGTAGATGGTCCTATCCTATTACAGCTACAGCTGTAAGTCATTGACTGAAGTTTGAGGTCTGGTTTGGTTGAGCATGTCCATGTCAGCCATGATCAGTCCTAGGGTCACCTCTGGTCTTGCAGTCTAAGAATGTGGCCGAGGCGTAGTGTGATACACTGAGGTGTCCATCAGAAAAAAATCACCAATGAACCAGAGGCTCCTGCTCCAGACTATTTGTGACACTGGCTGACACGTTTTTCTTGGACAGAACTTAATCTTGGTAATATGTTCACTCAAGTGAATGTGGAGTATTGATTGCAGGCACCATTGATCAAAAGCATCGTGCCCCGCCATATAGAGACATGCCCTGATACGCAGTGACTGTTGTACTGTAGTCACAGTGTAGAGATGTGGATTGTAGAGACATGTCAGTTCATGGCCAACAAGAACATTTGTTTGGCCCTTCTGGTAGGAGGGTTGTCAGAGTTTGGTTGGGACTCATTTCCTGTCTTGCTTGAGACTGCATAGCCCAGATATGAAGCAGGTGTGACTTTGTAATGTTATTGTAATAGGTTGGCACACGCAGCTCTCTTTGCAATTATATGCCTCCAATCTCAATCACCAAGTTTGATGTTGTCATAGGTTTAGTTTTATGGGAGTGTGTCTTTGCATAAAAATGATTGTGGAAAAAGAAATTGCTAACTGTTTAACAACTGCACAGTGCAGCTAAGTTCAGGTTGTGCAAATGTCTTATGACTATTATCCCTCCTCTGCCCAGTCTGGCACTTCAGGAAATGCCTTCCTCATTTGATTTGGTTTTGTTATCAAATTTCTTGGTTTTGGTACTTGCAACACCTTTTTTGCCAATATGATGTAAAAATAAACATAACAGTAAAATAACTAAGGATCTGAGATCAAAATGGATAAAAACAGAAGACTCTTTGAAGATGCAACAAATTGTAAAGTGAGTTTCTTTATTGCGAGGGGTGACAGTGAACACTTACACAATAACACACAGTATTTTTAAAAACATAGATTTATGTAGTGTGCAACAATTACAGCTGTGATTTTTTAAATAATTACAGTTAATCATGCTAAAAAATAGCACATACAGAGACAGTAATGAGTAACACAAATAATATTAATGAAAACAAACAATCAAATCTGGTCAGATGGGTTTGATACCTTTGGGTTAAAGGAGTCAATTAGCAACAAACTAAGCTACTGTACTGTACCTACAGTACCACGAGCCCTCCTAACAATAAACCACTGAGAAGTGAAATCCCAAGACCTTCCCATGAACTGTGCACTCCTTTACACTTTTGCTTGATTGGCTGGTTATTGTGCACTCAGAGACTATACACCCCATGTTTCTGAAAGATATTTAATGCACTTTTTAAAATTATGTTGGCACACAGGTTCCAACCCATATTGGTTTATGGCTGGAGATACAATAATCAATTATTATCAATTATCAAAGGGTATCATGGTCTTAAATTAGAGACTGACTGGATATTTTTTAATCAAGATGGATGAGTAGCAATGTGTTTTGGATAAGAACTGGTGCATCCATAATTCATTACTGTTGATTATGGTAGTGAAAGAGTCCTCTTCTATGTCATTATGTTCAGTTAAACCACTGAAAATGTTAAATCCAGTTTGTATGTCATGCTTTCATGCTATACATACAAATGTGTGCACATTTTTTAGATCACTTGCAATGCTCCTAACAAAAATCGAATTATTTAGATTAATGATCTGGACAGCTCACTGAATACATGCACTACCATTTTTAGCCTCTCAGCCCTTGTAGTATAATCTGTGTCGGTTGTCCTTCTTTAAACTTTTTCAGCCACTCATACTATATGCACTGAATTAGGTCATGGTTATTCCCATAAACCTTATTCATCCTGTTGTAAATATTCATAGCCTACTTGCAATCACAATTCTTTGTTAGGAATTCAATCCTCCTTCTTTGCTCAAGCACATGATCCATACATATTGCCATTTTCACCGGGAAGCCAATGCCCTCTAATGAGTGAGATGGCAATTACACATGCATTTCTGGTGAGACGGTATTGTAGTATCAGACATGAGTATTGATTTAACATTTTCTGAAAATATTACCCCACTTTCCAAACACCCTTTATACTGTACTTTTCTTAATGCATTTCAACCTCTTACATTTTATGCATTCTGATTTAAAAAAAAAAGAAATATATAGCAATTGTAGAAACATAGTTTTGATTTTCCTTCCTGATTTTGCTGGAAAACGGCAATGAGGAATATGAGGCATGCTGACCAGTATCTGCTAATTGATCCACCACAAAACTTTAAAAAAAATAGCACCAAACTACCGATCGATCCAGGATTCTTTTCAAAGTGTTTTAGAATAAACTAGGGAATATCTTGTGAAGTTACACGCACCTTCTTAACCTGAAGATTCAAGATTCAACCTCACGTTCCTTGACCTGTACTCGAAGACTCCAAAATAACACAATAAAATGCATTTTGTTGTAATACTGCAATTGTATATTCCCATCTGAACTTTTCCAAAAATTGTATATATTTTGAATAATATTTTTAAACAGTAAAGAAGAATGTTAATATAAGTCGAGCCTAGTCCAAATGTTTAATTTACTTTAGCATTTACGAGACAGATAAAATATTTTGGTAAGATATACTTAAATCATTTAAAAAACGCTAGTTCTTTGGAAATTACAGCACATCATTAAAAGCGTATAAATAAATCATTGACATAACCTATATGGTAACATGAAATCACAATCAAACAAACGAACAACGAGTTCCCATGTAATATGTCAGAAATAACTGTAAATGAAAGACCAGCACTCTTGACGGTGATCCTTTAACAATCGGTAACCAAGTACAGCCTGTTGGCAAACATAAATTTCACAGGTGACAGGAAAAATAACACCACTAATGGAAAATAATAATAGAAAAACACCCAAGCCTCCTTTACCCCCGCCCACCGGGAAAAAGGAGCGCAAAGCTAATCCCGTGGATTTGGATGGCCATATCCTCAGCTGTGCCCTGTATCACATCAGTCTGGAGCTCGGTGAGAGGCAAAGGAGCCCCGCCGCTTCCCCACCGAGGGTGACACTGCGTGCGCTTGATTCCATCTGCGGCATCAGATGGCGGGTCTGGCTGCGGCGCCCTCAGCGCACGGTGCTCCGCGACTCTTCCCGGCTCCCGTTTATTTGCAGCTCATCTGAATTCCGCTTACTACTTCCAACTACTTTCTTTAACCGAGTAGGAGAATAAAGAGGATCCGTGAGGAGGTAATGAATTCGGCAACTGAGATGCGCAGCAGCATCTCTCTTTCCAGAAACATACTGTTCAGTTCTGCCGATCACGGACTATTATTCTCTCCTGTTCATCCTTCTCTGTGCCACACTGCTTCTTGTGATAGCAGTAGGAAATCACACAGCTAACGGGGGGACTTAGTGTTACTATTGCTCTTGGCTCCGCTGCTATTTTTCCCTTTCACTTTTAAAGGTAACAGCTGGCATCTTGCTGTCATCTTTCCATTGGGGGAAAAAAATAAAATCTATTGTATCCTGCGACCTAGACAACCTATTCGGGAAGAGAGCAGCAATCAAAGCCACTACATATTCGTAAACAATAATGCAAATGCACCTTTGTCTCGTCAACAGACTGCGATGGAAGATTGACATTGTTCATTTCTAGAAGGGGCAATGACATGGACGTTTGGAGAGAGTTTATGAATCCTTGACATCCTTTTTTTAAATGAGGATTACTTTTTTTTAGATAGACGTAAATATGAGCCTCTTTTTAGTAGAACGGGTCTTCTTTTTCGAGAGATGTAAGCAAACAGAACGCAAACAATCCCGTTTTTAAACCAGTTGACTTTTTTTTTTGTTTCTAAGCCGTTGCACTGGGATAAAGCCTGGACGAAGTAGGCAGTTGAAAATTGCCCGTCTGTGAAAGAAGCCACTCGGAAATTACCAGTAACAACTGGTACAAACATTCCATGTGTTTATGAATGTAATAACTGGATATGATTGTGCTGCCACCGCCTAACCAATTAAGAATTATACACGAGGAGTAAGGTATGCCGACAAGAAAGGCTCTAATTGATGATTAGTGTGACGCCAAGTCGGTCCTAGTGCGCGTCGTTTGCTCCCAGTGGTCACTCACGAACTCTGGGCTCCAGGTGTGTTTGGCGAATCAGGCATCAAACTGGATTTTGGAGTTACAGTGATCCACGTGGGACAGCAAGCCTCACTTGAGCTTTTCATCATGGGCTGTTGCAGTGGCCGGTGCACACTGGTCTTTATATGTAGTATGCAACTGGTAAGTAAAAGTAAAGTTGTGGCAATGTTGTTATCGTTATTATGTAACAATAGTGATGTTCTCAAACAGCAGCAAAACCGATAATGAGCGAGAACGTAACTCTTCTTTTTTTTGTTTCATACATGAGCTTACATTTTGACTACTGATGTTAACTCCCATATTTCCCTAAGCAGTACTGTGATGCTTAAGTATTGGTGCTAGTGGAGACTGCCACAGGGCAAACCCTTTAGCGTTAATGTCCTGAACGGGTACGCGGAGCTCATTGCATTCGAGTGAGGAGAAACCGGCGTGTCCTTCCTCGCCTCTTGCAAGCTATCGAGGCTGCACGAGCCGAGAATCGTACAAAAAACCGCTCTCTTCTCCCGGGAGCGAAGTGAACAGGAGACGAGCCTTTTAAAAAGCTCCTCGAGTGGACAGTAAAAGACGCATCGCGTTACGGTTTTAAGAAGACTTTCACCTGTACCTGCTTTATAGGGTGACACGCATCCCACAGTATCGAGAGTCTCAGTACCTTGGTAATATCTCCCTTTACTGTACAGTACATATCCTAGGATTAGTTCTAAGATTGAAGAAAGGAGGAACTGCACACACTTCGTTTCTCTGACATGTTTTTCGTGACCTCAAATACGGCTTATCAGCTAACTTCAGAAAATCACTCTTTTGCCTTATAACATCTATGCGACTAGCGCTGTCTTTTTCAAATATTAATAGTTTCTCCCTAGAGGGCACTAAAATTAATTTAGCTCTTCTATGACAATGTTTTTTTTTTCCACCCCATGGGGTTGTTCTATCATTGTGGGGAAAAAAATATACAAGACTGAAGAAAGAACTGGCATCCTTTCGAGTTTTTTTTTTCAAATGTATTCATATTCTTAAAGGAATTCTACTGCTGTTTTCTGCTTTGCCATACTGAGGAATGTGTGTGTTTTTATACCTGTGTGCGCTGTGGCAGGATGAAGCTGAGAATGGTGTATTACATGCTTTACCTGAAGAATGATGTTTGTTTATTAACTTTTAGAAAGTACACTATAATGTACAGCTTGTAAATAGTGCCAGAAAGATCATAACAAAATGGACTGGAGATTAAGACTGTTCTATATCTTTGGTTCAATATTAAAGGAATCACACTTACTATATTAATGGTATCCTATTTTTATATAATAATCTACCCTGAGCCTCAGAGTTAGAAGGTGAAGATGGCAAATTGTGTTAAAAGGATCTGGCTGGAGTCAGTCCTTCACTGCCTCTGCTGGTATCCAAGATAGCAAGGTGGTTTCCTCTCAAATGAAACCATTCTCACTGTATGTCCTTAAAGAGAGGAAGAAGTGCTGTTTTGCTCATTTCATTATGTACTGTCTTTTTGTGGTAAACTGTAATTGACATGGAAATGTGAATTTGTGCCCACCCAGTGTGAAGCTGCTGGGATCTGAGCAAGCACAGTGAGTGTGTTGAGTAAGCCTTTTTCTCATTACGCTGTTGTGGGTGTGTTCTATAAAATGCTGTCCAACATAATTAAAAGAGATAAGATGATACAGTTAATGCAAAAAAAAAACACAAAAAAAAACTAATCTGACAATTGAAAACAAATTCTCTCAATCTACTCTCCGAACGTGCTACAGTACCTCTATGTAAATAAATACTCAGAGTAACTCTGTTAGTGATAGGTGTGATTGTGGCTTGAAAAGACAGGTGTAACAAGTGCAGAAGCATCTACATTCTCTGTTAATTTGAGTTAAAATCCCACATGGTGAAGTGTGTGTATGTTCCTTATTACCAATAATAACTGCATGTTGTGGCTGATCTTGTGCTTAGGCAATGTTTCTTTTCAATGAAAATGATCCATTTGCATTAAGAAATGCTTTTATCATTAAAAGAAATACCATAAAGGGAAATGTAAAGCTAATTTGTGTGAATTTGATATAAGGACTAGTGCTGCATAATAGTGATACAAATAGTGTTTTGTATAATAATAAATAATAATTGCTTACACTTACATGGCGCTTTTCTGGACACTCCACTCAAAGCGCTTTACAGGTAAGGACTCTCCTCCACCACCACCAGTGTGCAGCATCCACCTGGATGATGCGACGGCAGCCATAGTGTGCCAGTACACTCACCACACACCAGCTCTCAGTGGGGAGGAGAGCAGAGTTATGAAGCCAATTCATAGATGATTGATAATGATTGATTAAGGGCCAATGGGATGCTGGGGTTACACCCCTACTCTTTTCAAGGAACGCCCTGGGATGTTTAATGACCAAACAGGGTCAAGACCTTGGTTTTACATCTCATCGGAAGGATGGCACCTGTTTACAGTATAGTGTTCCCGTCATTATACTGGGGCATTAGGACCCACGTGGCCTGCTGGATGAGCGCCCCCTGCTGGCCCCACTAACACCTCTACCAGCAGCAACCTTAGTTTTTCCCAGGAGGTCTCCCATCTAGGTACTGACCAGGCTCACACCTGCTTAGTTTCAATGGGTTGCTAGTTGTGAGTTGCGGAGTGATATGGCTGCTGGCTAGCTGTCTAAATACAAAACTGCTGTGAAAAACTGTCCTGGTACTAATAGAACCATGTAATGCTGCCGAGATACAAATTGCTCTGCATAACACCATCCAGATACAAAGAGCACCGTGTACCAATGCCCTGATACAAATTAAATGCCACTCACATAGACAGGTGTACCATAAAAGGCAACACTGTCAATGTCAGAAAATGCAGAAAAAAAAAGGGTCTTCATTGAAACAAAGTATAAATATAACTCCTGAAAATATTTAAGTTAAATGCATAACAGTGTCATTGTTTCACGTTCAGGCTAATATTCTTTGCTTGATTATCTTTCCATTCACTAAATTAAGCTGAACGGCAGCCCTAAGCTGTTTTACTTTGGTTTAAAAAGAAAACCTAAACTAAAAATAGCAGTTAAATCCATAAACAAGGTTGTTACTCATCTTGAGAACCCATCTTTCCCATCTACCCTCTGCTCAGTGCAACACAATCTTGCATGGGTGGTCAACTCGCAGTTATACAATATGCGGATGACTGTTTCCAGGTGTCTGCATTTTTCTCCCTTTTGAGATGCTGCTGCTTCTGAATGTCCATGTTTCAAAAGCTTGATTTTCACATTTGAAATACAATCCACACAAAAATGTCTAAAATGGGAACTAGGGAATACAATACACATCATAAAATTTCCCATTTTTTACAGGCTTAAAGTATTTTAATTTTTGGCAAAAAGAATCCTGATTTTGTGCTGCATCTCAAATTAGAATTGAGATTAGAAAATTTGGGTCTATATTTGTGTTCCAGGGAAACAAATCCCCTTTTCAGTTATTATTTTTCGTATTAAAGAACACACTTTACCAATATATCACTTCCGCTATAGTTTTTTATTTCAGAAACTTTCATCTCATTTCCCATGTATGACAACTATGAAGCACATTTTATCTTCGTTGAGAATTCTTGAATCACACAAGAGAATTCTTACCTCCTGCCCTGATCACTGATCTGAAGAGCTATTGTAAGCAAGACAGGGCCTGGTCAGTGCAATGATGAGAGACATTCAATACTCTTGCCTACATTTTATCACATTTTCCTACTTCTTCACTGAAAACAGCCTGAGAGCTCTATACGCAGTTAATCTGCATATCATCCCTGTCGTTTGGATATGACAGGAGGCGAAAAACGGGTCAAATGAAAATGAACTGATACAATGGGAACCCAAAAGGGTATAGGTCCCTTTTTCATTTGGCTTGAGCAGGGTGTGGAATAAAACTGAAATTTTAAGGAAACACACCAAGGAAACGCACTGATGTGACTAACTAGTTATTTCTTAAAATGTATTCATAGTCTGGCCTACAGTTCCTCATGTCACCTCAGCGGTGGGTAGAGTGGGTCTCCTCCTATACAGTATGTAGGGATTCGGAAATATTTTAAAAGCATATTTTAAAAGCACTATAAATATACGGATTTCTTGTTAACGGTGGCGTTACAGGTAGCTAAATAGGTATTGCGGCAGCATCAAATGTCTTCTACAGTATAAAACGTAAGGCAATAACACTGTTGCAATTCAGGTCACTGTCTGAAATACACCTTGTTTTGTATGCGTCTCCTTCAGTGTTCTACAAAAATGGCTATTTTTAAAAACATCAACTCATCTCAGATCTTCACTGGACTCCACTGTGACTACCTTCACCCCTGCGTCAGGATGTGGGTTTTTCAATTCAACCCATTATATTGCTTTCAGGACAATTTAAAAACACATTATAAAAGTAAAAGCTTTACACAAAAATATGTAAAACACATTTTGCACATATTTAAAATGTATTTATAAGGTTACTGCCATTAAATTTATCTGCAAAATGTACATTTCAAATAAGTATTTCTTTGTCTATCTCAATGGGCACAGGTCTGAAATTGGTATTGTTAAGTCTGGTGTTCCTAAAAATTTGAATGACTCAGAACTTCTTTCATCTTAACTGCAACAAGACTTAAGTCATGCTTATTGGCACCCCCCATCAACTTTGTAAAGCCAATCCTGTAACCCTATCTGTAGATGGCTCTGTGCTTGAGCTTCAATCAGAATTGAAAAACCTTGGGGTTATATTAGATTCTGGCTTAACATTCGACCCACATGTGCAGCATACTGCCAAAACATATTTTTTTCACCTTAGAAATATCGCAAGACCGCGTCCTATGCTATCATTAACTGTGGCTGAAAAGCTGATCAACACATTTGTATTCTCTCAAATTGACGGCTGTAATGCTCTACTCGCCAGGTTATCTAAATCTACTCTGAACAAACTGCAGTATGTCCAAAATTCAGCAGCCAGAATCCTGACCAGGTCTAGTGCAAGTGTTCACATTACTCCTATCCTGGAGTCCTTGCACTGGCTTCCGGTCATATTCCGTGTGGACTTAAAAATCCTCATGCTCACCTATAAGGCTCTGCATGGCTTGGCACCTCAGTATCTGTCTGAAGTATTATCGCCCTACTCCCCACCTCGCAACATTTGCTCTTCTAATTCTGCTCTCCTTACTGTCCCCAAGCCCATCTACATTGTATGGGTGACAGGGCCTTCTCCTGTTATGCCCCCAAGCTCTGGAACTCTCTGCCCAAGGATATCAGAGAGTCACCTTCTCTAAACTCCTTCAAATCCAGACTCAAAACCTTCTTCTTTAAGAGAGCCTTTACTTAAATGGTTCCATTCTTCACCCCTCTGCTTTTCTTAGTACCACCATCCACGGTCTCCTCTATATATTGAAATTGTGTTTTATTTTGTGTATTCTTCTTATTTATTGTTATTGTCAACCTGTAAAGCGCTTTGAGAACCCACCTTTAAAGGTGTTATATAAAATAAAGTTTTTTATTATTATTAGTATTATTATTATTATTATTATAAGTAGTATAAAGTAGTAGGCTTTGAAACACAGCAGAGAAGCGTGAATTGTAACATTCATCTTCAACTTGTACAACTTGTATAGTTGCTGAGATCCAATATATTTCAGAAATGAAATGTAACAGGATTTTAAGGTGGTAAAATGTCCAGCTTGATAGCGGATTATTTCCTTGACCTTTAGAGATGCTTATTTTTTTCATTGGTTTTTGCCTTGTGAAATGCTGTGCTGTGCAGTTGTATTTTAATGCACATCTCTGTTCATTGCTTATCCATAAAAGTAGCTGGACAGAAATTATTTTTCAACTTTATTCAGTTTCGTAAAGGTTAATTGGTCCCAGTAGTGCTGGAAAAAAGGGTCCTTTATAGTGCATGGTGGTGCTCTCTGTGGGATAAAAATGACATTACATTTGAAGCAATACTTTGTTGAGCTCTTCTTAATGGGGGTGACATTCCTAGTCAGTGAGTTTTTTAAATATGACGTATAAGAGAGCACATATTTGTGTAGTCTCATTCTTTTAAGGTGTGCTTCGGATGTTATAATGTCTGATTTATTGTTAATTAATAATGGTAATTTCATGTTACTATGAACTGCGTATTTTATGAGTAGTGCTGGAATATGGCTTTTAGAAGCGCATAAAACATTTCCCCATAAGTACTGATTCTAATGATTGTTGGCACTGCAGTGTTTTTCTTAAGTGTCAAACATTTTTCTACAAGTTGGTTGCAGAAGACTTCAGAAATACAAATTGCATTGCCCTTCCTTGAGTATGGGGATACTGTTCTTGCATAGCCAGATTTTGTGTTGATAACTATCCAGTCTTTGAAAGATACATTTAAGGGTCACACTCAATATTTTTATCTTATTAATGTTTGCCAGCAATTTGTCCTTGAATCAAAGCTTAATCTCGAAATAACTTGTAATCTTGGTTTTAGGAGAACGATTTTGAAATTCAATTAAAAATCTGATGGAAAGTAATAGAAATTTACATACAGCACAGACTTATATGACATTTATAATGCATTATGTGCAAATATTTTTTTTATTTATCATTATCGTATAAGCTTCCGACATCCGGTTTTAATGTATTAAGCATTGAAGAGTTCTTTTCAAACGATTTAATCTGTAGCTGCATTAAATTAGGTCTCAGATGTACAATTTCATATTTTGAGTATTGTGGAAAAAATAAAGTACGTTCCTCAGTGTAATGACTGCACTATCAGTGGTTTAGGTAAAAAAGGTCCGAGCTCTTCCTCTTATTGCTGTTCTGTTCCAGGAAAGGACTGGTCTCATAAGCAAGCAGTGCTGATTTCTTCTAGTGGATATATAACCTACTTTCTACAGTAGCATGAAGTCAATGTTTTTTAGTTATCCAGATAATTTCAAGTAGCAAATATATTTAAATATATTAATATACTGTTTATCTAAATCAGCAGAAGATAACAAAATATTTGTTTGTTTTACAGTAAGTATACAGTATCCTGACACACGTCCAAGTATCTGTAAATGCAGTTAAAATAAGATTTCTAAAATGCATATTGTATGTTTGTATTTATAATATAACAAGGTACCTAATGTCTTTCATTTTTAATTATATTATAAATTGTGCATATAGTTAAAATTAACATTTTGAGACTGAGACTTCCAAATTCATTTCCAGAAATAATTAAATGAATTCTTGCCCTTTAAAAAAAAAAATAAATCAAAATGAACGGGCTCTGGAAGTGGCGTCTGTTGTTCTTTCTGCCCGCCGATGTGCTGGCTGAGCAAGAGGCGGCCCCAGCTCTCCCATGGTGCCCTGTCTGTGCAGCTCCACCCCACGGTGCTTCTTCCTCCTTATTGAGCCCGGTGTGCTGTCCCCTATCTGGGGACATTCCTGTCCCAAGTCCACCTGTTCTTTTGAGTACCGTTGTGTCTTCCTGTTTGCTACTTTAAAGCTTTTTTCACTGGAGATAGTTGTGAAGCAAAATATCATCTTTTTTTGCAGACTGCGACTAGCGTGGAAGTTTGAGAGTTGGTTTTCATCTTCCTTTCGTTTGCCAACATTCTGGCCCGTAGACCAGTGTAGATAAAGTGTAGCTCAGGTGGACTGTATCCTGGTTGGACCTGCATATGGTTGTTAGTATAGAGAAGCAGGTCATCTATGTCCAGATCTAGATAGTATAGGGCTGTGATGGGTGTCTTCACCCAGCATCTGCTTCCTTGATCTTTAATTGTGGGGCACACTATTCAGTTAGTGGTGTTGTTGAAGAGTAAACATAATATTACAAGACCTTGTCTGACATTGTTGCAAGCAGAAATACTGTAGCTGGTATAGAATTGTAAATGTACTGAGGTACTCCACATGATCTTAGTATTCACCATAAACTGTTCCTGTGGATCACATAAAAATCTTTCTTAAAATCGTTGCATTGTCTTTAACACTCTATGCATTGTTTTATTATGTTATTATTATTTTATTACGTTACTGAAAGTAAAAATCAAACCAATATGTCCTCTTGATTCTTTCAAAGAAAGCTTGATAACATTATAAGAGGTCGACAGCAGCCATCTACATCTTGCAAACATTCTGCTGGGGCTAGAAGAACACTTTAACAGTATGTATAGTTACCCATGTTTCTTTCCTTTCTTTGGAATTTGAATGATAGTTCCTTCAGTATTTGCTGATCTCATTCATGGTACTACATCCATTTTGTCTTGTGCTTCTTTTATAATCAGTGTTGTTTAAACTTATCCTAGTGTTGATATACCTGTAGATATACTGTACAGAAGACTTCTTCATCTTGTTTAACATAACCATTTATTGGACCATAACATTCCCTAACTATTCAGTAGGAAGTAATTGTTAATTTCATGCTGAAAACTAGAAAGATATCACCTGAAGGAGTCTCAACAGCTAAGAGATCATGTGTACAATTCAGAATGGAATATTCTTGTTCCTTTGCAGCCAACACCACACAACTCATACCATTCAATAACTGGATAGCTCCAGATTACTTTAGCAAATTATCCTGATATTCTCCACACTGCCTACTGTATATTCTCTATAATCTGGTCTTTTTTCTGTCTCCAGCATGAGGCGGAGAGCTCTGGGATTCTCCTTTCCAATGAGGTTATTGAATACTTTTTCATCTTGATTTGCTGGGTCCAATGTTTTTGGTTCTTTTATTTTAATCATCACTCAAACTTTTTATGAGCTTTAGAGTATGTTGTTGTAATGTATTTGTTTTACTAAAGCAAAGTCATGTGAGTGTATGAACCACTCCAACACTGCAAAACAGCCACCACTCCAGGAGTGTCTGAATACATTTGAAAAGGTACAGTATTACAATAATTATTTTAAAGATCCTTACATGATGGGATGGTTTCCTTTTTCGTTTTAAGGGATCACGAACTCAGTTCTAGATTTTTTCATTTTTCTAAATCAAAATAGCTATTTTCCTCGGTATAATACATTGTATTGAATTCAAGATTTTTTTCAATTTTTTAAAATGTATCACAACTCAAATTAAGATGCCAAGGTTTATTCCATGCTGAAAAGAGAAGAAAGCAAACACAACGTTTTGGCTGTGGAGCCTTCTTTGGCTCCACACCTGAAGAAGGCTCCACAGCTGAAACGTAGTTTCCTTCTTCTCTTTCATGCAAGGAATAAACCTTTACTTGTTCCTCTGCAGCCTACGCATGCTGACACAACTACGGTACCTACTGTACTTGAGGTACTCCATTTAAAATGTTTTTAGATATCTGTTCAATGTGGCCATAATGTAACCATTTGTTGAAATGCATTTAGAATAAACAACTGCTCCATAAAAAAAAAATACATTCAGTACATGTATAAGGTGCTTCTTATTTAAATTCTATTTTATCTTTATCTATGTTGTTATTTCTCATTGCTGAAACCATATTTTACAAAACAACAATATAGGCTGTATTTGAAATGTTTTTTATCCATATATCCTACTTGAAAAAGGAAATGCATGACTTCTTTTATCACAGCACAGTTCGTCTTGTGGCATGCTACCTCCGGATTATTGCAAAACTTGTTGTCTGTAATTCAATATATGCCAAGCTTAACAGTCTATTCCCAAAGTCCAGGTTTTGTATGGCTCATTTTTTGTGTTCATGCATTAATAACAATCCTGAACAGACTTTGATTTATAACATTAGATGCTGTGTCAGTAAAATGTTAATTATATTGACTTATCTGTCCATTTTCCACAATTAGAGGAATTATTAAACCATTTTGGAACAAAATAAAAAAATGTGACTTGCATCTCAAGTGCCCTTTGCCAGCCTCTGCAAAGATGTACAAATCCTCAGAGGTACTTGTGGCCAGAGAACTGAAGTAAAATTGTGTTCGCAGGCAGAGAGATGACAGGTAATGCCACAGAGATCTGTCAGTCAAACAGAACAAGCCTTTGATTGTTGAAGGAGATGTGTGGAATGCAAAGAACAGGAATCAGCTGACCTCCATTTGTTGCTGCTGATTCCTTAAAAGCTTAAATGGCTCTTCTAACATTTTAACTTTTATACATCTTAACAAAGTTACTGTAGGTAAATGTCTGGATAGTACCAAAATGTCTTTGGAGACTCAAGTTTATTTACATTCCATTATAGATTACAGAATTAGATTAATCAGTTTTTTGGTCTTGGCACATAAATCAGATCTGCACTGCTGTGTGGTGTCTCTGAAATTAACTCATGGAATATTAAATTAAAGTTCAGTTTAATTGATAGATGTTAAATTAAAACACATTTTAGAAATGTTTCTAACATTTGGTTAAAATTAAATATAACAAATATAAAGTTGGATTTATCCCAGTTTTGTTTCATTTGTTATTTTTAGCATTCTTATTTAAAATTATAATTGACAGGTATTTTTACTCTTTTACTGTATATCCCTAATTTGAAAGATCTGCATTGTAAACAATTCATCTTGACGTTGAAACAGATGTTAAAAAAGACACGTAAATGAAGGTGAAATGCTCAGCTACATCAATTGCATTAACCGGATGGACATGATTCCAAATGTAAATAGCTGCTGGAGGACGAACACAGCCAGTCCTGCTCAACACCACAGATGCTACAGGATGTCAGGAGTCATGGGTGCCTGGAAAGAGCAGATTCTTCAGCTAATTTAACCTCGTTCACCATTGGTAGAAAAGTTAGTTATACTTTTCTTTAAAACTTAAAAAATGAGTTAAATGTCACGTTTAATACTGTACATTGCAAAGAGACTTCAAGTAGTTGTTTCAAAACATCTCATTGCAATTTTACATACCAACCTTTATCTGTAAC